>NC_050459.1:35695516-37080516 GCF_903995425.1 Onychomys torridus | reverse complement strand
GTGTGTGCGCGCATGTGCATGCATGCACAGAGGGGGAGAGATTCGTCTATAGAATCTCTGCTGTTCTGCTCCTCTAGAGAATCCTAACATTACTGATAGACATACTGATTATATTTTGTTAAGTATCAAAAGTTTTCTCTTTCTTAATGTATTTTTTATTCTCCTACATTTAAAAATGTTATAATTAGATCTATTCATGTTTTTATGTGTAAGTGTTTTGTCTGCATGCATGTCTGTATACCACATGTGTGCTTTGTGCCACTCAAAAAAGGGTGTGAGCCGGGTGGTGGTGGCGCACGCCTTTAATCCCAGCACTCAGGAGTTTGAGGCCAGCCCGGGCTACCAAGTGAGTTCCAGGAAAGGCACAAAGCTACACAGAGAAACCCTGTCTTGAAAAACAAAAAACAAAAACAAAGGATATGAGATCCCCTAGAATTGGAGTTAGGGATGGTTATGAAACATGATGTGAGTTGTAGGGATTAAACCAGATTCCTCTGTGAGAGCAACAAGTGCTATTAACTGCTAAGCCATCTCTCTAGCCCCATTTTTATTTTTATACATTTTAATTAAAATAAAATTACATCACTTTCCCTTTTCCCTTCCTTTCCTCCAACCTCTCCCAAATTCTCTCCCTCCAGCTCCTTCTGTGTCCCCCATAGCTACCAAATTGGTCATCTCTTTTCCCCAATTATTATTGTTACACGTGCATGTGTGTGTGCGTGCACGCACACTGATAAATCCAGCTTACTAAGTCTGTTTTTGGTGGTTGTGAGTTTATGGATTCAGGGCTGGCCATTTTGTATTTGACAACCAATTAGGGGCTCCTCACTGGCAGAGTCTAACTCCTTCTCTCAGCAGTCACCAATTGCCTGGAGTTCCTTGACTGGGGGTGTGGCCCAGTGAGACTCCTTCCACACTACCACTGACTATTGCTGTTGCCATTTCTATGGTCTTGTTTATTCAGCCATTTTTAGGAGGTACTATTTCACACCAGCTCCCTGGTTGCCTCACTCTTCCAACCTTCCCACCCTCTCTTCTGTGATGTTCTCTGAACCGTAGATGTAGGAGGTATGATCCAAATGTATCCACTGGGCCGGGCCTGTCCATAATCCATTGATCTCTGCAATGGGTCCATTGTGGTTTTGCATAATCATCTCCAGTTTCTGTAAATAGAAACTTTTTTGATCAGGTGTTAACTACTCTTCTCTGTGCGTGTAAAAATAAAATTTAGAATGTAGTTAGGAATTATGCTGGTCTCACAATGTGGCAATATTGTATTCTCTTCTAAGATTAATGATATAACTAGCCCAGGGAAGGTGAAAGGTTTTTCTGTTTGTTTGTTGGGTGGTTGATTGGTTGTTTGTTTTCTTAAATGAATAAAATCATCACTAGATTTTAGGATAATTGCAAATGAGATGTTTATTTTTTTTAAAAAAAGTCATAGAAATGAGCATCCATATTCCCTTTCCCTCTGCTTGTTGACTGGACATGATATGGACTGCATTACCCTGCCACATCTTCCTAGCCACAGTTAACTAAACTCTTAGCAAGCATAAGCAATATAAATTCCTCCTTTAAGGATGGACAGCTTGCTCAGAGGGTAAGAGCACTTGGTGCCCTTCCAAAGGAAACAAGCTCTGTTCCCTACATTCACATCAGCTGACTCACTCCACCTCCAGGGCATCAGTGATCTTCTACTGAGCATCCATAGGCATGCACACACAAACATCTGCTTACACAAACACACACACACACACACACACACACACACACACACACACACTTGTGTAAATAAAAATAAGCTTTCTTAAAATCCTCCCTTAAGGGGCTGGAGAAATGCCTCAGAGGTTAAGAGCACTGGCTGCTCTTCCAGAGGTCTTAAGTTCAATTCCCAGCAACCACATGGTGGCTCCCAACCACCTGTAATGAGATCTGGTGTCCTCTTCTGGTCATACATGTTGTATACATAATAAATAAATTAATTTTAAAAAATCCTCCCTTAAAAAACACAAAGTCAGGTTAAGAATTTAGCTCAGTGGTAGAGCACTTGCCTAGCAAGCATAAGGCCCTGGGTTCAATCCTCAGCTTAAAAAAAAAAGTCATTAAAATAAAGCAAAATTCAGTCTAACAATAAAAATATGAACAGTGAAGATACAGAAGAATTAGCACATTTTAATAAAATATCAGCTTTTAAAAGCGGGAAAAGTGAAAAACAACAAATATGAAAACCTTTACATTAAAATAGCAGTGAAGTTGGAGCTGGAGAGATGGCTCAGCAGTTAAGAGGCTGTGCTTCCAGAGGTTCTGAGTTCAATTCCCAGCAACCACATGGTGGCTCACAACCATGTGTAATGAGATCTGATGCCCTCTTCTGTCCTGCAGGCATACATGCAGACAGAACACTGTATACATAATAAATAAATAAATCTTAAAAAAAAAAAGCAGTGAAGTGAAATGGTTTCCATACATCATTAGTTGTAGCCTAAATATTTACAACTATTTTGACATGAGCTTAAATGATTTTATATTCTTTAAGTCACTAATTTTAGCCAATATAAGCTATAGCATATTCTCAAGAAATAATCAAATCATCAACCCTGATTTATTCACTGAATATAGTAACTCTTAAAAACTAATTATTAAATAAGAAATATAATAAACCTTAAGTGGAAAATCATGATATATATATATATATATATATATTACATATAATTAATATATTATATATAATTACTACTAGATAAAATTTGTGTCTTCACTTAGAATATGATGCATAAAATACAGAAAATGTTTTTCAAAAGATGAATATTAATGTTCAAATTTTGTTACAGCTTCTGTGCTGTATTCACAATTCATGAAGAGTTCTGATTCCAGTGGAAAGGAACATAGAGCATTAAAGTATCTTTTCCTAAGTTTCTGCTTATGTGGAAATGGCCACATGAATTTGTGAGATTAAACTGAATGCCATTTAGTAGCAGAAATTTATGACATGGGTGTTTATTCTCCTTAAGTTTTTTCTCCTTAATTTCATTGAGCATTTTCTTTGTGTCTTCTTTCAACTGCTTGAATTCTTTAATGAAATTCATTATTTTCTTCTAACTCCTATGTGTTGGGGTTTACCTGGGTAATTCTAATTGGCAAATAATTCTACATGACTGCTCTATTTAACAGAGAATATAATTTATTGATCTCCCATGTTGTTTGTATGTTTTTTAGGAGATCTGTGCCAATTAATTTCTGTTGTTAGTTCTAAGTATTGATATGGACAGAGCAGATTGGAACAGAAGAGAGTAAGTTGGTGGGTAAAGTGTAGAGGTTGGAAGTAGCTAGAGTAGATTGAAGCCCAGTAGACAGAGGGGACTGGGCTCATGAATAGAATGTACTTCCTGTCCCAAGCCTGGAGTACTGGGGTACATCTGGCTAGGTATAAAGGTTGAATATAGGGATTGGGGATTTAGCTCAGTGGTAGAGCTCTTGCCTAGCAAGCATAAGGCCTTGGGTTCAGTCCTCAGCTCCCAAAAAAAAAAAAAAAAAAAGGTTGAATATGGCACAGAAGGGACAAGTGGGTAGTAACATTAGTGAGGCTTATGGAAGAATCCTAGATGTAGGTTTAGGTGTAGGTAGTAGTGTCCAGACTTAGCCAAAGCACTGAATATGGAACCTGGGTTAGACATGTTATACTGGGAGAAGCTGTAAATGGGGAAGGTCAGGGAAACTCATTAGCTAAACTCTGGAGAAGGATGTGGAAGATGTGGCTGGATGGAGAGATTGGATGTGGTTCAGGAGGGACCTATGGGTGGTCACAGATTTAAGGCTTTCTGAATGCTTCCCTGTCTAGTGATAAAATTCAGCACACTGCCCTAATTTGACAATAAGTTTTTAACTTTTTTTATCTAACATCTCAAGCTTCCCTAACTAATCCCCAAACATGTATTTACAGCCTACCCCATTAGAAACTCTTTCTCATACCACACTCCTTAAAACCTACATTGGATATAAAACAAAGCTAAATTCTAACCCATAAACTTGGCTTTCCTCATTTCACATGACCGGTTCT
This sequence comes from Onychomys torridus, assembly GCF_903995425.1. NCBI lineage: Eukaryota > Metazoa > Chordata > Mammalia > Rodentia > Cricetidae > Onychomys > Onychomys torridus. The sequence goes on along the minus strand of NC_050459.1, from coordinate 37,076,459 downwards.
CCATTTATGTCCTGGGTGCCTCATTGGTCCCCATTCCTCGTCTTTAACCTTATCATTCTACTTAGCCCTTCATACCTTCTACAACAGACACATTGTAAGATTTTTTTCACTTGATGTCCAGCCAATCCATCAAGATGAACTCTTCCCTCAAACTTTCTCCCTTATATATTCAGACTACCTGACTTATGCTCAAGCACAGGTCAAATATGACAGCTTTCAACAAGATGAACCAAGTACCATACTCACACATCAGCATGAATAGAGACTGCTTTTTCATCACCTTCTCCAAGGCTTCACTTTACTTTTGTAATTCCTTTGCTCCTTGAACTTGCTGGAAAATATGATCCACAAGGGAAGAAACTTTTCTGAGTTTTGATTGTCTTTTCCTAGAAACCAGAAGAGAGAAAGAGACATATAGAAGTCATTTATTGAATGCTGTTGAATTACATTTGTTTAACAATAAATTGTCTTTCAACCTCACTTTATAGTTCATTACAAGGAATCATGGAAACCTATAGCTCATTGTCATAGGTGGAGCACCTATAGAATGTATTTTGTTTCAATTCATACTGTTCATTGCACTACTCACCGAGAAATTATATATGATCCAGAATTGCCAGGAGCCAAATCATTTCACATTCCACAGTATCTAATGTTTGAAGCTGCCTACAGTAGCTTCATGTCACATAAGTCATTGCTCGAACAAGTGGAAGAGGACATATTTTTATTTTCACTTATTTTTTCAGTAGAAAGGACAGACTGAGATGTTTGCTCTTCTATAGTTTCTAGCAATACCCAATTATGTGAACATTAACTTGTTAAAGAGTTCCTTAGTTAAGGTAAAGAAGAAACACTAGAAATGCTTGAAGATGTTTAATCATTTGGGGGCAAGAGTTCTAGCAGATATAGACAATATACACTATGTATCTGTATAAATTATACTTCATATCCTCCAAATGTCAGAAGTATGATCAATACAACCTTCAGGGTCTTTAAAAAGTGGTATCACTCTTTCTTCTATGTTATAGAGTAGGTTTTGGTGTTTGTTCAATTGTTTGGTACTAGCACATTTGGTTCAATCTTCTTCCAACAGCATTAAAAGAAGACAGTGATAAGGAAAATGTATTTAAGAAAAAAATTAAAATATAATTTGAGGCTTAAATGTAGTTCTTTTTTCTTTTCTTTTTTTTTTGCCTACAGTATTAAGAGAAAATAGATTCTTCTCTCATACAATACATCCCGACCACAGTTTTCCCTCCTTCTCCCAGGTCCACTCCCCTCCTTTTCCGTTTCAGAAAACTGTTGTTATCAATTATTTATTATCTATAGTGGCTGCCCCTTAAGCAATGGCTTCGGCCACATTTTGTTCCCTCAAGCACTGACTTTTTCAAAGGTACTAAGGGAAGTTATCTAAATCTAAAGAACTCACGATTCAACTATTTAGGTGGAATTCTGCTCTCTCAGGGAGGCTGAATAGCTAGTAGCTAAGTGTCTCCCTTTAATGGTGTCTTCCCGAAAACCCAGCATCCTTCTCTCAGGCCTCCTTAAAAAACCCTTGCTTCACATGGTTCCCCCTTACCACTTCCTGTCAGCTGACTCAGCCTCCTTGCTGACTCAGCCTCCTACTCACAGGTTAATTTTATTTAATCAAATATATCTTTGAATTGTTAACAAAAGCAATAGGAAAAGAAATTTATACACTTTAAAACAATATTCTCCAACAGAAAACAGCAGGCCTCCAAAAGATGCCAGGTAACAGGACAAAATAAGATAGAATAAGACAAGGCTAAAATCGTCCTCCTAAGGCTGGACAAGGCAATCATCAATCGGACAAAAAGGGCCCCAAGAGCAGGCACAAGAGACGGAGATACACCCACTCCCACTGTTAGGAGTCCCACAAAAACACCAGCCTAAAAGCCACAGCATCTACACAGATGACCTGGTGTAAAACATTACAAGCCTCATGCTTGTCTCTTCAATCTCTGCGAGCTCATGGGAGCCCTGCCTAGTTGATTCGATGGGGCATGTTCTCCTGGTGTCTTCCATCCCCTCTGACTCCTACAGTCTTCCTCCTCCTCTTCCAGAGGGTTCCCTGATCTCTGAGAGGAGAGACCCTATGAAGACCTCCCATTTATAGTCTCTCACTGCATACTGTCTGACTCAGGGTCTCTTCACCCGCTCCCATCTGCTGCCAGAAGAATTCTCTCTGGTGACACCTGGATAAGATGATCTATGAATACAGCAGAATATCTTTAGAAATAATTTCATTCATTTTTTTCCCCAGTCATGTTTCATTCTACCCTAGTTCTCTGGGCTATCCAGTCTCCAGTTCCTGGCCCTCCAGGCAGTGTAGGGCATGGGCTCCTTCTCTTGGTGTGGGTCTCAAGTTAAATGAAAAGTTGACTAACCACTCCCACAAGTTCGGAGTCACCACTGCCCCAGCACATTTTACAGGCAGGACAGGTTATAGGTGGAAGATTTTGTTGCTGGGCTGGTGCATTTTAAAGTAGTTCAGGTTCAGTATTTGAATTAAAAATACCCATTTTCAGAGTGGCTACATGGGACTTGAACATGGAGACTTTTGCTGAGAAGCTTCTGTCTTTCCTAAATTCACCCAGTAGGGACAAGAATTGAGGCTAAGAGCTCTGGATACAGAGGGAAGAAAGGAAGAAGAACTCCAACACTAATTATTTCACAGCATACAAATGTTGCAGCAAAATGAAAAACCAGTGAAAGACTTTCGATACAGTTACTTTAAGTGATTTCCTTACAAAACCAAAGCCAAAAAAAGAAAAAAGAAAAGAAAAAAGTTAAAACTACATGGAATGCTGAGATAGAGGATAGGCAGATTTGTTTTCTTTTTTTATTTTATTTTAGAACCAGTCTCAGATATTTTCTTCCCCTTAAATTTTATTAAGATCCAGTTTCACAAGCTATGCTATGTATGCACTAATCCTACCATCTGCACTTAGTAGGTCTGGGAGGAACATGTTTTAAAACATAATTCTTACTCTTTCTTAGCTAGATAACTTACCATTGTCTACTAAGTTTTCACAGAACACATCATTTGGTGCCTCTGGGCCTTAGTCTATAATAGAATTTTATAGTAATGTAAGGATGGAATGAAGTTAGGATTTTAAAATTTTGTGAGATTTTCATAAATATGAAATCTTCTGTTCATTGCTTTAGAACCAATGACTTTGATACTTGCCTTCCAGAATCTGTTGTCAGCATCTGTGGGACCCTAAAATTAAACTGTGCTAAGCATCAAGGCATTGGCTTTCAATAAACTAAACATAATAAACTTACCTTCTAAATACATTATTTTGTGGACCTGTCTTAGTTTGGATTTCTATTGCTGTGAAAAGACTCAATGACCACTGCAATTCTTACAAGGAAAACACTTCATTGAGGGGGCTTGCTTATAGTTTCAGAGGTTCAGTCCATTATCATCATGGTGGAGAGGATGGCGGCGTACAGGCAGATGTGGTGGTAGAGGAGCAGCTGAGAGTCCTACATCTTGCAGGCAACAGAAAGTCGACTGAGACTCTAGGCAGTATCCTGAGCTTAGGTAACCTCAAAATCTGCCCCTACAGTGACAGACTTCCTCCAACAAGGTCAAACCCACTCCAACAAAGACACACCGTCTACTAGTGCCGCTGTGAGATTATGGGGGGCAATATTATTCAAGCTACCAGAGGACCCAAATATAAAACTATTTCAAATGTAAGGTAATTGCCAAATTCATCTCGAAAATTGTTTTTACCAACTGGAAATACAGACACATGCATGAAAAGCCAACATGTGATTATCAAGTACCACAGTTACCCAGCCACCTGAACCACCATAACCTAGGGGAGTGGTACACAGTAGAACTTTTACAATTACTTAGAACTGATACAACTACTATGTGTCCACCATGTCTACTGTGAAAGCCACTGGCTACCTGTGGCTGGCTGACATTTCACAAATGATGCCATAGAGAAATTTGATTTGTAAGCCCGTTTAATTTTAACAAATTTCAGCCCACGTGACTAGTGACTCCAGCACTGGACAAGTCTGTAGGAAAGTTACATTAGCAGCACTTCACTCTTGTTATTCAAATTCCCCACCTGCATCTTGACAACATGTTTTCGTATCATCGAAATGTTAGGCTTGCCACATAATCTTTTCTACAGCCCATAATTTTTACTTCTAAGTTTAAAACACAATGAAGATCTCGACAAATGTTATGTGCAAAGATAGAAACAACTTTGGGTTTCTATCTTTATTCACAGTTTAAGTGTGCCCTGATATTTATAGAGCCAGGATAATTACCTACACAGAATGAGATCAAGGAGAGAAGACAAACACATAAAACTCCTGATACCAACCTAAAGAATGTCCTTCTTGCTTTGTGTCTTCTGAGTTAGCACTTTGCTCTGCTAAGTTCTTAGGACAAAGGAGTCCACAAAGAAATAGAAAAGCCTTTTGTTCTGAACATTATTTTCAAGTAATTTTTTAGAGGGAGAAGTGAGTTAGGGGAGACTTGGAGGAGTGGAGGGAGGGAAAATGTGTTTGAGATGTAATATATGATGGAAGAAGAAAGAAAGAGAAGGGAGGAAGGGAGGGAGGGAGGGAAGGAGGGAAGGAGGGAAGGAGGGAAGGAAGGAAGAGGAAGAAAGAAGCTAACTCATTTACAGAGGGCTGGAGAGACAGATCAAGGGGTATAACAGCGTAGTATTCTTGCAGAGGACCAAAGTTCAGTTCCCAACACCCAGGTGGAGTGACTTACAACAGGCCCTCAGCTCAAGCTCTCTTCTGGCCTCCTCAGGCCCTGTGCTCAAACACACACACACACACACACACACACACACACACACACACACACACACACACGACATGCACACAAAAGAAATGAAATAAATAAAATCCATTTAAAGACTCATTTATAACCACAGCCAGCACTTCCAGTTGTGAAGTCACATAAGAATTATCCCCTGTGAGTAATTAGAAATGCTATTTTAAATATATTCTTTTCAGGAGGTTGACACAGGAGGATTCACATGCATTTGAAGTTAGCCTTGATTACATAGTAAGTTCCAGGACAGTCTAGTCTCTTTTAAAGAAAAATCAGGAATTCAAGATCATCCATGGATTCATTTAAGTTCAAGATCAGCCTGCATGAGACTGTGTCTCAAAATGAGTTGTATGGAGAATGGCTCTAAGCATTGTGCAAAATGTTCATCTTGCTTAGAGGAATGGAAATCGTCTATTTCTCTAACATGCAATCTGCCTCCTCCTTGTCACCCTAGCTTAGAGTCCTTCAAAAAAACATTCCAACTAGTTGAAAATAATGCAGTTTTTCTTAGTTGTCACATATGCCAAATATATGCAGGCAAGATTGCTCAATGGGATTGTGTGTGTGTGTGCTGGTGCTGTGAGTGTATGTGTATGTGCTCTGTGTCTGTGTGTATTTGGTATAAGTATTGTGTATGTGTGTGTGTGGTATGTGTGTGTATGTATGTGTGCATATGCTATGTTTATGTATGCATGTGTGTAGAAGTGTGTATATAGATGTATATGTGCATATGAGCATTTGTGTGTGTGTCTTATATATATCAAAACAACTGTTTTATAATTGGCATGTATGGTAACTAAAAAATTATGATAATTAAGAAAAATTTGAGAAATAAGAATCAAAGACTACTTATTTTTTAAATTATTTATATTGTTTTCATCTACGTGAAATTTTCCCAAGTCATCTTCAGAGGCTTTCTCCTCTACTCATCAATATACTAAAAAGTACAAGAGTTTAGACTTAGTTGGAGCAATTCTTTTTATATTTTATATTTACCCTTTGAGAATTTCACATATGTATGCAATGTTTTTTCATATACATCCCCTACACCCAAGCAACTCTTTCCAGATCTCACTCAACATATCCACTTCCCAGCTTCACCTCTCTCCCTCTTCTTCCGTGTGTGTGTGTGTGTGTGTGTGTGTGTGTGTGTGTGTGTGTGTGTGTGTTGACTGACTTGCTCTTATGCAGGTCTTGTGCAGGCAACCACAGCCTCTGAGCTCATAGTGCAGTAGCCCTGTCATGACCAGTAGTTGGAGTGATTCTACAATCTACTCAAAATTAAGACCACAAAGTTCCTTAGTCAGTGAAAAAAAAAAAAGAGCATACCCATTTATCTCAAATGATTCCCACATCTCTGTAAGAATGAATAATTGTGCCATCATTTTAAACCTCTTAATATGCACAAGTATCATACAGCTTTGTATTTTCTGACAAATAAGAGAAAATTCTCTGGTTACCCTGTCTATAATGCGAGCAAAGAGTCAATTCTAAACTGACCCTCCAAACTTCCTTTCAACCTGTCTTTCTCCAAAATTAAATGGGCACTGTTTAATATGTTCCATTTAGTTATGACTTTTTACTAAGAATTGAGTGAATAGGAAGATTAAATAGGAATGTCAATTTGCCTCAATCCAGGGGGAAAAAAATCTCTCATGCACTGCATGAAATTAGTGCCTTCCAGAACGAATAATTTCAGTGTGATGATGTTCGTACAAGAAGAATTAAGGCACTTCCAGGTGCTCTGCCTGGATCTTTAGCTAATGGGGCAGATCAATCAAAAGAATAATGATTTGATGGGTATTTTTGTTGTTTTATTTTTAATGAATATGAGACACTTGTATTCATTAAAATTAGAAAAATGATAAATAATGAATCACCTCAAATTACAATTTTTTTCCATATTTCTTAAGAAACTGACACTGTGTCTGCCAATAATAGCCACATCTAATATTTATGAAAAGCTGGCTTCCTATAATGAGAAATTCAACAATTACCATGGTAATAACTTGGGCAGCAAGGATGAAATATTTGGTAATAAAAGTGAGATTCAAGTGCTGTGCAACAACACAGCCCTCGGACCCCGACCCAGGATTTCTTCCAAGGTCTCCAAGGTGAGGTATTCCTGTCCATCTGTAATGATTCAAGTGAATGAGAAACTTGCCTTCTACAAAGCAATTTCCATTATTTTTCTTTGATAAAGATTTATAACTTCTCATGGTATTTTATTAATGATTTCTCAAAGTTTCTATCCTTCCCTGAATACTGACTGCCCTCTTTCCTTTATAAGTCCTATCATCTTTCACTTTGTGCAGAATTTTCTCTTTTATTTTCTGTATTCTTCTTCTTTTTAATTATTTTATTTTTATTTTACATGCATTGGTATTTTTGCTTGCATGTATGTGTGTGTAAAGGATGTTGGGTCTCCTGCAACTAGAATTATAGACAGCTGTGAACTGCCATGTAGGTGCTGGGAATTGAACCCAGGTCCTCTGGAAGAGCAGCCAGTGCTCTTAACCACTGAGCCGTCTCTCCAGCCTCATCTGTATTATGTTTCAATATTTTTTTTCCCTCTGAACTATTTGGATGGCAAAAATGCTTGACACCAATGGTTTCTAATACAAGTGAGTAAGGAGTCTGCTCCTAGAGAAGTCTTGGAAGTATTCTGAGTGTGTGTTTTAACATCTTCTTCTGTGTTACTTTCCTTGCTTGCTTTGGAAACTCTGAGACTTGGTATGAACCATAACAACATATACCCGAATCCTGTCACGGCATTGAGTTCTTTACTTCAGTAAATTAGCTGACTTGTAATCCCATTAGGGGTGTGATCTTTAGCTTACACTTAATGGCAAAGACCAAGTTATATACTTAAGTGCTAAAATTTAATTTAAAGTCCCAGTAGTAGGAAAGTAAAATGTTATATCCAGAAATAAAGTATAATTATGTTTGTTTTTTTAGGAGTATACAGAATCTGGCTGAGCACAGATTTTTATGAAGTATTTTTAAATTAACTATCTTTTAGAATTTGAAAAACATCAGTCTTCTGGCCATATTTTCTAAGACAAGAGCAGATCTGATAGCAAAAGTGAGAACAAAATTATACAGAATGAATATTTTTAGAAGAGGGGTATTTAAATCTTAATATTTGATTTTACAGCAGATTCTACCTCTTGGCACCACCATGTGACAGTTTACCCTTTAAATAGGAACTTAGGGTGGGTAAAAAAAAATAATGGACCCAGGTTAGAAACGAGATAACATGGCATTCATAAAGGCATCCAATTTGATGTGGAAGACAAGCAGTTCTACCAGGATGATGTATAATCTTGAGAAATCACTGCATGCCAGCATCTACATGGAGCCTATGTTAGCCTAGTTCTATGAGTCCAGTGTTTCCTGTTTCCTGTTTCAATTCTCGCCTTATCAACTTTAATTTTTCCACATCGACCACTTGGGGAAGACCAGGCTGGGGCCACTGTTCTTAATTCATGTCCTTTCTCACCCTTCTGAACCTTCATTTCTAGTATGCAAAAGTGAGTGTTCAAAAATGTTTGTAACATAATAATGCTTGGATAAAATGGATAGACAGGCTTGGGGTGTAGCTCAGTAGTAGAATATGTGTTTAGCATGCGTGACATCCTGGTTTTGAATGTCCAGCATATAAAATATGTAACTAATGTATAATGAAAATTTAGGCCTTGTGTTCTGTGCATTTTACTAGCTAGAAATTATTATGTTGCCTTTTGATAGGATTGGTGCTATTGTGTCATCATATTAGGGCAGATGATAAAGATAATTAATTCCTAATGTTCAATATCATAATATTAAGATAACAGAAAGTAAATAATTTTCAGTGGCTCCAACTAATGAACAACAGAAATGAGCCTCATGTCTAAATTACATAACTTCCAGTTTAGCAATATTTCTGCCATGGGCTTGTTTGAATGCTTTTTTATCCCCAAACCCATTTTGTCATTTAATCACTAATTCAACAATAAAAACAGATGGATCCCATAGTGGGTGACTAGCCAGTAAGGGCTCCATCTTCATAAGTGGTATTAGCAATCTCATAAAAGGGCCAGAGAGATCGAGCTCAGTCCCCCTTTGCCTCCCATTTCACTTACCACGTGCAGAGATGTTTATGCCTTTTGGAGAATGCAACATTTTTGGTGCCATCAAGGAGGTAGAGACTGGATGCTCACCAGACACGGGTCTGCTAGTTCCTTGGTCTTGGAATTCTTAGCACACAAAAGCTTGAGAAATACATTTATTTTGCTCATAAATTTCCCAACCTAAAATATTTTGTAATAACACACTGGATTAAGACATAAAAACATGTCATTTGTGAAGCATTGCTTCACAAATACTATATTAATTTTCTTAATAAATTTGCTACTTGGGGAATATTAAAATAGCTAGAAAAATAATTCATTTTGAGGACCCTGTGATTCTAAAAAATTGCCCTGAGTCCCTTATATTAGAGCAATATTAAATTAGATTAATTACTAAGGTGTCTAGACATATCTGGAATTGATATCTTTAATCACACATACCTTAACTCGTTTTAGTGGAAGAAATACTCTAGTTTTGCAATACTATATTTAAAGATCTTCTTTATGAATTCACTTGACAACATTCTAATAAGTTCTCAGTCTTCCACCACTCTTGACCCCTTTGCTTATAATACAGCATACACAAGTGGACGCCACACACACACACACACACACACACACACACACACACACACACACACACACACACACACACACGTACACACACACACACACATACACACACACACACATACACACACGTACACACACACACACACACGTACACACACACACACACACACACACACACGTACACACACACACACACACACACACACACACACACACACGTACACACACACACACACACACACACACACGTACACACACACACACACACACACACACACACACACAGGTACACACGTACACACACACACACACACACACACACAGGTACACACACACACACACACACACACACGTACACACACACACACACACACACACAGGTACACACGTACACACACACACACACACACACACACACAGGTACACACACACACACACACACACGTACACACACACACACACACACACACACGTACACACACACACACACACACACACACACAGGTACACATGCACACACACACACACACACACACACACACACACACACACAGGTACACATGCACACACACACACACACACACACACACACACACACACACACACGTACACACACACACACACGTACACACACACACACACACGTACACACACACACACAGGTACACACACACACAGGTACACACACACACACACACACACACACACACACACACACACACACACACAGGTACACATGCACACACACTAACATGACAGATTTTAAGTATATATTGTATTTAGAATGTGCTTGTGGGGACAGAAGTCAGAAACTGAAACTTTAATAGATAAAAAAGGAGAAAATACTATCTATTGCTGTCAACATTGAGGGTTAAACTGACATGAGGGGCTGCGAAACAATTCCAGACTGCGCAGAAACTCGAAGCCAAAATTCTGAATGATGGAAACGGATTCTGAGACACTTGGAGAGATATAATAGCAATGTTTTGTTTTGTTGTTTTGTTTTTGTTTTCAAACAAACAAATCTATTCTGGTCCTAGTACTTTTCATCATTATTTTTAACAAGTCCAAGTGAAAATGTATCTCTGGGAACTCTGATCATAGTTGCAAATACAACAGTCAAAAATTATGGAAACTATTGTATTCTTTCTAGGAAAATTGACTCAAATGACGAAAATCAAGTTGTAATTGAAAAGTCAGAGTCAGGGCTGGTAAGAAGGCTCAGGAGTTAAGAGCACTGACTGCTTTTTCAGAGGACCTAAGTTCAATTCCCAGCACCCACATGGCAGCTCATGCCTATCTGTAATTCCAGTCCCAGGGAATCTTACACCTTCACAAAGACATACATGCAGGCAAAACACCAAAGAACATAAAATAAAAAGGAAGGAAGGAAGGAAAGAAGGAAGGATGGATGGAAGGAAAGTCAGATCCAGATGGTGGTGGCTCATGCCTCTAATCCCAGCATTCAGACAGACACAGAGGCCAGGGGATCTCTGAATTCAAGGCCAACCTGGCCTACAAAGTGAGTTCCAGGACAGCCAGGGCTACACACAGAAACCCTGTCTCGGAAAAAAAAAAAAAAAAGCGCAGGGGAGGCGGTGAGGAGAAGGACAAGAAGAGGAAAAAAGAAAAATCAGTTATTTCTAGCTTATTTCAATTTCCTTTTTGTGGTATTATAATTCTTTTACTTTAAGAATTATTGAAGTTGGTGGTTGGGGACAGAAGGTGGGGTAGCACATGCTTTTATTCCCAGCACTTGGGAGGCAGAGGCAGGCAGATCTCTGTCAGTTCAAGGCCAGCCTGGTCTACAGAGTGAGTTCCAGGACAGCCAGGGATACACAGAGATATTCCATCTCAAAAAAACCACAGAGAGAGAGAGAGAGAGAGAGAGAGAGAGAGAGAGAGAGAGAGAGAGAGAAAAGAGAGAGAATTATTCATATAAATAGCAGTACAGTATGAAACTCAGTTTAAACCAAAGACTTGCTTTATCCTGAGGTGAAATGTGAGGGAGGCACACAGGCTGGTTTCCTGTCCTAGAGATTTCTACCTATCCAGTATTCCTTAGCTGATAATTTCTCTTTCAGACATCTAATGGTTTTCCCCTATGTACTTAATACAGTATCAGTAATTATCACCCTATGAGGGCATCAGCACTCACTCATCCTCATTAACTGAAATGTTTACCCTGGGGGGAAAAAATCTTCCTGTCTCCTTTTCTCCAAGCCTGGAAATCATTTTCTTCTTTTCATTTCTATTAGCTCAACTGTGAAAAAAAAAGGTTTTGTTTTAACCTTTTACTTATTCAGTGTATGCATGCATACTCATGCACCTGCCTTACTTGCCTTTACATGGATTCTGGGAATTCGAACCCTGTTCCTCTTGATTGTGCTATAAGTGCTTTACCCACAGAGTCATCTCCTGGCTCTAACATATGCTGATTAAAGGCAGTCTTTTGAGTCTGTGTTGACTGGGATATCAACAGCAATCTGGGTTGGTATCAGCGTTACTGCTGGCTTTGTAAATTGGTTGATAATTCCGATTCTACTTTGCTGTTCATAGCTATTTTCTTCACAAAACAGTGGGAATAAAATCCATTGTCCTGGTTATAGATAGTTAATGCGAAGAATGGATAATCGTATTATTACATAGATACTTCACAGGTGTGCTAAGTCCCATGACTTGTGCAAGTGACTTGAGTTTATCTTCTCACACACGGCTTATTTTCTCTTGATGTCTGCCTTATTGTTTTACCTAAGAGGGTGGATAGAGTTGAACATTCTGAGATTTTTTTTTTTTAAATTTGGGCTGACGTATACTGAATCCTGGCTATTTTTGGTTTTTTTTGTTTGTTTGTTTGTTTGTTTGTTTGTTTGTTTTGTTTCGTTTCGTTTTTGAGACAGGGTTTCTCTGTGGAGCTTTGCACCTTTCCTGGAACTCACTTGGTAGCCCAGGCTGGCCTCGAACTCACAGAGATCCGCCTGCCTCTGCCTCCCCCTCCCGAGTGCTGGGATTAAAGGCGTGCGCCACTGCCACCCGGCGAATCCTGGCTATTCTATTTTTTAATCTTGCAGCTTTTTTCTCGTCCTTCCTATACGTTTCACTCTCGTCATCTAAAAAGAGACAAAGTTACACTACCTGCCTCTTGAAACTTTGTCAAATAAGAAAGCAAAAGAGTCAAGCAAGATAACCCCACCTGTCTTGGAAATAACATGTGACAGCGACTATCATTGCCAGCTATGACAGCAACCGTGGCTGGAAGACACACCGAAAGCTTGGTGGAAGTGGGAACACCCAGAAGAGCCTTGGAACTTCTCCAGGACGGCTGGACACGAGGGTCACAAATGGAAGCACACCCCTGCCATCAACTTGGAAGGATGGAGTGGGGCGCTAGTATTACCCTCCATCACAACACACTCTACAATTACTGTTTGTCCCATTCCCCTCCCTGGGATCTAACTGCAGCAGTATTCCACATTGACACCATCTGTAAGAGCTGAATGGTCCATCTTTTTAGTGTGATGATAGGGAAAAGCTTTTAAATGTGCCTTCCAGACTTCTGGAAAGGCAGGAGAGAATACATAAAAAGGAGGGTAGAAAGGCACCAAGAAGGGAAAACCAGAGCTGCACACTTGACATAAAGTTTACAAATTTTGATTTCCAATGGTGTGAGCACTGGTTGTGCAAACACTTAAAAATAAACACAAAACATGCTGTGTTCGTGTAAATACATGCAAATAAATAACTGTTTTCCTGTTTTATTCATAAATCTATCCCCTTGAATTATTTTGGCAAAGAATCATTTGCATCGAAGCACTAATAAGCTATAGGACATGTGTCTGGACCATAAAAGGGTTCTTTGCATGTAGATTGCAGTGATTATTACTGTATAGCTGAAAATCACATCATGGAAAATTATTATTCACTGGGTTCTCTAGATGGTACTTACTTCTCATTAAATAAATGATGGCAAGGTCTAATACTGTGTGAATATAGACCATGCCTTATCTTTTCCATCCCTGAGTCTCCAATACCAAGCACACTATTTCAAATATAATTGTGCAGGGTAGGCATTGATTGAATATATGAATACCTTCTAATTTAAAGATATGTAGTGTTTTCATTATATCCCTCATGTTGACGAACTCAGCCAAGATCCCTACAAAGTATATGAACTTGCCCCTTTAGTTAAGTTCGGGTATTTTTTGGTTGATCAAGATCTTTTATAATAATATATTGAGACAGAATCAAGGCTTCTAACAACCACTTCTCCCACCTGTAAAAAATATGGAGTTCAATTTACCATGCCACTCTTTTAAGGACACAGCTGTGGAATCAGCTGTGTCACTTGACTAAAGTGTTCTGGGCTCTTCCACAAGTGAGTGGATACACAAGACAGTCTGAGACAAGAGGGTGCTAGCCATTGTATTCTGTTATAATCCACCCTTATTTGTCATGCTAAGAGTAGGAAAACCAACACTATCACTTCCTCTACCACCTCTGCATCAATCACTGTCCAGTACAAAATATCATAGTGAGAGTTATCATCTTCCTCACCAGTGACAGCAACTTTAAAATTTATGGAAGAACAAAATTACCCAGCCATATCTCTAAGGCAAGGTCATGTAATTATACCCATTACACAGGACAGAAGTGGGGATGAGCAAAGTTGTTTGACAAGTTTAAAGCTTTTGGATGATAAAGATAGAATAATAATATGTAGTTGCTGACAGTACTTACATTTTAACCTTGGAGCAAGCACACAACCATACACTTGCACATGTGTTGACACACACACATATAATTTCTAAGCAATTAATAAATACTATGTATTTTCCTCAAATTGAAAATTTTGAATTGTACTAAGAATTTAAAATTTAACATACATGTAGAAGTTTTTAACCTTCTCTGATTCCTGTACAACCTGTTTTCATTTTTGGCATATTCCTTGGCATACAGATCTAAACAGAACCACAAAAATGTGTCATATCATTTGGAGAAAAGGGGACATTTATAAATAATTGATGACCCATCAAAATAAATTAGTTTTTAACACCAGATAAGAAAAAGATAAGTGAACTTTGGGGCACTTAATAACGTGTCATAAATTAAATTGCATGAATAGGTTTTCTCCTCAAAATGAAACACTCAGTCCATGGAATAGTGAACAATCCTTCCAGGTTGCATTAAACATCTCAACACTTTTCCCAACATGCTAAGAAATGATATTGCATCTGTCTGATTTGATATTCTGGTCCGAAACTTAATTTTCTAGGATATGAAATCTTTATTTGCTTGGAGAAATCATTTTCCATAATACATTTATGTCTCAAAATGTGCATCTAACCCCACTGAAGACTAGCTCAGAACACCGACATAATGTTTTTTCATAGAATTGTCTAGAGTTATGGATGAGATTTTTTTAATTTTATGAGTAGATGACAGATTACTGTCCATTGCTCTCCTTCTCAGTCAACTTGCTCTGACTGGGAAGAATGGATGCAATAGATTCTTCATCATTTAAGTTATCTTTTCTACCTATAAAAGCGAAACTAAGTGCTTGCATATTTTCAAAGTTCTCCACAGGCAGATTTTTAAATAAGTGGCAGTTCCAAGAATAATTATAAGATGATTTTAAAAACAAATTCTGGCATGGATGGTGGAGGGGTTCACAAGGCCCCACCTCTAATGTAGAGGTATTGGCTGTAAGTGAAGGCTACGGAAGGGACAGTCAATTTTGCTTGGGAGCATGGTCTTCGGTAGGTTGCCCATGCTCCATTGGGTGGTTCTATACCCATGTGCATGTGGGAAATACTAACTGGATACAGTAAGTTATTTTTTTAAAGAACTGTGGGAAGCCAGCTTCCACCTTTTGAAGAGCTCTTATGAGAGAGGGATAAGAAAATATTAGATAGAAAGAGAGACCTAGTTAACAAGAAGAAAGACAGAAACACAGGATAGCTTCAGGGGAGCCTGGATCAATACCCAGTGGCCCTTTCCATTTATTCAAAAGGGCTGTTTATAACAATGCCAAGGGGTGGGACAAAGGGCCTCCCCCTTGCAAGGTCCAAGTCCACCACCCAGCTAAGGTAAACCATTCCAAACTCCTGGAAACCACACCCATGGTCAAATCATCCCTTTATGCAGCTCCGCTGGGTAAAGCAAGGTCAGACTCTCAGACCCTGAGTAAGTGCTCACTAGGAAACCTATGTGGGTCTCCACAAAAGACATTAAGGTTCATGAGTGTGTTGGAGAGGATCTTAGGGAAGAAAGGAGGGAGGGTGATATGACCAAAATATATCCTATACATGTATGAAATGGATGAATAATAAAGTAAAATATATTAAAATTGGAAAGAAAAAAAGCTAAATGAACCCAGGCGGTGGTGGTACACAACTTTAATCCCAGCCAATGCTTTGGAGGCAAAAGCAGGAGGATCTGTGAGAGTTGGAGGCCAGCTTGGTCTATAGAGGAAGATCCAGGACTGTAACACAAATTCTAAATTGTTTTTTTAACTAAAAAATACCAAACCAGATATTGGGGTAAATACAGGAAGATCAAAGAGACAAAGGAACGAGTCACTGCCACATTTTTCCTCTATGACTCCTCAGCCTGAAAAGCTCAGCCAAAAGCCTCTGTTTCCTGTCCCTCACGCCTTATATACATTTCTCTGCCCAGCCATCACTTCTTTCCTAGTGATTAATGGCATGTGTGCCACCACTGCCTGGCTCTGTTTCTCTCCTAAACTGAAACAATCTCATGTAATCCAGGTGGCTTTGAGCTCACAGAGGTCCAGACAGGTCTCTGACTCCAGAGTGCTAGGATTAAAGGTATGTGCCACCACTGCCTAGCATCTCTAGTGGCTTGTTCTGTTGTCTGATCTTCAGGCAAATTTTATTAGGGTACACAATATATCCCCACATTTGCCCTTTTTTGTCTAAAATAATAAAAGAAGATTATAACTAATATAAGAAAAACTAAAATAACTATATACAATATATACAGTTAAAAATTACATTAACAATGTCCAGCCCACAAACATTTGAAAAATTCAAAGAAAATACTCCATTATATATCCTATTTTGGTGAGTCTAAAATGTTGTACCTAACTCACTTTCTATCCTAACTTGTATTACTAATAGAAAGCTATCTTTTGATGTCTTTCAAACTTACACACTTTACACCTCTTTAATGAGTTTCTATTCTGAATCCGTTAACAAGAAAAGCTATAACTGTAGCTATCTAGTCTTCAACTCCTTCAAAGACCCAAGAAGAAAATAATATTTACTGAGAAAGCAGGAAGTGCAAATAAATAACTTCAAAAAAACGTGAGAAATGACAAAAACAACTGGCTGCCTAGACAGTCACACAAGGTTTCTCTGCAACATTCGGGCATCCATCTTTGGCCTATAGGTCTAGAATATCTTCAGACTCTATCTGTGAAGCAGGATTTTCTAAAGGGCCTTCCTACCTTGTCTTGGCAAGGTTCGGCAGTCCTTTCTTTGGTGTCCTGCTTGTCCATTTGTATAGCACAGGACAGCCAGGACTATTACATGGAGAATCCCTGTATCAAACAAACAAACAGAAAAGGTAAATGAGCTTCTATATCTAAATAAATGCTATCTTTCACTTAAGTTCATGACTCCAGGAAACACCAACAGAATGACTCAGACTAACAAACCACAGAATCACTGTAAATACTATAAATAGTCTATATTTGGGAATGATCTATTAAAGAGTAAGTGTTAATTAAAATGCTGCATGACATACTAACACATTTCTAACAGGACTTTGTTAGCAATTACATGAAATATACATGCACACTTAGATCAACTTTTGGTTTGGATAAGTGTTCAGTAGATGTCGACATAATCATTATTACAAGATAATTAGAATATTGCTACCTAATACACACTTGCAACACTAGTACACACATGCAAATTCTGAAATTTTTATTCAAAATCTTCACAGTATTTCAGAGCAGAGGAAAAGATAGGAGCTGTGGAGGTGACTCAGCGATAAAGAACACTGGCTGCTTTTCCAGAGGACTAGGTTCTGTTCTCAGCACACAAATGGTAGCTAACAACTGTATATAACTGCAGTTGCAAAGGATCCAACACCCTCTTCTGGTCTCTGTGGGCACTGAAGGCCTGTGTTACACAAATACGCATACAAGCAAAATACCCATACACAGAAGAAAATCTAAAAAAAAATTTTTTTTAAATTAAAGAAGTAGATAGATGTAGTATCTCATGCCTATAATCTCCACATTTGGGAGGCACAAGGATCATCATGAGTTCAAGGACAGCCTGGGTACAGAGAAAGACTGTCTAGAAAAGAAAACAACAAAACAGTAACAAAAAGAGATAAGCAATAGATTTTTTTAAGAAAGCCCTTCGTGATTAGGCAGCCCAGTGGCTAGAAGTTCTATATGCCCTGAACTCTCAGGAAATGTAGGACAAGTGTCATGGGACTACACACAGAAACACAGTTCACCAGTTCTAGTCTACAAAGAACAAACTGAACAAGAACCTGGCAGCATTTGGTGAGGTAGAGACATGGCTAGAGGGTAGAGTACATTGGCACATTCAAAGTGGTGTATAAATACTGGGAACTGCACAGAGGCAAGACCCACCTTAATAACCCTATGAAGGTAGGAACTGAATGTATGATCCAAGCTTACAAAAGGTTGTTAGAGGAGGGGCCAGCATTCAGAACAGGCTCCTAAATAACCACTCAGGTTTTACTAGCAACTGTGATATTGGACCTATGAAGGACTTCCCACTGCTGAGACCAGCATCTGTAACTCTAACTTTTCAAGGCTAGCTCAAAGGCAAATAAAAAATAATGGTTCACAACTTGACCCCTCAGGCACCACCAGGAGACACAACTAACATCTTAGACCCGGCTTCAAAAGGAACATCTGGTGATGTGACTGTCACCTGGAAGCTCAGAACGGAACATCTGGGAAATTGAGGTTAAAACCAGCAAGACTACATTCATATTCTATAGCCCCATCCAGCCCTCTTCTCCTCACATGTATTCCTCCTTTATTTAACATCCAATGCCAGTTTAGTGTGCCACCATAGTCCTACTCCATAGTTTTCCTTCCTCTACACATCTATGGCTTATCAAACAAGATGCAGCAAACATGGGTAGTGTTGTGGAGAAAAATGAATATTATACACTGCTGGCAGGAGGGTAAACTGGTATGGCCACAAG
Source organism: Onychomys torridus (assembly GCF_903995425.1). Classification (NCBI taxonomy): domain Eukaryota; kingdom Metazoa; phylum Chordata; class Mammalia; order Rodentia; family Cricetidae; genus Onychomys; species Onychomys torridus. Next base: position 37,057,715 of record NC_050459.1, on the reverse strand, counting down.
GGAAGGCAATGTAGATATTCCATGTGACCCAGCTAGTCTACTCTGGAGCATACATCTGAAGGATTCTAAGCCACCCTGCCACAGAGATATTTGTGTGTCCGTGTTTACTGCTGCACTGTTCTTAAGAGCTGAGAAACACAGCCAGTTTAGGAACCAATCACCGGGTGAATGGAGAAAGTATGGGATATATAAAAACAAACTTTTGCCCATACTCAAAAAGAAAAAAAAATCAGCTGTAGACAATTCGGGGAAATGGATGGAACTGGAGATAATTAAACAAAATAAACTAGATACAGAAAGACAAATACTACATATGCAGAGACTAGATGTGTGGTGTGAGTGTGTGTGAGTGTGTGTATGTGTGTGTGAGTGTGTGTATGTGTGTGTGAGTGTGTATGTGTATGTGAGTTGTGTAAGTGTGAGTATGTGTGTGTGTGAGTGTGTGTATGCGTGTGCATGTGTGTGAGTGTGAGTGTGTGAGTGTGTGTGTATGTGTGTGTGAGTGTGTGTGTGTGCGTGTGTGTGTGTGTGTGAGAGAGAGAGAGAGTGTGTGTGTGAGAGTGTGTGTGTATGCGTGTGTGTGTGTGTGTGTGTGAGAGAGAGAGTGTGTGTGTGTGCGTGTGTGTGTGTGTGTGTGTGTGTGTGTGAGAGAGAGAGAGAGAGAGAGAGAGAGAGAGAGAGAGAGAGAGAGTGTGTAGGACATGCAAGTAGAAGGGTAACTATGTGAGGGAAGGAAGGGATTTTTAAACAGAAAGGGAGTAGGGAATGAGAAGGGAATGAAGTACATCTTAAATGAAAGAAGCCACAGGAGGGACAATTTGTCTGATAGAAGCAGACTAACAGGGAAAGCACAGATCGAACAATAGATGAGGAGGAAGAGAGGGGATGAGGAATAAGATCAAATATAATGACATATGTACTTGCCATAATGATTTCCATTACTTTTTATGTTAACTTAAGATTTCAAAACATGAATTATGGATAACAAAAATATTTCCAATATATACATGTCTACAGCATAGCTTGGACATAATATACTAAAATGTGATTATTGACCTGAATTTTTAGGTTAACTCCATATCCCATCCTGGCTCTGAGTTTGTTTCATTTTATTTTGTTTGTTGTTTTTGCAAATCTGACTACCATTCTTAGAAGTGAATGCCAAATACAGTCCTGCCAAACAAGAGATGTTCCATCGATTCCTCTCAAATACACAATGTTGCTTTTCATAATTCTATCTCATAGTTTGGTATCGTGGATCCACCAATCTATGGACATCAAAGAGTCCAATTTGGTTCTATACATGAATCTCAATGTCGGTAGTAATAATAATAATAATAATAATTTAAAAGAAAAGAACTATGTTGTCTGTATTTCTGCAGTGCCTTGTGGTTTTAAAGGTCAGAGCAGAACTTGCTCTTTTTAAAAATAAACTGACTAATTAAGCAATTAAACTGTGTCTGAAGTTGAAACAGGATGCACCGGGTGAAGAATGCTTAGCTGGTTTGAAGGGGAAAGAACATCATATGTACAGGAGGTGCTTCTTTTCCGCTTAGTGCATTCTTTCTCATATTTTGAAATCAGATTATTCTTCCTCTAGCTTAAGGATAGAGGGCTCCGAGGGAAACAAAATAAGTGTTTGTAGCACTGTTAGCTGCAGGTGAGCAGAGCTTGCTTCCTCTCTCTCACCCCATTTCTTATAACTTGCAAACTTCCAACTGCTAATTAAGACAAAGGGCAATGCTATATCCTTGAGCAACCGGCTAGTGCCCTTTCCCAGTCTGGGATGTGACAGACAGTGTGCTTAAGGGATGCTTTTTTGTGTGCTCTTTATATAGCTTGATAGACTAATCAAATGCAAGTTGAGCAGACTGAAGGGAAGAATGATTTCACACCCTGCTGCTGCTACTGCTGCTAAGTGGAGAAAGCCTCTTGGAGTGTTTCCTTTATTTCTTTTCCCCTCGAGAATGGCATACAGAAGGCAACCTAGCAAGTTTTAGGATTGACAATGTCATCTATTTATTGAAAATAGAGCCTCAGTTATTAGACACTGAGACAGATAGATAGATAAATACTTTTTGCTTAGTTCCCTGATTTTTTTTTTAAATCATTCGCCCTTGATGTGAAACTAAGATATTAAACAGCAGAGAAAATAATGAGGTCTGATTTTCTTGTCTAGTCAAGGAAATGTGCTACTTTGATAGTGATCTGAAAGTTTCCATTAACCAAAAAGTACTATAAGTTGATCAACAGAGAAAAATTTTAAATAGTAAAGTTTGTAAAAAGAAAATACGGGTGCCTGTACTAACCAGCTTTCCCTTACTGACACAAAACAGCTGAGAACCAGGCTACTTAGAAAGAAATTAGTTTCCATCAGCTCACATCTATGGAATGTAAAGTTCAAACAGCATGGGATAGACTGTAGTGGAGGCTAGCCTTCTGGTAGTATCACTTCATTGTGTGGCTAGCCATGGGGGAAGAGAGCACTCCAGGGCAAGGGTGGCTAAGGAAGATAGATAGAAAAGTTGGGAAGGCTCAGGCTAGTAGATTTTACAATAGCCCTTTTTAACTCTTAAGTCCTCATACGGTCTTAATAGAACTCCCACAATCCTCTGATGACCTGAGACCCATCCCATAACCATTCCATCACCTTTCAACAGCCCCACCCTGAAAACCTGGTCTTCAACCACAATAGACACTACGGACACTCAGGATCACACCCAAACACACCAAAGCCTCACAATAGACAAAGCTCTTCAAAATGCCAGCTGCAACTCTAAAGGGTTGTAGCTTTCTATAGCCTAATATTTCCTTTTACCTCATAAGACAAAATAACCAAGTTAAAAACAGAAAATCAAATGAACCAAAGAGAGTTTGTAGTAAAAATAATTATCAGAATTTTGTCTTATGATGCAGTTTAATTTCCAAAGACAAATATTTGAGATTTATATGTACAATACATATTGCATTTGTTTATATAAATTCAATGTTATATATTGCATAGTATACAAATTTAAAATTTTATATGATGTATTCACCTTACTTCTTACATAACTCTTTTTCTCAGGGAATGTGACTGCTGTGAGCCCCTATGAGCCCTGCTGAGTTGATTCTGTGGCTTGTGTTCTCATGGTGTCCTCAACCCCTCTGGCTATAGGTGGTTACATATTTCCATTAAATTTGTGTGCACATGACATGACACCATTTACTTCTTCCTTTTCATATCCTCTAGTTTCCCTCATGGTATTTCTTGTAAATCACTCCAAAATAGCCATTTAGCCAAGTCAGAACAAGGAAGGAGTCATCAACAAGTTACCAGGGCCCCACCACTGATAACATAGAGTCAGAGTCACCCAGAATGACTCAGGGGATCAGAATGAGGACAGTAACTGACTGCACTGCTAAATTCCTGGTCATTCACAGTTTTCTTTCCCAGCCTGGAGGAAGGGGGAATGATTTTTGAATTGCTCTGGCATGTAAGTGTGTGTGTGTGTGTTGGGGGGGTTCCCTAATGAGGCAGACAGAAACATAACAGATGGTGTATTGAATGTAAATACATGAAAACACTCTTGGTGCTAAAACATTACGCTGGCACCACTCCTGAGGGAGTCAGGCCAGTGTAGAAAACTCTCCATTGTCTCAGTTGCTCTCTTCTTCATCTCACTTCTCAGGGCACTGATTCTATAATTCCTAACACAGTGTAAATACTATGTTAACAGTTGTTATTCAAGGATGTAGAAAACAGATAAAGAGAAATGGCTGTTTTTGCCTTTTAACACATTTTCTATTCTCCTTGCCCTCTCCCTTTTCACCTACCCCAGACACTGTCCATGTCCTGTCAACTTGTTTGGGTTATGACAGCTGGTTGTTTTGTTAAATACCTATCTAGTCATTGCTATCAAGATGTTATGTAGAAGTTATTATCATTCCTAACTAGAGGACTTTAAATAAAGCAGGATAACTCTTATAATGAGGATGGTTCTCACCAAATTAGTTTAAGGCACAAGAGTAATATTTGAGGATTTTCCCCAGGTGAAGGAAGAATCTCCTCAACGCAACGTAAGAACCATAATGACTTTTCAGTTAATTGTTCTGCAGAATTCGAACTCAAGGGGTGATATCAACTCTTACCTGAGTTTTCTTCTGTATAGATGCTGGAGTTACTGGTAAGTATTGGGTCCCCAGCTGCTAGCTTTCACCGCCATCAATGTAATAAGCCAAATTAAACCGAATTAGTAAGTACAATGCAAAGATGCAAAGCAGAGCACTATCGGGTGGCTCTGAGGAAGGCAGGGGACAGAACACAAGAGCACACACTTGGCAGATCAATGGGGCGAGGCTTAAATAGCTGGTAGGCATGGTCCCGGGCATCTCCAGGGGAGGAGCCATCAATGGCAGGCTTTCTGGAATGAGGCCGGGTCTGGGGAGAGAAAGAAATGGAAGAATACGTTATTATTCCACCTATTAACTTGTTAATATTAATTATTCCACCTAATAACTTATTACACCAATTCAGTTACCAGCTCCTGTAACATCACAACTTTGTAAACCAATTCTTTAAAATCTCTCCCATCCCTCTCCTTGCCTTTCTCCTTCTACACATAGACACAGAGTTGATTTATTCTGTGTTTTTAAAAGCTTTTTATGTTACAGGGTGCGATGTTACAGATCAATGTGGAAACAGCAGCTTCTCAGTAACAGTTCTGAGGTGATTGAATTTAGTATGGGAAATATAAATAAACATTTAGGGGTTGGGGATTTAGCTCAGTGATAGAGCGCTGCAAGCGCAAGGGCCTGGGTTCGATCCTCAGCTCCAAAACAAAACAAAACAAAACAAAATCCCCAAAATAATGAATTGAAATACATTTGCTGTTGTAGTAATTTTTATAAAGTATTCTTAATCAATTGACTAAGCCAAATAGGTGATTGTGTTGGTTAGTTCTATGCTATCTTGACACAAGCGAGAGTCGTTTGGGAAGGACTGTTAATTGAGAAAGTGCTTCCTTAGGCAAGCCCATAGGGAATTTCCTTGATTAATGATTGATGTGGGAGGCCCAGCTCACTGTAAGCAGTGCCACCCCTGAGTAGGCAGTCCTGGATGACTTAAGAAAACAGGCAGAGGTAAGTTGGTGGTGCACTCCTTTAATCCCAGTGCTGAGGGGACAGGAACAGGTGCACGTCTGTGAGTTCTGGGACAGCCTGATCTACACAGGGAGGGGAAGGAAGGGGAGGGGAGGGGAGCAAAGGAAGGGGAAGGGAAGAGAAGGGAAGGGATGGGAGAGAATGGGAAGAGAAGGGGAGAGAAAGGGAGGGGAGGAAGAGAAGGGGAAGGGGGAAAGAAAGGGGAAGGGGGAAGGAAAGAAAAGGAGAAGGGAAGGGAGGAGAAAAGAGGAGAGGAGAGGAGAGGAGAGGGAAAAAACAGGCTGAGAAAGTTACGGGGAACTCGGCATTACCCAGTGTTCCTCCATGGTCTCTGCTTCGGTTGCTGACTCTGGGTCCTTGAATTCCTACCCTGACTTCCTTCGGTCGTGGAAAATGACAGGAGAGTTGTGAAATGATATAAACCCTTTCCTCCCCGGGTTGCTTTTGGTCATGTTTTGTTGTTTGTTTTAAAAACTAACTGCAACAATGGTCTAAATTAATAAAGAAAATGCATAATTAACAAAGAACCAGTTTTTATTTAAAGCCCTAATGTATCCAAAATATTTAAATGCATTAGTAAATTTAAAACTAATTTTATGTTAATAAAATGTTATGTTTCCATATCAACGTGGAAATAATTTAAACTGTTGATTATTAAAAATTAATTAGTGACTTATTTTCTCTTATTTCTTTATATGAAAATGAAAACTGTCAAACCTGTTTTCTAGTAGATTCCCATATGCCTTTTCAAAAGGTCTTTACTGTTATTTCTCATCCCCATACATAGTGATATTTTATTTGTATTGAAATGTGATTTTATTTGTATGTCAATAAAGTTGCCTTGAGGTCAGAGCAAGCCAGAGCAGAAGCTGAGCAGTAGTGGTGCACGCCTTTAATCCCAGCACTTGGGAGGCAGAGCCAGGCGGATCTCTGTGTGTTCAAGGACACAGCCAGCATGGCAGACACACGCCTTTAATCTCAATACCAACCATAGAAGACCTGGAGGTCTGTACAAACAGGCAGTGACGAGGAGGTCATGTGGCTGGGTTTACAACCAATGAGAGAGGAGAACAGAAAGTTTTTAAATAGACAGGACGCACAGAAGTAGGTCTCTTGCGGAGAGGAAGAACCGCAGAAGCAGTGAAGGGTAAGGTTTTCCGTTCTTGCTCTGACCTCGCGGTTTTTAACTCTGCGATCGGTTCTGTGTTTCTTATTTAACAAGCCGGATACATCTACACCCATACTCCATCCTCCACCTTAACCTTTAAACCACCACCCCAGTTTAACCCTTCCTGTTCCATAATCCCTCCTTCAACACTTTATACCAGTGTGTACCTCCCTCCTTCTTAAAAGACCTTCCCCATGGCTGCGTAGTCAGTTCCTGTCCTCTGGGGATATTCCAAATAAAACCTACATACCTATAGAGTAAAAGCTGACATCCGCAGATGAATGAAAACATATGATATTTGTCTTTCTGGATCTGGATTACCTCACTCATTCTGTTCCATTCATTTTCCTGCAAATTTCATAATTTCATTTCTCTCAATGGCTGATCATTACTGCACTGCATATTTATACTACATTTGAGATATATGTTCATCAGTTGATGGACATCTAGATTGTTTCTATTTCCTGGCTGTTTGTTTCAAAGAGAGTAGCAATGAACATAGAAGAGCAAGTATCTCTAGAGTAGAATGTGCAGTCACTTGGGTATATACCCAAAAGTTATGTAACTGGTAGACCATAGGACAGGTCTATTTTAACTACTTTAGAAGTTGGTGAGAGATAGATGATAGACAGATGGATGATTAGACAGACAGACAGACAGATAGGTGTCAGTAATGGGTTACTCCTTTTGAAGTTTTGACCAATGAGAGCTCATAAGACTCCCCCAAAATATTACAAGTTATTGCCATTGCTCTTTATTACTCTTAGAACTTGATAGCAAGACCCTATTACTGAAGACACTACATACTTGAGTCATAGAACATAATGAAATCTAGCTGGTACAGACCTGGAAGCTTAATCCTACTTATGTTGGAAAGTGCAATTAAATGTACTATTAGAGGAAAGAAATCATCAGTCATGCCCAGCTGTGAACCCTGAGAGCTCTAACAATGCCTGGCCTGACAAGATACACCAACTGGCACAGTAGTGGCATGAACATTGTACAATCAACCAACCAACGAATTTCTGAATGGATTTAAGTCCCCAACCATAAGAAGAAATCCTTATGTGTCATAATTATTGAGCTAATAACTTAAAGCTAGACAGGTCATAGACCCCTAAATGAGAACATACTACTATCATGCTGCTAAATGGATGTACTAATAAATACACTAATGACTTATCCTTAAACCCACAGGTCACTGTTCTCTCATCCCTCATTTGAGAAGTGTAGCACAAATTGTTAGAAGGTCTTATTAATAAAATCAAACCTGGAGCCAGGTATTGGGGTAAATGCTAAAAGATCAGAGAAGCAGAAACAAGCCACAGCTACCTCACTTTGCCAATTCCTCAGCTGATCCTGTTTCTTCACAATGGATGCCTCTGAGCTCAACTGTGTTGCTCAAAAGTCTGAAAGCTTAACTAGCTCTAGTTCCTGGTTCTCACCAGGAAGCCTTATATACCTTTCTGCCATCACTTCCTAGGATTAAGGGCATGAGTCACCATGCCGGGCTGTTTCCAGAGTGGCCTTGAACTCACAGAGATCCAGGTAGATCTCTGCCTCTGAAATGCTAGGATTAAAGGCGTGTGCTACCACTGCCTAACTTCTATGTTTAATATTGTGTCTGTTCTGTTCTCTGACCCCAGATAAGTTTATTAGGGTGCACAATATTTTGGGGAATACAATACCACCACAGAGAAGTTTCCATTGGCATTAAATGGTGATTAACAGAGAGATACACAAGTGGCCAAGGAGAAGAGAATGAGAGACTATACAATGCTCAGCCCTAATGGGAACATTTGTATGGTGCCCCTCCTCTCAAGGCTCAAGGAACATTGTGGAAGAAGGGATAGAAAGTGTAAGAACCACAGGCAGTGGTGACTACAAGAAAACATCCCCTGGACACAACGGGGCAGCCGCATGTATAAACTCAAAGCAGTTGTGGTAGCGTGTACAAGACTTGTGCAAGCCCAAAGGCAACAAGAAGTCAGCATGGAGGGGATTGGGCACACAATCCCTCCCCAGTCATGAAGCCAACAATTGTTAGCCTCTGGGAGAAGGAGAAATGCTTTCTTTGAGGATGCTAAGTTGACCACTCTCAAGTGTAAAAGAACACATATCCAGGAATATTTGATCTGTAGAAACTGAAGGAGATAACCCGCAAAACAAAAAGATGCAAAGTTAGGTAGACAGGGAAGGAGTATATATCTTGAAAGAGTTAAATGAGGGAATAAATATGATTAAAGCATGTTGCACAACATTCAAAATTCTCTAATAACTACTAAAAATTGAAGGAAAAGGGGAAGTGCCACATTCAGCCAACTGAAAAAAAATGTATGTATGTATATATACCAAGCATATATATCAAAATACTGATATATATTATTTGGGTGGGTTTTTTGACAGAGTTCCTTAGCTGTTCTGGAAATATCTCTGGAAACCAGGTCTCAAACTCACAGAGATCTACTTGCCTCTTCCTCCAAAATGTTGGGATTAAAGCCATGTACTACTACCTCCTGGTATTATATATTTGTATTTTTACATATGTATATATTTACATAAAGATGCATATATGTATATATTTATGTGACTATATATTTATGTTAATATTTGTGTTTATAAAATTTATATATTATATATTTTTATATAAAGAAAGCAAAAAAGTTACAGAATTATATTCATTATCATATATTTCTAGTAACCTCCCCCCAAAAATTGTATGTATTCAATTTCTTAAAAAGATTATTCAAGAGCAATCTTCTGAAGTGATTGTGTGAGCCGTGCTTTCTTATTTGTATTTTTCTGTGCTTTCTTGTCTTGAAATAGTATTAATCATATGCTAAAATAAATCAGAATAATGAAACCAAGTAGACAAGTTCCTCATGGTCTTACAAAGTATTCAATCAATGCCAGTGATATTTTTAATGTATGTTTGTTTGTTTGTTTTTTATTTTGGTGCTTCTGTACTGAGCATAATACTATTACTCCTATGGGAATGGTGAATGAAGCATCTGATCCCTGGAACTCAGCCATCTTTTTTGACAAGATCTCCAGTCTCTTATAGAGTCTTATACATGTATCTTTATACAGAATGTTCCCCTCACATGAAGATTTGTGTCCCTGATCTAACACATCTATTTATACTGATATGACTTTATGTTTGAATACCATAAACACATTCATGACTTTCCTGAATCACATGTTTTACTAAAGTTGTTTCTATACATATCTTGACTTCCTGGTACACTATTAACCGACAGAAAAAAAAGTTGGATATATATCAATTTTTATCTTTCAGAAACAAGGAGCCTGTATATGCTTCTAGAAACATAATTACTTGCATATGGTACTTAACGGCACTATTACCAGTGTGTTGACTAAAGACTATAAAGATTGCATATATTTGACTTGGACTAATGTGATGATATGATGATGATGATGATGATGGTGATGATATAATGATGGTGATGATAATGCTGATTTAGCTTATGTGTATGTGTGTTGTGCCTGCATGTGTGCCTGTGAACCATGAGCATGCATGGTGCCCACAGGAGTCAGAAAAGGGGATCAGACCCTTGGAACTGAAATAACTGACAGTTGTAAACCACCATGTGGATTCTGGGAATCAAACCAATGTCCTAGGGAACAGCAGCCAGGGATCTTAATCACAGAGCCATCTCTCCAGCCCGTAATTTTTAACATAACTTAAAACTTAGTGGTTTTGAAGAAAATGATTTTCAAATATATCTAATAAATGCACACATAATGATCCTGGGTTCAGTTACTATTGTATTTGACAGAATTACATTAAAGTGACACAGAGTGTGTCCACATAGATTCTGTGTTCTCTGTGTTATGGAATCCAAAGATATTCTTCCTCTGATCATACTTTCAGGCTAGCTAAGAAGGAGAACCCCAAGAGTTACATATGGATCACCATGGGCAGGGGAAATAGATGAGATCTCCATGAGTACACTGGAGGTGAGGGGGATAATGGAGGGTACGGGATGGGGGATGAGAACATAATAAGGTTATGGGGTAGTCAGCATGGAACAGGGATGGAATGGAAGAGCAATGAAAGAGATGCCATGATGGAGGGACATATCATGGGGATATGGAAAAACTGGGTGCTAGGGAAGTTCTCAGAAATCCACAAGGATGACCCCACCTTAGACTACTAGCTATAATGGAGAGGGTGCCTGAACTGGCCTACTCCAGTAATCAGATTGGTGAATATCCTAACTGTCATCGTAGAAGCTTCATTCACTAAATGATGGAAGCAGATGTAGAGATCCACAGCCAAGCACCAGGCCAAGCTCCAGAAGTCCAGTCAAAGGGAGAGAAGAGGGATTCTATGAGCAAGGGGGCATCAAAATCATGATAGGAAAATGTACAGAGACAATCAAACCAAACTAGTGGGAACTCATGAACTATGGACCAAAAGCTGTGGAGCTTCCATGAGACTGGACTAGGCCCTCTGCATAGGTGATACAGTTATGTAGCTTGATCTCCTTAAGGGGCCCCCTGGAAGTGAGATCAGGATCCATCCGTAGGACATGAATGGGCTTTTTGGAGCCCACTGCCTATTGTGGGGCACCTTACACATGTACCAGGCTCTACTGACTCCCCACAGGAGGCCTGGCCTTGGAGGAGGTGGGAATGGGGGTTGAGATGTGGGGAGGGGGCTCAGGGAGAAGGGAGGGGAGGGGATCTGTGGTTGGTATGTAAAATGAATAGAAAATTTCTCAATAAAAATACTTATTTAAAAAAAGCCAATGACAATGACTATGGATGAATTTGAGCTTAATATACAATATCACTGCTTGGTCAATAAAGTATGTTATTCACTGAATATAAATGGACTGAGGTTTTAGAAAAGACAATTCTATAAGTAGCTAGCATTTACTGAGCAATGTTTGTGCAAGACCCTGTGTTCTCTTACTCAAATCCCACTCTAAGTCTTTTTGTGATTGTGAAGGAAAGACAGACTATAAGTCCCAACCAATACATCTCTTTCATTACAGATACATTAAAAGCAACTTAACAGAGATTTCTTCAAGTAGTATATGTTCCTGGCTATATGTCTTGAAATTTTCACAGACCATAACACTCCTGCAGTAGAACTGTGATCAAATGTGACTCTAGCCACTGCATTTCCCAAAAATAAAATGATAACATAAAAAGTCCTCAGCAAAACCATTGTCTTAAAATATCTTTATAGTGATGTCTATGGGGAAAGCTACTCCATTTAGTTAATGTGCTGTTTGTAATTAGCATGGCAATTCTTTTACAACTAAAAATAGAACTACAATAATCATTTTAACAGAGGATATTGCTCTCAGCTTTGATATTTTATTTAGATGCCAACAAAATAAGAGAGTGCATGTTTTCTTAAAAATATACTTGATGGCACCTCAATACATTACCACACATCTAAATGTTCATTCCAATGCCACTTTCAATTAATCAGACTGAAACATCAGCCCTTTGTTTCTCAATGGCTTCCTGTCCGGGGTCACGAAACACCAAGGAAACACTAAGGAATGTCACATATAATTGCCACTTTGTCTTTGTCTATACCCAGGCGTGATCAGCAAATTTCTCATATGTAAGCAATCACACACTTCACAGTACAGTTGCAAAGACAAATCTTGTATTTTAGAATTCTGCCCTCTGAGTGGCCACATCTTTTGTCTAGTGTGCTCTTCAGAGTCCATTGCAATGCTTTAGAAATACTCAGGCTTCCAAAAGTAAGAATTACTCAGTCACATCACTGATCCAATAGATCATTTTTGGCTTTATATACAAAAGAAGAGAGGAGAAATTGCAAGCAAATGAAGAGGTTTAATAAAATATCACACACAGAGACTTCTTCTATTTATCTTTCTTCCAGGCATTTGTAATTTGAGTAATAGTTTCTGGCCAGGTGAGTTGTACATCTTTCCTAATAAACTCAGAGGCAATGTGCTATGTGATGAGAGTACAGATTTTGGAAGTAGGTCAGTCTGGAAATCATGTAGCTTCGACATAACACACTGTTAGCCAGCATCACATTGTCAATGATCCTAATGAAGTCATTTGGATGTTTACTTAACTCCTCCCATTCTTTGATATAGGACAGGATGTGTTGGGCATAGCTTAACTTCTAGCTGGTCTCATATTTTTATAACATCATGCTTTCTTGTGAGTAAAAACATTCTTTTCTAGTTAATTCCTCAATGGAATTTTTTTAAGAGAATGGTACTCTGAGCAGGCATTTCCTTGGCAAAGGTTTGGAGCTGATCTCTGTCTTTCTTCAGTTCCATTATGTACCCAGTGATGATTTCACTTTGCAAATTTGGGGTTGATAGGCTATATCATGTTATGTTGCTCTCACAAGGAGTGAGGAACAGGAAATGGCTTATGAATGACTATTCCAAGGACTCAGATATGTCTAATGATTATTGAACAAAGAGCTACTTTCTAAGATGTGTTTTTCAAGTTTCTTTGTATACCTCCAATCTGAGTTATCAGAGGAAAACTATGAGCAGATCTGTTTCAACCCCTTGGAGATTGAGATTTGGAGGATTCACCAAGCTCCCTAGGTGTCAGATTCATGTAATGATTTCCAGATCATAGAAAGAGTTATCATACCAAATGCTTTCTCTTCAAATGCAGCATATATAGTAAAGAAAAGGTAGATGCTTTCTGTACTGCTTTCCTTTATCAGAATGTGTCTCAAGTGCAGCTCAGTAAGTCCTCAAGCATCCAAAGTTAATGCATGCAGGGACTCTTGGGAGCTGGCTACCAAGAAACACCATCATCATTGTGCAGTGAGGATTATTGTAGAATACATAGGAAATGCCTTTCTTATTCTACAGACTGTGATTATACATGTATTAAAAGAGATTATCCTGTGTATTATTAAAAATGCAGTTAAGTCCTGGGAGTCAATGAATGGCAATAGCAATCTCTTCTATTGTTTTAGGAGTCTCCTTGATACTCCAGATCAACAACTTGAAGAGAGGTTTCCCACGCCTGGCACTGAGGTTTTTGTTAGACAGTTATCATTCTCATTACCATTATTATCCCATGTATCCTAACTCCATTTAAAATATGTGTATAGATGTGCATATATGCATACATACAGTATATGTGATTCTAAGCGTGCTTATTTCTCTCTAGATTTTCCAACGTCTTTCGACACAATTGCTGAGGGTGCTACACACTTCAGACACAAGACTTGGAAGAAGTGAGTTGGAACTGAGTCCTCCCTGAGAACTAGTTTCCATGGTAGCTGAAGGTACTTTGTAAGCTGCCATGAGAGGAAAAACTGCTCTAAAGCCCAACAACATCAAAACGACCTCCCTAGAGAGCTATCTCCAATGGTGAGCTAGTGGCACGCATATCTTGAGGTAACCAATAACTGTCTAATAGGACTCGAGTCATACCCAACAGGAGGAAATTCGTGCCTGATAGTGTAAACCCATACAACCACCCACAACTGGAGAAGTCATAGACCCTAGTGGAGAACCTCCTACTACCATTTTCCTAAGTCAGTGCAATTTCTAACTGCATCCTAAGTACTTATCCTATATCCACAAATAATTGTTTCTCCCACACCTCATCAAATCTTCTTTGTGCAACATATAGAGAGCAGTACAGAGATCTAAACCACAATGAATAAAAGACCATGGGGGGGGTACCCCACCCCAAATGATGAGTTTACAATGCAACTCTTATACCTAAGGCTTATGGAAAATCATGGAGAATGAATAAGATTGAGAGAGCTATATGGTGTCCTTTAGACAGGGAAGCTGCATCCATAAAACCTCAGCAATATAATTGGGTAAACAAGATCTGCATAATGGCAACAGGGGATGACGTGCGAATGAAGATGAGGGAAATTTCACAAGGACCCACCTCTAGACAAAGAGTTACAGGCATCAGTGACTGCTAAGAGGGGGAAAATAGGCGTTCTCCAAGGACAAGATCCCTGATCGTTTTTTCCAATACCAAGTGACTAGTCCTGTACACAGGTATACATGAACAACACTAAGTGGACTCAGTAGAATAATAAATGAAGAAAAAGTCATGAATTTGAGCCTTTGAGAGGCATGTGATGAACTGGATGGAGCAGGAATGAAAATGACGTAAATAGAGTACCTATATGAAATTCTCAAAAAAAAAAAAAAAAAAGTTTAAACTTTAAAAGAAAAATGACTTTTGTAAAGGAGGAAAAAAAAAACACCACTCAATTAAGAGCTGGACAGAGGGCCCAGTAGATGAAAGTACTTGCCATTGCAAGCCTTATAACCTGAGCTAAATGTGGTGGTAGACAGAGATTGGAGTGTCACCAGGAAACTCATGGAGAAACTAGGCTGGAGTACCCAGTGCATCAGAAATAAGACAGACCCTGCCTCAACAAGGGGGAAGGAGAGAACCTGTCCTTCTCCTACCTCCACACACACACACACACACACACGCACACACACACACTCACACACACAAGGAGAGAGAGAGACTGACTGACAAATAATGATTTAAATTTTTAATTCAGTGAAGTCAATCTTCAGATTCCAAATTTTCTCACATTTATGACACTAGCTTCACTAACAAAATCAATTCAATGGAACACAACGGAGGATGCTGCAGTTGTATAGAATTTTCCCTGGATTTCCATCGAACATTCCATTTGAAGGACCCTTTTAGTTTTCTGGGGGAGTTTAATGCAACATGGTGACATTCGTTCTTGATTTTTGCACCCTCAGTCTGGGAGCCCAAAGCGTTCTCTGAATCTGTGCACACTATGACCGGTCATACTGTGTCCCTTTGTTTTCATTGCTCAAAGGCAACTGAAGAAAACGAAACTCCACCATTTTCTAATGGAGCACTTCTCCGAGTTGGCAGAAGAGAATTTCCTGAAACTGGGCTGGGCACGTCTTCCAGGTAGGAAGAACATCACTATTCAGTGTTCCACTCACATGTGCTCTGCGATCTTCCTTCTAATTTAAGCATCCCTGGTAACAATCAACTTGTCAGGGCTATACGGTAGGTGAAAATGGAAACATAAAAATCAAGTCTGGGGCTGCTTTTATTTCTGAAGCTTAAATGGCATCTATTATCATATCATTTCACATAACCCATTATGTGTGAATGATATCTCAGAGAGTCAGGACCTCTCATGAGTTTTTCACAAGCCTTTGTCCCACTTACTTTTGTATCCCCCCTCATTTTAATCAGTGGGAACATTATTATACTAAAGACAAGAAAACTCCGAAAATTTTTAAAATTATCATTTCCAAAGAAATGCTACATACATGTCAGCAAGCATCGGCATTCATGATAAAGTACAAATGGAATTAAACCCTTAATCCTGTATGTATATTATAATATAGCAGTTTAATTTTACTTAAAACCCACGAGAATTTAGGCAGATACACCCTAAATGCAAAGTTATTTCTTAGAAACATGTGGATGGGGTTGGTAAGACATCTCAGTGGGTAAAGATGCTTGATGCCAAGCCTGAGGGCCTGAGTTTGATCCATGAGCTCCATATGGTGGAAGGAAATAACCAAAAAAAAACAATTCCCTCAAGTCATCCTCTGACCTCCACATGGGCATGCTGTCATCTATGCCCATGTGTACACACACAAACACACACACACACACACACACACATACACACACACACACAGCTGACAAGGAAGGAAATAGATATGCATAAGAAATCTGGAGCTTTATTGCTTCTTTAATTCATTCATTGGCAAAAACTAAAACAAAAAATACCTAACATAATCTCCTATTTCGGTTAAAAGTGCTAGCAATAAGACATAAGGACTTATTTTTACTTTGTTTTTGTTTAATCCTGTTTTGTTTTGTTTTGAGATAGCATCTCACTTTTCCTCCCAAGCAGCCTGGAACTCAATAAGTAGTGAACCCAGTATTATGTGATAAAACTTTTTCCTGGGGAGATGAACACACATGTATACTCACCCACGAGAGACCAAAGTATGGACACCACTAAAGTCCAACTTGGCAAGCCAATGACTTTTATTGGGGTTACTTACAGGAATATGGATGAAGGGTTACTTAGATGAGCCGAAATGACTCAAAGACAGATGCATTACCAAAGCCACCCCCAGCATGGGTGACAAACAGTTCACAAAAAGTCGGGAACCTGGAGCACACTGCACAGCCCACAGGTTGGAGAGTACTTCTCAGGTGCTTCAGTTGGTTTAAACCCCTTCCAGGCAGCTTGGGTGGTTTCTCCATCTTCCAGGCAGCTGATCTGGTCTTGGAGTCTTTTCTTGCATTTTGCCTCTTCTGAGAGTGACTCCCAGCAGTCTTTATTATTTACTATTAGGAAGGAGGAAGTCTAGCAAATCTGATTAGTTTCAGGAACTTCCTGAAGCTATTTTGAGTTGTTTGCCTTCTGTTTTAAGGAGCTTCCTGCAGGAGGGAATGTTTCAATCTCAGAGGAAATTTCTACACAACACCCAGGAGTTCCTTAAAGTCACAACAATCCTCCTACTTCAACCTCTTTAATTCTGGGAATACAGACATGCAGTAGGACACCTGACTTATTTTCATATCCTTTTTAAAATTACACTTGATTGCTTTTGTGTGTGCATGTGTATGTGGGTATGTGAACCCATGGGCCCATGCATGTTATGGCAAGATTCAGAAGACAACATTCAAGACTCAGATCAGTCCTGTCACTGTTTGGGTTAGAGGGATCAAACTAAGGTCACCAAGCTTAGTGACATGTGCTATAACTACTGTACCATCTCACTGACAGTATTGTTAAATTCTCTGTATTCAGGGGAAAACCAAAATATTGAAGTCAACTTCTAGTACCATTTATTACTCTGTATGTAGCTGAGCAGTCGATAGTTTGAAATATGTCATTGTTATCTTGTGACATTTATTGTATGTCCTAAATCTTTTGCTAAGATTACCTCAATTCTCAGAAAATCATTATGGCATCAATATTACCTAATCTAGAAAGAAATGAAGACTTAGTTAAATAATGTGTCCAAGGTCATGTTGTTTAAGTTTGAATTTAAAAAATTTTAATCTTCCTATTGTTAATTGCTCTTCATAGAATCATGCTTAAATTTGTTGTCAATATCTTTTTTAAATCAAATATATATTGGTTTTTTGAGACAGGGTTTCTCTGCGTAGTTTTGCGCCTTTCCTGGAACTCACTTTGGAGACCAGGCTGGCCTCAAACTCACAAAGATCTGGCTCT
Source organism: Onychomys torridus (assembly GCF_903995425.1). Lineage (NCBI taxonomy): Eukaryota > Metazoa > Chordata > Mammalia > Rodentia > Cricetidae > Onychomys > Onychomys torridus. The sequence goes on along the minus strand of NC_050459.1, from coordinate 37,040,172 downwards.
GCCTCCTGAGTGCTGGGATTAAAGGCGTGCACGACTAACACCTGGCTAAGAATAATTTTTTTTTTTTTTTTTGCCGGAGCTGAGGACTGAACCCAGGGCCTTGTGCTTGCTAGGCAAGCACTTTACCACTGAGCTAAATCCCCAACACCCATGATTTATTTTTATTTTTATTTTTATTTTATGTGCATTGGTATTTTGCCTGCATGTCTATGTAAAGGTATTGGGTTGCCTAGAACTGAAGTTACAGACAGTTGTGAGCTGCAGTGTGGGTGCTGGGAACTGAACCTGAGTCCTCTAGAAAAGCAGCCAGTGCTCTTAACCACTGAGCCATCTCTCTAGTCCTGTTGTCAACATCTTAGAAGATGCTCTGTTTTTTTCTTGGACCACTTCTCTAGAAGTAGTTTACAGATTCAATAAGAAATTCTTAACTTATTTATGCCAATGACAGGTCTTTGGGCTTAGTGTTAAGATAGTTACATTATTTGTCATTTTCTTCTGGTATTGTACTGTTCTTTTTGTTAATATTTCAGTGCTCATGAAAAAGACAATTTTATGCTCTTTCAACAGAGGCCAAAGTTTCTATCCAAAGCAATGAGACAAGAAAATAATTTTTTTAAAAAAAGCTAACAAAGTGTCATTTTATGTAAGCAACTTGATTTTAAGCACCTTTTACACTGTTTATGCTTACCTTTGTAAGGTTGGCTTATCACCCCACATAGCTTTTAATTCCATTTATATGAGACTATAGAAAGTTGATTTACAGAAATGGAATTCAGAAAAGTGACTTTCTTTGGGAAAAGCAACTTGCATTAACTTTGAAACAAAAGTTAATGGAAAGGGGAAATGTTAGGAGTTTTGAAAACATCATTTGATTATGAATTACGACTACATTGATTCATAGATATGTGTGTGCATATATATGCATATGTATATATACATGTATATATGTAAAATCATTGAATCATTGAGTTGAAAACTAAAGACTTGAGTATTTAGTTGTATGTTGTTTCTCCTACAATCTTTAACTTTTTTACATTTATTATTTCTTTGTATGCATGTGTTCCCATTGGGTGGTACACCTGCATCCCACAGAAAATAGAGGTCCATGGACAACTTGCCAAAGTTATTTCTTTCCACCATGTGGGTACTAGATGGAATGAAGGTCATGAAGTTTGGCAGTGAGCATCTTAACCTGATGAACCATCTAGTTAACCCTCTCCACCAATATTTTAAATAATGCAAGATTTCTATTTGAACTTGTGCATGTGGATGCCCTGGGTCCATATTTTATTGCAGGATTATAAAATATATTGGTGTCTACATCCTTAATTGCATTACCATGTGTTCTATTGTCCAGTGGAAAAATCATCCAAGAACAGAAAAATTGTTTCTTCTTTTGCTAGCAATCATGATGTTTTTCTCTCTGGAGAAAAGCCAGCTCTTGATCATGCCATCTAATTTCAGTGCTTATTTGTAAATGCAGATCTTATGTAAAATATCTTCCTCAATGTAACATTTAAAAATTGGATGAACAGACATGGACAAAATGGTAGCTGCTTTGTCTCAACTTTCAGGAAGACCAGTAGTGGGAGACAATAGGGGGTAATGCAATGGTATGCTAGAAGCTTTCACACAGCAGGGAGATGCCCAATGTGTAATGTGCTTGATACACAAGCATGATGACCTGAATTTGGGTTCCCAGACCCAAAAAAGGCCAGATAAAGTAGTGCACATCTGTAATCCCAGCATTCCTATGGTGATATGGAAGGTAGAGATAAGAGAATACCTGCAAAGTGCTGAGGATATCTGGTACAGAGTACACAGCGGCAAACAACAATAGATCGTGCATCAAACAAAATGGAAAAAGAGCATCTATGCTTAAGGATGTTCTTTAACAGACACATGTGCTGTGTGACATGCACATACCTGCATACATACACACTATAAAAAGTAAATGAAATTAGAAAATGTAAAGGTAAAGTTGAATCTACATGATGATTTATTATATGGATCAAGATGATGTATGCTACATATGATGTGTGTATGTGTAGATGTGTATGTGTACAGTAGCATCTCTTAATTCACTGCTGGTGACAACATGAAAAAACATAAATACTGCTGACAAGAAGCAGCCTATATGTCAGAACACATGTAATATATTATTTTACAATTTTTTACATACGTAATAAATGAATATGAATTTGTTAAGATATATACAATTTATTTTATGGGAAAAATATCCTCCAAAACATTACTAAGTGCTTTTCAAATTAACTATTTCACAATAACAATCAAGGCTGTTTCCAAGGTTCCTTGGTAGTTATTATACTATTTCATCTGCGTTTTTGACTCTCAACACTGAAATGTATTAACTGTTTTCCTGGTCATCTGAGAGAGCTTTTCCCAGCACCTGTCCATTTAGAGTCTTTAGTAGAGACTCAGTCTTGAGAGCATTTTCACTACCCTGGCTTCTAAGCACCTTCCAGAAACATTGCATGCCTACTTCATTGTGCTTTGAAAAGCAGTTATTTGTCACTATAGATTTCTTATCAGATTTAGTTTGCTGCAGAAGAAAGGCCTTTTATTTTCTGTGGAAAAAAAAAAAAAGAGGACTTCTGATTTGATTTAGTGGTTAGTTTTAATTCAGGCTTTCCAGTGTCATTTTCTTTTCCTCTTCCAACATCACGTCAAAAAGTAGCCCAACATTGCAAACTGTGCGTGCTTGCTTTCAACAACAGCACAACATATGACACAGAAACTAACACTCACTGCAGCAGTGGACAGCACAACTCGGCCTCTTAACAGCTCAGCTTGGATAGGGGAGGGGTACATTATGCCCCTCTGCTCCTTGAGGGACTGTTGGCAATTAAGAAGGTTGCTGAGAAATAGGGTGTCCTTCTTTTTTTTTAGTGCTATAGCCACTGGTAAGTCTCCCACGCTCCAGTAAGTAGCCTCCTTCCTGTAACCATGCAAGCAATTCTACTTAAAGTCAGAGCCAGACATGGTGGCACACACCTTTAATCCCAGCACTCAGGAAGCAGAGGCGGGCAGCTCAAGTCCATCCTGGTCTAAAGAGCCAGTTTCCCAGACAGTCAGGGCTACACAGAAAAAAACACTGTCTTGTAAAACAAAAAGAAGAAGCAGAAGCGGGAAAGGGGAAGAGAAAGGGAGAGAGGGGGGAGGAGGGTGTGAGGAGGGAGGGTGAGGAGGGGGTTTGTGGGATATTCGATCACACTGTGAACCCTTAGTTTGCATTTGAGCTAATTAAATAAAATCAACCTGGGATCAGGAGGCAGAGACAGCAACTAGTTCACAGAAAGTAATCACAGAGAGTCAGAGCGAGTCTGGAAGATGGACAGAGAGATGCACAGGAAGTAGTAGGGAGGAACTTTGAGTGTGGCGGTCTTTTTTGGTTTGGTGGAGCAGAAGGATGCTCTCTTTTTGAGACGCTGCTGAAGAAGGAAGTTCAGCTAGTTGCTCCTCAACCTCTCTGAGCGAGCAGGTTTTCACCCCAGCCTCTGACTCCCGAGTCTTACTGGTAAATAGGATAATAGAGATTTAGTGGCAGTGGCATTTAGTGGCATTTGGTAACGGGAGGCTAGTCTGGCAGGACATCAAAGTCTTGCTGGGCTGAAGCCTCGGAAGAGCGCCAGTAACTGGGGAGTTGCAAATACTAGCTGAAACAGAAGCAGATTCCGGTTGCAGCCACTGGGCCAGCAGAAAAACATTTTCATGACCCACATGGGGCACCAAATGTAAACTTGTCTTTCTTGTACCTCCAGCTCCCGAATAAAGACACGGACTTTTTATTAATTGTAAAAGCTTGGTCTTATCTTAACCTGGCTCCCAACAAGCTCTCTAAACTTAAACTCACCCATTTATATTAACCTATGTCCTACCATGTTCTACCTATAGACAGGGGAGGAAAGGTGGGACTTTCGGGCAAAGACAGGAATTCTGGGAAGAATCTGAGAAGCATGGAATTAGCCAGCCAGAAGTGTAGGAAATCAGACATACTGTACAGGATGGGAGGTGGTGGGCCATGTGACAGAGCACAGATTAATATAAATGGGTTAATTTAAGCTGTAAGGGCTAGCTAGGAACAAGCCTAAGCTAAGGCCAACCTTTCATAATTAATAAAAAGTCTCTATGTTATTTTTCGGGAGCTGGTGGTGCAAAGGTCTGTATACAGAAGAGCAAGTTCCATTGCCAGCCAGGGTTATACACAGAGAAACTCTGTCTTTCAAAAAAAAAAAAAAACCCAAAATAAATAAATAAATGGAAATAAATAGAAAGTTAATGTCAGTGGGAAACATACACAAACAGAGAGAGAGAAAGGGAGAATAGAAGTAGGAAGGGGACTTGGAGGAAAAGGGTTTTATAAGAAGATGGAGAGAAGATGAAGGATAGTAACAGGTGGTTAGTGATTTAATGATTACTGAAATTGATGGCATGCATGTGTTAGACTATCACAGAATAAAAATAAGTGAAAATAAGCTAGAAGGCATAAGAATTAACTATCAAAATAACAAATATTTAGGACACTTATTTTAAAACTCAAAAATTGCTGACAAAAATGGGTACTTTTTTTGAGATGTGGTCTCACTATGTAGCCCTAGGTGGCCTAAACTCACTATGTATACCAAATACTATGAACTCACAGAGAGCCACCTGCCTCTACCTCCTGAGTACTGAGATTAAAGCATACACCAGCATGCCTAGCCAAAGGTGGACAACTCAGAAAAATCTAATATCTGGTGTATATAAATATTCGCCAGTCTACATTACAAAATTTAAGCACTCATTTTATGAAATATTCCCTACTCTTATGACAGAATTCTGTCTGTTGCTATTGTTTTTAAGGTATCCTTTCTTTGCTTTGTTTTTTTGAAACAATGTCTCACTCTATAGCCCAGGCAGGCCTTAAACCTATCTACAAGGACCCACTGTCTTCAGCCTCCCACATGCCTGGATTATAGGTATGTACCACCTTAGCTATAGCTAAGTTTCAAGTGAAAGAAGTGAGCTTTTCATCCTGAACACTAAAAATTAGTTGTTAGTATAGAAAAACATAAAGTTCTATTGTAAGAAACCAATATAGCGCTCTCTCTCTCTCTCTCTCTCTCTCTCTCTCTCTCTCACACACACACACACACACACACACACACACACACACACAATTGGTGGTGCTGGTGTTTTAAATAAATATTATGATCTGGCTTTTTCAAATAGGCATTCTAATATAACACATTACACTAATTTTGATTTTTTTTTTTTTTTTTGCCAAAGGTTTGTCTGTTCATGTGTTATTTTATTTCCCAAAACACTGGAAAATTCACACATCAATACTAAGTTTATCGAGGTTGCAAAATGAGTCAGTGGAAGAAGGAGAATGTAATTTAGAACACAGCCCTCACAGTCATACTTAACAGCCTCATTTCTATTCACTCCCTAAAATAGAGTATCTCTTTACGGTGAAAGCGAATTTGCTTCCCAGTTTTCCCCAACATGCTATTCGAGTATGAAATCCATGGGGATCAGGACTTCACTTTGCCTTTCTATGTATCTGTGGGGGGGTGGGGGGGGGTAGAATCGCTGATTCTGTTAAAGATGAAAAGATGGGAAAGAAAATTGGAACAATCAAATGGAAATGAAGACTTTCAAGCAGGGCCCCTGAAGTTTATTTTTAAATTCACCAAGAACGGCTTGTCTCTGATCATGACTATGAAACACTCTTCTTGTTGTAGCCATTACGATTGAATTCCACATGATTGGATTTAACACAGAATTCTACAAGCAAATAATAGCAGTGAAACCGAGCCTAGTATTTGCTTTAAAAGAAAGCAAGTTTGTTCTCTATTACCCATTAACTGATTTATACCTGGCAATCAGAAAGCATGTACAATGAAGTGGGGGGCTTACAGCAGAATCAGAAGGAGGGGAGCGTGTGTGTGTGTGTGTGTGTGTGTGTGTGTGTGTGTGTAATTGGTTCACACCCTCCTCCCACTTCTGACTGTAACTCTCCTTTAGAGAGGTACTTAACTCCTTCCTCCTCCGGTAATTTTGTTTGTCCAACTTTGGCCTCGGAGTTCAGTCAAACCAATATTCACTGAGGCTCCATGGAGAATCAAAGCTCATGTTAGTTTTCTGTTGCTGTGAAACAAATTGCTACAGTCAACCCTTAACATAGCACAGATTTTAGCGTCTCCATATTTTAGGGGCAAGAACCTAGACAGCACTCCTCTATGTCCTCTGCTTCAGTCATCTCTTGAAAGGCTGTAAGCAGATTGTCAACCAGGGTGGGGGTCCCATGATATGCTCTAGAGGGGAGGCATTGACTTTTCAAGTGCTGTGGTTTGGATAGATTTAGCTCCTTCTGGGGTGTCAGAGGGAAGACTGTTGAATGAATCCTAATTGATCTTAATGAAAACCCAGAGCCAGATATTTCGGTAAATGCTGAAAAATCAGAAAGACAAAGGAACAAGCCACAAGCACTTTTCACCTCACCAACTGCATGAATCCTCTGATTGAATGTCTCTGAGTCCTCAGCCTAAAAGTCCTCTAGTTGAAAGGAGCTTCAGCCGAAAAAGTGTCAGCTGAAAGAGAACTTATTCCCTGTCTCCTCACGCCTTATATAACTTTCTCCACCCAGCCATATTACTTCCTTCCTAGTGCTGGGACTAAAGGCATGTGTGATTCCCAAGTACTGGGATTAAGAGTGTGTGCCACCACTGCTTGGCTCTGTTTCTCTCTTAGACTGAGTCAATCTCTTGTAGTCTGGGGTGGCTTTGATTAAAGGTGTGTGCCACCACTGCCTGGCATCTATGTTTAATCTAGTGGCTTGTTCTGGCCTCTGATCATCAGGCAGATTTTATTAGGGTACACAATATGTCACCACAGAAGACCCTAAATCCATGCTGGCTGATGAGCGAGCACTGTGCTTGACTCAATGCTTTGTCTCCACCAGACAGTTTACTTTATCTGAGCAAGGGAAGGTGGGTGAGAGTGTCAACAGAGGCAGAGAGGGCAGGGAGAAGAGCAAGGGAGAAGCTAAAGTCCCTGAGAGCATGGCCATTCAAGGGGCATTCCCCCATGTTCTTGTACTCTGTATATTAGAAGGAATTTTACATCACACCAACTTACCGGGAGGGGGTCACCAGAGCTAGTAATACCAGAAATGGAATCCTCAGTGCTTGCTGGGCACACTGTTGCTTCAGTCCAAGGAACTGTGGTCCTGTGTCAGACATCAATCAACCTAAAATCAGATTCTTGAAACTTCATTTTGATGATAAGCCTTTTTTTCTGTTTTCCAAGTGTATTTTTCATAGAAGCACCATTCAGCGTCATTCTTTAAAAAGAGAAAGAAAGGAAGGGAGGAAGGGAGGGAGGGAGGGAGGGAGGAAGGAAGGAAGAAGCTGGATGGTGGTGGTTTATGCCTTTAATCCCAGCACTTGGGAGGCAGAGGCAGGCGGATCTCTGTGAGTTCGAGGCTAGCCTGGGCTACAGAGTGTGTTCCAGGAAAGGTGCAAAGCTCCACAGAGAAACCCTGTCTTGGGGGGGGGTTAAAAAAAAAGAAGGAAAGAAAGAAAATCATGCTATTTCTCTTTTTGTTAACTTTCTAGTTATAACTTTCTGTTATACAAATAACAGGATTAGTTATGGCATATGTACACATACGTGTTATTGTGCTTTGCTGTTATCCCCACCAACACCTCTCCTGTCCCCAACACTGGCTGGTCCCTTTCGTCCTCCCAAGTAGCCTCTCCTGCTTTCATCACTCACAGTCTTTGACTTTCCTTCTCCCGTCCTTTAGACCTTGTCCCTTTCTACTTCACACAGAGACACAATGTAGCGTGTGCATACAAGAGGAAAGAATGTCATATTGGTCGTTCTGAGACTGGCATATTTCATTTAACATGATGACCCCCACAGCCAGCCTCATCCTGATATATGTATATGATGTATGTATAAAGCTGGATTCCTGTTTTCCAGACATCCCTCCTTCATCCTCCTTACACAAGCTTTCAGTTTGGACTCCTGAATGAACACACTGCTCCCTTGGAACACTGAATCCGAATTGCTGATTCTCTTCCCAATAATTACTTAGAAGAACATTCTAGAATTTATAATTGGTAAGTATATCGGGATTCTACCACATCTGTAGACTCATGTCTTATTTTCTGACCTAATACTTGGCATTCCTCTTCTTGGACTGTTTTTCTGGGCAATCAGCCTCCTATTGCATCAACACATTGCAGCCTCTGCCATTCTCCTGATAGTGGAGGTCTACTCAGTTCCCCTGCTGTATACACTTCTGATTTGTCCTGGCAACATCTAAGCCTGGGTTGTGAGACAGGTCTCATTTCCAACAACAACACTGAAAAACTGTATGCCTCATAAATCCCTACCTAGTTGATGTTCTCTGTGTAATTGTAGTAATCATAAAGATCTAAGAAAATTCAAATACCTGCTTGTTGAAACACAAACGTATAATGATGGGGGGGGAAACAGGTTTTAAATCAAAAGAAATCTTTTTTATAGTTGATATTGGAAGATTCAATTTCTTGCTCTGCAGGTGTTAGTTTTCCAGCAGACTAAGGGGAGAAACAGGATTTCTATGGCAAGTTGAACATTCTTCCAAACACCCAGTACAGTGGGCTGGAAAAGTAGCTTAGTGGCAGGGTACTGCCTAGGGAGCTGTGGACCCTGGTTTCAATTTCCAGCACTAAAAATGTCAAATACTTGATTTAAACAATGGCTTTGTTCTTTCTTCTGCTTGAGAACCTCCTATCTTATCCATTTCTTCCATGTCACAATCCCATGTAGATTTAAGATTTAGTTCAATTGATACTTCCTTCTTGGAACTCTTCCTGATCGCCCTAATCCAAAGCATGGTGTCTTCTCTCAAAACTCCAGAGACAGCATAAACTGCTCTGGGGGTATCCTGGCCATTTTATTTAATATAGTCCTTTATGGCACTGTTGGCCTGTAAATATCCCTCCACCAAACAATATCATTTTTAAATTTTAGCTAATAAGTCGTGTTCAGTGTATAAATATTTTATTACATCTATGTGAGTTATATATTAATGTTGAAAGTTCTACTGTAAGTAGATGGCATCTATTCTAATGAGACAAAATTGGTGTCGTTGACCACAGTGTGATATAATAAAAGACTTGAGTTCGAATGTGGTGATGTAAGAATTTATTGATCACATAAGAAATAAATGGAAAAGCTCATTTTTAAGTATCCACCGCAGCTTATTATATCATAGATAACAGTTGTCTTAGTTGGAGTTTCTAAAGCCTATGATACAACACCAAGACCTAAGAAGAAAAGTGTTTATTTCCACTTAGAATTCTCTGGTCACACCCTAAGACTGAAGGGCTGGTATCTCATGCAGAAACTGAACAAAGGCCATGAAGGAACACTGCTTACTGACTTGCTCCTCCTGGCTTACTCAAAGAGCTTTCTTATTGCACCATGGACCACTAAACCAGATGTCAACACTTACAGTGAGGTAGGCCCTTCCACAATCAATCATCAATCAAGAAAGTACCCCACAAGCTTGCCCACAGGCCGATCTTATGGGAGCATGAGCATTTCCATAGTTGAGGATTCCCTTTTCTGAAATGACTCTAGCTTATGTCAAGTTGACGTAAAACTAGCTGGCACAATAATTCAGTTTACTTGGTCTTGTATCTACCTAATTTGTTTTTAATGATAAGTTTGATAGTAATGTGTCTATATCCTTTCTCGAAGTATTGTATTTTTGTGTGAATTCATTAATTAAAAGTAAAATGGTCCAGCCTGATGGCACATGCTTATAATCAATCCCACAATTTGGGAGGCTGAAGCAAGAGAATAATCATGAATTCAAATATCTGTCTCAAGACATTAAAAAAAAGACACAAAGATATAATGCATTTGAAATACTTGAATGTCTTTAGTACTGTAAAACTGAACCTTGGAATCAGTATCATAGCTATCCAACAATGACTGAGCTCTCCTTAAGCAGGGTAGGTTCAGACTGAGCTGCGCTGGTCTCTAGGAAATCTCTGTGGCACTACAATGTGGCAGGTAGATTCCTATCTCAGGAAGGAACTATTTCCTCAGCAGCCCTGAGTGTCACTGGATATGATGCTCAGCTGTCAGCCCCTTTCCTGGGGATTATGCTGGCTGGAGAACACCTTTCTCTAAGTCACACTTCCTTCAGGGATAGTTCATATCCAATGACCCAACAATCAACGTGGGCTTAAAGCACAAATGTTCTCCTTGATGAGCAAAGCTGAGAACTTATCCCATTCCAGAGTTTGGAATCTGGTCACCACTGAATTTATGCCCACTCTTACTTTCACTTTCCTAAAATTGTCCCCCAATAGATACCCCACTTGCCAATCCCACTGTGGAGGCAGCTGCTTGAGGAACCCTACTTGGAACAAATGCTAAAATGCTCTCCTTAGGACATAGACTATGTACAAAGAGACAAGAGTGTGACTCTGTGATGTTCCTCCTTACAATAGAGTTGCTTTTTTTTTCAATTCTGGACTGTGAACATTATGTGATGGGTAATCATTTGCTGTTTGCAATTGCCCTGTACACTGAAGGACATTGAGCAGTAAGCTTGGCCTCAGCTGCTAGATGCCAAGAGTGCATACACACATGCACTTCATGGACCAATCATGCCTCCATGTGACCAACATGTTGGTGGAGGCAAATCTGCCCACCAAATTGCCTTCTAAATAACTATGTTTATTCCTGTATCATACCGATGTCAACTTTGGTCAGAGAAGTTTCTTTTTGCGGTGGTCAGAGGTGATTACAGAGATGTGTAACTGGCCAAAGTAAAGAGAATAAATGACTGTTGAATGCTCAGCCATGAGTCAGTTGTCTATGCCCCTCCCCAGCTCAGCAAACATCACAGAAGAAGGGACAGCAAGAAGGTAAAATCTGGAGGAAGAAGTCATGTGGAACACTGACTTCTGGGCCCCAACATGGCTGGTGCCAAATTACATTTTTCCTTGTCCATTCATGGATGCATGGGCAACAAAGTCGTTTACTATTTTAGCTAATACTTCAATGTTAGCATAGATTCAACGGATGATTTTCTTAAAGTGTATTATAATATCCTATGTATGATTCATTATTTATAGACCTTTCTAAAAGGTGTCAAATGTACTATAGTCCTCAATAAATAACAAATATGATCCTCCAATTCCAAAAGAAGCCATGGGCTTCAGTAGCACAGCTCCTGCTGCTGTTCTTGTGGTCATCAGCACTGTTGTACTTTTGTCCAAGTTCATAAAGCACATGTGGGATTTGTTATTATTGTTGTTATTGTAGTTCTGGTTTTTCAAGAAAAGGTTTCTCTATGTCACAGCTCTGGCTGTCCTGGAGCTCGATTTGTAGACCAGGCTGGCCTCAGACTCAGAGATTTGCCTGACTCTGCCTCCCGAATGCTGAGATTAAAGACGTACACCACCACCACTGAGCTCACAAGTGTTCTTAAGGATGTCCTAATCGGCTTTTAAAAGTCCCGGCATCCACTTAAGTAATATAAATATTTCCCCCTTGTGTGATCCTTAATTGCAGGGGAAACTGTAACATGGAAATTCTGGGGCCTTTCCCAAACTCTCAATTCCTTTTTATATGAGTGTTTGCACTCATCACTTGATTCTGATTTTCTCTATTACTCTTACTGTGACGAGCTGTTTCCAACCACATGATTTATTTTCAGATTTCTATTGAAGTATGATTGAAGGGCAATAAAAGCTGTATATATTTTGTGTGAAAATTATCTTGATGACTGTGAAGGAAACTATAGACCAGAAACCACCACCACCATAAACAATACTGTAAAGTTAATCATGATCTCCAAAAATTTCCCTTTGTGTGCATGAATGTTTACACAACAAGAATATTAACATAAGATCTGCCTTCAAATAATTTAATCATACTGTGTAATTTTATTTTGTTTTATTTTATTTTTCAAGACAGGGTTTCTTTGTGTAGCCCTGGCTATCCTGGAACTTGCTCTGTAGACCAGGTTGACTTTGAATTTACGGAGATCCACCTGCCTCTGCCTCCCGAGTGCTGGGATTAAAGGCATGCACCACCACTGCCTGGCCTGTGCAATTTTCTTATCTGTGTGTACTATGTTACGCATGTCTTGAAAACTTAATATTTTGTATATCAAACTCTATACCCTTTGACAGTATCTCCCTTCTGTCCCCTCTCCCAGGCAGGTCCTGGTAACAAATATTGTGCTCTCCACTTGAATCAGCTTGTATTATATTCCTGGTATCAATTAGATTATGTCTTACTTGCTTTTCTGTGTCTGGCTTATTTTAATTAGGATAATGTCCTCTAAAGCCATTCATGTTATAAAGACTGGAGAATATTCGGTGTGTTCATGTACCACATTTTCCTTATCCATCCATCTGTCGTGGACAGTTTGGTGGTTTGTTGCTGAACCTAATGCTGCAATGAATGGAGGTGCAGATATATCTTCAAGACCATGATTTCATGTGTGCTCCCTTAAACCCATTAGATAGTAGTTCTAGTTGTAAATTTCTTAGCCCCTCCATACTGTGTTCTGTAGTGGTATAATAATTTACACTCTCATAGAGGTAAGTATGCAAGAGCTCCTTCTTCCTTGTACTTTCGTTATTTGCATAACTTTATTCCTCTTACCTTATGTTTAATTAGCTTACAACAAGGCAGATTTTCCTAGAGCATTTCCATATGTGTTTAGCTGAGGTTGACACTCCCCCACTTGCTTCTTTCCTCCAACTCCTTGTCCATAACTACTTCCTAAACTCTTCCGCTTCAAATATCACTGCTTCTACTTTTTTTTTTCTTTTTTGGATTTTCGAGACAGGATTTTTCTCTGGGTAGCTTTGGAGTCTGTCCTGGATCTCACTCTGTAGACCAGGCTGGCCTCGAACTCACAGAGATCCACCTGGCTCTGCCTCCCGAGTGCTGGGATGAAAGGCGTGTGCCACCACTGCCTGGCACTGCTTCTACTTTTATGTCATGTGTTCTATTATCCCCAACTCTTCACCCTTAAAGGGTCTTTTTTTTTTTTAACCTTCCCGTTGGCTCCTTTTATGTTTCTTGGAATCCACATACACTTCCACATTAAAATACACAGATAAAAAGGGGTAGCTAAGCCCCCCCCCATGTAAGCACATGTGATGTTTGTCTTTCTGAACTCGGGTTAGTGCATTTAATGTAATATTTTCTAGTTCCACCCATTTTCCTGCAAAGTTCATAATTTTGTTTTTCTTCATGGCTGAATAAAATGTCATTGTGTCTATGTATTATCTCTTACTCTTTCTAACAGTTGCTGTCTTGGGGTTCTTATGTGAGTAGCCAGGCTCACTAGTATGACGTCAGACCTTATTATGGCTTTGACTTACATTTCCTGTCTCATAATTCTAAGACAGAAGTTCATAAGAGAGGTAGTTAGGGGGGTGAGATAGCTCAGAAGGTAAATGCACTTGATATGAAATCCTGGATACTTTGGCTTGATTCTTTATAACCCATGTAAAGGTAGGAGAAAGAGGTGACTCCATGAAGTTGTTGTCTGACCTCCACATATGTGCTGTTGCATACATGTATGAAAATATGCACACACAATAACATTAAATAAATAAATTTAAAGAGGGCCACAGTTCTAAATGCGATAAGAAGTAATTTTACAAACCAATTGTAGAAAGAATGGCTGATTCTAAATTCTTTGTTTAATGATTGTCCTTTTAAATCAAATATTCTTAATCTAATACATTTTGAATACATTTTCTGTTAACCAATTTAATTTTTTATGCCAGATAATATACCTTTGTACCACACAGCTTAGTAACAGGACATTGTGGGATAAGAAGCAGAAATAATATCCATAAAATACAGGTGATTTTTAATTTTATCAGACAATTTTTTCCCATAAAGAATTTATAACTTTCTCATCTCTAATCAAATTCCTTGCCACGGGAGCACGTTCTAATTAGAGCCGTCTGCTCCTAGCAGGGTTTTTTTTTTTTTTTCCCAGACCAATGTGTGGTGAAACATTCTAATCCATTTGAAGTGTGTAATTTTTTTTTCTGCACTCAAACTGTAGGCAATGTGAAGCTGAGCGTCAGTGAAGATTTTTCTTATACAATGAGGACAAGGAAAGTTAAAATAAGAAATGACTGAGTGGAAAGGAAAGATCTCTAGTTAGAAAATATCAACCTAGGACATGTGGTGCACAGAATAAATGACCTCTTCATAGCCTACTTACTGAAACAGCCAGCCACAGAAAATCTATTGCCATCCTATTTATTCAGAGGCATTCCATCTCTCCTAGCATCAAAAGTCATGGATCTGGACTTGCAACTGTCTATCCAATTATTCCAAATAAATACTTGTTTTTAGAAAGGCATGATTGTCTGTGGGAAGCAGAACACCAGCAGCTAGAAGCCCCTGTCTTATTTTCAAAAGGTAGGAAGTATGGTAAAAATAATCTCTAGAGATTTTCTTATTTGTTTTCAATGTTCATGAGTGTTTCATCTGTTATGTTTGTCTTTGTACTGTGTGTGCAATGCTTGAAGAAGACATAAAAGGATATCGAGTCCCCTGGGTCTGGAGTTACAGATGGTTGTAAGCTGCCTTGTGGGTGCTGAGAATCTTCCTCTGGAAGAGCAGCTAGTGCTCTTAAGTACTCAGCCATCTCCCTAGCACCTTGTAAAGATTTTAAGTTTATTTGTTCTGTTTCTTCAAATAAAAGAACAATTTATAGAACATTCTACCTTTGTTCCTACTAAAATATTGAGATTATATACAGATAGTATATTACTTCTGTCATACCACGGATATCATTATATAAATTATAAGAACTGAACAATCCAAGACACTTTGTTTATGAACAGTCACTTTGAGTGACAAGCCACAGAACCACATGGCAATCTTTACCACTTTGGGAAGATGGTAGTAGATACATGGCTGTTTTCTGTATTTACAAATAAGTATAAAAAGGCTCTGAGTGGACCCTGGCGCTATAGAAGAAGAAATGGGGCACTATTCAGATTTCCATAATTAGAAATTATTGTAAAGGAAAATGTAAAAAATAATCATTTAAGTGTCAGTGAATGGCCCCTAGGAGACACGTGCACTGATATGCAGGAGGTTGTGCACCTGCTATTGAGGGTCTCTGTTTCCAGTGAATGTAAAATCATCCTTGAAGCCACAATTATGTAAAGCCCTCTGATGAACTCCTCCTGAGTTTTCTATGGCTGGTCACCCCTGCTGATTTTACATTGTCGTTTCTCAAGCTTGTCTCCTCTACACCTTTACTTCAGCTCCACTTTTTCTGCTTTCCATGATAGAATGAATGGGCAGAGAAATACAGTGTGCATGAAAGACAAAGACATGCATTCAACTGCTTCAAAAGAAGTTATTTCTAAAAGAAGTAGTGCCATTTGTGCACACACAGGTACACACACACACACACACACACACACACACACACACATGCACGCACGCACGCACATAATCCTCAGTAAGATGAGCATCAACAGGTTCTTATTTCAAAATTAATAAACCTGTACACACAGAGATACCTTCTTAAACACAAACACATGTGACAGAACTTACTTCAGGAAAACTACCAAATGCAACGCCAACCACAGGATTTCATGTCTTGTACACTTTTTCCTTGTTAAATGCAGGCCCAAGATTAGATTGGGGTGATTATGAAAAATTTCTAGGTGCAAAACAACAGTAGCTGGTAGCTATAGGTGGCATCACTTCACTGAATTGGCTCAACTCTGACAGACTCTCAAGTGTGGACTCAGTACAAACATCACGTGGGAACAGAAATGCTCTCTGTGGTTTCCGAGAGGCATAAGCCATTCCTTTCCAGTGCAAGTGTGTCCTGAGAGTAAACTGCAGAACCTCAGCAGTGACATAAACAGTGCCTGTGTGGAATGTGGATACCCAGCATATGAGGAGAGGTGCCCACACAAGTCATCATAGACGCTGCTCAGTGATTATTATTGCCTAGTAACAGCTTTCAGCCTTAGTCCATCCTTTCTATTACAAGACCACACAAGGAAGAGATTTCACCTATAAACAGTCGACTCTGAGTGCATTTCAGATCAGCATGCCACACCAGGGAGAGTCATAAATAATGCATGCAATGATGCTCCAAAATGAACGGCCACATTATGCATAGTTTACCAAAGGTTCGTTTATGCTTGTTCACAACTGGGTGCTGTTACACATAGACATCTGTGTAAATATTCACCAAGACTGGGCTTTCCATGGCTCTGTTATGATGCTGTACAGTCACTGAAAACCAGAAGATGGCTGTATGGTTTATACACAGGCACATGTAGACTCTGAAGACAATTCGTTTAGCACAGATTTCATGCATTTAGAATTAATGCAGATTCTGGCCGTTTTCTTTCTAATGCTGTTTAAATGGTTCAATTGACTTGATGGGACAACATGGCTTATAAGTATATGCTAGTGTTTGGGGCCTCACTAAGGCTTGATAGCTCCATCACAGTTGCATGCCAATATTAAGTAGTGACTTCCTGGAGAGAAAAGCTTTCGTATATTCTCACAGAAGCCAGATCATGAAAGAGAATTAAAGATGGCGGAAAGTCACAGTTCCTGAATCAAACTCGTTTTCTATCTTTCTTTTTTGTTATTTAAGTCTTATTTTATCCTAGTAGCTGATCCACATGAGGCCACAACCAGGCCACAAATCATAGACATGAGGGAAGCTTTTTTTCTTGGTCTCCTTCTTGGACAGTGTTGATGATCTCCTCCTTAGCCTGAAGATGCTGCTCTCAGCGCTTTCATGCTTCCTAGGTCTCAGATCTGCAAGCTTCAACCCGGTCAGCCAGGAGCTTCTTGTGGGCTTTGTCTGCCTTCAGCTTGTGGATGTGCTTCATGAGAACCTGCTTGTCTTTGAAGACATTCCCTTTGACCTTTGAGTACAGGATATAATACATATGGTGGTCGACCTCCTTAGATTCATGCTGTCTTCTGAGAGGTTGGCGCAGGATCCACATCCTTCTCATCCAGGTCTTCTTCTCAAGCATTCAAGCATTGGCAGTACCCTTCCACTTCCCGATGCCCATACATGCCTTCCCTTCCATCAAGTCAAAGTGTTTTTCCGGCATTGAGCCCCAGAATGGACAGTCACAGGCTTCCAATGATCAGCCCATCCTTCATCAGCTTCCGGATCTGCTGATAGCTGGCACTGGCAATTCCATTGGTCTCATTGGGGTCCAATCAGACCTTTTTACCACAACGCCAGATGCTACATGCAAGTCTCATCTGCAGCCTGAGCATACGCATGGCTGCGGACACAACAGCGAAAGGAAAAAGCTTAATCAAATTGGTTTTCAAGAGACTCCAACTTTGTTCAACTTAGCAAATGACAACAAGCAATTTTCATTTCAATTCACAGGAATGCTTGGTCATCCCTGTACCAGAAAAAGGATAATCTTAATCTTGTTCTGGGAAGACTGTTGCCTTTACTACATACCCACTGCAGTCTCTGCAGTCTCTACCTATCACTCGGTTTTCCTCTCTGCTTTTCCGATATATTATACCTCCAAAAGTATAATCATATGGCTACAGCTAGAACAATCATTGTGTATGTTCCACAATGGTCCACACATTGGAAGATTGTTTCCTAGTGTTACAAGGGCAGGAGTGGCAGGTCCTCTTAGGGGCAGGACCTGGTGAGGTCTTTAGCCATCAGGAGGCACTGTCACTTAAAGGGATTACCGTAGTCCCCATTAGTTGCCATGAGAACGTTGCTATAAGTGCCCCTTTCCCCTGTCTATGACATCCTATCTTTCCATGTCAGCTTTCTTTCTGTCATGTACCTCTCACTATGACTTGGCAATGGTGACCCTCACCAGAGCCAAGACTTCTTAAAAAGTGGAGCTTATTTATGACCTCCTTTCTTTCTAAGTTATTCTGCCTCAGAGCATTTTGTTGTATTAGTAGAAAAATGGTTAATGCATGTAATTATATCCAACAATCTTTACCCTTTATTTTATTTTGTTCGTTAAGAATGACTATTTTACAAACCAAAATTATTCACTTTGTAAAATGCTGGAAGACTGTTTCCAGATGGGTCTGATGACCTGGGATGGATGTGTGAAGTTGGCACAACGTAGAAACTGTGACAACCTGTTTCAAGCAAGTGGCCCCGGGTAACCTAGGCTGTTTTTTTATTGATATAGTTTCAATGGTTTGCATAACAGTTTTACAATCAGATTTGTTCCTGAAGTTTCTAAAAATGGTTACAACCATGACCAGTTTGTGCCTTTGCCTCTCTCCCCTTCTGTCCCCCAACTTTCCCACCGGTAACCAATGCCTACTTGATTCATAGCTCTAATGTTAGAAGCAGAAGCAGTGTCGCAAGCCCCAGAGGAAGTTTTCTAACCAGGCACACCTACAGGTAGGAGAGTGTGTCCAGTTGGCAGCATTTGCAGTTACAGCATCATGCGGGGTGAGGGACAGTTTTGTCTCTAGTGGTTAAAGTTTACATCTGGTAGGGGCTGAGCTTCACCATCGACTCACCAGCCAAAGCCGGATCAGTTCATTCTACTTTCTGCACTACTTTATCTCCGCAGGGGATATGCCAGGTTTTTCCTTTTATGCTATAAGCAACATAACTTGGAAACTTACTCTTAATAGTTGGCACTGTTTATTATCCCTAGTTCTCGCATCCTTCTCCTCGCAACTTCTTAGGACATTGGCACAGCTATGAAAGAACTGTGGGTCTCCATGATTCTACATTATGCCCTGTCTCAAGACTGTTCCCATTAACTCCTGATATCATCTGTCCATTAGTGTTTCTCCAAGACTCTTGTGGTTAAAATCATTTTCTCCAGAAGAGATACACAAATTTGTAATATTAAACTTCATGAATTATTCTGACTCTTCCAGTCTAGTTACAGGGTGCGTTGGAGGGGCAACATCCTGTTCTTAGAGAGCCTGAATTCATAGTCACACTTAAAACATCAAAGGCTTTAGGGGCTGAATCAGGTCCACTGTATATTTTTAACAACATCCCCTCAGGCTCACTTAGAGGAGAGTCTTCAGGGAGAAGTTTTCCTTTTCTAATAGCTATTTTGTCTGTGACTGAGGAAGTGAAATGAAAGGCAGCCAGCAACATGGCCTGTGTAGCAAAAGGAAGGAGAACAGGTAGCACGTATGCTCCCGGGGTCTTGCCCAGAACTATGCAGCAAACTGTCCACAGACTTTGCCAAATGGGTCTCTCTAGGGCTTTGCCACAAGGAGAGCTTGTCACGCATTCTCAGGACGTGTCCCCTGAAGATGTCACATGGCTCCTGCCAATAAAAGATATAAGAACAGTGTCAAATTCAAATGGAAGTAGATTTCATATTTAAATTTTAAATTAGGATGAACAGTGGTGGCGCACACCTTTAATCCCAGCACTCAGGAGGCAGGGGCAGATGGACCTCTGTAAGGTCGGGGCCAGCTTGGTTTAGAGTGAGTTCCAGGACAGGCCCCAAAGCTACACAGAGAAAACCCATCTCAAAAAAACAAAAATCAAAATTACAAATTATGCTCATGATGATTTGATGTTTCACAGGCAAGAATCATGTTTATGTTACTTTCCCTGCCTGTATCTCTCTCCTCTTACAAGACGTACTGTACCAGGAACTCCATCAACCCTGGGTGAGTAGATAAATAAACATCATAGAAGTAGCTTCCCGTGAGAAGGAAAATTAAACTATGGCATGCGCATGACCCAAAACGACTATATGGAAAGAAAATAATTGCTTTCATTACACTGCTTCCGTCTCAGGAGGCCACATGATATTCACATCCCAGGAAGTCACATGATATTCGCATCCCAGGAAATCACATGAAAATTACAGTAACGAAAAGGAAAGTTTGTGCTTTCAGGATTAAAGACCGTACTCCTGTTTCTGGCTAAGTTCATGGCCAAGACAGTGGGTGTCTGAGGTAGATTCAGTGTTGGAGGTTTAAATTGAAGCTGAAACTTGACGTCGTCATTTAGGAAATACTAACCTTTACTGGCTCATGTATGAGCAGGGGGAAAAAAAGTTCTCCAAATTCAGTCCCACCTTAGGAGATCTAATCTTATTTTCCATTTGATTAGCTTAGGAAGTATTTAATTAAGCACTTACTAGATTCAGGCTTCAATTAGAAACTGTGTAATATCCAAATAAATGCCATTAGTATTCATTACTGTTCTATGAGAAAATAGGCAGAACAGACAAATATTAAAGTTAATAACAGGACAATATGTTGTATATAAATATGATTGAGTCAATAAAGTAATATTGTAGGCGTCTACAGCTACAAGAACCACTCCAATTGTTAGAGTCTTCCTCAAATGCACAGGGGTGGGAGTTGGGAGGGGGGGTAGTTGGGGGAGTGGAATGCAGCTTCAAAGAAAGATTGAATTAGCATGACAAAGAAGAGGTGATAATTATAATAGTAGGCGGAATACATTTGAACATGAGGAGAACCACTGAGTCAGGAGTGGCCAAAACATGTTCAATGAAAAACATAGATAGATGAGCCTCACCGAGCGAGAGCAAGACTGTTTCCATGGTGTGGGACAGGTGAGAGGCAAATTACAGTTATAGCCAGCAAGCAGAGAGCCTTGAGTGACATCAGGCTGTTAAGATCATTTTGAGAGTGGTGGTTGATGATGTCCGTGTTGAATCATTTTAGGACCATTTATCTAATGTGTTCTAGCATGCCAGATACATTTAGGGTGAGGTCTATGAGAGTCGGGAAGCCCATTAAGGAGTTCTTAGGATAAATCAAGCATAGGACACTAAGAGGCGCCACTACAGAGGCACCCACAAAACTAGAAAAGACAGGATGAGCAAGAACATCAGTCAATTCAAAGGAGAGATCAGTGGCCCCTTTTAGCTGGCAGGATCTAATGTTTTTGCACAGGTAGTCACTAGGAAAGGAAGGAAAGAATGTTTATATTGGACCAAGCAACCTCGAAAATGTCACCTACACAAAGTCTACTCCTGTGCTTAAATCAAATGCATCCCCTTCTCCCCTCTGCCTAGCTGCTCTAGTTCAGATTTTTCAATATTTAGGGAAACTGGATGGCTGTCCCATGCCATTCACTATGTCTTTGGGCTCCTGGGATAGTGACTTCCACAAGGGTTTCAGTGCATCTTCTTTGATACTATGTTAATTCTTTCTTTGTAAAAAATCTTTCTTTCTTAATTAAATTTTATCAAGTTAAATAGTAACTGGCATAAAATACAGACCTATAATTAAGGGTTAGAAGTCTAAATAAACCTACTGTTTTCACGAGACCTCTGAAATTTTTTATACTCAAAAGATCCATGGGAGCCTGTTGCTACTCTGTCTTCAAAAATGTTGATCCTCTGTTAGGGAATTTGAAGCTGAATGCACTGATAGTGAATTATCATGTCAAAAATAAAGCAAGGAGCTCTGGGAACCCTGGCAAATGTGCACCACTACTAAATCCATAATTAAAATCTCTATTCTAAAAGCTACAATGCAGCTAAACATTTCCTCTCTGCGCAGAGGAACAATTCAATGGCATCTTTGTGCTACTTGTGAATACTAGACAAAGTCACTTTCTACTTTTGGTTTTGCTCTCTGGACCTATGGAGAAAGTTTCCACAGAAATTGCTTTGTGCTCAGCAGAAATGCAAACCTGTTCATTGCAGTGACTGGAAACACTGAGGGTCAGAGTGGGGGAAAGCACTTGCTATGTCCATTTTCGTAGATGAGAAATTTCTTCTGGGCTCAGCATTTATGCATTAGCTTCTTCTTTTGGGGGTGTATTTAATTTACCAGCAGCCTATTCTTGATTATTTTGGACTTGGTAAACAATCATTTGTGGAGAGTCGTTTGGATTCAAAATATAGCAGTAAGGGCTTTGGGAAAGAGATGCTTTTTAAAAAAGAATAATTATGTACAGAGAAATCAATGTAAAATCCTGAAATAGCAACCAATGTACTAACTTTGATACTGCATTTGTACAGATATAAACAAACCCTCCTAGGTCTCAAGAAGAAACAGAAATGATCTATAAAACATGCAACTCAGCAAAGCAGAACATTACCGAAATGCCATTGCATGGACGTCAATATAAAAACAGAAATACAATCAACAATGAGGAAAGGTCAAAAGAAAAATAAATAAGAGTCTAAAGATTCAGGACACATTCTAAAGCATGAGGACAAAATTATTCTGAAAATTTCTTCTCTAACTGCAAAATTACACATTTTATCAAATTTTGAAATTCAGATAATAAGGATGGAATACCTCATGGCAATATTTTAAAACTACTGTTAGGTAACATAATGATAAACATGCATTTTCTTAAACACATAATAAATGAATGGCTGAGACATTTGGTGTCTTCTTTATGTTGACTGGCCCCAGATTGCTCAGCTTTTCATGTAGATCTGTATCTTATTATCCATTCATAGTTCTCAGTGTTCACCACTAAGTGTAACATACTGAAAACCAGAGCACAAGAGAAATTTGTGTTAAGTCAATTACGTGAACTTTTGAGGAACATTCAGTCAATAGGCTCTTTTATGAGAAACTGCAGGAGCTGTTATGAGTTTTCTATTAGTTTACGTCAATTTCATTACATTGTGTTCAACATCTGCTACTTCACTGACACTGTGATTGATAATAAATTGACTAATAGAGCATGTTTTTATATATGTTCCCATATTCTTTGAAATCTCTTGCTTCCAGCTTATATCACCTCTGAAAAGTGTAACTGCTGAAAGATCGAATGCCAAGTTGCTAGTGCACTACCATGGCACTTCTAATATTCAGCACTATGCTTTAAAATATTTCATTTGGGGGGCTGGAGAGATGGCTCAGAGGTTAAGAGCACCGACTGCTCTTCAAGAGGTCTTGAGTTCAATTCCCAGCACCCACATGGTGGCTCACAACCATCTGTAATAAGATCTGGCGCCCTCTTCTGTACACATAATAAATAAATAAATAATAAAACAATGTTTAAAAATATTTCATTTTTCATATTAGAACTATTTTAATTTTAAAAGAAACAGTGCGATGTCAAAGTATTGTGTTTCACTATCAATTCTTCTTTGTCTTTATTGGAGCTCAAGATCTATATAACAAATTCAACTTTGAACTGAAAAACTTATGTCCTTTTCTCCTTGGTACACTGCAGTAACAGACATTAGCCTTGATAATTAATTAATACTTTAAATCATCAAAATAAATCCCTGAGGAATCATGGTTGGTTCCACCTGTGTCTGAGACAACACTGTGCTCTAGAAGGCTGGTTGGTCAGAAGTTGCAGGTTAACAAGAAAAGCAAGAAAGTTGCATAATTTCTGTACCTGTGATGTCCCCTGGTTTACAAAACATAAACAGCTAAGATTTTAAGGAAAATATTGTTCCAATCTTTACTTTGAATTGTACTACATATGTATTGGGCAGTGTAACAAGCTATTGAGTTTCAGAGCAAATGTCCCTGATTAGAGATCCCCAGTGTCAGGCACTTCCTTATAGGTGTGCACACTAAACATGCTTTTAATATATGTCTTGTAGGGAGGGTAGAATATATCGTTATAAAAGTCCTTGAGAAGTTGAACATAAAACCCTATGATGAGGTGTTGTATAAAACAAATTCCTCCCCTAATAAATTCCTTGATAAACTGTAGTTTTTATGTAAAGCAATGTCTTATGGGTGGCACTTGAAAGAGAAATATGTTTTATAGAAACAACCTCTTTAGATTAAAAAAAAATACAGATCCTTACCATTAAAAAAACAAAACAAAACAAACAAAAAAAACACTTCTGGTGATGACTCTTCAAAATGACAGTCTATGCCATTTTTTTTAACATATCCAGAGGTTAAGCTATTAATTTTCTTGTTAACTGTGGTGACTTGAAAGAAAATGCCCCCTAAAAGGAGTAGCACTATTAGGAAGCGTGGCCTTGTTGGAGGAAGTGTATAACTGTAGGGGGCAAGCTTTGAGGTTCTACATATGTTCAAGATCCTGCCCAGCGTCTCAGACCACTTCCTGTTGCCTCTGCAAGATGTAGCGCTCTCAGCTCCTCTCGAGCACCTTGTCTGCCTATACACGACATGTCCCACTATGATGATATTGGACTAAACCTCTGAAACTGTAAGTCACTCTGTTAAGTCACTCTGTTAAACACTTTCTTTTATAAGAGTTGTCATAGCCCTGGTATCTCTTCACAGCATAGAAACCCTAACTAAGACAGTTACATTTTCTATTTAACCCAGAATATAAGTATCTTACAATTCCAGATAATTTGTGGTGTGTCTTACTAACAACCCACACCTCTAATTCTTCCATGGCTTTTGATCTTAGTAAGTGGAGAAAGTATATGCCTCTGCCCTGGTATCAACTATCCCAGTAAACAAATAAGCAAATACTCCCTTACACAACTGTAATGTTAACTCAAAAGGCACTCCTGTGAATGCCTCCAGAGGAAGCTGTCCACATCAAAGAATGGATGTCTAGCTGGCAAGTACCCAGTGTACTTATTAAGAATTCAATATATGTCTAAGAAGAATGGCTTTGGAATTTTTAAGAGACTGCATTTAATTTGTAGGTTGCTTTTAGTAGGGTGGCCATTTCCACAAAATTAACTCTTCTAACCTGTAAGCATGAGAGGTGTTTCTATCTTCTAGCATCTTCCTATCTTAAAGTTCTCATTGTGGTACTCTTTCATTTCCTTGATTAGCTTTATTCTCAGGGTGTGTGTGTGTGTGTGTGTGTGTGTGTGTGTGTGTGTGTGTGGTAACTGTGTACCCATCCATGTCTGTATATAAGTATGACTCTGTGTGTGTGTTCATCTATTGTGAATGGCCCATTTTCCCTGATTTTTTAACCACATAGAAAGACCCTAATGCCAAAATACCATTTACTTTGGGTTTAGCACACAGAGAAATGAATCTCAAACCAAGCAGGAACTCTCCCTGAAGCTGGCTAGATTTCATAGTACCTAAATGTGCTCTGCAGGCTGTGAGCTGGGGAGAACAGGGCAGGACATCAATGGTCTTACTGAATTCTTGACCCTGCATGCTATAAGACCAACCTGTTAAGCACGATATATTTGTTGGTTCAATAGTGGTATTAGTAACTGCATTCTGAGTGGAATTGTGGTTTGTTCTACAGAAAGGAATCTCATATCTGATCATTGTAATTCTGCTCAAAAGCCCATAGATGAGGAGGTCATAGGTACTAGAGTATAGAGTACTATTAATATTTTGCTCACTAATGCTGCTGTCAAATTGCCCTCTAAATGTGTACACCCATACACCTGAGCTGCTCTCAACTGTAGTCACAGAAGTTTCTTGTTTGTTTTTTTGTTTTGTTTTGTTTGGGGGCTTTTTTTTTTTTTTGCCTTAACAACCACTAAGAGAGAGATAACATAATCAGTCAAAGTGCTAAGAAGAGACTATGAATGTTGATCCCTAAATGGGCATCTTTATCAAGAGTTCTCCCTTCTGCCCACTCCAAGGCTCAGGGAACATGCGGAAGAAGAGACAGAAAGAATGTATGATTGGGAGGGAGAAGGATTACTGCAGAATGCCGTCTATTGGACACTGTACACCTATCAAAATCATGAGCTCACAGCAGCTGTTGTTTCCAGCGTAAGATCTGCATGAAGATTCTGGTATAGATGGGAGAGCATCTACTGAGGCCACACTCCACTGAGGAGCTATTGGCCATTAATAGCTGCTGGAGGAAAGAGAATAATTCTTCTATGAGGGCATAGTCACTGGTAGGTTGCTATGCTCCCCTGGGTGGCCTACTACTATGTGCATATGGACAGCATTAATCAGGCTTAGCTGTCTATCAAAAAGTAAAGAAAGAAGAAAAACATACATGAAGTTGGACACTGTACACCTATCAAAATCATGAGCTCACAGCAGCTGTTGTTGCTAGCATAAGGAAACATCTTGGTAGCAATATGGAAGGGCCGTATTTCATTGTATACATGCAAGAAATACTCAAACAGTAACAATTAATAAAAACAAGAATTCAGTATAATATGAAGTATTTCCAATACCAAAATGGATTTTTTAAGATCAATATACAGTTCTTCTACCATAAAAGCTATTCTTCAAAAGTGGGCAATACTGTAGGTTTTGGGATGTGTGCAAGGGAGTGGAACCACTGCTGGGATTGAATTCCAGGCATTTTATCAACTCAAAAAGACATGCACAGTCCTTGGTAGTCACCCTCTCTCCTCCTCCTGGCCAGCCCCTGCCAACAGCTGACCGGTGTTCTATCTGTATGGATTTGTTTATTTTGGATCTCAAAAGCCAATTATTTAGAAAGATAACTTCTTTACTATTTAATGAAAATAGTCAATTCAACTTTATTCTATTTCTTCATGTTAAAAAACAGATACATAATATGAGAAAGAGAAGGAGAGGTGAGAACAAAACTACAGATTTGGGCCAAATGTATTTGCTGAAAAACATTTGCTTAGGGAAACAGAAATAAATTTTTATTTCTAGCCTCAGTTTCCTGAAATTCACTTTTTCAGTTATTTTATTTTTGCTACCAAAGAGTTTTTCCTGAAAGAAATACATTATTTTCTCACAAGAAGCACATTAATTATGTCTTATAGCTAAAGCAAATAACACTGAACACAGCTCACCTATGAAAACTAGTCTTAAGAATTAAATAAAAAATGCTGCTCTGAAAAACGTTCAGCTATTAGTTATTTCAGCATAATTGCTCATTGTGTGAAAGAGAATCAAATGCATATTTATTCTCACTGTGAAGAATGGAAATCCAAGGTTACTTAAACTGTGTGTTCTTAAATTAAAAGAAATGTACTCTCTTAGTGATAGGATAATAATGGAATATTAAACTAAAAGCATCCTCAGTAATAAATGGTTATGTTCACTAGCTGTGTTGATAAAAGTGTGTTTTAGACATCTCTGGATCCATGAATAGAGGGCATTGATTTTTTGAAACAATCTTGAGGGAGTAGGATACAGATGTCTTAGTATACTGGTAGGAGCTGTTTAAAGTAGTATGTTGTACAGGAGAGGGGAACAGAATACAACCTTTCAGTGTAGTAAATCCAACCAAGCTTGCCAATAAACTAGATGAAGTGGGGAGAGAAAACTTTAGAATGCTCTATAGTTTCTTGCTTGAGTTACTGGATAGGAAAATAAAGCTTACCACTGTACAAGATGAAGAATGAATTGGGTGCCTGTCTAAAAAAGATAGCCAGGGTTAGGCATTTCCCCCAGGAGCTATTTAATTCTCAACTGAGAATTCAGTACCTGAGTTATTGTTCTACAGAACAAGAAAAAAAAAATGGCAATAGTCAGCATAAAAATTTTTCAGTAGTGAGAATTCTAGTCAAGTATTTAAAGAAAACTGGAAGTAGCCAAAAGAAAAATACAGAAAGAAGAACAGTGAGGTCAAAGGAATCCGGAAAGTTACTGAGCCTGATTTAATTATTCTGTCTTGTATTCACAGAGTAGAGTGTCTCTTTCTAATCCCTTCCAGTAAACGTGTAATTGTAATGTTTCAATTTACAGTGAGATAGTAAAGAAAGGGAAGCAGGGACACTCCTCTCCACAGACTGACATGGCACACAGAAGAACTCAAGTTCAAAATAATAGAGCTAGTCAATAGAAGTGAAGCAAAGGGGTTGAAACTTAGAGCCGAAGAGAAACCATGGGAGTTGCATCCTAGTGACAAGACAAGGCAGCCTACCTATCTTAGCAGAAGAGTTCCAGCAATGATGTGGTATTGAGTTCCTGGTAAACGTCTGAACTGGAAGTGTGCATTTGGAAGTGATTAGCATGTAGGTGGCGTTTAAAGTCATTAAGTCGGTGTGAGATTACTAAAGGAGTGAGTGTAGGTAGGGAAGATATTCTAGAACTGATCCTTTGGAGTTGCCCACTCTGAAAGGCCAGACAGCTGTGAAGGTACTAGCAAAGAAAATTCAAAAGAAGAAGGCATAGAGATGGCAGAAAGACCAAGAAAAGGATGGAGTCCCCTATAGAGTTATTTCAGCAGAAGTGTGAGTGAAATCCTAATTGTAGCGTATTTTGTACTGGTATCGGTATCAGAAAAAGAAACCTAAGAAGAGACTACTGAAAGCATATGACTGTCAAGTGCCATGTGTGACTTTAGACTTCATCAACACAATTGTCAGCGTTTAAACATAGACAGTCTATTGACCAGGAGCATGATACTGATTAATTTTCTGACATTGTCAGTTTTACTGTGGTTATAAAGAACTACATACTTGTTCTTTGTAAATTCACACTGGAATGTTTAGAGATGAGAGACATCATATATCCAACTCAATCTGAAGTCCTGGGGAAAATAAAGTGTGTGTGTGTGTGTGTGTGTGTGTGTGTGAGAGAGAGAGAGAGAGAGAGAGAGAGAGAGAGAGAGAGAGAGAGAGGAGAGAGAAATGATAGATAGATAGGTAGACAGACAGATAGATAATAGCTGAAAGAAAGAAGGGAGAAAGACTAAATGATTTAACTAACTAGAATAAAATATAAACACAGCAATCCTAGATATGTAGTGTATAGGAGTTTCTTGTCTAAGTCTTAACTCTTTTTCATAGCAGAATATAGAACCAAAACCAAATACTGAAAAAAAAGGGGGAACAAAGAAGCAGAACAATTGAAAAAAAGAAAACATAGCAACGATAATAAAACCCATTACAATAAAGGAAAGAAGGAAAGGCGCCATAGAAAAAGGAAGTGCTTGGGTAAAATCAGAACTAATTTGTAGTAGATGAAAAAGAATAAAGATGTGTCCATGCACTGATGAAATGTTCCAGTATAAAGATGCTGAACAGAAGAGGGAGCAGTTCTAGCATGATGTCAGACTGGGGAAACTTAATGTGAATATGAAGGTTGGCTTTCCTATGAATAAGAGGCAATTACAATCTCTAGAAGGTAATAAACAAGGATGAAGATTGCCTATCCTTGGCCCCATAGGACCTGTACCAACTCTTAAAAGCATTGCGGGAAAAGTTACATATCCAAGGGATAATAGCCTTCAGTTGGAATTAGAAGATAAAGGGGATTCCAGAGAACATCCATCAGAAATGTCGGAGCTTGTGTATGAGACTTGGAAATCAAGTCCAACTGGTCAATGGGAAGATAGCCTAAGTTAAAGGCCTGAGTGTTAGTGGATGACCTGAGGAACTTGTTTCTGAGAACATGAAGAAAGGACAGTTAGCAGACACATGAAACTCAAAGTAGCTACCTTCTGAAGAAAAGCCTGTGGCCAGCTCAAAGTGGGCAGCATGGGTCCACTGGTTGACTTTTGCTCCTTTTAGGTGTCAATGCTACAACAGCCAGAGAAAGCAAAGTCTCTATGGAAACTGTTTCTCCTGAGACCTAAAGAACCAAATGGGATGAAGACATTTCCTTCCTGAAGGCACAGCAGTGTGGTGATATCAGAGCAGAAGGTTAGAAATAGCCTCATTGTGGGAATGAAATCCACAGCAGCTGGCATGGCCTTGGATCACAGGTAAATCACAGGTTGCTACGCCTCCTCAACCAGGGCGATTGTGCTATGTGAGTATCCCCCAAAAATAACATGCCATTCCAAATGTAGCTACAGGTGGGTTTCTGTATGTTTGATTTTGTTTTTCTCTAAAGTAGAAAAGGATTGGAGAGCACACACAAACACACACACACACACACACACACACACACACAGAGAGAGAGAGAGAGAGAGAGAGAGAGAGAGAGAGAGAGAGAGAGTTTTGAAGTCTGAAGAGAGTCATGAGCATTTGGATAAAGGCACTGACTAGGACACCACAGATATGAAAGAATTCTAGAACAAGCTGAAGACCTAGCAAAGGTAAAGATTAGAAGTGTCTCTCTATGAATATGGACCTTGGTTTGTTGAAACAGTCTTTTCAAATCCCTGATAAAGTTAATGTCACTTAAAAGCTGAGGAATTGGCCTTTTCTGGTAATTTTGATATTAGCTCACACTGAAGGAATTTCTGCCAGTTCCTCTGAAGAGCAACCTACAGCCAAAAGCAAGGCAGAACATTTGAGAAAATAAAACCTGAGCCACAGGCTAAGTTTCAAAGGCGACAGTTAGCAGTTCGCCATCACTAGTTGAAACATCAAAGAACAGATTGTTCCACCAATGCATGTTCCTCCTTAATATTCTCAACAATCACAATCTTAAGTTTGTGTTTTTAAAGTTACTTGGGGGAAAAAAAAAACACAGTTAAGACGACCTGATCATTTTGGACCTGATCATTATTTTATGCTTTGCAGCATGGGAATATATTTTGCGGTTCTTCCTCAGCAGAAGTCTGAGCTAACAAACATTGTTGATTTGTCTTTCCATATCTACAGCTTTGTTTCACTTTCTTCCAGCATAAGTCATTTCTCGGCAAACATTTAGATAAAATGTCGCACACCTGGAGAAGGAAATTCGAAATTGCAGATCAAAATCAATGCCGTATTAAACGAGAGATGGTAGTGGGAATGCAATTTACCAAGCTCTGATTTCACACCGTGAGAAGTGTCCACAAGACAGAATGCAGATTGGAATTTGTGGGGACATTTTCTACAGTTCGTGAGGAAAGGTACTGCTTTTGCTCTGTGGAACGTAATCAAGCTGCTTGAGGAGAAGGAGTAAGTGTGGAGCTGGCTTAACTTCTCCCAAACACACTGGATGTAAAATTACTTCATGTTTTAAAAAATCATTCCACCTGTTAAGAACATCTTATTTCTTTTAGGTTTAATACTGATATTAAATGTGGTCCTTATAAAGTAGTTGTAACATAAATAGTTCTTCAGACACAAAATGCATTTCCAGTGGACATGGAAATGTGCTTCTTTGACTACCGGCTATACTTCATGACTAAAGTATTAATGGCACAATTAAGGAATTATTGTCTGCAAGTGAGTTCTAGAACCTCTGATATGTTTATCTATAATATATGATATTTTGTGTTTGTACTGGCTGACTTTATATCAACAAGCTAGAGTCATTAGAGAGAAAGGATCCTCAGTTGAAGAAAATGCATCCATAAGAACCACCTGTTAGGCATTTTCTTAATTAGTGATTGATATGAGAGGGCGTCAGACCATTGTGGGTGGTACCATCCCTGGGCTGGTGGTAGTCTGCGGTTCTTTGAGAAACCAGGCTGAGCAAGCCATGGGAAGTAAGCCAGTAAGCAACATCCCACCCTGGCCGCTGCATCATCTCCTGCATCCAGGTTCCTGGCCTGCTTGAGTTCTTGTCCTGACTTCCTCCAAAGATGGACTATGATCTGGAAGTAAAAGGAAAATACACCCGCTCCTTCCGAATTGCTTTTGGATCATGGTGTTTTATTGTAGTAGTAGAAACCCTAAGACAGTGCTATACTGAAACTCTATAATAGTCCAGAAATAAGTTCCAAATTAACATGCCATAGAGTCCTTATCTTTAAAAATATGCATATTTCAATTAATTTAACCCTGGATAGCATTTGCAACAAGAAGACAGAACTGCTATTATATGTATTTTTATTTACATTAAATTTATAACGGAAGACAAAGACATTGACACAGTAAGAGTGTTAGCCAAGCGAGTATGAGAACCTGAGTTCAAATCCCTAGCATCTACATTAAAAAGCCAAAATGCATATACACATGTTATCCCAGTACTTCAGGGCTTGGAGACAAACTGATCAGGGTTGCTGACCACCTGGCTCACTCTAGGTTCCGTGAGAAACCCTGTTTCAAAGAACAAGGCAAAGAGTGACAGAGCAGGACACTTTACATTCTCTGCCAGCCATATGTGTAAGAGTTGATGCACACACATGCACACACAAACACACAAACACACACACACACACACACACACACTATTTTCTTAAATTGTGTATTGATATAATTTGGTTTGAAGGTAGAAGTATTAAGTTAAAGACATGTTGTAAATCCCACAAAAACCACTTTGAAACTAAAATGATATAACTAATAAGCAAAAAAGGGAGGATGGGGGATACAAATCAGGACAATAAATAATGAACCACGTGTAAAGAAGTGATTTAGTTGTTGAGTATATATTGCTTACAGAGGATCATTTCCAGGATGTCTGTCAGGTTGATCACAATGGCCAGTACTCCTGCTCTAAGGGATCTGACACCCTCCTCTGCCCTTGAAGAGCACCTCACACTCATATGCTTGTTTCTGGAATCTGAAAACCAGTCACTTTACTTAGATGAGTCAGAGAGTTGAGATGATGAGGAAACATGCCTCCCCCCAAACTAGAGAGGCAGACTAACAAATGGAAACACTGACCAGAGCACAACCCTCCATGAGAACCTGGTAAGTTATAGGAAAACCTAAATTATAATTCACAGATAGAGAGGCTCAAATAGCCCAACTCAAAGAAGAAATTATATGGTTTTAAGTTAGAAGATATTTTGGTCAACTGTAGTAATGCAAACATACAAAAATGTGTGAGACATAAGTAATGTGCTTAAAGGGAAATTTGTTTCTATGTGATTCTATCTGTGTATTGGGGAAACCTAGTCATAATATATGATTACTAGTGAGATACAACTTACAAATTACTATTCATGAGACACTTAAACTTTCTTCTATTGATAAAGAATTGGCGATAGAGCACAGCAGAGTCTAGCTGTGGAGGGCAGGTGAATGGTTTTCCACTGAAGAACAATGTTTTGTTTTGTTTTAGTGGAGAGGAGGGCCATGGGGAAGGTCTAGGATACACTGACACCTGAACTTTGCTCCATAGACTAACTAGAATCACTGCTTGGCTAAAGGACAAGAATTACAAGAAAAAGTGACTCAAAGAGTCAAGTGTTGCAAAGGGCTTGTGTGACCTGGGTCTACACAAAAGAAGACGCTAGTGGCAGAGTTTGGAAGCACAAGGGGGCTATTTGGAAGCAGAAAGGGGATCACCAAAAGCAGGGAGGAGAGAGGGCTGCAATGATGAATCAAAATGAATATAATGATGTATGCATTAAAAGGTCACAACAAAGCACATTATTGTAAATGCTAACCAAAAACTTACTAAAAAGATAGATAAAATGGAGAAACAGGCTAGGCTGAACAAAACATAAAGTCGTAAAGGGAATCTAACACACTCAACAAAATTCCCCTGCAGACACTGCATAGCAAAGGTGGAGACAAGTGCAGCCCATGATGAACGCCAAGCATTATAAAAAAGCAAGATGTTTCCTGGGCATCACAATGAACAGGCTTTTCCATGTGCACCTGAGATAACTGACGGATGACATAGACAAGTCTCTGCATCCACATGGCCTCAGGCAGACCCACTGGCACCTTTTTACAAAGTCCACCTACCTGCCCTGCAGAGTGGAAAACAGCTCTTATGAGACACATTTCTGAAACGTTGACTTTACAAATACAAGATTATTATAAGCAACAACAGACATCCTTTCCCCAGCAATGTGTCTTATTTTGAGCAATAGTTCCCCAACAGGAAAGAAAAGTAATTAAGTAGATGTTGGCTGATCCTGGGTCTGTGGGTCAAACCCTTTCACTAGAGCTGACCACTTCAGAATTCCTATTATTGGCATGCCCGTGATAACAAAATCCTTTGTAGATGTTTCATTTATAAACAGAATTTACCATGGTCAGAAGTCATAAAGCAGTTTTGCTTTTTCCTAATTCACAATTAAGCTATAATAGCGGAAAGTAGTACCCAGGCTGTTTATGAAGCTCAGTTACCAAGGCAGAGGATTTGATGAGGTATACCATTTTTCCCTCAAGGCTAAAAATGTAATTATGAAAATGTCCTGAACTGAGAAACAGCAATGTCAGCTGTTTCCAGGGAAGATAAAAGATCATTTAAAGGTAAAGATATTGTAGATAAAAGAGATGGAAAATTAAGGGGAAGCCACTACTGTAAAGGCAGCAAATTATAAACAAAACAAACATTAAAACATTTCATTATAGTAAGAGTGTGGCTTTTGTTTTTTTTTTTTCCTGAAAAGAAAGCTCTACATTTTTTGAACCCATAGCTCTGATGCGCTCTCTTGGATGTTTAAAGATAAGTAGACACTGGATGATTATTAAACTTTCTGTGATGCCCAAGAAGGAACCCTAAATGAGCCTCCATCTGTGGAGCCGATGATCTAGAAGAGGGGCT
Organism: Onychomys torridus; assembly: GCF_903995425.1. Lineage (NCBI taxonomy): Eukaryota > Metazoa > Chordata > Mammalia > Rodentia > Cricetidae > Onychomys > Onychomys torridus. The sequence continues at coordinate 37,005,987 of NC_050459.1, read as the reverse complement.
CTTGTATACTCAGTAACAGAGGACTCTTCACAGGCTCCCATGAACTGCACAGGCGTTGTCACTGTTTCTACAATTTATCACTAACCCTGGACTTCGCTCTAAGTACCTTCTGTAAGAGGAACACAATGACAGCGGCTCTTGTAAGATTTGGGAGAAGATAAAAGAGATGCAAAATTAAGGGAAATGAACAATATATGTAAGAGAACTATGTCTAGTACACAGCCTCGCACAGCGGGCATTGCCACACAATGCCTTACATTGATAAGCCTATTGAAGCAGTCCCCTCTGAGTGTTCTCACGATCGCTGCCTGGAAGGGATAGTGGGCCAGGCATCTTCTCAGATACATATTAGGAATTTCAGACTCTCAAGGAACTCACAGCCTGGCCTGTGATTATCCCATCTGCACCCAAGGATAGATAACACTAGGAAATCAGGACGGAGGAGGTTTGTAGAAAAACTCATGTCTGAGCTTCAGAAATTATAGAGGACTTCTGGTCTCTAGACTCTGGACCTCAGCAATATTCCCTGAAAACTTAATGGATAATGAAAATTTCATATTTGGACTATTACTAACACTTAAATGGTGAAGAGGAAAGTTAGTGGGTTTGTTTGGTTGGTTGGTTCTAGAGGGGGGAAGGGAGTCTTTGAAAAAGTGAGTAACTTCATTCTGATTCAATAGATTTTTTAAACTATTAAAAACTCTTTTTAAGAAACTATTAAAATAATTGAATTATTTGTCCCATAGTTTAGAAAGTGTCTAAGTGGTGAGGAGGGAGATCAGGGGTGTAGAAAGGGGAAGATATGGTCAAGATATATTGTACACAAATATGAAATTGTCAAAACCAAATAAAAAGTTCTTTAAAAGAAATCCAATGTCTAAGTGTGGTATTGTCGTTCAGGCTCCAGTGCAGTTCACATCATCTGGCCTCTGAAGACATGATAATGGAATATGAGGCCTTACAGGAAATAACCACCATTTATACCAGCTGCATATTTGGTGTTTGGTAGGGGAGGTGTCACTTCTGAGTCAGGGTCTCAAGTAGCTCAGGCTAGCCTCCAATTACTGTATATCCAATGAGAAGTTTAAACTACTGATTCCCCTGCCACTACCTCTCAATGCTGGGATAACAGGCTTACTCTACCACATCTAGTTTCATACATATTTTGAAAGACAGTCATGACTCATAGATGTTCAGATATGTCCAGCACGCATTAAGAATTTTTTTTAAAAACTAGTAAAGTAAATAAACCCATCTGCTTACATTAGCATCAATGTACATAGTCCCCAACCTGATGGTTGCTCCAGAAGAACCAATAGCAGATTGCACATGGGGTGTTGAATAAACTAGTACTTATGCCACATTTAATGAGACCATGACTCCCAGTGGGTAATGGAAAACACCGTCCTGGCATAGTGGCCCATGCATGTAATCCTAGCACCTGGGAGGCTCAACTGAAGGCTCACCACAAATTCAAGGTCACTACAGAGTAAGTTCCAGGACAAACTGAGCTAAAAGAATAACACATTATTATTTAAAAAATGCTAGCTAGTCCATGTGGGCTTAGAAAATAAATGTATACCCTCTTCTCAACTGTACTACTACACAAAGATACATACACATATGTGCATATGTATATATACACACACACACACACACACACACACACACACACACACACACTTCACCACCACCAGTAGCAGCAGCAGCAGCAACAACAGCAGTACCCCCAGAGAAAATATCTGGGTGTCAGTGCCCTGCTCCTTGGGGAGGACCTTGGGGGTTGTTGAAGGGTCTTCCAGAGCTAACCAGCAAAATTCTCAGTAACCAGAGGGAAGAGAACTCTTCACTGTGGGAATTTGATCAAAGTCAGTCTCCCACAGAGACAGGAAACACATGCTCACACTGCAGAACTCCAGAGAACAACCTCAAAGTCTAACAATAAAGAGAAGCTTTAAATGAATTATGCTCATTTACTAGGAGGAATAGTGTGTGGCCACTAAAAATAATGTCCCAATCAATATTTAAAGAGAAAAGCTCATGATGTAATGGGAAATTTTTTTAATGAAGACTATAAAATTGATTATCTTTTATAGAAAAATACATTTATTAAACATAGTCATACAGAATGTTTATTCCCTATGTATTATAGTCACATAATTTGAAAATGTACACTGTACATTCAACATTGTTACTATACTAAAATTGTCATTGATTTTATTACATTCTAAAAGAATAATAAACACAGAAGAAATATACCAAGGATACATATCAGTTTTTAAGTGTGTTACAGTATTTCAGGGAATTGCATCATATTAATAAAAATGAGGGGGTTGGGTATTTAGCTCAGTGGTAGAGCACTTGCCTAGCAAGCGAAAGGCCCTGGGTTCAATCCTCAGCTCAAAAAAAAATGAGGAATAAAAGACTAATTTTTTTTTGTTAATGGTAAAAATAGAAATATATATTGGCCTCTGTTTCCTTTGACAGCTCCATAAAAAGGACATAAAAGAGTTTTGTTTTGGCTAACAAGGTAGCTTGATAGGTAAAAAGAACATGCTTCACAGGCAGAAGGACTGGAGTTGAGATCCCTGGAGCGCAAGGAAAAGCAGGCTATGGCCTTCCTGAAATCTCAGCGCTCAAGACAAAAACAGAATCTTAAACCAACAAGGCCTAGGTTTAGCTAGGGACTCTGCCTCATCACAGACATCAGCTTCAATCCTCCACATACATTTGCACATGAACACATGTACACACACACACACACACACACACACACTCACCACACATACATACATACATACATACGTATGCAAAAATAGTTTTATACAAACCACACAAAGCAAATGGATGAGAGGAAATGAACTGAGACATATTCAAGCACAAGGCAGCCTATAGGGAAGTCAAAGAAGCAACTCGATATATTTTGAGTTTTGCCCATTTATTTATTTTATTTATTATTTATTCATTTACTTATTTATTTATCTATTTATTTATTTATTTTTACAGAGATGAAGATCAATGCCTAGGACTTGTCACAGTAAGAAGACTTCTCACCTCCAAATAACATGAATTATACGAAAAATTTCACAAAGCCTCAGAAATCAGTGATGACAGGATGTAAGAAGCAAGTAGTCACTTTCCACCTCACTCTCTCTCCTATCCCCTCCAGCCAGTCATCTCCACTCCAGGAGATTTGTAGTCTGTCCTCCGGGATAGGTAAAACAAGGGATCCCTGTAGTGAACATACCAAGACCAAGTGAGTAGCACTGGAAGCAAGAGGAAGTATACACATTTACAAAGTGAGCATCGAGAGCACCCAACATTTTCTCACATGGTTCCAAAAATGAGGACAATATTCATATCTCCCATGAAAGATTTGGGAGGATTAGTCTGAAGGATTTTCAGAAACCCAAGAAAAAGCATATCAAGACAACCTTAGAAACAAAATCTCCTTGAACCCCATTCACTGATTGTTGTTAATTTATCTTTTACTGATCAAACGTGTGTCTGATGACCACATGGAGCATCAAGAGATGTGTAGAGGTTTGCTTTCTGTCTTTCAAGTGGGACTCGTTGCTCTTCTGAAAAGAATCAAGTTGCAGGTGCAAGAAAGAAGGAGATGTGTTTATTGGGTGGGAAATGAGCAGCACATATCAGAAAGGATTTTTAAAATTGAGATGATTCGATAATGGGCTAAAAATTCAGTTCCGATTTCCAGTGGCTTAAACGCTCACAGTGGAGCAGACCCATATTTTAATCATCATTCTGTACCACTTGTGTACTTGTGACCTTTAAGTTAGGGTAGCAAACAAAGGAAGTTTCAGAGAAAGGAAAAGAGTGGCAGATGAGTATCTCTCTCTCTTTCCTCCCAAAATAACTGCTTCAGTTAAAAATTTTTATAAAAGAAAATTTGTACCAGATCACCAATATTGTAACTTATGACAGCAGTCAAAATATGTCTCCCTTTATGTGGTAGACCTAAGGAAATATACAGATGCCTAGCAATTAGCTATGCCAAGAGTCAACAAAAGCTAAATGTTAAATATAAAATTTGCTTTTCCATTACAAAAAAGATAATTTCACCAGTCATATGTATGTACATGTGTATATACATACATATCATCTCACTTGAAAATGAGTTTCAAAGTACAATATTGTATTCTCTGTAGTGTTGTTTTTATCATTTGAAGGGGAGACATTTGTACATTGGTTCCTTCTTTTATTGCTCAAGAAGTCACTATTTTCTTTCCATTGCCATCTGTTCTGATTACTATTCACAGTTTACCCCTGAAGGTGACTCTAGCAGTGTGAAGAGGGTATAATTAGCAAAGCTTTCCTCTCATTGCATCTCTCAGAGAAAGGTGAGAATCATGAAAACAGTTATCAGTGTATCATTACCAAACAAGGAAAGATACTGAGACTCAAATGTTTAATGTCATGATGCATAGGCTGCCTAGGTCAACACAAGATGCTTGAGTTGAACATGCTTCTTTAGATAATCGAGGAATATGATGGAACAGTTATCAGCCCTGATTAAAGAGGAAACTTTGTATCATATGCACATGTCAATGTGTAGTGCAACTTCACGTTTACTTTGAATTATTTGTCCATGAGTTTGATAAGCTAGGCCTAGAGGCCTATGAGCCTGGCTACCTAGGGAAGATTATAAATTCAAGACCCTGTGGCTACAGAGTGAATTCAATGCCAGGCTGAGCTGCAGAGTACATTCAAGACCACTGTGGGCTACAGAGGACATTCAAGACCACTGTGGGCTACAGAGGACATTCAGGACCACTGTGGGCTACAGAGGACATTCAAGACCACTGTGGGCTATAGAGTACATTCAAGACCACTGTGGGCTACAGAGGACATTCATGACCACTGTGGAATACAGAGGACATTCAGGACCACTGTGGGCTACAGAGGACATTCAGGACCACTGTGGGCTACAGAGTGAATCCAAGGCCACTATATGGTGCACAGCAAAAGCAAGGCCAGCATGGGCACCTTGTGAGATCCTGTCCCAAAATAAAGCAATGAAAGGACTGTAAGTACAGCTGAGTGGTAGAGCACTTTCCTAGTATTTACAAATCCCTAGGTACAGCCTCTAACATCATTAAGAAAGGAACCAAAGTGCTTCGCTTCAGCAGCACATATACTACAATTGGAATGATACAGAGAAGATTAGCATGGCTCCTGCGCAAGGATGACATGCAAATTCATGAAGCGTTCCATATTTTTAAAAAGAAAGAAAGAAACCATGACTTATATAAAGAGTCTTCCTCAGACCATGAGAACATAGAAACTTTGACATTCCCAGACTCCATACCTTTCTCAGAGGTTTGGTTTGCATAGAGTATGAGTTAATCCCAAGAACATGTAGTTCTTTAAATTTTTCTAATTGGGCTATGCAACAAAAAGGTGAATTAATAAAGCTTTAATAGTTGAAGGGCTTTTTTGTGAATGATGCTCAGCAAAATATGGGGGAGAAAAAGTTGATACTGCACTTATTTTTATTTTCATATAGCTTTTAATATTATATACAAGGGGATCTCAGTTGAGAATTAGCTTGCTGCCAGAGTACATATGTTAGTGCCTTGAAACATTTGAGACACTACTGGGGGAAAGGCAGGGGGGGAGGGGGAACCTTGGAAAGACGAAAATGCTAGCACCATTAGATATAATCTGTGATGCTTCTGAGCAACACACAGCACATACGATGGTCTCCAATACCAAGAAGTACATACCTCAAGATGTCAGCTTTGAGAAACATGATGCTAGCAGGATGAGTAAGAAGAATACACTAAGGAGCTGATGGCTCAGTGGGCAAACTGCTCACCATGTAAGCTTTAGGATCTACGTTAGCCCCAGCACCCATGTAAAAGCCTAGCCTATAACACACACACACACATACACACACACACACACACACACACACACACACACACACAAGAAATGAACATATAAATCTGTAACTTGTATGAAATTTTAAATAGCATCATGAAAGTACAGGTAGGTGTGAAAGCAAGTCAGAATAGGTTGAGTTAAGGCTAATAGACAAAGGACCTACAAGTTAGAGATGGAATCTGTTGCTCTTCCCTAGAGCTTTGCCACTCATGTATTCATTTACTTGACACTAGTTAAAGAGTTTCCATTTCAGTCACTGTGGAAATCTCTTCTTTAAATGGGACTGAATTTTAGTAGAGAGTATCAGAAAGAAAGATTGATGCATAAAACATGAAAAGGTGTTGATGAGCCAATAGAGTAACCAGCATGCTATACATTCCTAAAGGGAGTGGAAGTTGACACAACCACTCTGGAAACTGGTTGGCAGCATCTACCCAAGCTGATGTGCAGACCTACTCCTTGATGATCCAAATACAAACAACAGTTCAGCAAAAGATGTTCAAATGATGCTCAGGGCAGCACTGTGTGCAAACAGAAGCCTAAAGGTAGAACACAAGAAGCAAAAGGAAAGTGGTAGCTGATGGAGTCAGAGTAGATACAGCCAACCATTACAGAGAGCCTTTCGAGAGATATGTTATAGAAAAGTAAATTAACACCAGAGGTAAGGATACAACAACAAACACAATCAGCACATGTATTGGGGATAGAACTGAGGAAGTGATGAGGTACTCAGTCTTTGCAAGTGCCTTACCCCCACACAAGCACATGTCACACTTAAGTACCACAGAGATAGAATGGTTTCCCTTCCTTCCTTCCTTCCTTCCTTCCTTCCTTCCTTCCTTCCTTCCTTCCTTCCTTCTCCCATCTCTTCCTTCCTTTCTTCATTGCTCCCTTCCCCCCTCCTTTTGCTTTCCTTCATTCTTGAATTTCTTATCTTTTCTTGACCTGGAAACTCCACAGCAAACTGGGTTATTTATAATGATGATGTTCCTCATTCCCTGGTATAAGAGAATGGTGACAAGCACTGTCGGTCATGTCAAATGACTCTAGCTCTTTAATGTGTCTGCTCCTACCTGAAAGATAGCTTTAAATTTCCAGCATGAAATGGGACATAACACCTGGCATTGTACTTGAAAGAACAACATGCCTACTGAGTTTTTCCTTAGCAACAACTCCGCTTCTTATCAAACTTTGGCCATTGAATGCTTGTTCTCTTTCACATTGTTGCCTCTTTCATAAGAAATCGTTAGGTCCTGAAAAGCTCTGGTGCAGCAGAACACAATAGATGCTGGTCATAATGGACTGAAGAATGAGGTGAAAAGGAGGATGATTACTGAGCACCTCCATCAAAATTCCTGGTACTCTTTCGCATCTTTTATATAGAAGACTTATGCTGGGTAATGGGCTGTGCCCATTAGATCTTCAGTCTAGAAACATAAGAATTTTAACAGCATATAGCACAGGCAATGTTGCATCTGGTATGTTAAATGTAAGTTTCTTTCTTTTTTTTTTTTTTTTTTTTTTGGAGCTGAGGATTGAACCGAGGGCCTTGCACTTGCTAGGCAAGCACTCTACCACTGAGCTAAATCCCCAACCCTTAAATATAAGCTTTTGTCCAGTTTATTGTACAGCTTTGCTTCATAGGTCACCAACAAGGAAAACACGTATTTGGAACAATCACAGAGACAAGAGACATAATTAAGAAGAGTAGACTGTAGGTAAACAAAAATCAATTAAACACTTAATTCAGCTAATGTTTACTGAATGCCTGCCACATGTCAGAAACTGCCTCAATTCTAAATTATCTAAGAAAATAAAATGTTCTCCATCCTTCAAGAGTGTGACAACATCTAGGAGAGAGATATATAACAAGATATTTAAAAAAGGTACAGAAGTAGGAAGGATTACTCTTACCCATCAATTACACATGAAGAAGCTAATCAGTAGGTAATTCACAGTGTAATGTCACCTAGCTGTTTAGTGATTGATTCAAACTTGCATGCAAAGCCATTGTCAGTGGCTTGCCCCCTAAATAGAATTTACATTTTTTTCATTCTCATTATGCACTCAGGAAACATTTATGTGACTGACACATGCCACCAGGAATACACCAAAAAGCCAGGTTGAGCAAATACTGTAAGCATCTTTCACTAAGTCACTAGTTTGTGAAGATGAAGCCTACTCTTCTGCTGACTTTCCGTTCAGTCTGTCTGATTTCAGTCTCCATACTTGACCTAGAACAAAGCTGATGAAATCACTCGATAGTCATCAAATCCAGAAGAGGAGTCCCTGTCACAGAGAGTGGTTAAGAGAAGTCAGTGAAATTATAATAAATATTCAATAGATGTTAGTGATAATCAGTTTTAAAAATTGTTTTCTATTTGTGTAACACAGAGTCTCTGAATTATTATTGTATTATTATTTTAACTACATGTATAAAAACAGAATGCAGTTAAGGACTAAAATACTATTTCATAATTGCAGTTAGAATGTGACTTACCAAAAAAAGAGGGTTATTAAGCCCAAAGGTATTCTAGAATTTCCACTAAGTGTCACTAGCAAAGGGCCTTCTTGAAAGAAATTCTACATGACCTTCATTCATTGACTCTACGAACATCAATCTCATTACTATTCCAATGTCTTTTTCCGAAGACCTTCACTGTGAAGGTGGAGACAGGCACAATCTAAAGCTTGCTAGCCAGCCATTCTAACCAAAAAGGTGAGCTTCCAGTCCAGTGGGAGTCCTGTTTCAAGGCAATAAGGAGGAGAATATAGAGAAAGATGCCTGAAACCTTTCTCTGGCCTCCACTTGCCTGTGGTATATGAGGGCATACATCTATACATTCATGTGCATTCAGCACACCCCCTCAGGACAACACACACACACAGAGATACCCACACACAAAGTGCTTTCATGTAAGAGACAAAGACTAAATACCTCCAAGATAATTTGCAAATATGTTTAAAATGTAATCGTTTAAACAATGATCAACTTAAAAAACCTAATTGGCCACCAAGGAATAAATCTTCTCCACAAACATATAGGGATTACTCTGCATGTAACAATTAAAGCCTCCTAAAATACAGTCTTAAAAGTAATGGAAGAATAAAACTCAATCTTTACAAAACTTCTTATTGTTGAACTTAAATATGAAGTTCCTAAATGGGGTGAGAATCGATATTGAAAGGCCATTGCAAGCTAAACACATCCTTCTTGCAGATTTTTTAAGACATGTAAGCAGAAAGTAAACTAACATCAGCAGTTATGAGTGAAATTGCTCATGCTTCCACACCAGGGTGTGCCTCCCCCAGATCCACATAAACCTCCATTTGCCTAGCCTTTGCACAGCCTCATACACAATATCCAGAAGTGTGCTGGATAGTTTTTGTCAACTTGACACCAAGTTGAGTCACCTGGGAAAGGGAAACCTCAACTGAGAAATTGGATTGGCCTATGGGTGTATCTGTGGGTCATTTTCTTGATTAATAATTGTGGGAGATTAACTGTTGTAGTTAATTAATAATTAATAGTTATCCAGACCTTTATGGGAGATGCCACCATTCAGCAAGTAGCCTTGGCTTACATAAAAAGCATGCCATAAGACGAATGTTCCCCCATGGGCTCTGCTACTGTTCTTGCCTCCTGGTTCTGCTTGAGCTCTTCTGTGGATTCCCTCTATGATGGACTGCCACCTGTAAGCCAAATAAAACCTTCCCTCCACAAGTTTCTTTTCGTCATGGGTTTTATCACAGTAACGGAAAACAAACCAGTAAATACATGGCCCTCTTGTTCTTGTGGGGTGCAAAACTCTTCTTATTTTGTTAGTTTTCCTGAGTTTTTCTTTCGTTATGGCTTTCTTTAATTTTAAACACACACCCCAAAGACAAGAAAGTTGCCAAAATATGAGTCAGCCATGGCTATACCAACCACCCAGAACTTCACATTCATATCTCTTTAATCCTCAAATTACCCCATTTTTGCAATGAGAATCCATTTCTGTTCAAATCTAGCGCACATGCTATGACCCAAGCAACAATCCTGTAAGGCCAGCTTGAACATCGCTCTTTCTCCGATGGGAAGGGGGAACCAGAGGATTGATGAGGTTTCCTTCATATTTTCAGTGTGTGCGCGCGTGCATGTGAGTGTGTGTGTGTGTGTGTGTGTGTGTGTGTGTGTGTGTGAGAGAGAGAGAGAGAGAGAGAGAGAGAGAGAGAGAGAGAGAGAGAGAGAGAGAGAAAGAGAACAGGGTTTGGTAGTGAGTAGAATGTACCCAGAAGCTTTAAACTATTTTGGGAAAAGAACACATTTTTAGTTTGAATGTGTACTTTATAGACAAGCATAAGAAGCTCTGATTGCAGCTAATTTAAGCAAATTAAAAGGGGCCTATGGGGAAAACTGGCTAGTGACAGTGAGATACAATCAACAGAGCAACAATATTGATCATCAAGCACAAAGAAGAAGAGGTAATAAAATACAGTTGGCCCATTCTTTTTTATTATGAGGACCTAGCAGATGCAGGTTTAGGAACCAGAATAGAACAAAAAGCCTATTGATTATTACAAGTGAGGCTGACAACCATGTATAGACATCACTCTCCATCGTCTGGAAGAGTTGGTTCATGTCCTCAGGCAGGGTACTAACACAGAGTTGGCACAGAGCCACTTGTGTTGAAACAGAATCTTGCACATTAAATATTTAGGTTTGGGTGAGTGAGGAAAGGAGAAAAAAATCAAAGACTTCCTGGGGATATGCATGGGCATTTGGCAATCTGTGAACACAGCATGCTTCCAGTCTTCTCCACCGGCCTTGGAAAACTCTGATCATTATTAGACTGGCAAAAAGACTTCTATGAGAAGAGTGTATGAATTTGACCCAAATAATAACTTGAACTAAATGCTATCTTAACTCTTAAATAGAAATATTTTCTTAAAACTAGTTCTTGTGACAGAAGAAAGCCTACTTAACACAGAAAGGGTGCTGTCAGCTCTCTGTAGATTCTTAGACTTTAGAAGCAAAAAGCTGTCAGACAGTGGAAGCATGAGGCTTTTACAATGATTAAGGATGGAGAGGGGGTGAGTTCTTAGTAAACTAGTCCCTGAGTCCTGGCAGAGTAATAAGCAATTTCCTTGGAATTGTAGACCTGCCATGGCTAGGCCCACCATGGTGTTGTGACTCTGCCACCCTCTCAGCCTATCCCTATACTCAATTTCACATTGTTTCTTTAAAATAATTCCTGAAAGTCTAAGGAGAAAAAATACATCATCCAAATCTCTGTATTAATTGGATAGGTATTCTTTTTTTTTTTGAAAATGTGTTTCGGGCTAATTGTATAAACAGCACTTCCTGTCATCACACTGCCATTATTGGGAGGAGAAATGGAGTCTATAAATTTATTCTTAAAGTAGATGGTTTCAGAAATTTTAAATGGAAAACTCATAGAAAATGCAACATAAACAGTGGGTCTGGTGTAGAGAGCTGTTTCATTTACTATGGATTCCCCCTCAAATGAGAGCAAAAGGCTATTCTGTCCAAGATACTGGAGAATTTGATAAGCTGAGCAAACACACAGCACAAATGCTTGTGCTAGAGCAATGTTTGCATATTTGAGGAAAAGAAAGAAGCTGAATATGGCTGAAGAATAGCAAGCTACTAAAGATTGGAAGGGCAATGCTTGGAGATTACAGGGATTAGAAAGGGAGAATATGCAAGCTGTAGCAAAGTCAGGTTTTATGTCAAGTACCACAGAAAGTCACTGAAAGCAAAGGCTATTTAAGTAACTATTATTTTAAAAGAACACTGTACACAAAGTTTTAAAGTAGCTTAAAGCCATTATTTACTTTTTATACAAATCATTTGTAGAATATTCATCTCTCTCTGTCTCTGTCTGTCTGTCTGTCTCTTTCTCTGTCTGTCTCTCTCTTTTTGAGAAGTTTCATGTAGCCTAAGTTATCTTGAAATTCGATGTGTAACTGAGGATAATGCTGAATTTCTGGTCCTCCAATGGGATGGAATTAATGGCTTCGAACAGTGTTGGGAACCAAACCAAGGGCTTTATATACAGTGTACAGCCACTATACCAACTTGACTACATTCTTAGCCTTCACCCCCCATTTATATAAATGTATTAACTTTCCCCAGGCTATAAATAGCTCATTATTATTTGTTTCCTTATAAAGTACCCAAGATTATTTGACCATTAACTTATTTTTTGAGCTGAGAATCGAACCCAGGGCCTTGTGTTTGCTAGGCAAGTGCTCTACCACTGAGCTAAATCCCCAACCTGACCATTAACTTTTACAAATATAGATACAAGGGCTGGAGATGGCTCAGAGGTTAAGAACACTGGCTGTTCTTCCAGAGGTCCTGAGTTCAATTCCCAGCAACCACATGGTGGCTCACAGCCATCTGTAATGGGATCTGGTGCCCTCTTCTGGCCTGCAGGCATACATGTAGACAGAACACTGTATACATAATAAATAAATCTTAAAAAATAGTCTGAGATAAATTCCAGACAAATATAGATACAAATATATAGATAACCTATTCTTACCACAAAAAATATATTTACAACTGCTACAAATTAATAATTGGAATAATTATTGTTTTCTTACACTTAGCATATAGGTACATATAGACTGAGTGCTTGAACACTCAGCACATAACTGATATGGCAGAAAGTAATTTAATCAAATAAATTAACATATTCGCATAAAGATTACAAATTTAATATTGTATGAATATTTGTCATATCATTAAATTACCTAATCTGTAATTTGCATAGCTACAACTGCCAACTATTGACTAATTCATCCATTCCAAGTTTTAAGAACTCATTTTCATTCTATACAAAAGTTATTCCAGTAGGCTTGACTCTTGAATGTAAATGGACTTATTGGGTCCTTCTGCTGTGATAGTGAGTCAGTGCAACTAATACTGAAATTGATCTTTTAAATCCCTCATAATCTACAGTTGGATTACGTCACTCAAAAAGATAATTTCAGTCCTAACTACAGTGCCTCAGAATGGAACCTTATATGGAAATGGTGTTTCTTAGGATTTCTATTGCTGTGAAAATACGTCATGGCCAAAATAACTTGAGGAAGAATGGGTTTACTTCAACTTACAACTCTGGGCTCACATTCCATCAGTGATGGGAGTCAGGAACCGGAGGCAGGAATTTAAGCAGATGTCATGGAGGAATACTGTTTATTGGTTTATTCCCCATGGCTTGTTCAGCATATTCTCTTATACATGCCAAGACTGCCTGCCCAGAAATGAAAGGCACATCCAAAGAGCACTGGGGTCTCATCAATCAAGAAAATGGTGAACCATGTTGCTATAGGCCAGACATATGTAAGTGTTTTCTCAAGTGGATGTAGCTTGTGTCGAGGTGACATAAAACTAACAAACCTACAGTACTATTATAGATGTAATTAGGTAAGATGAGGTTAGCCTAGGGGACACTGGGTCCTGAATCCAACACAACAATTTGAGAAAAGGAGAAAGAGAAGAGGATGAGGATGAAGAGGATGAAGAGCAGCAATGAGTGACAGACATACCCAGGGTCAGCTGAAGACTGAAAAGACTAGAGTTCTTTGTCTCAAGACATCTTTCCTCAGCTCCTTCAGAGGTATCATGATCATGTTGGCAATTGGATCTTGGACTTCAGGCTTCTAGAAATGGAGTATAATAAATAAATGCTTTTCTATGCCACCTACTTTTTGTACTTTGTGACAACAGACCTGAGATTCCAATACACAGAGACTGTTGAGTGCTAGAGTACACTAAGATTATCTGACTAAGAAGGGCATAGCTTAGTTCTAATCCTCCATCAAGGACATAGCTGTGATGCTCATGATGCTGGATCTCAAATAATGAAGAAATAGAATAAAAAGAAGTAGTTTACTAGGATTACATTAAGTTTGTATTACAGGAAATTATATAATAATTGGTGCACACTTTTACCTTTTAAAGAATTCTGCATCATTGTTTGAATTGAATCCACTATTTATGAGTCTGACTTTTGCCTACATGTATGTATATGCACTAAATATGTGCCTGCTGCCTGCCCATGGAGGTCAGAAGACAGTGGCAGATGCCCTGAAACTGGAGCTACACATGGCTGTGAGCCACCATGTGGGTGCTACTACCCAAACCCAGGTCTTTTACAAAATAGCAAGTGCTCTTAACCACTGAGCCATCTCTCAGCTCTTGTCCTTTGCTTTTATTTGCCAAACCTGACACCCTCCAAAGGAGACATCCAGCAAGTCACCCTTCCCATGAAGCACAGGAATAAGGTGCCTGTGTCTGTACTTCTGAGGACTGTTTCCCTGATAGTAGATGCTTAACAGGAGCTGGCAAGATAAGAAGGAATCAATGAATTTTCTTGTTGTTGTTGTTGAGACAGGGTTTTTCTGTGTAATCATCCTGGCTGTACTGGATCTCACTCTGTAGACCAGGCTGGCCTCGAACTCACAGAAATCTGCCTGCCTCTGCCTCTTGAAGTGCTAGGATTAAAGGCATGTGCCATGACCACGTGGCAGAATCAATGAATTTGACCCTCTCAAGTCCAATGATACTGTAAGATGTCTGAGAGAATCATAGCTGACGTTGAAAGCTCCTCTGGAAATGGAAAATGAAGGAAAATAAATCCTCCTTGGACATCTATTGGGAGTTGTTTACTAGTCCAATAGAAACGCACTTTTGTTGTTGTTGTTGTTGTTGTTGTTCTTTTGCTTTTGCAAGACAAGGTTTCTAGGTATAACTTTGGCTGTCCTGAAACTCACTCTGTAGACCAGGCTGGCCTTGACCTCACAGAGATCCACCTTCCTGCCTCCTGAGTGCTGGGATGAAAGCATGTGTCACCACATCCCAGCAAGAAATGCACTTTCCTACACAGATTTCAGCTAAGACTGTGCTTAAAGAGGAATACAAGGAAGAGCATTTACTTTCTGTTTACTACGAGGAGGTGCTCATGAAATTTTTGAGGCGAATGCAAAAATACACATTTATTTTAAGAGTGCCAAAGAAAGTTCGAACAAAATTTCCTGGCACTAGTCCTTAAGAACAGATGATATGCCTACCCTCATTTTATGTTTGTGATAGAAAGAGGAATGATGGAAAGGTTCAAATTCAGACAAATTCAGAAAGATTTCAAAAAACATGTAAAAATGGATCTGGCAGACAGTGAGTTGAGAAGCCCCAAGATAAATTAGCCTCAGGATAATTAATAGAAGATGCAAATTACTCAGAGAAAGTGAAACAAGGAAAATGAAGTTCTCAGTAGGAAAAATGCCCAGTAACATGCAAGATGGAGAGCATAAGTTGATAATGAACTTGAAAAGCCTGAACAAGAATATTGACTCCAGAGACAAAATCACTTCCCTGAACTGCAGGATTCAGTATCCAGGATTTAATTAATTGTCAAGATTACATCCAAATTTTCGTGAGGGTGATGGCGAGCAATAATAGAACTTTTTTATTGATGCAGGAAGAAGCAAATCCAATGAAAGTCACTTACGCTAGGGAAAGTCTGTTTAGCACACGTCGGTTCTTACCTCAATAGCAAACATGCTGTTGTTTTACTAAAACATAAATTCCAAAGTGCATTTTCTAGTGGGATTCCAAAGTACCGAAGCTGATGAATAAATAATATTAATCAATAAAAGGACATGCCAGGGAAAGTATGAAGCTAGAAGAGATTTGTTAAAAAATAACTTTGAGGTAAGTCTGGTAGTACATATCTATTAACCTGTTACCCTGGGACTTGGGAGCTAAAGGCGGGATGGTGCGGAGTTCGGAGCCAGACTTAGCTACGTAGTGAATCTGAGGCCAGACTGAATGACATGAATGCCTATTCAAAAGAATAAAAAAAAGGAGAGAGAGAGCTGGAGAGATGGCTCAGAGGTTAAGAGCACCGACTGCACTTCCAGAGGTCCTGAGTTCAATTCCCAGCACCCACATGGTGGCTTGAAAAGTAAAGAGAAATGGGATTCCATGGCATATAACCAAAAAGTAAATATTCACCACTGTACTTGAAGTATGTGGGTAAATGTAATAGTAAAGGTATCCCAGATTATACTGCCCCAAACAGAGACATCTATGTGGAATTCCATCAGGACACACAAAGGAGAAGAAAGAAAAAAATGGAAAACTTGAGAAGAATGAGTATGCTTATAATAAGGAAAGAATTAGAAGAGGAGGAGGAGAGCTGGGGATGTGGCTCAGCTGGTAGAGTGTTTGCGTAGCATGGAGGAAGACCTAGGTTTGATCTTCAGCTCTGCTCAAAGCCCATGATCCCAGAACTCTGGCTAGAAATTCAAGATCATCCTAAACTACATAGTGAGTCTGAGGTTAGGCTGGGATATGTAACATCAGATCTGGAGATTAAAATGTACAAAGGAGCTTCCAACACAGTGGGTAACAAGTTCCCACCAAAAGAGTGAAGAAAAGAAGTCAACTCCACCATATTGTGATACTCAACCCTTCAGAAGCATGGAGACATCCTATACACTCACAGGGATATGATCTTTTTTCTTCTTGCTAGCAGAAATTAGAAACAGCTCCTCCTCTGGCCTTCATGCTCATTTTATTAAAGTTACAGCCATAATTTTTTAAGATTCTGAAGAAGGAAAATGTCAGCACAGGTATGAAAGTGTGAAGACTGTGCATATAATGCCTTTAAGAGGAAAGGCTTATCACATGGTGATATATTTTAATGCTTATTTTTTATTATCCACTGCCATAAACGATATTTATCAGAGAACCGAAAATTTATCCAGAATTTATTAGAGAACTGTTCCTTTCCATTATTGGCTCAGGAGTCCTTCATGGCTGGATGCTGTGGAAGGAAGGGAAAGGAGAAAATCAGAAAAGAAGAAAATGGACAAAACCACACACACACACACACACACACACACACACACACACACACACACACACACACGGAGGCCTCCAGAGCATATAACGAGCAGTTAAGCTTGATCAGGAACAGAAAGAAAGTCAAAGAGTACTTTAAGACTGAAAAACAAGTGCTGGAAAAAAGGACAGCGAAATTATTACATAATGGAATATTACTCAGCAGTTAAAAACAATAATGTCATCAAGAAATTTCCAGGCACATGGATGGAGCTAGAAAAAAAAATATCCTAAGTGAGCTAACCCAGACCCAGAAAGACAAACATGGTATATACTCACTCAGAAGTGGGTATTAGCTGAAAAGTAAAGGATAACCAGGCTACACTCCCCAGCCCCAGAGAGGTTAGGTAACAAGGAGGACCTTAAAAGGGATGCATAAGGGTTGGGGGAGGTCAAGGACATCACAAGGGAACCCACAGAGACAACTCCCCTGGGCTCATAGAAGCTCACAGACTCTGGACCAACAGCTAAGGAGCCTGCATGGAACTGACCTAGGTCCTCTACATATTGTGACAGCTGTGTAGCTTAGCCTATTTGTGAGACTCTTAGCAGTGGGATCAGAGCCTGTCCTGGCTTTTGGGAACCTATTCCCCATACTGAGTTGCCTGGATCAGCCTTAATACAAAGGGGGGAGCTTAATCCTATCTCAACTTGATATGCCATGTTTTGTTGACACCCATGGGAGGCCTTACCCTTTCTGAACAGAGGAGGAGTGAATGGAGGAGTGGCAGAGGAGAGGTGAAGGGCATGGGGGTGGGCAGTGAGGACTTCAGTCGGATGTAAAACAAATGAAAATTTTAATTAGTAAAATGAAGTGATGAAAGTAAGTGACTACTGAAAGTGACTACTGACTGCTCAGTCCTGAACAAGACATCTATATTATGCCCCCCCCCCCCGACTCCCAAGGCTTGGGGAACATTTCAAAAGAGGGAAAAAGAAAGAATATAAGAGCAGTTGGAATGGGGGGAGTATGGCCATGGTAGTCCTGAACCCACACCACTTATGAGTAGCTGCACCAGGTTAGACTGTCAACATCCTATCATGCAGGTAAAGGGAAGAACTCATGAGACCCCACTCCTTGCTGAGGATTATTGGGAGTTAATAATGATGCACTAGTGAGAAGTTGCTCATGCTTCTGTTAAATGACCCCTAACTAAACTCATTGGTTCACAGAACACAAAAAAATGAAAGGAGAGTGGGAACCAATTGAAGAGAGGAAGGAAATTAGTTGGAATGGATGGGGAACAAGAGACTGTAATGGAGGGGTGAACATAATTTTAAAACACCACATACATATACAAAAGCATCATAATGAAATCCATTATTATATATAATCCATATATGCAAATTATGATTATTTTTTAATTATCAAGTCAGGTGTGGTAGCACACATCTGTAATCTCAGCATTCTAGGTGGGTGGTTCAGGAAGATCGTGAGCTCAAGGACAACTTGAGCAAACAGGGAGTTCCAGGCCAGACTAAACAATATAGCACAACCCTACCACCATCACTACCACCCCCAAAAGGAAGAAAAATGGAGTTTCATTTTGAGATGGAGAGGTAAAGATGTTACGATTTCTGAGCTAACATTCAGGAAGAAGATTGGAAGATGTCAAAGTTTTGAGAGGATATTCCTTTGTGTGTGGGCACTGCATAGGCATTCCAGTTTGAGGAAAGGACCTGCGCAAAGTATTTCCTTAAGTCACTGGTTCTCAACCCTCCTAATGCTGCGACGCTTTAATACAGTTTCTCATGCTGTAATGACCCCCAACCATAAAATTATTTTCGTTGCCACTTCATTACTGTAATGTTGCTTCTGTTATGAATTGTAATGTAAATATCTGGTATGCAGGATATCTGATTTGCAACCCTGAAAGGATTGTTCAGTTGACCCTCAAAGTGGTTTCAAGAGAATACTTGTTGGAATGGGAAATAAACCTTTGTAGGGGGTGGGGAAGGGAGACTGAGGTAAAGCACCATAATGATATAGGTCCTCACTTAGTCTCAAATTCTTTTCCTCACAATAACCAGTGATGAGTTAACACAAAACTCATAGCTACAGGGGACAAGGATGGTGGCCCAGTGTAACTATCTTAAACATGAAATTGTTTCTGTGTCTCAGGTTTAAATTTCACAACATTGTATTATACTGAACATCAAAATCAAAATGGATCATTAGTTATCAAGGAAATACAAATCAACATTATGAGAAAATAGCCTTTAGCCTCTAGAGAGTAGCTACAAACAGTAAGAAGACAGAGGGCAAGCATGGGAGAAGATGAAAAGATATAGGAATTCCCAAACATCACAGGTGGGTACATGAAAGTTCTTCAGCTTGCTAGGAAACAGCCTAGTGATTTCTAAAGTGGCTAAATGTAGAGTTGTCAATGACTTAGATGTTCCACTGCTTGGCTTGTGGGAAATGTAAAGACATGCCTACCCCTCCAAAAAACAAACAAACAAAAAAACACCACAAACATTTAGAGATACATTGTCCATATAGTCAACAACAGAAAACAAATGTCCATCAACTGATTTTTAGATTAACACATATGATATACTCACACAGTGGGATATTGTTTAACCATAGAAAATATTGAGGTCCCATTAAATGTTGTAATAAAGATGAATCTTAAAAGCACAAAGCCATGTATAAAGAACCAAGCATTGTATGATTCTGATTGTGTGCAATGGACAGGAGAGGTGAGCCTCTTGATAAGAGATAGATCTATATGGTTGCCTAGGAGAACAAAAGGATGGAGAGATGACGGAGAAAGGGTACCAGTTTCTCTCAGGCCTGATGAAATGTTCTAAGATCAGCTGTGGTGGTGGTTGTCTAACTCTGAACACACTAAAAATCCCTGACTTTTGCACTTCCAGGGGACAATAAAGAGGGTACAGAATTTTTTTTAATTTATTTATTTTTAATTTTATGTGCATTCACCATGTATGTTTGTGTGAGGGTGTCAGATCTTGGAGTTATAGATAGTTGTAAACTGCCATGTGGGTGCTGGGAATTGAACCCAGGTCCTCTGGAAGAACAGCATGCGCTCTTAACCACTGCACCACTTCTCCAGACCTCCAGAATTTTTTAAATGTTTGATTTTATGCTTTTCTTTTCAATACTCAGTTCAACAAAAGCATCTAATAAAAATTTTGTTTTTTGTTTTTCGAGACAGGGTTTCTTGGTGTAGTTTTGGTTCATGTACAGGATCTTGCTTTATAGACTAGGCTGGCCTCAAACTCAGAGATCCACCTGGCTCTGCTTCCCGAGTGCTGGGATTAAAGGCACTTGCCACCACCGCCCAGCTATAATACAGATTTTCTAAAGGAAAACATGCAAATCTGCCATCCCCTCCCCTGAAATTCTAAATGCAGTTTAGGCTTTTGTCTTTTTCTATGCTTATACCATAAAATATGTACTTGCAGGTGTTCATGTATATGCATTTATGTGAGCTTCTTTCTGAGAAAATGAGATATCACAAATGTCAGTGAGAATTCTTGGGTCTGCAAAGACTGATTAGAAATGTAGTGATACTGAGACAAGGCTGGAATGCTGCAGGCCTACAGCCTCATTATCTTATATTAGGCTAGCTTTAGTCCCCTATACAACCATCCCTTGCCCACCCCTGCATTGGAACTAACACCCTGTGGTTAACAGATAAAAACCTCTCAGAATCTATTGCAAATCTATTAGTAGATCACTAGCTTGCATCAATCCAAAAGCTAAAAATATCATCCAGTAATAGCAGAGACCTATAGGAGAGATTTCATCATATTGCTGCAACTGCCTCTCTGGTGTACCAAACATTGTACTTTTTAACTGCCTTGACTTAAGCCTTTTTTGGTTCTGTAAAGCTATCTATGAAACTGCTTCTATAATGAAACATGGAATTGGGGAAACCTAAATTGGTGTTTCCTAGTCATGCTCACTCAAAATTGGTCCCAGAATAAACTCCTCTCATTTCCTTTAAGGTGGAAACTGGTTTTTGTTTGTTTGTTTGTTTTGTTTTGTTTTGTTGTTTGGTGGGGGTTTTGGCATCAATATAAATATTTTGTGAACTTCAAAAACTAATATTTAAGCCCATTCTTCATTCTTTCAATGAAACTGGTACTTTCTACACCACCAGAGTGCCGGGAATGTGCAAAATGGAATGATGGAGTCTGCAAGCTAGCTTAGTTTTTTTAGTCCTCTCCACAGCACTGTTAGAATCTCCAGCCCTTTGGGAATGATGGGAGGGGTTGAGTAGAGGAGAAATTTCTGATAGGGAGTGGGTCAGGAGCCTGTCATTTACCCTCTCTTACCCCTCCCCCAGACCAGTTAATCCTGGAAGCTGTCCTCCATTCTCTTGTGTGTGTACTAAGCATTCTTCTGTGAGGAGATGCCTACCAAATTAACCAGAGAACATGTTCACCTCAGGTCTCTGTAACTGCTGCACAAAAATAGGCAACCTATCAGAACTGAAGCCTTCTCTGTTACGGGTCATTCCTACCTGTTATGTTCTGATTGTTTTGATGATTCATAGTATATGCAAAAAGGTGTGTCAGAGACTTGAAGTGATTGCTTTTATCCTTTTTGATTAAAGAGCTAACCAATGTTCGAGTCAGTACGATGACACAGGCACCCTTCATCCACGTTTAAACTTCCCTTTCTAATGTGGAGTTTCTCCTATTCATTGCACAGTAGTCCAGGGCCAACAAGATGTCTCAGAAAGTGAAGGCACTTGCCACCAAGTCTGAGGACTTGAGTTTAATACCAAGGACCAATGTGGTGGAAGGACAGAACTGACAGACTCCCTCAACTTGTCCTCTGATCTCCACATGAGTGCTGTGGTGTATATATGCTCATATACACACACAAACATGTGTGTATACAGTAGTCCGCTGTGATGTTTGCTTGTTTTTTTTTGCAGTGCTGGAGACCAAAGGGAAGCTGGGGCTTTATACATGGTAATCAAATCCTTTCTCACCAAGCCCACACAATGAGTTTAGAGGATGGTTTGATATGATAATTTTATTAGAGGAAGTAAGGAGGCATTATCATGACATTTTCAGCCACTTTTAATAGATGCTGTTTCCACTTTGTGAGCAGGGCCTGTGTCCAGTGAAATGAAGCACTCGGTCCACTACACACTTCCTCTCTTTCATGTTGTGTACTTCCACTTCCGCAGATATGATAAACGGTCTTCCTGCATCAGATAAGATCTCCACTTTTTAAAATCTCAGGTTTTGTTGAGTCTGGACCATAAAAATGCACTGGAAGAATGGAAAACCCAGCCATGGTTTAATCACTCCGATTATCAGTGCTTCTATAAAAAGCTTTAAATGGCAAGAAGATAAAACGTTAAGTGTGAGCAGTAATTACTTGCCTTTATCTCTTGCGCCAGGTCTCAAACGTTACCATATGGGTGTTTGTGCAAGGTTAAATAGCTATTCAAGTGTGTAATGAGATACAGGTGCTAAACTGGACAAAAGATGTAGATAGCATCAAGTAGGCCAGGCTAGATCAATCCTGCAGAGGAACACGAAAGAGGTGATTGACAGATCTCCATAGTGCTAGTCATAAATATATTTTGAGAGCTATTTAGTAAATTTTAAATGTGTTTATGTAAGGCAAAATACTATGAGGGAAGGAAAAATATGGGGGGAAGTAGACTGCTATCTGAAATATCATTAAAATAGAGAGAATGGGGCTAGTGAGATGGCTTAGCAGGAGACAAGGCTGCATGCAAGCCTCATGGTAAATTAGATCCCCAGAGACCACAGTGGAACCAGCTCCCAAATGTTGTCCTGCCATTACATAAACATCATGAACACAGTCTCTATCTGTCTGTCTATCTGTCTATCACCCCAGGGTGCACACATGCCTGCACATACACACACACACACACACACACACACACACACACACACACACACATCTTAAAAAGCAGCCTGAAATGAATACTTGATTTGTTGAGAATTCCCTTTCTCAGACTTAAAATGTCCCAATTAGTTTGATAAATTGTCAGATCACTCTATCTGAAGTTATTTTTTATAGCTGTCATCAGAGACACTATAAAAAATATGCCTGAGACTTATTTCTACAAAAAGAGTTGATAAAGATGACATCCAGAAAAGATACTTTAGGAGAACGAAGACAAACATCAAAAGAGGGGCATCAGGCTGAAATTATAATCTTAGGTTCTGAGAGGTGGGAATGAACGTTTGGAGAAGGTAAGCTACACCGTAGGGAATTGGGATAGTTTGTGTGCACATCTGTGCACATGGGAGCACACTGACTTGTTTGCACAAAAAAGAAAACAGAGCAAGAGGAAATGGAGAGATGGCTCAGCACCTAAAAACACATATTGCTCCTGTAGACAACTGACGACTGGCATTCTATTCCTCAGATGTTGGTTAGCTCACAACCTGGGGCTACTGCTCCAGGAAATGCAACACCTCTGGCCTCCTTAGGCAAACCTGCACTCTTATGAACATACCCACAGACAGACAGACAGACAGACACAGACACACACACACACACACACACACACACACACACACACACACACGCATACACTTTTAAAATTAAATCATTCTTTAACACTAAACCAGAGGGTTGGGGATTTAGCTCAGTGGTAGAGAACTTGCCTAGCAAGCGCAAGGCCCTGGGTTCGATCCTCAGCTCAAAAAAAAAAAAGAAAAGAAAACTAAACCAGAGCAAGGACACTGAGTTTTGGTTATTTGAAGCAGGATCTGTTCCTCCTCCCTCCAACCCTCAGACTATGTTTAAGGATGTATATAGCAAGATTAATTTTAAATTAGATTGTAATTGGTATATATTTTAGTAGCAAACTTTGAATTCTTCATGTGAATCAGAAAAGATGAATGTATTAATTTCTAAAAATGTCCAAGGTATTTTATTAAATGTCAAGAATATACAGCAAAACATAAGATTGCAGGTTTTGAAGTATGTTCAATATTTTGACATATTTTGGAAAAAGTCAGAGACTATTTGCTAAACAGTTAATGATGAGATCCAAAATCAAATAATTGTCCTTATTTCTGTTGAATGTGATTATATGCCTACCACTTCAAGTGTGTGTTCATTCTATCATAATAGAGGTTTCTTTTTTAGTGAGATCACTGAAAAGACAAAATACAGAGCCCAGAGCTGGTGAGATGGCTCAGTCAGTAAAATGATTGCCACACAAGCATGTGGACCTGAGTTCACTCCCAAGGACCCACTGAAAAACAAGCCAGGCATAATGGCATCAACCTGGAATCCCAGCACTGGAGAGGCTGTGATGAGAAGATCTCTGGGACTTGATGAGGATACCTCCAGGTTCACTGATAGATCCTATCTCAAAAAACAAAGTGGATCATTACAGAGGAAGATATCCAATGTCAGCATCTGCCTTCCCTACACATCTGCATGCAAACATGAACTTGTATGCACAAGATGCACACACAAAAACAAGAATAATTAATTAATTCTTAAAAAGAAAACATAGAACCTGGCAGAATCTCCATGACTTCCAATTACACAGCTGAGCTCAGGGGGCAGGGGGCAAGAAGGACGGGTCTCTTCTACAGCCAAAGGTAATGAATTCCAGTTGTTATAGAGTCACTAAAAGTTTCTTTCTTGCTGGGCAGTCGTGACACACGCCTTTAATCCCAGCACTTGGAAGGCAGAGGCAGGCGGATCTCTGTGAGTTTGAGGCTAGCCTGGTCTACAGAGTGAGATCCAGGACAGGCACCAAAATTACACAGAGAAACCCTGTCTCGAAAAAGAAGTAAATAAATAAAAATAAAACATAAAAGTTTTTTTCTTTCTTTGATTTATGTAATGAAAGACTTTCTTTTAAAAAATCATATTTTTGCCTGGCAGCAAAACCCACTGAGTATAACTAGTATCACCATTCACATGCTCATAGCTGTATGGCCATCCATTAGAGCAGTGGTTCTCAACCTGTGGATTTTGACTCCTTTGGGGGTTGAATGACCCTATCACAGGGATTGTATATCAGACATCCTGCATATCAGATATTTACATTCTGATTCATAACAGCAGCAAAATTACAGTTTTAAAGTAGCAATGAAAATAATTTTATGGTTGGGGTCACCACAACATGAGAAACTATATTAAAGAGTCACAGCATTAGGAAAGTTGAGAACCACTGATCTAGAGCATGAGCTACTCACCATGGGCCACCCTAAAGAAAACTGACTCTTCTTCCCTTGGCAGCCATCAACTATCAATAGCTCTACTGCTAGGGGTGGGAGCTTATCTGTCTCTTCCTTATCCAGGCTGGACTACTGATCGGCTTGATCTTCTGCAGGTCGTGTGTAGGTAGCAACAGCTCCTATGAGATCATGAGAACAACAGTCCTGTCTTGCCTCAGTCCTCTCTAATCTCTAGCTCTTACAATCTTTCCACACCCTCTTCCACAGTGTTCCCTGAGCTTTGGGGGAAGAGTATGTGATGCAGATGTCCCATTTAAGACTGAGTACTCCACAGATGTGAATTCTCTGCACTTTGACCAGGAATGAGTATGCATAGTCTGTTGCCCACTGTTCAAAGAAGCTTCCCTGATTAGCCCTGGGAGCTGCACTGATCTATCGGCACAGCTGTACATATTTAGAAGGCAGCTTCATACTATGACCATTAGGCTGAATAATTGTAGTTGGCCCTCCCTAAGGACCCATGTCCTCCCCTAACCACAGGCTCTTGATCAGATTTACACTACAAGGCATGAGTTTCCTCCTGTAAAGTCAGCCTTAGTTCCTATCAGAATTCCTAAAATGGGTGCTGGGAACCCAACTTGGGTCCTCTACAAGGGCAATATGAACTCTTACCCACTGAACAGTCTTCCAGCCCCGACATACCTTAGTTTTACCATCTCCTAATCTTTGTCCACAAAGGAGGCACCAACAATGCCAAACCATCAAAGGATAAACAGTAGAAAATAATTTCCTAAAGCTTATTTACCTTGAAGCCATAATCATTCATGTAAAAACTAGACATGTACAATAAGAAATGTGTGGCTTTTTTTTTTAATTGAGAGAGAGAGAGAGTATCCCCATACATATCACTGACTATCATGGAACTCACTATGTAGACGAGGCTGGCCTTGAATTCATAGAAATCTGCCTGTCTCTGACTCCTGAGTGGACTCCTGAGGTTAAAGGCGTGCACCACTACACCCAGCTATGTGTGACTTTTGACTTTGTGTTTTAGGTAGCTGCTATTTATTTAGTCTATATTAGCATCTAAGGTTCTTTTATGCTTTTTTTAAATCTGGGCGAGTCAAATGACTTTATAAACACAATCAGCCTATATCAGTCCATCTTAACTAATGAAAAACTAAACAAATACAACTGGGTCATAGTGGAATCAAATTATTCAGCATAAATCATGGCATGATTAATTCAGTCACAAACCAAATGAAGAGATGAACTAGTTACGTTAATCAAGCCCACTAGCTCTTCTAAAGCACAGTTTACAAACTGAAGAAATGTCTCAATGGGCAAGAATATTTGCTGTGCATGCAATAAAGACTTGAATTGAGACAGCAGCATTCATGTAAAATGAAGGGGATGGCCATGCACATGCCTGTAATCCCAACTCTGTGCAGTTGGACACAAATGGATCTCTCGGGCTTGCTAGACACCAGCCTAGCTCAGTGAGAGATCCTGCCTCAAGGGAATATTAAAGAGAATGTTAGAGCAAGACACCTCATGTCATCCTCTGACATCTTGTAGTACACACGCAGGCACAAACACACAACATGTGTGCACACACCACACACACACACTTATATACATATACATACATACATACATTAAATACACAAAATTATTAAGAAAAATTTAATCTCAAGGACATGTCTTAGTTCGCTTCTCTATTACTGTGACCAAAGCCAACTGGAAGAGGAATGGGTTTATTTATCTTGCAAGTCTCAATTAAAGTCTGTCATCAAGGGAAGTCAGTAACCCAAGGCAGGAACCTGGAGTTAGGAACTGAAGCAGCAGCCATGAAGTAATTCTGCTTCCTAGTTTTCTCCCCATTGCTTGCTCAGCTACCCCTTTTTAATACAACTCAGGACCACCTGTCTAGAGCTGGCACTACCCACAGAACAGGGGGCACACCCACATCAGTATTAATCAAGAAAATGCTCCCACAGACTTGCCTACATGCTAATCTAACAGAGGCATTTTCTTAACTGAGGTTCTGTCTTCCTACATAGCCCTGCTGTAACAAGTCTTACTCTGTCCCTCCAGCCAATTCCCAAATCATGACACAGAAACTTATTCTTAATTATGAAGGCTTGCCCTAGCTTCAGCTTGTTCCTAACTAGTTCTTATAGTCTAAATTAACTTAAAAACTTAAAGCCCATATTTTTTCATCTGTGTTCTTTTACATGGCTCGATTACCTTCATTCTGTACTACTCATCCTGCTTCCTCTGCATCTGGCTGGCGACTCTGTCTTTCCTCCTCTATGAGTCCTCTCTGTCCCCAGCAGTCCCACCTCACCTCTTCCTGCCTAGCTATGGCCATTGAGCTCTTTATGAAACCCATCACAGTGATACATCTTC
This sequence comes from Onychomys torridus, assembly GCF_903995425.1. NCBI lineage: Eukaryota > Metazoa > Chordata > Mammalia > Rodentia > Cricetidae > Onychomys > Onychomys torridus. The sequence continues at coordinate 36,978,581 of NC_050459.1, read as the reverse complement.
ACACAGTGTAAAGGAATATTCCACAACACCCTAGTTTGTGTCAACTTAACAAAAACTAACCAGAACATCAGCATTCACAGGAGGATAAACATGATTTCATGTTTCATGGGGGTAGGGGGATGTCTTTGAGTAGCTTTACTTGTAGACATTATAAAGATTGTGGCATATTTCTCAATAATTCCTCCTTAGAGTACCTTATTTAACCACATATTTTCAAATACCTGCTGCCTGTATTGATGAAAATTTTAATTTAATCCTGAAGCATTTTTCAAAAATCCAGATTTCTGTTATTAGTGATGGTTTTTCGAGACAGGATTTCTCTGTGCAACAGCCCTGGCTGTCCTGGAACTCACTTTTTAGACCAGGCTGGCCTCAAACTCAGAGATCTGCCTGCCTCTGCCTCCCGAGTGCTGGGATTAAAGGCCTGTGACACCACCAACCCGCATATTGCTGTGGTTTTAAAGATTTATTTTTATTTATCAGAGGAGGAGTGTGGGAATGACATATGTGAGGTACTTGTGGAGACCAAAAGAGGGAGTTACATTGCCATAGAAGAGGAGTAACAGGCAGTGGTGAGTGACCCAGTGTGGGAGCTAGAAACCAAACTGGGGTCTTCTGGGAGAGCAGCAAGTACTCTTAATCCCTGAGCCAACTCTCCAGCCCCACCACCTCTTTTTCAGACTTCTTATCCAACTACTTTCTTGAAATATCCTATATCTTTGTTTGGATAACAGAAATGTGGGCAACACTTCTCGCTTTGTGTGTGTGTGTGTGTGTGTGTGTGTGTGTGTGTGTGTGTGTGTGTGTGTGTAAGAGAGCGTGTGTGTACAAATGCCCTCCCCCCCCCCCCCCGAGGAAGTCAGAGGCATCAGATATCCCTGGATCTGGAGTTAAGCGTGATTGTGAGCCACCTGACATGGGTGCTGGGAAGCAAATTTAGGTCCTCTGCAAAAGAAGTAGACACTCTTCATACTGAGCTTTCCTTCCTGTAGTTAGAGTTTTCCTGCCTGGCCCACAGTCAGGACAAATCTCTCTCACCCACCAGGCCCATAGATGCTCAGACCCAACCAAGTAAACACAGAGAAACTTATATTACTTATAAACTGTATAGCCGTGGCAGGCTTCTTGTTATCTACTTCTTCTATCTTAAATTAACCCATTTCTGTTAATCTATACTTTGCCACATGGCTCATGGCTTACCAGTACCTTATCTCTTTCTTGTCATGGTGGTGGCTGGCCGTGTGTGTCTCTCTCTCTGCCTTCCACTTCCCAGAATTCTCTTCTCTACTTGTCCCGCCTATACTTCCTGCCTGGCTACTGGCCAATCAGCATTTTATTTATACAGAGTGATATCCACAGCACTTCCCCTTTTCTTTTTTGTTAAAAAAGGAAGGTTAACTTTCACATAGTAAAATTACAAATAACAAAACAATTATCAAGCAAGAATTACAGTTACAATATTAAAAAAGATATCCTATCTAATATTTGTGAGTTTAAGCTTTTATATCTAACTTATCTTTTATCATAACTGAGAAAATTATACCTATCTAGTCTTCAACTATATCAAAGACCTCAGAAGGATATATTATTACCTGAGAAATGGGAGAAGGATGCAAGCAACTTTTGGGAGTCTTGCAGGGTAGACAGAGACAGCTGGCAGCCTGGACAGTCACCTAATGTTCCTTTGTAAAGTTGGGGCATCTGTCTTCAGCCCACAGGGCTAGAGTCTCTCGGTCACTTCTCTCAGTATCCTGTAGAATGTTTGGCAGTTGTAGCGATGTAGCAAGAATCTTAAAGCATTCTTATTAATGAAACCAAACCCGAGGCCAGTTATTGGGGTGATTGCTGGAAGATCACAGAAGCAGAACAAGCCACAGTTTTCTCACCTCACCAGTTCCTCAGCTGGTCTTGTTTCCTCAGACTGCAAGCTTCTGAATCCTCATCCCAATGGCTCTCAGTTGAACTGTGCTCGAAAGTCTGAATGCTTAACCAGCCGAATGCTTTACTAACTACATGCTTTTTTCTCCTTAGTTCCTGGTCCTCACACCTTATATACCTTTCTCTTTCTGCCCCCACTCCCTGGGATTAAAGGCGTGGGTCACCATGCTTAGCTGTTTCTAAAGTGGCCTTGGGAGGCAGAGCTAGGTGGATCTGTGAGTTCAAGGCCACTTTAGAAACAGCTAAGCATGGTGACCCACGCCTTTAATCCCAGAAACCCAACCTTTAACCCCATGGAGTCGGGGCAGAAAGAAAAAGGTATACAAGGTGTGAGGGCCAGGAACTAAGGGGGAAAAGCATGTAGTTAGTTAAGCTTTGGAGCAACACAATTCAGCTGAGATTCATGTAGAGGAGGACTCAGAAGCTTCCAGCCTGAGGAAACAGGATCACCTGAGGAACTAGCAAGGTGAGATAGCTGTGGCTTGTTCTGCTTCTCTGACCTACCAGCATTCACCCCAATAACTGGCCTCAGGTTTGATTTCATTAACAAGTACCTTTTAAGATTCCTACCACATCTGGCGCCCAACGTTCGTGGTACGAATTCATGAAATAGCCTCTTGCCTGTGGCCTTGCGGGCCCAGCTCAGGCCCAAGGTACACTCGGCCGGCTGTGGTGGCACATGCTGGTAAGATTTGCTGAAAGAGGCAGAAGCAGAGGCAAGAGGATCCTGAGTTTGAAGCCAACCTAGGAGAAGCTTCGGCTGGGGCAGAGACACAAACAGTGTTGGTGGGACCATGGAGGCAGTGACTGCTGCTCCGAGTTGCCGGCTGCTTCTCATCGTGTTGGTGACTGCGGTGATGCTGCTACCTGGAACAAAGAATTTACTGCTGCTTGTTCAGAGAAGAATTGCCAGGACCAGTGTGTTACAAGAAAGCATCGGCAAAGGTCAGTTTGGAAAAGTTTGGCAAGACAAATGCTGGGGAGAAATTGCTGTGATGATTTTCTCTTCATGGTCCCGAGAGACAGACATTTATCAGACTGTGATTACTCCAAACCACAGAGGAGGCAGAAAGAAAAAAAAAGAAGGGAACCATGATCATGCCTAACAGTGACTTTGAAACCTTCAAAAGGATGATGGGACTCCACAATGATGATGCCACATGGACTATGGTAAAGCCATTAACACCATGGAAAGATCGACTCTGGACTACAAACTGCTCAGGACAATTTTGAGATGGCTAGCTGAGATGATCCAGCCTGACAGACTACTTGAACAAGGACTTGAAACAAGCCCTGCATTTGATCATTATGCAGCGGCGGGACAAATGATACAGGACTTGACAATTAACCCAAAAATTTTCTTTTCAGGATCCTCTAAAGATGGAAGTAATTTTAAGAAAATGACGCCCACATCCCCAAAAGGTGGGATGGGAGGTTTTCGGTCGTTTAATGAGTTTTGGATATTGTCATGGTTTATGATGATTGGTTACAAGTTGTTAATTGTTAGTGGTCAGGAAAAAAGCTGAACATGAAGATTAGATTCAGAGGTTTTGTTAAAAAAAAGAAAAGGAAAAAGAGAAAATAGATATGAGGTAGATCACTGAATCTACCCTGAGAAAAAAGATAAAGAAATAGTAGGATAAATGGGTAGATCACTGAATCTACTCTAAAAAGAAAAAGGAGAAGATATAAAAATGACAAACGGTAGACTACTGAATCTATTATGAAAAGAAAAGATAGGATAAGTAATGAAAAATTTTTGTCTGAGTTTATCAAATGTTACTGGACTGGACATTATTATAGATAATGGAGTTTTTTCACCTGAATCTGTCAAATGTTAATGGACTAGACATCATTAATGTAATCTTGACTGTGTATATTGTATATACTTATTGGATATGATTTTTCTTGTATTAGTTATAACGTTTTTTTAATTTTAGACAAAAACAGGGGAAATGTGGTGGGTATTGTGTTCCCTGAAATATTGTGTGTTCCCTGAAATAAACATATCTGGGGTCAGAAAACAGACAGCCACTAGAACAAAGCCAAAAATGGTGGCTAGAAAATAGCAAGAGTAAGCCCTAACAGAAGTTGGGCGGTGGTGGTGCACACCTTTAATCCCAGCACTTGGGAGGCAGAGCCAGGTGGATCTGTGAGTTCAAGGCCACTTTAGAAACAGCTAAGCATGGTGACCCACGCCTTTAATCCCAGAAACCCAACCTTTAACCCCAGGGAGTGGGGGCAGAAAGAAAAAGGTATACAAGGTGTGAGGGCCAGGAACTAAGGGGGAAAAGCATGTAGTTAGTTAAGCTTTGGAGCAACACAGTTCAGCTGAGATTCATGTGGAGGAGGACTCAGAAGCTTCCAGCCTGAGGAAACAGGATCACCTGAGGAACTAGCAAGGTGAGATAGCTGTGGCTTGTTCTGCTTCTCTGATCTTCCAGCATTCACCCCAATAACTGGCCTCGGGTTTGGTTTCATTAATAAGACCTTTTAAGTTTCCTACTACAGGCAGTTTCCTCTGCAAAGCAGGAACCTGAAGGACCATTTTGTCAAGCAAAGTTTAGTGGTCACCTTTCTATGGGTCCTGCAGTACAGTCGATCAAGCAGTCCAGGCAAGAACAGTTTCTTGTCTAAATGGCTAGTTTTGCCAAAGTGAAGATAAGATATGAAGTGTCTTCAATGCCCATCCTCCTCTCTGAAATAAATTGGTGTTGCCAGAAGCAGACATGTCTCACTGTCCAGAAAGTCTAAATTTTAAAAATATTTTAAATGCCATATTCTGTAGGTCTTTGAAGTATTTGAAGATTACCTGTCTATCTGAAATATTTCTATGTATACACACAGTATAATAAAATTAACTTTAAGTTTGTATCAATAGACTAAAATCTATACCAATGTAAAACATTTTAAACAAGTTGTTGCTCTTTACAAGTTCCTTAATCTACCCTTTCTTCCTATTATATCTATATCATATCCCCTTTTATTCTTTAGAAAGAGATCACATTTATGATCAACCTGTTTTAAATAAAAATACTGGTTTTTTTTTTCTGTCCCACACCAGAGGGCTCTTCTGATTTAGGACATAAAAATCTCTTAACCTTTTCTTTTATCAATATGTCTGGGTTTAGAGAAGGAGTGAGCCAATTCCATTTCTAAAGCCAGCTTGATAATTTGGGAAATTGGGCGTAGTTTCTCTTACTACTTCCTGCTGGAGGGGGCGCTGTATCTTATGGGGACATAAAGAAAATTTTAGGATTATGGAGTAGTCTGTGAGGGTAAACCTCTGAGCCAGTTGCCTTGAAACCATTCTGGATGTTGGATCATCTGGGCCATGGTGTCATCAGAGACCTTTCAGGTGGTCTTGGCTGATCAAACCTGATGTATCTTAATCTGGAACAAATCCACAGCCTCTGGCTTTCTGTGGAAACATATCTTTTCCAAAGCAACATATCCTTATATCCAAATTTTAAAGTCAAGGTACCTTTAAAATTTACATATTTGTTTAACTGGCCACTCCATGTAGTTAAAAGGGAGGTTTATTTTGTGGGGTAACTTACAAATAAAGGGATAGGTTGCAGGGTCTGGGAAAGGTATGGCACAGTCCAGCGGTGTTCTCTGGAGAACTCTGCTCGGTCTATCTCTAGTGTCCAGGGTCCCAGAACCCAGAGAAGCCTCTCCTCTTGATCCTGGGTCTTCTGCTTCCTCCCTCAGCCCTGTCTTGTGGGCATGACCATTACCAAAGCCTCAATGGGGGTTGGAACTTCCAGGCCAAGGCTGGCATGGCTACCCACTACACCCTCCTGCCCCCTCAAACCTTTTTTGCTTACCCCCCACACCCCTACCTTTCTACTTCCTCACCCATGGCAAGCCCACACTTCATTTTGAAGCTTTTCTCACTTCCTGGAATCTTCTTTCTCTACCAGCTAGTTGGCAAATATTTCCTCCTCCATATTTTTGCTCAAATATCATCATCTCTATGAGTCTCATCTTGACCAGTTTAAAAATACTACTCCCTCTTCTTGTTGTTTTCTCTTTTGGGGGGGGCCTATCACCCAGTTCCCAAATAAATCACACATGGGAGCTTATTCTTACTTATAAGTGCCCAGGCTTAACATGGCTTGTTTCTTGCCAGGTTTCTTTAACTTTAAATTAGCCCTGTCTGCCTTTTGCCTCTGGGCTTTTCCCATTCTCTTACTTCTGTAAATCTTGCTCTTACTCTATGGCTTGCTGTGTAGCTGGAGTCCTTCATCTTTTCTTGTTCTTTCATCTTTTTCTCCCAGATTTCTCCTATATATTCTCTCAGTCTGCCAGCCCTGCCTATCCTTTCTCCTGCCTTGCTATTGGCCATTCAGTTCTTTATTAGCCCATCAGGTGTTTTAGATAGGCAAAGTAGCACATCGTCACAGAATTAATCAAATGCAACATAAACAAAAGCAACACACCTTAAAATAATATTCTACACACTCTAATTTCTATTGCTTGTATACATCCCACCTTTCCTTTTTATATCATATAATTTACTTTTTGTAGCTGGAGGCATCAGTTTGGTCAACCCCCTCATGGGACTAGATATCACCCATTGACATATAAATTCCCAGAGGACAGCATATTTTTGGAACTATGCTAAGTGCTTAGATCACTGTCTGGTTTTAAGTTCATAGATCAATGTCTGATGCACTCTGGCCACTCATTATTATTATTGACTTTTGTTTTTAGTGAAAAGTATACTAAATTAATGACAATGTCATATGCTAGTTTTTGAACTTTCCTTCTCTCAACCAAAGATTTAGCCACCTAGACATTCCTAAAGCACTGTGTTGTCATTTCCTATAAACACATCAAAGGCAGATATGGCAATGCATGCCTGTAATCATGCTTCCAGGAAGCTGGGGCAGGAGGAAATTGTCAATTTGCAGGTAACCTTGGCTTATAGTAAGACCATGTCATAAGAACAAAAGTAAACAGCTCCAACAACTGGGAGAGAAAGCCCTGCATATAGACAGGGCAACACAATAGAGCCAAGTTTGTTAGCATAGATGTGGGTGAACCAGCCCCAAAGTAGTGTGTCCTTGGTTGTTCTTTTACCCTTTGCTCTTTTTTTTTGGTGGGGGGGGGGGGCTGCCATCCAGATCCTAAATAAATCACACACAGAGGCTTATTCTTAATTATGAATGCCCAGCTTTAGCTTGGCTTGTTTCTTGCCAGCTTTCCTTAACTTATCCCATCTCCCTTTTGCCTCTGGGCTTTTCCCATTCTCTTACTTCTGTAAACCTTACTGTTACTCCGTGGCTTGCTGTGTGGCCGTGTGGATGACCCCTGGAGTCCTCCTCCTTCTCTGACTCCTTCTTTTACCTCCCAGATTTCTCTTTCTATTTATCCTCTCTGCCTCCCAGCCCCAACTATTCCTTCTCTCTCCTGCCTCACTGTTGGCCATTCAGCTCTTTCTTAGACCATCAGGTGTTCTAGACAGGCACAGTCACACAGCTTCACAGAGTTAAACAAATGCAACATAAACAAAAGTAACACACCTTAAAATAATATTCTCCAACATGGTGGTGTGAGGGGTGAGAGGTGCCCCCTCTTGCCCCTCTCCCTTTACCACCTGCAACACATGAGGGAGCTGACCACCACCACCCCCTTACTAGCTGTAGCACTCAGGAAAGGGGCCCTACCTCTTGCCTAGGCAGCACAGCAGAGCTGCCTGGTGGTTGGAGGTGAGGGTGACCCAGCCCTGACATTATGAGCAAAAAGGAGCTGTCCCCATTACTCATCAGACATGTGGTAGCATGGGCAGAGGAGAGATGCCTCCTCCCCATCTCCTGCCCATCAATGCCTGAGACAGGTGGAAGAGCTGGTCCTGGGGTCATCAGAGAGGGAAGGCTGCAATTACTTCTTACCAGCCGCACCACTCAGGGGTCCTAGTGGTCCTATACCTCACTTGGGTAACACAATAGAGCTGGCCCTAATGGTATAGGTGTGGGAGAGCCAACTATGCGAGTATGAAAGTAGGAGAACAGTCCCACCCCTCACTCATTGCTACAAGAAGTGAATTAGCTGGGGCAATACTGGAGAGCTCACTCTGGTGGTGAGGACAGAGGAGAAGTGGCTGGTAGACCAACCCTATAGCTGCCCAGGTCCAGAACTAGGGTTATGACTTGGCCCGCCACAACATCCACACCATCTATGATTTTCTGGAGCACATGAAGGGACCTCACCCACATACCCAAAACTGCAGGATCTCCATGACACAGGGTTACAACAGAACATCCAAGAAGATTCCCAGTGAGGGCCCAGCATCAATAGTGCAGTAGAAACCAGAGGCTTCGGACCAGCCCAATGACTCTTTGCGATGAACACTTGCAAGTAAAGATATGTGGATAAAAGGGTTTACTGCGTGACTCACTGTGTCACACTGCAGCTTCCATGATAAGATTTTTAATTCCCTCCACTTTTTTTTTTCCTTTTTTCTCTTAAATTTTGTTTTTATTTGGAGGGGGAAGGGGTTTCAGGGGCAGAAGGTGGAAGGCAGATGCAAAGGGATGGGGAAATGAATGGGATCAAGATACATGATGTAAAAGATGCATAGAATAAATAAAGTGAAAAAAATAAAAGAATTTTTAAAAAAGATTGAGAAATAAATGTTGGTAACATATCTCACTGTAACCCATTGTGTGCTCACATCTAATTACACAATTCTATCATAACTGTAGGCATCAGGGTGATGTTAAAATCGGATTGTTTATCCATCCTATTTAGTATCTCTACAGCAGTAAAGTGTTCACTTTTAAAAGTGACCTCTAGACATTTCTCACACTTCTGCTGCTTAAACGTGTCTTGGCTCCTTTCTGCTTCGAGCCAATATCCTTAATGTACTTGGCTCACACAGCCCTTATTTCTGCCTAGTGTCTCGGCTTCTCCTTTGACACCGTTCCCTCTCACTAGGAATGAAAATCCACCTGAATGCTTGGCTTTTTCTCTCCTATGTCTGCTTTCTCTCTCTCTCTCTCTCTCTCTCCTCCCCCCCCCCCCCCCCCCGAGCTGAGGACCGAACCCAGGGCCTTGGGCTTGCTAGGCAAGTGCTCTACCACTGAGCTAAATCCCCAACCCCCTGCTTTCTCTTAACCATATTACTCCCTTAAATCACTTCATGCTAGTACATACACTGCCACTGGATCATATTCTAAATGTCTAGTCTCCTTCACCCCAAACCAGAACTAGGTTTCCTGGATTCTCCTAACCTCTTCCATATATCCCATCCTAACGTTATCCCTCTAATGAACACCTTGCTATGATATAATGATTCCAAATACACTCTTACTGGATAGACAAAAGCAAGGGGGGAGGCTCAATCTGCAATTGGCTCTCAGCAATTCTTTTGCTTCATCATCCCACTATGTTTAACACCTAGTGTTTCAATGGTCTGCTGTGGTAATATTTTAATTGTGCTGAAATGCAATTTTATTTGTATCTTAATAAATAAAGTTTGCCTGGAGATCAGAGCTCAGAGAGCCATAAACAGAATTCAGGTGGTGGTAGCCCATGCCCTTAATCCCAATCCCATGGCAGGCAGAGTCTCTGTGTGGTCAAGGACACAGCCAAGTGTGGTGACATAAGCCTTTAATCCCAGTACCAACCATAGAGACCTGGAGGTCTGTATAGACAGGCAGTGATGAGGAAGTCATGTGGCTGGGCTTAGAGCCAATGAGAAGGCAGAACAGAAAGGCAATAAAAACACAGGTTAGACAGGAAGAAGCTTTCTCTGGGGAAGCTACTGCTGGTGGTAAGCTAAGGCTAGTTGTGGCTGTTTGCTCTGATCTCTTTGGCTATTACCTCTGTATTTGGCTCTGTGTTTCTTACTTAATAAGACTGCTTAGAAATTTGTCTACAGTCTGCAGTTCCTGCTATGCTGTGAGGGAATGACTCACAACATAACTTATACACTTGTTCTGCACCTTGGAGCTTTGATTGTTGCTTTGGGAGGGGAGTCAGAAGTAAGTGCCTTTACCTGTGCAGCCTAGCTGACATTCCATAGACATTTTTGACAAATATTCAACCCAGAGATGATTTTGATTCTATTTTATGGATTTCCAGATCCTTTATAGACAATATTTTATTTCTTTATGAGCTTCTTGTACTTCATCTTTAGTCCTCAAATTTGGTGACCAAGGTAAAGCATGAGCACAGAATATGACCTCTATGTGAAAGAATTCCATTTCCACACCATATATTTATAGTGCTCGGTGAAAGATGAGCATGCTCTCGGACTTCTTCCCCTGTTATCAACTAACAAAGTGACTCTAAGGCTTCCTTCTTTTTTTTTTTTAACCCTGAATGGCTTTTTCTTGAATTTCTATTCATGCCCTCTGATCTAATTAGTGTAATTAGCCTTGGACACACAATAGACAGTAAGAAACAACAACAAAAAAAAAAAACAGTTCACAAAATTCTACCTCAGTAGCCTGCCTCTTTCCCAGACTCCAAGGACCTAAGTGTTCAGATGTCTTTGGAGCTCATAACCTTTAATCCTAGCATCAATCTCTGTGTTCTATTCAATTCCACCTGCTGTCTACCAAGGAGCAGCAAAGGTTGGGGAGAGTTGTGGGAACGTGGATATCGCCCCATTCATTTTCATTAGTCAACTCGGGAGACACAGATTTCACTAACATTGCCAAGAGTGCTCCTGCAGTGTCTGAATGATTTATTGTTAGACATCATATTGCTTTTCAAAATGTGCTTCAAAGAACTGAAGGAAACCATGTGAGTGTTTTATCTAAAACATTATGTAATCTTATCACCTGTACACTGAAGTTACTGGCTAACTTATGGATGATAGACTGATATAAAATGCTTTGCCTTGCTGGGGGAGAGGCAGACATTTTCCTCAGTAGTGTAACCATAGAATTATGTACATTCTCTTAAAAATAACCCTCACTTATTTTCATGTAAGCAACCCAGATTGAAATCATTAGGACAGGTTGACAGACACACACACACACACACACACACACACACATACACAAACACACACACACAAACAGAAGAAGAACTTATTAGAAGAGGAAGGTACAAAGCAGGAGTAGAGGGAATAAGAAAGGATCATGGAGGAAAAAATATGATCAAAATACATTATAATATGTACAACATGCCAGAAAAAAACATCATAATGAAACCCATTATTATGTATAATTAATATATGCCAATAAAAACTTAAATTAAGAAAAGGCTTTCTGCCAGCAGTGGTGTCACACACCTTTAATCCCTGAACTCCAGAGGCAGGGAAATGTGATTTTGAGGCTAGCCTGGTCTACAGTGAGAGTTCCAAGACAGCCAGGACTACACAGAAAAACCCTGTCTTGAAAAGCCAATACTACATAAATAATAAAATAAAACAGAGAGACTGTTTCTTAAAAATCAAGTTCAGAAGGTGTAAAACTTTGAGGCAATACACCAGCATGGTGGTGCATGCCTTTAATCCCAGCATTAGGGAAGCAGAGGCAGGCAGATATCAGTGAGTTCCAGGCCAGCCTGGTCTACAAAGAGAGATCCAGGACAGTCAGGACTGTTACACAGTGAAACCCTATCTCGAAAAATCAAAATAAGAAAAAAGAAACAAAGAAAACAGAAGTAAACTGGATTTTGTGCATTGTGGGTAAGCTAAGGATTGTTGCTCTATGAATCTGTGGTCTTAAATATTGTTTTATAAATAAAATAGTATTTTAAAATAAATATTCATTGTCTCTTTAAGAGAGAGAGGTGAACAAATAGACATAAAAATCTCCAAGGTTTTCATTTGCTCTCATAGACAGGAAGTTCAAAAAAGGACAGTGGGACATGACAAGAGATAGCCCAGAGCAAGGGGTCCTCAAAATAACCAGGCACTGACCACTGTGCTTGACCATGGTGGAAGCCCCACTCAGTCCCAGGGGAATTCATCTTCGTGTGCTTTCAATTTGCATTTACCTGATGACTAGTACGACTGAGCAATATTTATGTGTTCAATGGTTATTTGTGTTTCTTCTTTAGAGATGTCTGTTTAGTTCTTTCCTAATTTTAAGTTAAGCTGTTCAGATTTCTAGATGTTAATTTCTGGGAGGAGTTTTTATATATTCAAACTCTTGCCAGATACATGATTTCCAAGGCCCAAAGCATTTTTTTCTTTTTCCTTTGTTTGTTTGCTTGTTTGTTTTGCTTTTTGAGACAGGGTTTCTCTGTGTAACAGTCCTGGCTGTCCTAGAACTCATTCTGTAGACCAGGTTGGCCTCGAACTCACAGAGGTCTGACTGCCTCTGCCTTCTGAGTGCTGGGATTAAAGGCGTGGGACACTTCTGCCTGGCTCAGCCCAAAGCATTTTAAAGACAAGTTCCACCAACATTTAACAGCAGAATGTGTGTGCGCATGTATATGTTTATATGTCTCCATACAAAGATTTATTGCAAGGAATTCACTTACCCAGGTGTGCAGTCTTACAAAGAATCTTTGAAATCCATGAGTCAGAGGTCCTGAAAATGAGAAAATAGGAACACTTAGAGCTGATAACCCAATGAACATTTGGTACATGGAGCAAGCTCCCTGCAAGTAAGCAATCGATGATTGGGCAGTCACAATGATCCATAAAACTGACTGTCATAAAAGTAATATAACCAATACTACAACACAAAAGCATAACTTAAAATAAATTACTACCCAAATTCAACCACAAATTTAGATTAGAATTCTTCCTCCAAAGCTACAAGTTACATGTGTACACACACACACACACAGAGAGAGAGAAAGAGAGAGAGAGAGAGAGAGAGAGAGAGAGAGAGAGAGAGAGAGAGAGAGAGGGAGGGAGGGAGGGGGGGAGGGAGGGAGGGAAAAGACATACACACAATAATAAATAAAATTTTAAAAATATTTATGTGGTGGGTATTGTGTTCCCTGAAATATTGTGTGTTCCCCGAATTAAACATATCTGGGGTCAGAGAACAGACAGCCACTAGAACAAAGCCAAAAATGGTGGCTAGAAAATGGGAACAGTAAGCCATAACAGAAGTTGGGTGGTGGTGGTGCACGCCTTTAATCCCAGCACTTGGGAGGCAGAGCTAGCCGGGTCTCTGAGTTCAAGGCCACTTTGGAAACAGCTAAGCATGGTGACCCATGCCTTTAATCCCAGAAACCCAACCTTTAATCCCAGGGAGTAGGGGCAAAAAGAGAAAGAGAGAAAGGTATATAAGGCGTAAGGACCAGGAACTAAGTGAGTAAAGCATGTAGTTAGTTAAGCATTTGGTTGGTTAAGCATTCGGGCTTTGGAGCAACACAGTTCAGCTGAGATTCATGTGGAGGAGGACTCAGAAGCTTCCAGCCTGAGGAAACAGGATCACCTGAGGAACTAGCAAGGTGAGATAGCCGTGGCTTGTTCTGCTTCTCTGATCTTCCAGCATTCACCCCAGTAACTGGCCTCAGGTTTGTTCTTATTAATAAGACCTGTAAGATTCCTGCTACATATTTAGGCCAGGTGGTTGTGGCGCATGCCATTAATCCCAGCCCTTGAGATGCAAAGGCAGGCAGATCTCTCTGAGTTCAAGGCCAGCCTGGGCTACAGAGTGAGTTCCAGGAATGGTGCAAAGCTACACAGAGAAACCCTATCTCGAAAAACAAAAAAAACAAGCAAACAAAAATATTTGACACTGTTATCTCTCAAATTGTATCAGAAGGAATAGGCTGACCGGAGTAAGACAGTCATTACATCTCTATTAAAATATTTTGTTCTCTGGATTAGTCCCTGTTCCCTGGCTCCGCTGAGTTAAGAGTGAAGACAGAGAAGTGAGATCTCCTCACATTACCCATACTTCTGAAGACGAGCCCTAAAATTAGCTGGCACAGAAACTGCTTTGCTCATTTGGTTTCTTAAGTGATACTTTGTTCCACATTTTGCTATGAATTACACAGCTTAATCTAGGCAATAACAATAGAGGAGGAAAATAAGTGTGAGATTTGTTTGCTTGGAACTGAAATGAAGCTGCTGCTTTTATATGACTATTTATATTAATTTTCTAGCATCAAGAAACAAAACCATTTATTCTTCGTAAGAAGACACATAAACGTGAACAGCTGAGGTAAAACCTCTCCCCATAGCGTGGATAAAAGTAGAAAAATGTTGAAAAGCAGTGATTCCGAAAGGAACATGGGACACAAATACAATTTGTATTTTTAATAGCTAAGTTCATTATGACCAATCTAATATTTTAGGTGGAGAATCAGAGTAAGAGGGACTTGAACTAAACAGTGTGATTTCCTAGAATTCTAGATAGAAAATATACTCATTCAACAGATCCCTATTGAATTCTATTTAACGTCACAATTCAGATACAGCTTAAGTATAATAAAAATAATGTTCCTTTTTATTTATTTATTTTTTATGTATGTATTTTTTTGTTTGTTTGTTTTGGTTTTTCAAGACAGGATTTCTGTGTAGTCCTAGCTCTCCACCTGGCCCTGACTCCCAAGGGCTGGGATTAAAGGCATGCGCCACCACTGCTGCCCGGCTATTATGTTTCTTTTAAAGCTCTCTCATCAGAACAATGGATAAATGCGTAACCACACATCTAGGTAATCAGTGATGATAGGAGAGTGTGTAGAGGATTGGGTAAGAAGGATAAATCCTGAAGGAAGAGCAGGAATCACTTAGAAATTCTTAGAGATTACCAAAGGGAAGGGTGTCTCCCTTTTTGGGAGCTTGTATCTCATAGATCAATTTAAAAGGCAGCGCCCACTCTTCCACAGGAAGGAATGGCAATTAAAAGTCACATCAAATTGGCTCCAGTTTCCCAGTCCTCATTCAATGGGCTTGAGTATTTGTGGCTTTTTCCAAGGGGCGGGGGCAGGACTAAGGCGAATAGATTTTCAGAAAAGTCCACAAATATTCTGTTTATGTTACAGTAGCAGATTATTCATTTTCTGGATAGTTTCACAATATTTACTTGGTGAATTTTCTCATTTCCCTGCTATAAGTGTTAAATTACTTGTAACATATTAAGCATGCCAGTTTCTGTAGTGAGTTCCTAAACTCCCTTATTCCTCTGAAAATTGTATGACCTTTTCCCAACATTAATGTGGGCCTGTTGATTCATAACTCATATATTGTCTGTAGCTGGAATATCACACTACTGGCCAATGGCTGAGACTGAGTTGACCACAATACTTTAGTCTTATTGACTTGGGCAGTGGGTATAAATTTATATAAAACTGGACCAAGTGTGGTAACACACACCTTCAGTCCCAGCCCTGTAAAGGTTGGGTGGGAGGATCTCTGAGTTCAAGGCCAGCTTGGCCTACAGAATGAGTTCCAGAACAGCCAGTGCTACACAGAGAAACCTTGTCCAGAAAGAAAGAAGGAAGGAAGGAAGGAAGGAAAGAAGGAAGGAAGGAAGGAAGGAAGGAAGGAAGGAAGGAAGGAAGGAGGGAAGGAAGGAGGGAGGAGAGAGAGGAGGGGAGTGGAGGGGAGGGAAGCAGGGAGGGAGGGAGGAAGAATGAATAGGAATTTATATAAAACTGTATGAAGAAAGCTTTTGGACATTTGTCTGGAATTTTAGGTTAGACCCCTAAAATTCAAACCGCCAATCTCTTTCTCATATTTGAAGCACTGCTGTTTTCTAGTGGACATCTTTTATCGAGGATTTAGAGACAGGGAGAGAGAGTCTGTGTGTGTGTGTGTGTGTGTGTGTGTGTGTGTGTGTGTGTGTGTGTGTGAGAGAGAGAGAGAGAGAGACAGAGAGAGACAGAGACAAAGACAGAGAGAGACGGAGAGAGACAGAGACACAGAAACAGAGACACAGAGGGAAATTTGTGACCCTTTCTCACAGCAAAACAGAAGACAGAATGCCAGAGACTCTGTGGGCCCCCAAGGCTGGATGGAGTCCACTCTGGAAGGAAACATTCATTGTCGTCCCGTGGCCCTCGATTTTTATGTTTGCCTGGTGTGATGTGCTTCATTTGTGTATTTAAGAAACAAACCATGCATCTGTTTTTAGATTCCCCAGCAACTTTATCTCCCTGCCCCTTTTCTTCACACCGCCCCAGTAATCCTCGCTGACATGGAAGAAAGGATGAATGTCTATTATACCGTGTGTGCTCACACACAAGAGACATATCAACGGAAATCAAATTCCCAAGCAGAACCGGCCCAGTGCCTCTTCTACACATTCTCTTCCTCATCCTTCTAAAACTGGGGCCCTCCTGCTCTCTCAGTGATCAAGACTGTAATGATTTACAATAACTCTCCCGGAAGCCATGAGAATTTAACCTGTAAAACACTTCCCTTCCTTGTGGGAAATGGACCTGTTTATTCCTGGTCCCTTGGAGAATACTACTACCTGCTGGGAGCTGACTAACAGCACAGAGATCAGACTCTAACCTGCTAACCACCCCCAATGTAACAAGGACAATTAAGGTTCTCCAAGAGCAGGCAAGGCATTCTGTTCTGTACCATACTGGGATCTCTGCCAATGCCAGCTTTCAAGTGGATGTGCTCCATGACCACCTGGTAGAAGACAGATCAAGGAGAGGTTCACTTTGGGAGGAGGCGTTATTTAATAGCCCGGGGAAGACATTCTTTTCACATTTTAGGTAAGGACTTCATCTTGCAGGTGTGTGTAATGTTGCTATTACATAACAACCGAATATTGGAAAGCTATCAAAATCTGCCTTTCAAATTAGGAGCTGGGGAGTTGGGGATTTAGCTCAGTGGTAGAGCGCTTGCCTAGCAAGTGCAAGGCCCTGGGTTCGGTCCTCAGCTCTGGCAAAAAGAATAAAAAATAAAATAATAAAAATAAAAATAGCCGGGCGTTGGTGGCGCACACCTTTAATCCCAGCACTCGGGTGGCAGAGGCAGCTGGATCTCTGTGAGTTCGAGGCCAGCCTGGTCTACAAAGCAAAAAATTAGGTGCTGGATTAATTTTGTCTAAACTGGGCTACAGTAAGTAGGAGTTCACAGTAGTTTATAATCTTGATTTTAGTTACTTCAGTATATGAATCTAGTAGCAATATTTAGTCTTCATGGCTAACAAAATAACCTTTGTACTGATTAATTCTGTTTTGTTTTTTGTTTGTTTGTTTTTGAGACAGGGTTTCTCTGTAGCTTTGGAGCCTGTTCTGGACTAGCTCTGTAGACCAGGCTTGGCTGGCCTTGAACTCACAGAGATCCACCTGGCTCTGCCTCCCGAGTGCTAGGATTACAGGCGTGAGCCACTACCACCCGGCATAATTCTGTTTTTATACTTGGCTTCATGCCCATGTTAGTCAGGAGCCCTTAAACAGTGAAGGAAGCTAATCAGCTATCTCACTTCTCTAGAGGGCCTGATCCGGTTCCATAGGGGCTCCTCAGCCATTGGTTCACAGTCCATCTGTTTCTGCTAGTTTGGCTATTTGTCCCTGTGCTTTTTCCAATCATGGTCTCAACATCTCTCGCACATACAGTCCTTCCTCTCTCTCGCCGATTGGACTCCTGGAGCTCCACCTGGGGCTCCGCCTTGGATCTCTACATCTGCTCCCATCAGACACTGGAAGATGACAGCCAGGGTGTTCTGCAATCAGATCACCAGAGCAGTTGGAGGAGGTGGGAATGGGGGCTGGATTGGGGGGGGGGGAGGGAGGAGGGAGGACAGGGGAATCCGTGGTTGATATGTGAAATTAAGTTAATTATAAAATAAAAATATTTTTAAAAAGGGCCTGGAGAGATGGCTCAGCAGTTAACTGCTCTTCCAGAGGACCCAGGTTCAATTTCCAGCACACACATGGCAGCTAACAACTGTCTGTAGCTCCAGTTCTCTGGGATCTGACATCTTCACACCAATGCACATTAAATAAAGTTAAATAAAGTATTTTAAGATTAAAAAAAAAAAAAAACGCAGGAAGAAACCTTACTTTAAACCAATTCACACAACAGGAAAAGAATGTGTTGCTTCACAGGACTTATAAAAAATGCTGAAGAAACTCATAAAATGAGAAGAAAAATGGATCCTTGCAAGGAGGGTGGGGTCTAAAACAACCAGACACCCCTCTAATCTCTTTTACACGTCTCCTTGAACTTGCACTATAGATTTTCTTTGTCCAATGGTAGGAAAGATGGGGTCAATAGCCCTTAGTACATACTCTCCTGCTTCAAAATTGGGGTAAAGGCTCCATTTCCAGCCTCCAGGCATCGAGAAAAGTCCTGATTGGCTCTAAGTGGCCCACCCACACTTACACCAGCTCCTGTGGTAGGTGGGCTACTGTACTATTTCTGACTAAGCCAGTTTGAGATTAGAGGGCAAAATCTGAGCCTAGCATTGGAGAGAGGTAACATATTAGGCAAAGAATCAAACGTGGAGCAATGTATTGCAGCCTTCATTTATTCTGTTCCCAGAATATTGCTTAGAATATATGCTTTCTGTACGTAGTCTGGTCCATTGGATTCTCTGGAAACATTTTCTCCAATCTATCCACATTGTGTCTTCCCACTGGTTACATTTTGCAGTTTTCTGACTTGTCAAAAGGAATGCTGATTATTTTCTGCATCCTTCCAGAGAAATGAGCATCACTGGAAGTATGCAATGAGGCAGGAGAAATTTCACAACTCCTTGTGACTTTCAGCTGTTAATTAGAACTGAAAATGGAACACCTTTTGTGTAGCGTTACCACACATCACCATGAGGACTCTTCATGGAGTAGTGACTTGGGACATTAATGCTTCAACCCTTTCTGTCCCCAGTGCCTTTCAGGTGACATTCAGATTCAATGTAAAATCTCTTTGTGGCGCTCAAGTACTTGGTGTTTTCCATTTCTTCCCTCGAGTAATACTGTTCAGTGTTGCCTTCATGTGCCTACCAGTCTCTCTTCTGACTTCATGTCAGTGTGTTCATCCTTGGTGGTAAGATAAAGCTTTCCTTTCTGGCTATCACATTTTTCTTGTTTTATTCTGTTTTGGACCCTGAAGCTGCTCCCTTCCTCATTCAGCTAGCTCTCCATTTTTTCCTGTTCTTTGCCCATCCTCAAAATACCTGTAAGAGACTGGTCACACAATACTCTATTAGCCACATGAATTTTAAGTCCACTCTCAGCATCTGCTCCTCAGTAGCCTGTCTTTGCCTTCCAAAGACCCGGGAGCTCACTTTCTCACTGCTTTTCCCCATCTCATAGTGAGGCTCCTAAGGAATCCATGAAGCAGCTGGGCTCCTTCTCCTTCTCCTCCTCCTCCTCCTCCTCCTCCTCCTCCTCCTCCTCCTCCTCCTCCTTCTCCTTCTTCTTCTTCTTCTCCTTCCTCCTCCTCCTTCCCCTCCTCCTCCTTCTCCTTTTCCTCCTCCTCCCCCCTCCTCCTCCTTTGGTTATTTCATCATCTATTTCTGCTGGAAATAAAGAGCCCAAATATATGCATCTTTCTCTTTCTGAAGTCCTCGTCACTTTAAGAATCTCGTTTTAAATGCTCCTGTTACAGCATAGTTGCACATTTTGTGGTCTTTTATCTCCTCGGGTTGCCTTCCACTAATAAATTTTAAAATGCAAGTACTGTGATCAAAACTCCTAGGAGAAGAAGAAATAAATCAACAGCTGTTTACTTAGACATCTAGCATTGCCAAAGGGGGAATGACAGTAATCTCTTTGCGGATTTCAGTGAAAAAGGCAATCATTGTATTTGTTTTCCTTTGACATACAAAGTAAAATGAAAATGTTACTTCCATAACAAATGAAGGGAACACTGGATTCTTAACCAGGGGGATACCAACTACTTAAAAAGTACAATGTTTCTCCCAAATTAGCAATATTTTTTTCCTCTAATAACTTTTATAGCACAGAAAGGATAGATCCCAAGTGCTCTGTGGGAACAGCTTTGTAATTTCAGGATTTTTTATGACACTCTAAACCTGTTTAAAATTTTAAAAAACAAACAAACAGAAAATTGTATTGATAGAGTTCTTATGCTTAAGCTTTCCTTCCTTTTATTGATCCATTATCACTGAACAAACTGTGATACAATATTTCATTAAGCTGAGCAGATATTTTATTGAACACATAATAGAATACCAAAGTCCATTCTATTGTTTTAACAAAGAGGATCAATGTTAGATTTTGTACATTTGTGTTACAAAAATACTTCTTGTATCATGGCTGAATCTTTTAAAATGAGATTCATATAAAAATACTAAAAATGTGTTATTTATTTGAAGTATGCATTTTTGCATGTTTGCTTTTGAGACACGGTCATTGTAGCACAGGCTAGCCTTGAGCTTCGATAGCCTACACATCAAAGGATGACTTTAAACCCCTGATTCACCTGCCTCCTTCTCTGGTGCTGAGAGTGTAGGCAAGCACCACTATGCTCAGCTTTAGGGATGCATTCTAAAATAATAGTATTATCCAAAGAGTTTCAATATTCATAGTCACTATACTTAGATAAAAAGAAGTCCAGGCCTGGTGGTGGTGGCGCACGCCTTTAATCCTAGCACTTGGGAGGTAGAGCCAGGTGGATCTCTGTGAGTTTGAGGGCAGGCTGATCTACAGAGAGAGATCCAGGACAGGTGCCAAAACTACACAGAGAAACCCTGTGTCAAAAAACAAAAAAACAAAAAACAAAAAAAGAAAAAGAAAAGAAGTCCAAATATCAGATATTAGTAAATGATAATCAAGCTACAATACACAAATACAGAGAGGTTAGGTAAAGAGCAGGAATATAGGGGGAAAGTGTGGATCTCCCTGGGAAGGGGAAATAGAACAGATTCTGCAGGTGGACTGGGCATTCATGGGGATGAGGGGGAAATGGGGGGATCATGTGTGGAGGAGAGACAGCTGGGGGGGGGCATTTGATCTTATGAAAACATGGTATGAGGATGACCCTAGAGATGACTCCTAGTCATGAATACAGAGTCTTTTTTTTTTTTAAGATGTATTTATTTATTATGTATACAGTGTTCTGCCTGCATATATCCCTGCAGGCCAGAAGAGGACGCCAGATCTCATTACAGATGGTTGTGAGCCACCATGTGGTTGCTGGGAATTGAACTCAGGACCTTTGGAAGAGCAGTCAGTGCTCTTAACCTCTGAGCCATCTCTCCAAGCCCTGAATACAGAGTCTTAACTAGCCATCTTTTGTATCCCGGCAAGGCTTCAAGTGTTGGGACTGGGTCACATTCGGTTGAGCTGTTGGCTGAGGAGGTCAGTAGAGATCTCCTAAATAACCCAGGCTGATGCTGTCTGGAAACTGACAGCTGGGACCCATTGCCAAGGACAAGGACCCATTGCCAAGGACAACATTCACCCAGCTCATTGAACTTAAAGAGGTTGAGCTGGTGCGGGCTTGGAGGCCTAACCCCTACATTCTAGTCTGTTTGGTGAGAAAAGATACTCTGTAGGCTACAGAAAGAGAAACCTAGACACCAGCCCAGCCACAAAAACCTCAACCTACTTACTATCTGTCCTGCCTGCAAGATGTGCTAGGTCAGTGGTGGCCCAGAACTTGTAGGATTGACCAACCAATGTTAGGTTTAACCAGAAGCCTATACCACCACCACGAGAGGGAGCCCATTCCCTACACTGCTTGAAGGGCCAGGAACCAGAGACTGGATAGCTCAGAGACGGAGGCTAGAACCAAACACAACTGGAAGAAAAACATCAATAAAATAATGATTCCTAATGATACTCTGCTATACTCATAGATTGGTGCCTCATCCTGTTGTCATCAGAGAGGCTTCCTCTGGCAACAGATGGGAGCAGGTGCAGAGACCCTCAGCCAGACAGTATGTGGAGATAGAGTATAAATTGGAGTTCTCCATCGGGTCCCTCCCCTTGGAGTTGGGGAACCCCACAGAAGAGGGGGAAAAGACTGTAGGTTATGGAGGACACTGGGACACCAGGGAAACATGTCCCACCTGATCAACTAAGCTGGGCTCACAGAGATTGAAATGGCAAGCACCGGGCCCAGATGGGTCTACACTACGTCTTCTGTGTATATATTATGGCTGTCAGCTTGGTGCTTTTGTAGGACTTCTAACAGTGGGAGCAGGTGTATCTCTGACTCTTTCTGCTCCTGAGACTCTTCTCCTTCTGTTGGGTTGCCTCATCCAGTCTTGACATGGGTGCTCTTGCCTTGTCTTATTGTATCTTGTTTTGTCCTGTTTAGCTGTTTGGAGGAGTACTGTTTACTGGCCTGTATGTCTCTTGGAAGCCTGTTCTTTACTGAAGAGCAAATAGGGGGCGTGTATCTGGGGGTAAGATGAAGTGGGGCAGAGCTGGGAGGAATAGAGGGAGGGGAAACTGTGGTTGGGAATGTATTGTATGAGAGAAGAATCTCTTTTCAACAAAAAGAGTAAAATAAAATAAATAAACATCAGAAATATATTCTGGATGACAGGTGTGATGGCTCATTCCAGACATTTCAGCACCTGAGAAGTTGTAGCAGAAAGACTGACCATGCATTCCAGGCTAACTTGGGATATGAGTAAGGCCCTATACCAACAAACAAAGCCAGACCATTGAGTTAGCTCAGTAAGCAAAGGCATTTGTCACTGGGATTCATACAGAAGGAGATAATTGACTCCTGAACGGTATCCTCTAACCTGCGCACACATGACGTGGCATACACATACCCAAATACTCAACAAGCAAATAAATGTTCTTTTTTTAAATGCACTCAAGGGCTGAAGAGATGGCTCAGTAGTTAAAAGCACATGCTGCTCTTGGGGAGGACCTAAGTTCAGTTCCCAGCACCCACATGGTGACCCACAACTATTCATAACTCCAGTTCCAGGGGATCTGACACCCTCTTCTGACCTTCACAGGCAGTCACATACAGGAGACACATATATTCATGCAGACTGTGGTGGTTCAAATGAGATGTTCTCATGTCTCAGGAATTTGAACACTTGGTCTCCAATTTGTAGTACTGCATGGGTAGGTTTAAGAAGTATGGTCTTGGGCGATGGTGGTGCATGCCTTTAATCCCAGCACTCGGGAGGAAGAGGTAGTCGGATCTCTGTGAGTTCGAGGACAACCTGGTCTACAAAGCGAGTTCCAGGACAGCTAGAGCCATTACACAAAGAAAACTTGTCTCGAAAAAGAAAAGACAAAAAGAATATATTGTGTCATGGTTAGTATATGACTCCTAAGACATTCTTGCTCCTTTATTCAAAGACAGTAGAGGTTGAGAAATCTTTCTTGACCACATCTATTCTAATTTGCCTTACATTTTTGTGATAAACACCACAACCAAAAGCAATTTTGGGGAACAACGGGTTTATTTGTCTTACATGTTGCAATCACAGTCCATCATTAAGAGAAGTCATGGCAGGAACTCAAGCAGAGACAGAGAAAGCAACCATGGAGGAATGTGCCTTTTGCCTTGTTCCCCATGGCTTGCTCAGACTTTTTTCTTATACAGCCCAGTACCACCTGCCCAGGGGTAAAACCACACAATGTGAGCAGCTCTTACATCAATCACTAAGCAAGAAGATAGCCTACAGACGTGACCACCAGCTAGTCTCATGGAGGCAATTCCTCATTAATTTACAATCTTTGTGAGTTAGATTTGGATATCTGAAATTTTGTGTGTTCACCTCTAACTATTCAAGTTGTAATTGACAGCTTCTAATGAGTAAAATTTTATGTAATATGTAAACATATTTATCACACTCTGTACCAATCACAAATTACGTTTCTAAATCAGCCACATTAAAATAAATGTATTGAAAGTATACTAAAATATTTTCATTTCAATCACTAAAGTCTTGTGGTAGAATTTTGTCAGTGAAGTGGGAGTTCAAGGAAGTTGAATAAATTCTGGATGCCCCCCCAAAAAAATAAAAATAAAAATCATAGGATTTTAAATACTGATGCTGGAAAGAAAAGAAGCAAAAATTAGCTTTTTTTCCATATTTTTCCTGTCCTGCCTTGCTATTCTCTACCTGTATTTTTCTACAAGCAAAGAACAAATTAGCTTTCTGCATATAATAGAACTACATTTCATACTTTGATTAAAATGTTGTATTTCAGAGTGGTAACAGTGATTTTTAAGTCAACATCTGTTTGACAGAAAAATTGAAATTATCTTAATTTTAGAAGTGCAAGACGAATATTTTCATTGCATTGCATATGTGAAAAAGTTATTAAAAAGATATTCTCTTTGCAGCAGTTGGTTCATCTATGTTTTCTTATTTAAATCACACACAGCTACACCATTCAATTGAATTCATTTGACTGAGGCATTGAAGGGCTGTTCATCTCCCACATGACAATTTTAACACCTACTCTTTGCTCCTTGTTTTACATAGGCTAAGTTTAGTTCCACAGAGATTTGTCTATTTATAATGCTTGCCAAACTTTTCCAAGGATTTCCTCCAGTGTTCCAGACAGAAGTTTTCTTTGAAAGTTTCTGACTAATCTTTAAAAGTTCGCATGAGGGTCAGCAAGATGAGTCAGCTGATAAGGACACCTGCTGCTAAGCCTTAGGACCTGAGTTTGATGCCTAGAATCCACATGGTGGATAGAAAGGATTGACTCATGCAATTTGTCTCTGACCTCAACAAGTATGTTGTGGCCCCGAGATACACACACACACACACACACACACACACACACACACACACACACACACACCCTGAATAAAATTAAATTTTAAAAATGTTTCTAAGGGCTGGAAAGATGACTCAGAGGTTAAGAGCACCGACTTCTCTTCCAGAGGTCCTGAGTTCAATCCCCAGCACCCACATGGTGGCTCACAACCATCTGTAACGAGATCTGGCACCCTCTTCTGTACTCATAATAAATAAATAAATCTTTAAAAAATAGATTTAAAAATGTTTCTAAATCTATTATGTTTTTTATCAAAAGGAAATATTTTAATGTTAATTTTGATACAAAATGTGGAGGCATACTTTGTTTTAGCTTCACAAACTCATATCCTTTCATATGCCTAACCTAATTTGGGGTCAGAAACAGCTCTTAAATATCATTGTGAGCCGCTGGGTGGTGGTGGCACAGCCTTTAATCCCAGCACTTGGGAAGCAGAGGCAAGCAGATCTCTGTGAGTTCGAGGCCAACAGGGTATATAGAGCTAGTTCTAGGACAGCTGGGGTTGTTACACAGAGAAACCCCATGTCAAAAAAACAAAAAGGTGGGGGGAATGTCATTGTGAAGAAGGAAAGATGTGTCATAAAGATACTGTCTTTTCAGTGGTATGGGAGGAGGGGGCATGGCCTCGCATTTCAGAATGCTTAGTTGGCTATGAAACGGGAATGTTGTGGGTGAGCTATATTCATGGGAACAGAATGTATTCCAGTAGGATACATTCAAAGACTTCTGTGATTTCTTTCATTCCTAAAGAGCAAAACTTTAAGAATAGTCTCCCAAGGGTTCGGGATTTAGTTCAGTGGAAGAGTGCTTGCCTAGCAAGCCCAAAGCTCTGGGTTTGGTCCTCAGCTCTAGGAGAAAAAAAAAAAAAAGGAAAAAAGAATAGTCTCCCAGGTTTTTAGTCAGGAGGACCAGAAAGCAATGAAGATTTCTCTGAGTTAAATAAACCACTGTAAAGAAATGTAGAAAGAAAGGAAGGAAGGAAGGAAGGAAGGAAGAAAGAGCTGTTTTGTTATTGTTGTTGTTGTTGTTTTAAACTGTGTTGCTTTTTAGGAATAAGTTGATGTCTTGGAAGTGGAAGCAGGAAATACCTAGACAATGAGAGCAATACAGATGCAGAAGACATCTCAGCATGGGTTGTCCCAGGGAGCTGGGGGCGGGGGACAGCTCTGTTCTTGAAGATCAAGAACAGGAAAGAGCCAAGCAGTGGTGGCGCACGCCTTTAATCCCAGCACTCGGGAGGTGGAGGCAGGCGGATCTTTGTGAGTTTGAGGCCAGCCTGGTCTACAGAGAGAGTTCCAGGAAAGCCACAAAGCCACACAGAGAAACCCTGCCTTGGACAAAATAAAAAAAAAAATTAGGAAAGGGATGTTGTTTTGTAGTTTTCCTCATTTCCTTTTCCTGTGTCATGCACTTGTAGTACCCTTTTAGAAAATAAATGTGGGGCTGGAGAAATGGCTCAGGGGTTAAGAGCACTAATTGCTCTCCCAGAGGACCGGGGTTCAATTCCCAGCACCTACATGGCAGTTCACAACTGTCTGTAATTCCAGTTCCAGGGGACCCAACACCCATGGCAAAACACTGATGTGCATAAAATAAAAGTAAATAAATTTTAAAAAGAAAAGAAAAGAAATGTGTAATAAATGTTGTAGCATCAGAAGAAAATAATCAGAGAGAGAGAGAGAGAAGCACATAGTTGCTCAGCATATAACCCAGACTGGCCTTGAGCTTCTGAGCCTACTGCCTCTGCCTACAAAGTACTGAGATTACAGGTATGTACCACCTTACCCAGCTATAATGTAATTCTTGAATGCCTCATATAAAAATCTGTAGAGGACCTCAGTATTATAGCACACAAAGCTCCTATAACTATAAGCACTGATAACATTTCCAAGGTCTTGGCCTTGGAAATGAGGCAAGTCATAGAAATGTGAAGGCTAGGTTAAAGTCACCCACAGCACGGCCTATGACCCATCCTCTGACAAAGAAGTACATCTCTGTCTTAACTCAGCTGTGCAGAAATAAGACCAGTGAGAGAGCTCATCACTTAAAAGTGCTTGCTGCCAAACCTGGTGACTTGAATTTGATCCCCAGGATCCACAGGATGGAAAGAGAGAATCAGCTCCTACAAACTGTCCTCTGACCTCTAGTGGATGAGATATAGGAAAGTCAAAGGTAACGAACGTTGTATGAGTTTGTAGGCTGTGACAACCTGCAAAAATCTCTTCTGTTCTTGTCCATCCCAGGCCAGAGTGCTCAAAGACTAGACAGCAGTGAAGTCCAGTGAAAGACAACGAACAGGAACACACGCCTGATATTCACACTCCTGTCTTGAGATTCTCCATCTTCTCCTGGAAAGCCATGAGGATTCAAGGAGTAGGCTCACTGAAGTATTGGTGAAATTATTAAGGCCACTCCACGTAGTTAAAAGGGAGGTTTATTTTGTGGGGTAACTTACAAATGAAGGGGTAGGTTGCAGGGTCTGGCAAAGGTATAGCGCAGTCCAGCGGTGTTCTCTGGAGAACTCTGCTCGGTCTACCTCCAGCGTCCAGGGTCCCAGAACCAAGAGAGACCTCCTCTCTATCCTCCGTCTTCCGCTCCCTCCTCCGCCCTGCCTTGTGGGCGTGACCATTACCGAAGCCTCAATGGGGGTTGGAACTTCCCGGCCAATGCTGGGATGGCTACCCACTACACTGAAGGGGATGTTTTACTGAATATAAAGCACTGTGTTGGAACTCGTGTCCTGCAAAGTGTTAAAACTGAAGGAAAACTGGAGAGTGGAATGTCAAACTCCCTTTACTCATCCTTTGCTTGAGAAAAACTTCACTATTCGGGGAATCATTCTTTCTCCTTGGTCAATCTGGGGTGTTTAGAGGGGAAGGCACTGCTCATCATTCCTTTTTTTATTCTATAGCCATTTAAGTCCATTGCTGCCTGGGGGAAGAGCGACTAGCTAAATGACTTCTAATTAAAAATATAGGGACACTTAAAGTGACTTCATAAAGATGTCAGGGCATATAGTGCACTGCTAAATCACCTTAACTCCCCAGATCTAGGCAAACAAGCACAATCCATTCCATCTTGGATTTTTATCTCAGAATATGAGTCCCCTGCCCACTCTGAAGGCCTCCTTGAACACGATTTCACTTCTTTCCTTTGTTCCCAAATAACATCTATAAAATAATTTATGTTCTTCTCAGCAAGGGGAAAGCAAATCCCTTCTTATATATAAACACGGAAGGACCGGCTGCTGTTTCAGCCTTCCTCCGCCCGTACAGCCTCCGTCAGACAAACTTTTTCCAGCGCTTTCTTTCTGTCTCTGTTGTGCCAAAAACTGGCCAGTTGTACAAGAACCAAACCTCTTACTTCTGACCCACTCCCTTCTGACCCACTCTCTGCTTCAAATATATTAAAGCCTCGAGGAAGGTTTTAAAGCGCAGGGCTGAGGAGATGGCTCAATACGTCAAGTGTCTGCCAAGCAAGCACAGGATCCCCAGCATCTACACAAAAGAGCCGTAAGAGGCAGAGGGAGTCTGTATGTCTGGAACCCAGGAGATTGGGACATGCAGAACTGGGGCAATCACTGGCTAGCCAGTACAGCCACAGTGGACCGCCATGGGTGACCCTGTGTCAAAAGTGAGGTGGAGATGCTCCAGAGGTAGCTCTGCTCTTGCAGAGGACCCATGTTCAACTCACAGCACCTACATCTCATGGCTCACAACTACCGGTTCTAACACTGTTCTAGACTCTGAAGGCACCTCAACTCACACCTGTGTGCGTGCAGGCCTATATGGACACACATCCACTTAAAAACAAAACAAAAAGCCTAGAGAGATGGCTCAGCAGTTAAGGGCACTGGCTGTTCTCCCAGAGGTCCTGCGTTCAATTCTCAGCAACCACATGGTGACTCACAACCACCTCTAGTAGAATCTGATGCC
Source organism: Onychomys torridus (assembly GCF_903995425.1). Lineage (NCBI taxonomy): Eukaryota > Metazoa > Chordata > Mammalia > Rodentia > Cricetidae > Onychomys > Onychomys torridus. The sequence goes on along the minus strand of NC_050459.1, from coordinate 36,950,130 downwards.
CTCCTCCGGCATAAAGTTGTATATGCAGACAGAGCACTCATCTACATAAAATAAATAAATAAATCTTTAAAAAAAAAATAGAGCAGTTGGGGAAGATAATCTCAACATCAAGTGGATCTCAGTCTTCCTCCTCCACTTCTCCAGCAGCACAGTTACACACATACACACACACACACACACACACACACACACACACACACACACACACCACAAAAGGGAAAAGGAAGGAAACTGATGAAGGGCCAATAAACACTGAATGAAGACTCTCCACAAGGAAGATGGATATGTCAGGCAGAAAGATGGCCATGCACAAACCTACCTTAGCCTACAACAGTGAGACCTTGTCTCAGATAAACAAAACTGTGTGTTTCGTTACTATCGAGTCAGAAAATAGATTGGCCTCCCATTCTCTGTCTGATGTCAAACACCTGTGCTATCTTAGCCTGGTCATGAGATTCAATGACGTCTGTCTCTCCACCCTTATTTTTAGCACAAGGTGAAAATGAATTCTTTAAGCCTTGTTTCGGTCACTTGTTACCCTCAACTCACTGCCGAGACACGCCTCTCTGTTCCTCCTTACCCTCCACTGCTGTTATTAGAATCGGCCATTACTCATTTGCACCTTAGATTCTGTTCATGAACTCCTAGACATGGATCCAGTACTCTGCTCCCAAAACTTAAATGTCTGGATGTTTTATTAAAATTTAGGTTCTACTTCAGTAGGTCTAGGAAGCCATATGAATCCTCACCACTGACAATTTCCCTGGTGGTGCCAACACTGCTGATCTGAGGTCATGTGTTGGCTTAAAATACTGTGTACAGTCCTTTGTCTTCTTTTGAAGCTCCATATTAATAGTGGTTAAATGGTACTGGTTACTTACACATCAGTTATGCCAAATAAACTGCTGCATCAGTCCATCAGAGACTATTTGTTGAACACAAGGTATAAAGACCTTAGTAAAAATATTTTCATCTTAGCTTGACAGGTAGTGTTTAAAACATTTGTCATTTCAAGACCGGAAAGAACTCTCACCAAGATTTTCATTGACTGTCAATAACCAATCAAAGTAAACAACATCCTTGGTATTTCCTCATTACTAAGTTGGGTTTTGTTTAGGGGTTTGGTTTGGGGAACTGTTCATTTGATTTTTGTTGTTGTTGTTTGCTTGTTTGTTTGTTGTTGTTTTTGTTTTGCTTTGTTTCATTTTTGTTTTTCAAGACAAGGTTTCTCTGTGTAACAGCCATGACTAGCCTAGAACTCACTCTTTTGACCAGGACAGTCTTGAACTCACAGAGATCCCCCTGCCTCAGCTTCCCAAGTGCAGGGATTAAAGATGTGTGCCACCTTTACTTGTTGTTTTATTTTGTTTGATACAGAGTTTCAACATGTAGCCTGGTGGGCTGGGTTGGTCTGCGCTGCAACTCACTATGTAGCCCAGGCTAGCCTCAAGCTTGCAGTTCTTTGCCTCTCCTTCTAAGCTCTGAGATTGTAGGCATGTGCCACCATACCCAACACCAGGTTTTAATATAAATTTTTCATCTTTTAAAATTTTTATTACTTTTGTTTTATTTATTTATTTACTTACTTACTTATTCACTTTATTTACTGCAGGAGACATTGAGTGTGCCAGGGCATGTGTGTAGGTTCAAGGACAACATGTGTGACTCTGTCCTTTCACCGTGTGGGTTCCAGAAGTAAAAGGCAGGTCCTCAGGCTGAGCGGCAAGTGCCTTAAGCAACCAAGCCACCTCCCACCCCAGTTAATATGAAACACTAAATTTAAACTCTCTACACAAGTTCAAGGTCAAAGAGTCCCTTGTCTCCTAGGACTGTCCTTACTTGTCCATTTTGCTCATTTAACACATATTTACCAAGCTGAAACTGTGTGCCAGACGCTCTTCTGTAAATGACATAAGAAATGAACAATAGAAATACTGGCATAAATCATGTTGGACTATGGTAAAACAATTTTCAAATGATGAAAACAAAACACCATGAATGGATAGTGTATGCCTAAAAATTAAACTTCAGGGGCTGGAGATTTAGTTCAGTGGTAGAGCGCTTGCATAGCAAGCGCAAGGCCCTGGGTTCGATCCACAGCTCAAAAAAAAGAAAGAAAGAAAAAGAAAAAGAAATTAAACTTCAGAAAGAATGATCAGATAAAACCTCTGTATCATGATCCCATGAGATCCAGGATGCAAACCAGGAGAGAAAGGAAGGCATCATATTGGAATAAAAACAAACTGCCAGGCGGTGGTGGAGCATGCCTTTGATCCCAGCACTCGGGAGGCAGAGGCAGGCGGATCTCTGTGAGTTCGAGGCCAGCCTGGGCTACCAAGTGAGTTCCAGGAAAGGCGCAAAGCTACACAGGGAAACCCTGTCTCGAAAAACCAAAAAAAAAAAAAAAAAAAAAAAAGGAAAAAAACAAAACAAACAAACAAACAAAAAACCATATTGTCCTGGTATAGCTTTCCTCATTCACTGCATGCTGCCGGCTTCAAGGTCCCTCTGCTGGGAGTTCTATAACCCAATAAGTATCCAACCTTCTCTTCTCTCATCCACACCTTAAGCTCTTTACACAACAGCATAAAGGATAATGGCTACATGGTGGCCTTGCTGGAGATAAGTTTCCAGAACCCAAGAACCAGCTGGCTTAAGTCTGTCACCTGGTATGGCAGCTCATGCAGTTGGGAGTCCAAGGCAGGCAAATTTCTTTGAGGTCACAGTCATCTTCTGATACGTAGAGAGTTTCAGCCCACCCAGGGGTACATAGTGAGATCCTGTCTCATAAATAGATAGATAGATAGATAGATAGATAGATAGATAGATAAGTAGATAGATAGATAAATTAATAAATAAATAACAATAACAGAAAAGAAATATTTAAGGAAGGCCCTTGTGTGTGAGAGGAAATTCTTTTTGATAGGCATTTATTGAACCTTTACCAATGAGAAAATATAGTGTGACTGAAAGGTAAATAAAGCATGGCTTTTTGTCTTCAAGGAGCTTAAATAAAAACTTAAATTAAAATGGAAAAGTGAGAAGCTAAAAGTACAGAGGGTAGAAATAGCCAGTGTAAAGAAAGAGTGATTAATTCCTCCCAGGCGACTCTGGAGATGTTCCATGAGAAATTGATATTTGTCCTAAGCCTTGAACTATGAACCATGAGATGCTGTGTCCACAGATCCTATAAAATGATCTTTCAACTAGAGGAGACCAGTTAAGAGTATATGTAGGGGGGGAAGAAAAGACACCCAGAGATCGGGCCCACACAGCCATGTTTGTGACCTTGAAACTAAGGGTGCATAAGAATGGAAGTTTCCCTATATCGAATGATGGGAGTGTCAGCAAAATGGGAACTAGAAACTGACCTTTGGATTTAACCTTATGAAGAAAACTGGTAAGGTTAAAAAGAACTACTTCACATGAAAATAGAGAGGAAATATTTAGTGGAGTGTATTAAAGAATAATTCAAGAATGGAAAGTTGACATGACAAATTAGGGTTTTTCAAGTTTTAATGTCACTGTGATCTTGGACTACCTGCTAAAGGGCAGTTTCTGGTTCAGTGGGTGCTTGGTTGGAACTGAGAGATGCTATTCTATCAAGAGATGCCATGGTGCTGGTGGGTTCTCATTTTAGTAGAAGCAGGGAATCTTTCTATAAGAAGGAACGGTGGAGGGCGTTGGAGAGATGGTGCATTGATTAAGAGTACATGTTGCTATTTGCAGATGATATGATAGTATACATAAGTGACCCCAAAGATTCAACCAGGGAACTCTTACAGCTGATAAACACCTTTAGTAATGTAACAGAATACAAGATTGACTCAAAAACAAAAAATCAGTAGCCTTCCTATATACAAATGATAAATGAGCTGAGAAAGAAATCAGAGAAACTTCACCCTTTACAATAGCCACAAATAAGATAAAATACCTTGGAGTAACTCTAAGCAAGTGAAAGACCTGTATGACAAGAACTTTAAATCTCTGAAGAAAGAATTTGAAGAAGATATCAGAAAATGGAAAGATCTTCCATGGTCATGAATAGGTAGGATTAACACAGTAAAAATGGCAATCTTACCAAAAGCAATCTACAGATTCAATGCAATCCCCATTAAAATCCCAACACAGTTCTTCACAGACCTGGAAAAAACAATACTCAACTTCATTTGGAAAAACAGAAAACCCAGGATATCCAAAAGAATCCTGTACAATAAAGCAACCTCTGGAGGCATCACCATCCCTGACCTTAAGCTCTACTATAGAGCTATAGTGAAAAGAAAAAGGGTTGGGGATTGAGCTCAGTGGTAGAGCACTTACCTAGCCAGTGCAAGGCCCTGGGTTCGATCCTCAGCTCAAAAGAGAGACAGAGAGAGAGAGACAGAGAGACAGAGAGACAGAGAGACAGAGAGACAGAAGAAGAAGAAAAAAACTTGGTATTTGCATAAAAATTGACATGTGGACCAATGGAATTGAATTGAAGATCCTACCATTAACCCACACACCTATGAACACCTGATTTTTGACAAAAAAGCCAAAAATGTACAATGGAAAAAGGAAAGATTCTTCAACAAATGGTTCGGGCATAACTGGAGGTTAATATGAAGATTACAAATAGTTCCATATCTATAGCCATGCACAAAATTCAAGTCCAAGTGAATCAAAGAATCTGACTGAAAAGAAAAGTAAGAAGTAGTCTTAAACACATTGGCACAGGAGACTGCTTTCTAAATATAACACCAATAGCTCAGACACTGAAATCAACAATTAATAAATGGGACCTCCTAAAACTGAGAAGCTTCTTTAAGGCAAAGGACACAGTAAATAAGATAAAACAACAGCCTACAGAATGGGAAAAGATCTTCACCAATCCCATATCTGGTGGAGGGATGATCTCCAAAAAAATAAATAAATAAAATAAAATAAAGAATGCTGAGCCATCAACTTGGTATGCCAGACTTTGTTGACTAATACGGGAGGCCTTATCCACTCTGAGGAGTGAATGGGGGTAGAGTGGGAGGGAGGTGAGGAGGCAGGAGAAGGAACTAGGATTGGTATATAAAATGGAAAAAAATTAATTAATAAATATATAAAATAAATAAATAAAAACTAAAAAGAAAAAGAATGCTGAGCCGGGTGGTGGCACACTCCTTTAATCCCAGCACTCGGAGGCAGAGGCAGGCAGAACTCTGTGATTTTGAGGCCTACCTGGGCTATAGAGTGAGTTCCAGGCACAAAGTTACACAGAGAAACCCTGTCTCAAAAAAAAAAAAAAAAAAAAAAAAAAGAATTCAAGAAAGTAGACATCAAAATAATGAATAATCTAATTTAAAAAAATGGGCTACAGAGCTAAACAGAGAATTCTCAAAGGAAGAACCTCAAATGGTCGAAAGACATTTTAGGAATTGCTCAACATCTTTAGTTATCATGAAAATGCAAATCAAAATGACTCTGAGATACCACCTGTCAGAATGGCTAAAATCAAAAACACTACAGACAGCCTATGTTGGAGAAGATGTGGAGCAAGGGGAACACTCTTCTATTGTTGGTGGGGTGGGAGTGCACACTTATACAGCCACTTTGGAAATCAGTATAGTGGTTTCTCAGAAAATTAGGAATCAATTTTCCTCAAGACCCAGCTATACCACTCTTGGGCATATACCCAAGGAATGCTCAGTCATACCACAAGGACAAATGCTCAACTATGTTCATAGCAGCATTATTCGTAATAGCCAGAACTTGGAAACAATCTAGATGTCCCTCAACTGAAGAATACATTAAGAAAATATACACAATGGAGTACTACTCAGCAGAGAAAAACAATGACATCACGAAATTTGCAGCCAAATGGATAGAACTAGAAAATATCATCCTTAGTCAGGTAACCCAGACTCAGAAGGACAAACATGGTATGTACTCACTCTTAAGTGGATACTAGATGTAAAGCAAAGGATAACTGGACTACAACCCACAACTCCAGAGAAGCTAGCTAACAAGGAAGACCCAAAGAGGGATGCATGGATCATCTTGGGAAGGGGAAATAGATGAGATCTCCATAAGTAAACTGGAGATGAGGGGTGGGCAATGGAGGGTAGGGGACAGGGGATAAGAACATAAGGGAATGGGATGGTCGAGCTAGAACAGGGATGGAGTGAGAAAGCAATGAGAGATACCATGATAGAGGAAGACATCATGGGGATAGAGAGAAACTGGGTGCTAGGGAAGTTCCCAGGAATCCTCAAGGATGACCCCAGGTTAGACAACTAGGAATAGTGGAGAGGGTACCTGAACTGAACTGGCTTACTCTAGTGACCAGATCAGTGAATATCCTAACTGTCATCACAGAGCTTTCCTCCAGTGGCTGATGGAAGGAGATGCAGAGATCCATAGCCAAATACCAGGCAGAGTTCCAGGAGTCAAAGAAAGACAATAGGGAGTCTATGAGCAAGTGCATCAGGATCATGATGGGGAAGCCTGCAGAGACAACCAAACCAAATTAGTGAGAACTCATGAAAATTGGCTCAATAGCTGTGGAGACTGCATGGGACTGGGCTAGGCCCTCTGCATGGTAAGATAGCCTTATCTGCTTGGGGGGACCCCTGGTGGTAGGATCAGGATCCATCCCTGGTGCATGAGCAAGTATTTTGGAGCCCACTACTTATGATGGGACACCTAGAGCAGCCTTGAGCTGGGGAAAAGGCTTGGACTTGCCTCTACTGGATAAGCCTCCCCATGGGAGGCCCTGCCTTCTTGTGGGAAGAAGTATGTGGGGGTGTTGGCAGGGAAAGGCTGGGGGAGGGCATAAGGAGAGAAGATGGGGATCTTTGATTGATGTGTAAAATAAATGGGAAAAAAAAAAGAGTGTGTGCTGCTCTTATCCTGAGTTTGGTTCCTAACACCTACCTCAGGAGGCTCACAACCACCAGTAATTCCAACATTTCTGGCCTCACAATGCACATACCCACACTCATACACATAGTTAAAAATTAAAAATAGATCCTTTTAAAAAGTAAGTGATAGTAAAGGACGTGAGAGAATTAAATGTAGGAGGCTCTAGGAACAAGGGAATTACTTCTAATAGTTACATGGTCACAGCAGAGGTATTTGTATGCTAATAGGAACAGCTGGGTTGATGGGGGCGGGGGAAGTGAGCGTAGAGGGTGGGCATGTCGACATGATGCTCCTTCTAGCTGGGCAAGGACCAAGATTTGATCCCTAGAACATGAAACAGGAGAATAAGGTATTAATTCATTTTCTCTTTCTCTTTCCTTTTCCTTTCTTTTCTCTTTGAGGGGTGGATATTCTTTGAACAAATTTTCCGGTTAGTAAAGATGAAGCAGTAATGAAGAATACAAGACAAGGAAGCCAGCCTAGAGGTAAGCACAGGCAGTTGGACCACAGTACCAAGAGGGATAAATGCAAAAAATGCACAGGCACAGATGGAGATGCGCTGGATGATGTAGGGCGTGAAGGTTCCTTCCCCCAACCAGTTTTTATTTCTAAAAAAAAAAAAAAAAAGAGAAAGAGAGAAAGAAAGAAAAAAGAAAAGAAAAAGTAAAAAAAAGAAAAAAGTTTTTATTTCTCCATGCAATACGATACTTAGTCAATAGGACTAGGAAGAAGGTCTTAGCCTTGAAGAGAGAGGGACAGTATGAAATAGCCTTGAGAAGGTACAATGGCCAGGAAAGTTGCTCTCAGTTCTATCAGATTGGGTGACCTACCCTTTCTTCCTTCCTCCCTCCCTCCCTGCCTACCTGCAACCTGCTAACGTTGGAACCCACTAAGGTATCTGCCCAAATTAAGCGTCTCCAGAAACATTTTCATGTCCTCCAGAGGGCGACACTACCCAGAGAGTCAAAGCCCTTCATCTAACCAATGGTCCACTAGAGAGCATCCATGGTAATTTCAGGGGGAAATGTCAGCACATGGTATATTTCATTCAGCTGCTTGAATGTAAACTCAGAGGAGGAGGAGCTGTCTTAAAATGGGCTGGCAACTTTATTAGCCATAATTGGACAGGAAATGAAGCGAGGAAGCTTAAGGTCCAAGTGTATAATCCCTATGGGCAATTTCAAAATCTCAAAAGACCTTTCAAAATAAAAAGTGGTTAAAAAAAAAAAAAAGGATTGTAGCTAGGCATGGTGGCACACTACTCATATAATCCCTGCGCTTGAGATGTGGTATTAGGAGGATCATGAGTTCAAGGTCATTCATGGATATATAGTGAATTAAAGGCTGGTCTGGACTATGTAAAATCTTGGGGGTTGGGGAGGAAGGGAGAAAGGGAGAGGGAAAGAGGAAGCAGATGGGTAGAGGGGGAAGAGAATTAGACATTTTTTAATTGAAAATATGAGGGAAGAATTGTAGGTAATGATACATTCAGACTATGACCTACTAGTGAATAGTTGAAGTCGGCGTGTCAAAGCTGTCTATGAAAGAATCACCCATGTGGATTCCAGAGTCCCTAAAGCCTACGGCATTGGCAAATACTTAGAACCCCAGCACTGAGGATGGTGAGGCAGGAGGATGGTGAGTTGCAGCCTGAATTACATAGTATGACGATCTCAAAAAAGTAAATAAACTAGAGTTGGAAAGATGGCTTGGGGGTAAGGGCATTTGTTGGCAAGCCTGATGACCTGAGTCCAGTCTCTAGAAATCACATGATAGAAAAAGAGAACGGCCAGGCAGTGGTGGCGCAAGCCTTTAATCCCAGCACTCGGGAGGCAGAGGCAGGCGGATCTCTGTGAGTTCAAGGCCAGCCTGGGCTACAGAGTGAGTTCCAGGACAGGCTCCAAAACTACACATAGAGACCCTGTCTCGAAAAACAAACAAACAAACAAAAAACAAACAAGTGAGAGTCAAGGAGGATGTGAATGAACCAGACTCTAGGAAGCTCATGGCTGAGGGACATGAAGTAGAATTTCATACATCCACAGTTATATCTAAACTTTACTGGTAATTACTTTTGGTGTGTGATATGAGCTAGGAGATAAGATCTTCCCCCAACTTGTGTGGCCAGTGTTTTATCATTGCTTACAGAAACATGAATGTAGTTGGAGAGCTTCTCTCCAGGATCCACCAAGCCCCCACGGTCCCACAACCCACGTATAAAATAATCATACAGACACTTATATTATTTAAACTGCTTGGCCATTAGCTCAGGCCTACCATTGTCTAACTCTCACTCTTCTATTTAGCCCATTTCTGTTAGTCTATACTTTGCCACATGGCTTGTGTCTTACCCAGTGTCTTTACATGTTGCTTCTCATGGCAGCGCCTGGCAGTGTCCCCCGCGAGCGAGCCTTCCTGTTCCCAGCCTTCTCCTCTTCCTTGTCCCGCCTACCCTATTATCCTTCCTGCCTGGCTACTAGCCAATTAGCACTTTATTTATACAGAGTGATATCCACAGCACATGAACATTTGCCTGGACTCCTTTGAGCCACCATAGTTGTGAGTCAAAGTTACCTCATGTATTTGGTCTGTTTAGGGATCTGCTCTGTTGCATTTTATCTATTTTTTTATCCCTTTAACAATTACCTAAAAGATTAAGGGTTGGGGCTGATGTGTAACTCAATTGGTACAAAGCTTGCTGAAAGCCCTGTTCCCCAACACCAAATAAAACCAGGCACAGAGACACACACTTGTGATTCCAGCTCTTCAGAGGTGGAGGCATAAGAATTGGAAATTCAGCCAGGCATTTGTGGTGCAGGCCTTTAATCCTAGCCCTCGGGAGGCAGAGTCAGGCAGATCTCTGTGAGTTCGAGGCCAACCTGGTCTACAGAGCGAGTTCCAGGACAAGCACCAAAACTACATAGAGAAACCCTGTCTCGAAAAAAAAGAATCAGAAGTTCAAGGCCATGCTCTGCCCCATAGCAGTTTTGAGGCCAGCCAGGTAGACATGAGACCTGTGTAAACAAGCAGACAAATAAGATAGTAAATGTAGACATAAATGATAGTTGGCCCTTTAAAATAATACAGTGCATTCCAGTTTTGCTACTTTACTGCCTTGGGGGTAGGGTTGTGGGGAGACCGGAGAAGTCAGGAGCGGCACTGTTTCTGAATAGAAAATAGACCATAAGCCACCCTGATACTTTTACCCATTTTGATCCATGTCTAACCATATACAAAAGCAAAATTCTTAGAGCCAGGTTTTCAAACTTCCTCTCACTGCCCATTAATTGGTTCCACCTCAATTTGAAAAGACGATTGAGATCCAAAAGTTAAAAACAAAACAACAAAAAAGGACGTGTGTATGGGAAGTTATGGTTTATTTATCCATCTATCATCTCTGTCTGTCTTCTTTCTATCTATTGGGAGGGGTGCATGTGCCATGGCACAGATGCAGAAGTCAGAAGTCAACTTCCCAGAATGATTGTTCTCCTTCTTCCATGTGGTCCTGGGAACCTAACTCAGATTTTCAAGATTGGCAGAAAGTGCCCTTACCTATTCAGTCATCTCGCCAGCCCTCAATGACCATAAATGCTATACATAACTATGTGTTACAGAACTGTTTATTTTCTAGCTTCTGCCCTGTTGAGATAAGGTCAGCCAGTATCATGAATAGAGTACGATCATCATGCATTGCTACTTTTTCAAATATCACACAAACCAGTAACCGATTTGTTCTACACAGTCTCTCTCTCACATAGATTGACCTTGTAAAGTCCAGAAAACTCTAGAGAGGTGTGGACATTATTGGTTTTTCACTTTCCACATCATACATGCATACTCCATTTTGATGGTGATGTGATACAAAATATAATCCTTTAATTCCAGATGGTTCAGTGGAGGTAGGACTCAGCATTGAGTTTCCAAGAGGTTTCCTATGAACACTCACATCTCGTGAGAGGCCTGCAAAACGTATAAATTTGGGACCGTGGGCTGGGGCTGAGTTTTATGGGAGTGGAAGAAGGAAATATATTCCAAGACATAAATTATATTTTCTGGGCTAGAACTGGGATTGGTGGAAATGACATCCTGGATTGGATCCTGGAATAGATAAAAATACATTCATGGAAAAAAACTGCTTCAATCCAAGAAAGTCTAGAGGCTGGTTAGTAGCATTATGCCATTGTGGAATTCTTATAGTAAATGGAAATTGGCTATATAGTGTATTAAACGTAAGGGAAGCTGGCTTAAGTGGGTATGGAAACTCCCTATAATAGCTTTTCAACCCAACAGCATGCCCCCCAAAAAATATATATATACATATATTGAAAGACCATTCATTCTATTTGAGTTTGATTCAAAAATCTGAGAAGGAAATATGAGAATGGATATAAGTAAGTCAGGGTTAGCTCAGGAACGTCTCCCCCCCCCCCCCCCCCCAGGCCAATTTTAGCAGGTTCTTCAGCAACATAGCAAAAAGGATTAGGAAATGGGTGTGTGTGTGTGTGTGTGTGTGTGTGTGTGTGTGTGACTTGAACAGCTGATTAAGTCTTCATAGGCTACAATTCCAAAACTTGATGAAGTCATTCATGACTAACAGAAATGTATTGTTTGTACTAGAAGTAGGGGTGGCCTGAGACGTCTCAGATCAAAGAAACATCAGATGCAAAGTCTACCAAAGTCCCTTTCCTTACAGGCAATGCCTCTTATGTGTCCTTAAGAGACAGAAGGGCAAATGGGCTCTCTAAAGTGCCTCTCTTTTTCCTTGAGACAAGGCTTACTGTGGACCACTCCCTACACCCCCCCCAACCCACCCCCACCCCCCGCTGGCCTGGAACTCACTGTGGAAATCAGTCTGGACTCAAATTCTTGTCTCAGAGTGCAGGCACGCACCACCACCCTGGCCTCAAGCATATTTTTAAGAGTATTGTTCACCTTCAAGAAATCAGAGCTCTTCCGGAGCTAATTACCTCCTCAAGCCACATCCCATACCCCTTACTACCATCCATTGTGTGCCACTACTGAAGCATCTTTTTAAAGAGTACTGTTCACATTCAGAAAATCAGAGCACTTAGGAACTAATCACCTGCTCAAAACCATGCCACTGACTACCATCCAGGGTGACCCACCACCCAAGCATCTTTTTAAAATACTTCTGTTCACATTCATAACATCAGAGCACTTAGGAGCTAATCACCTGCTCAAAGCCACACCCCTGACTACTATCCAGTGTGTGCCACCACCAAGCATCTGTTTTAAATACTTTTGTTCATATTCATAAAATCAGAGCACTTAGGAACTAATTAGTTCCTCAAAGTTACACCCCTTACTATGGTCCTGTGGAGGTTTGGATTTCTCTCTCTCTCTCTCTCTGTCTCTCTCTCTGGTCTGCTTTTATTATATTTGTGTGTGTGTGTGTGTGTGTGTGTGTGTGTGTGTGTCTGTGTGTGTGTCTGTGTGTGTGTGTGGTATGTCAGTGTGGATGTGTGCCACTTATGTGTGGGTGCCCATGGAGCCAGAAGAGGGTGGTGGATCCCCTGGAGCCCAAAGTGGTTGATTGCAACCAAACTCTGATCCTCTGGAAAAGCAGCAAGAGCTCCTGACTACTGAGCCACCTCTCCAGCTCCAGAGGTTTTTATTTCAGTACCTAAACATTGGAAGGGTACAAACATTCAGATATATTAGGAGTTCATAAGAGTCACTGCAGGAAACTGCCAAAAAATAGCAGTAACAAATCATTGTCAGAGTATCTGACACCTAAAAGGGAACCACTGGGCCCTGTACTTAGGCCATTGCTGAATTCTCCAGGAGAAAGTGAACTATAATAGTGCTTATGCCTATAGCTTTCATGTGAAGAGCATTAACATTTTTTGAAAAGATATGACAATGTAATGAGACGTTCCATTTGTCTCAGCATGAAATACCAAACATTTTCCATTTAGATTAAGAAAATGGAGGAATGAAGCCTAGAGATAAATGTTCCTCACTACACTCTTAGAAATTGTGCTTTATGATACTGAATTCCCAGTAGAAACATCAATTCTTAGCTGGTAGACTTCTCGCTCCCTTCATGGAAATTGAAACTGTGTCTAGCAAGCTTTTTAAACAGTTGACTGAACGCGGAAAAATTAACTTTACATGTAAAATTTTATCAAGATAACAAGACTTGGGATCCAGAATCTGCCCTGTAGTCTTAATGTTTCTGTGGCTTTGCATAAGCATTCATCATTAATGACTTTCTATTATCTCATCCATAAAATAGTGATAAGGATTCATAAGGTTGCCATCAAGATCAAACAAGTTTGGAAAGGGTATTATAAATAACAGCAAATATTGCAACAGATTTTTAATGAACAATATAAGGAGGTTTGTAAACTATCATAATGTAATGTAAAGTGGTACCTAAGACCATCACACGTCATTAGACTGTATTGATGAAACAAGGGTTCTGATTTAAGTCTAGACAAAGTTTCTAGACATGAAGTTTTGGTGGGTGAGAATCATCATTTCAAAATGTGGATGAAATTCTAATGAGAGTACTAAAAACATTTTATGGGCCAGGCTGTGGTAACGCACGCCTGTAATCCCAGCACTCGGGAGGCAGAGGCAGGTGGATCTCTGTGAGTTCAAGGCCAACCTGGTCTACAGAGCTAGTCCAGGACAGGCTCCAAAGATACAGAGAGAGCCTGTCTTGAAAAACCAAAAAAAAAAAAAAAAACCATTTTATGTATTTGATAGATCAAATGCAATATAATACATTCAATTAATAATAGCTAAAACAATAAATCCATTGCCATTGAGGATAAACTACGCATTAACAGTAAATATTTTGGAATTTTAAGGTTGATCAGCATTTATAGGTAACATATTTTCTTTTCTTAGTTAGTACACAAAGTGATATTTCATTGTATCGTTTCCATACATATGTGTCATTGTATTTTGCTGTTGTCCTCGGCTCTCACTGCCTGCCCTATATTCTTTTCCTATTTGTGCTGCTGCTCTTTTGAGGCTGGATCTCAAGCACATTGTGTAGGATGAGACTGGACATTGAACTCGTGTTCTTCCTGTCCCTGCTTCCTACACACAGGAATTGCAGGCGAATGCCACCTTACCCAGTTATCCCCGGTTTTCCCGATTTTCCTTTATCTCCTTTCCCCATCACTATTGGGATGGAGATGGAAGCACCGTGAAGGCTCTGACTCTGAGGTTGAACCCTTCTCCACGTTCCCTATTCAGTCATCAGCTTTCCATAACTACAGTTCTCAGTCTCCCATCAGGGAGACTCCGGCTTCTCAACTCGCTCCTTCCGTCAGTTCAAAGCAACTCCTAGGAAACCTCCCCAAACTTTTGAACTCTCCTAATTTGGGTTCTCAGAACACCAAACACCTCTGTTCACTGTGCTAATCTTTTTTTTTTCTTTTTTGTTTTGTTTTCCGAGACAGGGTGGTTTCTCTGTGTAACAGTCCTGGTTGTCCTGGAATTCACTTTGTACTTGAGGCTAGCCTTGAACTCACAGAGATCCACCTGACTCTGTCTTCTGAGTGCAGGGATTAAATGTGTGTGCCACCACCACCACCCAGCCACTATGCTATTTGTATAAATGCATTTCCACATTTCATTGTCATTGATGACTGGCCCATAGCCTCTGACTTTGCTCTCACCTACAATTTGGATGTTACATTAGGAATTTTTATACTTCAATTTCAATACTATTTTTTTTTCCTAGACAGGGTTTCTCTGTGTAGCTTTGCTTCTTTCCTGAAAATCACTCTGTAGACCAGGCTGGAATTGAACTCACAGAGATCTGCCTGCCTCTGCCTCCCGAGTGCTGGGAGTGGCCTGTGCCACCACTGCCTGGCTTTTTCAATACTTTTTAAAAAAAAGAATAAACTGTGTTAAATATTGTTAATGATGATTGATGAATTCTTCTTGAAGCTCTTAAATTTGCTAAAGGCTAGCAAATTACTACTCTAATCCTAATTCTGGCCCTGCAAGTTTGGCCAGTCAATTCTAGGAACCTTATCCCCAGAACCTGGACAAGGACAAGTGTAGGAGAGAAACTCAAATCTGTGTAGCCTAAATAATGTCTATGGTTAGTATTTTGCTTCGTAAACTTCGAATAAAAATATTACCCAGTAACACACATAAATTGTCATAGTGGTTTTTAAATTTTTATTTTATGTATATATGTGTGATTTGCCTGCATGTATGTCTGTGCACCGTTTATGTGCCTGGTTAGGGAAGGGAGAGCCAGAAGATAGCATCCAGTCCCTGGAACAAGAGTTACAGATAGAGCCAGGCAGTGGTGGCACATGCCTTTAATCCCAGCACTCAGGAGGCAGAGGCAGGTGGATCTCTGTGAGTTCGAGGCCAGCCTGGTCTACAGAGCGAGATTCAGGAAAGGCACAAAGCTCCACAGAGAAATCTTGTCTCAAAAAAAAACAAAAAAAAAAAAAAAAAAAAAAAAAGAGTTACAGATAGTTGTGAGCTGCATCAGGTTATCAGGGTCCTGGAAATCAAACCTGGGTCTTCTAGAAGAGCAACAATTATCCTTAGCTACTGAACCATCTCACCAGTCCCCAGAATATATATATATATGTGTGTGTGTGTGTGTGTGTGTGTGTGTGTGTGTGTGTAATATATATCCTATACATAAGATATTATTGTTAGAAGAATCAAAACAGGTAGACTTTCAGCAATCTAAATATTATTATGTTTTATTGTTGCTGTTTGTTTATTTGCTTGTGGCAGGGTCTCATTCTGTAACCCAGGATAGCCTGGAACTCACAATGCTTTGTCTCACCTCAAAATCTTCCCTACAGTCTCAGCAGCCACCCAGATGCTGGCTTTACAAGTACGATCTACCAAACCTGGGAAAAAATATTATTTAATGCACTTTCCTCTTGTGGGTAGAACTTCAAAAGACAGCCTGCTTTTCTTCTGTGGTTTACTTACTTACCTAACTCATTTTGGAGAAACCCAGGTTCCCATAAACAAAGTTCATGTAACACCAGGTGACTTCGTTCATTTAGTGTTACTTTAGGGTTTGAAGAAGGAGTTGGAAAGGAATGCTAAATTAAATTGGGATCAAAAATAATAGGTGTGGATGTGTGTGGCGGAGTATAGACTGGAATGACAGACTGTCCTCAGGTGCAATCTGTGGGTCCCTAGGCACAGCCTCACCCTGATACAAACCAGAGGGCCAATAAAATCCTGCAAAGAGAGGTTACACATTAATCTAGTTTGTCCAGTGTTTTACAACTGAGGGTAAGGACGTGATAACAAAAGGGTGTGGCTCTAGCTCTGAATGATTAGGTTGAAGAAAGTCTTCTTGCTTTCTCCTTGATGTTGTATTTGTTATTGAAACCTTAACAATAACCTAACTGAGGGAAAAACATAATCACTATGTAACCAAGACTGGCTTCAACTACTAACATTTTTATTATATGAACACACACACCACGCCTTTAATCCCAGCACTCTGGAGACAGAGGCAGGTGGATCTTTATAAGTTTGAGGCCAGTCTGGTCTCCAAAGTGAGTTCCAGGAAAGGCACAAAGCAGCTATGCAGAGAAACCCTGTCTTTAAAAAAAAAAAAGGACACACACACACACACACACACACACACACACACACACACACACAGGTTGATGCAAACTTGGCTTGACAACTTGTTGAGGATTTGCCTATGCCCTTTCTAAAAAGCCACAATGAGGTACAACAGAAACCAGGAGGAAACTAGTTCTTTATTGTCCCTTCAAACAGACATACACCTCAAAGGACCCGATCCTGGGAGAAGGAAGTTTTATCCAACTTCCATTCAGACGGATGAGGGGCACTTAGTGGAAAAGCCTTCATAGAGTAATAGTGTATTTCACCAGTCAAAATTTTTTCCTTTTCAACCTGACAATTAAATTTTATTCAGAGAGAAGAAAGCATACTTCTATACTAGAATAAATGACTGACTCCTCCCTGATAAGTAAATCACAGAAAAGCTTCAGGTTCAATTAAATGTAAGCGGTTCTTAAATATTGATTTGTTTTTTGTTTGAATGGTGCCGGTGTATTTATACAAACCATTAAATTTCACTAGACCGTAGTCAGTGGTGAACGCTGGTTGATTCATGCTCTCCAAGTGAGTTGTGTTGCTTTGCGGGATTTCCAACAGTCACGTTAGTAAAGGCTGAAAAATTAAGGCGGCTAAAGTTTGGGTTGGGGGAAGCCGGGATCCAGAGCAGAGATGAGACACAAATGCAAAGAAAGTTTTGGATGTGTGTTTAGGAGGTAAGCAACTGCAGGTTGGGGATTTAGCTCAGTGGTAGAGCGCTTGCCTACAAGCGCAAAGCCCTGGGTTCGATCCCCAGCTCAGAAGAAGAAGAAGAAGAAGAAGAAGAAGAAGAAGAAGAAGAAGAAGAAGAAGAAGAAGAAGAAGAAGAAGAAGAAGAAGAAGAAGAAGAAGAAGAAGGAAACTGCATTCAATGGTAATAAAGGCATAAATTTGGTGACATGTGTGTCATGAGTTTGTAGACAGGTCCTGAGAATTTACTGTGTCTTCAGGCGAGGCGATGGGACTTAGCGGTTAAGAGCATTGATTGTTCTTCCAGAGGTGCTGAATTCAATTCCCAGGAACCACATGGTGGCTCACAACCATGTGTAATGGATCAGATTCCTTATTCTGGTGTATATATAAAATATATGAATAAATAAAAAAAAATTTTTTTTTTGAGCTGAGGATCGAACCCAGGGCCTTCTAGGCAAGCGCTCTACCACTGAGCCAAATCCCCAACCCTCGGAATAAATAAATCTTAAAAAAAAAAAAAAAAAAAAAAAGCTAGGCAATCTGAATTCCACAGAGGAGTTTGCCTATCTTTAGCTGGAGCCACGTCGGCCCAGCCCTCCCATGCTGACCCCACCTTAGGCCCAGTACACGGGCCAGCTCTGGGTGGTCCACCTGCAGGCCCGGGGCCACGCCCTCCGCCACGCCCACTTCCACCTGGAGCGCTTTCCTCCGGAATTCAGCTTACTGAAGGCTTAGGTGTGGCCAGAACAGAGCGAGTCCTAAAATGGGAAGCCCCCAGTAACCTAGCTCGAGGCCGCATAGATTTCCACCGCTGTTCCGGGTACGAGTGACAATTTCTTCCTGGGATTTCAGAAAGGGAACGGAGTAGTAAATATCAGAGCGCATCTCGGTAAGTCTGGCTTCGTGAAATGGTGGGGTGTTTTGTCTGTTTTTCTGCTAAGGGAAAGGGAAGAGAGAAGGGCTTGAAAAACACCCATGCAGAGTGTTGACGTTTGCAAATTGGTGATGAGCGAGGCTTGGCAAATAAAATGCCGCTAGCTTTCAGATTGCATCGGTCGCCGGGCTACCTTGAGCCACTGGCCACCAACTCTTCAAACAGATTGAGGAGCAAAGTAGATACACAGTAAAGAAAGCAGGGTTCCGATTGAAACCTCCTCGAAGCTGTGTTTTAAATTTGGTTTCAGATTTTCATGAGCTTTGTTTCATCGAAATATTTGGCTAGGACTATTTTATATTAAAATATTTAAATTATTGTGGCGATAGGACACCTACATGTCTCTTTCCACTTATCTGTAAGTCTCGCTAGATTTACTTCAGGGAAAAGAAAATAGGACAACTTGTTTTATTGTTTTTCCTTAGCTCGTTTTCCACTTTCCTCACCCAGTTTTCCAATCTAACGGTGAAGAATTTTCTCTTGTTTTCCCACCCCTCTGTGCATTCCAGATCTTGGTTCTCAAATTACGAGATCTCTTTCCGCTCTTGTCTCTCAATAATAGATCCATAATAAGCCGGCTAACGTAAACTAGAGCCTGCTGCTCCTTTGCAACCCTGTAGCTGTTTCCTTTGGTGTTGAAATACAGTGCAAATGACTTCCCATAGAATCCCCAGCCTCCTCTGCGCCTGGACTCTGACCACCTCATTGCTGTCCCTGTAATACAAGAATTACGGCTTCAGCCAAGTGTTGGGGGCGCACACCTTTAAACCGAGCACTGGGGAGGCAGAAGCAGGAGGATCTCTGTGAGTTCAAGGCCGGCTGGGTTTTCAGAGCTGGTTCCAGGACAGCCTATCTCAAAAAAAAAAAAAAAAAAAAAAGAAGAAGAAGAAGAAAAAAAGAAAACCAAAGAGGGAAGAAGTGAGAGGGGAAAAGAAAAGAAAAGGAATTACGTACGGCTACTGTGGTAAATATGGCTTCCTCCTGTAGTAAACATGGCTGCCTCCTGTACGTAAATCTGCACCCTGGATTGCTTTATTTCCTGACATCCTGAATCATATCCCTTTTTACAGTGAGTGCACATTGTTTGCTAAAGCGGGACTTTTGGGAGATGTTCTCCCACCTCTCTTCCAAGGGACTAGCACTTCTTCTTTGGGAGTACCGGGGAGCTTTCCTGGATAGTCCTTAAAAGATGGCTTCCCTCCGGTAGGCTGTCTCTCATACTCGGATAGATCTCTGGGTACTTTTCTCTAGCAGAAACTATTTTTGTTAATTTATTGTTTACAGTTTGTGTTCCCCACATTACGAAAGCGTGTCTCTATGATAACTGTGGGCTTTGGGTCTTGTTCCATCTTTGTATTGAGCTCCTAGAACAATGTCAGATTATTGAAGTATTGCCATTAGAGAAATGAAGCGTTAGTTTTATCCCGTGCCATTAGATGTTGTCTTTATCTGTATTTGCCAGTAAGCATTTTGTATCATTTTTGACTAATTAGAAGCTATTGGGCCATGCTTGGTGGAACATTTCTGTAATCCCAGAACTTGTAAAGTAGGGGCAGGAGATCATGAGTTCAAGTCTCCACTACATAGTGACAACTTAAAAAAAAATCATCCTCTTAACTTTATTTGCCATTCTCACAAGATTGCATTTTGGGTAGGGGATAGCAAAATGCTCAAATATCTGATAAACAGCCTAATGAAGAAAAGTAGATGCTAGGTTTAGCTGGTGATGTATTCATAAAATATGTAGCTCTTTGGCTTTTAATCTGTTAGGAAATATTCTATATAATAGCATTTGCAAGTAACTCTTGAGAAAAATATTCGTTAAAATGTCTTAAAGTTCTGAATAAATGCTTAGTAAATTATTTTTTTGAAGGTTTCTGAATCAGACCTCACCAGAACTATAATTAATGCATATTCATAAACTCATTTCCATAGAGAAATGGACTAAGCTCTGATAGGAGACAAAGAAGACTCTCGACCATGTGAATGTCCAGTTCAGCCAGTAGGTAAGACTAAGCTATTTTACAGACAATACCAAGGACTTGAGAAGAACATGCAGTGGACGAGTGGGGTGCCTTTTTCTAGGGAGAGTTTATTATGGTTGATTGATTAAAATTAGAATTAAAACAGCCAGGTGTGCATAGCTTGTGACCCCAGCACTCAAGAAGATTGTGAGTTCATGATCATCCTTGGCTACATAGCAAGTTTGAGGCTCACCTGGAAAAGAAAAGAAAAAAAGAAAGTGCTGTGTGGGGAAGGTGCCTGTCTGCTGTCTGGCTTTGTCTTTGCCCCTCTTGGCCAGCCTAACAGAAATGCCCAGCCAGCCCACTCCTTTCAGCGTGTGTGACAATGAATCCTGACGTCTGCCTACCGTATATCCCTACACTAGGCGGGTTGTGGTGGAGACACAATCCAGTTCTTGTTTGTGGGAGTCCTGGGAATATCCTTGCTGTTGGATATGGATATTAAATGGAATAACTGCTCCTGAACTCCTAGAAGCTACAAAGGGACGTTTTCAGTTTTCTATTTTTGAAGTTTCTTTCCTTTTATTCTTATATTTTATGTATTTAGTGTGTGTGTGCTTGTAAATGGAAGTCAAAGTCCATTCTCTCCACCACGTGTTACTGGGAGCAAGTATGTCATTGGCGCAAGTGGCTTTTCCTACAGAGCCTCCTGACTGGCCAGCTTTATTACTGAGGTCGTTTTTTGTTTGTTTCTTAGACTCCTGTAGCTTGGACTTGCATAAATATTTTAGGCCCAGCTCCTAAAATTAAAAATTTAGAAATACCAATAGACCTCACCAGCACTTGCTTGGGAATGTTGTTAGCCTTGTCTCCCTGCACACATTACTTCATGTTTTCAAACACATTCCTGGGTGTTGCTGACCTTGCCATGTGATTATTAGACTGATTCCTGGTGTGTTTGACCATGCAAGCATTGATGAACATTTTTGGACTAAACTGCCTGTGGATAAACTCTTTAAGCAAGGGAGAACTAGGAGAAAGAGAATGATAAGAGATAAGCTTGGAGAGAAGAAGAGTCAAATCATGCTGCAGTTATTTTAGAGGAACTCATTGAGAGAAACAGCTTTTGTATACCAGCCTAGACAAGGTCATGGCATACAATTTTTCCTCAGTCATGTGATCAGTGTAAATGAAATAAAGAATAGGTGTGTGTGTGTGTGGAGGGGTGCTCTTGCTCTAGCAGTTAAAATGTACTTTTTTTTTTTTATATATATTCTTCTTTTTGCCAAAAGCGAACGGCCATGTCTCCATTGAGTTTATTTATTTTTTATTAACATGGTCATTTTAAAGTAGTTTTAAGCTGTTAATAATCATCCTGCAGCTTTCACATTTGCCCTTATTCAAAGAACATTTAATTTTGGCTCCTACAGCAAGACATCAGAACAATGAAAACATCGTTATCAGACATGCAGTTTGAACATTAAGCAAAAGGCAGCTAGAATTACAACAATAACATTTATGTTGCAATTTTAAATGGTCTTGCTTTTTAGATTTGGTTTTGTTGTTCTTGGTTTGGGGGGGCATGTTTGGTTTTTTTTTTTAATAATGGGAAAATAAAAAGTCAAATTATTACCCTGTGACTTCATTATGCCTTAAAGTCACAAGACATGAGATTCCATAGATTTCTTGTTTTTATTTATTTATATTTATTTATTTATTTGGACCTTTGAGAATCTTCTAGAAAATAGGCCAGCAAACTGCAGTCCAGGAACGAAATCTTGCCTCTCCCTGTCTTATTGTAACAATATCCTCATTCCTTTTACTCTCTGAAATTGCTCCTCACCTCAGTGAGGATGAATAGTTTAGACAGACACATGGGGCCTACCCAAGCCTATATCTGGCTCTGTACTAAATAATAATACTGTTAATAAGAATAAGAATAGCTACTGTCCCTAACCCACTTAAAGAAGCAGGATCCAGTATAGAATGAGTAAAAAGATGTAAGATAGCACTAAGTATGCTCAGCATTTACTGTGTACCATGTATCTTACAAGCAGTATTCCATTTCCTTTTTGCAGCTCTTACGTATGAAAGAAAACAGGACTGTCACACACTGTGGCCTCCAAGTTTTATCATCAACTGCAACTGACCAAATAGTAGGTTTGCCAAAGTTTTTTTTTTTTTTTTTTTTTTTTTTTTTTTTAATAGACCACCACCACCACACCTTTCTTCTTTTCTGCAAGGAACTCAACATGGCATTTATCTCAGTGCTCGATTTCCTGTGAGATGCTGTTAATCAGACACATCTCCATATCCACTGTGAGTGAGACAGGCATAGTTCAAGCCTTCAGACCTGCCAGAAGGGCAGTCAGCCACTTGGTTCTTGGCAGAAATTTTTGTCTGCACATGCTTGCTTCTCATCTTTCTTCAGACCACGAGACCAAGATTCCTTGGATGACCTTCAGGATTTTCCTTACCTTGAGGTTTGCCTAAGTATTCTGTTTAAAATTGCAAACTTAAACTTTCTGCAAGTGCCTTTATTGGTATTTTTTACCATTTTTTTTTTCAACTGAAAGGTGTTTGGCATGCATTGCTTATTTTATTTTTATTTATCCATTTTCGAGGTAGGTTTTCTTGTAGGCTAACTATATATTTGAGGATGACCTTGAACTTCTGACACCCTGCCTCTTCCAAGTACTGCTACCACAGTCTTTTTTTTTGGGGGGGGGGGGGGTTTCGAGACAGGATTTCTCTCTGTAGCTTTGGAGGCTGTCCTGGAACACACTTTGTAGACCAGGCTGGCCTGGAACTCACAGAGATCCACTTGCCTCTGGCTCCCAAGTGCTGGGATTCCAGGCATGCGCCACCACAATCCTTTTATGCTATGCTGGGGATTGTACTCGGGGCTTTGTGTGCTCTAGATGAGCATTCTACTAACTGAGCCATATCCCCAGTCCACATTGGTTATTTTATATGCTTATAAAGATTCTGCTCCATAAAGGCATGGATTTTTCTATGTTTCCTTACTGATATGTCATGAACAACACAGGCTAGAGTAGGGTGGCACCCTACTGAGTGCTGAGTCACTACTGGCTGTGAGGTCATGTGATTTATTGGAGCGTTCAAGTCGTTCAGGTGTGTTCAGGGTCACAATTCGTTTCCTTTTAGTTTTGTTAGTATACGTTAGTCACTGTTCTTGCAAAGTGAATTGTAACCCTTTTTTCTTTCTTTGTTTATTCTTTTCTCACACAATATATATCCTGACTCCAGTGTTCTGTTCTTCCACTTCTCACAGTCCCCCTACCCACTCATGCCTCTACCCGCACCCCCAGACCACCAGCTCCTCCCTTTCCCTTCAGAAAGAAGCTGGCCTCCCATAGATACCAACCAACGGCAAAACAAGATTCGAACCCTCGTATTAAAGCTGGACAAGAGGGCTGGAGAGATGGCTCAGAGGTTAAGAGCACTGGCTGCTCTTTGAGAGATCCCAGCAATCTGCATGGTAGCTCACAACCATCTATAATGATGTCTGGTGCCATCTTCTGGTGTGCAAGCATGCATGTAAGCAGAACACTGTATACATAATAAAGGCTGGGTGAGGCAACCCAGTAGGACAAAAAGTATCCTGAGAGCAGACAAAGAGTTACAGATACTTCCACTCCCAGAGTCCTGATTAGTTGATTCTTTTTTTTTTTTTTTTTGGTTTTTCCAGACAGGGTTTCCCTGTGTAGCTTTCCTGGAACTCACTTGGTAGCCCAGGATGGCCTCGAACTCACAGAGATCCGCCTGGCTCTGCCTCCTGAGTGCTGGGATCAAAGGCGTGAGCCACCACCGCCCGGCGATTAGTTGATTCTTTTGGCGATGTTCTCCTGGTGTTCTTGACCTTCCTCCCCCTGTCCTGCAGGATTCCCAGAGCTCACCACTAATGTCTCTACATCTGCATCTGCTCCCATCAGCTGCCAGGGGGAACCTCTCTGACATTTGAGCTGGGTATCATTAAAAATCATTTCATTGATTTTTGTTTTGTTTTTTGACAGTCCTGTTTCTACCCTAGATCTGCTGGGCTATCCAACTTCCAGTTCCTGGCTATCCAGGAAGTGTCTTGAGCATGGGCCTCAAGTTAGACCAATCACTGAGTGGCCACTCCCACAAGTTCTGAGTCACCATTTCTCCAGCTTATCTTGCAGGCAAGAAAAGTTGTAAGGTCAGAGTTTTTGTGGTTGGGTTGGTGTCCTGTCCTACCACTGGAAGCCTTCCCTGGTTATAAAAGATGGCTGGTTTAGGCTCCATATTCCCAGTTACTAGGGGTCCTCACTAGGGTCACCCTTGTAGATTTCAAGGAGTTTCTTCTGCACTAGGTTTCCACACTACTCCCAAGATTCCCCGTAATTCCAGACATCTCTCCCAGTACTCTCTGTCTCCAACCCTCCTTCCCCCATCTGATTCTTCCTGTTCCCATCCCCACCTGCAAAATCTATTCTCTTTCCCCTTCCCAGGCAGATCCAGTCATCCACCCCTCACTTGAGCCTTCCTTGTTACTTATCCTGTCTCGGTCTGTGGGTTGTAACATGATTATTGTCTGCTTCACAGCTATTATTTATAAGGGCATTCATTCCATGTCTGTCTTTCTGGGTCTGAGTTACTGTGTTACCTCTCACTCAGGATGATGTTCCATTTGATTGAAGAGTTCATGGGGTTTTTTTGTTTTGTTTTGTGTGTGTGTGTGTGGGTGTGTGTTTCATTTGGTTTTTGTTTTGTTTTGTTTTGTTTTCAAGACAGGGTTAGCTCTGGCTGTCATGGAACTCGATTTCTATACCAGCTGGCCTTGAACTCACAGAGATTAAGGTCCTTGCCTCTTCCTCGTAAGTGTTGGTATTAAAGGCAATGTCATTTTTTTAAAAGCTGAGTAGTACTCTTGTTGTGTAAATGTACCACATTTTCTTTACCCATTTGTAGGTTGAGGGGCATCTAGTCTGTTTCTAGTTTCTGATTGTTATGAATTAAGCTGCTATGAACATAGTTGAGTAAGTATCCTTGTGGTAGGATGTTTTTGGGTATATACCCAAGAGTGATATAGCTGGGTCTTGAGGTAGATTGATTTGCAATTTTCTGGGAAACTACCATATTGATTTCCAGAGTGGCTATACAAGTTCGCATTCCTACCAGCAGTGGAGGAGTGTTCCCCTTGCTCCACAACTTCTCCAATATAGGCTGTCACTTGTGTTACTGATTTTAGCCATTCTGACAGGTGTAAGATGGTATCTCAGTCCTTTTGATTTGCATTTCCCAGATGGCTTAAGATTATTGAAGATTTCTTTGTTTTAATGTGTTTCTCAGCCATTTGAGATTCCCTTATTTCAAATTCTCTTTTTATATCTGTACCCCATTTTTAAAATTTTGATTGGTTTATTGATGTCTAGTTTCTTGAGTTCTTTGTATATTTTAGATATTAGCCCTCTATAAGATGAGGTGAAAATCTTTTCCCGTTCTGTAGGCTACCATTTTGTCCCATTGATGTTGTGCTTTGCCTTACAGAAGCTTTTCAGTTTCTTGAGGTCCCATTTATTATGTCGATCTTCCTGCCTGCCTCTATTGGTGATCTGTTTAGAAGTGGTCTCCTGTGCCAGTGCATTCAAAGCTATTCCCCACTTTCTCTTCTATCAGGTTCAGTGTATCTGGTGTTATGTTGAGGTCTTTGATCCACTTGGACTTGAATTTTGGGCATGGTGGTAAATATTGATCTATTTGCATTTTTCCACATGCAAACATCAAGTTAGACCAGCATCATTTGTTGAAGATACTTTCTTTTTTCAATTGTATATTTCTGGCTTTTTTTTTTTTTTAATCAAAAATCAAGTGTTCATAGGTATGTGGATTTACCTCTCTGGGTCTTTGATTCTATTCCATTGATCCACCTGTCTATTTTTATGTCAATAACATATAACTTTTATTACTATAGCTCTGTAGTACAGCTTGAAATCAGGGATGATGATACCTCCAGAAGTTTTTTTTTTTTTTTTATTGTTCATTATTATTTTAGCTATCTTGGGTTTCCTGTTTTTCCATATGAAATTGAGTATTGTTTTTTCAATTTCTGTGAAGAATTCAATTGGGATTTTAATGGAGATTGCATTGATTCTGTAGATTGCCTTTAGAAGGATGACCATGTTTACTATGTTAATCCTACCATTCCATGACATGAGCATAAGAGATTTTTCGATCTTCGGATATCATCTTCAATTTCTTTCTTCAAAGACTTCAAGTTTTTGTCATACAAGTGTTTCATTTGCTTGCTTATGGTTACCTCAAGATATTTTATATTGTTTGTGGCTATTATGAAGGGTTTTGTTTCCCTGATTTCTTTCAGTCTGCTTGTCATTTGTAGGAGGGCTACTGATTTTTTTCTTTTAATTTTAGTTACTCTTGTATCTGCCTCTTTGCTGAAGGTATTTATCAGCTGTAAGTAGAATCTTTGGGGTCACTTATGTACACTGTAATCATCTGTAAATAAGGATACTTTGACTTCTTCCTTTACAATTCATATCCAATTGTTCTCCTTCAACTGTCTTACTGCCCTAGCTAAAACTTCAAGCATTATATTGAGTAGATATAGAGAGTGGACAGCCTTGTCTTGTTCCTGATTTTAGTGAAATTGCTTTGAGTTTCTCTCCATTTAATTTGATGTTGGCTATAAGCTTGCTGTAAATGGCCTTTTAAGTTAAACATAATTTATAACTTTATATATATGAGAGAGAGAGAGAGAGAGAGAGAGAGAGAGAGCGAGCGCACTCGAATGTGTGGAAAGAGTGCATGTGCTCGAATGTGTGGCTCACTCATGGAAGTCAGAGGACCGTCTATGGGAGTTGGTCCTTTCCTACGGTGAGTCCCAGGATTAAACTATGGTGAGTGGCCAGCAACTTCCTGCTGAGCCATCTCACTGACTATCTACACCTTTTACTGAAGTCATTTTCTTACAGTAGCTCTGGTATTGGAATATATTTTAACTTTAGGTTACTATCTAAGGCAGGTGTTTGCTGGGGGTGATTAACATTCATCATTCAAGAAGGAAGCAGTCCAGAGAACATGAAAGAGCAAATGAAGAAAATGGCAAAGACAAGTGGCCAGAAAGGCCTGGGCGAAGAAGCCCTCAGTAGGGCGAACCCAAAACAAGAGGAGGCGAGGCAAGACCAGGAGACAAGAGGGGAACCTCTCCACATAACATACACCATCCACGATGAAGATGTGTACAGTGAGACAAGACCCAAGACTAAGGAAGAAGACTTCCTCGACGGTTACATAGAGTGCATCGTTAGAGGTGAGTTTTCTGAACCTGTTTTGGAAGAGGATTTACTTTTTAAGGCCTTCGAAAACCTAGAGGAAGCCGAACAAGACCTTTCCCGCCATATCCTCGAAGCGAGTTCCCTTCTTGAAAGTTCTTTGGAATACGTGACTAAGGGGAAAAAACTAGAAGAATGCCAGGCCAAGCAAGAGCAGCCTCAACAGACTGTTGGAGCCAACCCAGCACTCGGAAGTTCCACGCACACGACTGACCCAGAGCTTCCTGTTGAAAAAACATCGGAAGCTGATTTATCAGATCATAAGCAGCTTGCGGAACTTACTGGAGAGGAGCCGAGGGGTGGTGAATACTGTGGTCCCTTATTGATGCTGGAGTGCCCTCAGACTGGTTGCAAGAAAAAGCTGAAGAATAAAACTGCCCTGAGGAAGCACATGCTTATTCACGGACCCCGACAGCACACGTGTGCAGAGTGCGGGAAAGCTTTTACAGAGGGCTCGAAACTAAGGCGACACCTCCTGGTTCATAGTGGAGAGAAGCCATTTCAGTGCACCGTCGAAGGGTGTGGGAAGCGCTTCTCGCTGGAGTTCAACTTGCGCACCCATATCCGCATCCACACTGGTGAGAAGCCCTTTGGGTGCCCCTTTGACGGCTGCCAGAAGAGCTTTATTCAGTCAAATAATCTGAAAATCCACATCCTCACCCATGCAAAGGCAGGGAAAAAATGCTGAAATCAAGACCAACTGCCCTTAGGCTGGGACGTCTTAACGGATGAGTCAGTGGGTATCTGTCTACTTTGGAGTATTGTTTGTAGGGAGTGATGGCTAAGATAAATTTGCAGCTTAGAAAGCATACCTTCGTTTTTTTATGCTTCATTATACCATTTTAAGAATATTTTTATATTCCACGGTGTAGTTCCAACAGAAAAGTCAATGATGAAGTCACTTCAAAAGCATAATCTTCAATATATGTGCTGCATTATTGAATGTGATGAGGGTTTTTTGCATACTTCATAGAAAATCGCTGACTTTTTAATTATGCAGTTTCTAATTGCCTAGCATTTACCTTCAGAAATGTACTTCATGATAGATGTGATAATCCCAAAGAATGAAAAACTTGGCATTATTGAACAAATGAATGAATACTTACATGTTTTTAAATAAAATATTTTTTTTCATTTTCTTCATTGTATCAAACTATTAATGAATGATAGTTAAATGTGAGTGGTTATATAATAAAAGTTGATCCATCTGAAAATTTTAGGTGTTCCAAAATAGAAGGACTTAGAACTCTAGAAATGTGCTAAATTTCTAAAAAAATAAGCCAAAAGTGCATTAAAAAGATAACAGCAGGTCATGACGGTAAACCTGGCAGTTAGGAAGGAGGCAGGGGTAGGCAGATCTGTGAGTTCGAGGCCAGCTGGGGCAACCTCAAGCGTGGGAGGCCCACCAAAACTATAGAGGCACCATGTCTCAGGATAGGAAGAAAGAGGGAGCATTTAATTGTTTTTTAAAATGTTGCAAAAGGGTGGGGTGTGGTGGTACACACCTTTGATCCCAGCACTCAGAGGGTATAGGCAGGTAGATTCCACTGAGTTTGAGCCCAACCTGGTTCACATAGCCAAGTATCAGCTACGCCAGGACTACACAATGAGACATTGTTTACAAAAATAGTGTCATTTAACCATTCAGTATTGATACACCAGTCTGTTAGGATAGAAATTGTCTATTTTGAGATGTTTTGTTAGAGTGCTCTGTTAACTTTCTGAGGGCCACCACACAGTGACCAAATCGGAGTGGCCCAACATTACCAGAAATGCGTTCTCTGCTAGTTATGGAGACTATAGGTCAGAAATCAAAAGGTCACACCAGGATTTTGTTTCCCTGCTGTGCTGAGTCTTCTTACATCTGCTTTCTGTTGTTTTCTGTTTAGATCCCTTTTTATCCAGACACCAGTCATATTGGGTACCATTCGGCCTGAAGACCTGTCATCTTAATTATCTTAAAAAGACCTTCATATGAGATCATATTCTGGTTCTACCCTACTGAGAGCTAAAAGTTTTAATTATGAATTCTCAGGAGGATACAATCCCATAAATGTGTGGTGCTCTTGACCCAATCATTTTTATTTCTAAAGTACTTCAGAAATGCTTGCAGTCATGTTTGGAGGTATTTCCTCAAGGACGGTTAAGTGAATTCTATTTAATTGTAGTAAATTCATAATGTAGATGTCCACTCAGTAAAAACAGTGATATGCAATTTTTTTTAAAAGAAAGATACAAAGAGAAATGGGTAAAGGACCATATCTAGACGGGACCCATAGATAGAGGAATTTTGTTGTTTTTAATTGATGGGATAAAGTGGTGTGCATGCTAGGGAAGGAATTCAAAGTGGTTAAATATGGATAAAGAGGAAAAGGTGGCTGAAATAAAAATCTAACTCCATTCTAAAATTTAACTTATTTGTCTAACTGCGAAGTGAACTATCAAAGACCAGGAAATAAGCATCCATCAAACTTAGAATGCACCCCCCACACACACCAGTCAATGTAGATAATTTGGTAGTTAAAAAACTTTGTTTTGAAGACCCCTGGAAGTTACAGCACATCTTTTTAGGAAAGAAGAAAAACAAATGAATGAAGATTAATCTTGATTTTTTTTAAAGATTTATTTATTTATTATGTATACAGAAGAGGACGCAAGATCTCATTGCAGATGGTTGTGAGCCACCATGTGGGTGCTGGGAATTGAACTCTGGACCTCTGGAAGAGCAGTCGGTGCTCTTAACCTCTGAGCCATCTCTCCAGCCCTAATCTTGATTTTTATAAATGCCAAAATTTTAAAGACATAAAATTCAGGGTTTACAGTTTGACTTCCGTGTAAAGTTGTTGCTGATATGTGCTACTACAGAATGTTAGGTATTCATGATGTATTTGGTAGGGCAACTCTCCTATCACTTTTATAGGCATGTGGCTCCTGAAACTCCAGGTTAACACCAGTAAACTAGGGCACAAAAGCCATTCATAAATTTCAGTTTTCTTCTAAATCAAACACCTGCTTACAGAACTTAAGACGAGTTTAATCAAGGTGATGGATCACGTGTCTATCTGGTGTTTGCTTTGGCCAGCCTTGTGTCTGACTCAATCCTTTATGGATTCTCGTTTCAGAGTGAAGATTAAAAACCAAGCAAAAGATGCAGAGATTAGGGTGCAAGCTCTTAAGTCTTGAGACAGCACTCTGGAAGGATCAAGATTGGCTCTCCATGTAGAGGCTGGTCTACTCTATTTCTTTCATGAGAAAAAGCCGGCGAAGTTATAAGAGGCTTAGAAAATTCTGATGTAGGAACAGGATGTGGACTGGCTAGTCTGGCATTTCTTTCTCCAACCCCTACCCCTGCCCAAAGATGTAGATAGAATGGCAAAGGTGTAGGAAAATGAAGATATGGAAAAGAGGTTAGATGTTGAGGGGTGGCATTTGAAACACTTTTTAATGTTTTACTTTGTTTTTTTAACGTGTGGTGTTTTGCCTTTATGTATGTCTGTGCACCGTGTGAATACAATGTTTGCAGAGGCTAGAATGGATCATTGGATCCCCTGGAACTGGAGTCACAAAAGATTATGTGGGTGCTGGTTATTGAACCCAGGTCCTCTAGAAAAGCAGCCCATAGGCCGGGCGGTGATGCTGCACGTGCTGGGAGGCAGAGCCAAAAGGTCTCTGAGTTCGAGGCCAGCTTGGCCTACAGAGTGAGATCCAGGACAGGTAGCAAAACTACACAGAGAAACCTTGTCTTGAAAAAAAAAAAAAAACAGGAAAAACAGCCAGTGCTCTGAGCCACTTAGTAATCTCTCCAGCCCTTTTGTTATGTGTTAGAAATGAAGGCATACATATTTCTCACATTTATGTTTTATATAGGAACAAACATCTGAGCGGGACTAAAGAATGAGTCCAGAATACCGTCATTTAATCAGTTCCAGTTCTGGGTGATTGACATGCATACATGTACAGACATTAGATTGCTCTAGACTTTCCTGAACAACTGAGTTTTATTTGCCGACTCTGTTCCTTCTCTGCCTCCCTACTTCTGGTGATGAAGAGTATACTATTTCTGTGTATTTGATTGTCTTTGTTTTAACATAATATGTATTTGCTGGTGGTATTTGGCTTTATTATTTTAATATACTGGCCTCTAAGACTTTCACGTTACAAAGGGCTGCTTTCTCTTGTAAGTATTCCAGCATGTGTTGCTTCCACACCTTGCCTATTATAAACAACCTTAATGAACAAAGGGATCTAGATATCACAAGACTGGAATGGCAGAGTTAGATATTAGTCCTGCTTCTGACCTCCAAGGGCACCAGGCACATGATGCATACACATATATAAAGGCAAAACATGCATAAAATAAATTCAAAAATTTTAAAAGAAGCCATCCTCACTGGTGTGGAACTCGCTCACTGTGGTTTTATCATTTGACCTCAGTGAGCACCTTCACAAATGTGATGCACACACACACACACATTTTGATTTTTTTTTTAAGATGAACGACTACATAGCACATGAAACACTGTTCCACTTCACGGAGACACTTTTGAGACAGGGTCTAACTGTAACCTTGGTTGGCCTGAAGCTCACCACGCCCATTTTTTCAGGTTCCTATGTTACTCTGTCCTGCCGGGTGTGTGCATGTGCAGACATCCATGTGCTCTTGTGTTGTAATTACCCCATGCACTGCTTCTGACTGAACAAACTGCATGATTACATCCTGCATTGGACACAGAACAGTACAAGTTACATTAAAAACCCATTATATCTGCAACTCCGAGCAAGAGACTATAATTAAAAGGCAATTTGATGAAATTACCTTTAAGAGTACAAGAGTTTAAGCAAGCTTTGGTAAATGAACGTTAATGGTTAGCATGTGGGTTTTATTAGCTTTTTTTTTTGCTCCTTTTCTCTGTGACCCTAGTGTTGAATTTCTTAGATGTTGGTGGACCAGACATGAAGAACACCTGTACCAAGCTGTGCTTTACCATATGGCTAAAGTCATATCCATAAAACAAGCTAACATAACTTTTGTGACTTTAGTAAATCAAAGGTATTAGGAAGGCTTCAATGATGCCCTGGGCATTAATAAACTATTCTTAGCACTCCTAAGATCATAGTTGTGTGCCATTAAAAAGTCTAGTACATGCTCCCTACAACTCAAAATGATGGTCGTAAAATATACATACAAATCAAAGAAGTAATAAAACTGGGAAGAATTTTTATAATCATCACCATTAAATGTCAAAATGCTGCACACAATGTATGTAATTACACCCTATTTTCTAAGAAAATTGGTATATATACAAACTGCTAAGGACTAAACATGGTAAATTTTTGGTGTATGGAAATGCTTTGCCAAGTCTATGTGGTTTCTAGAACTTTCCACCATGCAATGTAAGGGTGGCAGCCAAACTCCTTGCCATTCCTATTAAAACCTAAGCTCTTATGTCACAACCATGTCTGTAATCTCAGCTATTCTGGAAAGTGAGGCAGAAGAATTATGAATTCAAGGCTAAGGTAGGCAACTTAGTGAGAGCTGGTCTCAGTTTTTACAAAAGAGTTGAGATACAGTTCAGTGGAGTGGCTAAGTCCTTGTCTGCCTTTTACAGGCTCTGGGCTCATTCACTCTGGGGGTTGGGCGGGGGAGCGATGGTGGCACACGCCTTTAATCCCAGCACTTGGGAGGCAGAGGCAGGTGGATCTCTGAGTTCGAGGCCAGCTTGGTCTACAGAGAGAGTTCCAGGACAGGCTCCAAAAGCTACAGAGAAACCCTGTCTTGAAAGACCGGGAAAAAAAAAAAAAAGAAAAAGTAAAGTCTTGATCTGCAAGGCTCTGGGGACTATCCCTAACACGTCATACACATAAATTACATAAATAAATAGATAAATAACTATGCAAATAAGTTGAGCTTCTAGATATGTCAACTAGCTTAATTTAATTATCCCACATTATATTTGTGAATGATTATGTCACTTTGTACCGCAATCTTATTCAAACAAAAATAAACAGCATGATTATTACTACTATTTGTGATGCTGTAAAATCTGCATCACCCCACCTACCCTTAGCTCACATGAGCCTGAGAAGCTACTCTCTCTTGAAGCACTAAGAACAACATCCTGGGGCTAGAGAGATAGCTCCGTGGTTAAGAGCACTGGCTGCTCTTTCAGAGGTCCTGTGTTCAATTCCCAGCAACGACTTGGTGGCTTAAAAGTATAAATAAACAAACAAACAAACAAACAAATCTCTTAAAGCCAGGCAGTGGTGGCGCATGCCTTTGATCCCAGCACTCAGAAGGTAGAGCCAGGCGGATCTCTGTGAATGAGGCCAGCCTGGGCTACAAAATGAGTTCCAGGAAAGGTGCAAAGCTACATAGAGAAACACTGTCTCAAAAAACAAAAAAACAAAAACAAAAAAAAACCCATCCTGGACAAAATAAAATCTATACTACACACAGAGACCTTGTCTGGATAAGACATGTAGGGGAGAGGACAGAGAAGCTGGCCATGGGCTAATGAGGGTGCCAGACATTCATGAAGGAGCTATTTGGAGAAGTTCACCCACCATCAGCCAACAAGGTAGCCTGGCCTGGTGTGGGAAACAATTTGTCTAAATGGTCCATTGTGATATGTCTAACTCAGTAAATGACAAAATAAATGGGCTGTTTCAGATGCTTAAGTTTGGGGGTTGGTTTATCT
Organism: Onychomys torridus; assembly: GCF_903995425.1. Classification (NCBI taxonomy): domain Eukaryota; kingdom Metazoa; phylum Chordata; class Mammalia; order Rodentia; family Cricetidae; genus Onychomys; species Onychomys torridus. The sequence goes on along the minus strand of NC_050459.1, from coordinate 36,916,010 downwards.
ATAACAGCAGACAGTATCAATTATAAGCCACATTTAGGTTTATTATTTGAAGTTCAGTCTCTGCTTACATTTGTATGGTTTCTATATGCACAAACACATCATATAATATATACATTATAGATATAGATAATGTCTAGAATCAGGTGGAAACCTTCCAGTATTTTATTCATTCCCCGTCAATAGGTCCACTGTCTGAATGCAACCATTCCACATGTCAATGCTATGTAAGCAGTTGCCACACTGTGTTTATGGGGAAATGGCAAAAAAAAAAAAAAAAAAAAAAAAAAAAGGCAAATGAAGATGCAAAAGACGTTGAATAGGCCAGGCAGCGGTAGTGGCACACGTTTTTAATCCCAGCACTCAGGAGGCAGAGGCAGGCAGATCTCTGTGAGTTCGAGGCCAGCCTGGTCTACAGAGAGAGTTCCAGGACAGGCTGCAAAGCTACACAGAGAAACCCTGTGTTGGGAAAGATTACACATTATCTCAAGATGGAGAAGAAAGAAATAAAGAACAATGATTTCCCAGGTACAGAATTTCTGTTTTGTGTGATGGAAAAGCCCCACAAATGGACAGTAGTATCAGGATATAGTATCATGAATGGAATAAATCAATACAATTAATGTAATTAATGAATATCATAGATATAGTTATTGAATGAATACCACAAATGTAATTTATATCATGAGTGTAATTAATATCATGAATGTAATTCTGCCACTGAATTGTGAACTTAAAAATGGTTACAATTGCAAATATTACATTCATTTTTTAAAAAAGGATGGAATGTAATCACCATACATTATATGTGTGTATGAAATTGAAGACAGCGATGTTCTAAAATAGAAAGTGGTGATGGTGTCATGGGCCTATGAGAATGCTGAACTATAAAGTCTATCAAATTATGCAAACAGGCAAATTGTATACTATGTGAATTATTTTTCAATAAAGATTTTATAAAACATAAAAAAACCCAAAACCAACCTTGAACTTCTAATCCTCCTGCCTCCACCTCCTGGGTGCTGGAGTACTCCACCATCCATTTTTATGTGCACTGCACTGGGGACAGTACCCAGGTACTCACGCATACTAGAGAAGCACTCCACCAGCTGCACCACATAGTATTTTTTAGAAAGATGTGTGCTGTGGGTGATTGACTGATAAATAAAATGCAGATTGGCCAGTAGCCAGGCAGGAAGTATAGGTGGGACAAAGAAGAGGAGAAGTCTGGGAAGTGAAAGGCTGAGTGGAGGAGACCCCAGCCTGCCATCCAGGGAGCAGCATATAAAGGCAGCAGGTAAAGGCATGGAACACATGGTGACATGTATTTTAACAAAAATGGGCTGAGTTTAAGTGTAAGAGCTAGACAGTGGTAGGCCTGAGCTAATGGTTGAGCAGTTTAATTGATATGAGCTTCTGAGTGATTATGTTATAAGTGGTTGTGGGGTCCATGGAGCTGGGCAGGACTGTAGAAAATTCCAGCTACAGGTGTGCCCAGCTTGAGGTTTGCTGATTCTTGGGTGCATTCCCATGGATATACGGGACTGACTGTAGTTTCAAAATGATGTTCTTGATGTAGCTTCAGAGGTATACCCAGTAAACTGGAGAGTTCCCTCTTCATAGACCAGCAAGACTGTTGTATTTGGTAAGTGGTCTCAGGAAACTGTAGCCACCTCTACCAAAACAGACTTGTCTCTCAAGGCTAGTGCAGGGATAATCTCCACTTGGAAGGTACAGTTTCTCTTCGGTTCTCTCCATCAGAAAACTCCCAGCATTCCCGCTGCCCCCACCATTGCCTTTAAAAGCTGTTCCCCTTTAACATTCTGACCCAAGCCACAGTGCATAGCTCTTGGATACTTCGCAGCAGTAAAACTGAGACGAGACTGGGACATGTAAAGAGCCTCTTAAAGAGAAGAAAGGAAGGAACACAGTATAACTTATTTTTTCTCAGTTCATGGGCTAAAGACAGAGGCACTTGTTTCGGGATTTGAGTTTAACCAAAAACCACTGTTGACTCACGTTTGTCTGAGACCTGCTTTTTGTTTTCTTCCCTCATTTTGCCCAATATGTTTCCTCCCTTTTCTGAAAGTTTAAACCCACAAATCATGTGACTTCACATTTCTCTTCTGGGCTGACATTACAAGCAATTTGCCAGCTTTGAAAAAGAGATAAACGCACACAGACTTATTTGGGGGAAAAGGGTCTTGTAGAGCTAGGGCTGGCCTGGAACTTGTTGTATAGACAGCATTGACCTTGAACTTCTGATCTTGCATCCTCCTCAATATGGAGATTATAGCCATGCACCACAGTGCCTGGATTAATGCTAGTGATCAAGGTCAGAGCTTCACACATGTTGGGCAAGATTCTACCTATGAGCTATATTGCTAGTCCTCATATATATTCTTTTATTTTCTCATATATATTCTTTATGGGCTTTTTCTTCTGGAACTCCTCTAGGGGATTAAAAGTATTAGAAAACCTTTAAAACTCCAACATGGGAGTGGAGAACAAACACAAGAGAGAACTTTGTAGAGGCTGGCAAGGCCCTTTATAAACCATCTTAAAGGGGGACTTTATCTTCTAGTCAATAAAGTAAGCATAAGGAGGATTAAGCAAGTAAGCGACATGATCAAATTCACTTTTGAGAAAAGTCATCTGGGAAGCAGACTGAAGATGGATTAGCAGGAAGGAAAACACACAGCTGTTGCAATAACCCAGAGGAAAGGCAAGTCTTACTGGGCCTTATATTTCCAGTGCAGATAGAGAACACAATAAATGATTAATGGGTGTTTAAATAAATGCTTGGCTGGACATAACTGAAAAGATTTCCAAGCAGCAGTAAAAATAGAAAAACGACATATGCCCTAAACTCAAAGTCAGTGACATACAGCAATCAAAGGACAAAGAATCCAATTTGAAATGGCCATAAGGCTTGAGTAGATACTTCTCCTGTGAAGGCTCACAAATAGCCAGTAGACACAAGAAAAGACATCCACTGGTGTCATTCGAGAAATGCACATCAAAACCACAGTTGGAGCCACTTTGCATTCATTAGCAAATGTTTGTCCAAATGTGAAGGAAATCAGCCCCTCCACCACTGCTGGTGACTGCCAGTACAGTGATTTTCGACTTCATAAAAGAGATGTGCGGCATCCTGATGGGTCTTCATTTGCCATAGATATTTTCCTGACAAATAGCAGCACTCTGAAATTGATACTCGTATTTAGGGGGAAAAGAAACATGCAAAGGGTGCTGACTATTTTTAAGAATATTAGTACTCACTAGGCAGTGGTGGCACATGTCTTTAATGCCAGCACTCAGGAGGCAGAAGCAGGTGGATCTCTGTGAATTCGAGGCCAGCCTGGTCTACAGAGCTAGTCCAGGACATGTTCCAAAGCTACAGAGAAACCTTGTCTCAAAAAACCAAAAGAAAAAAAAAGGATGGTGTTACCTTATTCACTTCTGATCCACACAATTATCAATCCAGGGATGAATGAAAAAAGAAAATGTGATATCTACACACCCAAAGGAATACCATCACACTTACAAAGGAGGGAATTGCCATCTGTGGTCCAAAAGATGAACCTATAAGACATTACACCATGTGAAATAAGCCAGCTGCAGGAAGGCAGATGCAACACCTGGGACCTAAAAAGATTCAAGTGTTAACTGAGCAGAGAGTAGAATGGTGATAACAAAGGTGCTGTGGGATGTTCTGTATGTTAAATGTGTTGCTCTGATTGATTAATAAATAAAATACTGATTGGCCAGTAGCCAGGCAGGAAGTATAGGCGGGACAAGGAGAGAGGAGAATTCTGGGAAGTGGAAGGCTGAGACATAGAGACTCTGCCAGCCGCCGCCATGACAAGGAAGATGTAAGGTACGGGTAAGCCACGAGCCACGTGGCAACTTATAGACTAATACAAATGCCTTAATTTAAGATAGAAGAACAGTTAGCAAAAGCCTGCTGCAGCCATACAGTTTGTAAGCCATACAAGTCTCTGTGTGTTTACTTGGTTGGGTCTGAGTGGCTGCAGGACTGGCGGGTGAGAGAGATTTGTCCTGACTGTGGGCCAGGCAGGAAAACTCTAGCTACGCAAAGGACAGAGGGGGAGGGGGAGACTGTACTAGAGAGCGGTTAGGAGGAGGCAGCTTAAAAGGTTTATCGCATAAGATGCCGGCAGTGGTTAATAAAGACAGGCATATGTCATGTAGTCTAAAAATTGTTGAAAATAAATCTTATGAGTTCTACCTACAAAGAAAAAGGCAACTGTAAGGGAGGGCATACATTTAATCACCTCTATTTTGCTATTCCAATGTACATTGGAATATATGTTTCAAAACAACACCTTGTACATGAGAAATCTCAAGTTAATGTGTCAATTAAAAATTAATTCTTGCTGGACGGTGGTGGTGCACACCTTTAATCCCAGCACTCGGGAGGCAGAGGCAGGCAGATCTATGTGAGTTTGAGGCCAGCCTAGTCTACAGAGTGAGTTCCAGGAAAGGCACCAAAAATACATGAAGAAACCCTGTTTCAACCCCCCCCAAAAAATAATAATAAATTAATTAATTCTTAAAGCTTGCCTTAGTTATCTTGGTATTTTAGATGTGCCTGTTAATAATACTCTGTATATTTTGTTGTAAAGGATGAATGTAGTGGCCTAAACAATTATAATCTGTAGGTCCCTCAAAAAGACAATGTATATTCCTAATCCGGAAGACACCTATACACCAGGAAGAAAAAAGCCTGACTTAAAGCTCACTATGAATTGTAGGACAGGGAAATAATTATCAAATGTCTAAATGGGTGCTAACTTTTTTTTTTTTTTTTTTTTTTTTGTTTTTCAAGACAGGGTTCCTCTGTGTAGCTTTGTGCCGTTCCTAGAACTCACTCTGTAGCCCACCAGGCTGGCCTCGAACTCACAGAGAACCGCCTGCCTCTGCCTCTACCATCCAGCTGGTAACACCATCTTGTTCTGACTCAATTTTGTATCTTTTTTTTTTTTTTTACACAGTTATAAGCTCTTCACTCCCCTCCCCCAACAGTCCTGTCTGCCTTGGCAACACATTTGAGATTTTCATGACCTGGACTGTGGTCCATATATATTAACCAAAATAGCAGAAGTAAACTAAAATAACTGGAAAAGATACACATCAAAAACAATTGGCACGTTACATCTAAAGCAATTACTATGCTCTGTCAGGAATGAACCATTCAAGGTTACTCTGACTTACATCTAGCATTGAGGTAAATTATGGTATGGTCTCTGCAATTTTTGCTTTTAAAATCTCTGTACCATGAGACTTTGCAGAGCACAAGCCTACTTTTGGTCTGGCAATAGACAAACAACTTTTTACTCATGCTTGTACTTTGCCATATTTCTTTTCTTAATTATATTTTGTATTTATTCTTTGACAAATTCATACATTTATGCAGTGTATCTTGATGATATCCACCTCCCAGTTCTCCCCCAAACCCAAACATGTCTCCCTCCCAACCTCATGTGTTCTTTAAAATTATTATTACCCTAATCTGAGTACAGGCCTATAACACTACCTTTTCGAAACTGAGGTAGGAGCAGATTGAGTTGGAGACCAAGCTGGGCTACATAGAGAAACCCTGTCTCCTAAAAACCAGTGAACCAATGGCGGTGGCAGTCTAGTGAATGCATTCTTAAAAACTATTAGTTTCAGGGGTTGGAGAGATGGCTCAGTGGTTAAAAGCACTGACTACTCTCCCAGAGGATACTTGGGTTCAGTGTCCAGAGCCCACATGGGACTCACAACCATCTGTAACTCCTGTTCTAGGGGATCTAACACCCACTTGGCTCCAATGGGGACCACACACAAATGGTTCACAGATATACCCACAAACAAAACACTCTTACTAGCCGGGTGGTGGTGGCACATGCCTTTAATCCCAGTACTCGGGAGGCAGAGCTAGGTGGATCTCTGTGAGTTCGAGGACCTCCTGGGCTACAGAGTGAGTTCCAGAAAAGGCACAAAGCTACACAGAGAAACCTTGTCTCAAAAATAAATAAATAAATAAATAAATAAATTAAAATAAAACAAAACACTCTTACTTGTAAAATAGAAATAAAATTTCAAAAAGACTGAAAAAGCTATCAGTTTCATCAAATGAGCAACAAATGCAAATTTGCATGTTGTGCTAAATAATGTGTCATTATGGACATAAGTGTGTAGGAGGTAAAAGTGAGGAAAAGATTGGAGAAAGGTCATCTTGGAAGACAGAAATTCTGGAAGTCTGAAAAATGCAGCTGTTGTAAAGGTAAGGAGGATGTAGAAGCATTAAGTGATGCTCAGGTCAGCCATCTGGCCTTGGGGATATGCAGGGAAGTTGCAGTGGCATCCTGAGATTTTTAGCTGGGTACCCATGGTGCCTTGAATGATAATGGCCCTATAAGCTCAGAGGATACAGCACTGTTAGTAGGTGTGGCCTTGTTGGAGGAAGTGTATCATGGGGGGGGGGGGCTTTCAAATTGCAGCTGATCAAGCCACCACAGAGGCCCCACTCTTTCCCTTCTGCCTGTGGATCCAGATGTAGCTCTCTTGACTCCTTCTACAGCACCATGTGTACCTCCATGCTGCCATGCTTCCCACCATGACAATAATGGACTAAACGTCTGAACTGTAAGCCAGCCCCAATTAAATGTTTTCCTTTATAAGAGTTTATGTGGGGCTGGAGAGAGGGCTCAGCAGTTAAGAGCACTGGCTGTTCTTCCAGAGGTCCTGAGTTCAATTCCCAGCAACACATGGTGGCTCACAAACATCTGTAATGACATCTGGCGCCCTCTTCTGGCATGCAGGCAGAACATTGTATACACAATAAATAAATCTTTTTTTTTTTAAAAAAAAAGAGTTTATGTGGCCTGGTGGTGGTGCACACCTTTAATCTCAGCACTGAGGAGGCAGAGGCAGGTGGATCTCTCTGAGTTCGAGGCCAGCCTGATCTACAAAGCGAGTTCAGGACAGGCTCCAGAGCTACACAGAGAAACCTTGTTCGAAAAACCATAAAAAATAAAAAAGTTTCTGTGGTCATAGTGTCTCTTCACATCAGTAGAAATCCTAAGGCAGTACCATAATGTATTGTGATACAATTAAGACAGAAATCAGGACCACAGAAGAGCAGTGAAAAGGAGAGAGAACCAGGTAATTTATTGTAAGAATCTTTTCATGCATGTTGAAAGTGGAAAAACTCACTATGAAAAGTAAATCTAATGAATTTGACCAGAGAAGCTGAGGTGAACAAAACTCCGACTCCAAAGAAAATCTGACTCCTGAAAAATAAGCAGAAACAAGAGAGAAACATAGTGCCAGAACAGGTGAAACATAAAGGAATTTCGTTACTTTTCAGCTTCATAATTGACTAGTGTGTCTGACAAAAATCACAACTTGGAGACAGATCAAAGCTATTTTCTCTCTAGCAGCCGAGTGTGTATTTGCTGGAAGATGGACATAATTAGGAATGTCCAGCTAAGCCTCTGAAATAATTAGGGATTCAGAGGCCTGCCATCTAGAAACTTCTCTAGCTGGAGAAATAAGCATAGCACTAAAGGAGCTGACATGCCATTTATTAAAACAGCAGCCAACTAAATGCATCTCCTTGTCTCAAGGTTGCCTTATAAATCAACTCAGAGGGGCAAAAACCTTGTAGGAGATCTGTAGGAGGGTGAACAGACAATTTAAACTATTAAAAAAAAAAAACTCTTAAAGTGCATATCTTACTTACAGAAAGAATGAAACTTAAAAGGGTAATAATTAACAGAAATTAACACAGCTGGCATCTGGTGAATTCAAATTGCAAAGATCATATAAATTGATTTATAGTGTTCCCAGGTGACTAATGAAAGTAGATTGGTGGCCATATTGTTCCAAATGATTGCATTAGAGAACATTATCACTTCCAAGAAGTGCACATTAATAATAAAATCCTTATCACCGAAGAATAAACAAAACAATAATACTGGATCAACATTTGAGATTTTGGCACTCATATCTTATTAAATATCCTTTCCATATTAAATATGTATTAAAAAGAAAATGCTAGAAAGCACCAGGTCTACTCTTTATTTTATCAGTCCCTTGGAAGAAAGAGCAGGTTCAGGAGCTTCCTGATGTCAGCACTTAGAAAGGTTAATTATTCATCCAGAACAATGAAGAAGCAGCGCCGGGTTTAATTGGACACATGCTTCTCACTTCTAAAGATAGGGGAGTGGATAATGATGTCCCCTTTGTGTCCTCCTGAAAGAAATATGGGGAGCCGATAATGTCTCGCATAAGTCTTAAAGGATGGAAATGCCGAGACTCGCACTTTCGCAAATCACTCATTAACAAACAAGCTCAGAGGAAATGTGGTCTCAACAGCACGTGATCTGATCCATTCACAGCACTTACAGATGATCAAAGTTAAATATCTCACAAAACGGTCAACTGGACAGCCTAACCTCCAAAGATTAAGGAGAGAGACTTAACAGGTAAAGCTTTATCTGGATACAGGAAATTGTATCAGGAAAAAAGTTCAAAGAGTTTTTTTAAAGGGCAACGGACATTCCTTCAATGAATTATGACCTAGATTTGTACAGCATAGTGAGAGTGACCTCTTTGTCCCCAGAGCAAACAAACTACATCAATATTACATGAATAAAGAGTTGAGGATATGACTTGACCTGTAAAGTATTTGGCCCACAATACAAGCACTGAAGTCAGATGCGTACAGTGGCCTACCTGTAATTCTAGAATTCTGAAGGTGGAGACTGGGAATCTTTGGAATAAACTGGCTAGCCAGAATATTCAATTCAGTGAGCTCTGGGTTCAGTAGAGACCCTATCTCGGTGAATAAAGTTTAGAGAAATCCAAGAACACTCCAGGTATAAGCTTGGACACTTTCCAAAAGAAAATAATTATGAAAGAAACAAAGCCTTTTATTTATCAGTATATTTTCAAGGTTTATTATAGTGTCTAGCATGTAGACAATAGAGCTGGCTATATTTTGAATTAACCAACTGTATGTTGGAAAATTCAATTCGAAAAGAGATAAACAAGAAGATATTCTTTTTTTTTCCCCCTTTTTTCTTTTTCAGAGCTGAGCTGAGGACCGAACCCAGGGCCTTGAGCTTGCTAGGCAAGCGCTCTACCACTGAGCTAAAGCCTCAGCCCAAGAAAATATTCTTGAAATAAAATGAAAAACAATTTTCCTCAATTTTTTCCATCTATGCTTTTTGTTAAAGTATTACATGCAGAAAGATATAAATACACTTACATCTCCTAATCCTCCACCACATCTTTTTCTTCTTTCCTCCAAAGGTAGCCATTTTTCTGACCTAGCATACCATAGGTGGCATATGAGAAGATATCAATTTAAGCTATTGTGAGTTCAACTGCAATGGATATCCTTGTTATGTGTGCTAACGAGCAAATGTGCATACTTCTTCCACCTTTAACTACAATTCTCACTGTCTTAGCAAATGTACTTAGAATATTTTGGCCAATAGCTTTTTTTTTTTTTTTTTTTTTTTTTTCCCAAGACAGGATTTCTCTGTGTGTAGCTCTGCTGGCTGTCCTGGAACTTGCTTTGCAGACCAGGCTAGCCTCAAACTCACAGAGATCTGCCTGTTTCTGCCTCCCTCTTGGGATTAAAGGTATGCACTACCACTGCCCAATTTGGCCAATAGCTTTTTCAAAGTGAAAGAAAACTGTCTCTAAAGAATCATCTCTTTCTCTCTCTCATCCTCTCCTTTTCTCCCTTTGGATTTTTGAGAGTCTTATAAAAGCCCAGGATAGTCGTGAAGTTTCTGTATGCCTGAGGCTGACCCTGAACTTCTGACCTTTCTGTCTTTACCTCCCAAGTGCTGGGATTCTAGGCTTGTGCTACAAGCCTTGACAAACAGACACTCCAAATGTGTTGTACTGATTATTAATCCAAATTTTGTCCATATTTAACAGGCACTAGAGACTGTAATGGACACTGAAAATGTTTTTCCCACAAGCACATAGTTTTAAGCGACAACAATGTTGATAAGCATGATGGTACAACTTGTAATCCCTGCACATGGAAGAGGAAGGGAGGAGAATCAGGGGCTTGGTTCATCCTTAGCTACAAAGCAAGTCTGAGGCTAGCCCCGGCTACAAGTCCACCTGCCTCAAAAGCTCCATAACAACAAAAGTTAACCTCAGTAGTCTTGGTTGATATAAAAATAGGTGGTATGCAACGGGACTTAGGAAATATGAGACACAACCCAGTGATGCACTGATAACTTCTCAAAATTACATTATATGAAGATCTTCTGGGAAAGGAAAGCTGTAGAAATGCAAGTGATGTTGGTAAATTCTGTCAGCAATAGACAGGAAGTGAAATCCCTCAGCACATTACTAAATATGTCCTTTATCCTCTAGCCTGTTCCCACCCATGTTCTTTCTTTCAACAAATCAGTTCCGTGGGCCAACATCCTTGATAGCATTCCGAATTCCATCTCTTTCTTTCATATTCCACATCGATCCCTGGAAAGCAAGGAGGCTTTGCATCTTTTCACCACGCCTGGACCCAACCTGGACACCATGTTTAACAATAACTAAGTCTTCAGCTTGCTTCCAACCTGGTGTCTTACAGTCATTTCCCCACAAAGGGAGTCTGGGTGCTTAAAACATCAATCATGTCTCTCCCTGCCTTCATACTGTGGTGGGAGAAAAACCCAAGGTTGTTCATGTGCAGTACCAGAAGCCACATGACTCAGTGGTGATCCCCTGGTTCCTTTATTGTGAACAGTCATCTTGTCCTCATTTGCCCGACTCCAAGACCATCTTGAACTTCCCATCCAGTCGGCCTGGACTGTTCTGCCGTGAAGAATCAGTGTTTCTTCCCTCCTCACTTCCTTCCTTCTCCACTTTGCTGTTTCATTTTCCTATTTCCTTTCCCACTCACTACATCAGCGGGTAAGGTGTTTGCCACCTTGCCTATCAGCCTGAGTTTGATCCCCAGGACCCACAGGGTGACACCATGTGCACACCATGGCATGCACACAACATACACAAACACACAAAAAATGTGGGTTTCTTTTTGCGTGTGTGTGTGTGTGTGTGTGTGTGTGTGTGTGTGTGTGTGTGTGTGTGTGTGTACACACATATTTGCTCATATGTACACACACACACACACACACACACACACACACACACACACACACACGTTCCCCTTGATCTCCTCTCATTCCTTTGATGATTCATCCACACTCACCCTTCGGATTTTCAATTCCTGCTGTGAATGATGTAATCTCATGTATGTAGTTAGAGTTTGCTTTGCTGTTGTTGTTATTTCTTTTTAAATTAAATATATATAGCTAGCAAGCACAAGGCCCTGGGTTTGGTCCTCAGCTCTGGCAATATATATATATATATATATGGCTAAAGAAACAGCTCAAATACAAAATTCCTTGAATACAAGGAAGCTAAAGTTTTCTTTTTTTTTTTTCTTTCTTTCTTTTTTTTTTTTGTTTTTTTTTTTTGTTTTTCGAGACAAGGTTTCTCTGTGTAGTGTAGCTTTGTGCCTTTCCTGGATCTCGCTTTGGAGACCAGGCTGGCCTCGAACTCACATAGATCCTCCTGCCTCTGCCTCCTGAGTGCTGGGATTAAAGGCGTGCACCATCACCGCCCAGCTCAAAAACTGTATTTTTGAAAATTATTTTAAATAAAGAAAGAATAAGGAAGGAAGGAGAAGCGAACCACCAAAAGTTTCCTCCTCCTCAACCCTTGGCTTGCTTCCCTGTCCAGGACTCAGGCTCTGCACTTTTTTCTCTTGATCTACTTGTGTTCCTTCGATGATTCACCCACACTTTGCTTTTTAATGCCTGCTGGATGTGATGATGAATCTCATGTGTGTAGTTAGTTAGTTACAGTTTGGCTCGTGATAGAATCTCATATATTTAGTTAGTTAGGTACAATTGCTTGTTGTTTTATTTTGTTTTATGAGGCAAGGTCCGACTGTTTAGTCCAGTCTGGGCTCAAACTTGTGGTGTAAACAAGGATAACCTTGAGCTTCTGATCTCCCTGCTTCTGCTTCTCTAGCATTACTGGTGTGGACCAAGACATCTGGCTTATATGGTGCTAGACATTTAACGCAGGGCTTCCTGAAAGATAGGAAAGTGCTCAGCTGACCAAGCGACACTCCAGCCATCAGCTAACACCTTTTAAACAATTTTTTATCTGATGACTGTTCAGCAGGACCTCAAATCCCTCTGCTCTGCCATTGCCCGGGCTCCCTTCTCTGCTTCCTTCTGAATTCATTTATTCAATTTATCTTTTCCATTCCTGGGAATTGAACCCAGGGCCTCATGAATGCTAGGAGAGTGTTCTACCACTGAGCTCCCACCTAGGCCTTCTGATTTACCTTTCTTTGAAGTGATCATTTTATTTACTTACTTGCTAATTTTACTTACTTACTTACTTTTCTTTTTTTTCTTTTTTTGGTTTTTCGAGACAGGGTGTCTCTGTAGCTTTGGAGGCTGCACTGGAACTCACTTTGTAGACCAGGCTGCGCTTGAACTCACAGAGATCCGCCTGCCTCTGCCTCTGCCTCCTGAATGCTGTGATTACAGGCATGCACAACCACAGCCCGGCTAACTTGCTACTCATTGGTTTCTTTTTCCTCTGGGATTTGGACTTGGTGAGGTGTTCCACAAATGCAGAAATGGTCTTTCACTTTTGAGCACTCATGATTTCAGTGGCTTTGTATTCTTCCAAGTACCAACACACAGCCTGTGGCACAGTAGGTCCATGATAAATATATGTCAGGTAAATGAATGAATCTTGTGAATTTTTAACTGGTGATCTGTTAATGAATGGCCTGAGATTAGATATAGTACTGAAATACAGTCTTTGAAGTAGCCCACAGAAAGATGTTGTAGTGTCTTTTCCATTTCCTGTGATGGCTTTCCCCAGGGGACACAGCACAGGGTAGAACTGTGTCTTCTTACTACACTGCCATTTTTCTTTGTCTTTCATTGCTGCACAATGTCTCAGTATGTTCTTGAGTCAAAACAGATAGTGAAAAACTACCCATTATACAAAGATCAACCCAAAATTTATTCTCCATTTTTACCTTTATTATATTTAATATACTGTAGTTAGTATTAAATATAGATGGCATTTTCCATATTTAAGGATTTTTTTTTTTTTTTTAGTTTAAGGGAAGAAATAGCAAGGAATTCTTTTACTATTTGAAAAAACATAGTCAACAAAAAGCACAGACAGAATGATACTTACCCAAGTGATAAGTGATGAGCAGGTGATCCACCTCATTTTTATGTTTATCAGGCTTCTGTTACTGTAACAAAATTTCTAAGAGGAAAGATATGGTGGCGCACGCCTTTAATCCATGCACTTGGGAGGCACTGGCAGTCAGACCTCTGTGAGGCCAGCCTGGGCTACAAAGCGAGGGAGTTCCAGAACAACCAGAGCTGTTACAGGGAGAAACTATTTCAAAAAACAAAATAGGAAAAGATAGATAGATAGATAGATAGATAGATAGATAGATAGATAGATGATAGATGATAGATAGATAGATAGATAGATAGATAGATAGATAGATAGATAGAAGTTCATTTTGAGCACCTCTTGAGATGTTTCAGTCCGTGGTTAGTTGTCCCTATTTCTTTTCACCCCGTGATGGGACACGTGGTAACAAATGTTTACTGGAACAAGCTGCTCATTTCATAGCTGCTGGGAACAGAAGAGAAAGAACAGAAGGGCTGGAATCCTAATATCCCCAGTCGAGCACCATGTCTAGGCCCTACTTCATAATGGTTCCACTGTCTCTCAGTATCACCCTTAACCAAGGAGCGGGCCTTTAACACATAAGCTTTGGGGGGCACTTATCTAAACTCAAACACATCTCAATAAATCTGACTTCTCCTTATTATGTCTTATTTTTAAAATTACATTTATTCATTCATTCACTTATTTATTTATTTATTCATTCATTCATTCATTTATTTATGTAGAGTCCTCTAGGAAGAAACACATGCCTAGGATTGTAAAGCTGTTTAATAAACCGATGGCCAGAGAATTCCCAGGCCTAGAAGTGACCTTGCTACTATTCTTATGCTAAATGGACATCACCTGAAAGAGACCCAGCAGCTGTGGATACTTGCATCAGAGATGCACAAAATCAAGCCAGTCAACATTTCAGCATGGAGAATAGAGGCCACCAACCATTAGCTATTGATAGGTGTGAGGCTGTAGGGGAAGAATCAGTTTTTCTTTAGGGGTGTGGCCTATGGTAGGTTGACCATGTTCCACTCCACATCATCCACATATGGACAGCATTGATTAGATTTAGTGAGGTGGGTTTTGTTGTTTTTTTTCCAGTTTTTTTGAGACAGGGTTTCTCGGCGTAGCCCTGGAATTTGCTCTGTGGACCAGGCTAGCCTTGAACTCAGAGGACATTCTGCCTCTGTGCTGGGATTAAAGGCATATTCCATCATTACTAGCTTTTTTTTCCAGAGAAAAAGAAAAAGGGGAAAAAATATTAAGTTGAAAGACAGAAAGGTGAAATCTTTAAGGAGTTTGGGAGGTTGCGGAGATAAGTATGAATAAAATATATTGTAAAAAAAAGAATCCATGTATACAAAATTCTCAAAGAATAAAAATATTTTTAAAAAGACATCTACTACACCAGAATGCAACAGATGTGACTGTGAAGCTTGTCGACTGAGAGATTAATTCCAGGTTACCGCCTCATTTGTTATCACACAGACAAGGACACATTTCTTTTTCTTTGCTCTCTGGCCCGCCGCTCCCCAACACTGAAATGTGTAAGTCTTAATGACTCCAACCTTTGGAGTCTTACTAATTGGCACTGAATTGCTCCCTTGAATAAACTTGTGTTCATCAAAACATAATGAAGGACACTGCAGGGGGCCACCAGCCCATATATTAACCACTGGTACAGGAGTGGGAAATATACAAAACAAATAGCCTGGGTTCTTCAAAACCTAAGGGGAAAAGGAGACAGCTACAGAGATTTCACAGTTGCTGTCTAGCAACCAAATAGTATATGAGAGCCTCATGGTGGTGGCACACGCCTTTAATCCCAGCACTCGGGAGGCAGAGCCAGGAAGATCTCTGTGAGTTTTGAGGCCAGCCTGGTCTACAGAAAAAGATTCAGGAAAGACGGAAAGACGCAAAGCTACACAGAAAAACCCTGTCTGGAAACTCGCTCCCCCTCAAAAAAAATTAGTGTATGTGAACTTGTTTGAGGTTAGGTTGAAATTATCCCAGAAAGATATTTCTGAGATCATCAGAAGGATCGGTACACTGACTATCTGTAACATAATTATTTTTAATTTTTCAGGGCACACAAATGATGTTGTAGTTATGAAGTCTTAAAAAGTCAAACTTTGGGACTAGAGAGATGGCTCAGAGGTTAAGAACATCCATTGGCAGTTCTTCCATTTATTCTGAGTTCAATTCCCAGCAACCACATGGTGGCTCAGTCATCTATAATGGGATCTGATGCCCTCTTCTGGCATGCAGGTATATATGCAAATAGAACACACTGTACACTAAATAAATCTTTAAAAAAGATGTAACCAAAAAAATAAGTCACACTTCTTAGAGCAGGCATATAGCTTGTTTGGTAGAATGCTTGCCTAGCATGCATTAATCCCTTGGTTCATTTCTTAGTTCCACCTAAATCTGATGTTATTGCACATGTCTTTAATCACAACACTCAGAAGGCTGAGACAAGAAGATTGCCATTAGCTCTGGGCCAGCCTACTCTACAGAGTGAGCCCTTGTCTCAAAAGAACAAAACAAACAACATAAAGAAAGGTTTTCACCTCTTACTAACACATATTGGTACTCTGAGATACATCTTATCATGTCTGCAATTTCCTTTATAAAAATGCATGCCAGTATCCAGACAAAGCAGGTGGAGGGGAGAGAAAAAATCTTGACCAATATCGACAATTGTTACTTTTGAGTCATAGAGACACAAAAGAAACTATACTATATATTTTTTACTACTTCTGTGTATTTCTCTGTTTTCTTACTATACAAAAAAAATATTGGAATAGAGAGATGGCTCAGCAGTTATGACCATGGGCTGCTCTTACAGACTATTTCCTTGCAGAGGACCAGAGTTAGGTTTACAACACACATGATTTTTAAAAACAGTAAAAATAAGTAAATCTTTTAAGAAACATTCAAAAAAGAAGAAAAAGGGGGGAAAAAGGCAAGGTGTTTCTAGGATGCAGTAAGAATTGTCTTTCGCATCACTAGCATGATGAACATCCTGTAAGTTAAGGTTGCCAGAAATCTTAAGCAACGTAATAGAAATCTTGCCATCGTGTGAAACTCAAAGCTCCTTGAAATGTGCTTTCAGCCATTTCCAAATGCTTCTGTGTTATGGAATAGAATAATTGTTTAACTATGTAAAGACATGTTGGTTTTGCTTATGCTGCATTTGTTTAACTACAGAAGGATGTGTTGCTGTTTTACTTTGTCTGCCTAAAGCACATAATTTGGTCTAATAAGAAGCTGAACAGCCAATGGCTAGGAGGAGAAGGGATAGGTGGAGCTGGCAAGCAGAAAGAAAATCGGTGGTGGTGGGGGGGAGCCAGCCAGGCAGCCAGGGGCCAACCAGACACGGAAGAAGCAGGGAAGCAGGATGGACAATACAAAGATGAGGTAAATGAGCCTTGGGGTAGCACATAGATTAATAGAAATTGGTTAATTTAAGTTTAAAAAAAAAAACTAGCTAGAAGCAAGCCTAAGCTAAGGCTGAGCATTCAAAATTAAAAAGTCTCCATGTCATGATTTGGGGGCTGGCAGTCCAAGAAAGCCTGCTACTCTTCTGAGTTGAGAAGGCAGACCATTAAAACATCATAGGCTCCAATAGATTGTGTGACAGGATAATTGAGATATCAAGATGTCTCTCAGTTGCTATTTCAGTGATTGGGATGAATGAATGCTAAGACATGTATTTTGTGGACAAACCTAATGTTTTGGCTGAATCAGATAACTGAATTTTTTGACCCACGTCCATGGGGCTGGTAAAAGTATCACTGTCTGATACAGAGAACACTGATCCAATGCACATCACCCACGCCCCACATATGTCTGCATGGCAACTTCTTTTTCTCTTGAATACAGAAGTCAGTTATATGAATGGTTCCTACTAGATGACAAGAACCAAGCAAATTTAAAGCTTAAAAATGGCTTAAGCTAGAACACCCTGACAATTTTATACTAAGCAAATAATTTACAATAAACTGCATGTATTCTGTAGTTATAAATATGAATCCATACACACAACCAATTATGGTAGTTTCCATTCCAATCAAAACCCTTTTGACATTGACTAGATATGCTAATATACCCAAGCAATATTCATAGAGAGGTGTGTTCAAAGCTATCTCAATTATTTTAGCTTGGCAATGTCTCTGGTAAACAGTTTTAATCATGGCCACAAATTCTTCCCAGCCTGGGAAACCACAGCTAAATCAAAGAAAATTCCATTTTTGTCTGTGTGAATCTGTTCTGTGCTGTGATTTTTTGCCCACACAGAGGAACACAGTAGAAGAAACATCCTAGGACTTTTGAGCCCAGTCTTCATGAGTGTGAGCACCGTTTTGCTTTACATCCCTGGAGTTTTCATCCAGCTTCAAGGAAACTCATGCTAAAGTGTGTCCTGAAGAGAAATCCTGGAGAAGAGAGGCCATTATGGTTATTTCAGCCCTACAGAGCATCCCATAGGATAAAGCAAAATGGAGACCCCAGCCTACGTACCAAGGGATGGAAGACTGGTCCAGCTCACCTCAGGCTACATTTAGGATCATTGAAAGGGAATAAATATATGTTCTTTTGGGTTACTAGATGGTAATTTTTAAAATTATTCAGCAATGTGGCCAAGGAAATAATAAATAATTGACAATTAAAATATTATATTTGAACGTCTGATATCTAGCTGCATAGTTTATTTCAGAGGATGTCTTTTTGAGGTTAATGTTTTATTTTGGTAAAATGTTTTAAGCTCACAAAAAATTGCAGGAAAGAGCAAGAACAGCTATACACCCTCACATTTTTGTTTGTCTCTCGTATTCTCTGTCTTTTCCCCTAGTATTTTTTCTTTATTTTAGAGTAAGTTTCAAAAATCATATCTCTTTGCCTCTGAGGATTTCAATGGATGCTTCCTAAAAACAGGTATGTTTAGGTGTACCCAGCATTTTCTAAATAATGTCCAAACAGAAATCATGTGTTGATTGATTAATTATCTCTGTTCTAGTGAACTTCCTGTTGCTGTGATAAATATCATAAACAATAAGCAACTGGAGTAGTAAAGGATTTATTTCGTCTTAAAGCTTACAGTCCAGTCATTGAGGGAGGCCAAGGCAGGAACTCAAAGCAAGAACTTGGCAGCAGGAACTGAGGCAGGAACTACAGAACACTGCCTACTGGCTTTCTTGTCCTGGTGTACTCAAGTTACCTTTCTTATGACCCACTTGCCCAGGGATGGTTCTACCCACAGCAGACTAGCCCCTCCCACACTAATTATTAATCAAGAAAATGCCCCATAGTCACATCTACAGAGAAGTTTGATGGAGGCCATTTCTCAACTGCGATTCCTTCTTTTCAGGTAACTCGTTTGTATCAAGTTGACGATAGCTAACCAGCAAAGTATTTGATCTAGAACAAGGTGGCCTGAAACTCACTGTATAGCTGAGGATGAGCTTGAATTCTTAAACCTTTTGCCTCTGCCTGACAAGTTCTGGATTGCATCATGCATCCTCACCACACCTGGCAGGGATCTGTCCTATGTTCCACAATTGTCATATCTTTTTATTTTCTTTTTTCTTTTTACTTATTTATTTCTTTTTTGTGGGGGGTGGGGGATTATTTTTTTGAAAGAGGGTTTCTCTTTGTAGCCCTAGCTAACTTGAAACTCATTCTATAGATCAGGCTGTCCTCTATCTAAGGGATCAGCCTACCTCTGCCTCTTGAGTGCTGGGATTAAAAGCATGTGCCACCACCACCAGGCTCTTTTAAATCGCTTTGAACTTGGAGTATTGTCTTAACTTTTTTTGATTCTTGACCTTGGCAATGCTAAGGAATACAGGCAGGCAGACTTTGCACACTTTTTTGGTGGGTTTTCAGATGTTTCCTTGTAATTGGGCCAGGTTGTTCATTTTGATCATATGTACAAGTACATTCATGTTGAAGTTCACACTACTATGTATAAGGCACACAATGTTGGTATGTCAGAGAGTACCTTATCTTTGAGCATTTGGTGAAGGTTGTATCAGCCTCATTTCTTAGCTGGCAAATAATGTTTTCCCTTTGGCATTCATAAATAATTTGTGGGGAAATGTGTGGATAGTATGCACATACCTTTTTCTTTATTCATCTTTCACCTAGCAGTTTTGTATCACTGCCTAAAGAAGCATATTGTTGTGTACATACAAAATAAACATTAGCTTTTAACATACACGCTGAAGCCGAAGGTTCACGGTTATTCTAAGTGTAAATGAGGAAAAAAGTATATGGGTTCAGTTTTTTGTAAAAATATATTCATGAGATGAGTTTTGGGAGTTTAGTCAACAAAATGTGTTTACAAGAGACAAACCAGCTTAAGAAACTCAAAAACCGAAGGAACAGTTATCGAGTCTCTTAATCCTACTGCAAAATGTAAGTGGGAGCACATGCATGCCATCTAAGTACTTGGGAGGTTGAGGCAGCAGAATTGCTTAGAGTTTGAGGCTAGCTTAGCTGCAGACTGAGCTCAAGGTCAGCCTGGACAAGAAGTGACAGCTTGCCTCAAGAAAGGAAAAAAAAATGGTAGTTAACATTTCTGCTTGTTTTCCCAATCTATTTAACAAGTGAAAAAGAAAGAGGGAGGGAGCAAGGAAGGGAAAGAAGGATGGGGTGACCATGAAAAGGGGAAAGGAATCTTGGGGGAAGACAAGGACATCTGTGGAGAGGGGTTTGAACTGGATCTACAACAGAAGCCAAAGCTGCGGTGCTGTGAAACTAATACTCCATTTAAGTGAGGTTTGAATCTGGTTCTTATGTTTCTTTTCTGTTGTGATGAAATACCATGGCAAAAAGCAACTTAACCGAGAAGGAGTTTATTCGGGATCCTAGTTCAAGGTTACAGTCCATCGAGGTGGGGATGTCACAGCAGCAGATGCCTGAAGCCGCTGGTTATGTTGCATCCAGTCAGGAAGTTGAATGCAGTCGATGCTTGTGCTCAGCTCACATTATCCTTTTATATATGTTGAGGATCTTGGCCCAGGGAAAGATGCTACCCACAGTAGGTGTTCACACCTGCATTAACACAATTGAGATCCTTCCTGAGTGGTATGGCCAGAAGCTTATCTCCCAGGTGATTTTAGAGTCTCTTAGGGTGACAACATCCTCACACCCAGAAAATCTTTAGTACAGAAACCTATTTATATACAATATCCTATTTTTTTTATTGTAGTTGTGTAGGTAGTTTGGTTTTTTTTCACAAAGGAAAATGTTCAAAATGGATTATCTGTTTAATAGACCATTACTCCTATGTGCCAAGTACTATATTTAGCACTGGTATTATAAAATGGGATGCAGTCAGGCGGAGGTGGCACATGCCTTTAATCCCAGCACTCGGGAGGCAGAGGCAGGCGGATCTCTGTGAGTTCGAGGCCAGCCTGGTCTCCAAAGTGAGCTCCAGGAAAGGTGCACAGCTACACAGAGAAAGCCTGTCTCAAAAAACCAAAACCAAACAAACAAATAAACAAATAAATAAATAAAATAAAAAATAAAAATAAAATGGGACACAAATTCAGGCAAGACACATAGGGGGACAGCCAATTATAACAGAATGTGTATAATTGGCAGTAGTGAGGTTTGGGCAGGATGCTCAGAGAGGCAGACATGAGTCTTGAGGCCTGGAGGAAGTCTTAGCATGTGAACTTTCTGATTAAAATAAAAAAGGAAAACCTTGGTGAGCAGTAACTCCAGAGTCACAGTTGTGGTGGAGGAGACAGATCTCAAATATTCCGAGTAGAGAAAACACTTTCAGAGGCTATTCAGGCATGTATTTCATTGTTGTTATTGTTGTTTATTTGTTACTTATTTGTTTATAATTGGAACAGTGAGGAGTAGGAATCATGGCTAGCAATGTAGGCAGCACCGGCAAGGTCTCTTTCCCTCTCTCCCTCCTCTCTCTTTCTTTCCTTCTGTGTGTGTGTGTGGTGTGTGTGGTGTGTAGATGTGTGTGTATAGTATGTGAGTGAGTGTGTGTGTGTGTGTGTGTGTGTGTGTGTGTGTGTGTGTGTGTAGTATGTGAATGTGTAAATGTACAAATGGGAGCATGTACTATAGAATGCATGCCCACGTGGAGAACAACATCTGATGTTGTTTTTCTTTTATTTGGGATCTGAGGATTCAAACTCAAGTCCCTACACTTGTGCAGCAAGCTCTCTCTTTTTTTTTTTTTTTTTAGCTAAGGATCAAACCCAGGGCCCTGTGCTTGCTAGGCAAGCGCTCTACCACTAAGCTAAATCCTCAACCCATAGCAAGCTCTTTTACCCACCAAGCCTGTGGATATTCTTAATATTCCATAACTGAAGAATTAAGACGCCAGGTAGTGGTATCATACACCTTTAATCCCAGAACTCTGGAGGCAGAGGTAGGTGGATCTCTAAGAGTTTGAGGCCAGTCTGGTCTCCAGAGAGAATTCCAGGATAGCCAAGGCTACACAGAGAAACCCTGACTTCAAACAAACAAACAAAATAATTAAGATAAACAAGGAAAAAAGCAGTGCATCCCAAAGTTAAATTATTTGTTATTTCTGACAAAGGACAGAATACTGTAATGTTCACTTGAGGAAACATAGCTGACCGTTCTTGTTTTCTGTCCCAGGGTACACACATGATTTGCCAACACTTAATGAGTACTATGTGCAGATTGTAAATTCTGAAACCAAGTTAAAACGTGTGTCATTCACACAGATGAGACTTTGCTCCTGGCAACCAACCAAGGAACTGGAGCTAAGACTTCTGACCTCATTTGGTGACAGAACTCACATTAAAATTGGAACAGGGAAGAGTAGGAATCATGGCTGGCAATGTAGGCAGCACCCACTACTTTAGCAAGCTCCGATTACCCCATTGAGCGAGACATTTTTACCTGTTCCTGCAGAAAGGCTTACAACCATCACCCAGCACCCCAGGCCCCCCTTGGAGCACTCACAGGTGACACACACACACTACTGTATGCTCCTAAAACCCATTTCCTCTTCTGAATGGCATCTGGCCTAAAGGGATTTTGACCTGATCCATTTCCTATGCCGATCAACAATTGGTTGACATAATAGCATGTTAGCAATTAACTTAGTATACCTGGTAGAATGCAAACTTGCATTTTCAAGGCAGCTGTATAAAGAAATTATAGAGGCTCAAATCTGCATCAGTTGGCACAGATTTTAGAGATGATGGTATTGTTCCTAAGAGACATCTCAAGTCCAGGCAGCTGGCCTCTGGTGTCAACAATGTTTATAGCTTAGAGTCTAGAGTTTAGTATACCTGGAATTTCAAACACTGAACCAAGTATGAGCATCCGGTTATAACCTTATGCCCTGAGCAAGCCACCAAGTGAGTCTGTAATGTGGTGATAACAGTTTTGTGTCTAGGTTGCTGTGAGAATTGAATAATAGCATAAAGTGTTTATGCCCGGCCCGTAGAAGGCACAGAACAAATGTTGGCTATTTTC
This sequence comes from Onychomys torridus, assembly GCF_903995425.1. Classification (NCBI taxonomy): domain Eukaryota; kingdom Metazoa; phylum Chordata; class Mammalia; order Rodentia; family Cricetidae; genus Onychomys; species Onychomys torridus. The sequence continues at coordinate 36,893,249 of NC_050459.1, read as the reverse complement.
AAATAAAATAACTATATAAAGAGACACTATTTTTTCCTGTCAAAGCAAATAGTATAAAACAGATAAATGCTCCAATAAATACTATGTTAAAATAAAACATATAGGGAGTCAATATGACATAAAACAACCTTAGTGTTTCATATAGACAGTCCTTGAGCTGTGGCTCATACCCTCGGGGTGCGTGGGGTTGCAGGGTGACTTTTAGTTATAGAGCTTGGACATGAGTGAACACGTCACTTGCTACCTGAATGACATATGTTTTGTTGTGATAAGAATGGGAAGTGCAGTCTTTGTGGGAATGGTACAGTACACCGTATCGAACTCCCTATGTGAGTTACTGGCCTTACTACAGATCTCAGGACCTGTATGATTTTTGACAGACACGCGGAGAACTCAGCCAGTGGCAGGACTAGCCACTGCTAAAGCTGCAGCAATTCTCCGAAGCTGAACTGGCCAACCAGAGCGCCACTTCCGGAGACCCTCTGAGCTGACACAGTTGTGTGCTTTGCTGGTCAAAGCGTCTCTGCAGAGAACCACTTTAAACTTTAATTATACTTTACCTCCATCAGGGCCTGCTACCATGCTAATTGAACGGCTAGACTTTAATAACTTCACTCTCTGTGAAACAGGAACTCGCGGTGGCTAACACACCTCCTCTATGGAGTCGACCTCCTGTGAATTACTCTCTACTGTGGAAAAAAAATTATCCTTGGCAATACATTGTGTGCTTCCTAAAACACCTGTCAAACTTTGACAATCTTTTGATTTTTAACTATACAAAACTGTTTCTAAAAAGAAAATTTAAGCTGAGCAGTGGTGGTACATGGTTTTAATCCCAGCACTCCAGAGGCAGAAGCAGGTGGTCTCTTGAATTCGAGGCCAGCCGGGTCGACATAGTGAGTTCCAGGACAGAGATCCAGCTATCTCTGCCTCCAGAGTCCTGGGATTAAAGGCATGTGCCACCACATCCAGCTCCTCTGCATCTATTTTAAATACAGTTGTTTTATATGTCCATTGGTTTCATTTTTATTATTATTATTATTACTGGTTTTTTGAGACAGGGTTTCTCTGTGTAGCTTTGTGACTTTCCTAGAACTCTCTTTGGAGACCAGGCTGGCCTCGAACTCACAGAGATCTGTCTGCCCCTGCCTCCCGAGTGCTGGGATTAAAGGCATGTGCCACCACCGGCCCAGCTCATTGGTTTCTTTTTGTGGATCCAAACTAGCAGAGATTGTAAAGATAAGGGAGAAGTACTTGCCTCTGTACTGAACATGTACAGGTATTTTTTTTTCTTGTCATTGTGGTCTACACAATAACTATTTGTTTTTGGGTTGTTTTTTTGTTTTTGTTTTTGTTTTTGTTTTTGTTTTTGTTTTTGTTTTTTTTGAGCTAAGGATCGAACCCAGGGCCTTGTGCTTGCTAGGCAAGCGCTCTACCACTGAGCTAAATCCCCAACTCACAATAACTATTTGTATAGCCCTGGTATTAAATATCATGAGCAAATTCAATCTGACTTGCAGATATGGGAAGATGCTATGTCATATGCAGATATAGGGACATAAATATCCTCCATTGTCCTGGAACCGATCCTCTGCAGACAACAAGGAAAACTGCATTCTGGCCCAGTGGTCAGCAACCTCTGTCTATAAAAGGGCAGACACTACATATTCCAAACCTCATGGCCTCTGTGATCTCTGCTCTAGCTGCCCAGTTCAGCCCCTGAAGTGCTGAAGCTGGAGATACGGAGTGAATGAACGAACACAGTAAACAGTCAGGGGAAACTACATTTTGCTGAGTAGACAATTTGCTTCCTGCTTTAGTCTATTTTATAAACACGAATGTTTTTCCTCCTTTGTTTTTTTTCTCCCAGACCATAGAGTTTCATATTTACATTTTATCTCTGACCTAGCTTGAGGTTATGTTGTGTATGTTAGCAAAATTGAGTTTTAATAATAAGCATATGTGAATTTTTAAGGATATAATTTTTATTTTTAATTATGTGCACGTTTGTGCATTGGTGTGTGTGTGTATATGCATGTGACTGCTGTACTTGGGGAGCTAAGAGGCACTAGACCCCTGGAGGTAGAGCTACAGGTGGTTGTGAGCTGCCCAATATGGGTGCTGGGAAGTGAAATCAGGTCTTCTGAAAGAACAGGACACACTCTTAACTGCAGAACCATCTTCAAGGCTTCAGAAATGTGTCTCTAACTAATTTTCAAGCACTGTTTGTGGAAATGATTCTCCTTTCCCCCATCCTGATATTTGTGTCAAAAGTCAACTGTACGTGACCATGTAGCACAGATAACTGATTATTGTATCTGTTCTCACACAATACAACACTGTTAACCACTATTTCTCTATATGAGGCTATGCTAAGTCTGATAGCTTTCTCCTTAATCAAAACTGCTTTGGCTATTTTATGTCCTTTGCCTTTTTATGAATATTGAGACTAGATGTCAATTTCTGTAAGGCATCCTTTTAGGACATCAATCTGGAATGTGTTGTATGTATGGAACAATTTGAGGAGAATTTATTTGAAAACAAAAAATGCTTAATTAAAAATATTATTGCATGTATTTTGGGGGCAGGAGGTGTTATCCTGGATCAAGCGAGTGTGAAGGCCAGAGGACAGCTTTCAGGAGTCAGGTCTTTCTTCCCACCATGTGGGTCCTGGGGCCCAAACTCAGGCTATCAGGCTTGAAAGTAAACATTTTTACTTTCTGAGCAATCTTGCTAATCCATATATATACATTTTTTTTTTTTCAAGACAGAGTCTCACTGTATAGCTCTGGATGTCCTGGAACTTGCTCTGTATACCAGGATGGCCTTGAACTCATAGAAACCCACCCACCTCTGTCCCAAGTACTGGGGATAAAGGTATGTGCCACAACACCTGGATCCATAACTATTTCTTATATAAGATAAAAAGAAAGGTATTAAACCTTTTTAAAGGAATTAATAAATCGTTCTTCACAAAAATTCAAGATACATTTTATGTGTATTTCACATAAAACTCAAAACAACTATAATCTTGAGAAAATATAGGAAACATGTATATCTAATAAAAGGCTCTTAGCTAGAATACATAAAGTGTTTTTACAACTCAATAACAAAATTACAATCAGCCTAATTAAAACAAGCGAAATATATGAAGAGACAATTTACTCGTGAGCATACCAGAAAGCAAATAAGAACATAAAACATGCCCAACATATTTAGCTACTGAAGAATGCAAATTCAGATCAGAATAACCGGTTTCTACATAGCCAAGAGAATGTGAGATTTACAATGACTGATAAGATTGACTTTTTGTCAAAGGTGTGAAGAAACCAGAATTCATACAAGCTGCAATAGGAATTCAAAAATGAAACATGGACAGGGCTTTGTTTCTGTTTTTGAGATAGTTCCCAAACCCAATATAGCTTAGAGTGGTAGTTGGAGTGAGAATGGCCTCCATAGGCTCCTATGTTTGAATACTTGGTTCCCAGTTGTTGGAACTGTTTGGGAAGGATTGGGAGGTGTGGCCTTGTTGGAGGAGGCATATCACTGGGGGTAGACATGGTGGTCTTCAAAAGCTCATGCCATTCCCAGTTAGCCCTCTCTGCTTTGGGATCAGGTACAAAAATAACTATGGGCAACTAGAGAATGCTGAGAGCAAGAGAAAAGGTCATCCCCCAGGCAAGAACCTTCTCATTGGTTTTCCAACACCAAGTGGTCAGCCCTGAAGGCATATACATACAGGTAACATTATATGGACTGAGCATGCTGAGCATGCTGCATTTATGTATTCATACACACACATTCTCTCTCTCTCTCTCTCTTTCTCTCTCTCTCTCTCTCTCTCTCTCTCTCTTTCACACACACACACTCACTCATTCACATATACACATACACACATATGTATGTATATCTGAAACAACACTTTAGGAAAAAGGCTATGAATTTGAAGGAAAACAAGGTGGTACATGGGAGGGGCTGGAGGAAGAAAAATTATATCATTTCACTCTTTCCTGCTCCCCTCCAGCATCTCCCATGCACCTCCTTGTTTTCTCTAACGTTCGTGGCCTGTTTTTTCTTTCTTTTTATTTTGAGACAGGGTCTTACTGTCTAGACCAGGCTGTCCTCCAACTACCTGCTTCCACCTCCTAATTGTCGGGACTATTAGCATGCACCACCATGCCTGGCAGCCTCCACCAATGTTATTCATTCCACAACCTTAATGACATTGAGGAGCATTTAACAAAAATCACAAGGTAGGACAGTTCCATCCCCCAAACTGTCCTTCCTCCTTTTATGTGTTCTTCCCAACACCATTAAGCACTGCTCCATTGTCATAGACCTCAACCTGCTTTCGATCCTGTAGACTTGCCTTTTCTAGAATCCATTTTAGTCAGTAGAATAATACCCAATGTACTTTTTTGTGTATCATCTCTTTCACACAACACAGGCTTTGGGGATTCTTTTTAGTTGTTGCATGTGTTAGTAATCATTCCTTTTGTGTGCACAGAAGCATTCCACTGAAAAACAGAGTGTGGTTTATGTATCCATTCGTGAGCTGATAGGAATAATTTTTTTTCCAGTTTGGAACTAGAATTCTGAATAAAGTGAGATGGACACTGAGCAAGACTATATGTAAATGTAATGTTATTAGTGTTCAAGACCTAGGATGGATTAGCCAGACCTTATATAACAATGTGACAGACACAAACACACCCACACATAAATTATAATTACTGCCAATGTATGGCCACCCTGAGCTACATAGTAGGAACCTCCCTATCAGAAAAATGAACACTAATACATACATACACACACACATACGTATACACACACATATATGTATGTACACACACACACACACACACACACACACACCACAGACACACACTTTCAAAATCTAAAATGCGCAAAACATTTAAAGGAAATAAAAAGAAGCACTGACTTGGCCTGTGGCATAGCTCAGTGGCAATTCTTTGTTTTGATTTTTTCACTGATTCCTCTTGATGTTAAAGGTGGGTGCTGGGGTTTGAATTCAGTTCCTTCAGAAGAGTGGCTGGTGCTTCTAACCACCAAGCCATCTCTCCAGCCTCTGGAGTTAGTTTTAAAAGTAGTCCATTTTAAGGAATTAAGAAACTATGGATGGCAATGAAATTCATTTTAATTAAAAAGAGAAACCTGGGGTAATATTTGCAATCAAACAGGTTTTGTCAACTGTGGTAGCAACTGAAAATTATTTGGCCTTAAAATAACACATTCAAAGTTAAAACACCAGTATGTACTTTGTTAAGCCCTTTGGGCTAAGAATCAGCCAGAAAATAAAATGGATAATGGACACAAAGGGGATTAATTGAATTACCAAAAGATAGCAAATAATCTTAGTTACTTTTGCTTATTAATTATAGAATAATACAAACCATGAAATTGGAAAGATTTATGTGAAATAAAAAGTGACGCTGGCACTAGCTACATAGTTCTGCATTTTCGCACAATAATATGTCATAACTGAGCAATGTACTGCCATACACCGTCTTAGGGTTTCTATTGCTATGAAGAGACAGCATGACCATGGCAACTCTTATGAAGGAAGAACATTTCATTGGGGTAGTCTACATTTTCAGAGGTTTTGTCCATTATCATTATGATGCAACATAGTGGCATGAAGGTAGACATGGTACTGGAAAAGTAGCTGAGATTCCTACATATTGACCCATAGGCAATGGGAAGTAGTCTGATACACTGGGTGTGGCTTGAACATATATGAGACCTCAAAGCCCTCCTCACAGTGACACACTTCCTCCAACAAGGCCACACCCAATCTGACAAAGCCACACCTCTTAATAGTGCCACTCCCTTTGGGGGTCATTTTCTTTCAAACTACCACATACACTTAGGCTGATCTCTGTCCTATTGTACAATTAATTTTGTAATCGAGTTTTTAAAAATTAGTGGGGATAATGGATTATGTATATTTTTTATTGTGCAGTTACAATTTTTTTAAAGATTTATTTATTTATTATGTATACAGCATGTGTCCCTGCAGGCCAGAAGAGGGCATCAGATCTCATTACAGATGGTTGTGAGTCACCATGGGGGTGCTGAGATTGAACTCAGGACCTTTGGAAGAGCAGCCAGTGCTCTTAACCTCTGAGCCATCTCTCCAGCCCATGCATTTACAATTTTAAGTCAAGTGTGTATTCATGCCACACTGAGTGAAAGGGATAAAGGAATTTGCTTTATCATAAAAAGAAAACAATGTCATTCATGCTACTTTGCATTTTCGCACAAGGTTCATTACTTTCTATAAATATGAATACCTGCTGGGCATGATGGTGCACACCTTTAATCTCAGCACTCAGAGGAGGCAGAGGCATGTGGATCTCTGTGAGTTCAAGGTCAGCCTAGACTAGAGTGAGATCCAGGACAGCTAGAGCTGTTATACAGAGAAACCCTGTCTCAAAAAACAAAAACAAAAATAAAAGAGAGAGAGGAGGGGGGAAAGGGAGAGAGAGAGAGAGAGAGAGAGAGAGAGAGAGAGAGAGAGAGAGAGAGAGAAAGAAGAGAAAGAAACAAAGAAACAAAGAAACAGAAACAAAGAAACAAAGAAAGAAAGGAAAGTACAAGTAGGACCTAGTTCTCCTTTGTTTTATAGGGTTTTCCTCTAAGATAAAGCCAAGGGAAATCTAAATGAAAGAGAATAATGTGCTTTTAGCATGGGAGTATTTATTGTTCAGGAGAGACGCACTGCTAGAAACCTCTGATATGGAAAGAAAACAAAGAACTGGGCTGGTGCTGTAGCTCTAAGCAAGAGTGTGGCTGAAGTTGGCTCAGTCCCTTCTGCAGAGGACCCGGGTTTGGTTCCCGGCACATACTTCCAGCAGCTCACCACAGCCTGTAACTCCATCGTCAGTGCCTCAGCTGGCACCTGCTCTCACACTCTCCATACCCACATGCCAACACGCACACGTACACAAAATTAAAAACAACTATGTTTCACACATAACAAACTCTATGCTCAAGTCACTGCTTGTTTCCTAATAAAATAATCCGGAAAATTAAAATTGTCTTACTACAATTTTCTGCTCAGCTTCAAATGGATATATGCAAAACGAACGTTTCATAATTTGCATTGCATACAAATAAACATATTCCTGGCTTTGATTGTGAAGAAGAGCAATTGATATTAATGTATACTTTTGATTTGGTCTCTGGGAAGGAGAAAAGGCAGTATCTTCTCACCCATAAGGAAGACCGATGATTAAAAGTAAAAGCACACATTTATTTAACGTAGACGCCATCAGAAATGAAGAACCAGGGACAGCAAGGCGGCTCAGTGGGTGAAGATGCCTACTACCAAGGTTGATGACCCGAGTTCGATCCCTGGGCCTGACACAGTGGAAGAAGAGACTTGACCCTTGCAAGTTGTCCCCTGACCTCTGCCTGTGTGCCCAGGCCTTACACCCTCTTCCTATCTTCTACAATGTAAATTAATAAAATGTTATTTAAAAAAAAAAGATTTATAGAGAAATGAAGACTCAGAGACCCACAGAAAACTGAAGCTTTCATGGGCTGTGCTGCAGAGTGGGATTGGAGATGAGGTTATGATTTAACGGCAGTAAACTGGGGTGGTGACCTTCAGATTCATTTTGGACTCCAGGTCAAAGCCAGGATCCCTTGGGACCAGACTTTTTCAGGAGAGGTGAGGGAGAGAATATTTTATGATCTGTTCAGGGGAGTAAGGTGACCTTCCTCCAGTGTTCTCTGTTTACATTAAGTATAAACTGTCAGCCCCTTCGGCCCCTCCAGCCACACGAGAGGCCAGCTCCCCTCTCCCGCGCCCAGGATCTCTAACCATCTGGTTCCACACACTGAATACTCTAACTGCTCTAACTTCTGGACCTTGCCCCCACCCTACATAGTAAAAAGACTAATCTCTGGACATAGAATCCCACCAGTCTCTACCCTGGAAAGCTCCACCCCCTTGCCAAGAAATTCTATATAAGCCCTGTATCCTGTTCAGTTTGCTGCTGTTTCTCACCCAAGCAGAGGCAACAACCATTGTCCTGGTTTTTTCCCTTCCCAATAAATCTCTTGTGTGAAGTTTGTTGTGCAGTGTGACTTTGTGGGTATTCCTTGGCTCCTGGCTGCCAGGATACCTTTCCATCCAAGCTGTAACACTTACATCAACTAGTATGGCAATGTGTCAAATGCTGGATAATGCATCCTACTCCCTGGGATAACTTGAAACTCACCACATCACAGCCTGGGATATATTGAAGCTTATCACACCACAGCCTGGGGTAACTGGAAACTCACCACACCACAGCCTGGGGTAACTGGAAACTCACCCCATCACAGCCTGGGGTAACTGGAAACTCATCCCATCACAGCCTGGGGTAACTGGAAACTCACCACATCACAGCCTGGAATAACTTGAAACTCACCACATCACAGCCTGGGGTAACTGGAAACTCACCACATCACAGCCTGGGGTCACTGAAGAAACTCAATTCAACCAAACACTAGAACAAAAATGGCCTCAGTTCATATAAGCACCACTCTGATTTATACCCTGACACCTCTGTGTAACTCACAGTTTGAGTTTCATTTTTGGGTTTCACTGTGTACTCCTGTCTTTCCTGGGACTTGCTCTGTAGCCCAGGCTGGCCTCAAACTTGAGATCCACCTGCCTCTGCCTCCCAAGTGTTGGGATTAAAGGGGAGGTGTGCATCACCACCACCTGGCTATTGTCTTGCACTTCTAAACTTATGACAATGTTGGTCAAACAATATCTTACAAAGGGCTAAAGTGATCGCTCGGTGACAGGGAAAGCATAGCGCTCTTGCAGAGGACCTGAGTTTAGTTTCAGGCAGACCACGCATCTCAAAACTGCATGGAACTCCAGCTCCAGGGACTCCGATGGTTCCTTCTGATCTCTGTGGCACCTGAAGTCACATGCAATGTCTGTACACACACACACACACACACACACACACACACACACACACACACAATTAAAAATAAATTTTCTTATTGTTGATCATGACAAAGCTTTGTATGATCTCACTGTTTGTGATGCTCTCTGATCCCGTTCTGACTTTGCTGCCAGCTCTTACACAGGCTTCTCACCAGTTACCACCACCATAGTCTGTTGGTTGGGAGTCCTTTTATGGGATAAAGCACCTTATTGCACTGATCCTACCAGCCTATAGGTAAGATGAGGTGTGCAGGGAAAGAAGTTTTTCCTTTAGCCTAGATTCGAGATTCCTATGGAACAAAGACAGGTTAGCAAGACAAAGACATGCATTTATTTAGTGTACAGTTTTATGCAATACAGGAAGTCTTTAGAAATAGACTCAAAGAAATCAGGAACCTTTGGACAACCTGTTAGGCATGATGAAGAAGTAGGCTGTCATAGGGAAGTGTGACTGCTTAAATGGACGCGTCCTGGTGGCAATGAACCATGGGAGGTGGCTCCCCAGCAGGGCTGTTGGCTCAGATTCCTCTCTGCTTCCCTGTGACTTCAGAGATAATGCCATTCTTCTCTCCCTGGTATGAGGAAACATCTCTCGGAGAATCTTACGACTTGCTGCGGGGAGGGTCTAAGGGAGGGGATAAAAAAGGGAGAGAGACCTTTCTGCTAAGGTGGTTTTCTCAAAAGCCAAGTGTTACATTTCAGGTTCGCCTGACCTGAGCTCCATCAGGTGTCATTAACATTTAGAGCTGCATGTCACCTGCTCACTTTGTTGGGTCTTCTCCTCTACCCACCTGGGACAGATTATCTTCTTCTCTAGTGGACTTTGAAAGGTCCTTGTTAAGTAACCACGTGATCGGGCTGGAGAGATGGCTCAGCGGTTAAGAGCACTGACTGCTCTTCCAGAGATCCTGAGTTCAACTCCCAGCAACTACATGGTGGCTCCCAACCATCTGTAATGAGAACTGGCGCCCTCTTCTGGCATGCAGGGACACATGCAGGCAGAACACTATGCAAAATAAATAAATAAAAAGTAAACAGTTGATCTGAATCTAAAATAAAACAGAGATGCAATTCAATAGCAAAACAGGTAAGGAAATGATACAAACTAATAACTGATGAGACCATACTTTTAAGTCGAACAATTTATGATGTATCAGCATAACATAACAAGAACTACTAAAACTGATGCAAAAATGCATATTTTATAATGAAACATAAACCCCCACAGAATACATCCATTTGCATTTTTTTGCTACCAGCATAAAGTTGGGAAATACGATATTAAAGCTCTTCACGTCTCCCTAGGGTTCTCAGTGTGTCAGAACTATCCTGGATTTCTTAAGAATGGGGGCACTCTACTCTTTCCAGAAACAATTTACCATTCTGTTTCTCAGGGTGCTCAGACCACACCCTTACATCACAAAGGAATTAGGAAGAACTGGGTTCATTAGTCTGAGTTTTCTAGAAAAGCAAAACCAATGGTGGGGGGGGGGGGGCTTTAAAACGGTAACAGCTAAATCACAGCTAAGAACCGGTAGTTACTCAGTCCTTGGGGTTCGATGCCACAATAGAAAATCTCACCATAGCTGTCCCAGGAAGGGGACTGGGCAACCAAGAGTTGCTCCGTCCACAAGGCGGGGGCCTCCATAGTTCCAAATCAGGCACCAGAAGTTTCCTGGAGAGTCACTGTTCCCCAGTGCCCAAAGAAAGCTCGGAAACAGCGGTTCTCTTATCAGAAGAGGAATTCCCAACCCAGGGCAACAAGGCAAATCAGCTCTGTGCAAGCGGAAAGGCCCATCCAGTGAAAGGCAAGATCTTCTTTCCACCATGCTCTTTCAACACGTGCTGTAACCAAAAGGCGCCACCCACAATCGGGGTGGGTCTTCCCACATCAATCTAGGCAACCAGGACACTTCTTCAGGTGAGGGTCCCTACATAGATGATTCTAAGTAGTAGCAAATTGACAATAAAATCAGTTGTAATCCCAGATTAACACACAGGCAAGCACTGTGGGCAAAGAATATCTCTGACTGACTCGTGTTGTGAGATGCAGAGACAGTAAGTACGTACCAAGGCTCTCTGGCTTCCTGCCCCAAAATACTGTCCTGACCCCACCCACGACTTACAGCCTTCGAGTCTTTGAGAAGGTTATTTAGGTACTCTCTACTTCCACTTCATTATCTAGAAAGTGAATACCATAGCAACACCTATCTTATCGAGTTAATAAGAAGATGAAGTGCTTGATGAGTATTCTATAAGTCACTCCATCACCTTAAAATATTTATTTTGAGAAGAAAGCTATGAAAAACTTAAATCGGAATTTAATTGTCCAGTGAGACCACTCTTAACCATCTTCTTTTTCTAAATCAAAAATAAAATATTTTACATAACTTCAATGCACATGGGTTAGCTTTTGATCCTAAAAATACAAAATTTTAAATATTGCATTTCACTAAACCACAGATCACAAATGAGTTTGCTGATCTGTACCTTGATTTCTAATTGTCTACCTATTTTGTCTCTGGAGTAATAAGAGTGGTCTCACTGGACAAACACCAGTGCACCTAAAATTAAAAAAAAAAAAAAACAATCAAACAAAAAAACCAAATTGAGTAGCTAGCTAAGTATGGTACTGCATGACTCTATAACGTCAGCACTTGGGAATGGGTGAGGCAGGAGGCCCAAGGAATCAAGGTCAGCCTCCTGGGTTACATACCTAGCCTGAGGCCAGTCTGAGGTCAGTCCCAGCTGTCTCAAAAAAGTAAAATAAGACTCCAGGGATAAGAGCACCTTGGATGCTCTTCCAGAGGACCAAGATTCGTACTCCCAGGTCCCACATAGCGCCTTACAACTATCTAACTCCAGTTCCAGATCCTATACCCTCTTCTGGCCTCCAAGAGATATGTACGCACATGGTACAGAGACACACACCCATGCAAAACACTCTATACATAAAATAATAATAAAAAACTGAATTAAAACAACTAAAAAGAAAGAAAAAGTTACATATTCTGTGTGAAAATCTAGTCCCTGGAGTGTTTTTATACAGTGCAAATGTTGCTGCCATCTACCTGTCTAACAAAAATGACTTTTGTTTTAGCACTGCTATGAGATATGCTTATTAAAATGTTTCTTATAGGCTGGAGCTATAGTTCAGTTGGTAATGTGTTTACCTTATGTGCATGAGGTTCAGGGTTTGATCTCCAGCAACACACACACACACACACACACACACACACACACACACACACACACATCCAATGTTTGTTATAAATCTAATATCAAGGAAACAATCTGATAAATACAGATTTAGAGGTGTTCTACAAGGCAATGGCTTCAATGCTTTAAAAATTACCAATATCATGGGGGGGGGGGGAAGAATGATAGCAATGTCATTTTTTCCTATCCACAAAATGCAAACTGTGTCCCTTGGAATTTTATTGATGTTTTTGCATATCAAGCTGGTCTGCCAGGTTTTTGCATCCATGCATCTGCTTGCAGTTCCATCCCAGCATTCTTCATTCCTTAGGTGACGTGTATGTGTGATGTCTGCTACTCTCGGCAGTTTCTTAGGATTTATACTTCTTCACACATCAATAAATTAAATAGACTCTTCCCCAATGCTTAGTTAGTATTTGAGACTATATTTTCTTTAAGATTTATCTTTTGACATATTTTGACATTTCTTAGAATGATAATTAGTAGTTTTATAAAAATAACATTATGCTAAAATAAAAATAGAATGTTGTACCAAAGCTGGGAGACTTGAAATATGCTTATACATTTCCTCTTTCCCAAAATATAGTCAGTACAAATGCACACATATGTGATTATGACAGGAAATAAAGCTGAAAAACTACCTCAGATGTAAAATTATTTAAGATAAAGGTATATGATACAAAATACAGTTAGTGAAACAGAGCTTCAGAACTGGGCTGTGGCTCAGCAGTAGAGCACATAGCTAACCTTGGGTTCATTCCCAACACTAACCACCACAGACACACACACACACACACACCAGAAAACTAATCAAAACAAAGAAACAACCCTACCCTAACCGCCACTACCACCAAAGCAGTTTTAAAATTACCTGTCTAGGGTACCCATAACAAAGGCCAAGGTGAGAATTTCTCAGAGGACTTTTCACAATCGGCAGATTATGAAAGGAGTGGACATCTTTTAAGGCCAAAAGAAAAACAAAAAGCAAAGATAAACTGTTTCAAGATTCCATAAGCTGTGGTATAAAGAGTGCATTTGTTTTCTAATGCTGTAGGGCAGCAAACATATTAGCCTAAAATAAGAACAATCCTTTTCATATGTCACAGTTCCTGTTGGTCAGGAGTTCAGATAGGACCCAACAATGGGGATGGCTTGTCTGTCCCATCGAGCCCTCTGCAAAACTCAAGATGCTGTTAAAATCACTGGAAGACTTGACTGCGGGCACAAGATCTGCTTCTGAGTTGCCTCACGTATGTGGCTTTCAACCTGGTACTGGGAAGTCAATTTCTTCGCCACCTAGGACTCACTGCAAGGGACTGACTATTTGTTCATAAGGTCGTCAGTTCCCTGAGAAGCATCACAGAGTCTAACAGGCACTATCCTTTCTAGGGTGTGTTCTTGAGTCAAGTGCTCTCTCTCCCTTTCCCTTCTTTCTCTCTCTCTTTTATTTTTGGAGCTGAGGATTGAACCCAGGGCCTTGTGCTTGCTAGGCAAGCACTCTACCACTGAGCTAAATCCCCAGCCCTCCCTTTCCCTTCTTTATAGTCACTAGATGTGGGTCAGAGGTGTCAACAACTGAGTTGAGCTCTATTGCTGAAGTGACAGGTGTCAATCAACTTGAGGATGTCTTTGAAAACTGCTACAAGGAAACTGAGTGATTCGATAAGTCTATGAACAGACTGAACTCAGAGGACAGATGAGTAAAGAGAAAGAAGCCAGGTTTCTCTTCCATAAGTAAATGAATAAATAATTTTTTGTGTGGGGAAGCAAATGAGTCTGTACTGTTTTTTTTTTTTTACTTCGAGTCAGGGTTTCTCTGTGTAGCTTTGCACCTTTCCTGGAACTCACTTGGTAGCCCAGGCTGGGCTTGAACTCAAAGAGATCCGCCTGCTTCTGCCTCCCAAGTGCTGGGATTACAGGCATGTGCCACCACCGCCTGGCCGTCTGTACTGTTTTTTAACCAATCTGGCTTTTCCCTCTTCAATCATTCAAACTGTCCTTAAAGATTAGAAAGGAGATTGTGAAAGCAGAATTGTAGAAAAGTGAATTTGGCCAGAATAAATTGGAAAGGTCACTGCGGGGGTCCATGCTTCTAATCCCAGCATTTAGGAGGCTGAGGCAGGAGGATTGAGAGTTTGGAGCCAGCCTGGAATAGACGGTGAGGCCTTGTCTCACACACTCAAGGGCAAGTGACACAGCTCACATGGCAGAGAAGATGATCGCCACCAAGCCTGGCAACTTGAGCCACATCCCCAGACCAGAGGGTAAAGGTGGGTGAACTGACTCCACGGGTTACCTTCTGACCTCCACAAGGGTGTCACCCCCCACAAAATGAATAAACAAACATAGTTTTTTAAAAAATCAACCAAAGAAGGAAGGAAAAAAAGAAAAGGGAATTCCAAATGAAACATTTAGATAAAAATTAATTTCTGAACCACTGATTGAAAAACTACATGAATTTGTTTTTGAGACAGAGTGTCACTAGGTAGCTCTGGCTGTCCTGGAACTCACTATGGAGACCTACCTAGTCAGCGTCAAACTTGGAGAATCACCTACTTCTGCCTCCCAAGTGCTGGGATTAAAGGCAGGCACCACCATGCCTGTCTTAAAAACTGTATAAATTTTTAAAAATCTGGTTTTGATTCCTGTTAATCTGAAGAGTATAGTTCTCATCATTTATGTTTGCTAGAACTTTCACTGAAAACCAAAGTACCTGGGGACTGAGTCAGGAGTATTTTTGCACATTGGGGAAGTACTTCACCCACAGAGCAGCCAATCAACTTTGTGAGCAGAGCCAAAAATAGATTACTACGAAATACTTTAACTTCTTCTATTAACTAAAGCTTGGCTAGAAATAATTACTCTTCACATATTTAGGCAAATGGAGAAATGTTAATATTTGAGAAGAAACTCCAAGCAAAACAGATAATAAGTAGGAGGTGGGAATCTCTGCAAACAAATTCCTTTGTAAAAATAATTTAAAACAACATGGTGCTGGGTGGTGGTGGCACATGCCTATAATCCCAGCATTCGGACGCAGAGCCAGGCGGATCTCTGTGAGTTCAAGGCCAGCCTGGTCTACAGAGGGAGATCCAGGACAGGAACCAAAACTACAAGGAGAATCCCTGTCTTGAAAGACAAAAACAAAGAACAAAAAAACAAACAAAAGAAACTTGGGTGTTGGGGATTTAGCTCAGTGGTAGAGCACTTGCCTAGCAACGTCAAGGCCCTGGGTTCAGTCCTCAGCTCTGGGGGAAAAAAAATCCAAAACAAAACAACAATAACAACAACAACAAAAAAAAAAAAACCCGAAAAACACAAAAACTCAACTTGGCAGAAAATTATGTGCACAGAAAAGCAGTCCTAAAATGTATGTAATGGCCCTTACTGTTTCCTTGAGTGGAGTGGGTGGGATGGGGTGCATTGGTAAAGTCTCAATGACTCCAAAAATGTCCTTAAAGGTGGGTCACATCCAGCTGGAACTTTATATAACATGAGTGCCCTTCTTTTTAAATTATAGATTCTAGAGCGGTTTGTTAAAACTGTGAGACATCAGGACAGTATGCCAAAGAAGAGGACAACATCTCTTTGGGAAGATGTGACAAGCGTTTAAAGATTGCTCCCCTGCTTCCACCCGTCTCTGGCTTCATTTCCAGCAAGATGACTTTGACCTAAGAGACCTGGCAGAGACGTCTGAAACACTTGTTTTTTCAAGCCCTATTAGATGAGAAGCAAACGAGAATAGTCATGGAGGGTAGAAAAGACGGTACAAGAATTAAAGGCACCTAGTGCTCTTGCAGTGGACCCAACTTCAGTTCCCAGCACCCACATCAGGCTCACAACTGCCTGTAACTCCAGGTTCTGGAGATCCAGTGCTCTCTTCTGCCCTCTGTTGGTACCAGAAAAGACACCTACGCGCAGACGCAGACAACCATTTTTAAAGGGACATGAAAATAGGTGACAGACTTGTTGGGAAAAAGGCATTCAGCAGGAATGGGAACCAATAAGGGAAGGTGATGGAGGGTAAAAATAACCAAAATACATGTATGAAATTGTCAGTAGCCAGGCGGTGGTGGTGCACACCTTTAGTCCCAGCACTCAGGAGGCAGAGCCAGGTGGATCTTTGTGAGTTCCAGGACAACCAGAGCTATATGGAGGAAAACCTCCTGGCTGAGGTTTTTATTTTATATTTAAGATGGGGTCTCATGTAGTCCAGGCTGGCCTTGAGCTCACTAGGTAGCTGAGGTTGACCTTGAACTTCTGCTCCTTCCTAAGTACTAGGATTATGGGTGCACACCCCCCCATAACTGGCTTTAAACCTAGAGCTTTTTTGCAATTAAGCAAATACTCTGTCAACTGATTTATATGCCAAATACATTATTAAAACATAAGTGCCTGTGACTCAGTTTTTAAGCTCCATATAAGACTGGCAGGTTGAAATTTTACTAATTCAATTAGAATTACAATTCTTCAGAATTAAAATTCCAAAATATTATTAGAAATAAATTGTTCTTAAAGGTTCTATACATTAAAATGCATTTGGAAGTAGGTATGAATATAGATACATAGATATAATATGTTATTTGTGGGCTATTATTTATTTAACATTATTGGTGATTAAACCTAGGGCCTTGCACATGCTTGGCAAAGTCCTCAACCATTTAAATAGGTCCTCAGCCCCAATTTGTGGTCTCAAAATATTAATAATTAATTTATATGAGCTTCACATGTGTATAGGTAATTTTGTTCCCATCTACACCATCAAGGTTGGGTTTTTCCATCAGGCTTCTCCAGAGGAGCAGGTGGATTTAAGGTTTAATGGAGAATAATATAAAAAGGAGATTTATTATAGAAATTAGCTCATGAGATAATGAAGCCCAAAAGGTCCCAGGACGTGCGTTTGGCAAGCTTTCGAGCCACAAAAGTCAGTGGAATAATTCAGTCTGAGGCCAGAGGCCTGTGGCCAGAACAGCCAAAACATGTCAACTCTCAGTTTAAAAGGCAGAAGCTTGAAAAATGCAGAGGAGGATGGAGTTTGTGAGTCATGGAGATGGATGGCTAGAGAGTCTGTATGTAGTACCCATACTAAAGTACATATGCAGATGGATGGCCTGGCTGTTTTGTCCCATCTGCCTTCAGTGGATTGATGATGCCCACCCACATGGAGATGACCTTCATGCAGTCCACAGATTCAAATACTCACCTCTTCTGGAAATACCTTCACAGACACACTGGGAAATAGATTTGACCAGCTGGCTTGGCATTCCCTTCCCTGCCAGGTTGATACGAAGTTACCCTCACAGTGACAAGGCATTCAGACAGGAGGGGTAAGAAGCTCTGTGCTTTGTAGCCTCCTTCTCTGCTCTTGCCCTCCATGCTTTCAACTGGCAATACTCTGGATCCCAGGAAACAAAACTCAGCTTTTAATTGTGAATTCATTTTGGTACTTAACGTAAGCCAGATTTGTTCTTCTGTTATGTGGCAAATGCCTTAAAGATGGTGACTGTTGCCGGGGCGGTGTTGGCACACACCTTTAATCCCAATATTCAGGAGGCAGAGCCAGGTGGATCTCTGTGAGTTCGAGGCCAGCCTGGTCTACAGAGCAAGATCCAGGACAGGCTCCAAAGCTACACAGAGAAACCCTGTCTAAAAAAAAAACCAAAAAGATTATGACTGTCCCTGCAGGCGTGCTCTCCATGGAGCTAGATTTGGCTCTTAGCCACTTTCACCGTTATAAAAAAAAATGCCATACAACCGCTCATCTCCCTTATGCATAATTGCTCTTAGCAGCATTCAGAACATGGTAGACTATAAAAAGATGAAATCAAGTGTCCATTCTGACAAGTTATTTATTTGTTTGTTTGTTTGTTTGTTTGTTTGTTTATATCAACAATACCCGGCCGTGGTGGCCCACGCCTTTAATTATATCAACAAAGAAAACATAAAGCTTTCTTGTGGGAAGTTCAGTAGTTGTTTTATAGGTAGAGTGAAACAGATATTTGAAAAAGACTTCACGAGGGCTAGAAAGATGACTTAGTGGGGATAGACACCTGTGTCCAAGCCCGACCAAGCCTGACAGCCTGAGCTCTGTCTCTGGACCCACATGGTAGGAGACAACTGACTCCACCGGCTGTCTTCCTTCCTCCTTATATGTGGTGTGACATGCACCTTCCCCACAAAATAAATAAAGCTTAATTAGTTAGTTGTTTTTTTCAATAACTGCATCAAAATGCCCTCACTGAAGTGTTAAGTACCCACTGCAAAATGCAAGGTAGGTGGTGCATGCTTTTAATCCCAGCACTCAGGACTCAGAGGCAGGAGGATCTCTGTGAGTTCAAGACCTGCCAGGTCTACACAGTTAGTTGGAGGACAGTTGTGGCTACACACACACACACACACACACTCTTTAAAAAAATAGGGAATGACTGAGTGATGGTTGCTTTCTTTTCTCTCAAGAACCTAGGTTTTTGCTGAGCAGTGGTGGACACCTTTAATCCCAGCACTCGGGAAGCAGAGGCAGGCCGATCTCTGTGAGTTTTCGACCAGCCTGGGCTACAGAGTGAGTTCCAGGAAAGGTGCAAAGCTACACAGAGAAACCCTGTCTTGAAAAACAAAAACAGCCGGGCATTGGTGGCGCATGCCTTTAATCCTAGCACTCGGGAGGCGGATCTCTGTGAGTTCCAGGCCAGCCTGGTCTCCAAAGCGAGTTCCAGGAAAGGGGCAAAGCTACACAGAGAAACCCTGCCTCGAAAAACAAAACAAAACAAACAAACAAAAAAAAAACCCCAAAACAAACAAAAACCTAGGGTTTTTTGGTTGTTTTTTTTTTTTTTTTAAGTATCTGGATGCTGTAGAATAACTGTTTTGTACACTGTGAAGATGTGTCTTTGCCAAGGCATCTTCTGTTTGATTTAATAAGGAGCTGAATGCTCAATAGCTAGCCAGGAAGAGGCTAGACAGAACTTCCAGGCAGAGAGAGAGGAAGAGGAGATGAATTGAGGCTCAGGAGAGATACCGAGGACACAGAGAGGAAACAGAAGGTGCAAGATGGAAGAGAAGTAAAAAGCCACAAGGCATAATGTAGATTAATATAAATGGGTTAATTTAAATTGTAAGAGCTAGTCGGACAAGCCTAAACTATAGGCCAAACTTTCATAATAGTAAGTTTCCATGTCTTTTTTTTTTTTTTTTTTTTTTTAATATGAGCTGTTTGCCCAAAGAAAAATCAGTCTATATCTGGAAGGATCTTGTCTTTAAGAAAGGAAAATTTCCCAAATAAATCTAATGACAGTCCTTAGCAAGTAGTTTCCATTCAGATATCACTGTTCAGAGATATATCTCAGGTTTGACAGAATACACAATCTGCATTTTTTTTTGTTTTTTGTTTGTTTGTTTTTTGTTTTTTGAGACAGGGTTTTTCTATGTAGCTTTGCACCTTTTTCCTGGAACTCACTTGGTAGCCCAGGCTGGCCTCAAATTCACAGAGATCCGCCTGGCTCTGCCTCCCAAGTGCTGGGATTAAAGGTGTGTGCCACCACCGCCTGGCACAATCTGCATTTTGAAATAAAGTTCAAGGTAATTCTGCATAAAGATCAAAGGCATCCAGGTAAAGATGGTTTAACAAATTCTTATCACTATTATGTGTGTGGGAGTGTGTGCTTGTGTGTGTGGGGGGTTGTACATGTGTGTGGGGGGGATGTGGAGTGCATATGTGAGGGGTGTGAGGGCATGTGCATGTATGTGGGGGTGTGGGGGGTGTATTGTGAGGGGGGTGTACATGTGTATGTGTGCATGTGTGAGGGAGTGCATGTGTGAGGGATGTGCATGTGTGTGCATGTGTGTTCATGTGCACATGTGGGGGTATGTGCATGTGGGGTATGTGTATGCAGATGTGTATGTGAGCATGGATATGTATGTGCATGGGGGATGGGTATGTGTGGGTGTGTATGTGTAGGTGCATTCATTCATATATGTGAGTGTAGAATCAATGATGGGTGTCTTTCTCTAATGCTCTCTACTTTATCTTCAAAACATGCCCCCCAACCCCCACTAAGGCTGAACTTACAATTTCATTTAGACTAACTAGCCAGAGAGTGGTGTGTAACAATTTTCTCCAAGATAAAACCTTTCATCTTGGAGGGAAGCTTCTTAAGATACAGTGTATTCTGAAGGGAGGTGAAATGTGTCATCCCTTGTGGAAGCTCATTAAGCTCACAAAGTGGATGTCTCAAAGCTTCAGGAAGTCCCTAAACCTGACAAGACATAATAGCTGCTCCCACTCCAGCTTACAGAAGCCATGGGGACTGCTGAAAGACTCCAAGAGGAACTGAGCTGTGTGGATGAGACACTCTCCAACCTGGTGAGCTGCCCATAGGCTGTGCAGTGCACTCCAGAATTCCAGCTTTCATGAGCAATCATCCATGCTGGGGTGGCTTTGGGTGATTCAGGTGCCTTTGAGTCATTTGTGCTCTTTTGTTACTCCAATAAAACTCAATGGTTCACCAAGTTGGATTTGGGTGGTATCCTAATTGTGATCTGTCATTGGTTCCTATCTGGGGTAAGTAAAGATTTGGAAATGTCTCCCCAGAAACAGCATCACAAAGGGACCCACCTGTCTCTGCCCCACCCCAGTACTGTGCCAAGACTTTTACATGAGTGATAGAGATACAAACTAGGTTGTGGTGATATTATGTTCCCCAATATATTGTGCACCCTAATAAACTTATCTGGGGTCAGAGAACAGAACAGCCACTAGATACAGAGGCCAGAAAATAGTGGCCTTTAATCCTAGCATTCCAAAGGCAGAAATCAATCTGGATCTCTGTGAGTTTAAAGGCACACTAGAAACAGCCAGGCCTGGTGACTCATGACTTTAATCCCAGGAAGTAATGGCAGAAAGCAGAAAGGTATATAAGGAACTAGGCCTGGTTAAGCTTTCAGGCTTTCAAGCAGCACAGTTCAGCTGAGAGACATCCAGTATGAGCAAACAGGATCAGATGATGAATTGCGAGGTGAGGAAGCTGTGGCTTGTTCTGCTTCTCTGATCTTCCAGTGTTGACCCCAGTACCTGGCTCTGGATTTGATTTTATTAATAAGAACTTTTAAGGTTCATGCTACACTAGGTCCTCATGCTTGTACAACAAGCACATTACCTACAGAGTCATCTTCCTAGCCGCCTGCAAACCCACTAATAACTACAAACAGTAAATATTTATGTTAGGCAAGGTTAATAAATAAAAAACAGGCTGGGTGGTGGTGGCACACCCCTTTAATCCCAGCACTTGGGAGGCAGAGGCTAGATCTAGGACAGGAACCAAAACTACACAGAGAAACCCTGTCTCAAAAACAACAGATAGATAGATAGATAGATAGATAGGTAGATAGGTAGGTAGGTAGATAGATAGATAGATAGATAGACAGACAGACAGACAGACAGACAGACAGACAGACAGACAGATAGATAGATAGATAGAAAGGTAGGTGGATAGATAGATAGATAGATAGATAGATAGATAGATAGATAGATAGATGATAGATAGGTAGATAGATAAAAACATGAGTCCAGGTATGGCAATAAAATAAGGAACTTAAGATACAGTATACTGATATTTATAAGCCATTTCCTATGATCTAAATATTAATATCCTCACCCAAACTGGAATGTGATTACAAAGTGTTAAGAGGTAAGTATTATGGGAAAAGGAATTGTCTTAGTTAGGGTTTCTACTGATCTGATAGAACATCAGCTTGGGGAAGAAAGGATTTGTTTCAGTTTACCACTCTCAGATCACCGTGTATCACTGAAGGAAGTCAGGACAGGAACTCAAGCAGGGCAGGAACCTGGAGGCAGGAACTAAAGCAGGGGCCATGGAGGAGTGCTGCTTAGTGGCTTGCTACCTATGGTTCTCTTGGCCTGCTTTCTGATACACCTAGGGATCAGCTGTGTAGGGGTTATCAGGCTGGCCTCAAACTCACAGAGATCTGCCTGCTTCTGCCTTCCAAGTGCTGGCATTAAAGGCATTACTCGCTCCCACCTGCTGGCTTCTTTGGGGGTTTTCTTTAAAAACAAGCAAATAAACAACAATAACACAGGGTCTTTATATAATTGAAGCTGGTTTTGAACCCACTATATAGTTGAGATTGACCTTGAACTCCACCTCCACTGGAGTAACAGGTATGCACCACCACACCCAGCTTCTTTTAATAATTATTAAAACGGAGTGAGAATTACTTGGTAATACTTGGGCACTTACTTATTAATTAGAACCTTCCCTATTGTGATGACCCCTAGAGCCAACTATTGATGCTCTCAGTTCCAGCTTCATACCCATTTCCTTTATTTCCAGACCTTTACTTCTCTACTCGGGGTTGTTGTGGAGACCAGAATGGAATCGGCTTAAATCAGGACATGTTTCAAAGCTGGAGTGGTCCTCAGTCTATGGTCAGCTGCTGATATCACACTGAAACAAAAACTCACATCTAGAATGTCATCCTGGGAGGAAATTTATGGTGAAACCAGGGAATAAAGTTTGTTTATTTTATTGTTTGTTTGTTTTTTGAGACAGGGTTTCTCTGTGAGGCTTTGGAGGCCGTCCCAGATCTCACTCTGTAGACTAGATCTCACAGAGATCTGCCTGGCTCTGCCTCCCAAGTGCTGGGACTAAAGGCATGCACCACCACTGCCCGGCAAGATTTCTATTATGGGTGGTAGACAAAGAATTGTCCATCTACCTTAATTCCTATTTGTTTTTCTTAGGACTCAATGATTTCTTCCAGTATTTCATTGTCATTGAACTGGTACAGCCCATGCTTCTTTATCCCAATGTGTTTGCACTAAGGGATTGCACTAAGAATATCAGTGTAAGAAGACAAATGTGCACTTAATATAAGTTTGTATGCATTCCTTCTGAGGCAGCTTGCAAGACTCTCAGGGTCTACTTCTTTTTTCCAGGCTTTGCTGAATGATCACAAACAGATTACTTACATCCGTGACCCTTTAGTGTTTTCATTTATGAAATGAAATGATTTGACTGTATTGATCCTAAAGTCAATTCTTTCTAAAATTCTACAGAGCCAAAGAAACTTAATTTATAAAGAGTTAGATTCCTTTAAGCATCTCACACTTTGCTCATTAACCAATAATCATGAAAAATAATCTTGAGAGATCAGTGGGTTCCATACTGCCATCCTAAGACTCTCACCATGAAAATATATTTGTCACAGAGTCAGCCGGTCTTCAGAAACAAAATTGAAGCTTTACACATGAATACATTTTTAAAGGTCTTAGGAAACTTTTGGTAAATATAATCACACTGAGAGTAATTTGGTAACTCTTCCAATTCATAACACCACTTGTTAGTCTAAAAGCAAATGAAAATTGCCAAACTCTATGATTATATAATTCAGGAAGGCTGAGAATAAGCTAATTTATTCATCAGAGACCACCATGATTGCAGCAATGTGCTGGGTAGGTTTGGTCTTGAGAATATAAAAATATAGTTTTAAAAGTTTTATTTGATTGGGAAAGAACCATGCCAGACAATACCATCAAGTTACCTTTTTTCATTAAGCTAATATTCAGTTTTCAAGATAGAAAGATTTTATATTTTAGCAGTTGTTATTACCATTAGTTTTTTTTAAAACCCTTGGCTGTATTATTTGATATGAGTCAAATGTTAAGGTGGTATCAATTTTGGAATTCTACCAGGCATAGCAAACCATTCTAAATTCTGGCTTAAGTAACATGGTCACTGATTATTCCAGTTTACCAGGCTCAAACTTGTAATTTTTGGCAAAAGAGGCAGATTTTCACCCACACACAGGGATTTAGCTGTATTTGCTTTTCCCAAACATTGCCAACTGTTAATTAATTTTTGAATGGGTAACACACCATGCACACAACACAAAACTTGGAAGGCAGAATAATTTACAATGAAAAGTAAATTTCATTTTGACTCCAGTCTACTAGCTTCTCAGTCTCCAATCAATTCATATAACTTTGGTAAATTGAGATCATATTGTAATTATTTTTAAACTGCTATAATTAATTAATTAATAGGGCTGGAGAGATGGCCCAGGGGATCTGATACTGTCTTTCAGCCTCTGTAGGTACCTGCACTCATATGCACATAACACACACATACAGCACACACACATACAACACACAACACACACACAATTTTAAATTTTAATAGAATTTTGGACCTGGTAGTACATGCTCTGATTCATAATATTCCAGAGGGAAAGAGGCAGATAAATTTCTATGTTCTAAGCCAAACAGGGATACACAGTTGCTGGTGGCCATGTCAGAGGAGCAGCAGGTGGCAATTGAAGTTCAGGTTTTAGCCCACCAGGAGGAAAAGCCCTGATCTATGACTCTTAGATAGGGAAAGCCCAAGACCGCAGGCTCCAGAGTGTCTTCTGCTGCTGCTGAGCCTTCACATGTATGCTGTTGCCGTCTTTCTCTGGTATCTGGCATGGTGTGAAAGTGTGAGCAGAGATCCCCAATGCCTGTACTGTGTTGTGTTTATCTCATGGAAACATCCCCTTCTACTGGGCATTTTTACCTGTGGATGATTATGAAGGTGATTTCCTTCTAAGATGTACTGTTTAACTAAAACAATGACTTTATACAATAATGGTGTTAGCTTAAAAAGGATTTTGATGATTGAGGGGTTTTAATAAATATAGTAAGGGATTATGATAGAGGTTAGTTTAGTGGAAAGATTAACATAGGGAAAGGTAGGATAAAATGTTGCCCCTGCCTGTGATAAAGCAGGGGCTGCTGAGGATTTAAATTAAAAAAAAAAAAAAAAAAAAAAAAAACAAGAAAGTGTCACACAGCTAGAACATATGAGTTTCCATTGAGGATCAGTGTAGACTGTGGCATAGATTAATGATTTAAAAAAAAAAATTTGAGTCCCAGTAGTCCAGCTAGTTTAAATTCTTGCTAATCTTAATGTTGAGATGTGTGTTCACAGGTTTCAGAGTGCATCATGGCTGAAACCAAGCTTTGAAAAATATCTTAAAGTTAGACTAAGATGTTTTTGTTAAATAGCTGTGAGGTGAAAAACCCAAGAAGACAATCTGAAGTTTTAGAAAGGCACGTAGTTGAGTGAGAAACTTTTAAGGTCAGGGAACAAGAGCAAAGCAGCCCAATTATTACTAGCTGACGTACTGACTGATTTTTTTCATGTGTAGAAATTTAAGTTTGTGATTCCTTTAAGATTCTTTATAAGATTACCTTTCAAGGTAAGTAATGAAGTGATTGATTCTTTCTTTGTAACTGCAAAACTCAGCCTGCCAGTAAAAGAACTAACTTGCTTACACTCTGTTAACCTATAACAAATTACTTGGGTATGAATGTATATGGGTTCTTGGGGATGATTTGTTTTCACCTATTATGTGTAAACTATTTAATCATGTAAGGAGTATGGAAAACACCTGCATTCATTGTAATCATTTACATGTAAAACAGAATGTAACCACATTGTAATTTTTATATTGCTTAAAAGATTTTGCTGGGGTATATAAGCTGTAAGGGGAAAAAAATAAGATAGAGTTAGAAGGAAAACATCGAGAATGAAAGAAGAAAATCACCAGGAAAACAAAGAAGGGAAAATACAGAAGGAGAATAAAGAAGAAAACCATCAAGAGAGTATGAATGCCTTTTCCCCTTACCCTCTGATACAAAAAAGCCATAGTACAGCACTTGAATTCCCCTTTGAGCCTGGAGCTGGCCCCCCACAATGGAACATAGTGGAACCATGCTTCAAAAAAAACCACTTAACTAATTAATTTGTTATTGTGTGTGAGCGCACTGTTTGTGTACAGGGGCATGAATAAGCAGAGCACATTGGAAGTCAGAGGGGCTTCTCTAGGTGGAGGTTTTCATGGCAAAGCCTCTGCCTGCTGAGCTGCCTTGAAGGCCCTGTAATTCTTTATTGTTTCAAATCTCTTAAAAAGTCACAAAAAGGGGTTGGGGATTTAGCTCAGTGGTAGAGTGCTTGCCTAGCAAGCGCAAAGCCCTGGGTTCGATCCTCAGCTCCACAAAAAAAAAAAAAAAAGAAAGAAAGAAAGAAAGAAAAAAGAAAAGAAAAAAGAAAAAAAAGTCACAGAAAAAGGTAGGAAGAAGGAAGATATGGGCAGATTTTCAACCCTAACCTGTTTGTGTTTCTTTAAAGGTCGTCTTCTCCATTTCTCAGACTCATTTAAGATGGACTTTTATTTTGTTTTTTAAGTGACAGTTGAGGGATCGTTTGTCATTTTGTGATTGTTTTCTGTCACTTCTTGAGAAAGTGTACTGTTTCAGAGAAGTAAAACATATACTTTTTCATTTGTGGGTGGAGAGAGCTTTTAATTGTCTTAGTTGTGTGCTTCATAGTGACATCTTGGCCAACGACTGAGCGCATGCATAGCAGTGATCCCACATGATGACTAGGGACATGGAAGCCACGTCCTAAGTCAAAAGTCACCCGAGGGTGCTCCTCTCCCCGTGTGTCCTGTTATTAAGTGGACCATGAGTAATACTTTAGCTTTAGATTCAGGTCCATGGCAAATTTGGAAAGATAATAAAGAGAGATCGCAGGTATTTCCTAGTCACTGTGCCTCCTGTTAACGTAGGGAATCATATGGGACATTGTTACAGCTACAGCCTAGCATTGATATATTGCCATCAGCTGAACGCCACACTGAATTCTGACTTATTAGTTTTTCTGCATTTTTCGTTTTCTCTTCCAAGATCCTAAAGATCCAGTGTTATATTCAATTTCCATACATGCCTTTATCAATTCATGTGTTCGTGACATGTTGCCATAAGACTGTTTTGGTTTCTGGTGACTGACAGTTTCTAGGAGTAGTTTCCAGGCTTTAGTGTAGAAGTGATTTCTATTTCTTATTTTCTCCTGAACATAACTATGATTGTGCATTTAAGGCAAAAATGCCACTAAAATGAAATGGCATGCTTGTATCAGAAGTACATGCAATCCACACGCATTTCTGACTAGATTAGCTTTGGTGCTTGCTGCCCTGAGGAAGGGTTTGTAAGTTCATTCTTTCTTTGAGGCAGAGTCTCTCACACAGCCCATGCTGGCCTTAAACTTGCTCTGTAACCAAGGCAATGCAACTCTTGAATCAGCCTCAGCCTCTATGCCGCCATATCCTGCTGGCAAGATAGTTCACTATAACATTCTCACACCTAGCTCCTCCCCACCCTGTCTTCTTTAAAAAGCTACTAAATGGGGCTGGAGGGATGGCTCAGTGATTAAGATGTTCTTCCAGGGGACCTGGGTTCAATTCCCAGCATCCACATGGCAGGTCACAACTGTCTGTAACTCCAGTTCCAGACACCTTCACACAGACATATATGCAGGTGAAACACCAATGCATATAACATAAAAATAAATAAATAATTTTGAAAAAGAAGCTGCTGAGTACCACCTGCTTTGTTGCATGTGTTTTTAAGACTGTATTGATGTGTATTAAGAAGACGCTGCCCCCATATAAACATTTGTATCTGAGATAATTCCATTGTATAATAAAATTATTATATTGGTTAATTTGTGAGGGAGGTGGAACACATACCACAGATGAAGTCAGAGGACAACTTCCAGGAGTCAGTTCTTTCCTTCCCGAGTGGATTCCCAGGATCAAACACAAGTTGTGAGACTTGGGGCCAAGGATTTTTATCCACTGAACCATCTCACTGGCCACCATTACATGTTGTTGTTGTTGTTTCCTTTTGTTTTTGTTTTTGTTTTTCTGAGACAGAGTTTCTCTGTGTAGTGCTGGCTATCCCAGAACTTGCTCTGTAGACCAGGCTGGCCTCAAACTCAGAGATCTGCTTGCCTCTGCCTCCGGAGTTCAGGGATTAAAGGTGAGTGCCACCACAACCTGGCATCCATTCCATTTTTAAAGGAAAGTAAACACAGGGCAATTTGCACTAGGCATTTTTATGTGAGTTTCTGTGTTAGGCACTTGATAAACACAACCTGACACATGGAATGCTCTCAATGGACTTTATGTTCTAATAAGCAATCACAGTGTGGCGTGACTGATGACTGACTGAAAGTATGTATAAATAGAGGAGCTCACAGGGTTTTCAAATAAGAGTGGTGGCTTAGGTGAGCAAACATCTCAGAAGGAAGTCACAGCAGGCAATGTAAATTATGTTTGTATAGCTGCTTGTCTGATTCCGCACAGATGTAAACTGTTTATAAATACACGTGATTAAATGGCAATGGATAGGAGGAAAAGAATAGGCTCCCCCTGTGACTGTGCTTTGATGACACGATTTTTAAAATACAGTCTTTGGAGACTGACACAAATTTTTGGACACCAACGACATCACCAGTTGCTGTCTGATAGATGGAAGTCCTTAATTCCTGGACTTTGCCTTTCTTGTTTTCTAAGCGATTTTCTAAGTATTCATTATGGTGTCATATTTTCCCATTCCTCATGTGTGGCCCATTGTAGCAAGACATTTTAAAATCTTCTTGCATCCAAAAGAGAAGTGCAGTTTCTATCCCTAGAACTGCACTTGGTAGCATATGACTTGTCTTTTAGAAATGGAAAATTAGTAGATACGATAAACAGCCATAGATAAAAGGACAAACAGTAACAAAATCTATGTTTGGATTTTTGTTGTTTCTAATTCTGCAGCTCAGCCGCCATGTGGAAAAATTCTATATCTTGCTGGAAAATGAGTGTGAAGAGAGCTGGATTATATCAAGCAATGGAAAGCCATAGGCCATATCTATGAGGGAGGACACCTGAGTAGGTCAGCCACAGCCTGACTGACGGACCTTGGAATTGGCAAGTGACAACAAAATGCAGGAGATAACTTCACCAAAAAAATGGCAGAAAAAATTGTCCTGATTGACTTGACCTAAACTGATGGATATGAAATCATGTGCTCCATAAATGCTTCTCGTGCTATGTCATAGCGTCTGAGGAGGGTTTATTAAGTAATTAGACAGTAGGTTGGAGTAAATGAGTCAAAAGGCATATGTGATTTCAACAGCGACGCTTCAGAAGCCTATGTGTTCCTGTAGTTCCTGTTTGTTTTGCCTGGGTTTGTTCACAAAATTAGATTTCTTTGAACTGAAAGGAAAATACCTCTTAGTCCCATAATATTTCTATAAAATTAATATTTATTATATGCCTTTAGAAATCAAGGGAAATGCCAAATTGAGAGTATAATCTGGTCTGGAAACTGATGATCTAGAGTAAAATGGGTAGGGACATAAGAGATGTTTTTTTTAAAAAAGATTCATTGTTTTAAATTTTTTTTATTGATTGTTTGTGGATTCCAGATCCTACTCATTTCCCTGTCTCCTCACGTTCGCCCTCTGTCCTTCGACCCCCCCCACAAAAAAAAAACCAAAACAAAATTTAAAAGAATAACAAACAAAACAAAACAACAAAAAAAAACAACAATGAAGAAAAAGAAGGAGAAGGAGAAGGAGGAGGAAGAGGAGGAGGAGGAGGAAGAGGAGGAGGAGGAGGAAGAGGAGGAGGAGGAGGAGGAGGAGGAGGAGGAGGAGGAGGAAAGAAAGAAAGAAAAAGAAAAAGAAAAACAAATCTTGGTGTATTGTTTGAAAGCTCTACCTGGAGAGCTTGCCCTGGTGGAAAAACGGACATACTGACCAACTCAGCAGCCACCCAGGCCCAGAACCAGGGTTATGCATTGACCTAGCCCAACATCTGCCTCATCTGGAGTATGTGACAGGGCCAGATCTGCAGATCCAAAGCTGTAGGATCTCCATGACACAGGACAACAAGATATCCAGGGAGAGTCCCAGTGAGGGGCCATTATGGATAGGATAGCAGAAGGCAGAGGTCTCAAGCCAGGCCAATGACCCATTGCAATGAACACTTACAAGTAAAGATGTATGGATTAAGCTGTGTTGAAGCTGGATCCTAAGGGACAGAAGGTACAGCATCAACGACACAGATATCAAGAGTCAGTTGAAGGCAAATAATGAACTCATTTATTCAATAACAGGGAAGGTCTTATATACCCTGCTCCCAGCATTCAGTCTATGTGGTCATCCGTCATTGGCTGGGTACAATTAGGAACTCTGACAGCGACTGTTGCTAGGCCCTCAGGCAGACTCCAGGTTGGCTCATAAGGAGTACGTTATATGCATGCCTTGGCAACTGGTCTGAGCCAATTTCCTTGACCCTATGAGCCTGTTCTACTACACTGTGTGACTCACTGGGCCACACTACAACTTGCATGCCAAGATTTATTTTTTAAAATTATGTGTATGCAATAATTTGAATATAATTGGCCCCCATAAACCTATGGGGAGCAGCACTATTAGGAGGTGTGGCTTTGTTGGAATGGGTGTGGCCTTGTTGGAGGAAGTATGTCACTGTGGGGGGTAGCTTTGAGGTCTCCTTTGCTCAAGCTTTGCTCAAGGTGACACTCAGACCACTTCCTGTTGCCTGCAAGATGTAGTGTTATAATTTTAAGAAATGGCAGGAAGGAATCATGCCATGTAACAGGGCTCACATTGTTTATTGGAAGAGGAGAGAGAAGGGGCAAAGAAGAGGGCAGGGAAGGGGCCAGAGACCAGTCCCTAGGGATAAGAGCAGTGGAAGCATAATAGACTGGAGGAGGGTAAGGCCCGCCTTTTATAAGGGAACATAGCAAATGGGCATGGGGGTGCTCTTAGTGGCTGCAGCTGAGGATGTATCCTGTCAGGACCCTAAGGGCAGGCCAGTACAGATGCCTGACTACTAACCTGTAGGGCTCTCAGTTACCCTGTCTACCTGCACAAAGCCAAACTCCCCACCATGGTGATAATGGACTGAACCTCTGAACTGTTAAGACACCACTTCAATTAAATGTTTTCTTTTATAAGAGTTGTCATAGTCTATTGGTCTACCCACTACAATAGTCATGGTGGCTCTTCACAGTAATAGAAACTCTAAGACAGTCTATATACATGTGTCTGTGTAGGGGTATGTGCACATGAGTACAGGTGCCTGGGAGCCCAGAGACATGGAAGCCACTGGATTTTCCTAGAACAGACCTAAGGTAGATTTTAGTTACCTGATATGGGTGCTAGGAATCAAGCTCAAGTCCTCTGAAAGAGAAATATACACACTTAACCAAGGATCCATCTCTCCAGTCCCCAAAAGATGTGCGTTATGAAAAGCTCTGGAGGTTACTCTACCTTGACTCTGACAAAGCCAATGAGCTATACAGCATTGGTAAAGGTTTTTGCATTAGTGATGGTGGGGACAAAGATGGATGAAATTGTACATTAGCAACACTCCTGAGAAACACACTTGTCTGAATTTGCATGTATTTAAATATATGGCAGTGATTATACACAGGAGAAATCCCAGCATTGAGGAGATTGAGCCAGGAAGATCAAGAGTACAAGACATTAGCCTTTTCCCACTGAAACATCTCTCCACTGGGGGTAGTGAGATGGCTCAGTGGGTAAAGGCTCTTGCTGCTGACTAACTTCTGGACTTAGATTCCTGGGATCTGCATAGCAGAAGGAGAGAACTAACTATTACAAGTTGTCCTCTGACCTTTGCACTTGAATGAACACACACACACACAAATGAACAAAATAAAAATTTAAATACATAAACATCTAAAATACTTGTAGATCATGGCTTACAAGATGAGTCTAGCATTTATAAAGGATACCCCAAGAAATAATGTTTGAAATACCAACTATGCAAACTTCATGCCCACATCAGAGATTTCAAGCACATGTGGATTATTATTATCTTTTAAAATATGGAGCCAAGTATAGCCTCAGACACTCTGGCGGATGAAGCAGGAGAAAAATGCATGTCCATAGTTTGGGGGCCCACCTGGGTGATAAAGTAAATAAGTAAATAAAGCAATCTATGCCCATGTTACAAAGATTCAAAGAAAGCCTTAAATTCACTCTGAAGGTCAGGTGGTGGTGGCACACACTTTTAATCCCAACACTCGGGAGGCAGAGCCAGGCAGATCTCTATGAGTTCAAGGCCAGTCCAGGCTACAGATTGAGTTCCAGGAAAGGCACAAAGCTACAGAGAGAAACCCTGTCTTGAAAAACAAAACAAACAAACAAACAAAAAATTCACTCTGAAGATCAGTATTATACAAATTGTGGTATGTTGCCAGGTATGGTGGAGTACACCTTTGATTCCTAGAACTCAAGATGCAGGTGCAGACAGAATATTATGAGTTCAAGGCCAGTCTGGGTCTGCAAGGTGAGACCTTATCTCAAAAAAAAAAAAAAAAAAAAAAAAAAAAAAGGCTATGGCATGTTGATAATACAATATGCTTCAAGTCATTAATGAATGCTTAATTAAACATGTTTTCAAAGAAATTGATGCCTTGCTGTTAAAGATTTCTAAAGGTGGGTAGAGCTGACTCAGCCATTAGTAGAGGGTGCTGCTCCTGCAGAGGACCTGAGTTCAGTTCCTGGTACCCAGTCTGGGTGGTTCACAATCACTCATAGTTCCAGCGCCAGTGGATGCTATACCTCTGGCTTCCATGGACACCAGAGCTCACATGTGTCTACCCACACACATAAACATTATTAAAGATAGTAAAATAAGAATCATCTTGAAAAATTTAGAATTGAAGAACAAAAAGTATCACTCTTTAGTTAAGGAGGCTTGACCATGAATTAATTTCTGTTCATTAACATTGCTAATTTATTTAGGTCAGTGGTTCTCAACCTTCCTAATGCTGCAACACTACCCCTAACGATAAAATTATCTTGTTGCTTCTTCATAACTGTAATTTTGCTACTATTTTGAATCATAACATAAATACTGGATATTCAGGATATCTGATATTTGATCCCCAAGGAGGTCAAGATCCACAGGTTAAGAACCATTGATCTAGGTATTCTCAGTTACAGTTCATACAAGAGAAATGGGCCTCTTTCTCGTCCTCTTTTTACTAGAATTTTGAGTAGTATGATGATAAATGTGAACAATTCTGTCTTCAGAGAGTATGTGTGAGTTTTCTCTTCATCTATGCTATTACTTCTAGAACATTTTATCAAATGCAGTTTTTAGAAACATTTTACATTTATTTTATGTAGATCAGTTTTTGTCTGAATGTACATGCACCACATGTGTGCCTGGTGCCCACAGAGGTGAGAAGAGAGTATCATCAGTCTCCCAGAACTGGAGTTATAGATGGTTGTGAGTTGCCATGATGGTGTGGGGAACCGAACTCAGGTCTTCCCAAAAAGCAAATGCTCTTAACCACTGAGTCAACCATATTAGCCAAAAACTAATGTTTTTGCATTAGTGATGGTAGGGACAGAGATGGATGAAATTGTACATCCACTGAGTCAACAACAAATGCAGTTTAATCTCATAATTAGAAAAATACTTAAAAAACAAAAACACCAACCAAGCAAATAAGATACATTTGTAGCCAGTGCTGAGAAGGCAGAGACCTGAAGAGTCCAAAGGTTGAGACAGTCTGGTCTACACCAGTGAGTTCCAGGTTATCCAGGTCTACAGAGAACACCTTTTCTTTAAAGAGAAAGAGACAGACAGACAGAGAGACAGAGAGAGAGACAGAGAGAGACAGAGACACACAGAGACAGAGAGAGAGACAGAGACACAGAGAGAGAGAGGCAGGAAGGAAGAAAAAACAAATTTGCAACATAAACAAGCTCTTCCTAATCTTGGGAAATGAAGGAAACTGGGAAACTTGTTTACATGTGAAAGAACTTTTGAACTGCCTCATGAAATCTGAAACTGTGCTTTCTAGAGAGAAATAGACCTCTGACAGTTTAAAAAATGATGGCATCTCTTGCCCTGGGGCTTCAGTTGCTTTTTTTCTAGAGACCTCTCTTCCTCACACAGAGGGCACTGACAGCAGTTGGGGTCAAACATCCTGATAGATCACAGCCTGGGGTGAAAACCTATCAGGACTGAAAGCCATCAAAAGGAATTCTAAATGAAGGGTGAAGGCAGTCAGTGATAGTCATTTAACTTATGGCTAAGTTGTAACAGGAAAAAAAGCCACAAAGAAACTACTTAACTACCTACTAGGTGACAGCTGTGTAGTGTGGAGCTGAGTCACATTGTATGTATGTATGTATGTATGTATGTATGTATGTATGTATTTATTTATTTATTTATTCATTATATTGCCAGAGGAACATTAAATCCATCAGGGTTATGAAGATGTTATGACTTTTTGGGAAACAGTGGGAGAGTTTCTCTTTTTGAATTTCCAAACTGCTTTAGCTTTGAGAATGTTTTTGTCTCTGTGTGTACAGAGTGTGGCATTGTCTTTTCCCTTCTCAGTTTGACAAAGAAATTGACTAATGCAGCCTAATGTCCATTGTTGTCTTAAAATAAAACAAAAACAAAAACAAGATGAAGGAAAATTCATTAACAACTTTCACAGATTGTCCAAGTAATTTAACCAAAAGGACATGCTGAAATATTTCTGATTCTCAAAAATCATTTGATCTTAGAGAAATATGGAAATCAAGCATTCTTTTCTCTGGCATCTTTTTACTTTGAGGATGTTTTCCCAACAAAAAACATTTGTTATACATTACCCTGTGTCCCTTTGGAATGTGTATGCTTCAGTCCCAAACTGCAGGACCTGTTTTAGGAGACGGGGTTTTCAAAGTAGTGGCTAAGTTGAACAAAACATCCAGTCTGGCTGCTGCCTCAGGAAAGAAGAATGTTTACACAGAGGCCCAGAAGACAAGTGTATATGGAGATAAACCCCTGCAAAGGCAGCAAGAGCTGAGACAGGTCTGAGGAGAAACAGCCCTGGCCATAGCTTCATCTGAGATTTGCAGATTGCAGAACTGTGAGAGAATACACCTCACTTGCAAAGCTCCCCAGATCCAACACATCCATATCCTTTGCACCCAGTTTCACAATCATTAATATTTTGTCACAGTGGCCTGATTTCTGTCCCAGTCTCTCTCTGTCTCTCTGTCTCTGTCTCTCTCTGTCTCTCTCTCTCTCTCATCTATCTATCTCTTTGTGTCTCTTTCTCTGTGTATGTATGTGTATCACTCTGTGTGTGTCCCATCTCCCTACCCTGCTCTGGTCTCAATGCACACAGCATATAGGCTGAGATATAAGGAATGCTGGATGGACAGTGGAGATAGTTTAGTCTGTAAGGTGCTTGCCTTGAATGGATGAGTAAAAAAAATTAAGTCAAAGAAGCAGACAGACGCCGGGCGGTGGTGGCGCATGCCTTTAATCCCAGCACTCGGGAGGCAGAGCCAGGAGGATCTCTGTGAGTTCGAGGCCAGCCTGGGCTACCAAGTGAGTTCCAGGAGAAGGTGCAAAGCTACACAGGGAAACACTGTCTCGAAAAACAACAACAACAAAAAAAGAACAGCCAGGGGCCCCACCCCTTCCATGGGATGAAGATTGGGTAAATTTTTAGCAAGACTGGAGGTTGTGTGTATGTGTGTGTATGTATCTAGCTACCAGGAAGCTACAGCTATTTATCTGTGGTTTGACTCTGGACCATGGGGGCTTATGTTTGATACCTGGGTAGATTGTTTCTGAAGCAGAACAGTTAGTCTGGGACCAAGCAATTCATTGTGGCTAGGGGCTATTGCCCAGTACAGCGTGATTCATTTCCAATGAGTTCAGTCCCCAGTACTGGGGGTTGAGGGTAAGTAGGGCCTAGCATTCATAGTCCCAAAACTGTGGTGAAAGAGACAGGAGGATCCTTGGGAATCTCTGGCCAGCTAGCCTAATCTACTCAGCTAGCTTCGATGCCAGGGGAAAATAGTCTAAAAGAAAAAAAAGGCACCTGAGGGATTATATCTGAAGTGGTCCTCTGACCTCCACATGCATGTGCACAAATATATACACACATGCGTATACAAACACAAAATAAAGCACATACACAGGTTCTCACATATATTGTAAATACACATACAGAAGTGTATGCATGATGTGTCAACCATTCTTTGGGCAAGTGTTAATCCCAAAGACTTCAGGAGAAAGACCACCAACCCAAATCATCATGGCCAAATTAAAACAAGCAGCTAATTAAAGCAAGGTCTTTTATTTGTGTACATGGGCTGCCTCCTGCTAAGGCAGGGCTCAAGAAGTCAGCATTGGATGTGAAGGAAGACAGGGGTTTTTATAGCTCAGGGGTAAGGGTTTTCCAAATGAGGGATTTGACAAGCAAAATAGATGGGGGTTACAGGACCAGAACACATAAGCATAGCAAGTTACTCATAACAACCTCCTGAAACGAAGACATGATTGCAAGGTGATCATAATAAAGTAGTTATAACAACCTTTTGAAACAATGTTAAGGTTGCAAGCTGGTTATAACAACTTTTCGAAACAAAGACATGGTTTCTGTTTCTTGGAACAGGCAGTACAGAATCATTTGTAACTATGGTTACAGGCAGGGCATTCAGCCCAATCTTTGAGAAACAGAGGTTTAATCACAAATAGGAATGAGCCTAGTTTGTCTATGGTGATATTTTATTTGTGCTGAAATGTGATTGTATTTGTATGTTAATAAATAAAGTTGCCTGGAGATCAGAGGTAAAAGTGAGCCATTAAGCACACAGAAGTCCAGCGGTGGTAGCTCACGCCCTTAATCTGATCACATGGCAGGCAAAGTCTCTGTGTGGTCAAGGATACAGCCAGCATGGTGACACATGCCTTTAAT
Organism: Onychomys torridus; assembly: GCF_903995425.1. Classification (NCBI taxonomy): domain Eukaryota; kingdom Metazoa; phylum Chordata; class Mammalia; order Rodentia; family Cricetidae; genus Onychomys; species Onychomys torridus. The sequence goes on along the minus strand of NC_050459.1, from coordinate 36,856,392 downwards.
CCCAGTACCAGCCATAGAGATCTGGAGGTCTGTATAGACAGTCAGTGATGAGGAAGTCATGTGGCTGGGTTACAGCCAATGAGAGGGCAGAACAGGAAGGCAATACAAAGACAAGTCACATAGGGGAAGAAGGATGGCATGAGTGATAAGCTAAAGGTAGTCTTGGCTCTTCATTAGTGCTCTGATCTCTTGGGCTTTTAACTCTGTATTTGGTTCTGTGTTTCTTATTTAATAAGACCGTTTAGAATTTCATCTACATTTGTCTTTACTTAGATGGCTTTTAAGTCTAAGATGGAAGCAGGCTGGTTCATCACCAAGATAGGAGAACATGTGAACCCTCTGAATGTTAGTGGACCAGAGTTATGAGATTTCCTCCTGTCATACTGCAGTGAGATGCCTCAGAAGATAAAAACACCTACTATCATGCCAGATGATCCAAGTTCAATTTCTGGGACTCAAGTGGTTAGGAGAACCAGCTTGCACAAGCTGTCTACTGACCTCCATAGGCATACCGTGGAAAACACGTGTGTGTGCACACAAAATAAATAGGTAAAAATGTAATTAAAAATTAGTTGAGCCTGCTGGGTGGTGGTGGCACACATGCCTTTAATCCCAGCACTCGGGAGGCAGAGCCAGGCAGATCTCTGTGAGTTCAAGGCCAGCCTGGTCTACAGAGTGAGTTCCAGGAAAGGCACAAAGCCACACAGAGAAACCCTGTCTTGAAAAACAAAACAAAACAAAACAACAACAACAAAAAATTAGTTGAGCCTTTGTTAGAAAACTAATTTTCCTTCCTTTGTTCCCCTTTTATTTATTTACATTTCCTTGCAGCGCAGACTCATGGATTTGCTTTCATTGAGTTTTTCTAATAGTTTCATTACAGGTTTGGATGCTTGAAGTGTCTCAGATTTCAAATGCAGAAAGGGTTTGTTTGGGTTTTTTTGTTGTTGTTTTTTGTTTTGTTGTTGTTGTTTTGGGTGTTCTGAGACAGGGTTTCTCTGTGTAACAGCCCTGGCTGTCCTGGAACTAGCTCTGTAGACCAGGCTGGCCTCAAACTCACAAAAATCTGCTTAACCCTTGAGTTCTGGGATTAAAGGCATGAGCCACCACTGCCCAGCACAGGCAGGCTTTTAAATTAACATCTACACCCTTGTGACCTGTCCCTAGAAGTAATGAGCATGTCTTTATTTTCCGATGTAGTTATTCAAATCAACACATGATGAACCTGCTTTTCACTCTGTTGTGTCTCTTAGATCTATTTTAATTCAGTCTCTTTTATGTTAAAGTCGTTATCACAGGTTGGAGAGCCAGGTCCAATTGCTGTAATGTCCCATCTTCTAGCATCACCCTCATTCTAGTGCCCTTAGGATGTCATGTTGCTATCTGCATTTCCTATGACACAAAAGTGAGACCTCAAAGTTTCCTTAGCCATAGAGCATTTTTAGCAGGAACACTTTATCAATTGTGCTATATTTTTTATCCTATCTTAAATATGCTTTTATCTTTATTCATTTGTTTATTTATCAGAGGGATGGAGATGTATATGCCACAGCATGCACACAGAGGGCAGATCACAACTTAAGTCAGCCCTTTCTTTTAGCCTGTGGATCCTGGGGTGAGAATCGAGGTTATTAGGCTTGGAGGCAAGTGCCTTTCCACTGAGCCATCTCGCTGGTCCAATATTATGTCTTATTAAAATGTAATATTTAGCAACTTTACTATCAAATATAATAGCTTCCCTACTATTGAGTTATAATTTCATTATATTTACATGAAATAAAATGTACTTACCCTATGAGAAGCCATGGTAAATTTATTAAAATTAAACATTGTTACCTAGTGATTTCAATTATTTTAATGATTTCAGTAATTTATTTAATGGCTTCTGGAAAATATGCCTTTTAATATATAAAAAACTGTACATAAAAAATAAAGTACCAACAGATTTTCAAAATTAGGTTAATAAATATTAGTGTTTTCCTTCTGCAGCAACAATTCCACATCTAAAAATATTCTATACTTAAGTTCATAATCATAAAGTTGAAGTCTATTCTGCCAGCAAAGTTAATACAATTCACATTTCATGTCAAGTTATTCATTGATTGACTCAACTAGGGGCTGAAAATGTGTGTATTCTAATTGCGGCATCTGTGTAGCTAGGCCTAACACACTCACTTCTGAGTAAAATATGGGCAGATTAGGGGTTTTTTTTGTTTTTGTTTTTGTTTTTTTTGATTTTTCAATCATTATTCCTTAACAGATGCAACATAGCCACTATTTACATGACATTTACTTTTTTGATGGTTTGGTTATTTATTTTCATTATGAGGGGGTTAACACAAGTACAGGACCTGCAGAGGTCGGAGGAAGGCATTGGATTCCCTGCAGCTGCAGTTATAGGCAGTAGTGAACCGTCTCATGTCTCATGATGTGCTGGCACAGGGATACTCCAGTCCACTCCAGGAGCAGGAAGTGTTATTAACCCCCTAAGCCATTGCTCTAGCTCCCAGGATTTATACTTCATTGGTTCATGATTAGTAATCTAGAGATAATTTAAAGCGTACCAAAGATAGTTTTTAGATAATCTAAAGACAGTTTAAAGGAGAATGTCTGTAGGTTAATAGCAAATATTTCACCATTTTACACAAAGGACTTTACTCATCTTTGGGTATCATCTAGGGGACCTGGAATATCTTCTCCATTCTTCACAGATATTGATGGACAAAGGTGGCCACAAAGATGTTTCTCAAGACAAGACTGAATCAAGGGTTCCTCAAGAGGAGGTTAGACCACAACTGGAACATTTGTCATATAACTGCTGAGTAGTCATTAGAGGCAAGGATGCAGAATACCGGGTCATTTTGGTATGTGTGGGAGAGAGTTTTGGAACCCCATATGCATATACCAAATAGCTGACTGTATGAGAATATCTGAAAACATGTAAGAAACTCAGAGAATGTTAAAAAACAAATTGGACAATTACTAACATTCCTTTTAAAGCATGTATTTTTGTTTTGTTTGAGGTTTTTGACATTATAATTATTGTTATTATTGTTTTCTGACAGAGTCCACTATGTAGTTCTGACTGCCCTGGAATTCATTATGTAGATCAGGATGGCCTCAGACTCACAGATTCACCTGCTTCTGCCTCCCAAGTGCTAGGATTAAAGGTGTGTGTCACCATGCCCAATTTAATATTATTGTTTTCTCTCTCACATATACACATATATACATACATATATATATATATATACTTATGTATATAAATACAATGTGCTGAGTCTGTTAATGTTGCTCATATGAGTACATGTTTAGGATTGACTGTTGAGATGGAGTAATCCATGAGGGGGCTCATCTCTGAAGAAGTCTGATTCTTCTCCTTTTAGCAGCCATTAATTGCCTATAGTTCTTCTTCTAGGAGTGGGGTTTTGGGAGATCTCCCCCACTCACATTGGGATGTCAACTGGTGGAGCCATTGTACAAGGTTTTGTTAGATGACCATATTGTTGGGATTTTATGAGTGCAGCTTCCCTATCATACATAATGGATGTCATGGTCCTCAAGACCTTACAGTCTTTGTGCCCCTTCTTCCACAATATTCCCTTAAGCTTAGGTAAAGGGGTTGGGTTGTAGCTGTGCACCAACTAGGGATGGATACTTCATGGTTAGTCGTTCTCTGCATTTTGATGAGTTATGATTTTCTGTAATGTTCTCTATCTGCTGTAAAGAGAAGCGTCTTTGGTGAGTAGTGGTAAGTGTACTTATCTGTGAGTATAAGGATAAATAGTTAGGATACAGTTGAGAATTATAGCTGTTTAGGGAAATGGAGGTAGTAAGTTCTCCTCGAGAGCCCAGGATCTCACCAGTCACAGGTAGTTGGATTTATATACCAGGCATAAATTCCTTCCTATTGAATAGTTCAATTAAGTTGCTATAGGGTACCTCTGAAATGTAAGTGCCTTTACTGCATCCTTGAGTATAGCTTGACTGTTGGCCATTGCTTTGATTAATAGACTTTACAGTTAAGTAGGACTTTTAATTACTTTTATCCCTTGACAGTTTGCATAAAACGTTTGGATGCTGTGAGAGCTAGTCCTCTTGGAAGAAGCTTCTAGGTCATTTCCAGCTTGGCTCCTTAAAGTCCTGTGTCTGAAGTGTCTAGTGTCTTCAGTAAAAGATTCCTCAAGTTCTGGGAGGCAACCAAGGGCAACAGTAATGGTCTACCTTGTTTGGAGAGTCTCTTGGACTCTTCTGACCAACCACTTCAAAGAAGATTTCCCATATCTGGCACTGGGATTTTGTCAATTAGTTTGTGACTCTTGGAAGGAGAATAATAACCCCAAGTGGTGAGTGTCATTTAAATTATTTATTTGCATACAGACATGCATACACATATGTGTATGTATATATATATATATATATATATATATATATATATATATGTATTTTAATTAAACAGAAAAATAATATTTTCTTTTGACTTCTTCAGTCATTCTTAGTGTTCTTTATCATTCTCTCTTTTCTGTCCTTCAGTACAATCCTCCTTCTCCCTTCCCAAGTAAAATCCCCACCCCTTTCTTTCTCATTTCCTCTTTTAAAATACCCATGTTCTACTATCCCCCTCTCTAACACTCTCCTCCCCTCCACTATGGTCTCTTTCTACTTTCCTGGTTTCTACAGTTATTCCTGGTTATATATTCACATCTGAAGAATTGAAGCTAAGATCCACAAATAGGAGAGCACACTTGGGCCTTTGTCTTTCTGGGTCTGGTACTGCACTTAGTTTAATGTGTTCTAGTTCTAGCCATTTATGTAAAAATTTGGGGATTTCTTTTTTCTTTACAGCTGAATAGAATTCCACTGCTCACACATAATATACCTTCATATCCATTCATCAGGTGAAGGACATTTAGATTGTTTCTATTTCCTGGTTACTGCAAACTGTGGCAGGGAACATGCCTGAGCAAATATCTACATAAGAATCAAGTCCTTTGGGCACATGCCAAGGAGTGGTACAGCTGGATCGTATGGTAGATGTACTTTTAGCTTCTGGAGGATTCTCTGCTTTGGTTTCCAAAGTGGCTGTACTAGTTTGCAAACCCAACAGTGGATGATCGTTGCCCTTTCCTCCTATCTTTTCCAGCATCGTTGCCAGTTGCTTTCTTGATTTTAGCCATTCTGACTAGGAGAAGATGAAATCCCACGGCAGTCTTAGTTTACATTCCCCTAATTTCTAAGATGAGACTTAAAAAGATATTCCTTCCCCTTTTTTCTCTTCTTTTAAAAACTCGGTTCATATCTCTAGCCCATTATTTTAGTCATTTGTTTTCTAGGCATTAAGATAGTAATAGGTGTAGGAAGGGACTTTCTGAATAGGAATCCCTTTTTTGTAAAATCCTTTTTGTTCGGGAATTAAGGACAACAATTAACAAATTGGATCTCATAAAACTAAAAATTTCTGATAAGCAAAGGAAGCAATCAAGAGAGTGAAACGGATATCCACAGAGTAAGAGCCTTTGCCACCTATATAGCTGAAAGAGTATTAGTATCCAGAATGTACAGAGAACTCAAAAGACAAAAAGGGAAGTGTCTTAGTTGGGGTTTCTATTGCTGTGAAGAGACACCATGACCGACGGCAACTCTTATAAAGGAAAACATTTAATTGGGACTGGCTTGCAGTTCAGAGGTTCAGTCTATTATCATCATGGTGGAACATGGTGACATGCAGGCAGACATGGTGCTACAGAGGGAGCTGAGAATTCTTACATCTTGACCCACAGGCACAGGAAGTCATCTAAGACACTAGGCAGAGCTTGAGCTTAAGCTTGAGCATAGGAGATTTTAAAGGGCACCTTCACAGTGACACACTTCCTAATAGTGCCACTCCCATTGGGGGCCATTTTCTTTCAACCCACCACTGGAAGCATGCATTTTGAATAAAGATCCATTTAGGTAAAGGTCTGCTTCTTTTTTTATTATTATTTTATAATTTAATTTAATTTTACATATCAGCCATGGTCCTCCCTTCTCCCGCCCCTCCCTCCCCCCTGCCCACTCATTCCCATCTCCTCCAGGGCAAGGACTCCCCTGGGGATTCAGCTCAGCCTGGTAGATTTAGTCAAAGCAGGTCCAGTCCCCTCCTCCCTTCACCCAGGCTGAGCAAAGTGTCCCTGCATAAGCCCCAGGCTCCAAATAGCCAGCTGATGCACCAAGGACAGGTCCGGGTTCCACTGCCTGGATGCCTCCCAAACAGTTCAAGCTAATTGACTGTCTCACTTATCCGGAGGACCTGATCCAGTTGGGAGCTCCTCAGCTATTGGTTCATAGTTCATGTGTTTTCCACTATTTGTCCCTGTGCTTTTTCCAATCAAGATCTCAACAATTTTCAGTCATACAATCCCTCCTCTTTCTAGCTGATTGGACTCTTGGAGCTCTACCTGGGGCCTGGCCGTGGAGCTCTGCATCCACTTCCATCAGTCATTGGATGAGAGTTCTAGCACTACATTCAGAGGGTTTGGCCATCTGATCACCAGAGTAGGTCAGTTTGGAACTCAGGATTTATTTACAGCACTTTTCAAGCATAAATTGAATGGTATCCCCATATTTGATACTCTTCACATTTTTTAAAATGTCTTTGGTTGATTCAATAATTTATTTACATATAAAACAAATAAGGTATCATAAGTTGTTTAATTTTTTTTTTCAAGACAGGGTTTCTCTGTGTAGCTTTGTGCCTTTCCTGGAACTCACTCTGTAGACCAGGCTGGCCTCGAACTCATAGAGATCTGCCTGGCTCTGCCTCCCGAGTGCTGGGATTAAAGGTGCATACCACCTAGCTGTTTAATTTTTTTAAGGACAGTTTTATTATGAGCTGAGACTGGACTAAACTCATGCTGCAGTGATGACTGGACTTGAGTTTAGATGAGTGCTGGGGTAATAGGAATGTACTACCACACCCATTTAAGTTTACTTCTGAGCAGGTTGCCTTCATAGCTTCCTCTGGCCAATCCACTATAGCATAAAGATGACTCACAATTGAAGTCTGACCCAGGAAAATGAATCTTGTTCAGGAATTATTGAAATTCAGAAATAAGAAAACTTCACAGAACAAGAAACTTAGATATCTCAAGACCAAAATCACCATAGGAACGAGAATGGGTAGAATGAAGGACAAAAGCAAACTGAAATAGTCCAATTGTTACAAAACAGAGGTACCCACTTGCAAGTATGGTTTCTTTTAAGTGACCACCATCAGCAACTAAACAATAAATACCACATACCACTGACTAAAGTTTGTTTTTCATAATTCCTAATTTATTTATTTTTTTTTAGTTTTTCAATACAGGGTTTCTCTGTGTCCTGAAACTTACTTTGTAGATCAGACTGGTCTCAAACTCACAGAGGTCTGGCTGCCTCTGCCTCCCAAATGCTTGAATTAAAGGTGTACACCACCATGCCTGGCTTATAATTTTTTTAAGATTAATTTTTTTCTATTTATTATGTATACAGTGTTCTGTCTGCATGTATCCCTGCAAACCAGAAGAGGGCACCAGCTCTTATTACAGATGGTTGTGAGCCACCATGTGGTTGCTGAAAATTGAACTTAGGACTTCTGGAAGAGCAGCCAGTGCTTTTAACCTCTGAGCCATCTCTCCAGCCCATAATTTTTAATTTTTAAAGATATGAGTCCATGTGGAAAAATGAGTTTTATTGAGATTACTTATAGGAATATGGGTAAAGGGTCCTTTCCAGATGAGAAGCGACCTAATAATATCATGGATGATGTCTAATAAAAGCTAAACACCTGGAGCATGCTGTAAAGCTTACAGGCAGGTCAACAAGTTGAAACACATCTCTTCCAGGCAGTTTAGCTGCTCTGAGACTCTTTGGTCACTTACAATAATCCTTACTGCTAATACACCTTAGGGGAGGGAGAGACATAATATAACTGATCAGTTTCAGGAACATCCTATAGTCTTTGAGTTGTTCACTTCCTGAGCTTGATGAGTTTACCTGCAGGGCATAATGTTTCGCCTTCCCTTAGAAATGTGGTTCTCAACTTTTCTAATGTTGCAGCCCTTTAATGCAGTTCTTACACTGTGGTGACCCCAACTGTAAAATTATTTTCGTTGCTACTTCATATCTGTAATTTTGCTACTGTTATGAATTGTAATATAAACATCTGATATGCTGGATATTGGATATACAACCCCTGTTGAACAATCATTTACCCCCTTCCTCCAAAGTGGTCATGAAGCACAGGTTGAGAGCCACTGCCTTAAAGCATCCTGTATCTCTAAAACATCAGAAGCGAACTTCTGCCCTCTGGGGTTCCCCCATTGTGCTGTAAGCCTGTATTTAAAACCTCCTCCCTCCTTCAATAAATGGCATTCAGCATTCAAAAAAAAAAAAAAAGAAAGAAAAGAAAAAGAAAACATCCTGTATCTTAGGGAGCTTCCTTTCAAAATGGAAGGAAGGTTTGAAGTCCAGGAATTTGCTACACAACACCACACAGCCATCTTCTTTATGGGTGTGCATCATTCCTAGGGTTAGCAACACACAGAATCGAACTCTCCTGTTACCACTCAGCATCCAACCCACTAGAATACTTCCTACTCAGATCTCCCTCATAACTCTCCCCAAAGATGTTCTCTTGTGTATCTGTCCTATTACATGCCAGTAAACAGTAACAAGGTCACCTCAGGAACATTCTGTCTATCCAGGCAATTGTAATTTCTTTGTGGTTTAGTTTAGTAGGCTGTACCCTCTTCAGTTTTAACACAAAAGTGAATTCCTTCTTTGGTGCAAAGGGAAACTGATGACAGCTTCCATTTTGCTTGTCTGTGGACTGTTGCCTTGCATTCTGTCATAAAAACTAGTCTGCAGGGAAAATGCAGAAAAATTAGAAAAGAGCGATGAAGCAGTCTGATAAAATACAGAGAAATGGGCTGGAGGGATGGCTCAGAGGATGAGAGTGCTGGCTGCTCTTCCAGAGGTCCTGAGTTCAATTCCCAGCAACTACATGGTGGCTCACAACCATCTGTAGTGCGATCTGGTACAGGCATAGATGCAGGCAGAACACTGTGTACATAATAAATAAATAAATCTTTAAAAAAAATACATAGAAACAGAGCATAAAGAATATTCTCATTACGTACAGTACTAGTATATAGTATAAAATTCTAACCTTTTATTTGCAGACCTCCTAACACACCACAGAGTGCATTAAAGATAAAATGCTTTTGAAAACTTAGTTATCACCTGAAAAAAAAAAAGTGTGAAACTACATTTTACAACTTGGATCTCTTTGACCTCTCAATAATCTGTACTTTGCTTTCTTGCTGTCTTCTTTTGTATCTCACAAGTTAAAGACTTCTAACAAAATGTCTTCCAGCCTCAGATCACTTCCTACATTATGTCAGAAGCTGGTTTTTCCTTTGTACAGTTTCTCTCTGCTACCTTGTCACATGTACAAAGTGACATGAAAGGCAAATTCTCCTTCTCTCCCTATATGCAGATTCCATCATCAAAAGAAATCACCTTGTCTTAGGTTTTCCATTGCTGTGAAGAGACACCATGACCATGGCTCTCTTATAAAGGAAAACATTTAATTGGAGTGGCTTATGTTTTCAGAGGTTTAGTCCACTATCATCATGGCAGGACATGGTTGTGTGGAGGCAGACATGGTGCTGGAGAAGGAGCTGAGAGTCCTACATCTAGATACACTGGCAACAGGAAGTGAACTGAATTAGGGTAGCTTGAGCATAGGAGACCTCAAAGCCTTCCCCCACAATGACACAATTTTCCCAACAAGGCCACACCTTCTAATAGTACTACTTTCTATAAGATTATGGGGGCCAATTATATTCAAACAACCACACATCACTTCGCCAGTTTCTTTCCTCTGGTGGGGAGGGTAGGCTTGATCAGCAGGACTTGGACCTCCAACAAGCAGCATCAGAGAATGGGTCTTTCCTGTGCTACATTTCCCGTGCCACACTGCATAGCAGGGATTCTGTGATGGCCAGTTTCTTTTGCATGTTTTTAGATATAAACCCACCTAAGCTTATACATTTTCTAGATAGATAAAGTGTGAGGATGTGTATACAGCTAAACATAGACATGTCTACATAAATACATATATGTGTGCATGCTTGTACACATCAAACCCATCCATTTTCGCCCATTAAATTTTAATTATATATATATATATATATATATATATATATATATATATATATCCTACTCTGGTGGCTAGTTTTATGTCAACTCGACACAAGCTAGAGTTATCTAAAAGGAGAGAGCCTCAGTTGAGAAAATTTTTCCAATTCTTCCGTAAGATCTGGCTGTAGGTCATTTTCTTAATTAGTGAATGATGGGAGAGGTTGTAGCCCATTGTGGGTGGGGCCATCCTTGGGCTGGTGATCCTGGGTTCTATAAGAAAGCAGGTCGAGTATGCCATGGAGAGCAAGCCAGTAAACAGTTCCCCTTCTTGGCCTCTGCATCAGCTCCTGGCTCCAGACTTCTGCCCTGTTTGAGTCCCTTCCCTGACTTACTTCAGTGATGAACAGTGCTGTGGAAGTATAAGAGAAATAAAACCCTTGCTCCTCAAGTTGCTTTTCATCATGTTGTATCATCACAGAAGTAGTAACACTAACTTGTTCAGTTACCTTTGTCATTTGCTGTAGTAATATGTTATATTAACTTCTGGAAAACCCTTCCTTATAAAGACAACAGTGTATTTGTTTCTTGACACATCTTTAACTCTTTTGGTTGTTTAAGACAATGTCTCATATAGCCCAGAGAACTCTTGATCCTTCTGTCTCCAACTCTTACATGATGAGATTACTACCAAGAGCCAGTACATTTGGGCTGCATGTCTTTAATTCTTGTATGGCAGATGTTGTTGTTTATATCTTTGGTGTTTGGTTGCCGCAGTGGGGGTAATGGGTGTTGTTTTGAGACAGGGCCTCATGACAGCTCAGGCTACCCTGAATGGAGTCCAGGCTGGTCTCAAACTCATGGTACGTCTCCTGCTTCAGCCTCTTGACAGCTGAGTGCTCCCTTATGCCTGCTTGATAATGATGACAGTGGTGTTAAGTTTTCGGGATGTTGTGATTTTTAAGCAATGCTTTAGTAAATATCCTTTGCACGTTTGGCATGGCTCCTGTGTGGTGGTGTACTTGAGACTGGGCTGTTTGTTTTATAAGGGGGAGGGGCAGGGACCATACAGAAGAGCAGAAGCATCCTCCATGCTGCCTTCCCCCACCCCCAACACACACACACATTGTTATCCTACTTAGAAGATTTTAGCGTTTATAACTTAAAAGAATCACATTGTAACTTCAGTGTTATCTGTCTAAACATACTAATTATCCAGAGATTTTAGAGGCATTAGTGGTTGCATTTCTGTAATTCTCAGGAACTCTTTATAGAGCCCAGCTTGCTTTTCAGAACTATCTACTGCACTACAATGGCACTCGTCACTGGTTGCCCTGATTTCCACCTTACTGGCTTTGCACTTAGAATTCTCTTGCTGAAATGCCCTTTCCTAGCCTTTCCTTACATCTTAAATCAGAACTCTAATCCATGTGAGCACACTCTCTGCAGGTGGCAGAGGGGAGAAACTGGATGGAGGGAGGAGTAGGAAATTGTGAGCAGAATTAAGTAAATGGAAGAGAGATTGGGGGAGGTACTTATACATAGTATCAGCTCATGTTTATCTCAAAGTATAGCTTCAATATAAGTTTCACCTCTGAGTTATTGATCTTCACTATTCCAATCATGACAATTAACTAGCCCTGTTTAGTAGTCCTATAAATTTTACAACATACACATTTTTATAGAAAAACAAAAGTGCCCCTTTGACAGGTCGTGAGCTCCTTGATTATCTGTATCAGCCAACACTTTGGGTTCTACCAACATTCCTAACACATTCCTCAATCAGTGTAGGTCTTCAAAACCAGTTTAATTCACTTAGCAAACAGTTATGGAGCTGCTGCTCTGGGAAAATATCTTGGTAATCACTGGCAGTAGAATTCACAGTCACAATCCTCACCATTTGAGAGCTCAGTTAATGATGAAAATAGACACAGAGATAACGAGGATGGATTGAATTTCAAGAGAAGTAATGAAGAGAGGTGATGAACATCAAGTAACCATCTATCTCAGCATGTGCCCAGGACTGAGTCAAGTGGCATATCTTCTTGAGATTGAAGGTAAGTATCAGAAAACTGTATTAGATAATGTATTGCAGAAAATATACCACAAACGCCAAATTTTGTAGAAAGTTGTTTAGTGTGAGGTTGAAGTAGATACTAAATCTTAAGGAGTCATCACTAAAAATAAATCACATAAGTAAATTAGAGTTTATATAGAATATACCTAAAACAATGTTGGACAGAGATGTCACATGCCAGTCCGGTACAGGTTGCCTTTTTATAATAATTGTATCGGAATGAGGACAGTGATCCTGTGCTGTCTGAAGCATCGTGTCATGTACTTTACAGCATCCCATTTGCTCTAGTTTGCTTCTCTGTTGCTATGATAAAAACAACAGCCAGGAGGTGGTGGCACACGCCTTTAGTCCCAGTAATCAGGAGGCAGAGAGAGGCTGATCTCTGTGAGTTCAAGGCCAGTTTGGGCTACAGAGTAAGTTCAAGGAAAGGCTCCAAAGCTACACAGAGAAACTGTAGCGGGTAGCCATTTCAGCTTTGATATGGAAGTTCCAACCCCATTGAGGCTTTGGTAACTGTCACACCTACAAGGTGGGGCTGAGAGAGGACTCTGAAAACCCGAGATCCGGATGTGCCAGCCCTCTTGGTTCCTGGAGGTAGACCGAGCAGAGTTATCCAGAGAATACCACTGGACTGCGTTACACCTTTCCCAGACCCTGGTACCTATCCCTTCATTTGTGAGTTACCCCACAAAATAAACCTCTCTTTTAACTACATGAATTTGCCTTAATAATTTCACCAATTTCGAAACCCTATCTCAAAAACAAAACAAAACAAAAACAACAATAAAAACAAAAAACCCTAGCCAAAAGCACCTTCATGAGGGAAGGGTTTATCTTACACCCCCATGAAATAGTCAATCACTGAAGGAATCAAGGCAGGAACTGAAGGCAGAAACTCAAGGCAGGAATCTGGCAGCAGGAACGGATGCAGAAATTATGGAGAATCGCTGCTTACTCACTTGTTTTCCATAGCTCGTCCTGCCTTCCTATAAAACCTGGGTCCACCTGCCTAAGGGAAGCATCTATCATACTGGGCATCAATTATAAATCAAGAAAATGGCCCAAAGACATGCCCAGAGGCCAATCCAATAGGGACAATTCTTGAACTAAAAATTTCCTCTTCCAGGTGATTCTAGTTTATGTTAACTTGACACAAACTAACCAGATCACTATCTATAATCACCATATAGAGGAGATATTCAATTTTCTGAGGAGGTAGAAGCTGAGTTTAATTCCATGACAGACTAATGAAGAAATTTTTTTTCAGTGCTATGCAGTTGGATCATAATGAGGCAAGTTTTGAAAAAAAAAATGATAGATAAGATTTCTGACCTCATAAATTTTGAATTTAAATTGGGAAAAAATACCAGGTAAATGGACAATGTGGAGGAGTTCTATAAAATGCTTCTAGACATAATACAAGATGGCCTCCGTACTTTTTAACTCACTTCAACTATGGTTACCTATAGAAGATCAAGCCAACAAAAAATCAATCAATATCAGGTACCACTAATTAGAGTCAGTGAGATTTAAAGAGAAAGGCAGGAAAGATCAGAAGTGGGAACAGGAGGTGGTGTGGTACACACCTTTTAATCCCAGCACTCGAAAGGCAGAGGCAAGTGGCTTTCCATGAGTTCGAGGCCAGCCTGGTCTAAAAATTGAGTTCCATGACAGGCTCTAAAGACACAGAGAAACCCTGTCTCAGGAAAAAAAAAGACTGGAGGTGGGAAAGAGTGGGAGAGTGCAAGAGGAGAGAGAGTTGGGGGCTCATGGATGGGATAAAGAAATACTGTATCATAGGAAAGGTGCAAAGCTATACAGAGAAACCCTGTCTCAAAAAACCAAAAAAAAAAAAAAAAAGAAAAAAAGAAAAAGAAAAAGAAAAAGAAAGAAAGAAAAAAAAAGAAAAAGAAATATTGTATCCAATTGTTAAACACCACTGAGGAGTGATGTACAGAAAGGCATTATGAACAGCTATGATAGAATGGCACAGGGTGGAAGGCAAAGTCAAGGATGCTTCCTAGTAGAAATGATACCAAATTACCATTTGATGAATGAGAATTAATTGGGCACTACACAAAAGAAGGTTCAGATAACCAGCCCTGAACACAATAGCAAACAGGGTCATGTGGTGACCTACACATCACTTGGTAGTCCAATAGCAAATACAGAAGAATGTCAATGTTTCAACAGCCCTGGATAACTGTTAATTATTAAAATACTAAACTTTTGCTAATCTCTCAAGTAGGAAATGTCATATTCAGGTAGATTTATTTATTTATTTATTTATTTAGGTTTTTTGAGACAAGGTTTCTCTGTGTAGCTTCAGAGCCTTTCCTGGAACTCACTGGCCTCGAACTCACAGAGATCCACCTGCCTCTGCCTCTCCAGTGCTGGGATTAAAGGCATGTGCCACCACCGCCCAGCAGATTTAATTTTTGAATGTCTTTTTTTTTTTTTTTTTGAGCTGAGGATTGAACCCAGAGCCTGCACTTTCTAGGCAAGCGCTCTTCAATGTCTTTTTTTATAATGTTTTATGTAGTGGTATTTGCTCTGCCCATGACCTTGGGCTAGAGGGATGACCTTGGGCTATAGGGCCTGAAGGAGGTGATGCTTCTTGCCTTGTAAATAACCTCTTAAAAGGAGAGGAGAGAGGGGTCATGATGTTTCTTTTCCAGCTTCCTGCTTCCTGGCTTGATTGGACACTCAACCTGGGAATTGAACCCAGGTTTTCTGGAACATCTAAGTCAACACTCTTAACTGCTGAGCCATCTCTTTATCTTTACAAGAAAACAAAAATAAAAACCAACTGGTTCTGACAAATGTAAGTTGCTGACATATGGAATTCATTTTGTTTTTCTCTGTGTGTTCAGTAGGTTTGAAAGTTCTATAAAGGCAAGAAAATAAAAAGAAACTATAAACTCATTAAAGATTGAGAAATAACTGAAGCATGAAAGTCAGGAAATGATTCCACAAATGTCTTGGCTGTTGCTTTGCTCTGCATTTAAGGCAAACTCTTACCGAGGAAACATTTGTAATAAATGTTTTGATATACTAGGCAATCAGAGTTCTTAGAATTAAATGAGATGATCCATGTGAATTATTTAGCCCTAAAGTCTCTACATAGAAAACAAGAAGTTTTTTTTTTTCTGGAAGTTGAATTTTTTTCCTCTTAAACTATATTAAAGTTATTATTTCTTAAATTGGCCGACCTGCCTATCTCTAACTAATTTACCTTCTGTTTAGTGACTGCATACTGTTTCGTAATTTACTTAGACATTCTCTTGTTGACATTTTTTTTCCTTTATAACCTATTATAATGAATGTCTTACAAGCCATAGTTGTGCGGTTAGGGATATAACTCATTCTTAGAATGTTTGTGGAGCTCTGAGTTTGATTCCAAACACTTCATAAAACAGGGTGGACTCAGGATACGGAGGCAGAAAGATGAGATTAAGGTCATGGACAGGTCCATAGTGAGTTTAAGGTCAGTCTTGGATAGATGAGAAGTCATCTCAAAAAAGTAAAAGAAAGCCCCTTCCTCTGTGTGCCTGCTCAATTATTTCCATGAAGTCCTATGAGTGGATGTTTTGGTCAAAAATCAATGCACTTCCAGCAGATGCTTTAGTTTGGCACACAAGAAATCCATATCCACTTTCTCCATGCATTATGGGAATGCTTGCTTACCCATAATCTAGCCATAGGACATTATAAATATTTGAGTATATAAGCGGGGCATAGTGGCTCATGCCTGAGATTCTAGCTAGCACTCAGGAAACTGAGGTAAGGGGGTCACTGTGAGTTCAATGCCAACCTGGGTTGTACATAGTGAGTTACAGGCATGCCTGCGCTATAGAGTTAGACCCTAAAGAACAACAAAATAGTTCCATTTATGAAATTGCATTTTTCTTCTTAAGACATCAGTTTTATTCTCTGTGTCACTGGTGATGGTGAGTGGATATTTATTATTTTATCTTTACCACCATTGTGATCCTTATTCTGTCTTTTCCCTATTGATTTCCTTATACATGTAAGACTACTGATACTTTTGCCATGCATGTGGTAGGACATCTCTCCTAGTTTCCCTATTGTCTAAATTTACGTGAAGCTTTTCACCTTTATTTTATGGTACCTAGCGTTTATGACATGCTAAGAAAAGACTTTTCTACTTCCAAATTAGAAAGCTATTTTTTTCCTGTACTGTCTTTCACTCTGTAGTATTAATTTATTTGCACTTTGTCTTTTTTTTTCCTCTCTTTTTTTCTTTTTTTCCCCCCTGCACTTTGCCTTAATCAATCTGGATTTTTTTTTTTTAAATCAGGTAAAGATGTACAAATAAGTACTAATACATAACCAACGGTCCCAGACTGTGTCTTGAATTTTTTGGTGTCTGTCTAGAAGTCTCTATCCTATGTTTCCTTTTAGGTACTTTTTGTTAGTCCTTTATGTTAGCAAGCTTATTATTCCATATACATTTTAGAAGCTGCAATCAAGACTACATTTGGAAGCACGTTAGAAATAGGGTGAGCCGGGCAGTGGTGGCACACACCTTTAGTCCCAGCACTCGGGAGGCAGAGGCAGGAAGATCTCTGTAAGTTCAAGGCCAGCCTGGTCTACAGAGTGAGATCCAGGACAGGCACCAAAACTACAGAGAGAAACCCTGTCTCAAAAAAACCAGAAAAAAACAAAACAAACAAACAAAAAAACAAGGGTAAGAACTGACATTCTCTAAAACCAAACTTTCTTTCTGACTTTTGAGATCTTTTAAGTAAACTTTAATTTTAATTTCCCTGCCAATCTTTTACATTTCTTCGGTATTTCATAATTTTGAGGGATCTAAAACACGTTCTTGAAAAAGATCATTTTTTTTTGCCGCTCTGTTTTTCACGTGCTACTGCTAATATAACACTGCTAATATGCACAAAACACTGTGGGACTTTGTGTGTGCATGCACACAAAACACAAACACACACACACACACACACACACACACACACACACACACACAAGCACATCATAATTCTAGTAATTATGAACCCGAGGCAAGAAGATTTCATGAGTTCAAGGCCAGGCCAGCTTAGACTATATAGAGAAACTGTCTCAAAAACAACAGACCACTTGTAGCCTGATGCTAATAACCCTTAATCAAACACAACTTCTAGGGGCCGGAGAGATGGCTCAGTGGTTAAGAGCACCTACTGCTCTTCCAAGGGTCCTAAGTTTAAGTCCTAGCAACCACGTGGAGGCTCACAACCACCTGTAATGAGATTCTGGTGTTCTCTTCTGGCCTGCAGGGACACATGCAGACAGAATACTGTATATACAATAAATAAATCTGAAAAAAAAAAACCCAACACAACTTCTAACAGAAGAAATCAAGTGGATTTGCCATATCAGAACAGTACGTACAGGAAAGACAGAATCAAAGTGTAAGAATGACTCCATGTAGACATGTGCATATTTCATTGTGAAAACAGAGTGGGATAATGTGGCCAACCTGGTAGGGATGAACACATCCTAAAGACACACTTGTGCCAGTCCCTGTACCATGGAAACAATGGATACTAACATATTGGACTATCTCCAGGGATCTTAGGATGGAGAAGGAAGGGAGCAGCTGAGACCTGGAGCCAGCTGGAGGAGGAACTTGTCCCCAGAAAGAGATTTCACACAGTTATGACCACATGTCAGACCAACTTGCTGGAGTGACAGGAGCTGAGAGAAGGATGACAGACAGAACCACACTCAGACCAGGAATGCTTAGCTATGCCTACCTCTTGCTTTCTATTTAAACCTAAACCTCGTGTTGGCGACATGAAGATGGACTATGGGGAATTCCTGGAGATCTTTGTGAAAAGGAAACCTTTTTTTCTGCTTTTCATTTATATTTTATATTACATGAAATCAATATAAGTACAGTGACATCAGAATATAATATACTAACTATCTTAAACATGGCTTACTCTGAATATGAAATACGCCTACATTTACATTTCTGTAAGAATGTGCAAAGCCATCCATTACAATGTTAACCACCATGATTTATCTTCTCCAGGTGGTAGGGTTTGATGCAGTCAATCCAACTTTTCTAAACTGTTTCTAATATCCTATAAGAATAAGAAAAATGGAAGCATATTTAAATCCTAAAGTGTACTCCTAAGCCAATTATTTAAATACTGAGTTACTATTTCCTATAAAACCTTGAGCTGAATGAAACACCAGGTAGACTAGAAGTCTTGAACACTAGAAGTCTGTTGATGACATCACTGAAAACAGGAAAATGAAAGGCTGTGTCTACGGCCTCAAACAATGTCAAGCAGAATCCTACGAAACTCAGGAAATGGTTTGTGTCAAGTTACCAATTGAGGGTTGAGGATTTAGCTCAGTGTTAGAGTGCTTGCCTTGCAAGCGCAAGGCCCTGGGTTCGATCCTCAGCTCAAAAAGAAAAACAAAACAAAACAAAATAAAACGATACCAATTGAAAAGAGCAGAAGAAAACTGCACATGTGGACGCAGGTATGCAGACAGATGTTTAAAGTAATCTCACCATGGACACAATGCAAATCCCTAGAAACTAAAGACTTAATTGGCAAAAGCTACGTGCACCAATACCAAAACAATCAGCTGGGCAAAATGTATAGTTACTATTTTATACAAAGGGTGTATTCCCTCTTAAACTATCTATAAACCAAGGAAATCAGATGCTAAAGACAAAAAATTCAGAAAGCAGTGAGATGGCCCTGTGAGCAAAGGTGCCCGCTTCCATGCCTGATAACCTGAGTTGGATCCCTTGAGCACATGGTGGGAAAGGGGCAACTGATTCCCACAAAGCTGGAATCGTCATGCATATACACCATAGGAGGTGCACGCACATATGCACACACACACACATACACACACACTAAATAATAAACAAATAGATAAATAAATGTAAAAAATGAAATAAGACTCTAATAGGTAATTCAGTATAGTGAGTTTTCTGTGGGCAGGAAAGAAGAGCCAATCAGGCAGGAGCCTGTAGAAAGCTCCTGATGTTCTGATGGTGCCCTATTCTTTGTTTTTAAGCTAAGTGATGGATTCACAGATACTTTATTACTCCCTAGTCCTTGTGCATCTATGTACATATGTGTCTACATGTATGTCTTAGTCCATTTTAAGTTACTATAGTACAACAATGAGAACTTAGTGAAATTTTTTTTGTATTTATAATTTAAATTTTGAGACAGGGCCTCACTGTGTAGACCTACCGGCCAGGTACTATGTAACCAAATACCGTCTTGAACTAGAACAATACTGCTATCTAAACCTCCTAAGTGCTGGATTACAGGAGTGAGCCACCATGGCTGAAAAGACTGGTGAATGTATGATCGAAAGGTATTTATTAATTCATGAATTGGAGGTTAGGAAGCTTGACACCGAGGTAATCTCAGAAGGTAAGAGGGTGAGAGAGGGATGGAGAAGAGTCTCAGTCATGTGATAGCATCATGAATCTATTCATGAGAATGACACCCTCATGACAAAATAACCTAAAAACTTCCATCTCTTACTATTGTTACAGGGGCCATTAAATTTCAACATAGATTCTGGAAGGAAAACACTGACAATATTTACCACTATACACAGCCATATGTCACTTAATGATGGGGACACATCCTGAAACATTCGTGCTTGGCTGATCTCATCATTGTGAAACCTCAGAGTGTTTGGACTGATGAATTCGGTCACAATATTGCTAGACACCGGAACCTATGAGACCACCATTTTTATGTGTCTGGGGCCCAATTTTTCACAGGAACATCTCTATGTGTCAAAATGTTAGGGCCTCTCAAAAACAAAAATAAAGCATATGAAGGCTGATGAAGAAGATTTGGTGGGTAAAGGCACTTGCCATCAATATACCTGGTAGAAGGAGAAAACCAACAAGTTGTTCTATACATACACACACTGGTGCAAGTGGCCATATACACAATGCACACATGTAAGTAAGAAAGTAAATGCAAAGTTATCCTTCAGAAACATTAGACTGAGCACTTAACTCAGTTGGTAGAATGCTTGCCTAGCATGCACAGATCTCTTCTACATGATTGCATAAACCTGGTGTGGTGAAATACACCTGTAATCCCAGCACTCAGGAGGTAGAGGTTAGAAGTTCTAGGTGACCCTTGGTAACAGTGAGTTTGAGGTCAGCATAGGGTACACAGGACTCTCAAAAATTTTGTGTTTAATGTAATGGGCAAGGTTTGATTACACTGTGGACAAGAAGAAGGGGAAGAGGTCCTGATGAATGTGTATCCAACTATCTATGGAAAACTGTCATCTATAAAAACTTACAGTGCACATATTTCCTATTTAGCATTTCTCTTTCAAGGATATTCACTTTAAATACGTACTTCTACATGTGTTATATATGAGATGACATTTTCAAGGTTATTTATTGTAACCTCATGTGTTACAGTGCACATTGAAAACAGTATTTATAGGGACTCCAGTATATAAAACACACTAATGTGCTTTTAAATATACAAGCGGTTGTAATAACAAAATAATGAGAAAAAAAAAGCATGGGCAGATGAATAGACTGATAAAGTTTAAAGAGATTTTATGGTCTATCGTTTTGTAAAATAGTGGCAGAGTCTGTTATAATTATAATTGGCTTATTGAGAAATATGGGGAAAGGGAGAAGAGATGGTTCAGGGGTTAAAAGCACTCGCTACAAAAGTCTGAGGACAGGCAGTGGTGACACACGCCTTTAATCCCAGCACTCGGGAGGCAGAACCAGGTGGATCTCTGTGAGTTCGAGGCTAGCATGGTCTACAGAGTGAGATCCAGGAAAGGCACAAAGCTGCACAGAGAAACCCTGTCTCGAAGAACAAAAAAAAAAGAAAAGAAAAGAAAAAGCCTCCTTTTTTGGGGGGGGGGGGTTAGCTCAGTGGTAGAGCACTTTCCTAGCAAGCCAAGGCCCAGGGTTCGATCCTCAGCTCCAAAAAAAAAAAATAAAAGCCTGAGGACTTGAGTTCAAATCCCCTGACCCACATAGAAGTCAGACATGTACAATGACATTGTATAATCCCATGTGTCCTATGGAAGGAAGAGACTTGAACAGCCCCACAGCCCCAGTAGCTTAGTTTATGGTAAGTAGGGGTACAGGGGCTTTTTCAAAGAAGGTGGAAGGTGAGCACCAACTCTCCAGGCAATCCTCTGACCTCTACATGTGTGCCATGGCATGCACTTGCCTACATTCATGAACACAAATGCTGACAGACACATAAACATACATTACACATACATACATACATACACACACACACACACACACACACACACAAAATATAAACATGCTTGTGTCTTAAAGGCTCTTGTTAGGTCTCAAACCTGGGACAAATGGCGGAGATGACTACTTGACATCTCAAAGTGGACCTGGTGGTCCGGTTCTCCCAGCATCCTTCAGTGACATCCCCCACCCACTCCCCTAAACTTCTCCAGCCCAGGGGCTGGACTACCCTTCCCTATATAATCCAGACATTTTGCTTACCCAGCCCTTTCTAGTCCACCCTTTACCCTTCTGTCCTCCTGGTCTCCTGGCTCTTCCCTTCCCCCAACTCTTCACATGGCCAGGCTCAGGGTTTGGGTTGCTCTGGACTCTCCCAGATGTCTCTGCGCTCCCTCATATCTACAATAAACTGCCTCCTCCACTGTACCTAGAAGCAGCCAGGTCCTTCCTTTTTTATTTCATTTTTTTTTTATTCTGCTCTGGTAATGGCTTTTTAGTTAGAGGAACAGATGTGAGGAAGAGCATATCTATTTTATTTTTCTATGTTGCCCTGGCTGTCCTGGAACTCACTCTGTAGACCAGGCTGGCTTTAGACTGAGATCTACCTGCCTTTGCTTCTGGAGTGTTGGGATTAAAGGTGTGTGCCACCTCTGCCTGGCTCTGCATATCTTTAATAACAAGGTTTTGTCTTGTTTTGTTTTTGAGATAAGGTTTTGGTAGGAGCCTAGGATAGACTAGAACTGACTCTGTGGCCCACACTGGCCTTGGATAGGTATCAGTTCCCGTGTTTGGCCTCCTCAGTTCGGGGATTACAAGCTCGTCCTACAATGATCGCCTTCTCAAATGACAGATTTTAGAATCAAGTTTCCACATGGACTTGTAATTTAACCATCTGAGCAAATTAAGTGCGTGTTGTAACGTACGGAAGACAGTTTCAGTCACACAAATTAAAACCTTTACAGAAGAAAAGCAATCACGAGAAATTATCTCTATATCAAATTAATTATAGTTGTGTTTGGATGACAGAATACAGGGGGATAGTTTATATCAGTGTCTATGTAATGACAGCTTCCAGAAACTCAATAGCACACATTTTTGGTGCTGTTCATGAGTATGATAAAAAAGAAAAGAAGTGCCAGGCGGTGGTGGCACACACCTGTAATCCCAGCACTCGGGAGGCAGAGGCAGGCAGATCTCTGTGAGTTCGAGGCCAGCCTGGTCTACAGAGCGAGATCCAGGAAAGGCACAAAGCTACACAGAGAAACCCTGTCTCGAAAAACCAAAAAAAAAAAAAAAAAAAAAAAAGAAGAAGAAGAAGAAGAAGAAGAAGAAGAAGAAGAAGAAGGAAAGAAGAAGAAGGAAAGAAAAGAAGGGCTGGAGAGATGGCTCAGAGGTTAAGAGCACTGCCTGCTCTTCCAGCGGTCCTGAGTTCAATTCCCAGCACCCACATGGTGGCTCACAACCACCTGTAATATAAGGTCTGGTGCCCTTTTCTGGTTGGTCATACATGCTGTATACATAATAAATAAATAAATCTTAAAAAAAAAGAAAGACAAAGAACAACACCAAACTGTCCTGACAGAAATGAAGAAAGACCAAAGACCATAGTAGTTCTTTCGATAAGTGTAGAGGGAATAGTTGTTTTCTTAGATCGTTCAACAATGACCAGAGTCCCACTTCATAGCATATTGGTAAACAAACAGCAAGAGTCACGTCCTCAGCTAACTAGAACTAAGCCGTTCTGTCTCCCCCTGAAGAGAATGCAAGCCGTTTTCTCCAGGGACTTGTTTGCTCCCAGGGGATGGGATAGGCCCTGGGAAGGGTTGGAGCTGCTGCTGGGCTAAGGTCAGTTTGTAACACTACATGTGAGAATATCAAGAAAGCAGCTCCCCAAAGACTATGCAGTTATTTGATTCTGGAAAATAAAACGAGAGTCTGAGGGCTGGAGATGCAGCCCAGTTGGTAGGGTGCTTGCCTTGTACGCATGGAGCTATCTCCAGCATTTCATAACTGGGTGTGTGGGCTCATGCCTGAAGTCCCAGGACTGGAGAGGAACATAGAAGGATGAATACTTGGCTACACAGAAGGCTCAAGGCTGGCAGAGGGTATGTGAGACCCTGTCTCACAAAAGCTGGGGCAACAGGAATGGTGGCAGAGGGTTTGTTTTGTTTGTTTGTTGTTTTTCAAGACAGGGTTTCTCCGTGTAGTTGTGGTGCCTGTCCTGGATCTCGCTCTGTAGACCAGGCTGGCCTCGAACTCATAGAGATCCACCTGGCTCTGCCTCCTGAGTGCTGGGATTAAAGGTGTGTGCTACCTCCGCCTGGCATGTGGCAGAGGTTTGTAATCCCACCTATTCAGGAGGCTGAAGCAGGCAAATCTGAAATTCAAGGTGTATCCAGGCTAAAAAGTGACCTAATGCTATGTGTGTGGAGTTCAGAGGACCACTGGCCATCGGCTCACTCATTCTGCCACCAAGGTCCCTGGATCACACTCAGGTGGCCAGACTGTGGCAAAAACCTTTACTCCTCCCAGAGGCGTCCCTGCAGGCCAGCTGTTGACTTGAAGGGAGCCACATCTCAGTCATACCCTGGTGTATATTACATAGAGATCAATTAGAAAGAAAACCACTTTGTAAACTAGGCTGGCCTCGAACTCACTGAGATCTGCCTGCCTCTGCTTCTGCATGCCTTTAATCCCAGCAATGGGGAGGCAGAGGCAGGCAGATCTCTGTGAATTCGAGGCCAGCCTGGGCTACCAAGTGAGTTCCAAGAAAGGCGCAAAGCTACACAGGGAAACCCTGTCTTGAAAAACAAAAAAAAAAAAAAAAAAAAAAAAAGAAAAGAAAAGAAAAAAGAAAGAAAACCACACCTCAAGAACTAACCAAACCACATCTTGAGAAACTGAAGAAACCACCTTTGTCAAAGGCTGACTATACTAAAATCTACCAGTTTTATTACATCAGCCACATGATAAAATCTTGGGCTCCCCTCTGTGTCCTTCCCTTTCCATCATAGATGTGCCCACAGGCCATTCGGTCTCCCCAGAATCATCCATTCTCCCCAGGTAAAGTGCTTGTTAATTCTTTCCCTTTAGGAGGGACGACCCCAGGTGTTGTAGCAGTTCCAAGATGGAAGGCTGTTTTTCCAGACTAATCTTAGCTTATGTGCTACCACTACTAGTACACACATTTTTCTTGAAAAAAATCTCAACACTACAATGGAGTAAAAATCGAAATCCCAGCAGGTTAAATAAAATAAAAAATAAAATATTTTTGTACTATTATTTTTAAAAAAGATTTATTTATTTATTACGTATACAGAAGAGGGCACCAATCTCATTACAGATGGTTGTGAGCCACTGTATTGCTGGGAATTGAACTCAGGACCTTTGGAAGAGCAGTTGGTGCTCTTAACCTCTGATCCATTTCTCCAGCCGTGTACTTCTAATTTTATATCTTCAGACAATATTTCCATTTCTCTTGGAAAACAAAGTGAACATCTGGCAATGGATCCTTTATTTCTACTGACTTTTTTTTTGGAGTGGAAAAGCCATCTGACACACCTGTTCACCTAGTATTTGCTCACCAGTCTTACTCAATCACCCTCACCTCCCTGGCTTCCAATCGCTATTCAGATCTGTGACTCTCTGTGCAGCCTAGCACTGCCTAGCACTGCCTAGCAATGCCTGGGGACTTCAGAGAAAATGAAGAATTTCAGGTCCGATTTCATTCCAGGGCCTGTTAGGCCTGTTAGCAAGAGCCCTAGGTAATTTGTCATACAATAACAGTTTTTAAAACCCTATTTGGTGCCAAGCAGGCAGTGGTAGTGGTGGTGGCGGTGGCGGTGGCGGCGGCGGCAGCGGCGCACGCGTTTAATCCCAGCACTCTGGAGGCAGAGGCAGGCGGATCTCTGTGAGTTCGAGGCCAGCCTGGGCTACCGAGTGAGTTCCGCAAAGCTACACAGAGAAAACCTGTCCCCAAAAAACAAAACAAAAAAAACAAACAAAAACCAAAAAACTTATTTGGCACCTTTACCCTCTGCATACCAATGTGAGACGTTAACTCCCAGCAGTTCCAAACTGGTAAATTTCCTGCTCAGACTGGCTCTTTAGACCCCCTGACTTGCGGTATTGTCTTTTGCCTAGATGGCCCTCTACGAGTTAGTTACCTGCACTGTTCTAGAATCCAGATAAACTTTTTTATTAACTTTCTTGTACAATATATTCTGGTCACACTCCCTCCCTCCCCCAACTGCTCCCAAGCAACCCAACCCACCTTCTCCCTCGTCCAGTCCCAACAAGGTGACCTTCCTCTTCCTGGTTCTGTTAGTCATTTGTGCATTGAAAGCTGTCATGAGGCATTTTCTAGCTTTTTGCTTGTTTTTTGCACTTTCTGTCTTGAAATTCTTCTGAGCAAGATAAGATGAATATCTACCTTTTGTTTCATTTTGTCATTTATTTTCAATTGAAACCTAATATCAAGAATTGCAAATTTGTACTGGATAAAAAGCTACTTATGCAATTTCTATTTATGAGTAAACATGAGTAATGTTTAAACCAAGTCAAACATATATTTTTCCAGCCATTTTCATTTCTTTATTTTATTTTAATGTGTTTTTGGCTCCTTGAGGCAATATCTCATACAGCCTAGGTTGGTCTTAAACTAGCTGAAGGTGGCTTTGAGCTCCTGAGTTTCGCTTCCATCTATGTAGGAATGTCATTACAGGCCTATGACATCATCAAAATCCTTTCTTCTAGCTTTTTGAAATGTACAGTATATAATCGCTGTGTGTAGTTACCCTACTGTACAACAACACCCCACAACATCATTGTGTATAGTTACTCTACTGTAGAATAACGCCCCGCAACATCTTGGGCTCATCTATCTGGAATTCAGTACCCACAGACAAACTTTTTCCCTGCTTACTAGTGGTAAAGTATATACTTAGCATGCCTAGGGTTCTGGGTCCAATTCCTTGCACCTAGATTTTTTTTTACAAAAAATACTGTTACTATTTCTTTTATTCATTTTCTTAGCATCAGGTTGAGTGACAGTTACTCAAGGTCTTACTATCTCTCCTAATTCCTGAGACCTGTGAATGTGAGGAGCGAGAGTTGATGATCCAAGAAGAAATGGTCTCTTCCCACCCAAAACTGGGAAGTGAAGTAATGAGCAGGCAGGGCACAGGGCCTGTTTGAGATAAATAATGTAGCAAGGACTTCCTAAAACTCTCTAAGAGTCTGTCTTGCTCTATGTGCATGGGCTCTTTCAGTGCCCCCCATATACGCACAGGTGTTCCCAGAGAAGACTTCTCCTTAACATTCTTTTTCTTGTCTTGAGGCAGGGTCTTTCTTTGTGGTCCTGCCTGTCTTGGAGCTTGATATGTAGACCAGGTTGTTCTTGAACTCATAGACTTGTATTAGCCTCTGCCTTTGAGTGCTAGTATCAAAGGTGTGCAACACCATGCCTGGTTCTTTTACTTTCTCTAAGAAGCAATGATAACAGGGCATGATGCCCCATGGCTCTAATCACAGCAGATTTGAAGTTCAAGGACAGCCTGGGATACAGAATTACCTGTCAGCAAAGCACGTCTATTTTAACCTGTAGGCACAAATCTGAGTCTGCATTATAGGTTATTATCCTCAATCAGTTGCTACATTGTGTACCTGGCAGGTCCTATACTCCCAGAGATTATCTAGCTATGTAAATTATATTATTTATTACTTCATTATCTATTTTAAATATTCAAATCAGTTGTTATCCATATTCAAAGCATTGCTTACAACTTGTTTATAGTTGTTGAGCTGGCAAATCATTAGCTAGAAAGCATAGGTTTTCAGTTCCATGTGTTTTTAGGGAAACATTTCTGCATTGCAAGAGGACCAGCTACATAATAACACAACACCAGCTTCTACCCACTCTGACTGGGAAGATCAGATACCCATGTCTTCATGACTAAGTACATAGTTATAAAAATAATCACTGAATTGTATTGTTTCCAAGACAACCTGTGCAAACCTACATTAGTTGATATAGTCCATTAATATATTTTTAGTTTTGTCAAGACTTGAAATTTCTCTGAAGAGCTGCCCTGGGTCCGGACTGATGCCCATTCCACCCCACTTCAGATAGTTTTCTGTGTCTCAGGCTAGCCTAGAACTTTCTGTGTATAGGAAGATGACTGTGAGTCCCTGATCTACCATCTCCTAAGTGCTGGTTGGGATTACAGGCATTTGGCACCATGTCTGGTTTATGTGGTACGGGGGACAACTGACCATCTAAACATTTTACCAACTGAGCTATGCCCCCAGCTCCCTCTTTTTTTTTTTTTAATTTCTTTCCCTCCTTAGATGGGTGTCCTGCATTTCTTCCCCTTTTCTCTGGAACTATACAGATTTTCTTGGAAAGCCAAAGGTTGTAATAACATTTAAAGTATACTTATTTCGTGACAGCCATGTTTGCTTTAATCCCAGCACTTGACAGCACCCCTCACTGGCAGACCTCTGATTTCGAGGTCAACCTGGTCTACGAGTACCAGGACAGCCAACGCTTTTTGAAAAACCAAAGCAAAAGCAAACCCAACAAACCAACAGCAACAACGACAACATCAACAACAAAAACCCTTCATGTAATTGTCATAGAAATACTCCAATATTCCTGGTCACTTCTAACATTTCAGATTTCTTAGATATCTAAAAGAAATGTAGCTCATCGTTTTTTTTCAGTTTTCATTGTTTTGAACTTAATTTACTTTCACCAAAGAAACACGCATATTAGTTCAGCAGAGCAAGGGGCTATAAGATTTATACTCAGCTGAGGACGTAACAGTGCAGCCCTGTATCAGCACTTGGAAGATGGAGGCAGGAGGGTGTGGAGTTCAAGGCCAGATCTGACAAGTGTGGTGAGTTCAAATGTGTGGGCTACATGAAATTCTGCCTAAAAACCAAAAGCAACAATAAAGTGTCAAGCACCAGTAATCCCAGGCCTGCAGAGGTGAAGGCAGGAGGATCAGATGTTCAGATTTATCCTTAGCTGCATATAGAGTTTAAGTCCTCAGACTCTGTCTCCAAAGAAACCAAGACACCAAAAGATAAAAAGTCCACTAATACATAAAAGATTAATAAAGAAACAAACAAAAGAAAACTACAGGTCTAAGACACCCGCCCCCACCACGTAAGATGTAATCACTCTCCATTCTCATACAACTTATATGCTATTCCTTAACTTTTTTTAAAATTTTAGATATTATCTATTTCATATCCTAAGGAACATGGATTTGCTTTTATAACCCCCACTCCCACAGATAACATGCCTTCCCTTGTCATCACACAATACAATATATGGTAGTTATAGTCATTGACCAGGAGATGGTTCTCCCCACGCCCAGCCACCCACCCGCCCTCCAGACAGTGTTTCCTCTGTGTAGCCCTGGCTGTCCTAGAACTCACTCTGTAGACCAGGCTGGCCTTGAACTCAGAGATCTGCCTGCCTCTGCCCCCTGAGTGCTGGGATTAAAGGCATGTGCCACCGCCGCCACCGCCACCACCACCACCACCACCACCACCACCACCACCACCTGGCTCAGGAAATGATTCTTAGCTGATCGAGAACCATTTGCTCATCACTAATCACCGTTCTATTTTGCTCAGAGAGTTTATAATCGTCTCATTTTACTTTATGTTTCATTTCATTGTTCTTTAATGTGACAAACAAAGTTTACTCCTGAACTCTCCTATGAGACTTTTCTTGATAGAGCCAAGCATTGGATAGTCAGTCCTCTGTGCTTTTTCTTTGAGGGTGCCCTCTGTGACACTTCTGTCTTTGGTTCTAACTTGGTCTCTCCATAGCATCCCTTTGGGACTGCATTCTCTTTCACCATCTTTTGTTTTGTTTTGAGACAGGGTGTTTTTGTTTGTTTTTTTGTTTTAATTGTTTGTTTTGTTTTCTTGAGGCAGGGACTCGCTAGGTAGCTCTGGCTGTCCTAGAACTTGCTCCGTAGATGAGGCTGGTCTCGAACTCACAGAGATCTGCCTGCCTCTGCCGCCTGAGTACTGGGCTTAAAGGCGAGCAACACCATGTCTAGCCTCCTTCACTATCATTTTGGTCATGCTTCTGAATTTTCTTTGATATTTGGGAGATAAAATTTCATATTTGGGAGATAAAATCAGCAAAGAACAGTGGTCAGTGGATCATGGTGAAATATTATAGATACCCCAGAGGACTCCTTTTCATCTGTCTTCCTGACAAGCCAAATGTTTCCCTCGACAAACTATACCTCAAAGCACCAAATGAACAAGCTCATCTCGTGATAGGAGGTGTCTCTGTTTCCTTCGCTCATGAGAAACAAATTGTGGGCATATGGGGAGCACTTAGTATTTGTTGATGGTCTTGTTTTCTATTCATTCAAAGCCCTTGCTATATTGAGTCTGCATGCTAGGAAGACAAATAATAACTTTAATAACAATGTTAATTCATATAATGACTGATGGTATAAAGAAAGTATTACAGTGTATGTGGTAAAACAACAAAATAGTAAGGACTACATAGAATCTTGGGGGGGGGGGTCACATTATCTATCTATCTATCTATCTATCTATCTATCTATCAATCATTTTTAAGGTTTTGAGACAGAAACCTCTGTGTGTAACAGCCTTGGCTGTCCTGGAACTCACTCTGTAGACCAGGCCATCCTCATACTCACAGACATCCAGCTGCGTCTGCCTTCCGAGTGCTGTGATTAAAGGCATGCACCACCTCTGCCTGGCGTTGGCTTATTTTTTTTAGTCTAGGCATTGAACTCCGGTCGCTGTGTTCCAGGAGTCTAGGCACATACGTAATTGGTCGTTTAGCTACATCCTCTGCCTTAGGGGAGGACTTTCTTGGTGGAGACTCACTGAGGAAGGCAGGGACAGAAGAAAAATGGTAAAGTAACGATCAGAGCTTGTGCCTAATATGGGGAAGACAGTACTGAGGTACAGAATGGGCACAGAATGAGAGCAAAGACATCAGTAATGACTCCACGGGGTGTCAGAGCAAAGTGAGCCCTCCTGTCTTCTACGAAGTTGGGATGCCAAGAGGCTGAGTATTTGCGTAACTCTGACCGAACGTCTGGAGGAACGTGGCAAAGAAATAATGGGAAGGGGAAAGGTGGAACTGAGGCTTTTAGTACGGCAGCTGGTTTTTCATAGATTAGATTCATTGCAGTCACAAGCGGAGGCTTATATAGTACTTAAGATGCATAAAAAAGGCCTAAATGACACAGGTTCTCATTGTTATCAGGCTATTAATTCCTGATGAAGATTCCATTTTAATATATCTATAAAAGAAATCTATAAAAATTAGCTGGGGATGGTGTCACATGCCTTTGATCTGAGCAAAAGAAGGTGGATCTGAGGCCAGCCCGGTCTACAGAACAAGTTCCAGGACAGCCAGCAATACAGAGAGGAGCCCTGACTAGAGAACCAAACCAAACAAACAAATCAAATCTATAAAAAGAAGATCCTAGCAGAAACAACCCGCTGCCATTCTCATCTTATCTGGAGAGAGGTTTTACTCTTAAGGAAGTAAACTACAGCATACTTCCTCCTCCTTCCCAAAGTACTATCAACAAAGCTAATTGGTATCTCTGCTTTTCTTTACACAGTAAGCAGACTCCTCCAAGAAGACATAGAGGCAGTGACTTCAGAAGACATCCCCCTGGATCGTTTCTGGGCTGAAATTCACTGAAGTTCTCACTTTCTTCATCACAAGTGGCTTTCGACTTCAGAAATTCCAAAGGCCGGGACTTGGGCTACTAGACAGTAGCAAGGCGCCTGCCAGGAACCCCTGGGGTCAGTTCTCACCACTGGGGGAAAAAGAAAGAGGAAAAAAGGAAAGAAGGAATTCCATAAGCCAAAGGCCTGCAATTAGTGAAGGCGATTTCAATAGTGACCCTTCCCTCCCTCAACCCCACCCACTTTGCAAACAGGAACTCACTGATATGTCTGGTATCTGGCATGGCCACATAGCTTTCTTATCTGAAACAAGAAACAATGCAGGCTAATTTTTAGCTGACTAGAATGTTCCTTAAGAGGAACCCAACACCCATTAAAACATCTATTTAGGGGGAAAAGCTTATTCACCTAAGGTTTTAATCCATTTTTTAATTAAAAATGTTATTACCCAAATATGTAAATATGTTTATGGGAAAGAGTTTTCAATTCCCATCAATTGCTTCTTTTCAGAATTGGGAATTTCACTTTCATATCTTTGCAGCCCTCAGATAGGCTTGGTCACCTGACTGTAAATGCCTTTGAGGAGATAGGATCTCTGTTCCTGGAAAGAATAAATAGGCCGTTCTCAAATGTTTGAGCAGTTGCTGTTGACTTTGAGCCCTCTGGCTCTATTTCTGTCTCCATAAAATAAAGCAAAACATCTCCCTCCTATGGTTAAAAGGATTGCCTGAAGTAACTGCAAGAAAGCATTTGGGATTTCACCTGGCCGATAGGAAATATAAGCTACTATTTTAAAAAGACATAATATTTAAATCCAGTCTTTCCTTTTAGCATTGGATCTACCACGTTGATCTGTTGCTGGGGAGAACTGCTTATTGCCACGTGAGAGTAAAATTTCAATCTCATATTTGAGGCTCTCCAGGGTAAAACATCCCATTCTCCAATGTACCATCCAATCTGTCAACACACAACCACGATAGCACCTTTCCCCCCCCAAATTCCCCGCTCCTCGTCTCTGTGCTTTTTAACTTCAACATTTCTTTGATAGGTTCATCACCTTTTTATCAGACAATCTGCTTCAATATTTTACCCTATTCCCCCCATGGATCTATTACGCTTCCTTTACCCGATAATCCCCTTTCTTAATTTATACAAGATTTGAAAACAATTTAAGATCACTGAGGTCCTTTACCTTTGCTTTGTGGAGGTCTAGATAAGTCTACGTCAGCCAGACCACCTTGTCTGTCATCTGAGGATAAAAAGAGCTGGTCTAGATTTGTGTAAGTCTCCCCTCTTAATTCATTTTTTTACTTTTTTTTATATGTGTGACTTCTTTGCCTGCATGTGTTTAAATGCTCATGTGTGACAGTTTGATGAGCCCCAGGAAGGACACAGTAGAGGGAAAGAACGGATTCCCACAAGCTGTCCTCTGACCTCCACAATAGAATGCCCTGGCGCCTGCATGCCGGTGGACACACAAGATAAATAAACTCAAGAAAGGAAGGAAGGGAGGACGGAAGAGAAAAAAATCAATCATTTTAGAGGCTAGAGAGATGGTTCAGCAGTGATGAGCACTTTCTACTCTTCCAGAGGACCTGAGATTGAGTCCTAGCACCAACACGTTGAGTACCAATCATCTGTAACTCCAGGATGATGGGGTGAGATGCCTCTGATCTCCATAGGCATTGGCACTCACACGCACATACTCCCACACAGACGCACAATTAAAACATAGTTAAGTGGGGCTGGAGAGATGGCTCAGAGGTTAGGAGTACTAGCTGCTCTTTCAGAGGTCCTGAGTTCAATTCCCAGTAACCACATGGTGGCTCACAACCACCTAGAATGAGATCTGGTGCCCTCTTCTGGCCTGCAGGCATACATGCAGACAGAGCACTGTATACATAATAAATAAATAAATCTTAAAAAAAAAAACCATAGTTAAATATTCACATTTTTCTCTGACATTTTATTACCCAGATAAAATATCCAGAGAAATCATTGGACCCATCTCTTTGTGGAATAACTATTTGCAGTCCTGATGCCCATGGTCAGTGACTGCATGCTTCCCCATTAGTAGCAGAATCCACAACAGAATCCATTTTCTATGCACTGGGAGACACATATCATTCTGCTCACATTCCTAATTAGACTTCATTTCACAAGTGTCCTTAAACATGTGTTCCAAGAAGTCTGACTTCTAGTTCTGAGGAAATAAGACTATATCCATTCTCCTATTTTTCAATCATATGACATATATTCATACATTCAGTGTTCCCATCCTTCATCATTTCTTTGTTTTTTATTGCACTTTTTGGTTTATTTAGTGGTGCAGGGGCAATGATCACCTGCCACAGTACTCATGTGAATGCCAGAGGCCAGCTTTTGGGAGTTTCTCTCTCTCCACTCTGTGGGCTCCAGGAATTAAACTCAGGTTGTCAGGCTTGGCCTCAAGTGCCTTGAACTCCTGAGCCGTCAGGTGACCCTGTCATCATTCAACTTAAAAATGCAACTCCTGGGATGTAGAGAGATGGCTCAGAGGTTAAGAGCACTGATTGCTCTTCCAAAGGACCTGAGTTCAATTCCCAGTGACCACATGGTGGCTCACAACCACCTGTACTGAGATCTGGTGCCCTCTGCAGGGACACAGGCAGGCAGAACACTGTATACACAATAAATAAATAAATAAATAAACAAATAAATAAATAAATCTTTTTAAAAAAAGCAACTCCTTCCATTGAACACATGCTGAAAGCCACATTATCACAAAAGTCTTGAGGCTTTATTGGATTAATTACATAAATGCTTGGTAAGTCTTGATTATTTCCTGGTCTTTTATGATCCGGGGTTTCACACACAAGAAGATGAAGAGCTAACAGCAGCATTTTAGGAGTGGATCTGGGGCAGACAGACAGTAAGAGAGTCTGAACTCACACCTCCACTTGGAACACAAAGAGAAAATATAGGTTTAACTGCTCCTTGGAAGGTAAGGTCAGAGAAACTATAAATGAGGGATTGCTCTGTCATGTTGTAGAATGATACCTGCCCACAACCACAGTCAAGGAAGACTCCAACTTTGAACATTTGCTTTCCCTGACAGACCTTTCTTAAAGGGGGAAAGATCCAGGAGGTGTAATCGGGCCCCATCATGGACCCCGTGAGCAAGAACTTATCACTGGAAGCCTGGGGTACATTGTCCTTTCTCTCTGTACAGTCACATATGCCCAGCTGCCACTGTGTGGCCTGTCCCACAAACACCTCCCAATAATGCCTCCCTGAGTTGAAGCTCTCTGCACCCAATACGGAAGCACTGAAGTCCAGTCGCCCTGGATTGTCAGGCACACTCTGTGGAATATCTCTAAATTTCATGCTTCTCAGGTCCTCAGATAAAACAAGGGAAGGATGAGCTGTGTCTGGGTCCAAAGTTATATGTCCTGCAGGAAGAGAACTTCAATTAATTATAGGGTTCAGCAAAACTATGCCAGAGGAATGGTTTCTAACATGTAGCTCTTTCCAAATGAGTAACATGTGGCAAAGGCAACTTAGCAGACTCCTGAACAAGAGACATGAAGTTTGACCTCAATAGATGGGCATCACGGGGGAGAATTATGCTGATATAATAATGAGAAGGGCTGTTGTCTGCTAAGTAAGAAAATATCAAATAAATGGTACAAGAATAAAAAACAGATGTAGAAGTGTATCTTCAACCCAAAGTCTGTAAAATTGTGCTAAAAACCAGTCAAATCTAGATATCACTTCAGATCCAAGTGACACCTCCTAGAGATCTTTTCTAAACACAACACTTCCAGAAGCACCAAGCTTTGCTGACAGTACATGATGGAGAGCTTTTTTCCATTCTAGTTATTTTAAATAACCTCTGAGTGTGATACATACTCCTAAGCCTTCGTATGGCGGCCCCTAGGCATTAAATAGACGAAAGGAGAACATACTAGCAGAGACTAGAACACCTAGGGGACTCTTGAAAATCAAGCTCAGAACATGAATTGTGTGATACCTTATAACTGAAGGAAAGTGATACTTGCTTGCCCTCTTGTATCTCACACTGCTTTCTCCACCAAGTATTGTGATATTTCAAGGCACCCTGAATGACCTCCTTTTTTCTACTGGCATTTCTTCCTACACATTATATCACCCAGCATCAATTTTAAATACCTGCTGAATAGTCATGCCTCACTTCTGAAATAAAATCCTAACATTAGTAAGAAATAAAATGGGGCTGGGCAGTAGTGGCACAGTCATTTAATCCTGTCTCAAAAAACCAAAAAGGAAAAAAAAAAAAAATCTAGGAATTTGAAATGGAACTTCAACCTGCTCCCTCTCCAAGGTGGATTTCTTAGTAGTACCTATTATCTGTATCTTTTTTATTAGACTACTTCAGTGTTTCTTATTTCTAACACTGAATTCAGTGGTACATCTAGTGTGACAATGGTCCCCATAGGCTTATATGTTTGAACACTTGGTCCTCAGTTGGTGGAACTTTGGGGGAAGAACTATGAGGTGTGGCTTTGCTGAAGGAGGTGTGTCAGAGGGTGGATTGCTGTGGATGATTGATTGATAAATAAAACACTGATTGGCCAGTAGCCAGGCAGGAAGTATAGGCGGGACTAGTAGAGAGGGGAATTGAGAGAACAGGAAGGTGGAGAGGAGGAGACACCAGGGAGCAGCATGTAAAGACAGCAGGTAAAGCCACAGAACACATGGCAACATATAGATGAACAGAAATGGGCTGAGTATAAGAGTAAGAGCTAGTCAATGGTAGGCCTGAGCTAATGGCCGAGCAGTTTAAATAATAAAATTGTCTGTATGTTTATTTTATAAGTGGGCTACGGGGACTGCCGGAGCTTGGCAGGACTTGGAGAGAAAAACTCTAGCTACAGTGAATTTTGATGTGTCAAAAGAATCCTGTTCTTCACACTGTGCTCTCTGCTTCATGTTTGTGGTCATAGAGGGGAGCTCTCAGCTGCTGCTCCAGCCTCCTTCTGTCTGCTGCATGTGCGCTTGAAACCGTAAGCCCCAAACAAACTCTTCTATAAGTTGCCTTGGTCATGGTGTTTCATTAGAACAACAGAAAGGTTAACTGGAACAAGGTTTGTGTTTTTTTTTTAAAGATTGATTGATTGATTGATTGATTGATTGATTTATTATGTATACAATATACTGCCTGCATGCATCCCTGAAGGCCAGAAGAGGGCACCATATCTCATAAGGATGGTTGTGAGCCACCATGAGGTTGCTGGGAATTGAACTCAAGACCTCTGGAAGAGCAGCCAGTACTCTTAACCACTGAGCCATCTCTCCAGCCCTGGCACAAGGTTCTCTAAGTTCCTTTTCTTACCTTCAGTAAGTAAACTAACCTCAGCCCCTGGACTGGCAGCCCACTTCACATGATTAGAGCAGCCACAATCCTCAATTTAAATTGCAAGTTTTCACAGGTTCTTTTTTTTTTTTTTTTTGAGCTGAGGATCAAACCCAGGGCCTTGTGCTTGCTAGGCAAGCGCTCTACCACTGAGCTAAATCCCCAACCCCTCATAGGTTCTTAATACCTCTAGAAGACTAGCAAAAACAATGTAAATTCCCTCTGGAAAAATATAACCTTTCTCCCCAGCCTCAGGTATTCCTAGAAATACAATCTCAAGAGCAAAGAAATTCTCATTGTTAAAAATCACATTAGATAAAAATGAACCCCCTTTTAATTAACTTGATGTTATTTAAAATAAATTATAAATTAATGGGAGGGCATTAAATGAAGGAATTACTAGACAGAATCTAAAATAACTTTACCTCATATATTTGAGGAAAAGTAAAAGTAAACTGTAAACACAGATCCATACAATATGGAACAGGAGCAACCCACAGCACCATACCATAAAAATGCCTATAGTATCTAGAAAACTTAAAAATTATACATAAGCAGATTTTTGTTGTTGGTCAGATGACCATGTGATTTGCATAAATAAATGGGGTATACAGTATTCATGGATAAGCCCACTTACTTTGGAACCTCAGTAGTGTTTTGTTCATTCTTATTAGCAGGCATGAACTCAGGTCTGTGATCTGAGCTGGCTTTAGGCTCTGAAGCAATAGAGATTCAATCCTAAAAACAAAACAAAACAAAACAAAACAAAAAAGAGGACAGTGGACAATGTCAGTCCTGGCCAGTCTCAAAGGTTGGACCTCTTTAACTTTTAGCCATAGATATGACCTCATTTCTGCCCAGCCTTCCCACCCCTCATGTGTCCAAGACATCAGACCCGATTGTTTCCAGAAACTCACCTTTCTAAGTAGCACTTTGCATTCTAAGGGGGGAAACAAGACAAGATTACTACTGGATATTTGAGCCAAAATATTTAGAAGTCATGCCCAAGACACTTAAGAGTACAACACTCTGTGCATTTGTGTGACTTCAGTAAGGCAGTAGGCTCTTCTCTCTCTCTCTCTCTCTACACACACACACACACACACACACACACACACACACACACACACACACGATAATTTTGTTCTCTCCTGAAAGAAGCATCACCTGTACCTCACCCTGGCCACTTATTCTGAACACTCTTCTTTTAAATGGTACCCATATATTTGTTTTTGGTTGCTGGGGGCGGCAGGGGGGGGGGGGGGGGGAGTAAGACTTGGGAACAACAGATGGAGGGTCACTAGGCCAAGAGGGCAGTTGGAGCCAGTCCAAGAGCTGAATGTAACTGGGTCACACCTGCTCATGTTGTCTGGAAATAGGCTAGAACTGAACCATTTCCCTAGGGGTTACCTACAGAGGCTTTTCAGAGGGTTGTTTTTATCATTTATTTTAAAATGCTTTTCTTTTTGTTTTGTTTTTTCCGAGACAGGGTTTCTCTCTGTAGCTTTGCAGCCTGTCCTGGAATTCGCTTTGTAGACCAGGTTGGCCTTGAACTCATAGAGATCCACCTGCCTCTGCCTCCCGAGTGCTGGGATTAAAGGTGTGTGCCACCACCGCCGCCGCCACCACCACCTGGCTTAAAATGCTTTTAATGTTTTAAATATTAGGAATTGGGGTTAGGTCTACAGCCATGTGGTGTTTGTCCAGAAACTCAATTCCCATTACCATCACTAAATACATATATTTTTACATATATATATATATATATATATATATATATATATATATATATATTATGAATGAGCACACAAGCTTTTCAGGTAAGTGCCTGACAGACAGAGGAATATGAATAGAATTTAAAATACTTTAACTGTTGTTTAACTATTGTTTTTTAGTAGCTAGCTTCTTGAACAGACAATGCATGTTACTATCTAACATATTAAATACTTAGTCTGTTCAGGCTGTGGTAAAATACCCTCGCTGGAATAGCTTGTTACAATAGGCATTTTTATTACATGCTCTGAAGGCTGATAATTCAGATTTTTGTACTAATGACATAGCTCTCACCTCACATGGTGAAACCAACTGGGGGACTATCTTAGACCTTTCTGTAAGGGTACTAATCCATTTAGAAGAGTGCCACCCCACACAGCCGGTCACCTTCTGAAGATTCTATCTCTAATACCATTGTCCCTGCAGATAAGGATTTCCATGAATGCAACATACAACAGCAGATGTTATACAACCCCCTCACCCCATTTCCAGGTTACCGTCCATTATTTTGTAGAGGATTTTCGTTTTTTGACAGGGTTTGTGAATGTTAACAAGCACGTATGTACTTACATATTAATTATTTTCTAAAACCCAAACAAAAAGCCGTTGTGCATTACTCCTTGCCGATTCAATGAGATACTTTAAAGACAATGTCAGTGCCTGGAGATGCATTTTATTCTTTTCATAGAGTATTCTATTGGATGGGTGGGTAAAAGACAGGCACATCTCAACCCAAACGTTCTGTTTCACTTTATTGTTTTAGAGACAAGGTCTTACAGTGTAGCCCTGGCTAGCCTGCAACTCAGAGCAAACCCCCTGCCTCATCCTCCCAAGCATTGGCATTTCAGGCAAGAGTCACCATGTCTGGTTTTCAAACTTACCCTGATAAATTTTTAAGGTGACAAATCATTTCTACATCACACCGGGATACATTATGGGAATCATGGTGTGTGGATGTATGGTGTGTGATGCTTCAGAGAGAACATGTCTAGCTCATGTTCTCAAACATCTGTCATAAGGTAAAGCTGATCTAAGTTCACTCTTGTAACATTTTGAAACATACCTAGAGGGAACACCTACCATATTCTCTCTCTCTCTCTCTCTCTCTCTCTCTCTCTCTCTCTCTCTCTCTCACACACACACACACACACACACACACACACACACACACACACACACAGACACACACACACCAAGGCTCAGAGATCATTTGAAAGAGGGGAAATGTGTAAGAACCAGCAGCAGTGAATGATCACAAGAAAACCTTATTATCTGTACCCAGCAGGTCAGTTGCCCGTATGAACTCACGGACGGCAGTTGTGAGATCATCCACAAAACCTTATGCAGGCCCAAGCTAGACCAAGTCCTAGCATAGACAGGTGAGCTGGGCACACAATCTCACCCCAGTCATGAAATGACTAGTAATTGCTAGCTGCTGGGATAAGGAGAGACGGTTTTCTTTAAGAGTTTAGTCCCTGGTGAGGCTGCTGCTCTCCAATGGAAGAATGCATCCAAGAATAGTTGGGCAGTACAAACCGGTCTTGAAGGATTTAAAAAAAAAAAAAAAAGATCCAAAGTTGGGTGGGAAGGGGTGGATCTGGAAAAAGTTTGGTGGTATGAATATGATCAAAACACATTATATTGAACTTTCAAAGGACTAATTTTTTTTTTCTGAGATCAGGTCTCGCTATGTAGCCTTTGCTGGCCTGGAATTGGCTATAAAGACCAGACTGGCCCGAACTCAGAGATCCACTAGCTTCATTTTTAATAAAAAGAGATACAGTATATTATCATTATCTTTTGTCATATCCTTGTACAGCAAAACACCAGAGCTTATTCCTATCATCTACCAATGTCTATCAACCATCTATGTTTTGACCTATAATTCAATACCTGTTAGTCAACCTCTCTCGACATCTTCCTTTCCAGCTTCTTCCCAGGCTTTGTTAATCATCCTCTGTCAACTTCTATGACATCGTTTTAAGTTCTATATATGAATGGGAATATTATGGTCTTTCTTTTCTAGGCTCGACTTACATTTAACATAAAGATCCCAAATTTATCTTTTTTGTGGCTGAACAGTATTCTACACATGAAGTATTTGTGTCACCTTTTTTTTATCTGTTCTTAATACTGTAAGTTATTTTGGCACAATAATTTCATCCCCTTCAGACATATGCCAGAAGTGGAATTGAGGAAGCTCAATACTGTTCCTCATGTGGCTGTACTGGTTTACAGCCCTACCAACAGTATTCATAATGC
Source organism: Onychomys torridus (assembly GCF_903995425.1). NCBI lineage: Eukaryota > Metazoa > Chordata > Mammalia > Rodentia > Cricetidae > Onychomys > Onychomys torridus. The sequence goes on along the minus strand of NC_050459.1, from coordinate 36,815,763 downwards.
CTTTCACAGGTGGACAATGGCTGCCTACCCTTCACACTGGGTTGAAGATCACTGGACCTGGCGTTCTGGAAGTGACCCCCTAATGAGTTTTGACCCCTCTCCAGTTCTCAAATGCTGTTAAGGAAGGGTTTTCTCCAGGCTTACCTGGAGCAATGGGATGGCGGATTCACCACACTTCTTCTCCAGCTCTGTGACAGTGTTCTGGAGGCTGCCGAGGTGCTTACCAACCCAGACTTCACTGGCCTTCAGTTTGCTCACGTTCTCTCTCCCCACGTGGCTAAGTCCCTGTAGATGCATCTCCTCATCACCATTCAGCAATTTGTACCTTTCCTCATTTATTAATTCAACCCTGTCCTGTGAATCTGCTTTCTTCTTAGAAATAGACACAGCTAGGTAAGGCCATGCTTTCATGCCGATACAGACTGCCTTTCAAAGGAAACCCAAGCAGGGCAGTGATGGCGCACATCTTTAATCCTGGCACTCAGGAGGCAGAGGCACCAAAAGAAACCCGAGGCAGGGAGCAGTGGCAGTATACCCTGGATGGAATCCCAGCACTTTTTTTTTCCGAGACAGGGTTTCTCTGCAGCCTTGGAGCCTGTCCCGGACTAGCTCTGTAGACCAGGCTGTCCTCGAACTCACAGAGATCCACTTGCCTCTGCCTCCCGAGAGTGCTGGGATTCCAGATGTGCGCCACCACTGCCTGGCAGAATCCCAGCACTTAGGAGGCAGAGACGAGAGGCAGGAAGATTGTGAGTTCAGGCCAGCCTGGACTACAGAGTGAGATTTGATTCCTAAATAAACAAATAAATGGAATTTTACCCATTGTTTAATATGCTAATATTAAAGGAGGCATTTGTTCATATGATCTGTTTACTCAGATTAACAAACACGGCATCTTGCCAGCTGGTGGTGGCAGCACACGCTTTTAGTCCCAGCCCTCGAGAGGCAGAGGCAGGTAGATTTCTGTGAGTTCCAGGACAGGCAAGGCTGTTACACAGAGAAACCTTGTCTTAAAAACATTAAAAAAAATTACACTTTAACCAATGATTAGTGGAGATGCTTATATAAATAGGCTACTGATAACTGTTTTGTTTGTTGTTTGTTTTTGCGAGACAGAGTTTCTCTGTGTAGTTTTGGTGCCTGTCCTGGATCTCCCTCTGTAGACCAGGCTGGCCTCAATGCAGAGATCCACCTGGTTCTGCTTCCTGAGTGCTGGGATCAAAGACGTGCACCACTGCCCAGCATAACTGTTTTTGTTTTTGTTTTTTTCAACCCTCATAAATGTATTAGATTCTACCTAATCTCATTAGCATATGTTTTTCCTTCTCACCTGGCAACTTGTGTCTGTCCTGGAGAATTCCTCCCTGACACACAGAGTCATGCTATCCCTTGCCTCATGGCAAGTAGCATTCCCTAGTACAGCTGCCACACAGTTCAGGCAGCAAGGCTCATGTAGAAGGCTGCAGGTTACATTTACTCTCCTGTTGCCATTAAAGATCATAACAGTAAATAACAACAGTGCCTGCTATTTATGGATGGCTTAAAATGTACCAGGCACTGTCTAAGGGCTCTCTGTAGATTATTCCAGTCAAACCTCACAGCAGCGTTATGAATTAGAGGCCATTGAGATTTCCATTTCACAGCCAAAGGAATTGGGTTAGACATCGAGCTGCACAGGCTCAAGGCTACCTAAAAGCTAGGAACTACTAGAACTCCAATAAGAAGCTAAAGAACCTGCCTTCTGAGGTTAACTCTCAAGGTGGCTCTGGACAGAAACAATATTAGTGATGTCTTAGCCATGCATCTTTCCATGGATGCAAGTATATTAGCAGTGTAATAGAGATAATGAATGTGTACAATAATGTACAAGTCTATTTTACCTTCCTTGCTTATCTATTTATAGGTGTGTGAGGACAGAAGCATATAAAAGAATTGCAAGTCAGGTGGATCTCTGTGAGTTCAAAGCCAGCCTGGTCTAGAGAGTGAGATACAGGACAGGCTCCAGAGCTACACAGAGAAACCCTCTCTTGGAAGAAAAAAAAGAGAGAGAGTTTCAGGTGAGTACATACATAGACTGCACTGAATAATTTATCTGGGAATAGATACACTGCTTTGCTATGACTTCCTGAATATTCTCTCACCTGTAGCATTTCCTGGAATTCGTGATTGAGCTCAGCACTAAAGTTCCTCAGTTCGTTCTGATGAGCATCTTTCGAATCCAGGTCAGATTCACAGACTGACTGTCTCAGAAAGCACAGCTCCAGCTCTTCAGTCAGCAGCAGGAATCTCATGTTATACTCATTCCTGATCATTTCCTTAAACCTCCGCTCGTCTTCCTTCCTCAAATGCAGATAGTACAGATTTCAGGTAAAACTGACAAGTGAGAATCTCCTTTAACCATGACAGAACCACAAAAGGAATTCTGTTAAGACTCACCAGGATATCAACAAAACCATAAACTCAACTGTGGGGATGGAGGTATGTTCACTGACTTTAGGAAGCCCAGGAAGCAAGGCTAGGTGTGATGATCTACAGTCTTAGGGCACCTGAGGCTGAGGCAGGGGAATGCAGTGCTTGAGACCAGTATGAGCTACTTGAAAACCTTGTCTCAAAAACGGAACAAGCCAAGGAAATTATGACCCCTGACTAAAAGAGATTAGGTGCTTTCTCCTACAGGAGCAAAGTTCTAAACGTACACATTATGTAGGTTTTTGTTTGTTTGTTTGTTTTTGTTTTTGAGATAAAGTCTGGCCTTGAACTTGCTTGTAACTGAGGAACCTTGAACATCTTTCTGATCCTTCTGCTTCCACCACTCCAGCACTGGGATTACAGACAGACATTCTCACTGTGCCTGCTTTTGCTGGACTCCAAACACAGGGCTTTATACATGATAGGCAAACACTTTACCAACTGAGCCATATTGCCCCTGCCCAACGCTCTCGAGCGTGTGTGTGTGTGTGTGTGTGTGTGTGTGTGTGTGTGTGTGTGTGTGTGTGTTGTGATTTTTTTTTTTCTTTTTTGAGAGCTTTCCTTTTGAGACACGTTTTGCTAATATAATTCAGCTCAGGCTACCATGGAAATCACTATGTAAGTTCAAGCTTTACTCTTCCAACTTTGGGAGCTACAGGTGTGTGCCACTGGTAGTTTTCTGTTTAAATCATATTTAGGGGCTGGAGAGATGGCCCAGAGGTTAAGAGCACTGACTGCTCTTCCAGAGGTCCTGAGTTCAATTCCCAGCAACCACATGGTGGCTCACAACCATCTAAAATGAGATCTGGTGCCCTCTTCTGGTATGAAGGCAACATGCAGGCAGAACACTTCATAATAAATAAATGTTTACCCCCCCCCCAAAAAAAAGAAAAGGTTTAAAAAAAATCATATTTATAAAACAAAACCAGCAAAAAAATCAGGTTAAACTAAAAAGAAAATAGGGGAATTTATTTCTTTCACAAAAAATATTATTTACACATTCTTTTCAGTGAATTTGTTTCTTTGGTCATTTTAAAAATGAAATTTCTTTTTTTTTTTTCACTTTCAAGAGTTCTTTATCATCAAGACATTAGCCTTCTGGATAGAGATGGCTCAGTGGTTAACAGCTCGTGCTATTCTTGCAGAGGACCTTAGTTTAGTTCTCAACACCCATATCAGGCAGTTCACAACCGCCTATGACTCTGGCTTTAGGAGATCCAACACCCACATCTGACCTCCTTTGGCACCAAACTTACATGCTCAAACATATTTGTAAGTAAACCTTAAAATAAAATTTTAAATATGACAAGGATAAAAATAAATCTTCAAAAAGCTTCCTCCCCTTTGTGGGTTCCAAATATTTTCTCCTGCTCTGCTGTCTTTTTTAATTTGTCGATACTGTATTACCTAATTCCTATCACTATTGATAGGTTTCTTCTCCCCAGGATCAGGATAAACCTCACCTGAATCACCACCATTCTCTCTTGCTCTTCCATCAGTAAGCTTTTAGCTACGTCCAGCTTCTCCCTCAATCTAACCAGTGTTTCCTGGAATAACTTCTACAGAGAAACAGATCACAGAATTGCAGGTAAGGTCCTTGTGTGAGAACAGAGGGATCTCCCCTTTACTCCCCCAGACAAGGTTTCTCTGTGTAGCCCTGGCTGTTCTGGATCTCAAAGAGATCTGCCTGCCTCTGCCCTCTAGTGTTGGAATTAAACGCATGCACCACCACCACCCTGGGGACCAGAGGTTTCTTATCCCAAGAAAACACTAAAACAAGGTTAGTAGCCTCAACTATGTGTTTCCCTCAGCCTTGATGTAGAAGATTTAGTTTATCGTGGTATTTCTTTGTTGTTATTGTTTGAGACAGGGTTTCTCTGTGTAGTGTGGAGCCTGTCCTGGAACTTGCTCTGTAGACCAGGCTGGCCTCGAACTCAGAGATCCTCCTGCTTCTGCCTCCTGAATGCTAGGATCAAAAGTATACGCCACCACTGCCTGGCTATTGTCTTAATCAACTCCCAGGGAATTATTTCTAGAGAATCAGTATATCTTTCCAATCAATCAATCAGTCAGCCAGTGAATCACTCTATCAGTCAGGAGTTGGCCAGACTCCTTTAGGTTTTCCTTACCCTATAATACTCAGCGGCCTCTTGTATCCCATATACCACATGCTGCTTGTGCTCTGCAGACTGGAAACATTTGCTGCACAACGTGGCTTGGTCATCCTCACAGAAGAGCCGCAATGGTTGCCGGTGTGTTCCACAGCAGGCCTCCTCTGTGAGGCTGCGCAGTAACCAGGGCATGGGCATTTGGGACATTCTGGTCAGGGAATGCTGGCCTGCTCATTTCTGCTGTGGACTTCTCTCCCCTGCTGATGAGCAGGAGCGGATCAGTTGATGCTTTCTGTGCTCTGAAGCAGGCCCACTTGGTAAGCTCAGGCACTACTGTAGTTAGAGTTTTCCTGCCTGGCCCACAGTCAGGACAAATCTCTCTTACCCACCAGTCCCATAGTCGCTCAGACCCAACCAAGAAAGCACACAAAAACTTATATTGCTTACAAACTGTGTGGCCGTGGCAGGCTGTTTGTTATCTACCTTTTCTATCTTAAATTAACCCATTTCTGTTAGTCTATACTTTGCCACATGGCTTGTGGCTTACCAGTGTCTTTACATGTTGCTTTTCATGGCAGCGGTAGGCGGTGTCTCCCTCCAACCTTCTACTTCCCAGAATTCTCTTCTCTCTTGTCCTGCCTATACTTCCTGCCTGGCCACTGGCCAATCAGAACTTTATTTACACAGAGCAATATCCACAGCACTTCCCCTTTTTTTTTTAAAGGAAGGTTTTAACTTTTACATAGTACAATTACATATAACAAAACAATTATCTAGCAAGAATTACAGTTACAATATTAAAGAAGATATCCTATCTATCTTATATTTGTGAGTCTAAGGTTTTATATCTAACTTATCTTGTATCATAACTGAGGAAATTATAACTATCTAGTCTTCAACCACATCAAAGACCTCAGAAGGATATAATATTACCTGAGAACCGGGAGAAGGATGTAAGCATTTTTCAGGAGTCTTGCAAGAGTAGACAGAGACAGCTGGCAGCCTGGACAGTCACCTAATGTTCCTTTGTAATGTTGGGGCATTTGTCTTCAGCCCACAGGGCTAGAGTCTCTTGGTCACTTTTTTTAGTGTCCTGTAGAATGTCTGGCAGTTTTCTCTGCGAAGCAGGAACCTGAAGGACCATTTTGTCAAGCAATGTTCAGTGGTCACCTTTCTATGGGTCCTGTATGTCCAGTCGATCAAGCAGTCCCAGCAAGAACAGTTTCTTGCCCAAATGGCTATTTTTGCCAAGGTGAAGATAAACTCCATATGAAGTGTCTTCAATGCCCATCCTCCTCTCTGAAGTAAATTGGTACTGCCAGGAGCATACATGTCTCACTGTCCAGAAAGTCTAAATTTTAAAAGTATTTTAAATGCCATATTCTATAGGTCTTTGAAGTATTTGAAGATTACCTATCTATCTGAAATATCTCTATGTATATCTAGAAGACTTAACTAACATGGCTACGAGTATGATTATCATAGATGACTAATTATTAATCTATTTTTAATTATTCATTTCAATTTAAAATGAGCTATACAAACATAATACCTTAAACATGATTAGAAATATACACACAGTATAACAAAATTAACTTTAAGTTTGTATCAATAGACTAAAATCTAAACCAATGTAAAACATTTTAAACAAGTTGTTGCTCTTTAGAAGTAAGTTCCCTAATCTACCCTTTCATCCTATTATATCTATATCATATTCCCCTTTCTTCTTTAGAAAGAGATCTCATTTATAATCAACCCAATTAAAATAAAATAGTGGTTTTTCTCTGTCCCACACCAGAGGGCTCTTCTGATTTGGGACACAAGAAGCTCTTAACGTTTTCTTTTAGCAATATGTCTGGGTTTAGAGAAGGAGTGAGCCAATTCCATCTCCAAAGCCAGCTTGATAATTTTGGGAATGTGGGCGTAGTTTTTCTTACTACTTCCTGCTGGAGGGGGGCGCTGTATCTTATGGGGACACAAAGAAAATTTTAGGATTATGGAGTAGTCCATTAGGGTGAACCTCTGAGCCAGTTGTCTTGAAACCATTCTGGATGTTGGATCATCTGGGCCATGATGTCATCGGAGACCTTTCAGGTGGTCTTGGCTGATCAAACCTGATGTATCTTAATCTGGAACAAATCCACAGCCTCTGGCTTTCTGTGGAAACAAAAGCAGAGACTCTTTTCCAAAGCAACATATCCTTATATCCAAATTTTGAAGTCAAGATACCTTTAAAATTTACATATTTATTTAACTCAACAGCTTTTACGATCAAATCTTTTTCTGCAGTTAAAAGTCCCAAAGACAACATAAACCAGATTCTCTGTGTAATATCCATCTTTGTAAGACTGAAACGCTGCTGTGGCTGCTGGCTCCACCCACCTCAGCTTCCCAACATGGCGGTGGTACAGTTTACTGCCAGCTCTGGGTCTGGAGCCATGTGTACCATCAACTATCAGAAGCAGTTCTATCAAAGCAGTGCATAGCCCAGAAACTTTTTTTTTTAACTAGCAAAGGCTAAATCCACCACACAGCAGAGTAAAGTGTCGCTTATAGATTCCTCATTCCCGCCACACTGCAGGTTAGACGCACACGCCAGGAACCCGCCATAGTAGCTCAAACCAGCAGGCTGCTGCTAACTTGAGAGAGACAACTAGGAACCCAGGCCTAGCTCAGCTTAGGACTCAGGCGCTGCAGCTGGAGTTAGGGAGGCAGGCCCGCCCAGGCGGGAAGCCGGACCCACTGCCAAGGCAAGCGGTTTTTTAATGAATTCGCCCCACGTTGGGCGCCAATTGTAGATGTATCCTGCTTGTTAAATAAGAAACACAGAGCCAGTTGTAGAGTTAAAAACCACCCACGAGGTCAGAGCCAAAGCAGAAAACCTTACCCTTCACTGCTTCTGCGGTTCCTCCTCTCCGCAAGAGACCTACTTCTGTGCGTCCTGTCTATTTAAAGACTTTCTGTTCTCCTCCCTCATTGGTTGTAACCCAGCCACATGACCTCCTCGTCACTGCCTGTTTGTACAGACCTCCAGGTCTTCTATGGTTGGTATTGAAATTAAAGGCGTGTGTCTGCTATGCTGGCTGTGTCCTTGAACACACAGAGATCCGCCTAGCTCTGCCTCCCAAGTGCTGGGATTAAGGGCGTGCCCCACTACTGCTCGGCTTCTGCTCTGGCTTGCTCTGACCTCAAGGCAACTTTATTGACATACAAATAAAATCACATTTCAATACAAATAAAATATCACTATACACTACAGTGGAGCAGAATCCAACTAGCTTTTCAGTAGTTGTGTGCTGAGGAAGGAGACAGAGTTGGGGCCGTATTCCTGGTTAGACAGGCTCAGGTCTTCTGACAATCAAGCAACAGGTTAGACGATTAACTCTAAGCAACAGCAGAGCACATTCCTCTCCCAGTCAACAGAAGGCAAAATGTGAATACAATGGAGAAGAACTTAGGTCTCTACTGAGGCAGAGTCACATACTCATGCAGATTAGACACACATTTAGAAGACAGTACTCACTATCTCTGCACCAAGAGAAAGACAAACATCTGGGAGTTCTCTGAGCACCTCTTAAAGGAGAGGTACCTACCTAGGTACCAAGTGCAAAGAGGCATTTGTGTTCAGGCATGTATAGGTGTACCTAGCCTGAGAGTTGGGTCTCCGTAGCCTTTGCAACAATGTTTGTTTGTTTTAGTTTTTGGAAACAACATTTCTCTGTGTAGCAACGGCTGTCCTAAAATTCAATCTGTAGACCAGGATCACCTTGAACTCACAAAGAGCCAGCCTCTGCTTCTGTTGGAATAAAGGCATGCACCACCACCACTTAGCCCTGAGACTTTGCAATAGCTTGCCCAACTCTAGAATTCATTATAAAAGAGAAATCACTCCACAGTGGTGGTGCACACCCTTAATCCTAGCATTTGGGAGGCAGGAGGGTCTCTGTGAGTTCAAGGCCAGCCTTGTCTACAGAGTGAGTTCTATGAAAGCCTCCAAAGCTACACAGAGAAACCCTGCCTCGAGAAAAAAAACAAAACAACAACAAAAAAAAACAAAAGAAAAAGAGAAAAAGAAAAAAAAAGAGAGACTCTACACACACACACACACACACACACACACACACACACACACACAAGCAGGTACAAACAAAATATGATGGTTTACTTGTCACAATCTAGAACTCACAGTGTACTAACCTCTATCCTTTGGTCCCCAGCGAGATGGGGTTATAGGTGGGAGCCAACAACCACACCAGGCTATCCTTTTCATTTTGAATTAATGTTTAAGACCCAATATATTTTCATAATGTTTCAATTTATAATGTTAAATATACTATTAATATATACATATTAAATATATATTTTGATACATGTGTGTGTGTGTGTGTGTGTGTGTATTTTTTTTCCTTTTGGTTTTTCAAGGCAGTGTTTCTTTGCATAGCCCTGGCTGTCCTGGAATTTGCTCTGTAGACCAGGCTGGCCTCCAACTCAGAGATTCACCTACCTCTGGCTCCCAAGTGCTGGGATTAAAGGCATGCACGTGAGCCACCACTGCCTGCCTTGGTACATATATTCTTTAAGAATCTCTTGTTGGTCAAGAGAGATGACTTAGAGGTTAAGAGTGTGTACTGCTCTGACAGAGGACTAGAGTTCACAAAAGACAGTAACTCCAGCTTCAGGAGTTCAACAGTTCTAGCCTCCTCAGGTACTTACAGTTATGTACAGGTACCCATACCCCACCACACACACATAATTAAATCTTACCAGGTAAAATGGTGCACACTTTGGAGCCCAGCACTTAGGAAGTAGAGGCAAACAGATATCTAGGAGTTTGAGGACAGTGTGGTCTACATAGGAAGCTCCACACTAGTCAGTGCTACATAGTGAAACCCTGTCAGCCAGGCGGTGGTGGCACAAGCCAGGCAGTGGTGGCTCATGCCTTTAATCCCAGCACTCAGGAGGCAGAGCACGGTGGATCTCTCTGTGAGTTCGAAGCCAGCCTGGTCTACAGATTGAGATCCAGGACAGCACTAATGAAAACAAACAAAACAAAACAAACAAACAAAAACCCTGCCTCAGACAAATGATAGATGGATGGATAGTCATCTGATGGATAGATAGATAGATAGATAGATAGATAGATAGATAGATGAGAGAGAAGATGGAGGAGGGTAAGCCTGGAATCAGAGAGTACTCTGAAAGATGTAAATGTGCTATCCCCTCAAACTTTGAGAATGAGTTCAGTCCTTAATTTTAGGAACTATTGATGCTAAAGAATACAAGATAATAAATTTATGTTGTTTTAATGACAGCATCAAATTTGCAAGCAAATGGATGGAACTAGAAGATGTCATCCTGAGTGAGGTAACCCAAACCCAGAAGGACAAACATGGTATGTACTCACTCATAAGTGGATTCTAGATATAAAGCAAAGCACAATCAGACTGCAGCCCACAGATCCAGGGAGGCTGTATAGCAGGGGGACCCTAGGATGACTGGCTTATAAAAAATTTTGGTTTTACTCAGTTACTGGGCAAGCCTCAATGAAACATTTCACTATTAGGATAAGAATTTATACTGTATCAAGCTGATAATGGAAAAATAAATAAAAAAAATATGTTGTTTTTAAGTCACTGTATTTGTGGTGATTTTTACAGCACAAAAAGAAAATGAATGAGTATTTATGATTACTTTTTCTTTTCTTTTTTTCTTTCTGGAGCTGAGAACTGAACCCAGGGCCTAGCGCTTGCTAGGCAAGCGTTCTACCACTGAGCTAAATCCCCAACCCCGATTACTTTTTCAATTTTGACATTTTGAAAACATTATTGGAAATTAAATTAAGCATATTATAATTGAGGTTAGATTTGGTATAAACAGATTTGAGGTATATAGATACCAAAATTATTTTAAAGGGATATTTCAAATTTGTTAAGAACAAGTAATCATAAAAATCTCCTCTCAATATTGCATAATAATAAACAATGATGAATAAGAAAATAATATCTGATTTTTAAATTTGTCTTGTGAGCATTTCTGGTATTAATATATTACATAGTAGTATGTATATAAATATCTAATGTTTATGAAATCAAGGGTTTTGCCATGCTATTGCTGGAAAGCTCATTAAAATTTATGTATGACCTTCTGCATATGGGGGAGAGATGTGTAGCTGGGTCTCTTTGAGGGGCCACTGGCAGTGTGATTAGGATCTATCCCCAGTGCGTGAGCCGGCTTTCTGGATCCCTTATCTGTGGTCAGACACTTTGTTCACCCTTGATGTAGTGGGAAGGGGCTTGGTTGGTCCTGCCTCAACTGAATGTACCAGGCTTAGCAGTCCCCCCCATGGGAGAACTTACCCTTTTTGAGGAGGGGATGAGGGGTGGGTTGAGGGGTCAGTGGGAAGAGGGATGAGTGTGGGATCTGTGGTTGGTATGTAAAGTGAATAAAACAAACAAATAAACAAACAAACAAAAAAACGCTGTGTCAAATAAGTAACAAATAATACATAAATTTCTTAAATATTATGCTTGGTTGTTTTTTGTTTGTTTGTTTGTTTGTTTTGAGACAGTTCTGCATCCTTAGTGCTGAGATTAAAGGCATGCACCACCACACCCAGCTACATATATCTTTTTTAAAAATTTATTTATCTATTTATTTATTATTTTTTATTTTTCAAAACAAAGTTTCTTTGTGTAGCCTTGGCTGTTCTGGAACTCACTCTGTAGACCAACCTGGCCTAGAACTCACAGAGATCTGCTTGCCTCTGCCTCCCAAGTGCTAGAATTAAAGGTGTGTACCACCACCACCACCACCACCACCACCACCACCACCACCACCACCCAGCATGCTACACATATCTTATTTGAGTTTGTCTAGAGGATTTTTCTGTAATCTCCATCACTCTGGAGGCTGAGGTAGGAATGCTAGGCATCAGTTCAGGGTCAAACTGTGTTCATATAGTGTCTTCAAAAACTAAAAAAACCCACTTCCTTAATTTGATGGCTAATAAATGGGCTGTGACTCATCATTAAGTAGCAGCAAGCAGTACTAGTAGCATCCAGTCTCAGTGGTCTTACATACTTGTACAGTCCTAGCTTCAAAAAGGTTTATTTTACTTAAGAATACACAAGGGGTGGGAATGCAGCTCAGCGTAGAGGGCTTGCTTAGCATGTGTGAGGCCCTGGGGTCAATTTTATCACCCCCAAAGGAAAACAAACAAACAAACAAATATGTGTGGTGGTGCATGCCTTTAATCTCAGCACTAAGGATGCAGAACTGTCTCACAAGAAACAAACAAACAAACAAATAAAAAACAACCAAGCATAATATTTAAGAAATTTATGTATTATTTGTTCTATTTTCATGAAGAGCAAACTATTACACTGGGCATGGTAACATATGTCCATTCATAATCTGAACTGTTGCAGGATATTTGACCACACTGTGAACCCCGAGATTGCATTATTTACTGAACAAACCTGTTTCTACTTGTGTGGCTCAGCCCCAGCACATACCTTTAATCCAAGAGCTTTCTGCTTGAATACTGTAAGCAGGGTTAAATAAAGTCAACCATAGGTCAAGAGGCCGAGCAAGCAACCAGTTGACAGGAAGTGAACATATAATTATTAAGAAAAAAAAAAAAAAGAGTAAAAGGTCAGGGGGACAGAGGCGGGTGGGCAGAAGCAGTAGAAAGGAGGCACATTCTGTTTGAGGAGACTTTGGGATGTAGGCTGAGGAGAAGAAGAAGGTCAGATGGGTGATTTCTCTGCCTCTCTGAGCTAGCAGGTTTCCCCTCAGCATCTGGCTCCCAAGTCTTTTTTTTTTTTTTTGGTTTTTCGAGACAGGGTTTCTCTGTGTAGCTTTGTGCCTTTCCTGGAACTCACTTGGTAGATTAGGCTGGCCTGGAACTCACAGAGATCCACCTGCCTCTGCCTCCCGAGTGCTGGGATTAAAGGTGTGTGCCACCACCGCCCGGCCTGGCTCTCAAGTCTTTATTGGTAAAATCAAAGGATTGGGATTTTGATAAAAACAACACTCATCATTCAGCAATTGTGACCTAGGAGGATTGCCTTGAATTTGAAGCCAGCCTGGGCTGTATAGTGAGATCATGTCTCAAAAAGAAAAAGCAAAATCAGGTTTGAGTATAGCAACAAATAAACTAATCTCTATATAATAAAAAAGTAAACTATTAAATCTCTAAATGTAGCTGGGCGGTGGTAGCACACTTCTTTAAATCCCAGTACTGGCGGGCAGGGGCAGAGGCAGGCCTCTGAGTTCGAGACTAGCCTGGTCTATAGAGCAAGTTCCAGGACAGCCAGGGTTACACAGAGAAACCCCAAATTAAAATCAAAAACAAAAACAAATCTCTAAGTGTGCAATATAATATTCTTAGTGACATAATGGGAAATTCATATACAGATATTAATACCTTATATGGAAACCCAAAGGCTGCTCAAAGAGAATATGTTTCTGTAATACTCTTGGGGTGAAAGTTGTATCAGATACTATGTGTTTAGTTTAGGTTTTTTTTTTTTTTTTTTTTTTGGTCAGAGCTGAGGATCGAACCCAGGGCCTTGTGCTTGCTAGGCAAGCGCTCTACCACTGAGCTAAATCCCCAACCCCAACATGCTCTTAATAATATAGTCTGGTTTCTGATTCCCCACACAGTGGAGACTAACCTTGACCCTTCCTCATCATTCTTCATTTTCTGAAGCCAGGATTACAGGTATACACCAGCATTCCCAACATTAGTTGACTGGATTTTTTAAATTTTGTATAGATTTGTTAATAACATTTTTAATTTTCTATTTATTTTTTTTTAAGAGAATGACAAGGTTGCAGCCATCTTAGAGAAGGGTCAGATGGTGGGCAGCAAGCTCTGGGACAAATCACTCTAAAAAAACCCAGCAGAGGATGTACTGCCCCTCCATCCCTAGACCCAGACAATTAGGAGCTACACAAAAAACAAAAAAACAAGTTCCAGACATTTCCTGCCATAACCTAAAGAAAATGGTATAACATAATTGGTATAATAAACAAAGCATCAGATATGTCCTGTGAGATGTTTTTTACTGTTATTGATTGTATGCCAGAGCTGCCAGAGGGAATGAGTGTCCTGCAGATAAAAATGAGATGTCCGACTATCAGAGGAAATGGGTCTGCTGGTGATCTAGATGCGATGACATAAACTGATAGAGGTGATGGCAGTTTCCTCACAGCTTCAACTCTCCACTCAGTTGAGACCAAGCGTCTCTAACCTGAAGGAAGCACCAATCCTGAGCTTGTGACTATATAGAGTAGGAATTCCTCTAGTACCCCCGACTCCAACCACTATCAAAATGCTGTCCATCTCACTCCACCGCCGGGACAGATGGATGAGAGGCCTGAATTAAACTTGAGAATTAAGACTCTTTGCTGTTGCATTCGGATTGGCCTCTTGGTGGGCTTTGGGAGCATTTATTTACTATTTTTTTGTTTTGTTTTTATGTTGAGTCAAGGTTTCTCTGTGTAGCCCAGGCTTCTCTGAAACTGGCTCTGTCTGGGCTCGACCTCTCGGCAATCCTTTTTCTTTTTTCCGAAACCATCACACTGGGTGTAGCTGGATTTTTCTTCTGGGCCACCAGCTCACAAATAATGACACAGAGACTTATTAATTATGATAGCTTGGCCTTAGCTTAGGCTTGTTTTAAACTATTTAACCATTTCCATATAATCTATGTTCTATCATGTACCGCCAATCTCCCTTCCTTCCTTTCTTTCTTCCCGTCTCCTCACATTTATCTCACCTACCTAGATTCTTCCTCCTTTCTTTCTTGACATGGAAGTCCCACCTATACCTCCTGCCTACTTACTGTTCAGCTTTTCGTTACACCAATCACAGCAATACACCTTCACACTGTTTGCAGATCTCCCATAACAACTGGGGTAACTTCTCTCTCTCTCTCTCTCTCTTTTACTTTTAAAGAATTGAAACTGGGTTGGTAGTACAGCCCTGAAACGTGAGATGCAGAGGCAGGAATTTGAAATGTTATGGTTTGGAAGGACTGCAAACGGAGAGGCCATTTACAAATGACTATTGTATGCTGTTTCACAGTTATACACAGAGAAAAGAAGAAGTCAAGTGATAAAACAGCTGGGTGAGAAGCACAGGACTTCAGGTATTTGGGAGGCCAGGCCAGGATCATAAATTGAGGAGTACCTGAGTTAAAGAAAGTCCAAGATCAGCCGGGCCGTGGTGGTGCAGGCCTGTAATCCCAGCACTCGGGAAGCAGAGGCAGGTGGACAACAACAAAGACCAAAATGATGAAGGCCTGTATCCCAGCTTCCAGGAAGCCGAGGCAGGAGGACCAGGGGTTTGAGGCACCCTGGGCTACATAAAACCGTGTCATTAATCCTGGGAATTTTGGCCTGGAAGAGTATATTCCCTTAAAAGGGATTGCTGACGATAAATTTATGATTTTAGTAACTTTGTAAGACTCCTAGCCACAAGGAACCTCTATAAACACTCATTCTAGGTGTCAAACTTTTGGCTCCGTGAGAAATATTATCACTAAATACTTTTTATTGTTATTTTATCTTCAAATGAAAAAGAGCCCATTCAGTTCTCTTATCCATTTTCTATCAGATTTTGAATCAATTTTAAAGAGATGGCTATCTACCTAACAGTGGCCTGGAGAAGTAGGTCATGCTTGTAACCTCAGCACTTGAGAGGTGGAGGCCGGAGCATTGCCACCGGTTTGAGACCAGTCAGCCTGACTAGATAGTAAAATCTGCTGTGAATATCGCTCTGTGTAAATAAAATTCTGATTGGCCAGTGGCCAGGCAGGAAGTATAGGCGGGACAAGAGAGAAGAGAATTCTGGGAAGTAGAAGGCTGGAGAGACACCGCCAGCCGCCGCCATGAGAAGCAACATGTAAAGACACCGGTAAGCCACAAGCCATGTGGCAAAGTATAGACTAACAGAAATGGGTTAATTTAAGATAGAAGAAGTAGATAACAAGATGCCTGCCACAGCCATACAGTTTCTAAACAATGTAAGTTTCTGTGTGCTTTCTTGGTTGGGTCTAAGCGACTGTGGGACTGGCAGGTGAGAGAGATTTGTCCTGACTGGGCCAGACAGGAAAACTCTAACTACAAAAATCCAATTTGGAAAAATTTAAAAAAAAAAAAAAGTAGTTATCTGAGTTGCCAACGCTTTTCCTCTACTCACTGTATGCTCAGGCCTCAAAGATCAAAGATCCTGGAGTTTCCCTGGTCTAGCTTCTCCAAGGATGATAGTCTGCTCCACAGACCCAACACACTCAGATTTCCTGGTCCCCTTGAGATACAGGGGGCTCTGTCCTTCCTCCCAGCTCTAAAGATCCTATATGCTCATAGCACCCAGACCTCACTGGTTCAGGATCTCTCTGCGAAGCCCTGGTTGTCTTAGATTTACTCTGTAGAGAGGCTGGCCTCAAACTCACAAAGATCTGCCCGCCTGTGCCTCCTGTATGCTGTGAGTAAGGGTGTGTGCCCCACCACTGCTGACAACTCCATACAGTCTTGAATTTCCAGATCCTGGAGACTTGGACAGAGACCTGACTACACAGTTCACTCTGATATTTTACCCATTAGGCATTTCCTCTAGTTTCTGAATAATTTTACATATCAAACAGGTTTATTCATGCGTCATTCTTCACAAGCAATCAAGTTCCTTAGACCTCTGTATCTGGCATATTAGGCCCTCAATAAATATTTCAAAAACATTAAAGACATGTGGCATCTTTCTTTAATCCTAGTATTTGGGAGACTGAAGCAAACCATGGCTACATGAGACTATGTCTTATGAAAACACGTAACATGTCTGTGTGTGTGTTTTGTGAGACAGGGTTTCTCTATGTCTCTATATAGTTGTCTAGAAACTTGCTGTGTAGACCAAGCAGAACTCACGGTTCCTCCTGTCTCCCAAGTGCTAGGATTAAATATGCCACCACATCCATCTTTAAAACAGTATTGAGGGGTGTGTGTGTGTGTGTGTGTGATAAAAATCTTCTACCAATTAGCAAAATGTTAAAGCAAACTCAAAGGACAGAAAAAATATTAATTTTTTAAAAACAAAACTGAGACATTCATGCTTACTTATGCATGTTTTCCGGATTCATTTTTCTTTGTCCTGTCTTCCTCTCGCCTATTTCTTTATCTTTTTATTGCATTTATGTCATTTGTCTGTCTATTGCCATGATCTATCAATCAATCACCCATCTATCAAGCTTCCAAGTATACTAAAATGAAGTTGAGGAATTTGACCAGGCAGGATGGTTCACTCGGGCTTGTATTCCAAGCTCTTGTGATGCTAAGGGATACTGTTGTGAGTTCAGTAGGGGCCAGCAGTCCAAAGCAAGACCCTATTTTATTAAAAAAGGCTTCAGCAGGGCTGGAGAGATGGTTCAGGGGTTAAGAGCCCTGACTATTCTTCCAGAGGACCCAGGTTCAATTCCCAGCACCCACATGGCAGCTAACAACTGTCTTTAACTCCAAGATCTAACACCCTCATTTAGAAATACATGCAGGCAAAACATCAATGCAAATAACATAAATAAATAAAGTAAAAAAAAAAAAAAGATTTAAGCTAGCCATGATGGTCCAGGACTATCCTTTGGTTGAAGGCCAGCCTAGTCCCAGTGGCCCCAAGACTCATCCAGTTCTAGGGGTATCCAACACCCTCTACTGGCCTCTGCTGGCACCAGGCACACATGTAAGCGGGCAGACATGCATGCAGACAAAGCTCCCATACACATAAATAACTAATTTTTGAAACAAAAAGGTGGGCTGGTGAGATGGCTCAGTGTGTGAAAGCAGATTTTGCCAAGCCCCATGACTGACTTCCATCCCAAGACTCCCGCAAGCCTGACGTCCATGCGTGCTTGCCCCGTCTCCACCCAGACCCCAATCTCACACATGTGCACACAAAAGAAATACTTCACTAGGTGAAAAAGTTGTGATTAAGGAAATGATACATCATGGAAAGCTCACCTCTCTTTCCTGAAATCTTAAGCACAGAGAATGGAAACCAGAGACTTCGGTCTGTCCTGAGCCCAGTCGCCCCAGGGTCTTGGGTTCACAGCATCAGGTAAATCTCTAATTTTGAATTATAACCTACAGCGTTAACCCCTAGGACCACTATGACTGATGCTTAAAGAGTTGCTGAAGCTTGAGTTAGTTAAACCACTTTCCAGGCTCCACCTCCAAGACTGTTGATTCAGTGGAACCCTGGTGGGGTAGGTTAATTTACATTTCTAAAGAGTTTCCAGAAAATTGTGTAAAACACTGACTTTGGAGAGGAATCTCAGCCTCAGGCAAATGGGATAGCACAGACTCCAAATCCCTGCTTTGGAGAGGTTGAGGCAAGATTGCTGCAGATTTGAATCCAGCGGAAGCTGCAAAATGAGTTTAAGGTCAGCGTGTATCACAGAGATAGATTCTGGGAATTTTATTAAGGAAAAATAAAGCAAGGAAGGGAAGGAGGGAGGGAGGGAGGGAGGAAGGAAGGAAGGAAGGAAGGAAGGAAGGAAGGAAGGAAGGAAAAGAAAAAGAGAGCCCCATAGGGTTCACAGAGACTGAACCAGGGAGCCTGCATGGGACTGATCTAGGCCCTCTGTTTATATGTTACAGTTATGTAGCTTGGTCTACTAACAGTGGGAGCAGGGGAGGGGTTGTCTCTGACATTTTTTTTGTTAGTGTTTTAAAGAAGAGTTTCACTGTGTAGCCTACCTGCCCTGGAACTCACTCTGTAGACCAGGCTGGCCCAATCTCACAGAGATTTGCCTGCCTCTGCCTTCTAAGTGCTGGGATTAAAAGTGTGCACCACCACCACCACCACCACCACCACCACCACCACCACTACCTAAAATAAAAGAATTCCGTATGGCTACATGTATGCACATGTGTGTAGAGGCCAGATGTCAACTTCCAGCATCTTTACTCAAGGCATAACAAACAACCTTTTTTTTTTTTTTTGAGACAAGGTCTCTCTCTCTCACTGGCCTGGAGCTTGTAATTAGGCTAGGCTGGCTGGCCAGTAGCCCGAAGTCTCTGGTTTTATTCCCAGAGCTGGGATTACAAGCATATACCACCCCGACTACCATTTTATCTGGATTCTGGGGATCGAACTTAAATCCTTAATCTTGTATGACAAACACTTTGCTGAGTGAGCTTTCTCTCTGTATGGACTTTTTAAAGTTCTCCTACTTGGTAGCCAAGTACTACACCACTGAGCTTGTTTCTTTTTGGGGGGCGTGGGGGTGGGGTTGAGACAGGGTTTTCTCTGTAGTTTTGGTGCCTGTCCTGGATCTCGCTCTGTAGACCAGGCTGGCCTCGAATTCACAGAGATCCGCCTGGCTCTGCCTCCCAAGTGCTGGGATCAAAGGCGTGCGCCACCACCACCCAGCCTTAGCTTGTTTCTTGACATGGATTGAAAATAGATGAATAAAATTATTCCTATTCACAGCACCCAGAGAGCCCAGTGGTGGCAAAGCTACAGAGGGAGCTCCAGAGCTGTTACTCAGAGAAACCCTGTCTCAAAAATACATACAAACATATGTATATAAAGATAAAAATAGTGGTTGGGGATTTAAAGGCCCTGGGTTTGGTCCTCAGCTCTGGAAATAAAATAAAATAAAATAAAAATAAATAAAAAAATAAAAAATAAAAAGGACATTAGACAGGCTCAGTGATACAAACCTTTAATCCCAGCACTCAGGCAGATGCAGGATGATCTCTGTAAATTGGAGGACAGCCTGGGCTACATAATGAGTTCTGTTCTGTTCTTAAATCAGTCTCCAAAACAGCAGGCTGATGACAGTATTTTAGGATGGTGGTTTGGGTCCCACTTGAGCTGTGTTTTGCTAGGAAAACAAATCCAACTGTAATTAGGTTGCTACCCCCTACCCCGTTGGCCACAACTCCCAGCATCTCCTCTGTTAAACAGAGTCCACTTCAGCATCTGAGCTGCCCACTCATATAACCCTATGAAACCCAATAAACTTTAGCAGCCGGCACTGTCCTCTACTAATCGGAACTACCTTTCATTTTACATTCAAACCTCTTTCCTCCTTCCACAAAGGTTGGCTGTGTTCAGTGGTTTCTAGCTTACTGAAAAGTTCCAGGACAGCCAGAGCTACATAGAGACCCCGTCTCAGAAAAAACAAAACAGACATTGTGAAATTTACAGGGTAATGGATATAAGTGGAGAGGATTATATTGAGGTGAGCCAGGCTCAGAAAGACAAAGGTTGCAGGATCTCTCTCAGAGGCAGACCGTGACTTCTAAATGTTACTTATATTAATTTATGGTGGGGAGATTGTGTAGGGGGCCAGGAAGCCACAAGGGAGCCCAAGGGAGGGAAATAAAGGCTTTGGGGTATGATAGACTATATGGGATGTGAAAGTGGAAACAGGGATACCAGGGATGGTAGGGTTTAATGGGGGCGTCCCGAAGGGAGATGGAGGAGGAGAAGGGGGCTGGGAGTGGGGGTCAACTAAAGCTAAATATATTTTTTTAATGCTGCAAGAAAACTGGCAACTTTGTAAGGTAATTTAAAAAATTTAAAAACTACAAAACAAAACAAAAAAGTACCTTTAAGACAGAGTCTCCTGTATGCAGTAACAATTGGAACGCAAGTCATTAAACTAATGCCTGGTGTCCCACCATGCTTTCTTCTTTGCCTAAACCTCTTATCTTATCTGCTTCATACTTTTTACCTGAGAAAAAGGACTCTTTATGTAGTGGCTCTCTAGAATGTTTGCTGCAGGGGAGGGCCACTGCATTATGTGTCAGATAACTTTCTGCCTGAGGACTTTGTCCCAGGGAAGTAAGGGGGACAATCCCAGTTAGTCAGCCTCGGGGCCCAAGGAAGAGAAAAATCTGTCCAGTTTCCTAATCTTACAGTACTGTCTTTGGCAGGGATTATATTATACACCAATCCTTGCTAAGCAAAGGAGAGAGGTTTGTATTTTATTTATTTTGTTGTTTAAAGCAGTTGACATGACAACCAGCTCATCCTTCTACCTGGCTCTCTGACCTTCCAGATAAGATTTAACCCTAGGTGTCTAGCCCAGCTCCTCTCCTATCTCAAGAGAGTCTCCACATCTACACTCTCTTCCTAAACCAAATTCTCCAGCCTTCCTCAGATAAAGGACCTTCAATCCTTTGCATTCCTTTTGCCAGGATAGGATTTTTTATTTTTATTTTTTTATTTTTTATTTTATTTTATTTTTTCAGTAGACCCAGTCCCTTCTCTTCTAAGCCTTGGAGCAACAAACCTTGAGATTTTGGCTGTTTTTTTTTTTAAGGAGCCCCACTTTTTAGCACAGCTCCCCACACCCCCATCCTTCTACCACAGACTCTGTGAGGTAAGGTTACAGTCATTCAAATCCATACCATTTTCTTATCCTTCACAGCACAGCAGCTTCTCTCTCTCTCTCTCTTTTTTTTTTTTTTTTTTTATAGGAAGCTCTGCTTTAGGACCAACTCAGAGAATAAACACTCACCAAGTGCAGTCCTCATTCTGATGATGATCAATCACAGCTGAGTGTAGTCTTAAATGCAATTAAAATTGTTAATTCTTGAAAATTAACTGTTGTGACCCAGCTCTGAAAATGATGCAATCTTGCTAGCTACTTATACATTCTTTGTTATTTTCTTCTTTTTGAGACAGTCTTTCGCTATTTATCGAAAGCAATCCTCCTGCCTCAGCTTCCCTAGTGCTGAAAACAGCAGCTTTGCAGCACCATGCTCTGGAAGGAAGGACTGTCTTCTATCTGGCTCATTTGCTCTAAGATTTTCCTGTTAATTGGAAGCAGGAATTCTGGGTCAAGAACAATCACTCAGCACTAACAGTGCTTAGAGCTCTTCAGGGTTCCAGAGTTCAGTTTGCAGTAACTCGTATAAGGCTGCTCCATAAGGCTCCTAACTGCCTGTTACTCCACCTCAAAGGGAACTGACCCCCTCTTGTGGCCTCCAAAGACACCTGTGCTTATGTGTCCATAACTCCACTCTCCCTTCCCCCAGGGTTTCTCCGGGTACAGCCCTGGCTGTCCTAGAACTCACTTAGTAGATCATGCTAGCTTCGAACTCACAGAGGTTTGCCTTCCTGTGCCTCCCAAGTGCTGGGATTAAAGGCATGCACCACCACCACCTGGCTCCATCTTGGTTTTTTGAAACAAGTTCTCACTATATAGGCATGACTGGTCTGGAACTTGTCTGGTATCAAACTTAAGAGATCCACTTTCCTCTCTCTCAAGTGCTTCGTATAAAGGTATTCACCACCAAAACCAGCCAAAATATTCATTAACAAATTAACCTGGAAAAAGAAGCAGGTGTTTAGGTTTCATTAGCTTCCTTCATATCTGTTTTTTGTTTCCTATCTCTAAGACACTCAGAGAGTAACTCCAACTCTGCCACTTTAAAAGGTTGGCCAAGAATGGAGCCTTTGGGCCCTTGAGACAGCTCAGCAGCCAAAGGCTCTAGCAGCTCAGAGTTTGCTCCCCAGACCCCAAATAAGCTCCGAGGAAAGAGCCAACTCCACACAATTCTCCGACTTCTGAATGTACACACCTGCATATACTCGCTGTGCACACACAATAATAACAAATTAATTTTTAGTAGAACATATGGCTGACCAGAAAGGGATGTCAGTTGTAGTGCCCTGGAACTCCCAAATTGGGTAACTACGCCCTGCTTGCCTGACCTTGACCAGATGTCCTCCCTATGCTGATTCCCTGCTGGTCTCCACCCTCCTGAATGCTTAAGAGGAAGTTCCTTGTTTGTGTTTCCTGCATTTGGTGTAAAAGCTTAGATGCAAGAATGTAGAACATTCAGTAGCGAACTTCTGCCCTCCAGGGGTTCCTCCATTGTGCTGTAAGCCTGTATTTAAGGTTTCCCTCCCTCCTTCAATAAACAGCATTCGGCATCCCCTGGCACGAATGACCCGCTGTCTTTTGTCTCTGTTTTTCAATCCACAGCCCCTCGCTCGGACATGGTAAATGGGTGGTGGTAGCGCGGGCGTTACCTCCACAGTCAGTCACTCTATTAGTCAGGGTTCTCTAAGACACTGGTTCTCAATCTTCCTAATGCTACAACCCTTTATTAATTAATTTTTTTATTATTTACTTTCTGTGCATTGATGTAAAGATGTCAGATCCCCTGGAACTGGAGTTACAGACAGTTGTGAGCTGCTAGAAGGGTGCTGGGAATTGAACCGGGGTCTTCGGGAAAAGCAGCCAATGCTCCTAACAGCTGAGCCATCTCTCCAGCCCCCACTGCAACTCTTTAATACCTCACCTCATGTTGTGGTGACACCCCTACAATCATCAAATTATTTTCATTGCTACTTCATAGCTGTAATTTTGCTACTGTTATGAGTCATACTGTAAATGTTCATGTTTTCCAACTGTCTTAGGCAACCCCTGTGAAAGGGTCGAGAACTTCTGCTCTATAGTAATAGAACTTACAGAATGGATCTCTTTATATATAGAAATGGGGGTTTATTAGGATGACCTATAGGCTGTGCCCAGCTAGTCTAACAATGGATGCCTATGAATGGAAGGTCCAAGAAACCAGTAGTTGTTCAGTCTACGAGGCTGGATGTTTCTTCTGTTCTTTAGTCTATGCCAGAATCTTGAAGAAGTAGGCTATACTGCCAGTGAATGAAAAGCTTCCTTCTTCCACGTCCTTATACAGGCTTCCAGAAGAAGGTGTGGCCAAGAATAGAGGTTGAAGGGTCCAGGAATATAGAAATATAAAATTGTAAACCTAAAAATATAAAGGCTGACAGCCATCAGCTCTAAATGTTAACTTCTAACAATGGCTCTCTGCAAGAGAATTCTGGGAACAGGAAGGCTGAGTCAGGAGATGCTGCCAGCCGCCACAATGAGTACCAACATGTAAGATACTGGTAAGCCATGAGCCATGTGGCAAGGTATAGATTTATAGAAATGGTTTAATTTAAGATGTAAGAACTAGATAGCTAGAAGCTTGAGCCTCGGCCATACAGTTTGTAAGCAAACAAACAAACAAACAGCCAGCTCTTCTGTCAGCAGCCAGGGGTTAACTTTTAACCCCTTTGCCCCTTATAGCTAGCAACTGCCTGGGCAAAATTAACTTTTTGTTTGTTTGTTTGTTTCTTGAGACAGGGTTTCTCTGTGTGGCTTTGGAACCTGTCCTGGAACTCACTCTGTAGCCCAGGCTGGCCTCGAACTCACAGAGATCCTCCTGCCTCTGCCTCCCGAGTCCTGGGATTAAAGGCATGTGCCACCAACGCCCGGCCCAAATTAACTTTTAATAGTTGTTTCTACATGACTTCTAGCATCCATCCAAGACTTGATGATTCTACGTACCTCCTAGCATGTACCCTATGCCTGAGGCTTACTATTATTACAAAAAGAGACTTGGAACCCACCCCCTTCACCACAGCCTGGGAATCCTGAACTCTGGCTGTGGTTTCAACTAGGTGATATGACTTTCTTTTCTTTCTTTGATTTTTTTTTCTGGAATAAGGTTTGCTTCTGGTTTAGTAGATTTTGGTTATCTGTCCTCCATTATTTCGTGACCCCGGATCCAACAGAAGTGGGTTTTCCCAGCTCAAAGGATCTGGATTAAAGATGTGTCTTCCCGCCTCAAAAACCTTGATTAGCCGGGTGATGGTGGCACACACCTTTAATCCCAGCACTCAGGAGGCAGAGGCAGGTGGATCTCTGTGAGTTCGAGGCCAGCTTGGTCTCCAGAGCGAGATTCAGGACAGGCACCAAAGCTACACAGAGAAACTCTGTCACATAAAACCAAAAACCAAACCAAACCAAACCAAACCAAAACAACAAAAAGCTTGATTAGAAGTGGATCTTCCCACTTCAAAATAAGCAAAATTCCTGCACAGCTGTGCCCCTTCATTTTGGAGTTCTAGCTAATTCCAGATGTAGCCAAGTTAATAATCAAGAATAGCCGGGACAGCTGCGTTTGTAAGTCAGTGAGTACTCACCTATACTTGGCATGTTTATTTTGCTTCTACTTTATTGACCTATCTTGAGGTGGGTCTCTTGTAGCCCAGGCTGGCCTTGAATTTGCAATGCTGCCGAGGCTGGTGTGGCACTCCTGATCCTCCTGTTCGCTTCTCCCAAGTTCTGCAGTTAATGCCTACAGTCAGCTGACTAGAGCAGCATGCCCTCAGGCCCCTGAAGCACACATGTTGAAACACAACTGGCAGCATTGTTAGAAGGAATTGTCCAAACCGCCAACTTTGAGGGAAAATTCAGTTTCCTGAATCTGCTCAACTAGCTGGGATTCTGTCGGCAACATCAACTTGAATAGAATTTTTTTTTTCTTGTAACAATACATTTTTCTTTTTTTTTACAAAATCTGGGTGTTAGTCTCCCAGAACGGAGTGTAGCTGGAGTGATTTATGAAGTTCAGGGAGACAGAAAATAGAAAAATACAGTACTGGACTTCCGCAGTCGTCGCTGGTGGAACAAGTAAGCAGAGGCGGTCAGGAGGCAGACAACAAAATAAGACTTAGGCATCGTTCCTCAAAGTCCAGAGAGGTCACTCTAACCTCAGAGCAGCCTGCAATGTTATTCTAAATAGCGTGAACAAAGGCGTTGCCTTTAAGACCCTTCATTCTGTGACAACACTTTACACTGCATGTAAACAGCTCAGTGTCGGGAGGATCTGTGTGCCGGCGTGACAGTGGAGCTCCAGAGTGAAAGAAGCTTTTTTTTTCTTTTTTGACTTCTCATTAAAATGGCAAGGTGTTAGAAATTGGGGCACAGTGAGAATGCTTCTGTGTGTGATAGTCAGCTGTCTGATAAAGGTCAAGGTGTGCCAGCATAAAAAGATCACCAAGAGAGAAAATACTGAGATGAAATGAATGATGGGTATTACAACTCAGCCAGCTAGTCATTGGGTTTAATAGGGTAGTCATTAGATGAAAACTACTGATTAACTTATTAGTAATGGAACATCTGGAATCCTGGATGAGGACAGAAGGGGGCGTGGCTGGTCACACCTATAATCTCAGCACTTGGGAGGCTGGGAGACAGGAGCATAGCCAACAGTGTGTCTCAAGACAAAACCGAAACCAACCAAACCCCATCTTTTTTTTTTTTTTTTTTTTTTTTAACTTTTTCGAGACAGGGTTTCTCTGTGTAGCTTTGTGCCTTTCCTGGAACTCACTCTGTAGCCCAGGCTGACCTCGAACTCACAAAGATCCACCTGCCTCTGCCTCCTGAGTGCTGGAATTATAGGCATGCGCCACCACTGCCCAGCTCCAAACCCCATCTTTATCTGCTGCTCTAAGCTAGCCAACACAGATGCCTGCGTTCTAAGACTTGGTAGTGCACAAGTACATCATCCTCAGCTTAGATCCTTCAGATCTCAAAACGTAAAAATAATTCCCTATTACATTCCCATGAAAAGTTACCTTTGAATTTTCTTCTTCCTTCCTTCCTTCTTTTCTCTCTCTCTCTCTCTCTCTCTCTCTCTCTCTCTCTCTCATTACAATGGGTTTATTTTTCTACAAAAGAACAGGGAGAGAATTATGCTTACTGTTAAGGACCAAGACACAAACCTGCAGAAGCTCTACACAAATGTGGGTGACCTGTAAGATAAGGTGGGGTACAGAGGTGACAGGGCAATTCACAACGTTATTTTGAGTACCCTCCAGTTCTTCATTCTAATACCCGAATTGAGGATGCACAGCCGTTTCTACACATTCTGACTGTGGCAGAATGCCAACCTGACTCAGTTTATCTGCTCTTCCTACAGGACAGGCATAGCAAAATGTTATATTCAGCCAGTGTCTTCAGGGTTAGCCTACCTGCTTCTGCAGCGGGAGTGTTTTGTGGGTTCCCAGGTAATGAGATGCAGTGTCTTAATTTCAAAATTGGCAAGTGAACCAGCAAGTAGTCCCTGACACCACTGGAAAGTAAAATAGTGCCTGAATGTCAAGCAGCATACCCTCCTTGTGACAAGATTTGTTTGCCAAATGCTTGAGCAAATTCTAAATTTCAGCCGGAGAAAGAAATATGCTACTTGAATATACCTTACCAATTCTTGTTTCTAACTCATTCCTCTCAACTATAACAACTACAAACAATACAGTGCAGAGGTAAATTTCTAAGTTCCCAGGGTGACAGGATCATCATATGTGTCATTGTGGGCCTGAGGATGTAGCTCAGTTAGTACAGTACATGCCTAGTATTAAAGAATCTCCAAGCTTGAATCCCATAACCACACAAGCAAGATGTGGTAGCATATACATATAATCCCAGTGTTTGTGAGGTGGAGGCAGGAGGATCAGAAGTTCACAGCCATCTTAAGGCACATAGGCCAGTCTGAGACTGCATTAGATCCTGTCTTTCAAAAAGAGAAAGGAAAAAAAAAATCTGTCAGTGTGGGTTTCTTTATTTTTCCATATATCCTTATTTTTGAGACTTTCTTCAAACTGGCTATGTAGGCAAGAATAAACTTGAACTCTTTTTTGTTTGTTTGTTTGTTTGTTTTGTTTTTTTCAAGACAGTGTTACTCTGTGTAGTTTTGGTGCCTGTCCTGGGTCTAGCTATGTAGAACAGGCTAGCCTTGAACTCACGGAGATCTGCCTGGCTCTGCCTCCTGAGTGCTGTGCCCGGCTAACTTGAACAATTGATTTGTCTGTCTCCATCTCCCAAATCATAGGACTATAGGTATTCACTTCACAAATCTGTCAAAATGGCCTTCTGTGTCCCATTTGACTCTACTCTCCAAGTCAATTGACACAGTGAGATAAGACTGGTTTTCCATACAGGGATCTACCCATTGGGAAGAAAAATCTTGCTTAGCTTTACCTGAAGAACCCAGGTCCATTCTTCTTATTCTTACGATATGATCAGTCCCTAAAAGCATCCTGGAATAGCACCTATGCACAGAGTTATTTGCAGTTTAGACAGTGCTTTGTTGTTGTTTTGTTCTGTTTTTGTTTTGTTTGTTTTGAGATGGAGTTTCTTTGTGTAGCCCTGGCTATCCTAGAACTCACTCTCTAAACCAGGCTGGACTTGAACTCAGAGATCTGCTTTCCTCTGTCTCCCAAGTGCTGGGATTAAAGGTGTGTGCCACCACACCCGGCAAGTTTAGAAAACTCGTAACAGAAAGCAATTCCTTTTCTCCCTTCCTTTTTTTTTTTTTGGATGCCATTAATACATAAGCCTTCCTTTAGCAATAGGAGGACCTGGAATGGACTCTGTTTAGGTGGAATTCAGAGAAGACTCGAAAGATTCTCACCTTCTAGTACACTTGTGTCTCCTCCTGCTTTGTCAAAAGAAACACGGACCAGGCTGTTGACAAAAGAGATTTTTAAAAAGGTGTAAATAACAACTCCAACCAAGTGACCTCAAGATGTCGTGTATGGAGAGAGAAAGCTCATAGTACTGCTCCTGTTCCAGAGGTCTGTGGTTCAATTTCCAGCATCCACATTGAGGTTAACAACTGTCTGTTGTTTCAGTCCTGGGGGAACTTCCTCCCTCTTCTGGCCTCAAGGGGTACTACACACATGCGGTATCCAGATAGAACATGCAGGCAAAACGCCCATACACATAAAAGTATAATAAAAGTCTCAAAAATTTAAAAGAAACACATGGTTCATTTATTTATTTTTAAATCTTTTAAAAATTGTGTTTATTTATTTACTCTGTGTGGGCACATTTATATGTGTGTGGGGACTCCCACACCAGGGGGCATAAATTGAGGTCAGAGGGCAAAATTCAGAAGTCAGTTCTCTCCTACCACCAAATTCATCCTAGGAATGGAACTGATCATCATTCATGGGAGCAATGCCTTTTCCTCCTGAGTCGTCTTACCTACCCTATTTGTTTATTTTTAAGTATTTTGTTTGTTTGTTTGTTTGTTTTTTGAGACAGGGTTTCTCTGTGTAGCTTTGTGCCTTTCCTGGCTCTCGCTCTGTAGACCAGGCTGGCCTCGAACTCACAAAGATCCGCCTGCCTCTGTTTCCCAGTGCTGGGACTAAAGGCGTGTGTCACCACCGCCCAGCCAGGAAGAATTTCTTTTTGCTCATGGCTTGAGATGGTAATAGTTCATCGCCTGCTAGTGCATGGTGGCGCATGCCTTTGATTGCAGCATTCAGAAGGCTGAGTCAGACAAATCTCTAAGTTCAAGGCCAGCCTGGTCTACAAAATGAGTTCCCAGATAGCCAGAGCTATGCAAAGAAACCCTGATTTGAAAAACAAACAAACAAAACAAAACAAACAAACGATCCCCCATAAAACCACAAAGAGTCTATCACAGAAGGCAGGAAAGCATGGCAGCTCAGATCCATGCCGCAGAAATTTAGACCTGGGACTCCTCACCTTTTCACATCTTGGCGGAACAGGATGCAGGGACAGGAGAGTGCTGGGACTTTATGGGGAGACTAGATAAGTCTGACCTCTTCAAGGCTAGCCTTCTTGTATTGACAGACTGGTATCTTGAGAGATGGAGAGAGACACATGTCATGGCCCTTTTTGTTGTTTGGTGTGACTTAGCCTCCTGAATACTGGGGTTAGTGGTGTGAGCCACCAGGCCAGGGTGGTCTATATTTTCTAAGTAGTGATAAGGAGCTATAAACAACCGCCATCTGCCATCAGCCATCAAGAGAACGGTGTCTGTGGGAAGCTGGAAAGATGGCTTAGGGGCTAAGAGTACATACTGTTCTTGCAAGGAAATCAAACTCAGTTTGCATCTCCTATACTGGGCACCTCTAACCACTTGTATCTGCAGTGCATGGGTGCACAGTGCATCTGATGACTGTGGCCACTTCGGGCATTTGCACACATAAGC
The DNA here is from genome assembly GCF_903995425.1 of Onychomys torridus. Taxonomy (NCBI): domain Eukaryota; kingdom Metazoa; phylum Chordata; class Mammalia; order Rodentia; family Cricetidae; genus Onychomys; species Onychomys torridus. The sequence continues at coordinate 36,786,349 of NC_050459.1, read as the reverse complement.
ACATACCCCCCCCCCCCACATGCATAAAGAAAAATAATTTTATTTATGGGGTGGGGTGGGGCATCAGCCAATTATATAATCAAGGAACTGGGTAATCTCAATAAATGTAAATAAACTGAAGAGAAGGCCTCAGATTTCTGATGAGAATAAGTCCTGGATGCTATCTTAATTTGACCTCCTGAGACAAAAAACAGAGGGAACAGTCACCCCAGGCTGGACAGCAGATCCATAGAGCTGTGAGCTCATGAATGGGTGCTGTGTTATGATGCTGAATTTCTAGCAATCTGTTACCATTCAATAGAAAACGAATATCGGCACTTACTTCAGTGAACCTCTTCTTGGTGCCTGGAGGGGGAAAAGAAATAGAGCTAGAGATGGATTATTTAAGCAGCACTATCATCTTATGTTGGCTGAAACGAAAAACAGATCCGGAGGACAGACCAAGAAATCTGTTCTCAGCCACAAAATTATCTCTTAGATAAGAATAGTAGTCTCTTACAAGCCCAGGATAGCCACAGATGAGCACTCAAACTCAAATGAAAATATCCTTAGGTGGTATTTGATTTTCTTCCGTGATGAGAGAATAAAATTTACCCTCCTTCTTGAAGGGAGCAACATCCTTCCTGAGCCAAAAGTTTGTTAGAGACACAAACAAAGACTTATCCTGTTTACCCCTGTACCTGTTCATATAAGACGGTGATGTGAATGTCTTTCATATACTTAATTAAATGAGCACAAATTGTTAATGGGGTCAGTTTGTATTTCCTCTCTCAGACTACATCCTCTGTAAGCATCTCCCAGAGGCCTCTACTGTACCGTCTGACGGAATCTTGCATTCCAACTCTCCACTTTGTTATCTTTTTATTCACTCCTGAAAGGGTTCCCACTTGATGACTAGTGGCTAACTGTAATTTCATTGGATCAGTGAGGCTTCTCTTGAGAGACAGGATCAGGAACATGTCGTATGTTGGTAGATGAGAGGCGATTTATAGGAGAATTGGTGCATGTGGTTCTGCTACAACCCAAGAATGGCTGCCCACAAGTTGGAGACCCTGGGCTGCTGGTGGTGTGCCTCTGTGTAAATGAGAGGACCTCTGTATGAGGAAAAGCAATAATATAACTCTCCACTAAAGGCCAAATTTCTTCTTCTTCGTCTTCTTCTTCCTCTTCCTTTCCTCCTCCTTCTTCTTTCAAGGCAAGGTTCCTCTGTGTAACAGTCCTGGCTATCCTGGAACTTACTATGTAGACCAGGTTGGCCTTGAACTCAAAGAGATCTGCCTCTGCCTTCCAAGTGCTGGGATTAAAGGCGTGTGCCTCCACAACTGGCTAGGCCAAATATCTGAGAACTCCACAGTTGGTATAAGGTGTCCTTGGGTACAAGGCCAATCTGTGGTTCCGGCATCCAAAACAGTTGGGAAAAATCCCATCATGACTCTCAGAGGGGATGGCAATTTGCCTTCTGTACTTACCTCTCTGGTTGTCAGATGTTGTCCTACACTGAAGATGGATCTCCCATACTACAGTAATTTCATAGTAGACACAGTCACACAGACATATAGGAAATGAAGTTCTACCATGTTTCAGGGCCTTTATAAAGCTGTGGTCATCAATTCTAATATACATATACACATATATACATGCTAAATATTTTTCCAGCCTTATAGTCAATAATAGCCTTATAGTCAGTTAATATTTAAATTTCTTGATTTAAATCCTTTCTAAGTAGGGACCTTTTCCATTTCATTTTTTAAAAAAGATGGGTTGGGGATTTATCTCAGTGGTAGAGTGCTTGCCTAGCAAGTGCAAGGCCCTGGGTTCGAGCCTCAGCTTAAAAAAAAAAAGATTTATTTATTTATTATGTATACAGTGTTCTGTTTGCATGTATCCCTACAGGCCAGAAGAGGGAGCTAGATCTCATTACAGATGGTTGTGAGACACCATATGGGTGCTGGGAATTGAACTCAGGACCTCTGGAAGAACAGCCAGTGTTCTTAACCTCTGAGCTATCTCTCCAGCCCCCTCCATTTCGTTTTTGAGAGAAGGTCTAGCACTGGGACCCAAACTAGTCTCACACACTAGCGTGGTCCTCCAGCCTCAGCCTCTTGAACATCTGTGGGACCAGAGGTGTTTGCTATCATGACTTTCAGCTTTAATTTTTTTTAAATACATGGTCTCACTACACAATAGCTATCGCTTGACTGGTTAGAAAAACTGGCCTCAAACTTGTGACAGTCTTTCTGCTTCTGACTCTTGTGTGCTAGGATCATAGGTATCTACAACCATATTCAGCTGCTATCATAGAATTCCTACTATTAATATTATTAGCTTGGAGCTGAGCAGTAGTGGTGCATGCCTTTAATTCCAGCTCTCAAGAGGCAGAAGTAGAGTGGGTTACTATAAGTTTGAGGGCCATGTGGTCTACAAAGAGAGTTCCAGAACAGTCAGAACTGTTAATACAGAGAAACCCTGTCTTGAAAAACCAATGTGTGTGTGTGTGTATGTGTGTGTGTGTGTGTCTGTCTTGTCTGTCTGTCTGTGTGTTAGTTTTTTTTCCCTTTGAGCCAGCATCTCATACAGTCAGCTTTTTTGCAGCCTGCTTAAAGTTCCATAATGAGCAGGTATCTTCCAGGTTGCTGATGGGAACCTTGTCAGAGCCCCCAAGTCTGACACACTGGATTCTTCGTCTCTTGTTAAAGATCTGTTTTGATTTCCATGTATATCTGTATGTTTGTGCGTCTGTCACAGGTGCATGGGTGCCTGATCTCTTGGATCTGGCTTTATAGTGGGTTGGTAACTACCCCTTGGGGGCTGGAATACTAACTCTGGTCCTCTGAAAGAGCCGAAAGTGTTTTTAATCACTGAGCCATCTCTTCAGCTGGAATTACTTTCATTTAAGGTTTATTTTTATTTTTTAACTGTTAGCACATGTATGTCTGTGTGGGTCTATGCAGGTCTGGGCAGGTGTCTAAGCAGGCCAGAGGGGTCAAGATGTCCCCGGAGCTGCAGTTCATGTGGTAGTAAACCATGTGATGTCAGCACTGGAAAATGAACAGTCTTCTGTAAGAACTGTACATGCTCTGAACTGCGGAGCCATCCATTTTAGTTCCTAGGAATCACTGAGTTTTTAATTGTGCATTAATGACCCCATGAACTTTGTAGTTTCTACAAATAAAGATTGAAACATCCCTTCCTCCCAACAGCACAGGGCATGCCCGTACAAGTGTGGGAGTGTGGGCACGTGGCCATTAGATAGATTCTGCATATCCTTGGCTGTTAATGCACTAGAGTAACTTTTTTCATTTACACCTAGAGTTTGATCCTGATAAGATGGCATTTTCCCCCACGACATAGGCATCTCTGCTCTGTGCGATGTGTCTCCCAAAAACAAACAAGACTCCTCACACTCTGCCAAACCATGTATTACAAATAAGCGTTTCGATGTGTTAGAGCAGAAAATTCAATCATGATTCAACTCAATCCAGATGCTTAGAAAATGTTAATAACCCTACACACACACACACATACACACACACACACACACACACACACACACACACACACACACACACCACACTCCCCAGAGCCAAAGACAGAATTTTCCAGCAATAGCCAAACATGTAGTAAGTATTGAGATAATGCTTTCAAGAAATGACTGTTACTTGATAAGAGGCAGTTTGGGGAAGTGAGGAGATGCTGGGGTTGTGTGGCTATGGCAGCAATGTGCTTTGGGGAACAGCAAAATAATCCTCCTGCACATACTTCTCATTCTAACATTTGGGAGGCCGAAGTCGGAAGATCGTTGTAAATTTGGGCCTAGTTTGGGCTATAGAGTGAGTTCATGGCAACCTGGACTGCATAGTGAATTCAAAACCAAGATGAGCTACATAGTGAGACCTTCTGCTGTCTGTACCACCCCGAATCCTTTCTTAGACAGAATGTATGGGGCTGCTGGTCCTTGTGGAAACAGATCCCCTCATCAGCACCTTGTGCATTTGGCTGATGTACGTATGTTGCTCACCTGATTTTACTTGGAAACAAATCCCAGTGTGCTGGGGGAACAAGAGAGCACAATCCTCTTTAAACAGATGTGGTTTTTCCATTAAACATCCCTCTATTTTGTATGGTGTTTCTAACCTGCCAGTTGATTTCTCAGTTCAATGGGGCAATTCCCTCAAGGATGCTCTGTAGGTCATTGAACTATGAGTTTCCCCTGCCTTCTATGATCATTAGAGCAGGCACTGTTCAGGCTGGGGATGTAGATAGGTTGGCAGAGTGCTTGCTTTGGATGTAGATCGGTTGGCACAGTGTTTGCTTTGCATGCAGTAGGCCTGGGGTTTGATTCCCAGCACTGCAAAAATAAATAAAAAAATTTAAAGCTATGCATGATGTCATACACTTCTAACCCCACCTCACCGTGGAGACAGGAGCATAAGGAGTTCAAGATCAGCTTTGATTATTTAATGACTTCAAACTCTACCTGAAGTACACTAGGCTGTTTCAAACAACAACAAAATATAACTTGAGCCTTCCATTCTATATGACTTTTAGGGATAGTTATCTATTCTATTCTATGCTTTCCAATTCTTCTTTTCCTTGTCCTTTTCTTCCTTCCTTCCTTCCTTCCTTCCTTCCTTCCTTCCTTCCTTCCTTCCTCCCTCCCTCCCTCCCTCCCTCCCTCCCTCCCTCCTCCTCCTCCTTCTTCTCTCTCTCTCTCTCTCTCTCTCTCTCTTTCTTGTACCCTTCTCTCATACAATTCATCCTGACCACAGCCCCCACTCTCTCCTCTGTTTCCTTTAAAAAAAAGAGCAGGTATCCCCAGGATATCAATTGAACATGCCATAACAAGATGTTATAAACCTAGGCACAAACCCTCATATCAAGGCTAGGTGAGCCAAACCAGTAGGAGGAAAATAGTCTCAAGAGCATAATTGCCTTCTTTTTCAACATTTATGTATTTATTTGTGCATGTGTGTGTGTGTGTGTGTGTGTGTAGGCCTGAGACTGCACCATAGTGTACCTATATTTAGATAAAAGGACAACTGTGAGAATTGTTTTTTTTTTTTTTTCATTTACTTTGTGCATTTGGGGATCAAATTTAGGTTGTCAGACTTGGTGGCAAGTCCCTTTACCTGCCAAACCGTCTTGCTGCTCCTTAGTTGCCTCCCCCGCCCTTTCCTGGAACTCACTCTGTAGCCCAGGCTGGCCTTGAACTCACAGAGATAGATCCGCCTAGCTCTGCCTCCCGAGTGCTGGGATTACAGGTGTGTGCCACCACCGCCTGGTGATACAAAGCCTTTATATAAATTTTAGAAAATTCTGCTCATCATTAGACTCATATGTGTATGTACTGACTAGAAATCTCCATTTGGATATCATGCAGGCATTTCAAAGCCATCAAGCCCATATTTCATGTCTATGAATATCAAAATATGCTGTCCTCTCCCTGTGCCATCCAAATACATCTCTCCAGTTAACCAAGAGTCTTGCTGTTGACCACAAGTGACTATTCCTTTTATAATTCTCTAGTTAATCAACTGCTAGCACTTGTAATCTCCTTTCAATTTCATTGAGAGAGTTCACTGCTTTCTATTTCTACTCACACCACCACAGTTTAGCTTTTCCTGAGAATTACAACCAACCGTCAAGTTGTGTGACAGTTTTAATTATTTTGAACCCAACTGTCACAGTCATTAACCTCTGATCACACCAGTCTGAATATGAATTTACTCAGAAATGAAATAAAATGCCGTCATATTTACAAAGCCATGCCTATTATTTTTTCCCCAGACAACCTAAGTTGTTTTGATAGTATGATGGTTTGGCTGTGGTTTGCTCCCCAAGGGCTCATGTGTTAGGATTTTGGTTCTTCGTATGACAGAACCTTTATACCTTTGGACCTTTAGGGGAACTGAAGCCATTCTCCAGGAATGTCTTCAGCAGATCTCACAAAGGGGGCTGCCCTAACTGGAATCTGACACTGTACTTCTGCCTGCATTTCTGGCTGATCATACCATCTCTTGCCATCATGTATACAGCGGGTATCAGTTAGCTTCCCAGCCAATGCTTTTCGCAAATACCAGAGACAACTGGGAGATAAAATGGTTATTTAGGTTCACCTGTTCCAGGATGTCATCAGTTGGCCTTGCTTTTGAGTGTGTGTGTAGTAGGAATCTTAAAAGTCTTATTAATAAAATCAAGCCTGAGCCCAATTTTTAGGGTGAATGCTGGAAGATCAGAGAAGCAGAACAAGCCACAGTTTCCTCACCTCGCCAGTTCCTCAGCTGGTCTTGTTTCCTCAGACTGCAAGGTTTTGTGTCCTCATCCCAATGGCTCTCAGCTGAACTGTGCTGCTCAAAAGCCTGAATGCTTAACCAGCCAAATGCTTTTAGTTTCTGGTCTTCATGCCTTATATATCTTTCTATTTTCTGCCGTCACTCCCTGGGATTAAAGGCATGATTCACCACGCTTGGCTGTATCCTTGAACAGATGGATTTCTGCCTCTGGAATGCTAGGATTAAAGGCGTGTGCTACCACTGCTTATCCTCATGTTTAATATTGTGGCTGTTCTGTTCTCTGACCCCAGATAAGTTTATTAGCCTGCAAAATATTATGGGGAACACAATAGCACCACATCTGTGGCCAAGTAGCACATGATAATGGGAGCACTTGCAGATGAAAACCAGTTCACCTCATGGCTGGGAAGAAGGAATGAAAAGAGATCAGGACCTTACAGTCCCCTCATGGGCAAACACTCCCTAAACCTAAGATGCCACCCCCAGTAGGCTGCACTTCTATTTTTTAAAAAACAGATTTTTATTTTTTATTCATGGTTTTTGTTTTTCAATACAGGGTTTCTCCACACAGTCCTGACTGTTCTAGAACTCACTCTGTAGAGCAAGCTGGCCTCAAACTCAGAGACCCACATGTATCTGTCTCCCAAGTGCTGGGATTAAAGGTGTGGGCCACCTCCTCCCCCAACATTTATTTTATTTTTAAATTATAGGTATGGGTGTGTTTGTATGTGTAAATGTGCACATGAGTGTGAGTGCCTGGCAGAGGACAGAAGAGGTTGTCAGAGCTCCTGGAGCTGAAGTTACAAATGTTTGTGATCCACCTGGCGTGTGTGTGTGCGTGTGTGTGTGTGTGTGTGTGTGTGTGTGTGTGTGTGCTGGGAATCAAACTCTGATTCTCTGCAAGAGCAGCAAATGCTCCGAACTTCTGAGTCAACTTTGCAGCCCCTTTTTTTAAAATGTACATGTAGGGGTGAGTGTGATGTGGGTGCACATGTGAGGGAGTGTGCATGGCATGTGGAGGCCAAGAGAGGCCACTGGGTGTCCTGCTTTGTCACTTCCCCTTCGTTCCTCCCAGTGGCTCTGCTACCAAACCCGGAGCTAGGCTGACCGTCAGCAACACCCAGTGTTTGTCCCGTTTCCACCTGCACCCACAGCTCTAGGTTTACAGGCGTCCATGGCCATGCCTGGCACTGGCTTTGTTTGTGGGTTGAGCGTTTGCAGGTCCGCTGCTTGTACGACTGTACGACAGCAATCACTCTTACTCACCCCTAGCCCCTAGACTATTCTCTTTGGGAGGGGGCAGTTTTGAGACAGGGTTTCTCTGTGTAGTTTTGGTGCCTGTCCTGGATCTCACTCTGTAGCCCAGACTGGCCTCGAACTCATTGAGATCCACCTGGCTCTGCCTCCCGAGTACTGGGACTAAAGGTGTGCACTACCACCACTCAGCTAGACTATCCTTCTTAATTGGGGAGGAAGCTTTTCATTTGCAAACCTTTGGGAGGACATCCAAGAACCGTCCGGAGCTCTAGCACTAGGCACGATGCTCTCTGCAGTCAGGCCTTCGTCCAAAGGCTCAACTAAGGAGCTCACCTAATCCTGCACTTGTCAGCCTCCAAAAGTAACAGTTTAGGAAATGCCTTTTCTTCTTCTTTTTACTTCTCTTCCCCTACTGCTTACCCCCTCCTTCTCCTCCCGCCATCTCCCCTCCCCCCAATGCATATTACTTCTTTCCCTCCTTTTCCTCTTCTTCCTCCTTCTCCTTGGCAGTACCAGAGATTGAATTTAGGGATTTGAGCATGCTTAGCAAGCTGAGCTAAATTGCCAGACCCTCAACTTCTTTTTAATTTTTGTGACAAACTCCTGCTGAGTCGCCCAGGCAGACCTTGAACTTGTGATCCTGCTGACTCAGCTACCTCATCACAGTCCTGTGTTGAAGCCTAGCTAATCTCTCTCTCTCTTTCTCTCTCTCTCTCTCCCCCTCCCTCCCTCCCTCCCTTCCTCCCTCCCAGCCTCTCTCTTTCAGCTCTCCTTATATCCCCCACCTTTCTTCCTAACACTCTGCCTTAGGTTTCTCATAATAACAACATCAAATAATACAAAGTGGCATTCTAGAAAATGATGATTATCAAATTAATCAAATTATTGATCAAAGTGAGCACGGTAGCACACATCTATGATCCCAGAGTTTGAGAGCTGAGGAGGACTAGGAGTTCAAGGCCTTTAGTACAAGAAAACTGATTCACTATCATCTGTAAGTCTGTGAACTTAACAATGCTGGCTTTGTTATTTTCCTTGCTCCAGACCTGAAATGGGGTGGAAAAAGTGATTTTCTTTTTTCTTTTTCTTTAAGATTTATTTATTTTATGCATGAGGGCTCTATCTTCATGGACAATTTTATGCCAGAAGAAGGCATTAGATCCCACTAGAGATGGTTGTGAGCCACCATGTGGGTGCTGGGAATTGATCTCAGGACCTCTAGAAGAGCAGCCAGTGCTCTTAACTACTGAGCCATCTCTCCATCCCCTAATAGTGATTTTCTTTAGAGAGAGAGAACATGAAGTTGGATGGGTAGGGAAGAGGGGAGGATTTAGGAGGGGTTGGGGGAGGAGAAGAATATAATCAATGTGTTACATCAGAACAATTTAAATGAAAGAATAAATTAATAGTTAAATTAAAAAATGATGCTCTCTTCTGAGTTTCTATTGCAATTCATCCTCTGCCTCCAATACCTGAGTGTAGGGATTACCACAGTGCCTGTCCTGGACCTGACTTTCAACATCAGGCATTTGTTAGCGCTTGAGATAGCACACATTTCATCTTTGGATACATACCTGATAGAGAAGTTGTCTGAGCTATTACATCTTCTACCCAAACCTAGCATGTTGAGAACTCTGCAGAAAGGGAGAAGCAAGATGGTTTTGGCAGAAGGCTGTGTAAAACCATGTTCTAGAGATTAGCCTCCACATACCTAGCAATCCAGCCTTCAGTGATGGGTCATTTTATGAGTTGCAGACTTGATCCAAAGGTTTTTTTAGAGTGTTAGAATCACCCAGAGAGTGATTATATCAATTTTGTTGCCTAAGTTTTCAGCTTCTGAATTTTCTAGTACACTAGAATCACCAGAGGTCTGGTTAAAGCTAGAGCGATGGACCCTCACTCCAGACTTTGCGATTCAGTTAGGTTGAGGGTTGGCCTAAATGGTTGTGTTTCCAGTAAACTCCAGACAACATTGAGCACCACTAATTGAGCCCTCCATTCCAATTCAGTTCTCTCTCTCTTCCTTTCCCTTTCAAAGTGACTCATACACAGAGTTAAGATGGAGAGTTACCACACTATGGGAGTTAACTTTCAAGTGACAATGATGGTGTGTGTCTAGATGCAGCATGCAGACATCCAGTCTCCAAGGGAAGCTGGCGTCACCATGAACTTGACATCTGTGTCCTGGCCCTGACTGTGAACACAAAACATGTTTTAAGTCTCAAGAATCTTTTCTTTTTGAAAGACAAGGTTGGCTTGGAACTCATCACATCACCCAAGTTAGACTGTAATTTCTAGCGATCACCCTGCCTCTGCCTTCTGATGCAGGGGCTACGTGAGTGCACCACAGTTCCTGGATAAGGATTTCAGTCTTCTGGGTTTCACTTCCACAAACATCTTTTGAGTTTCCAAGTCACGTGGCTTATGCTCCTTGTGTCACAGATCCTTAGGGGCCTCCATTTCTTAGTTAAGTGAACTAGGGTTTGGAATTAAGACAGATTTTTGTTGGGGAATATTATTTTAATTATCTTAAGGTGTGTTGCTTTTGTTTATATTGTATTTGTTTAACTCTGTGAAGCTGTGATACTTTGCCTGTCTAAAACACCTGATGGTCTAATAAAGAGCTAAATGGCCAATAGCAAGGCAGGAGAAAGGATAGGTGGGGCTGGCAGGCAGAAAGTATATATAGAAGGTGAAATCTGGAGGGAGATTTGGGAGCCAGAGAAGGAGGAGGACATCAGGGGCTAGCCACTCAGCCACACAGCTAGCCACAGAGTAAGAGTGAAAGTAAGGTTACAGAAGTAAGAAAAAGCCCAGAGATGGGATAATTTAAGTTAAGGTTAATGGGCAAGAAAAAGCCAAGCTGAGGTCAGGCATTTATAATTAAGAATAAGCCTCTGTGTGTGATTTATCTGGTGGGCCCCTCAAAATTTTGAGTAAAAAAACAACCAAAAATAGAATTTTCAACACTTTCCTAAATGGCCTGAAACACATTTCTCCTATTTTGTATTATTTATACAGAGTGGCGTTCTCAGAATTGATGATTATGAAATCAAAATATTGATCAAACTGAGAATGGATGTGCACATTGATAATCCTAAAACTTGAGAGGTGAGGCAGGAAGATAAGGAGTTCAAGACCAGCCTAAGCTGTGTAACAAGAATGAGGATCCTGGGCTACATGCACTTCTAAAAAAACAAAAACAAAAACAAAAACAAAAACAAAAACAAAAAAACGAAACAGAAACAAAGCAAAAACCAGAATAAATAAATACATAAATGGATAACCTCTGAAAAACATTGTACATGCTCTAGTCCTGCAGTATTAATTATCCAGTTAAGATTAATTCCTCATTTGGAAATACACAAGTGCATCCATTTCATTAATATGAAAGAAACTTTCCATCTTTCATAAATAGTAAAATTGTATATGTACAGTAAAGAGTTGCTTAAACTGATTTATCACCAGTAAATGTTTGATTTTCATACCTATTTTTATATCTGTTTTCCCAGGGTCATACAAATTTCTTGGGTGAAAGAGTGTCGAAAAGTAGAAAAAAGTTAAAAAGCCTTGATCTAAAATATAAACACATACAAAATAAAATAAAAAATAAATCAATATTGTATCAAAGCAATGCAAAACAAAGTGAGCTGAAATTCATAATTGGGAGGAACACACGCACACACACACACACACACACACACACACACACACACACATACATACACACATGGGTTTCACGTGGAATGCATATTGGGTAAGTTGCTTGTAGAGACTCAACTTTATTTTTCCAGATGGCTACACTCACTTGTCCTAAATCATGTGTTGAATAATCTGTCTTTTCCACACTGATATGAAATGACAGTTATATTTTTAAAACTAGGCTTTCATACAAGATATTTTCCAAATAAGCTCAATCTTGCCCACTACCCCCCAATACAGCAGGGCCTTATTATATCTTTGCAGTTATTTTTTTCCTCCAGTTCCAACCTTAGACACATCTGGTTGACAATTGTCACCATGGGATATCCCTGGCATTACCTCATCACATACTGAAAAGTAAGATACTTGAGGTTCTGATCTTCGGAGTCATGACACACTGCCTGGAGGGGTTATGGAGGATATTTTAGGAGGGCTGGGTCACTCTGTGAATTTAGCACATCTCTGATCAGAGCTACCCAGTGTGTTTAGAGAAATGATAAAGTCTGTATTCCCAAGAAAGGGTTGTGCCATTGGGGGGTAACCCTCATGCCCTAATGACACCTGTCCATTTTCCATCAGAGAGAATTAATTTATTTGAAATAATTGGAGTTTTTCCATGTTAAAGTCAGCAAACAAGATGTAGTGTAGTATGCTGACCAAAGAGAATGACCTCTTTGGTAAGAGGAGTAGATGCACTTTTCCCGTTCCGATCTGACCTAAGCATGAAGGTTCAGTGCAACCTATTTGAGCATCGCTTTGCATCTTCATCTGTAGAAGGTATTTGGTAGTAAGATTCTTCTACTTCCAGACAAGTAGAAGACTGCACCTGTGTAGTAATGTGACTTCTCTGTTTGTTCATTTAAAACATTTGCTTTTAATGTTTTGAGATAGAATCTCACTATGCTGCAGGCTGGTCTGGCCTGGACCTTCCCTTGTAGCCCAGGTTGGCCTATAATCATCAATCATTGTGGTACAGCCTCCTGAGTGTTAGAATTATGGGTATGGTTCATCACACTTCATTTGAAAACTTCCCTATGCTGATCCCTGGATTTGTGGGAAAAAACTCTTGAAGTTGGAAATTAATAACAAACAGTTATTAACTTATGAAGCTCATAAAGGGCAAGTGTTTATTTGGAAGAAGGATTTGAAAATGGAACAGTAGTGTGAATTGAAAGTAGAACATGCCAGTCTCCTAATTCCAGATTGGAATGTGGGCTTTATGATGTCCTCCAACTCAACTGTGAGACTTGCTCTTATGACTCCTTCTAGGTTGGGATGTGAATTACATTGAATGGTGGTAGCATTTCCTAAGTCCTTTTTCCTATAATGGCATTTAATTTAGGGTTTTGCAGATTTATTTTTTTAAGGCTTTTGCTTATGACTAATTCCTAACAGTTAGTGTAGAAGCTGCGCCCATGTAGCAGCCTGGAAGTCACCTCAGTCATAGAGCTTTTATGGTGCCTCCCAGATGTCACCTCTAATCCTGTGGAAAACAACACAGCTCTTCTATGGTTTGTTTAAATCCTAATTTTTGGAAATGGTGTATAAATGGCATATGTTAAAACATGGGAAAATGTCTTGGCCCTGGATCTCCACCACCAGGCCAAGAAGTGATGGATCAATGACTTCAGAAAGGTGAGTTCTGGTTAGACATGTTGAAGATAAGACAACACCTAATATCCTATTGGAGGTGAGTGGGAAAGAAGGATCAATTCTTAAAAAAGTCAGTACACAAGGTTAATGGGATAACTTCGATAATATAGACTTACAGAAGGTTGCCAAGCTGGATAGCACCAGGTCAAGAATATAAATATGGTATGGTGAACCTAGTGGAGCTTAAGAAATACTTTCTGGCAAATAACATGTGAAAAGAAGGCATGACAAGAAGGACTCATGATCACACAGCACTGTGAATGTACAGCACTTGGTACTAATTGTAGCAGTCACTGCACATCAATTGCTATACATTAAGTTTTTCATAGATCGAAATAAAAGTGTCTGCCCACTGGATTTCTGCCAAGTAAGAAATGAAAGAGAATAAGGCAGTTTATGACTAGTTTGAACATTGCTGGGAGATGAAAACAAGCAGACAAAATTATAATTATACCAGGATATATACATCCCATGGTGCAATGGTTTTTAGAGATAATGTTCAAGAATATCACTTGAACTACTTTTCATGGCAGAGGGGTGAGCATCATGGTCTTTCAGGGCTGAGTGATAAGCATAACTGTTAATTCATTGTACATCTGAGGTCAAGGAATAGTTCAGTGGTATAGTTCTTTGTTAGGATGAATATAATTAAACAAATGTCCTGAGTACCTGATCACTGTGCTGAAAGATTAAGCATTTGTTAGGCAGAGAAAAGGGTTTATTGATTAAAAGGATATATGTTGTAGTTGTCTTCTTCTCTAACTTCCCTAAATCTCCTGAAAGATTTAGACCACACTTCCTATTAGGTAGCAGAGGCTGCCACAATTTTTGTGCTAATTTGCACTAAGTAATTAAACCTTTGAGCCCCAATCCTATGTGTTTAAATGGTTTCATGATGTTGTTTATGTACAGGAACTAACTAAAAAAAAAAAAAAAAAAAAAAAAAATCCCAACTATATTGGATCCCCAGCACGTGGCATACATAGAATAGACTCAATGAAAGTTTGGGGTTGGCGATGAGTCAGTGCGCAGGAGTTCCACGTTAAGTCACAATTGGCTTTGTGCTGGAGAATACATACCATTTGGTGTAATTGGGCACAGAAGAGAGCAAGAGTTTCTTGTAACAACAACACAGCACCTGATCACCCGGTTGTGACTGAAGAGGACTTCCATAATCCCAGACTAGAAGTGTAGCCTTGTTCTGATGTCCATCCAAGAGAAAACATCCACCCCAGATTTGATGGAGAGCCTTAGAGAAGAGCTCACTTGTTTCATCTGCTTGGACTATTTCAACAGTCCTGTGACCACCGAGTGTGGGCACAGCTTTTGTCTGATGTGTCTCCTCAAGAGCTGGGAGGAACATAACACACCTTTATCTTGTCCCGAGTGCTGGAGGACTTTGGGAGCTCCTCATTTCCAAGCTAATGAGCGACTGGGGAGACTGGCTAGCATTGGTAGGCAGCTGAGATCCCAGGTCCTGCAGGGCGAAGATGAGCAGAGCAGCTGTGGAAGGACACCAGGAGCCAGTAGGGTGTTCTCTGATGATGAGCAGAGTGTAATTAATTTCTCAACCCAAAGTCATGGGATAAACAGGGCATATTTCTCAAGTGAGGCCGAGGAGCAACACAAAGTAAGTTGGGTCATTCAGTGCCAACCTCCAAGCACAGAACTGGTCCCATCCCTTATTTCATAGTGGCCTCTGTCAGTGACAGCTATGGACATATATCTTCAGGTAGCACACTACAAACTAACTTGGATCCTGTTTCCATCCTTTCTTTGAGAGTCTCTGTCATCATCCAGTGACTAGTGTTCTGGATCTTTTCACCACTGGGCACTCTGCTGTTTGCCAAGGGGTTTGTTTCCATTGCAGGAAAAACTCCAGGATGTCCTCAGTCTTTTACGGAAAAAAAAGAAGGAAGCCCAGGCTATACTCAATCATGAGAAGGAGCGAGTGATGCTATGTAAGGTCAGTGTCTATCTATGTGAGCTACCTGGTGAGATGTCAGGGAGAAAGGACCATTTTGTGTCCTGCTTTGGGGCTGCCTGCCTCTCTGTGTTCACCTAGGAACGTCACAGTTCTGCTCAACTTCACTCACCACAGGTCCATTGACTTTTCCTTGTGTATCTTCCTTGGCTAGCCTCAATCTATAATGAATCTGATGAATAGTATTCAAAATCCAAGCCACAGATTTGCAAGACAGGGTGGAAGCCACTTTAAAAACAAGTCTCTCAAATGCTTAGGGAAAAATTGCATGCAAATTAAAAGAAATAAAGTGGAAGGGACAATAATGGCAAAATAGTAGACTGAAGCATACTGGAATGAATGCCTAAGGTTAGTCACAGATTTGGATTTCAATTGCCTAGCAGTTAGAGAAAAGAATTAAAGGTTTAAGATGGCACAGTGTAGATATTAGGGCCATGGCTCAGTGGGTGAAACAAAATAAAAAACACTTGACATGCAAGCCTGATCATCAGGCTTGGAGTTTGGACATGCAGAACCCACCTAAAAGCCAGAAAAACAAGTATTTGTAACCCCTTGTGGGAGACAGAGACATGACAATCCCCAGAAGCTCATAGACAGGCTAGCCTGGTATACAGGGCAATGAACAAGGAGACACTGTCTCAAACAAGGTTGAATGTGAAGACCAATTATACCTGAGGTTATCTATGGTCTACACACACACACACACACACACATACACACACACACACACACACCCCTATATCCTCGTGCAGTTGAAGTGAATATTTGAATTTCCTAATAGACTCAGAGGAAGTTTGTTTTGTTTATTTGAGGCAGGCTCTCCCTAAGTAGCCCAGGCTAGCCTTGAACTCCTGATTTTTTTTTTTTTTTCCTATCCTTAGCCCTTTCAAATGCTGGGATTTCAGGTGTGGTATATCACAATGCACGACAGACTTTGAATTGTTTTTTGTTTGTTTGTTTTGTGAGACCTAGTTTTGCTGAATGATCCAGGCTGCTCAGGAACTCACTATGTAGATGAACTGGGTGACCTCAAATTTTGCATCCATCCTCCGACCTCTAGGGGCCTCTGCTTCCTGAAGGTTGGTTTTACAGTCATGTGCCACATGCCAGCTTAGATCTAGAACTTAAGTGCAACTCTGTGATGTATTTCTAGTATGTTATCTGATGCCGAGTTTGTTTTTAAAATCATTATTTGTCACATATATCTTTCATAACATTTCTCCTTTTAAGTTTAATTTTACTTTCGAAAATTTTCCTCTTAAATTTCATTTTATTTTCTCCTGGTATAGTGGCACACACCTTTAATCCCAACACTTGGCAGAAGCAAGTAGATCTCTGTGAGTTCAAAGCTACACAGTGAGACCCTGTCTTGAAAAAACAAAAGACAATTTTTTTTTTTTTACCTTGTATTTTCAGTCAGTGCTGATTACTACGTGTCATACTTTTTGATTTTTTTTTGTGGCTGTTGTTCTTTTCTTGCAGTAGAAAAGACAGATCTTAGCTTAGAAAATCTGATAGTGTTGACTGTTATGGACACACACACCTGGCAAAACCTCACTCTTCATCCATCTTGTCAATGTGAGGTACACATTATAGGAGTGTTTCTGTTGCTCACATTGTGTGTGTGTGTGTGTGTGTGTGTGTGTGTGTGTGTGTGTGTGTATGCATGTGTGTGTGTGTGTATGTGTGTGCATGGTGTGTGTGCACATGCGTGCATGCACAAGCACACGGGTATGC
Organism: Onychomys torridus; assembly: GCF_903995425.1. NCBI lineage: Eukaryota > Metazoa > Chordata > Mammalia > Rodentia > Cricetidae > Onychomys > Onychomys torridus. Next base: position 36,769,723 of record NC_050459.1, on the reverse strand, counting down.
TCGAGCATTTCTGTGCACATGTGACAGCAGGAGGAGACAAAGACGTGCAAGCAGGTTGTGGTGTCTGAGTATATGAAGATGCACCAGTTCCTGAAGGAAGAGGAGCAGCTACAACTTCAGCTCCTGGAGAAGGAGGAAAAGGCGAACTTAAAGAAGCTGAGGGAGAACGAGATCCACCTGACCAAGCAAGTCAGACGCCTCAGCAAAATGATTGGGCAGATCGAGTTCACCTGTCAGAACCTGACTTTGGAGTCTTTTGAGGTGAGGCCAACTTCATGAGGACACTGGGGAAAATTAACGGGAAAAAGAAAATGCGTGGTGGCCCATTGTATTTCAAGCCACAGGAAATACATTTTTCTGTATTCATCGGAAAAATTAAGTTCTGCCTTAAACATAGTTTGCCTAAGGAACTGCTTTTCTGTGTAGGAAAAATTCTTGACGAGGAAGAGAAACCAAACAAGGAGGAAAAAAGAAAACATTTGCCCAGAGATAACTATAGTTTCTTCTGGAGCTATCTGTGCAAACTCAGCTTTGTCTAGTAATTCGTTATTTATTTGTAAGCTGCTGAGCATGGGCAATTTATGATTCTCGAAGATCTGGTGAAGGTGAGCACTGGTGTCCCGTAGCCTACAGGCAACTGTCATCTATAAAACGGACCTGGAGTAGCAGATATTTTCTAATCAGATGAATAGCAGTTGAGGAGAGATGCTTACACTGGAGCGAACAGGTGGCGGAACCCTTGTGGTCCTGGGGCCAAGCGCGAACAGGTGGCGGAACCCTTGTGGTCCTGGGGCCAAGCGCGAACAGGTGGCGGAACCCTTGTGGTCCTGGGGCCAAGCGCAGAGTTCCGTCTTTGCCTATTGCGGTCTCCAGGCCACTGCACTCATTAGCATCATCTCAGTCATAAGCCATGGGACCCACTTTAGCTTCAAGTTTATTCATGATCAGATTCTACAGGGTGCTCTCTCATTTTGTGTCTTCTGAATGACTAAATGGCAAGAAAAAACACAGCATGGCCTTGGTCTCCGCTTTCCTTGAATTGTTTTTTCCTTGATCATCTCTGGTTCTGGGACATGAGGTTAATATTTGGCTTCATTCTGAACAAGGGAAGGGGGGCTAAGGGGTCCCACTTTTCTCGGAGCATGTATTGGCAGGAAGTTAGTGGTTGCTGGGGGTAGGACAAATAGTTTTTCTTTTCTTTGCTTTTTTTTTTTTTTTCTGAGGCAGGTTGTTTGTGTGTGTGTGTGTGTGTGTGTGTGTGTGTAGCTTTGCCCCTTTCCTGGAACTCACAGAGATTCACCTGCCTCTGCCTCTCGAGAGCTGGGATTAAAGGCTTGCACCACCACCACCTGCCATAGACAATTTTTTCAGTGATGTACCCACTAGCAAGTTGCCCATGGTCTGTAAATAATCTCTTACCCATGTCCCCATAAAGAACCCTAATAGAACTCATTGGGTTATCAAACAAACAAACAAGTCATGTGAGTAGAATTGTGGGCATGTTGGGAAGAGGAAGGGGCTGAATAAGAGGACAAGATCAGAATTCCTTATTTGCATATGTGAATACATCAAAATATATTATGTACAAGCATGAAAATGTCAGGATGTAACCCACAATTATGCATAACAAATATATGCTAATGAAGTTAAAACACATTTTTCAAAAAGACTTTTTTTTTTCCCCCCAAGACAGGGTTTCTTTGTAGCTTTGGAGGCTGTCCTGGAACTCGCTTTGTAGTCCATGCTGGCCTCGAACTCACAGAGATCCACCTACCTCTGTCTCCTGAGTGCTGGGATTACAGGCATGTGCCACCACCGCCTGGCCTCAAAAGACTTTTTAAGAGGCAACAAGAGATTGCTTAGTGGGTAAGGTGATTGCTGTCAAGGCTAACCACCTGAATTCTGTCCATGGCTGGGATTCCTGTGATTGAAGAACAGGCTTCTCTTAGCTCTCCTTTCACCTCCATATTCCTGCATTGGCAAAGGACCTTCCCTTTATATAATAAGGTGCTATTTGTGTTTAATTAAAAGCATGGAAGAGAAAAAAAAGAACAAACTATTCTCTGCTTAGTGTGATAAATATCTCATGTTCATTAAAAACCATCCCTAGAAGAAGCCAGGCTTTGACTCTCCTGCCCTGTCTGTTAGACCTTCTCAAGGTATGCTAGGACCATGAAAGTAGATTCTGTGAAAGGAGCAGAAGACTGTGATGAGCGTGGATTCAGTGTTCGATAGTGATTGACACGAACAGATAATAACCTTCTTCTCTTTATATCCTTAGGAAGTCAGAGGAGCCATGGATCGGTAGGTCTCCATTACGTCTCTAGTGGGTACCAAATGGAGATCTGGTGCCGATGAAATAGGGGTGAGGTGGGGAGGGGGATGTGGATGTTGTTGGGGAGAGATGATGAGGACCACTAGGTTGGACTAGGTCGTGGAGTACGTGCCAAGGAGAGACTGAGGCTCTCTTTTCTCTTGGAAGGTGTGAGCTGCTGTTACTTCAGTGTCCAGAGACCACCATCACGGAACTGAGCCTGTGCCGCATCACTGGGATGAGGGATATGCTGAGAAAATTCAGCAGTAAGTCCGCCTCCTTGTCACATGTCCAGAGCTTTCCCTAAGTTCAGCACATGTTGTGAGCACTGCTGAGCTCCTGGACAACTCCTGGTATCAAATACTTGGACATAAGGCTCCCAGGGACAGGATCCTGCGCCAGCGCTAAGCACACAGTCACTGCCTACACTTGAGCCAAGAGGCAGCGAGCCTTGCTTGAGGTTCTATCAGGCTCTGCCTGTTGTCAAAGGGTTCTACTTTTGTCGCCTTGTTCTGTGATGTGTACACAACACACACACACACACACACACACACACACACACACACACCACATACAATAATCCTCATGCGGAGGATCCTGCTTTGTCAGCTCTCCCAGTGTTAGGATAAAAGCTAGGTTAAATTCTTTTGTTTTAATCTTTTTTTTTTTTTGTGCAGGCAGGAGGCAGGCAGTGAGAGTGATGGTAGTGTCTCTGTGTGTGTGTGTGTGTGTGTGTGTGTGTGTGTGTGTGTGTGTGTGTATGTGTGTGTGTTCAGGTATATGTGCCATTCAATGGGTATAGAGGACAACCTTGGGTGTTTGTCTTTGACTCTCTGTTTGAGGCAGGTCCTTCTATTTGTCATGCCCAGATACTTTGGGAATACATTTGAGTAGAAACTGTCTAAGTTGGATTGTTACCTGTAATGGTAAACTACTGCCATTGTTCAAAGATGGGGGTATGTAGAACCTAATGCATATTGGGGTACAGGTCGTCCTGCAGTTACTAGGTGCATTGATTGGAGAGGGGTGTGTGCACAGTGCATACAGATGAAGGCACTAGAATGCCAATTGCATTATTATAAGAGGGTGCATATGGAAAATAACTCAACACCAAATGGAGCCCCAAACTTGACTGCTTGTTTGCCTGCTTCAGTGGGGGTAAATCATTCCATCAGGAGTCAGCGAAATTTTGAGGTCTCTCATGTGACTTCCTTACGGGTGAGTGGAGATAAAGCTCCGAAGAGCTCATAGATGCATTATGATGTTGTCACTATTGTGCTAACTCACACAAAGCTGCGTTTGACCATGAAGAATATGAATAGAATTTTGCTATTATCATATGCAATGATTTTGTAATCTTAGTAGTTAATCTCTAAGAATTTCTAGTTTCTTTTAAATTTATTTTTATTTAATTGTTATGCATTTATTAAATAAGAGCCCATATATCCCAGGCTGGCCTAGAAGTCCCTATGTAGTCAAGGATGATCTTGAATTTCTGATCCTCCTGATTCCACTTCCAAAGTGTTGTGACGACAAGTTTGACCGCACCAGGTTTTGTGCGCTGCTGGGGACTGAACCCGGGGCTTCGCACACGTTAGGCAGGCACTCTATCAACAGTGTGGCACCTCCAGGCCTTCCTTCAAATTTATTTTCCTAATTAAAAAAAAAAAAGACTTGCTCTTAATTATGTGTATATGTGTATGCCTGTGTGTGGGTGCACATGAGTTCGAGTACCCAAGGAGGCCAGGGATGTCAGATCCCCTGAAGATGTATTTCAGGGAGTTGTAAGCTACTAGGCAGGAGTTCTGGGATGTAACTCACATCCTCTGGAAGAGCATCATGTACTTTAACTACAGAGCCATTTCTCTAGCCCTTGTTATTTTATTTGTTTGTTTGTTTGTTTGTTTACTTGACAGAGTCTTGTTATGTAGCCCAGGCTGGCCTCAATCAAATTCATGGCAATCTTTCGGCTGCAGCCTTTCAAGTATTGGAATGACAGGCCTGTGCCATCTGGTCTGGGTTAACTTTTAAATTATTATTATTATTACAACTACTATTGCAGTATTGGGGATGGCCCCCAGAGCCTTGTGGATGTGAGGCAAGTCCTCTATCCTTGAGCTCTATGTCTATGCCGATTTTAAAAAATTATTATTATTATTATTATTATTATTATTATTATTATTATTATTATAATTGAGACAAGGTCTCAGGGAACCCAAGCTAGCCTCCGGTTTACTATGTAACTGAAGATGACCTTATACTCTGACTCCTCTAGCTTCTACCTCCTGAGTGCAGAGATGGCCTCCACACCTAGCTAGTTTCTATATGTGTATGTATACACTCAATTATATACATACATACATAAACATATGTATTTAATAAAACTATACTAACATACATGAAAAATTATGATTGCCACAATGGTTAAATGCATTAATGCATAGGAAATGATATACATTTTAGAAGGAGTGCCACGAACGTTAATTACCTGTCTCTCTCAGTACTGCAGAAAATCCTGATGCCATGGCTAACAGCAAGGGCATCCTTGTATGGATAGATAACCTAAATTCCAAAACTGTCTTGCCTAGGGAACCACTTTTCTTATACTTCTAGGTTCCTCTCACCCTCACAAGTGTGCAGAGTCTCTCTGCACGTGCGTCTATTCTTTCTGATCTTTTCACTATCACAGATATGTGAGAAATGAGCTCAGAGATTCTGTTCTGGTTTTTGCTTACTTTGAGATAGGGTGTCATTACATATTCCAGGCTAGCCTTAAACTTATGGCAATCCTTGTACCTACAGTTCCTAAGTATTGGGTTTACTGACATAAGATACCAAGTCTAGCTACAGGTAGGTCTTTACCCCCTCTTCTTTTTTCTTTTCTTTTCTTTTTTTTTTCTTTTTTCTTTTTTTTTTTTGAAACAGGATTTTTCTGTGTATCCCTGGCTGTCCTGGAACTTGCATGCAGACCAGACTGGCCTCGAACTCACAGAGATCTTGCCCCTGCCTCCTGGTGAGCCACCACCACCACCACCACCACCACCACCACCACCACCACCACCACCAGGATATACTTTTTCTTTTCTCAAGAAGGCTATCTCAGCAAATTCACTGAAATTACATTTAAAATCCTTCTTGTTGATTTTGAAATAGGATCTTACACTGTAAACCAGGCTGGTCTTGAACTCACGACATAGAGCAGTTTGGCCTCAAATTTGGTTATGAAACCAGATTTTGCTGTGTAGCCCAGGCTATCCTTCCATTTACTACGTAGTCCATGCTGGCTTTGGACTCATACACTCTTTAGTCTTATGAGTGCTGGGATTGCTTGCCTGGCTAACACCTAAGTTACATTTAAAGACTAGGCCTAGCTAGGCTTGGTAGTCATGCCTAAATCCCAGCACTGAAAACATTGATGTAGGAGAGAACTGCCAAGTTCAAGTCCAGCCTGGGCTACTTGGTTAGGTCCTGTCTCAAACACAAATAAATAATAACAGGACTAGCTATTAAGAATTTATCTTGAAATGAATATATATGGGAGGTTTTCAAGGATGTCAAATGATTCACTCTTTTCTCTTCTTACAGCAGATGTAACTCTAGATCCAGCCACAGCCAATGCCTACCTAGTTTTGTCCGATGACCTGAAAAGTGTGAGATATGGAGGAACCAGACAGCAATTACCTGACAACCCAGAAAGATTTGATCAGTCTGCAACTGTGTTGGGAGCGCAGATCTTCACCTGTGGGAGACACTATTGGGAGGTGGAAGTGGGGAACAAGACTGAGTGGGAAGTGGGCATCTGCAAGGACTCTGTGATCAGAAAGGGCAATCTTCCCAAACCCCCTGGGGACCTCTTCTCACTTATAGGCTTAAAAATTGGAGATGATTACAGTCTCTGGGTTTCATCGCCTTTGAAAGGTCAACATGTCCGAGAGCCCGTGCATAAGGTCGGTGTGTTCTTGGACTATGAGTCTGGACATATAGCATTCTACAACGTGACAGATGAGTCTCTCATCTACAGCTTCCCATCAAACTCTTTCCATGAAGCTCTCAGACCCATCTTCTCCCCTTGTCTTCCAAATGAAGGGACAAACACAGACCCTCTTATCATCTGCCACATCTGAGGGACATGCCCTGAGCGTTCAAAGACAAGGGCAAGGACCAGCCTAATCACTGAGATGGTAAGGGCATTCAAAGCCTTCATGCTTCTGATGATCTGAAAAGAAAAAAAAAAAAAAAGAAAATCCTCCCTCCCTAAAGACTTCTCACCAACCCAGTTCTGCAATGAAGAGTCGATTAAAAATCTATTCAACACCAAGAACAGAAAGCTGTTACCCTGCCTTTAACCCAGTTGGTTACGTGAGCTACCTTGTGTAATTGTGCTGGCCACACACTGAACAGCACTGCTACTGTCTGTCTGTCCTCTTTTACCTGTCTGTCTGTCAAAGGCCAGTTTGATAAATACACATCATCTTTTTTCCAGTCTGCTTATTTGCTTTTCCAGCACTGTGCAGCTTGGGTTCTTATCTACCATGTATAGCTTTGCCTGAGCAGCCACCTCAAGAGTGAGCTCCTCCTTCTAGAGTGGGTGATGGAGACGTAGGGCTCCGCGTCCTCTGAAAAGCTACATTTTCCCATGAGGCCCGGAGTCCTCATCCTCAGGAAGGCTTACACATTTAGAATGTTGTTTAGATTTGTTTTGATCATCAGGACCATTCATGCGACTATGATCTTAAGAGCCTAGAGTTTTCTGTGGTTTGTTGCAGTTAAAGGTCTGGTCAATAAATGTATCAAGGCAATGGATGCCAAACGGCTTGGGTTTTAGCTGAGGGTGTTGGCTCCACTTCTGATACTTGCTAAGAGCAGAAGTCTTTTAGTCACTAGAAGGTGGATGCTAGCCTTTCCCATCCCAGACTGCCAGAGTATGGGAGGATGGAAGGGTGTTCAGGTGAAATCCTTTGGGTAGATCTCATAATCACCTGCTGGAAGAGGTCTGCTGCATGCAAGCCCATTTTGGTGGTCTTTACCTTTGGCATTTTTCTGTCCATCTTTTTTTTTTTTTTTTTTTTTTTTTTTTAGAAATCTACCTTACATTGAAGAATGTCACCAATCATAATGTCATAGAAAAGACAAGCCAGCCGTTAGGACTTGACCACCACCACACAGCTGCCTAATTAAAGGTTTTCAGGGGGAAAATGTCATGGGTTTGTCTAAAACAGCAACTAGATGAGAGAGAGAGGGAGAGACGAGAGATGAGAAAGAGAGAGCAAGTGAGCGAGAGGATAGACAGTCTAAATCTTGAGCAGGGCATAGTGGTGCATACCTATAATCACTGTAATCACAACATGGGTGGAAGGAGGGGACCAGGAATTTAAAATTAGTTTTGATTACACAGTGCATTTGAGGCCAGCCGAGGCTTCATGGGAACTTGTTTCATCAACAAGAAAACAAATAAACCCTATTTACTCAGCATGCAAGGCCTACATGAAGTCAGTAACTGAGGCTTATGTTACAGTTCATGTTCATCCCCTTTGTCAGCCTAAATCTCTCTGTGGGGCATCTTTCTGTCTGTCTGTCTGTCTGTCTGTCTCTCTGTTTTTTCGAGACAGGGTTTCTTTGTAGCAGAGTCCTGGCTGTCCTGAAACTTGCTTTGTAGACTAGGCTGGCCTCGAACTCACAGAGATCCACCTGCCTCTGCCTCCTGAGTGCTGGGATTAAAGCCATGTACCACCATGCCCAGCTCTACTTTCTCCTTCCCTGTGATACATTTCAGCTTTGTGCCCCAGAAAGGCAGGAAGCAGATGTGAACCAGACTTCAGTGCCAGACAACACTCTCTTCTCTGTATTTATATATTTCCATTCTGTCACCACACATAGTAAATCAATGAATGGGGATGGAGGTGGCACCACTACTTTACGTGACCAGCAGATTTATTTCTTATTTACTATTAAACTAAATAACTCTTTTTTTTTTTTTTTTTTTTTTTTTTTTTAAACAGGGTTTCTCTGGCTGTCCTGGAACTTGCTCTGTAGACCAGGCTGGCCTTGAACTCAGAGATCCTCCTGCTGCCTGCCACTGCCTCTGCCTCTGCTGGGATTAAAGGTGAGCAGCACCAACTGGCCATTTTCATTTATGTCGTCACCCCCTCACTGTGAACATTTAGAGTGTTCTCTATTTGCAGCTATACCAAATGCACACAAGCCTGTGAGTGTGCTTAATGATTCCCCAGTTGTGTGTCCTGCAGGCAGGATGGTGCCTGGCAGACCTTGTGGCCCTGGGCCCGTAGCTCGACACCTGTGCAGATGTTGCACACGGGCTTACGCAGCCCCAAGGATATGACTCAACTCTTGTATTAATGGAGCAGAGGTCACAGATCTTTGACAATGGAAAGAGTATGCTCTCTGAGTTGTCTTCCAAGAAGTACTGCCTGGTGTGGTGGCGCACGCCTTTAATCCCAGCACTCACGAGGCAAAGCCTGGCAGATCTCTGTGAGTTCAAGGCCAGTCTGGTCTACAGATCAAGTTGTAGGATAGCCAGAGCTACGTAGAGAAAGCCTGTCTTGAAAAACTATATATATATGACTTACATATACACACACATATGTATATGTATCAAGACAAGATGAAATCAGAAGGTTTGGTATAAAGAACTGCAGTATGATTCACCACAAAGCCTTTCAAGTCTCAGGGAGTACTCCTCTGAAACTTGAGAAGTACCTACTTAGTGTGGGGAGACAAGGTCTTCACTGGGGACAATACATTTAACTGTTTCTCCTCTGCCCTCCCAATGACCACTTCAAAAAAGGCTTCAGAAAGGGCTCAGGGAAAACACAGGATATTGATGGGATATGGAAAACGGCATCAAAACATTTAGAATATATATTAAAAAGGAAAGATGGTAAAAGTCAGAAAAAAAAGGGGAAAAAACTTGTGGGTTAGTTGTTCCTATTTCACAGACATCCTTTTGTCCGGGCAGGTACAGGGGCACACAGCTGCCATCCTAACACTTGGAAGGTATGAAGGAAGGAGCTATGGGATGGAGAGAGGAGGGAGGGAGGGAGGAATGGGGTGAGAGAAAGACAGAGAGAGGGAGAGAGAGAGAGAGAGAGAGAGAGAGAGAGAGAGAGAGAGACAGACAGAGAGAGAAGGTTTTTTTTTTTTTCTATTGGCTTCCAGTATGGATCAAGGTTTTAAGAGGCCTGAAGCTTATGCAAATAAAGTCATTTAAAAGATGAATAATAATGAAAAAATTACAAATGATAAAATAGGGTCAGGATCTTAAGTAAATGAGTGGCCTGACACTTAGATTTCATTTCCTCTATGCTACATCTGCTTCTGGTTAGCCAGGTGCAAAGATGAAGGATAGAGGCGTGAAACAAGCATCCCAGGCTCCCGTTGTGGCTGTTATGCCCAGATCATGGGGTCCCCCAAAAGACCACCATGGAGACCAAATCCTGTGTGTAAAAGCAAAGAGCATGTATTTTCAAGCTCAGGGCTTGGACGCTCTGTCTTATGCAGTGGTGAGAGCAGAGAGCCCAGAGCCCAGGCAGGGTAGGGTTTTTTTTTTTATCATAGCAGAGGTTGGAGTGAGGGGATTTTCAGGGTTCAGGACCCTGATTGGGTGACATTTGTCTAGCGGTATGGGGAGTGTTTGGAATGTCAGGTATTTCCTCTGGGTGGGGTCAGCTTATAACTTTTCCTGGGTCCAGGTGTTGCCTGCCAGAAGCTGTGTCTGGACCTGTAAACCTCTCATGGCAGCTGCTATTTATTTGTGGTGCTATTTACCATGCGAGAGAAAACACGAGGTACAACAAAACGCACCAAGAGCTTTTATTAAGGGGAGGGTAAGGAAGGATTGTGCATAGGCCTACTAGAAACGAATGGTGTGGGGAAAAGCGTGAGGGGACAGGTAGAATCTGCTTTTATAGGTATCCCCACCCTGCAGCATGCGCCTATGGGCTTCCACATAGCTACGCCACGCATGTGCACAGATTATGTGATGCAAGATGTAGGGTAGTATATAGATGCAAGGCCCAAGAATGGCTAAGCATTCTGCCTGACTGACAGTCATGTAGCTGGGGGGGGGGGTGGTGGCTGGGGATTATAACAGCAGCTGTGTGGTCAAGCTGTTTTGGGGTCCCCCCACCCCACAGCTCTCTGTCTACTTACTGTACCACTCCTGAGCTAGTTTCTTAATCTCTCTCTCCCTCAGTCTCCTCAATAAGGTGAGGTTGAAATGCCAGTCTCAAAGGCAGGTATCCAACACCTATGCTTGTGAGGAGAACATTATCTCCTCAACTCAGGAACTGTCAATCATCCATCCTTCCCTACTCTGCTTTGTGGTCCACACAGCCAGACTGCTGCCCGCATCTCACAGTCCTGACAAAGGAATCCTGGGTTTCTTGCTGGTCTGCCTTGAAGCTCCCGGCTTCCCCCACAGACTTCCAGCTGCTAGTCCCAGAAACCCTCCCTAGACAACAGACCTAGATCATGACATTTGATACCTTATTGTTTTGAGGCCACAATTCTAATTTTTAAAATGTTTTTCTTATTTTGAGACAGAGTCATACTCTATATCCCAAACTGGGCTTTAATTTGTGGATAATCCTCTTCCTCAGCTTCCTAGAGTAGAGACAGTACACATGCGGCCACATCAGACCTAATTCCAACTCTTCTCAGATATTAGGAAAAATTCTGGAAAGTACTTATGCATTTTAGTTGTGGCTTTTTATCTTACCTGTTCATTCTTTTCCTTCCAGTTCAAATAGTGTAACTATAATAATCAAAGCTTCTGTTGCCTTGCTACATTCTATTTTTTAACATGTGATGGGCTCATAAGCCTTAGTTTAAAGGGAAATCCTCCTCATTTTGTGATCCTTTTTTTTTTTTTTTTTTAATTATATTCAGGGGTGGAGTAATGGCTCACAGCTTAAGAGCACTTGCTACTCTTGCAGAGGACCAGGGTTCAGTTCCCAGCAGCCACATGGTAGTTTACTATGCAAGTAACTCTACTTCCAGGGGATTCAGCGATCTCTTCAGATCTCCCTGGGCACCAAGGTCCACGTATATACATGTAAGCAAAACACTTATATGTTAAATAGACACATCTTTAAAAATATATGAAGTTTTTGATTCGTGTGCAAACCAGCGGGTTTCATTATGACGTTTTTACATGTGTGTACATTTAGATATTGCTTACATTCAGATCTCATTGCCTCTTTGGCCACACTTCCCTTGTCCTGTTCCTCTCATGAAAGTGTCCCTCCTATGCTTTCAGGACATCTCTTTGCAATGGGTCTGATTTCCCTGTGTCCTCCATGAGTATGGAAAGTCAATGCACAGTGTACTCTAGAGAGATGAGTGTGAGTAGTGTCAGGGTAACTTGGTGTGTGTGTGTGTTGGGGATATGCACACGTGTGGTGAGGGGTCTCTTGTAGGGGGAGAACCCTTGCCGGAGTTCCATCTGGTTTCCTCAGCTCCCCTTCTTGCCCTGAACTTCAGTCTGTTTCTCCCTTCAAATTGTCTCTTCTCCCATCCCAACGCTCCCTGTCTTCCTGGATTTAGTTTCTCGTGTTTTCAAACCTGTTTACAGAAGAGAGTCTTATTTGGTTCTCCAGGGTTCTTTGTTTCTGTCACTCCAGGAAGCCAATGTCCTTGAAGTAAACCATCAGAGAAGAGCTTCAGAAAGCCCCCAGGGAAATGTCAGCTTTGAGATGCTATCCCCACACTAGTCTGGCTTCCTCCAGAAGAAACCAGGAGAGCCCTCTGGCTGATCTAGAGGGATTCATGTTACTCTTATGTCTCTGCTGGTTATTTTTATAATGAGTTCTCTTAAATTAATGAGCACCATCAAAAGCCAGTTGGAAGAAATACAAACACCAAGAGCCACGGCGCACACTCTGTCTTAAAAGTTGAAATTCTTTTATTCCCTTGAGCTTGGGTTCTCTAGAGCTGGCAATGTAAGAGCTTGTCTTTCTTCTCCATAGATCTGAAGGACTACTAGACTTCGTTAAAGTTTTATGAGGTATTTTAAAAGAGTAATTGTTAAATGTGCTGTCCCCTCAGAGGTGCTAGGAATGCTGTTTTTATCTGGCACAGCTTGTATCTATTGTTCAGGCTATGAAAATGCAATGGGCTGGAAATGTATATGTTCAATTTCTAGTATGTAAATTGTTCTTTAGTAAAAATTTCCAAAAAACAACAACAACAAAAAAAACAAAGCTCACCCAAAACCAAAAACCAAAACCCTTGGCTGTCTTTCATCATAGTTTTTTTTTTTCCCCCCTGAGACAGGGTTTCTTTGTGTAGCTTTGCGCCTTTCCTGGATCTCGCTCTGTAGACCAGGCTGGCCTCGAACTCACAAAGATCTGCCTGGCTCTGCCTCCCGAGTGCTGGGATTAAAGGCGTGTGTCACCACCGCCCAGCCCTTTTTATCATAGTTTTGAGTTCCTATGAAGCATACTGAGAGGGAGTGTAGAAGACAGTTCTTTTTTTTTTTTTTTTTTTTTTTTTTTTTTTAAATAGGGGCTCAAAACCCACAGTATTTGAAATCCAGGAAGAAAACACGTCTGTTTAGAGAGATTAAGTGGAAGGAGAAGATCTCACAAGCTGCCTCGGCCACACACAGAGGACACCCTGGAGCTAACATGTCCCTTTCTAGTGGGTTCTCAACCTTCCTAACGCTGCCACCCTTTCATATGTTGTGATGATCCTCAACCATAAAATTGTTTTCATTGCTACTTCATAATGGTAATTTCCCCTTGGCTATGAATCATATTGTAAATGTCTGTGTTTTCCCATGGTCTTAGATGACTCTGTGAAAGAGTTGTCCAACCCCAAGAGGTGTTGCAACCCGCAGGTTAAAAACCACTGCTGGACTAAGGTCTTCCAGAACTGAAATGAGATGGCTTAGTCTTTTAAGTACCACAACTGACCACTGTGTGTCATTGTATGGGTTGAGTTTGGCAAGGTGGCTCCCTGCGGCCAAGTCTTGTACCCAGGACCCTTTCATCTAAAGGCACAACCAGGTCTCTTTGTTAGGAAATGTGGGACAGGCATCCTGGCCTTTACCACAACCATGGAGGACAAAAAGAGGGAAGTCTGAGGTCTAAGATCTGTTGACCTTTCTGGCTTTATTATTGTTATTATCATTATTTGTTTGTTTGTTTTTAGTCAGAGTTTCAGAGAATCTAGGTTGGTCTTAACCTTGCTGTATCGTCCAGGCACTTGAGCTTTTCTGATCTGCCTATCTCCCTCTGTCAAGTACTAGGATCACAGACTTATACCTCTATGATGACTTTATGCAGTGCTGGACATCTCACCCAGGGCTTCCTGCATGTTAGTAGGCACTCTACCAGCTGAACTATATCTCTAGTCCTTTGCCCTTCCTAGTAATTTATTTCAGAATCCGGGTGAGTGAGTTCTTTAATCCAACAAAATGGTGTTCAATACTTGGACACTGAGTGTTAGTTTGTTTGTTTTGTTTCTCAGACATGATCTTGCTATGCGACCCTCTACTGTAGAATGCTCTATGCTGGGCCTGCCATGGTCATTGCCCTTTTGAACTGTCAGCATCTGTGATTATCTGCAGGGCACTTGCACAATCGGGTCTATCAACTGTCCCTCTTGGAGGCCAACAGGGGCTCTTGAGGCTTCACTGTTCCTCAAGGGCTTAGAGTCATTTTCTTTGGTGGTGTAGCTGCTCCTATGTAAACACAATAAAGATCACTGGGTCACCAAACTCAGGTGGAATTGTTTCTTTGTTTTTGGTGCCCTGTCTAATGAGAAGACATTTGTCCAGCTTTCCTCAGGTCAAGTTCACATAACACCTTGACTACTCTGGAATTCACTATGTAGGCCAGGTTGGCCTTTAAACTTCTGGTGTTCCTCTTGCCTCTCCTTCCCAAGTGCTGGGATTACAGGTATGTATTATATGCCAGCATTGTTTTAAAATAATTCAGATCACATAGTACCACCCACAGAACTTTAAGCTAGGGGTTGTCACTTCAGATTTACATAATATTTATGTATGTGTAACTTTTACCATGTACCTTTTATTTATTTGTGTGTGTGGTGGGGGAAGTGGGGGTCAGCACATGGGTGTGCAGGTATAGGCCATAGAACAACCTTGGGTATTGTCTTTAGGAATACTGCTGACCTCCTCTGAAGCAGGGTCTCTCAGGGGCTTAGAGTCAATCATTAGACTATTGTAGGTAGCCAGTGCACCACAGGAATCCCCATTTCCACCATCTCAGCACAGGAATTACAGGTGCAGGTGGGCAGGTACCATGCCCACTGTTTTTCTGTGGGCTCTAAGGATTGAACTCAGGCCATTATGCTTGCAAGGCAAATGCTTTATTGAGGGAGCCATCTCAGCTAGCCTTGAAATTTGTTGCTGTCTTGTTTTGTCTGCATTTGACTCACTATTTTGTCTTTTTTTTTTTTTTTTTTTTTTGAGACAAGGTACCACCAGGTAGACCATGTTGGCCTTGAACTTGTTGTGACCTCTGCCTATGTCTTCCAGGTATTGGATTCAGACGTGTATCACCATTCCTGACTATTTTGGTTTCTATTGAGAATATTCATCTTGTTTGGGGCACTATATTTCTTTGTGTCTTTTTTGATTAGCTTGTTTTAGTTCATTATCCCCACACTCACCTTTTACTAGGTAAAAGAACTCTGGGTAAAAACAAGTTTGAATAGAAGGAAAAGGACTGTAAGGTATAAGGGCCAAGAGAGTGCATCTCAAAGACAATTGTAGGGAATACAGTTGACAAGGGACCCAAGTGCTGTGTTTTGAAGCCCATTACAATGTCTTCACATGAGTTATGATTTCCTAAAACTTATTTCCTGTTTAGCTAACAGTAGCAAGGATCACAGTGTGAACTCAGTTCTGGGACTCACAGACATCCCTCGGATGGTTGAGTTTGGTTTATGAAATCATTGGCAGAATTAGCAAGACACCCATCATGTCTTCCATATCAATCCCCACTCCAGCCCTTTGCATTTCACTTTAGTGTGGTCATAAGCAGCTCCTGTATTTCCTCTAGAGAGCCCCATGACAGGGTTCCTGGGACTGGGACATACTCAAGCATGCCATGAATATCTCTTTTCAGTTTGAGGTTCAGTAACACTACGTTGAAAGCTTTCAGTGGGATAAGATGGAACAGAGAAGGCAAACTACCCCAGCTCTGCTCCCAGTTTTAGATGCTTGCTTGTTAATGCAATTATCTTCATTTTACATCTTTCATCAGTAATTGTCTCAACTATTAAAATCCTTATACAGTTACTTCTGTCTGACATCTACTTCTTGGAGTGCTCAGCTCATCACAAAAGTAGCACAAGATGAAATCTATATCGGATGAGTTGATAGTGAAGATAGAAATCTTGAGACCGACCAGAACATCAAAATAAAGTTGGTGTCTCCCCTAGGAATATAATTATTAAAAGTTACATACATCATTGTCTGTGAGAACTGAAGTTTGGGATATTGGCTTGTAGCAGAAATAACCCTTATGACTGAGGTATCATGCCATTTCTGGCTTTAAGTCTCCCTCAGCCTTCCAAATTGACCTTGCCAAGAGCATCAACTATGAATTCTTCCATGGGATTAAAATGATTTTTCCTGGAAGCTGTATTTCTGACTTTCCTAACCTCATTGCCATCATGCTCCAACCCTAGATTCCTGTCAATGAATTAAAAAAATACATTTTTGTGTTACCAAACATTAAAATTTTTTTTATATGTCTAAGTGTTTTGCTTGCATGTGCATACTTGGTGCCCAAGGAGCCAGAAGAGAGTGTTAGATCCTCTGGAACTAGAGTTACAGAGAGTTGTGAACAACTTTGTGGGTGCTGGGCATGGCACCTGGGTCTGCTGGAGGAGCAGCCAGTGTTCATAACTGCTGAGCCATCTCTCCAGCCAGTATTTGTGAGTTTTTACCACTTGGCTTCTCTTCAAAATTTCCTGGAGTTATTTTTCTTATTTCTTTTTTTTCCTTCTCCCTTAGTTTTTTTTAAACATAAAGTCTTTTTATTAATTCATTTTATTTTTATGATTATTTAATTGTATGTGTGTGAGTGGTTTTCCTGCATGTTTGTCTGTGTACCGTATGTGTGTCTGGTGACCGAGGTCAGCAGAGGGTGTCAAGTACCCCGGAACTGGAGTTCTAGATGGTTGTGAGCCACCATGTTAGTGCTGGGAACTGAACCCCAGGCCCCCACAAAAGCAGTATATGTTCTTTTGTTGTTGTTGTTGTTTGTCTTTTCAGGACAGAGTTTCTCTGTGTAGCCCTGGCTGTCCCACTTTGTAGACCTGGCTGGCTTAGAACTCAGAGATCTGCCAGCCTCTGCCTCCTAAGTGCTGGGATTAAAGGCATGCACCACCACCACCACCTCCACAAAGCTGCAGTATGCACTCTGAACCACTGAGCCCACTTGCACCCCTTACCCTTTTAGGTAAGGATCTCACTGTGTAGCCTTAAGTGATCTAGGAGTCACTATTTAGCACAGGCTGACCTTGAATTTATAGTAATCAGCATAGTGATGTGCTTGCAGAGGTAAGCCACCACACCTAGCTTTCAGGGCCTTCTCCCCCTTAAATTTTACTATCCCAGGTCACTTCATAAAATTTATTCTCCCTTTTCGCAAACAGTTCCCCCAAAATGTCTTTCTCCACCTGTTCCGACTTAGGGCAAATATTTCTTCCTTCCTGTGTCTGAGCTAAAAGCTTTTAAGCAGTATAGACCTATACATCTCTACACAGTGGCTCAGTCCTTAAAGGTACATGTTTGGGAATTTCTCTACTGGGTCTTCTTTCTCTTGGGTCCTTACCCTACACTGTGTGTTTCACAGACTAATTAATCCTAGTGTGTGTGTGTCTGTGTATGAGTGAGTGTGTGTGTGTGTGTGTGTGTGTGTGTGTGTGTGAGAGAGAGAGAGAGAGAGAGAGAGAGAGAGAGAGAGAAGTGGGAAGAGGGAGAGAGGCAAGAGGGAGGGAGAGATTCACAATACCTTTTCTTAAAAAAAAAAAAAAAAAGAAAGAAAGAAATTTAAGGGCCGGGCGGTGGTGGCACACACCTTTAATCCCAGCACTCGAGCAACAGAGGCAGGCAGGTCTCTGTGAGTTCGAGGCCAGCCTGGTCTACAAAGAGAGATCCAGGACAGGCACCAAAACTATGCAGAGAAACCTTGTCTCAAAAACAAAACAAAACAAAACAAAACAAAACAAAACAAAAACAAAAACAAACAAACACAAAAAGGAGATTTCAAATTTCTCTTGAAAATTGTTTTAAGCAGTAATACTAATTTTGATTCACAGATGACAAAAACCCCCTAGAGGCCTGTGGCAGTGACCTCTCTCACTCTGTTACCTTAACCTAGAGCCCTCCCCTCCTAGTCTGGGAGCTAACAGGGCAGCACGCTGGAGTGTGTTCTGCTTCTCTGCTCCCCTTCTTACACTTCATTTTTTTTGAGAATCATGCTTCAGATTTGCAAGTTACTCTGCAGAGGACACCGAAAATAAAGTTTCCTCTAGTTCTAAAAAAAAAAAAATAAAATAAAAATCAACGGGGCCTACATTATCCTTTCCGTGACATTTAAGAAGGTAACCTAATCATGTTTGAAATGTCTAATTATGCATTTAAATTGATCTTCCATTAGAACACCTCAGACACTGTGCCCCCTCTCTCTGGCGGCCATATCATGGTTTCAGAGCACCAGGCTGGGCTCTCCTTAAAGCCTGCTGGCAACCTTTACAGTACTGTACTGACTGCCTTTCCCTGCACAACAGTGTATGCATTACATGTGCGGAGGGAAGGGTTGTAAAAATGAAACTTATCCACGCCAAGAAAAATGTTGTCCTTGTGGAAGAATAGAACCATGTTTCACTGTTGGGATCTCCACCCCACCTCGTTGTATCAGATTGTCTTCCTCCGTCGATAGGGAGAGGGCTTTGCAGTGGGTACTGAAGGCTATTAATTAATGCAGCTTGAAGGTCGTCACATGATATAATTCATAAACTAACTTGTAGAGAAAATAGATGAGGTGGAGTTTAGTGATGAATGCCTAGCTTTTCTTCCCCTCAAGATTTCCTCCACAAAGATGTGTCTGCACATCTGATGCATGCACAGCCAGAGAGGCCCAGACATCTGAGACAAAGACTCTCATCAAGCAAGGCGTTGTCATTAACTCCATTCCTGTCATTTAAGTTGTTTTCTGCTGTCATTAGCAGGACAATTCCTCTGAGAAAAGAAATGTGTTGAAAACACGATGATAATCGTAATAATAATGAGAACAAATGCTTGTGATGCCTATGCCTTTCTTGGAACTAAATGTGCTAAATGCTGAAACACATGAACTCATTTTATCCCCACAACAACCTACGAGATAATTATTGTTGTTATCTAGGGTTTCTGACTGAGGAAGTGAGGCATAGGGAGGCTGAATAATCCACCAACTTTCAGAGAGCTAAGGACCGGTAGAAGCAGCATGCAGGTGGTCTGGCTGCAGGCCTCTTATACCGTTGTGGCTGCAGAATAAAATATTCATTACATATTAAATACAGAAAACTGACATTATTAACTGAAGAACTGAAAAAATAGCTTGAATTGTTCCTTTTTACCTGCTGTAAAGAGGAGACTGAGAGTAACCTTGGAAAGGAGCTAATGATAAATGCAGGATCTATTTAATAATGATGTATTTGTCTTCTACAAATTGGGCTCTAATCATCTTTAGCACTTCTATCTTTCATTTCGTGGACAATATCTTGGCTCTAGGTTGGAAGCCCAGTACTTTGTTACCCCAATGGTTTATCACTGTAGCATGATGCTAAGGTTCGTAGCCCACTGAGTTATGCTGAGTGCCAGTCTTCCCTTTCCTCCTTCTTCTTTCTCACCCTCCTCTTTCTTCTTCTTCCTCTAACTCCTGCTCCTTTTTCTTTGTTTTTGAGACAAGGTCTCATTTTCTGGAACTCACTGTGTAGACCAGGTTGGCCTCGAACTCACAGAAATCTTCTTGTTTCTGCCTCCCAAGTTCTGGGAATAAAGAAAGGTGTGTGGCAACTGCTGAGTTCTCTGAGCTGCAGTGTTGGCACTTTAGTATATGAAAGCAGCAAGAATACCTGGGAATGTATTCTCTTTAGCAGGATTATAATCTTTTGGAAATATATCCCAGATGAACAATACTTCCAATATTTATTAACCATCATCACAGGGTAGGTACTGTGTATAATATCTATTACTATTAGGAAAGCTGCTTTCCACTGAATGGAAGAACAGTGTAGCTATCTAGATTGACTAATGCTGAAGCCTCCTTGTGGTCACTGGTCTACATTATTAGTATTTTTCTTTATTCGAGGCTTATAATTATTATTTTCTTTAATGAGACAGGGTCTTACTATGTAGTGGAGACTGACTTAGAGCTCCCTATGTAGTTCAGAATGGTGCTGAAGTCAGGTGTTACTGTGTCTGTCCCCTGAGTACTAGGATTCCAGGCATGCATCACCATGTGCAGCACCTGGGCCAGATTACTCTTCAATGAGAATTACTTGAAGGCGTCAGTTTGATTAAATTTTTGGGGGAGGTTGTAGTGCACAAACAGGAAGAGGACAGTTCATCTCTGGGCTCCTAGAGCAGGGAATCTACATGACTGCAGATTGGAGATGAAGAAATGATGTTCTTCTTAAAGCAAACAGCATATACAAAGTAACTGAAATTGGGTGGTGGCATCATTTTGTTTCAGGAGGGATGGGCATATTGATCAAGAGAAATTCTTCCTTTAGTGATGATGTTCGAAGGAACAATGAGAGTGTAGGCCAAGGGAGCTCAAGGCTATCTGCTGGCGCACCATGCAGATCAAGATGGCGACCACTGGAAAAATGATTCCACAGCTTCTCCCCTCAGCCTTACTTTCATTATTCATGGTTTTAGTTACACAGGGCCAACAGTAGGTTAAAAATAATCAATGGAGGGTCAGCGAGATAGCTCAGCAAGTAACCTGCTGGCCTCAAGACTGATGACCTGTTTGATCTGACTCCACAGGGTAGAAGGAAAGAACCAACTCCAACAAGTCGTTGTCTGATTAACACACTTGATGCTCTCTGTGGCACACGCATACTGTGACTTGTGATTACCCAAATACACACACACGGACACACACACACACACACACACACACACACACACACACACACACGCACATTTACAATAATAACATTTTTTTAAGGAGAAAATACTCATTGGAAATTTGGGAAATATATATTTTTTTTCCTTTTTGTTTTTCTAGACAGTGTTTCTCTGTGCAGTTTTGGTGCCTGTCCTGGATCTCACTCTGTAGACCAGTCTGGCCTCAAACTCACAGAGATTCGCCTGCCTCTGCCTCCCAAGTGCTGGGATTAAAGGCATGTGCCACCAATGCCCAGCTTGGGAAATATACAATTCTTTAAATGGAAATTGTATGTCTTCTTCAGCAGTGTGGGGAAATGATTGCTTTCATGTCCTGTATGTGAATTCCCCTCTTGTATAGTGTACTTACACTCTATTCTCCACCTGCTCTTGGGCAGTAGGCCTTCTATTGTTATACCAGCTGTTACAATATTATACTAGCTGTTACAGTATTTCAGTGCTTGTAAGCAAGTAAACCTTATTTTATTGAGTAACAGCCACAAAGTACAAGGGTAGTATTGCTATTCTTTCAGAAATTACAAAGAAAAGCCATAATATTTATCCTGTAAGTACAAATATGAATATGGAATAAGGTTCTCCAACAGAGAAGGGCTACATTCATAAAACTTTCATTTCAGTTTATTGTTATAAATTTCACTTTATTACTAGCAATTGTTGTTAGTCTTGGTCTGTGCCTAACTTACAAATTCACTTCTATCAGTGGTATGTGTGTGTTTGAAAAGCGTGTGTGTGTGTGTGTGTGTGTGTGTGTGTGTGTGTGTGTGACAATCACTATGGGTCTTGGAAAATGTCTCTGTGCATAAGGGGGAAGTATCGTATGTTAGTGATATCAAATACTTTTTCTTTGAGACAAGACCTTAAGTAGCACAGGTTGGCCTTGAATTCACTGTGTAGCCAAAGATGACAGTGATTTTGCTCCTGCAACTGTCTCACCTTTCAGAGGTCTGAGATTACAGAATTTCTCAGTATGCCTGAGAGTGAATACAAGGTCTCTTGCATTCTTGAGAAGCACTCCACAAAATTGATCTATATCTTCAATCCTCAGATTCATCCTTAAAGGGTAAAATATGAGAATTGAAAGCTCCATTTACTTTTTCTACTTTTCTCTTAAAAAAAAAAAGTAGGATCCTGAGATTCCAGCAGGAGTTCATTTTTAAAACAGAGGATCAATAGAGATGAAGCCTCACATTCTTAGATAAGTAACCAGAGGGTACCACTGGTATTTCAAAACAAATAGCAGGACTCTGGGCCAGGAGCACTTGCAGTTCTCTCAGTGTATCTACAGATTTTATGATTGTCAGGTTGAGATGTCCATCAACATGTTTCCGGCAACCTGGTACAAGCAGACTTTCAACACCTTGTACACAGCATGCATTTGTCTTTTGAATACTAATTAAAGATGCTGTCACAATCTCTGTGAGTTCATATGTGCATCAGCCTTGTCATGTCTGGAAGACTGTTATTTGGAATCACCCACTACCTCTGGTTCTTACAGTCTTTCTGCCCCCTCTTCTGCATAGATCCCTCTGCTTTGCGGGGGGGGGGGGGGGGGGGGGGGGGGGGGGGGGGGGGGGGGAGGAGAGAGCATGCACTATATCTGCACACACTTGAGCCAGTCATCAATCCCAGCACAGAGAAAGGGAAGTGGGTATGAAGTCCTGTCCCTAACCAAGAAACTATTTGCAATGGATACCTGCTGTGCTAGAGGGGAAATCGATTTTCTCCCATGGAATGACACTGAGTATGTCAACCACACTGGAGGACATGCTCCATGCTCAGGAGGAGTTAACCAACCCAAAACAGACTCCATATTTTTCAGTGTATGCTTTTTATAAAATTTGTTTTTGTGTGGTATTTCTTCTTCAGTTGTTTTCGTTATTTAGAGAGAGAGAAAGAACACAAAGTTAGGTTGGTAGGAGGTGGGGAGCATCTCAGAGAATTTGGGAGAGCCGAAAGAATATAATCAAGAAGGTAATGGGGAGGCACATTCAGTAGAGGTAAGTCCAAACCCTTGCCCCTGCCCCAAGGTTGCAAGAGGTGTCCCATCATAGGCAGTTGGTTTCACAAGGCCCACTCATGCACCAGATGGATTCTGAGGCCTTGCCTTCTTGTGGGTGGGGGGTGGGCTGGGTGGGGGGGTGAGGAGGGGGGAAGAGGGAGATCTTTGGTGTGTAAAACAAATGAAAAAAATTTCTTAATTTAAAAAGAGTAAGAATATAATCCAATATATTATCTGAAAAAAAATTCTACAAAGCTATCTTAGTAAGGATTTCTATTGCTATGTTAAAAATACTATGACCAAAAGCAACTTGGAGAGGAAAAGGTTTATTTCTGCTTAAATCTTGTAGTCTGTCATCCAGAGAAGTCAGGTCAGGCATGGACACAGTGGCTACGGATGGGTGCTGCTTACTTGTTTGCTCCTAATGGCTTGCTCAGCCTGCTTTCTTACTGTACCCAGGACCACCAACTCAGGGGTGGCATGACCCACATCAATCATTGCTCAAGAAAATGAACCACAGGCTTGCCCACAAGCCAGTCTGGTGGAAGCATTTTGTCAACTGAAGTTCCCTCTTCTCAGAAAGCTCCAGCCTGTATCAAGGTGACATAAAACCTAGCAGCACAAAAACCAAATACAGTGACAACCACAGCCAAAGATGCTGCAGAAGCTACCTACACCCACAGATCCTCCCCAACGTGACTGTCTAAACATGAGCCGAATGAGGACATTAACAACAGACGAGTTAACACAAAGTGCACAAAGCCTCAACCCTACACAAGGAGCCACAGGCAACTGAGGAATGCTGAGATGGAGGAAACGGTCTTCCCCAGAAAAGCGCACAGTAGCCACCCAGTACCAAATAGTCAGCCCTAAAAAATATGTAATTATGCAGACTGAGCTGGTTGGATTTATGTACTTAGTAATAATCTACCTACCTACCTACCTATCTATCTATCTATCTCTATCACCTATATTATAGATGTATGTAACAACAATGAATGAAAAAAGAGGCCATGAATCTGAAATAGAGCAAGGAGGGGTATGTGAGAAGGTTTAGAGGGAGGGACAGGAAGGGGGAAATGAAGTAATTACATTAGCATCTCAAAATGTAAAAGAACTCATTTAGAATAAGAGGACAGATCAAGTCCAAACTTATCAGAGTTAAGGATAGCATAAAAATAAATCAATAGAGCCGGCTGATGGTGGCGCATGCCTTTAATCCCAGCACTCTGGAGACAGAGGCAGGCAGATCTTTGTGAGTTCGAGGCCAGCCTGGGCCACCAAGTGAGTTCCAGGAAAGGCACAAAACTACACAGAGAAACCCTGTCTCAAAAAACAAAAACAAAAAAAAATCAATAGAGAGTTTCTATAGTCCCTAAATACATATTCTACATGTGTTTATCATTTTAGCACCTTGAAAGTGTAGGTTTAAAAACACCCAAGAGTGCTGGGCATGGTAGCTCATGATCAGAATCCCAGGACTAGCGAGGCCAAGGCAGGAAGAATAGACCATGAGCTTCAGGCTAGTCTAGGCTACATAGTGAGTTTCAGGGCAGCCCACATGATAGTGTGAGGCCCTGTTTTGAAAAAATGAAAAATAAAAACAAACAAACAAACAAACCCAAACACCTCCCTCCTGAGACTCAGGGAACATTGTAGAAGAGAAGATGGAAAGAATTTAAGAAGAGGATGGCCGGGTGGTAGTGGCACGCGCCTTTAATCCCAGCACTCTGGAGGCAGAGGCAGGTGGATCTCTGTGAGTTCGAGGCCAGCCTGGTCTCCAAAGTGAGTTCCAGGAAAGGCGCAAAAGCTACCCAGAGAAACCCTGTCTCAGAAAAACAAACAAACAACAACAGAAAAGAGGAGGATGCTATCTCTGGACATTTTGCAGCCAGCCAACACTCTCCTGAACTCCCCACAGCTAGGGTTAGCTGCCTGAGACCTGGCTATGATGAGGGCAACAAGGTCGGCCAGTGTTCCAGCTGCTCTCACTAACAGGTCTTAAGTCTGTTATAATAAAGAAGAAAAAAAGTGGGGTACACGTGTGGTTGTGGGAGAATGGAAATGGAGGTGGATCTGGTGACTATATATTGTGTACACGTATGGAATTATAAAAATAAATGAAAGATTAGGGGGGAAAAAAAAGAAACAAAACCAAATAGCGTCAACGTGATTCTTTTTTTGGTTTGCACTGAAATCTACCCAAAGGCCACCTTGAGGGTAGTGTGATGAAGTCATCTCACTCAAGAAACGTCTGTTATTTTGGAAAGTTTGTAGTTGAGTAACACAAAACAAAGGAAAAGAAAATAATTTAGTCAATTTAGGCCAGTGCTGACCAGCTAATTGCTTTGCATGCTAATTGAGAGTCAATGGGGAGGAAAAAGTCAATAAAGCTAAAAGGGCATCTCCTTTCATCTAAGAAACTTATTCAAGGGTTTGAGAACAATATTTTTCTTTTTAATAGGATCAGTGAGCCCCTATGACGTCACCACCACTCTAACGGCAAGCTAGCCACCTCACAGCAATATGCCGTTCTGATGGTAGAGTAAAAGTCAGATGCCAGGGGTGGACTAGGAGAGAACTCTCTCTTTTTCTGAGGTAACAAGCAATGGTGAATAAGGGATCTTTGCCCCACACGGTCACAAAAGGACCGCGAGGCTGGAGGAGTATCCCTGTCAGCCCAGAACACAGATTTGGTAAACTGAGTTAAGTTGGGATAAACCTGTCTTCATCCTTGAGAGTTAAAACGTGGATGGAAGGTACTTTTGAATCAAGTGAACAAATGCAGTGCAATCCCACCCAGTACACACTTGCCATCAAGCTACAGAACCAGTGTAACCTAAACCAGTACACTCTTGTAGTCAAGCAAGGGAATGTCAGGGAACTACAGCAGGTGAGTGTTATCCAACCACAGGCTGCCAGCTGTTCAGACTGTATCTGCAGAAGGTGCACCAGCATGCCCTGCTCATGGACAGCAAACACCAATGCTGGCCAAGCCGGCTGTTGGGGCGTATTATTTCTTTTCTCAGGCTATGTGGTAACCAGCTCCAGTGAGGATGCGGGCTTCCTGAAGAACCTTTGGTCTGAAACGCAGCTGAGTCCTAGGACGCTTTTCTGGCTCGAATATATTTTGCTAATTGTTACATCTCAGACTTTGACAGTGGTGAGACTTCATTAAAGACCATTTGCAAACTAATGAGAATGAGGGGTGGGGGTGGGGATAAGGAAGAGCGTAAATCCAGTCTAAAACATTTGCATTTAAACTTTTGACGTAGAAGCCTTCAAGCATCTTCACTGGTCATCTGCTTGCCTATGACATGAGGAGAGTGGGGAATTATTTGCAGCCAAGTGCTCAAAAGAAAATGCATGCCTGGCAGTGGTGGCACACGCCTTTAATCCCAGCACTCGGGAGGCAGAGCCAGGCGGATCTCTGTGAGTTCGAGGCCAGCCTGGGCTACCAAGTGAGTTCAGGGAAAGGCGTAAAGCTACACAGAGAAACCCTGTCTCGAAAAATCAAAAAAAAAAAAGAAAAAAAAAAAAAGAAAAAAGAAAATGCATGTGGGGACAGTCAGCAGTCTCATCTGCAAGCGTGCTGGGTCCTAGTGTGTTGCGAGGCTGAAAACGACAGGGTAAAAATTGTATGGGTTTATGGGTTTTCAGCTCCTTAATATCCACAAGTCAACTATGTTTTATGAATAAGTACATTTTTGCTTAAACGAAAGTATTCAATGTGACTTGGGCCAGGAGTGGCACCTCATAAGCAAGCCAATGGGCGTTTCTGCAGTGAAATGGAATGATATTCACACTAAAGCCAAGGAGGCGAAACAATGTTCTTCTGTCAGTTCAGGGGCAGGTTTTTACATTTAAGTAAGTTTGCAAAAGATGGAGGCAAACACTTGTAGGTTTAAGTTTTAAATTTTGAAATTGATGGTCAGTAATCGTAGGATAGGCCACGGAACTGAAGGATGTTTGTGCAATTGGAATAATTGCAATGTCATGAGGCCAGGGAATTGGGATTGTATCTAAATTATACCTTTTAAAATTCTGTGTGTATGAATGTGTGTGTGTGTGTGTGTGTGTGTGTGAGAGAGAGAGAGAGAGAGAGAGAGAGAGAGAGAGAGAGAGAGAGAGAGAGAGAGAATGGTTTGGAAGTCTAGAATAAGTGAGCACAGTAGGAGCACACTTAACAGCAGCAGCAATGTTAGGGATGCTGGTGACAGCCCAACAGGGCAGGAAGGAAGAAAATGTCTTTATCCACTGGGTAAAATTTCTAGAACGCACTTTATTAAAATTGTAAGCAACGGCTGTGGCTTTGACCTTAAACGCCTCCTCAAAGACCCAGGTGCTAATGTTTGGTCCCCAGTGTGCTGCTATTGAACAGTGTGAACCTTTAAGGGGTAGAGCCTAAGGAAAGGTCTCGAGGTCACCGAGGGCATGCCCTCAAAGTGGCAGGGCAGTCCTACTTCTTCCTCCTCTTCTTCCTCTGTTTAGTCACCCAGGTATGGCAGGAGAGATTTTCCTTCAGCTCACACTCCTGCTGAAATGTGTTGCCTCACCACACAGTGATGGAGCCAGTCTCTCATGAGCTAGAAACTCAAAGAATGTGAATTGGGAAAATCCTTCCTTCTTCATAAGCTGACCTCAGTTTCTTTATTATAGTAACAGAAATTTGACCAACAATTTACTGGCATTGTGTAGTTCCAATAATAATGAAAAGACGTTGGGCGGTGGCGGCACAGGCCTTTAATCCCAGCACTCAGGAGGCAGAGGGAGGTGGATCTCTGTGAGTTCAAGGCCAGCCTGGTCTGCAGAGTGAAACCCAGGACAGGCACCACTACACAGAGAAACCCTGTATTGAAAAACCAAAAAAAAAAAAAAGAAAAGAAAAAGAAAAGACATTAGATGAAGTCACATGAATACAATAGGAGATGGTACAAAAAAATCTATTAAAAAACCTTTTGCTCTTTCATTGACATCCAGCTTCCCTTCAGCGTGATGGTAGGATCTTCCCCCATTTGTTTAGAACACAACTAGACATTCGCCTTTGAGCACAGTCCTGAACTTTCTTTCCTTGTTTTGGGGGCAGGAAGGTGAGAAACTCAGAGCTGCACACAGTTTCAAAAGGGCACGTGATGACTGCCCCCTGAGTTTTCACATTCTGGAATCCATTTGCTTATTTGCAATTTCATGTTATGCAGAAAGTAGAAATGCCCCCTTTTCTTCTTCAACAAAGCCCAACATTAAACCCAAATTGGCTCAGTCGCAGAAACAACTCAGAAAGATCTGATCAGTGTTGCAGTGGGAATTTGCTACCCATGCTCTAAATTTCCTCAGTTTTGCTTCAGGACACCATGATGGAGTTGAGGTTGGACAATCTCCATCTAAGGAATAATGTCAATTGAGAAAGACTTAAGATGTTTAGAGACAGTTTCAGGCAGACAAATGAATTGAGAGGAAGGTACAAAAATATCCCCATAAATCTTAACAACATGGGGCACAAATCTTCCCAACTTCAGGGTCTTCTACCAGAGAGGCATGCTTCTTAGAAATGATGAGCTGTACTGACACATCTTTATAATTTAAAGCCTATGGTTTACATTAAAGTTCACTCTTAGCACATATTCACATTTTAACAAATGTATAATGACGTGTATCTACATGATTACATGAATATCACATAGAATAAAATTTTATTGCCTTAAGCCTCTGCAATCTGTTTATTCACCTTGTTCTCCCAATAAACATGACACACCTTAATTCTTTTACATGCTCTGCGATTTTGACTTTTCTAGAATGTTCTGTTGTTGGAATCATTCAACATGGAGCTGCCATTCTTGCAACCAAGGATTCAGTGGAATTTTCCAGTGAACTAGCATAGACTGGTTCCTAACTGCATTTTCCCTGCTTTGTTTGTGAGACATCTGTACATTTCTCCATTTTGCCTTTAATGTATGGCAGTGATTCCCAGCTCTTGTTAGTGGTCCATAATACTCAAAGATGCCTGACACCCGAAAACACCTTCCAATAACGCAGCAGCCTGTGATCTGATGACAGGTCTCCCTGGGGGAGATCTGATCACATTGCTCAGATGAAAGCACATTCCATTCTTTTACTATGCTTGTTTTGAAAATGCAAATTTGTTCCAACACAATTGATGTATCAGAGAATAATTCAAACATAATGTGAATTTCATGTCTGTTTATGCATGATTTCATCCATGAGAAACAGAAACACTATGTGAACAGAGGAAACAGAACACAGATGAACTCAGCCACTCTAGAAAGCATACTACACACACACACACACACACACACACACACACACACACACACACACACACCTCCCTCGCTGCTGGCTGTTCACTGCATGCACTAAGCCACACATGCTCACTTTGGGCATTAAAAGCGTCTGTCTGATGTCTTTTCTCCCCCTTCCCTCCTGTATTGCTTTACCATGACTCACAAGCTGCAGTCCTTACAGTCCCATCTACAAACTTCAGATCTTTTCCGAGATAAGGTGCTATAATTATTTTAGTACACCTGCACTTTTTAACCATTTAAAACATTGTTGTGTGACACCGTTGATGTGAATAAACATCCATTTAACTCAGATAGGGGACCAACAATAGGCCAATGTAAAAAAGTCTAATTTGATGAACCAATGAGTTTCCTGGAATTACTTACAGGACTGCAGGGAA
Source organism: Onychomys torridus (assembly GCF_903995425.1). Taxonomy (NCBI): domain Eukaryota; kingdom Metazoa; phylum Chordata; class Mammalia; order Rodentia; family Cricetidae; genus Onychomys; species Onychomys torridus. The sequence continues at coordinate 36,740,532 of NC_050459.1, read as the reverse complement.
GGCTTACTCAGGAACACAGATGATGGAAAGGCATCACCAACTTACTGGCAGCTCCAAGTCAGAGAGTCTCCTTAACTGTCTTTACTGATTTTCCTAACCTGAGGGAGGAAGAAACCATGTGAATCTGGTATGCTTCAGGGACTTCCTCAGACTTTTGAGTTGTTTATTTCCTAAAGTCTTACTTTAAGAACATCCCTAATCATAACAGCTTCCTTCCAGCATGGGATGTCTCAATTCTAAAGAAACTGTTACGCAACAAAAGTGTAACACTACAATAGAATATTGATTACCTTCTTCTTTTAAAAAGATATCATCCAAGTTTCTAGACAGGCTCAGAGAAGAGTTAAACCCTGCAGTATTTATTGCACTGTTTTCTACATTACTGTGAGTTTCAGAAACACAAGAGAGCAGTCTAAGGAAAACTGCCTGTCCATGGCAGTATGAGAGAATCAGCTCCTCATGTCTACAATGGAACCGAGCATCTAAGGTCATCAGTGTGTCAACTTTCTCACTTTTCCTTAGGTTGCTTAATCCTTTCTTAAGCTTACTTTAGGTGGACTAGAATTGCCATTAAAGAACATGGGTGTTTAGTAGTGTGTGGTTACTTCAAATTTTGTTTTGTTTGTTTGGTTTTCAAGACAGGGTTTCTCTGTGTATACTTGGCTGTCATTGAACCTAATCTGTAGATCAGGCTGCCCCCAAACTCAGAGATCCACCTGCCTCTGCCTCCTGAGTGCTGGGATTAAAGGTGTGTGCCACCACTGCCTGCTTGATTTGTAATTGTAATTCTAGAAGCTGTGAGCTGGCCGTTCCCCTGGATAACATTGCCAGACTCCATCTCAAAAGACCCAACGGCAAAAACAAAACGAATGTTTCTTTGGAAATAGAAGACTTGAAGCAAAACAAATAGGAAGCCATTAGCTCAGGGTTGTTTCTATTCCTGAAATCTATATACAAGCGATTTGAAACAACTCCGAAGCATTCCTTATAAATTATTGATTTAAAGGAGTGAGGAGGTATCAGGGAACACCAAACCAAACCAGCCAATCACAGCTAACTACATTAAGGCACTACTACAGATCATAACAAGCCAACCTAGTCATTAGCTATGTAACCAGCTACCCAAAGCAAACCAAATGAGGTAAACGCCTGTCAGTACCCCATCAGAAACTTGCCTGTTTCTGTTGTCAAACTTAACTCCCAGAAGCCTTCTTCAGATGATGCTGAAGTTCAGGTTTCTGGACATCTGCAACTGACTGCTGCCTGCCAGTCCCACTCCACAAGTCCTTTATTGTGCAAATAAACTGTTAGATTTATTTTATAGAGCCTGTTCATTTTATTTCTTTTCTTTTTTTTTTGAGCTGAGGATCGAACCCAGGGCCTTGCACTTTCTAGGCAAGCGCTCTACCACTGAGCTAAATCCCCAACTCTCATTTTCTTTTACTGGAGATAGGGTCTCACTCTGCAGTTCAGGATGGCCCAGAACTCATTTCAATTCCCTTGCCTCAATCTCTCAGCCCCCCGGGATTATACGGGATTTTTCTAGGCCTGAGCCCCTACATGGGGATTTGTTAAACTTATTTTGTGTAAGCTTTTTCTTTGCACAGACACCTCCTTTGGAAATAGTAGCACAGCAGGGTCTGTGCTGTCACTCCTTTGCAGGAGAAGGTGGAGTTTCCTCTGTTCTCCTTTCTAATAAGAGGATCATAGGGCCACCTAGGTAGGTAAGTGTGCCTATACCATCTCTTGGCTACACAATGGAGTGGTCGACCTTGTGTCTGAAAAAAAAAATGCCCCCAGCCCCGCTGAATTAGTCTTACATACACACTCAGAGCCTAGAACTGTGTATGTTTGCCACATAGTTTGAAATGATAATTCAGAATGTTGCCAAGAGGCATGAGAAAAAAATGAGATTATCAGTGGGCTTGATTGCGAGGGAGAGAGAGAATGTGGTTTTCCATGACGAGCAATAGGGTCCCTAGCGAGGGAACGCAGGGGCCCTCGAGAGTTTGGAAAAGTCAAGTACGCAGATTCTTCTTTAGAAGAATGCAAGGCCCACTCACACTTGAGTTTGACCCAAAAAGTGACTTTAGACATAGCAAGTTCGTATTGTAAGTCATAATTTTTTTTTAAATAATGAAAGAACATAAATATGAATTACAATAAGAGGCAGGAGAAAAGAGATAGTGTAAAGAAAAACAAATTGTTTGAAACTAAAACCAGTCACATTTGCACACTGAGTACCAGTTTAGTTCCAGCCGCTGGGGATGACATTGTTCAGGACCAGGGCAAAAGCATTTCCCACCACCGAGACCAGCCTGAAGTCCCACCAGACACACCTGGCTAACTACTGATGATACAGTGTGTTATCTACTGGCACAATTACTTTTGATCTGTAGAGGAAAATGGAGTTGTTTACAAGTAAAGTTGAGAGCATAAAAGATTTTCAATAAACTCCTAAGGACTCATTAGAATTGGGATCAATTTTATGCACTCTGGTTTGGATAGAATCCTTCTGGTTCTTGAGCAGCCTAACTGTGTTAGGAATTGGGAGCATCACTGGAGGAATCCTGTGTTACAAGGTTATGGAATAACACCTCTAGTACCAGGATCAGAAGGCAAGGGCATGCAGATTTCTGTGAGTTCAAGGTCTGCCTGGTCTACATATGTGGAAGTTGGGTGCAGGTTGGCTACAGTACAAATATTTCACCTTTTATCTGCCTGGCCAAGGTCTGGCACATTCTAAACATGAAATAAATTTTGTTGTTCTGATCTGCCTTTCAAAACACATTATCACAGTGGCCACTCACCATCTCCAGCCCATCTTATTGTTCAGAACATAGTTTCACAATATCTTGATGGAAAGTCAAGCCAAGAAGAGAAGAATGTAGATAATAATTAACTGAAGTCTTCTGTGGTTTGATGGGAACAGAAAAATAAACACAACTCTCTTTGCTTAGGAAAAGATAATATTGATATGGATAAATAAATGAACTAGTATTATTGCATGCCTATTTTTTTCTAGGTATGGGTTAAAGTACTGAAAACTGCTATGGTATTGATGTGGTTCATTCCTCATGATTCATTTGAGTTTCCAGTATAGTAGTAGTATGGATTAAATGGAAGCTGATGAGTGCTTTTCTTTTTTAGCTAAACTAAAAATCAAACTCAAGGTCTCTTGCATGGTACATGCATTCTACAACCAATCACATTCCCAGAAAGTAGCTTATAAAAATAGTAAGAAGACTCCTCTTCTTGTCTGTGGCTTTCTGTCTCACCAGGTTGTCTTTTTTGACTACATTCCCACCACCATCATGCCATTGTGATGGCAAATATCAGGAGACCTTTAGCAGAGCCAAGCAGCAGCAATCAGTGGCATCAACAGCTCCAAAAGTGTGAGTTAAATATCTTCCTTATAACATATCCAGCTTCAGCTATTTTGTTACAGTAACTTAACAGTCTAATACAAATAACTACACCTAGCTCTTTCATAGGGATTAAAGGTTTTCCTACAGTTTGAGTTTAAGTGGGTACATATGATTTTAGACTTCAAGATAAGAACTTGGTGCTTGTGCTGGCTAGTTTTATGTCAACCTCCCATAATGTAGAGACATTTGGGAAGGGGAACATCACTTGGGAAAATGTATCCACCAGAATGGCCCATGGGAAAACCTGTGTTGCATTTTCTTGTTAATGATCAATGTGGGAGGGTCCAACTTACTGCAAGCAGTACCATCTCTGGGCTGGTGATCTTAAGTGCTATAAGAAAGCAGGCTGAGTAAGCCATGGAGAGCAAGTCAGAAAGCCACACCCTTCTATCATCTCTTTGTTATTTTCTGCCTCTGGGTTCCTGCTCTTATTTCCCTGAATGATGGACAAGCTATAAGCAGAAATAAATCCTCTCCTCCCCAAGTTGCTTTTAGTTATGGTGTTTTATAGCAGCAATAGAAACTCTGACTAAAACAGTGTTCTAAGTCATTTGGTTCTCTGTAGTAAACAAGAGAATGTAAATAAGGATTAAGAGAACAGGTAAACAAAAGAGAAGGGATAGGATAAGGAAAACTGGACCCATTGAAAGTGAGATCATGGTCCTGAATTTCTCTTCTTTGCCAAGTTTGTAAGTATACCATTGTTTAGTCTCAGCTATTTAACTGCACAATTTCTATCAAGTGCTGTGCTTGTTTGTTTATTTATCTATTTATATTAAAGTTAGTTTGTGCAAAGTAGTGGATTTTATTTCTATATATGTGTGTCCTTATACTTTGTTCTAATTTATTCCCTCCCTTCATTTCTGCCCCCTCTTGCTGGTCCTATATCTACTCCTAAGTATACCCTCATTACCTTTTATGATCCATGGTATACACACACACACACACACAGAGGGGGGTTATAAATGTACATATATGTTCTGTATGTGAGAGAAAATACCACAATTTGTCTTTTTAGTATAAGTTATTTCACTTAACATGATTTTCAATTTCACCCATTTTTTTTCCTCTGAGAATTTCATCTTTGTTTATAGATAAATAAAAATCCCATTGTGTATATATACCACGCTGTCTTTATCCATTCCACTATTGATAAATATAGGCCATTTTCAAATCCTAGCTATTGTGAATACTGTAATAAATCTGCGTGTGCAAGTAGTTCTGTGATATGTTGACCGAGTCCTTTGCATATATACCTAGGAGCATTATTGCTCATTATATGGTGTCTCCATTTTTTAGTGTTTAAGAAACCTCTATGCTGATTTCTGTAGTGACTCTACAAGAGATAGAACTTAGGATTTTTAATAAACATTAAGCATTTAGACTCAGAATGGGGTTTCGATCTTTACTTTGCTTCTTGGGAAATTTTCTACCTCAAGCAATTTTCTTAACCTTTTCAAGCCTCATTTATTCAGCTGACCTTTTCTAGAGTCTCACAGTGGGTCTACTGTTGACCTATACTGAAGGAATAACAGATAAAAGCAGTCCCGGATGTTCAGAGGCATGGCCATCTTTAGAGGAGTCATGTGTGGAACTTTGAACAGTACCGATCTTCTGGCTTGCTGTGGGGATTAAACGAGTGAATCTTTATGAGCATGCTTTGCATTTGGAAGAAACTCAGTAAATGTTAATTTCTTTCTCTCCCTAGCGGCAGTCTAGTGGGAAGGGAATTCTTCAGCTAGGAAATCTTCATTTGTGCTTTTCAAACAATATTAACATTGCCATGAGGGTGACCGGCTCTGAATAACAAGTATGAAAACAATGTTAGGATGAAGGTTACTCCATGGATTGGTGAAAATTGTAATGAGATTTTGGCTAATATTCAACATTTGAAAATAATCTTGTTACAAGAGAAATTCTAGTGCATCCAGCTTCATCGGGTGGGGAGATGTATTGGAACATAACCTTTTACCTCTGGCAGAGCCAAGTGCTATGCAGATGAGAGTCTGAGAGGAATTAACAGAAATGCATATTAATAATGTTCTTGACTTTCTAAAAGAGTCTGTCAGTGCAGTAGTAACTCTAGAAGGGAAGAATATCAGAAGTCTTAACTCTTGGTGCACCAATACTATTTATCATAATCCATAAAAGGCAAGGTCCAAGTCTCAACCAAATGATGGCTTTTTTTTTTGAGATCAGAATACTGTCTCAAGTAACATAATTAAATTTAAAGGCATATATACTTCTTTGGTGAGTTTATGGGGAATCCTCCACCATCCTCATAATGAAGAGACTAAGTGAGAACAGTAGGTACTGTTAACACATGGCCAGAGACCACCAAGAACAGCCCACAATAGAACAAGAGTTAGTCATTCACATGGCAGCATCAAAGGAGTCATGTCCTGAAGAACCACAGTGAGTCTTAGGAAGGTGCTAGAAGGGCTTTTTAGCAGCTTTGGGTGTGCATGTGGATGTGTGTGTGTGTGTGTGTGTGTGTGTGTGTGTGTGTGTGTGTGTGTTGTAAGAAAAGCGTAGAGACTTCAACTAGGCATGGTGCCACACAGCTGTAATTCCACCACCCAGGAATTTGAAGTCAGAGGAGTACAAGGGTGGACTGTTCTACAAGTTGAGTTTAGGCCAACCTGAGCAACACAGGAAGATCTTGTTTTTAACGAAACTGAAATAAAGAAGCTGGAGAGAATTCAATGGTTAAGAGTACCTGCTGTGCATATATGAGGAGCTGAGTTCAAAGCTTCAACATCTACATACAAAAAGCTAGGCATTGTGACACATGTTTTTAACTCCAGAGCTGTGGGAATAGAGACAGGAGGATTGCTGGTACCTGGAGCCAGTGTAGCTCCAGGTATAATGTGAGACATTACTTACTCAAGAGAGCGAGAGCAGGTGTGAAAGAGCAGGCCACTCTATGTTCTCCTTTGGTCCTCATGGGGGCACAGTCATCAACCCCGCACCCTCTCCAGATATACCACAGGGGGAGGAGAATAAAATGATAAATAAATAAAGTGATATGTAAGGGATGAAGAGATGGCTGAGCAGCTAAGAGCACTGGCTGCTCCTCTTGGCCTCATAGAGAAGAGTGGCGGTAAACTCAACACAGAGAGCCATTAGCCATTGACCTTAGACTAGACCTAAAGGTTGATATTTGCAACCCACAAAGGGAAAGTCTTTGTGGAGAAAAGAGCAAGGGATGGAGGAAGGGTTTAAACAGGGAGATTACAGAAAAGAACAGGGAAAGAAGAGAAAAAGACAAAACAGGAGATACACAGAACCACCTTCTAAATCTATAAGGTTCCTTGTAGTGTTCTAAACAAGAATCTGTATATTATACAGAAAGAACTCACAATATATACAAATTCTTTTGGAAATTTGCCAGATCTATAGCAAACACTTTTCTGATGCTCTTCTATCTTCCTTGGGGTTTTGAACATAGTTCTTTATTTGTTTGTTTTGTTTTTGTTTTTTGCAATAAAGGAGATATTTAGACAAAAATCTTCTCTTAAATTTCTCTTATAAACAGCTGAGGACAGCTCTGTACTGAGCTCCCATTTCCAGGTCTACTGACTCTACTTGTCCATTTATTCCTCAGGCAGCTATTGAAGGGACCCTCGTACTGCCAATTACTTGTGTATGGACTCCAGATAAGGCACACACCACACCCAAACACCACTTTCAAATACAAGGAAATTCCTATTTGGGTGGTGTTGGGTGGGGGAGGGTTGAGACAGGGTTTCTCTCTGTAACAGTCCTAATTGTCCAGGAAGTTGCTGTGTAGACCAGACTGGCCTCAAACTCACCTCTGCCCACTGAGTGCTGGGATTAAAGTCATGCACCACCACCACTTGGCCAGAATCTTTATTTAGTAAGACAAAGAGAGAAGGTGGTTGGATCTGAATTGTGTAGAAACAGCAGTAAATAGCTTTGTAGGAGTTAATTTTAGGAGGAAAAAGAGGGAGGTCTGCGTTAGAATGAGCTAGAATGGGCTGGTAAGTTCTGATTGGATATGTTAATTAGGATAGCCAAATGGGAATTTTTGGTTGCTGGACCTTGAAACTTTGGAAGTTGAACCTTGGTGTTCAGTCTCAGGAATGAGTCAGGGATTACAAGCGGGCCAAATAAGGTGTTGATGGCTAGCTTTAGGAATGTAATCTAATGATGTAGCAAGGGAGAGGGAAGAGAGGAGGGCAGAACTTGCTAGAGCCCTTCAGCTATGGTTACAGATGGGGATGAGCATGGTTGAGACGGCAGGAGCAGGAAGGAACGTCCCCTCCATTAAAAAACAAATCAAGTGAAAGTAAACTTCAACATGGACAAATAACTCATGGCCGTCAAAACTGAGATGTGGAGTTCTCACAAGGGTCTGTGCTGTAGCCTGCAGTGCGTGCTCTAGGGCCCTACAGTACAACGTGATGTTTGTGATGGAGAACTGTGAAACACAGAAACTGTTTCTTGAGAACGCTGATCGTGTTAACAATGTACTAGTAGTACAGTGAATAATCTAACACACATTAACATCTTCAGCACTTTTGTTACCTTAACTTGGCCACCCCAAATTAGATTGAGAGTAGATTTTGAGATATGTCCTAGTAGAGAGGGAGAGAAAATGTGTTCAATAGGGTTCCATTGCTGCCCCAGAGGTGCTCGATGAGAGGAACTAGAATTCCATGGAAGAAATTGTAAACTCAGAGTCTGAATATAATTATAAATGCCTAGCTGGTATCTTAGGCTTATTACTAACTAGCTCTTACACTTAACCCATAATTCTTATCTGTGTTTAGCCATGTTGTTTGGTACCATTTCTCAGTATGGCATACTTATCTTGCTTCCTCTGCATCTGGATGGTGACTCCTGATTCCGCCCTTTCCAGCATTCTTAGTTTGGCGTTCTCTCCTGACTTTTCTGCCCAGCTACTGGCCTGTCAGCTTTCTATTTATTTATTTATTTATTTATTTGTTTGTTTGTTTATTTATTTATTTATTTATTTATTTATTTATTTTTCTGAGACAGGGTTTCTCTGTGTAGCTTTGGAGGCTGTCCTAGATCTCCCTCTGTAGACCAGGCTGGCTTCGAACTCACAGAGATCCACCTGGTTCCTGTCAGCTTTTTATTAACCAATGAGAGTAATACATATTCATAGTGTAGAAAAGGATTGTTCCACAGCAAGAAGCGATTTTTCAGCCAAAGTGGGTTTTAAAATGTGTTTTCTTCTTGGCCCCTTACCCTTACTCAAAATTGCAAGTAGTGCCAATAACAAATAACACAACAGAGAAGAGAGCCAGACAATTAGAGATTAGAGATTAGATTAGAGAGTTCAGAAGACAAGGCAGGGACTGTCATACTGTTCCCAGAGGTGCATAGCATATTGGAAGGACACAAAGCTACCCATAGAAATTACTGATACTATAATCATGAAAATAACAAGCTCAGAGCAGCAAGCAAATGCTAAAACGTACAGGGATTAGGGATTGTTCCGAAGGGAGAGGTGTGACAGGCAGGTGTTGAGGGAGGAGCGTAGCATGGCACACACACAATCGGGATCCATAAAGATTGACAACATCTCCATCAGTCATAATTTTGAAGAAACACAGGGAGGAGATATAATAATCAATGATACTGTATCATCATCTCTAGTAAAGATTAAGAATGATTTAACGGTTAGGTGGTGGTGGCTCATGCCATTAATCCCTGCACTCAGGAGGCAGAGGCACATGGATCTCTGTGAATTTGAGGCTAGCCTGGTTTACAGAGCAAGTTCCTGAACAGCCAAGGCTACACAAAGAAACCCTGTCTTGAAAAACCAAACCAAACCAAAACAAGAATGATTTAACCTTTCTCTAGAAATCCTTTGTCAACATTGATAGCCTCCAGGTTCTGTTTATTCAATATGGTAGAATATAGTGTGAAACCTTACTTCACTTTCTTTTTAAATGTGCAACACAGAAGACTCATTCAGTTTGGATGAACTGAATAGCTAACTTTTTCTTTTTTCTTAGGTTGAAAGTGATTTTCATTTAACTCATGAGATCAAGCTGAAGTAAGAAACAATACCATTAAATGTTCCTCACAATTATCAGCACTAAATCTAAAATCAACAGGCCCTCCAGAACAGGTATTTAAATTCCATTTAAATGAGTTTATCTGCAGCATGTAATTCAGATGGTTCAGACTCGGTATTTCCTTACAAGAGTACACAGCGAAAACTAACACTAAATTCCAGGCTCCCTTTTTTTATGATCCAATGATATTAAAGCCCTCAGATGCAAAGCAGAGAGACAAATGAGTCAGTTACAATGTCAGAGTGAGTCCCGGGAAGAACCCAAAGGTACCTGACATCATGGGACTCATGTTTGCCTTGCAGAGGCTGAATGGGAAGGCTCTGCTTCTTAAGGCAGAATGTTGGACTGGTAATCATTTTCCTTTAGCCTGAGGAAAGCACTCTTTGCTTCAACATTGGCTTCTGTGGAATTTAACCAGCATCCTCTTGCCAGCTCCCACCTGGACTGGAGTGTGGATTTCTATTGTTTTTATGCTTGGAACCTATAAGCAGAAAATTTAAATTTACTGCGTGGTGTCTATAGTGCCCTTTGGTATCTAAGAGAAACAAATGGCAGTACTTCTTGGAAAAACAAATTCTCAAATAAGGCCCAAGAATCACCTTACAGAGAATACAGTGTGGCAACTGTGAACTAATAAAAATAGGTCATAAATATCTAAGTTGTCAAGGGCAATTGCCAAGGGAAACAAACCTTCCCAAATTAGATGTAAGAATTACTTAATACAGACTTTATTAAAATGAGCGTGTTTAATATATTTAAACGACTAAAAGAAGACATGAAATATTTGAAAAAGGATTAAGATACTTTATATATAAGGGTCACTCCTTGTGGGTGGGAGCTGGAGACCAAACTCAGGTCCTTCACAAGAGCAATACATGCTCTTAAAAATAAATGAATTAAATTTTTATGTATATGTTGGGTCTTTTGTCTGCATGTATATCTGTGTATCATGTCTGTGCCTATTATTCAAAGAAACCAGAGGGGGCATTGGATGCCTTGGTACTGGAATTACAGACAGTTGTGAGCCTCTATGAGGGTGCTGGAAATTCAGCCAGTGACCTGTGTTAGAGCATCCAGAGCTCTTAGCCACTGAGTTGTCTGTCTCCCCATCCCCAAAACTAGAAATCTAAGTGATAAAGTAAAAGTAGAATGAGCAGAAAGGTTCAAACAGTAGGTTAGATATAGGAAACAACTAATACATTGAGTTATATACCTGAACAATAGTACTGAAGACAGGACCAACTGGTTGACCTTTTCAATGAAGCATCTGCTTCTTTCCATTCTGTTGGAACCCATAGGATAGGAGGTGTGCTTTGCTCAGTGACTTATCTGTGTATGACCTGTTCTCTTATTCTTTTAGCTCTCTTCTTCCTCCCCTTTTGGAGTTTCAAACCTATTTTCCTTTCTTGAGAATAGTTAATTACTTTATTTATTCATCATCATCATCATCATCATCATCATCATCATCATCACCACCACCATCACCACCACCACCACCACCACCACCACCACCACCACCACCACCACCATCATCATCATCATGTTCTTTTGAAGCAGAGTAGCACTAGACAGCCTGGAGCACACTATTTACACCAGGCTTGCCTTGAATTTGTGACAATCCTCCTGCCTCTGCCTTCCAAATGCTGAGATTACAGACATGTGCCACCACACCCTTTTTAGGTTATTCTTTCCTCTTTTTTTTTTCTTTCCTGCCAAGCTGTTCTTTCTCATCCTAACTCTTCTTAGCCATGTCATGGGGAGGTAGCACCTCTTCTACCACTTTGCCCAGAAGTGTTGACTGAACACAGTTTTCAAAAGAGAAAATGACAACTTTAGGCTAAAAAATTTGAAAACTTAGACTGATTAAACTATATACCATATAATTTATAAAATGATAAGAGTATGCAACTTGAATTGTCTTATAATCATTAGGTCAATAAAGGAACATGTTTCTAAAGAGAGATATAAGAAAAATGTTTGTCTTTTATGAAATCAACCACAGAGTAGAAAGAAGGAATGTTCCAGAGCAAACTTGTTTTACTATGTAGTCCTGGTTGGCCTGGAACTTCCTATATGTAGACCATACTGGCCTTAAGCTCACAGAGACTCACCTGCCTCTGCCTTCTAAATGCTGAGACTAAAGGAATGTACCACCACACTCTACCAGAACAAATCCTAATACCAAAGTCTAAGAAGAGCAATTTGGTTCATGAGCATAAGTGGAATTTTTTTATTCACAATATTAGCATGTAAGCACAGCAGAATATAACAATTAATCTATCATTACCCTTCTAGGTTTAATAATACAATGATGTTTTAATATTATAAAATTTATTAATACAATTAATCATGTTAAATGTTTAAAGAAGAAAAACCTATCATCATCTCAATAGAAGCTGTAAAAGCATTAAAAAATTATCATTATTTTTGTTCAAGTATTTCGACTATCAGAAGTAGGAGATAAGTTCTCTAAGTTGCTAAAGCCCATATATATAAATCCTAAAGCAAACATTATCTTGAGAGTGGAGATGCTATAGATTTCTTCTGTTTAATGTCCCATTAAGACAATACTTCCTGTTAGCATGGCTTCTAATTCCCATTATAATGACAGTTTAATCCTGCACCAGAATCAAAATTTTAGAGGAAGAAGAAAAACTGGTTAGTATCCATAAAAGGTTCAATTGTCCTTATAGAAAGAAATCTCTATCCTCTACACATACACAAATAAAAAAATCCACCATTATTAGAAGGATCCATTGAGGACAGATTCTGGATATTCATATAAAAATCTGCCTCTCTGTGTATTAGCAAGGAAGATTTTGAAAAATACAATTTGAAAAAATAAATTTGTAAGAGCAGCAATGCATATATGTGATTATATATATTCACCTCCTCCCACCTAGTCAGGGGATAAATCTAATAAAAGCTGTTAAGATCCCCATGGATGTTGTAAAAAGTGCCATTGAAAGAAAATTAGATTGTGAATAATGGTCTGTGAATATTTTTGTGTATGAAATACATACACAAAGTATTCAGAGTCAGATTTCACCAAACTTCTAAGCCTACACACACACACACACACACACACACACACACACACACACACACACACAGTTTCTTTTGATACTTCTTTTACATCTTAATGAATACTTGGTATAGCCAGTATATTTAATTTCAATTTATTTTCAGTACTTCTTTGGCTTTGTATTGGCATTTCATTATTGTGTTCATTTTTATTTTTCTAGTACCTAATGATTTTCAGAGCTTATCATGTATGTGTTGATCATCCATATTTTCTTTGGGGGAATGCCCATCTAAATACTCTGTTTTTATTATTAATTTTTCAAAATACTTGTAGTTGTTTTCATATTCTGGATGTAAGTTCTTTGGTAAGTCTATTTAGAAATAGTTCTAAGTTTGTGGTTATCACTTATTTTGTAGAATAGTTTCTTTGGGTGAACAGCTTTGGAACATAAGATATTCTAAGGTATCCTTTCAAATGTTCAAACTTTATATTTAACAACACGCACACATATACTTTGAGTATATATTGAAATATCTTTTAAAAATTTATTTATGTGTAGATATGTGTCCTTGATTATTTGTGTGTACAACATTTGCATGCAATGCCACAAGAGGCCAAAAGGTGACAGATTCCCAGGAACTGGAGCTGCAGATAATCGGCAATGGCTTGATTTGGGTGTGGAGAACCAAACCTGAATCCTCTGCAAAAGCAGTAAGTACTCTGAAATGCTAAGCCTTCTCTCCAGCCTCAGGCTGGACTAAACTTAACCAATGATACTAAAATTTCTACACAGAAAACCCTAAGACATTTACAAGAGAATTATCCTATTTTTCTTATTTCTAGTTATTTAGAGTTTTAGTAATTAACTCTAAATCTAAATGTAATTGCTAAGGCTACAAAGACTTTTGTGTGTTCATTTTATAAAAGCAGAATTCTTTGTTTCCCTGTGTTCAGATTATTTAGATAGAATGTGGGGTATCAGTGATAAAAGGCAGTAAGGGAGCATACATAAATCATACTTGTTTTGTATGCAGCATTTAAATAAATTATTCATTTGGCATTTACACAATGCAAAATTTACATGATATTTCTCTTGATAAATATCTAGAATCTGCTTTTAGTGCACAGAAATAAAAAAATATGATTTTTGCACGAATCTATATTTTTTTCATTGGATTGGGCCATCAGTGTATACTTTTAAAGATATTTATTTTTATCTTATGCTATGGAAATTTAGCCTGCATGTATGTATGTATACCACATGTGTATCTGGTATTCACAGAGGTCAGTAGAGGGTTTTGGATCTCCTGAAACCTAGGTCCTCTGCAAGAACAGAAAGTGTTTTTAACCTCTGAGTTTTCTTTCTAGCCATCATTATTCACTTTGATCTAGAACTCATGGTCTTCATTTACATGCTTTTTCTTTTTCTGTTTTTACTCATTAAACTTGTTTTAGGGCCGGGCGGTGGTGGCACACGTCTGTAATCCCAGCACTTGGGAGGCAGAGGCAGGTGGATCTCCATGAGTTCGAGACCAGCCTGGTCTACAGAGCTAGTCCAGGACATACCTCAAAGCTACAGAGAAATCCTGTCTCAAAAAACCAAACCAAACCAAACCAAACCACCACAACAAAAACACTTGTTTAATGCATCTTACATTTTTGTGACTGATTTTTATTCAAATTTATTTATTTATTTGTTTCCATTAAAAAAATTATAATTTTGAAAACCAATAACTTAAAGCTGTTGCACACAAAAACAGTTCCCAAACATTCTCCTTTCCTTCTGAAGGTTTTATGAGGCACTGTCCTCACTAACCAGTCTTTTCCTATGAAACTGAAGGGACTCGTTGAGACAAAGTGTTCTGGGTCCATTTTTCCACCACTGCTTAAGACTGGGTGGGAAGTGTGAGACGTAACATTCATTTAGCTTTCTGAGACTTGGTGACGTTGCCAGCTCCAGCAGCCTCCTTGTCCGCACCTTTGATGACACTCACAGCAACTAGCTGCGTCTTGTCATAAAGAGCACATCAATCCAAATGGAAGAAAGGCAGAGATGCTTTCAGTTCACTTGGGCTTGTCTGGGACCACATCAGCATTGGTTGCATCACCAGATTTCAAGGATTTAGGGCCATCTTCCAGCTTCTTACCAGAATGGAAATCCATCTTTCCTTTGAGCTCAGCAAATCTGCATGCTACACGAGCTCTGTGACAATCCCGTACAGGACTATAGTTAGACGTGGCAATGTGGCTGGTGACAGCAAAAATGACCCATCAATGGGAGCAGTTGGCTTCAGGGTGACTATCCTGAACCACCCAGGCCAAATTAGTTCTTTTTCTTGAAGACCTTTTAAAAAATTTATTATTATTTCTATCCCTCCATTTCATTTTTGGACTCTAAAGTAGTAATTCTTTCTCAATTGAGTTTCCAACTTTTTAAACTATTCCCCTATAACGTACTTATATTCTTGTACAACATTTTGGAAAATCTAAATTTAATTTTCCTTTAGCCTTCCCTTTAATTTCCAGTTCTTGCCATTTTGTTTTTTTACTTTATTCTGTTAAAAATAATCTTTTCTTAAAAAAGAATTTCTTGCCTCATGCTAGACACTAACTACTTACTCTTGTTTTTCTGAAAATAATTTTAGATTATTGTGTATATCTCTAATCAGTTTTGTGTTAATTTTATATAAGATGTGATATTTGAGCTTAGATTTGTTTATTTACTCAGTCATTCTGTTCATGGATACCCAAATTACTTCAATGACACTTGTTGAAAAGTCTGGCTTTTCTCCTGGAATTAATTGCCCCCTTCACTTGATTGATTTCCATTTCCCCCCCAAATCAGCTGGGAATATTTATATGTAAGCCTATGTTAGAACATAAGCCTATGTTCTCTATACTGTTCCATTGGTTACTGTAACTGTCCATTTAATAATATCACGTAATATGATTACTGTAGGTACATATTAAATTTTGAAGTCATATATATTGAAACTTCTGTCTTCTTTTAAATTGTTATAGTTGCTAGGGATCCTTTGCCTTTCTATGTAATTCCATACATAATTTCGCCTATAGTTATACAACTGATAATCCTTCCCATGATTTTGATAGTAACTTTGTAAAATATATGTAACTTTGAATGATATGTTATATTGAATTTTAGAATCCATGACATTGCATATCTCTCCATATACCTGGAGGTTCTTTCATCAGCATTGGCTAACATTCATCATGTGAGTATTCTACACATTTTGCTCCATTTATATAAGGTATTTCATTTTTTAAAAAGATTTATTTATTTATTATGTACACAGAGGAGGGTGCCAGATCTCATTACAGATGGTTGTGAGCCACCATGTGGGGGCTGGGAATTGAACTCCGGACCTCTGGAAGAGCAGTCGGTGCTCTTAACCTCTGAGCCATCTCTTCAGCCTTGGTATTTCATTTTTAAAGCAACTGTAAATGGGATTGCATTAAAAACAGCAAACACTTCTTTCCTTTCCCTCACTTCCCCTCTCCTGTGGGTCATTCTTTCCCTTTTTATCCCTTTGTCATGGATGGAGCACATACTCTTATTTCTCAGTAGGTCCTGAGAGTTTTAAAGATCTTTATCATTTTGTAGAATCTCAAATTCACCCAACTTATTGGATTTTGTTTCATTCTTTAGATCAGTGGCTGGCCCCTTGGGATGGAGAGGGCTTATTGATCTGACTTAATGGCAGTCTTAACCAACTAAGATTGGGCTGATTTAACAGAGCATCGGTTAAGTCAGTCCTAAGTTTTTTTCCTTGAATGAGTCTAGTTTCTCAGAAAAAAATGGAATTTTATCTGCTTAGAAGACAAAGCTCTGGATATAAGATTGCCATTCTGTGTACACACACATGCTGGAATAAGGCTTGTCCCGTGAGATTTTCTATGGAGGTTTTTAAAACATGATCTGTTTCATGAGTGCAGTGTCCTAGGTATCGTTAGTGATCTTCCATTTTACTTTGTATCAATTTCTGATAAAGGCAAAGTTAGTGCTTAGACAGCTTGAGTTTCTTAGAAAAAAAACATTTTTTTTAAATAAAAGAAGCATCATTATTTTATTTTATCCTTTGAAAATTTCATGCATTTACATAATGTATCTT
The DNA here is from genome assembly GCF_903995425.1 of Onychomys torridus. NCBI lineage: Eukaryota > Metazoa > Chordata > Mammalia > Rodentia > Cricetidae > Onychomys > Onychomys torridus. The sequence goes on along the minus strand of NC_050459.1, from coordinate 36,723,875 downwards.
GGTCATATTCATGCCCCACTTTCTCTCTCCAATTCCCCAGGTTCTGTCCAGCACATCTCTTTCCACAGCATTGTTGGTAGGTGCACTCTTGATGCTCCAATCCTAACGGAGGAGCTATTGGCAGTTGATAGCTGCGGAGAGAGGCAGAGTCATTTTTCTTTGGGTGGGAGTTGGCATTGGGAGGCTACCCATGTCCCAGTGGATGACCCCACACAAGACCAAGATAGTTAAAAATTCCTGTATGGAGAGGGGTGATTCTTCTGTCTCACCCTTTGCTGGGGAGCTAATGGCAGTTGATGGCTGCTAAGGCACTTTCCTTGGCGGAAGGGTGCCTATTGGTAGGCATCCATCAACTGACAATAGTTCTTCAGGTAGGGGTGGGGTCTTATGTTCAGGTCCTCCATCTGTGATGACAATTTTTTTCTTTTACTGGTTTGATCTATTCCAGGTAACCACAGCTGCCATGAGCTCATGTTTGCAATAACCATTTTGTGTCCAGAGGTCAGCATTTCACACCACTCCTCCACACCCTCCAGCTCTTTTTTCTGCTCTCTCTTCCTTGGTGTTTACTGAGGTTTGGAGGCAGCAGCTCCACACACACTTAGTTCTACGGATGGAAATGCACTGAGAGGTCAAGATTTTATATTTCTGTGTTGCAAACTGATGCCTCTTTGTCCTCCTCCACCTCTACTCTAGCTTTTCAGGTGGCTTGTGCAATTGTATACCACGTCCCTTTCTGCTTTCAGAATTTTGGTGCTTTCTTCTTAAGGATTATCTCTTTTTAAAAGTACTTTTTGCATTGTGAAAATAAGGAGACAAAAAATCCCATTTTATTCCTCGCACATCAGTAGAGGGGTTGAAATGGAGAAAATGTGCGCCTCAGATCAGGTTTTCTGTGTCCCAGATTCACTGAAGTGTCATTTCTAAACTTTCATCTCAGGATTCCTCAGCAGAAATTCTCCCATTGTATAAGTTTCTATTTCATTCCTGTATTATATATTCTCACCATGGCAAATGCAGACTATTTTTTTTTCTGCGACAGGGTTTCTCTGTGTAGCTTTGTGCCTTTCCTGAATCTCTCTCTATAGATCAGGCTGGCCTCGAGTGCTGGGATTAAATGTGTGCGCCACCACCACCTGGCTGCATTTTTAGTGTTTTAATTGTCTTTCTTTTTCATTTTTTCTTTCTCCATACTTCAATATCTATCTACCTACCTACCTACCTACCTATCTATCATCTGTCTATCTATCTATCTATCTACCTATCTATCTATCTATCTATCTATCTATCATCTATCTATCATCTATCTATCTATCTATCTATCTATCTATCTATCTATCTATCTATCTACCTACCTACCTACCTACCTATCTATCTACCTACCTACCTACCTACCTACCTATCTATCTATCTATCTATCTATCTATCTATCTATCTACCTACCTACCTATCTATCTATCTATGTACCTATCTACCTATCTATCTATCTATCTATCTATCTATCTATCTATCTATCTATCATCTTCCCCACTCTTTTGCCCCCTCTTTCTCTCTTTCTTCCCTACTTCCTACCTGTCCTTTCCTCTTTCTCTGATCCTCTTTCTTGTACTTTGTAGTTCAAAATGGCCTTGAAGTCCCTGAAGTTTCCTTCAGTCTCACTAATGCTGGAACTACATAAGTGGACCACCATGCCCACCCCTTAAAACAAAAACGTCTTTCATGGTTCATCATAGTTTTTTAAAGAGAGGACTCAGCATTCAGTTCTGATGTTTCATGTACCCTCTTCTGTCCTATTCACAGCCTCCCTGCTTTGCTGTTATATACTATTGTACGATGATGCCTGATATAACAAATTAAGGGAGGAGGATTTTTTTGGGAAGTGCTCATGACTTCAGAGTGTTCATGTCCTGCATACTTGAGTAGGACATAATGTGTATCATTATGATAATGAAGGGACTCCTTATCTCACAGTGCTCAGGCAGCAGGGACACAATAAGAAACATGAAAGGACAAGACCCAACACTCAATGACACATCCCACTTTTTCCCACTAGGCTTCACCTAAGTTTTCTACAGCCTCTTCTAATATCAGTACCAGCTGGTGTGGTGGTTTGGATAGGTATGGCCCCCATAGATACATGTGTTTTAATGCTTGGCCTATAAGGAGGTGTGGCCTTGTTGGAGGAAGTGTTTCACTGTGGGAGTGGGCTTTGAGGTTTCATATGCACATACCACCCAGTGTGGGCCATAGTTCACCTCCTGTTGCCTATGGGTCAAGATGTAAAACTTTCAGCTACCTTTACAGCACCCTGCCTGCCAGCACACTGCCATGTGTTGTGCCATGATGATAATGGACTAAACATCTGAAACTGTAGGCCAACCCCAATGAAATGTTTTTCTTTACAAAAATTGCCGTGGTCATGGTGTCTCTTCAGAGCAATTGAAACCCTAACTATGACAGTTGGCAATCAATTATGGAACATATGAGTCTGTAGGATGTTTCAGATTCTAATCACAATAACCACTTTCTTCTCCTTGGGCTGCTAAGGAGAAAAGCACCTGGGTCTCATCATTTGCCGACAATTTTCTTAGCTAGAAATTTCTTTAAAAGTCAGATTCTGAAGGATCAATACAGACAGACTAAAAGATGTTTCATATAAAATAAATTTAATGAGCTAAGAAGATAAAAATGAAATCCCTTTTACAATAGAAAGAACCAGAGTTTATGTAGCAATTGGAATCCCTTCAGTGTATTCAGAACAGCATCTAGGTGAATTATATTATATTCGCCAGTATTTAAATCTTGTGGTTGTTATTCATGTTAATACATGCTTTTCAAAATTTCTCTCTCTCTCTCTCTCTCTCTCTCTCTCTCTCTCTCTCTGGGTGTGTGTGTGTGTGTGTGTGTGTGTGTGTGTTTGCGCGCGCGCGCGCGCGCGCGTATGCTAGCTTGTGTGTATGTGCACCGTGTGTGCAATGCCCCCTGTGATCAGAAAATGGGAATAGGATCTTCAGGAACTGAAGTTACAGGTGATTGTGAGCTTCTTGGTATGTGTCCTGGGAACCAAATCTGAATCCCCTACAAGAGGAGAAAGCACTTTTAACTGCTGAGCCGTTGCACCAGCACTGGTGATATATGTTTTTGATTCAGCATCCCACTCTGTATGTATCTTAGGCTGTACCTATGACTATGCAGCTTAAGATGGCTTTGAGCTGCTGGCAATTTTCCTGCTTCATCACTCCAAGCAGGCATAGATCACTACATCTTGCTTAAAAATGGAGATTTCTTAAACAAGGAAACTGACTAAATAAAATGTTGTTCCAAAGAGTAGAGAATGGGACCTCTCATAAAGAATGAAGCATATTTATACACAGTGGAACAGAAACGTCTTCAACTCACATTGTCATAGGAAGAGGTGTAACATGCTCACAACTGAAGAAAACTATGTTCACGCATACCAGGGTATCTCTGAAGGCATATCTCTGAAACCAGTAAGAGGATCTTTCTCTACGTGGGGGAATTGGAAAGCTGAGATGCAGAAAAGAGAAACTCAAATTACATGCCTTTTGGAGTTTTTGAATTCTGTGTATATCCATTGTCTGTTTTAAAAGTAAAGAATTTTTTTTTTTTTTAAATTTTGGGAAAGAAAAGCAAAGAAATAGCAGCAGAGTCACTGAGCTGTGAATACAATAGGAGAATTGCTTTTAAGGGTGCAGACCTTTACTGTGGGAAATGATCTGTAGCTAAAGCATAGAACAGGCCTGCTCTGGACCCCACATGGACACTAACGACTGCTAACAACCAAATCGTTTAGGGACCATTGGAAAACTTCTTATTTAGTGCTAAAATATTGGAGCCGCTATCTATTCTACATCATACAAATGTTGTTTTAGCTTTATGATTGCGTTGGAGAAGCTTCAGGATTCCAGAACTGTCAATCGTTTGCAGTAGTCTCTAACTCTGGCTATGCCCCAGGCTTTCCTATAATATTTAAAAAAAATTAAATTTAGTACTGTGTGGTCCCTCCCTGGAATTAAGAATTAGAATTTCCTATGTTTGGGTCCAAAAACTCTTGGACTGAATTTTTAAAGGCAGGCAGCCGGCAAAGAAAGGGGATTGGCTTGCTACCAGGAAAATTAAATCAACACCATGAGACACCTATTCTAAAATTAGGGCTGTTCTTTCAGCTAGAGGTGAGGAGTGTGAGGCCAGCATGCAGTTGAGGCCAGCACACTATTCAGAAACAATAATTACAGGTACCATTCATTTCCTGAATACACACCGTTTCACCTGCTCTTGCTGCTTTGGATCTGTTTACTGTCATGCACAGCCTGGTTTACGGATAAGCTCTGGAAACTGAGAGAAGTAAGGTAACCACCCCGAGTCAAGAGAGAAGATCCCTGCCTTAATTACTCTGTTCAGATGCTGCTAAATTCTGGATTGATGCAGAGGAAATTGGAGGCTCTGGAAAACCGGAGGGGGAGTGAACTTGGAGAGATGAAATCATGAGTAGACTTTCTATGTACCTCATCTGCAGGGATGCTCTCAGCAAAAGGCTGCTCTGGGATTCACTTCTCTGCTGTTACTGTCTTAGCCTCCTCCAAGTTGTGCTTGCTGGTGAACATTACCTCTTTTTTCTTCCTGCCTATGGTTTTCTTTTACAGTAGTTTGATAGCAGAAAGGTGAGGTAATCCACGACAGAGTTAAGCCAGAAATAGTAGTAAAGGAAACTGAGTCACTGTGCACTCATTAGAAACGTGCTGGGACTAGCCAGCTGTGTGAGGCAGGTTTTTGTTAAAACATTTATGAACACAATGTAAAGTAGGAGGAAGGAGGTATTTGGCTCACAGGTTTTAGACATCATAGTCCAGAGTCAATTGGCTCCATTGCTTTGGGCACGAGAGGAGAAGATCACTCAGAAGGGAGTGTGGGATAGAAGTCGCTCACCATTGAAAAGCAGAATATGGGTCATGTCACAAGATACACCTTCCAAGGAAGTCCTCTAGTGATCCACTTCCTCCCCCTAAGCCCCACCTCATTAACAATTATTTTGTTTTATGTGTATGAGTGTCTACATGTCTGTATATGCACCACATATGTGTCTTACGTCCACAGAGGTCAGAAAAAGGCATTATGTCTCCTACAGCTATAGTAACAGATGGTGGTCAGCCACCATGCTCGTGCTGGGAACTGAGCCCAGGTCCTCTGTAGGAATCTGAAGCCCAGCCTCTTAAGAGAACATCCAGGGGGTTGGGGATTTAGCTCAGTGGTAGAGCGCTTGCCTAGCAAGCCCAAGGCCCTGAGTTTGATCCTCAGCTCCACAAACAAACAAACAACAACAACAACAAAACAAAACAAAACAAAAAAAGAGAACATTCAGCTAGGAAGCAGTAGTGGAATTCATAGGTGACATTAGCAACCTTATGATTCAATCACCTTTGACCACCACCACCAGGTGTTGACTCAGCCTTTGGGGACATTTTATATCCAAACTATAGCATTGACTTGAACAACTGGACTTCTGTCTACTTCCATCTAGACTATCCCTACTTTTGTCTCCGGTAGGGAGCAATGTGCTCAAGCTTCTCTGCCCCCTCTTTCTTCTCATCCCCACGTGCTCTGCTCGGTTCTCCTGAGTGACCCAGTGCCTCCTGAACGTGTCAGGATGAGCCCAGATTCAGAGTTTTTCTATCTCTTGGATTTAATCAAAGTTGGATTTATAATCAGTACTGTGTCTTGTCTACAGTTCTTCAGGTTGTCTGGTTTATTCTCCCAGAAACGGGAAATTTCAAAACAACCACTATAAATGTTTTGCTATTTGTATATGAGACTTGGTTCCTGGCAAGGCTCACAGCCTCCAAGTATATGCTAATTTACCCCAGCACCATCATCAACATACTGTTGGCATTCTTCTACTAGTTAATCTAAGCTTGAAGAACAGTTTCCCTTTCTTCTCACCAGATTTTGCTGCATCACCTAAAATGATCTGAACGTCCATGGAGTCTACAAATTTTGTACCCCATGTTCTTCTTCATTATTTCATTCCTTCTTTCCTGCTTCCCTTCCACCTTCCCTTCTTCTCTCCTTTCTTCCCTTCATCTCTCCCTCCCTCCCTCCATCTTTCCCTCTCTCAATCACTCCCCTCCCTCCCTGTCTCCTTTCTTCCTGTTGAGGCAGGGTTTCACTTTGTGGCTCAGGTTGGCCTTGAATTTAAGATTCTCCTGCCTCAGCCTCTTGAGTGCTGGGTTTATAGTCACATGTTAATATGCCTCAGCAAGAAGTTATATTTTGTCTTCTTCTCTTTTATTAGTCCTCTCTCTCTCTCTCTCTCTCTCTCTCTCTCTCTCTCGCTCGCTCGCTCTCTCTTTTTAAATGTGGAGCTGAGGATAGAACCCAGGGCCTTGCACTTGCTAGGCAAACGCTCTACACTGAGCTAAATCCCCAATCCCTTTTATAAGTTTTTTTAAAGTTACATTTTATTTATTTTGGTGTATGTGTGTTTGCCAAGCAGCAGGCATGTGGAAGTCAGGGAACAAATTTCAAGAGGCAAAAATTCTCTTCTATCATGTGGGTTCCACCAATCAAACTCAGGTCCTCATGCTTGGCAGCAAGCACCCTTCCCCACTAAGCTATCTTGTGGACACATCTTTTCCTTTCTTTTCATGTTTTCCATTTCAATCTATTCTTCCACCAAAGATATGATATTGTTAGTTGTGGCAAAATAACAACTCTCATGTGTACTCAACACCCGATTTTCTTCATCTATTCATCAACATCTAGATCAAATCCATTATTTGCCCATTGTGAAGAGTGCCTTGATGAACAGGAGCATGCAGTTACCTCTGATCCCTTTGGGTATGCATTTGGGAGTGGTGTAGTTGGGTTCTAGTTTAAGATTTTTGAAGAATCTCTAGCCTGATTTCTATAGTGATGTCACTAATTTCCATCACCACCAAATAGTGTAAGATTTCCTTTATAATTACATCTTTATTAACATTTTATTGTTTGTTTTCCTACTGGTAGCCATTTTGATAGGGAACTGAACCAGGTCCTCTGTAGAAGCAGTAATTGCTCTTATTGGATGAGCCATATCTCTAGTCCCATGTTAATTGTTTTGGTGGCATGTGTTATTTATATAAAATAATGGGCTTCATTACGATATATATCGTAATATATATATAATGTACCCCAATCACAGGAATTCAAGGAAGGGAAAGGAGGAAAGAAAGACAAGAAGAAAGAAGAGAGAGGAGGGGGAAGACCAGCAGAATTTTGACCCACTTTCGTGCAGGTACCATGGTAACCATCAGGCTAATACGGGGTATTATGTCTTTTACCATCCTGTTCATTCCAGCAGTATTAAAAGTTGGCTGTTCTACCTTACTTGAGTTAAGGGATTGTATTAAAATTTTCTTGGTCATTTCTTGGAATGGAGGCAATTCCAGCATTTGGGAGGCTGAATCAGGAAGATTGCCATAAGATCGAGGCCAGCCTGAGCTGTATAGCAGAACCTTGTGTTATGAAAAACAAAACAAAACAAAGCAAAATTTATCCAGTTTACTTTGTCCTTGGCAGGTTGACACAGAAAGAAAAGAAATCAAAACAAATTCTTGGGGGAGAATTCATCTTAGACTGTACACCCTAATAAGACAATGCACTGTGTCTTGCAGTTCATTCCTAACAGACTGCTTGCTTCTCTTTTTTTTTGTGAGACTGGATTTCTCTGTGTAGTTTTGGTGCCTGTCCTGGATCTCTCTCTGTAGACCAGGCTGGCTTTGAACTCATAGAGATCTGCCTGGCTCTGCCTCCCGAGTTCTGGGATTAAAGGTGTGTACCACCACTGCCAGGCAACTCTGCTTTCTAAGACCTTGCGTTGAGTCAAGGAGTTATAGATATGCTTTCAGTATATTCTTTTCTACCTCTTCTCCTCTTCTTCCCTCCTATTCCCCTCCTTCGTTGTCATCCTCCTCCTTTTATGAAGAACTAAGACATTCTTCATGAAAGGGAATAGTACACTTTATATAGCAGAAGTTGGAGAAATTAGGATGGAACTGGTCTGGAAGCCTTTTGCCTAAAGATTAGCTCTCTTAGTATCAGAAGGTGCTATACACGCCACCAAGAAAGAAAAGCAATCAATATTCCTACCCAAATGTAAAGCCTATGAACCACAACAAAGACCAGGCGAGCTGTATATCTCCCTAGTTGTTCAATAGTGCCACCTTTAACTTGAGGGTAAAGCGATAGCTGTCTAATTGGACTAAGGGCCTGCTCAATGAGAGGAAATTCATGGCTGGCACTATAATTCTAGGAAATTGCACATGACTGCAGAGGTCATGGACCGTAGAGGAGAACCCACTAATGGCCAGTTTCTGAAACCAGTATATTTTCTAACTCAATTCTAAATACATATCCTTACCCATAGATAAGTTTAGTTCTCTCCTTTTACCAAAGGATCTTCTTACTGAAGCACATGGAGACTATTACAGGTATCTAAAATTGGTCAAAATGCAGGGAATAAGTGACTGTGGGTGCTCAACCCCACACTTGAAACCCCTACACCCAAAGCTCAGGAAAAATCATGGGTGAGGAGGCAGGAGGATTGCAAAAGCCTTCTGAAGACCAGGGTGTCTAGTGTGAGATGGTCTCTTTTTTCTAGACTTGACAGGGAAACTGTTCCCATGAAAGCTCAAAAAATATGGGTGCCTAGTCAAGACCAGCGTACCGATCACACCAGCTGACATGCTACCATAGATAGGGGAGTCCTGCCTGCTGTAAAGGCTGCTGAGAGAGGGGGAAACCTTGTTCCTCAGGAAATGAACCTTCTGAGAGATTATTCAACCTAAGTGCTCAGTTTTAAACTATACACAAAATGGACTCAGTAGTAGTAGTAGTAGTAGTAGTAGTAGTAGTAGTAGTAGTAATATATATATATATATATATATATATATATATATATATATATATGTGTGTGTGTGTGTGTGTGTGTGTGTGTGTGTGTGTGTGTGTAAAGAAACAAAGGTAAAGAGACCAAGAATTTTACTGGGAGTGGAAGGAACATGGGAAGATTTGGAGGGATGAAAACGATTCAAATACAGAACTCATATAGAATATTAAAAGAAATTCTTTAACCAAAAGGGGGAGTATTTCTTTTTTATGTAAATTTTTTTCATTTTACATACCAACCATAGTTCCCCCCCTCCCCCCTCCCCCCATCCACACCTCAGAACAGGTAAGGCTTCCCTTGGGGAGTCAACAAAGTCTAGCATACAAAGTTGGGGAAGGACTAAGCCCCTCCCCACTGCATCAAGGCTGAGCAAGGTATCCCACCATAAGGAATGGGCTCCAAAAAGCTAGTTCATGTACCCGGGCTAAGTCCTGGTCCCACTGCAAGGGACTCCACAAACAGATCAAGCCACACAACTGTCACCCATATTCAGAGGGCCTAATTCGGTCCCATGAAGGTTCCCTAGCTGTCAGTTCGGAGTCCATGAGCTCCCACTAGCTCTGTTAGCTGTCTCTGTGGTTTTCCCCGTCATGATCTTGGCCCCCCCTTGCTTATATAATCCCTCTTCCGTCTCTTCAAATGAACTTCAGGAGCTTAGCCCATTGTTTGGCTGTGGATCTCTGCATCTGCTTCCTTCAGTTACTGGACATAGGTTCTATGATGACAATTAGAGTAGTCACCAATCTGATTACAGTAGATGGCCAGATCAGGAACTCTGTCCACTATCACCAGGAGTCTTAGCTGGGGTCATCCTTGTGGATGCCTGGGACTTTCTCTAGCACCAGGTTTCCCCTTAACCAAAAGAAAAATGTTCAAAGTATTTCAAAAAGAGAACTAGTTATTAAATAGCTTAGTTGTTTAACTCAATTTACTGATTAAAGGAACGACTGAAACACACAGATATTATTTAAGAGCTATTAACATATTAACTTATTTTTAGTTATTTGCCAATTTTTGTCTCATAACTTTTTTACTTCTTGTAGGGTTCTTACTATTTTGTTTCTCTTAAACTCTGTTTTTGAGACAGGGTCTTTCTATGTAGCACTGGAACTTTCTAAGTAGACTAGGCTGCTGTCAAACTCACAGAGACCCAACAGCCTCTGCCTCCCTGAGTGCTGGGTTTAAAGGCTCCCAAAGCCTGGGATTAAAGGCATGAGCCACCACAGCCAATTTACACTGTTCTTTTGAATGCAGGAGTATTTTTACTCACTTTTCCTAGTCTATTAGTTATGGTTTAAAAATCATATTTTTCTATAAGTGAAACTCATCAGTTTTAATGATTTTGTTATTGCTACTTCACAGTTATTTTTCAAATTTGGTTTTGATTTCCTTTCTGATTCAGAATATTTTTAAGGGTGGATTTTAAAGATATTTGTATTTTAGGTCATAAGAATAATACTTCTAATTTTTTTTTTTTTTTGCAATTTGAATGAAGTACATAGCATTCTTTCATTTGGAGAATTACTGAAGTCATGTTTCTTTTTTTTGTAGTATGAAGTACATTTTAAAATAATTTTTTTTTACGTTCTAGAATTTGACACATATAAACAAAACTGTTTTAATAATGATACTAAATCAGTCAGTTGTATCCATTATTTCTGGTATCCTTGATCTATTATGGGATGGATGAATGTGTTAATATCTTTTATTATGATTTTATTTCTATTGACTCCTGCAGTTTTTGCTGACTGTATGAGATTAAAATATAAGGATTCATTAGACTTGTGTTCTCTATTGTAAATTAATCTCTTTAGAATTATAAACTGCCTATCTTCTGCTTTATTTTGCCTTTAATCTAATGTAGCCTGATACTAATGTCTGAACTCCTGTTTATTTTATTTTTTGCTTAATTGTCTGTGATATGTCTTTGTTTATATGTGATTCTGCTCAGTCATTTTCCTTTAGATAAAATACTTTAGCTACAGGTTTTTTTGAAGCAAACAATGTGAACCAATCTTTCTTGTGCTTTTAAAGGAATTGTGAGTTTATCCATTTACTCATTTAGTAATATTTGTTTTATTTTGTTATGTATCCTCTTTTTTTTCAGTTTTCTTTTTAGAGTCCTGTTTCTTGATTTTCATAATATCATTGAGGTCATTCTTCAATTCTCCTCATTGTGAGAGAGGTTAAAGTCATTTCCGTATTTTAATGAATAAAATTATAATATCTCTTGATAAGAGTATGTACACATAATCTATAAGCATATGTATTCATGTGTAGCATAACATACTGTTGATATATATGAATATACTATATATCTGCATGTGAAGATGTGTGTATATATATGTATTTCATCATTATAACAACTTGCTTTGGCACATTCTTACTCAGGAATATAAAAAAATTGACATTCAACAACATCAAGAAACTATCTCAATTTGGTCTTGCAGTTTGGAAGACCTGGTCTGCATCGTCTGTTAGCAATCTTGTACTACCCTTACTTTTGCTTCTAGATGTATTTTCTGGTCTGTATGTATTGATTCATGTAGTCATTCTTTTAGTCAAATAAATCTTTGAAAACTGACTTTACTTTTTTTTGGATCTGTGGAGAAGTGGTGAATAAATGAACAGAAATGTTTGTTTTATATAAAATGGATTTTTAAAAAATTCTGATGCTGGAGATCAAACCCAGGACCTCAGGCATGCCAATCAAGCACTCTACCACTGAGTTATTCCCCTAGCTCCAAATGGGCATCCTGAACACACTCATTTTGCTGAGCAAGAAGTCCAATGAAGAAAGGAAATGTTAATTTTAACTATTTCTGTCTTGAGAGGATGGCGGTCCAAACAAACAACCTGTCAAAGTGGAGAGAATAATAAAATGTCCTGTGTGGAGTGCTCAAAGTCATAAATGGAATGTCTATATCTCACCCACCCCTCCAAGACTCAGGGATGAGGGTGGATTATTTGTCAGAGCAGTGGCTGGGATAGACCAGACTGAAACAATGTCTTCTGGACATAGCATGATCACCACACTCATAAATTCACAGCTGCTTTCATTGATGATCAAGTTAGTCATAATTCCATCATGGAGGGGGAGGGATCTTGGGTCCTAAGCTCTACCTGGGAAGCTCCTGACAGTTGATGGTTTCTGGGATAGAGTTAGTTGTCTAAAAGTGTAGCCCTTGGTAGGTTGAGCATGCTTCAGTGGATGGCCAAACACTCATGAGTATATGGTAGCACAAATTGGATTAAGTGATTTGTTTTGTTTTTTTTTTTTTTGAAACATGGTCTCTCTGTGTTTCTCTGGCTGTCTTGGAGGTCACTCTGTAGATCAGGCTGGACTTGAACTCAGAGATCTACCTGCCTTTACCTCCAAAGTTCAGGGATTAATAATGAAGAGGACATGAAGTTGGGAGGGGTGGATCTGAGAAGACTTAAGGATAAATATGATTAAAATACATTGTGCATATGAAATTCTTGAAGAATTCATATATGTATATATTTACATATAACTAAATGCTGTCTACCTGGAATTATTTTTTTGGACAATTTTCAGGTAAGAGTGGGGTTTTCTCAAAATCAATTCTTCATAACTCATTTCACAAGAAGATAGTGTAATGCTTATGTGGGTTGATTACTCAATCATATACATTTTAATGGACACATAAGGCAACAATAGAATAGTAACAGTGTTTTAAAATTAATTTTATTTTACTTTTTTTTTGTATTGTTTCAAGAATACCTACTATCTATCTTAGTCTAGTCCAAGCATGTTTGGAACACTTTACCCCTCCATTCTAGGGCACTGTGCTTTCTGGTTGGCTGACAGCAGTTGATGTTTTCATCTTTTCTTCCAGCACAGTCATTAGTAGTAATACTTGTACTTTTCTTACAAAAATCAAAAACTATCTAGGTCACTCATAGGATGACTCTCTAGGAGAAACTGATAGAGACAAGGCAACGTTCAGAACAACATTTGTGATAGATGGGCATTTCTCTAAAAGTGGAAGAGAAAAATTTACACCCATAAATCTGTTTTCTTGAGAAGCTCCTAAACTATTTGGCAGGATGCTCCAGATGGTGATAACCCCTTGCTGGGCTTCTGAGGTAGACTTCTCACTGTGTTAACCCTCTGTATTTGAACTGCAAGGCTCTATTATTTAGGCAATATAATTTAAGCAAAACAATGTTTGGCAACTTGAAGCAAAATTCTATAGAAACCATGGATGTTGATTAAAGCCTCAAAAGTGGTAGATCTATAAATGATCACAAACATCTGCTGAGAAAATCTTTCTTTTGAAGTTTATCATACCCATTGTAGAGTTACTTCCCATGAGACTCTTAGAAAGAAAGTCACTACTCAACCCTTATGGTTATTATTCATACTCTTTCCTCTTGATATTGTTCTGCAAAGGATATACACAGCTTTCCCTCATTCATCTATTCAATCACTCACTCACTCACTCACTCACTCACTCATGCATTCTTCATTCATTCATGACTTATTGTTCTTGCTGGTTTTATGTCAACTTGACACACTTAGAGTCATCAGAAAAGAAGGATCCTCAACAGAGAAAGTCTATGTCTCCATAAGATCAGGCTGCAGATAAGCCTGTAGGGCATTTTCTTAATCAGTGACTGATGGGGGAGGGCCCAGCCCATTGTGGGTGGGGCCATCCCTGGGATGGTGGTATTGGGTTCTATAAGAAAGTCGGCTGAGCAAGCCACTGGGAGCAAGCCAGTGAGCAGCACTCCTCTCTGGCTTCTGCATCAGCTCCTGCCCCCCACTGAGCTTGAGTTCCTGTCCTGACTTCCTTTGGTGATGAACAGCCATATGGAAGTGTAAGGCAAAATATCCTTTCCTCTCCAGCTTGCTTTTTGGTCATGGTGTTTTGTCACAGCCATAGAAATCCTAAGACACTAATTCTTCACATTTAAAGGGTTACCCATTTAGAAAACAGATTTCACTATCCTCCTTGCTCGTTAATTGTAAGCCATTCATTTGCTCATCTTTCACACAGCTCTAATATGTAACGCTTGGACCATATTTCAGTGGCTTTACCGTTTCAACATTTAGCACCTCACATGTGTAATACTGGAATTTTACAGGAATGAATGACTTTGAATGCCATATTGAAATACAAAGGGAAAATTATATGCTCAGACATACATTTCTGGAGAACTGGTGCTGCTGAGTCATCGGCCATGGGTCTGTGTCCCCACCTATCAGAAAGAATACACTGGAAAGGCATACACTGGAGCCATGGGAGCAGATTTATTTAAGAGCCTAGGTACTTGCCAGTTTGCTATCAGTCATCTGCCTCTTGAAAGGACAGAATAAGTTACCCAGGGCAGCGTCAAGGAAGATTTCATTTCAGATTGATGTTTTCTTCTCAGATATCCACTTCTTCCATCCTTTCAGCCAGACTCACTGATACAATGTCCAATAAATAAATATCTCTGCTTGCACTATGTCTCCTGAGCCAAACCAATTACAGGAGCATACATCTCACTTCAGGGCAGAGTACCTGTGCATGTGTATTGTGCATCCCTTTTACTTACTTCTCCTGGTCAGACACCATCCTAGACCAAGCCTACAAGTCTCCCTTCATTTCTAGAGCCACAATATAGCTATATCTTACTAGAATTGTCTTAAAGCTTTCACAAAGCATTCTATAGCAAGTTATCACACCAACTTTTAAATCTCTTCTACAAATAAAGTTGTTTAAAGTGTTTCTGTACATAGCTTTTCATATGGATTGATGGTTCTACTTTTTTATCTATAAATATTCTGGGTATGTCATATGGTACATATCTATTTAATCTTTATAAGGAAATGCAAAACTGTTTTCCAAATTTCTATATGTTTATGCTTCCTCTCCCCCTAAGTATATGATAGTATCAGTTCCTCCATGTTCTCAGCAGCACTTCATAGGTCAGTTGCCTTAATTTTAGGCATTTTACTGTATATATAGTCATATCTCTGTAAACTTTTTAAAACTAATTGGTTGTATTTGGGGATGTATAAATTACTTCATATTTAAAAATATTTTTATCCAAGCATACATTCTTTTTTTATTTTACAACTTTTTTTTAGAGATGTATTTATTTATTATGTATACGGTGTTCTGCCTTCATGTATGTCTACATGCCAGAAGAGGGCTCCAGATCTCATCATAGATGGTTGTGAGCCACCATGTGGTTGCTGGGAATTGAACTCAGGACCTCTGGAAGAGCAGCCAGTGCTCTTAACCTCTGAGTCATCTCTCTGGCCCTAATTCAGAAAATTAAAAAAATTTCATGAATTTTTTTTAAAGCTTATAATTTGCCATATAACAAATTGATTTTTATCTGTTCATCTATTTCACAAACCCATGTTAAGCACTTATTATATGTTGAACTCTGAATTGAAAAGGCACTAGCTATCCAGAAACAAATTAAATATTGTTCTTGTATTTGTGAACTTTGAAGTTCAGATGGCAGAGCAAATAAATTGGATCAGTTAACAAATTATGGTAGGAAGAGGAATTGATTCAATGGCTCTTCTAATTGACACATGAAGAAA
Source organism: Onychomys torridus (assembly GCF_903995425.1). NCBI lineage: Eukaryota > Metazoa > Chordata > Mammalia > Rodentia > Cricetidae > Onychomys > Onychomys torridus. Next base: position 36,708,363 of record NC_050459.1, on the reverse strand, counting down.
AAGAAAAAATACAGACACTAAATTATCTCAATATTGAGAAACACAGAAAAGGGAGAGCAAGCAAAGCACATGAGAAGTGAAAATTTGAAGTTGTCTTCTTCAGCTGTTCATTTGTCTTATTCAGCTATTTCACCAAATAATCCAATCAATAAGTATATAAGTACACTGAACACAATGCTCAAAAAATATATATACAAAAGTCCAATAAACACATGAAGAAAATTCAAAACCCTTTAGCCATCAGAGAATGCAAACAGAAACTGCTTTGAGGTTCCATGTCATTCCAGCCAGAGTGCTTGCCAATCAACAAACAAACAAATAAGCTAACACAACACACACACACACACACACACACACACACACCCCTAAAAAGAGAAACTGTTGGCAAGGATGCCAGAAAACAAAAACAAAACAAACTTATTTCCTGCTTGTAGGAAAGTGAATTGGTCCAACTTCTAGAGAAATCATTATGCAGTTTCTCCAGAAGACTCAATGTCTAAGTGCTAAATGGTCCAGCTGTACCACTCCTGGTATACACGTGAAGGGATCCAAGTCAGCACACAATGGAAGTGTCTAAATATTCATGTTTATTGCAGCATTATTCATAGTAGTCACAGTATGGAATCAGCCTCGTGTATGTGGTGGTTTCAATGAGAAATGCCCTCCATAGGCTCCTTTGAACACTTGACTCCTAAGTTGTGGTGCTGTTTGGAGAGATTTAGGTGATGGCCTTGCTGGAGGAAGTATTTCATTGGGGATAAGCCTTGAAATTAAAAGCCTCATGCCATTCCCTATGTATGGATTGAAATGCAATCTCTCAGCTTCCTGCTTCTGCTCCCATGCCTGCTGTTGTTGTTATGTCTCTTCACCACGGTGGACTCATCCCTCTGCAATCGTAAGACAAAATAAACTTCTGTAAGTTGCTTTTGGTCATGGTATTTTTATAACAGCAACAGAAAAGTAACTAAGACAGTGTCCTCCAACTTGAGGATAGAAGAAAAATGAGATACGTGTTCACCATAGACTATTATTCAAACATGAAGAAAATGAAATTATGTCATTTGTAGGCAAATAGCCATAATGAAACCAGAGATCACTGTGGTATGCAAAACAAGCCAGACTCAGGAAAATATATACTACGCTTTCTTTCATGAATGTAATCTACATTACAAATAAGCAAACTTGAATAAGGTGGACTGTAACTAGAGTTTTTTCTCCAGGTTCTGCCAAGCCCCAGCAGTTGGACATCCCACTTATAAAATAAACACATAGACACTTATATTATTTATAAACTATATGACCATGGCAGGCTTTTAGCTAGTTGTAGGTCAGGTCATTATCCCTCATTACTCCTGGACAATGTTTGATAACCATTCCTTTGTATATAGTCTTGTATAGGTTAGAACCCCTCCCCCCCCCTTTTTTTTCCCCGAGACAGCGTTTCTCTATGTAGCTTTGCGACTTTCCTGGATCTCGCTCTGTAGACCAGGCTGGCCTCGAACTCACAGAGATCTGCCTGCCTCTGCCTCCCGAGTGCTGGGATTAAAGGTGTGCACCACCACCACCACCCGGCTAGAACCTTCTTATTTAGACAAAAGGGGGAGATGTAGTGTGTAGCCATTCCAGCTTTGACCTGGAAGTTCCAAACCCCATTGAGGCTTCAGTAACAGTCATGCCTACAAGGCTGGGCTGAGAAAGGATGCTGAAGACCCAAGATCCAGATGGGTGGGCTCTCTTGGTCCCTGGATGCTGGATGTAGACGGAGCAGAGTTCTCCAGAGAACACTGCCGGACTGTACCATGCCTTTCCCAGACCCTGTTACCTATCCCTTCACTTGTAAGATACCCCACAAAATAAACCTCCCTTTTAACTACATGGAGTGTCCTTAACAGTTTCACCAATAGTGGACTATTTGGGAAGATAAAGTGATCTAGGGGGAAGGCCTTTGAGGTGGTAAATATGATAAATAAGAACCTCTTGAAATGAATGCACAAGAATGCTCTGATTAAATCTACTGTTTTTAATGAAGAATATATAGCAAGGAAAAAAAAGAACTCTGAAATTGTAAGAAATATATGAGAAAGAAAATTTAGATTTCAAGACAAGAAAGATTCTTAAAGCAGGGCATAGCAATCAGGTACAAATATGAACTTACGGTTCACAGCCTTGAGCCTGACATGAACCCTGGGGCTTTGGAAAAGAGAGTCTGGCAGTAAACTAGAGAAGGTATTGATTATTTAAAAAGTAATCTCAAAGAGGTCTTAGTTCTTTTTTCTTGTTGGTTGCTAATTTTATTTTTACTTTAATCACACTTATTAATATGGCATTATTTATCATTATTCTTAGCTATGTGTTGTTATATCAACTTTTGTACTTTATTTTACTTTTTGGTACAACTATAATAATGAAAGAATTCCCTTTACTATACTAGAGAGATAGACTTTAAGTATCTACTAAAGAACTGTGGGAAAATAATATCAGAATGAAATTCTGTCCTAAGGTCTTAGCTGTCACTAAATTAGGTTGACACTGTTACAAATCAGTTCCTTATTTAATTCATCCTTACCCTTTGAATCTTTTAAAAGAAAGATTAATTAATTTATTCATGTGTACGTGTGTGAGCCTGCAGGAACCTGCAGTGGCCAGAAGAGAGGGTTGGATTGCCTGACACTGGAGTGACAGGTGGTGGCGAGCTGCCATGTGTTACTGGGAAACAAAGTTTAGACCTGTACCAGGACAACCAGAGCTCTTAACTGCTGAGCCATCTTTCCAGTCTGTTGTCCCTTGAATCTCACTTTCTACTTCAACCATTGGCTCATTTCAAATAAAACCTTTGCTCTGCTCTTCAATTTAGTGTTTTCCCATTTTCTTTCTAAACCTACCTCTTTCTATACAATATATATGGACACAATAGCCTTTGGCATGCCTTTGAGATGTGTGGGTAATACCACCCAAGAGAACTCTATCAACCACTGATTTACTGAAGCAAAAGGATGCTGGCATCACTTACAAGGAGTCAGAGAGTTTGTTTTCCAAAAAGAAACGGAGAAATACAGTTAATACTTTATGTGTGTAAGTTCATCACTGGTATATTTCACAAAACGTGGATCAAAAGACATTTAAAGAAAACATTGGGTCTATGTGGAATATAGAATTTTGGTCATTATTTTCCCCTAAATATAATACAAAACTAATTACATAGTATTCATAATGTGTTTAATGTGATAAGTAGTCTAGGGATGGTTTATAGCAAAGGCAGAACTTGTATAGATTACATGCAAATTCAATGCGATTTTATGCAAGCAACCAGAGAACTTGCAGATTTTTATGTTCTCAGGGGTCCTCAAAGAATCCCCCCAATGACTACCACATCTCACTCCTGAGAGGCAATGGCTTCATTTCACCAGAAACACGTAGTACAAAGTTATCGATTAAAATACATGCGATGGCTTTGTACAAACAAAGAGCCATAAGAGTAAATCTTAAGAAATAGTTATTTTAATAGGTCAAACATGATGGACTATCAACAATTTAATAGACTTCAGTATAATATTTCCTTTATGAATGAGGCAATATGAGTAGGAAGTTTTGTTGCTTTTGAAGTCTTACAGGGCTGGGATGTGAAGAAGTGTAGTGTGATAGTTTATATTGTTATTAAGTCCCAAAGTGAAGTTGTGTATTGTTTGGGTCTTCTATTAATTAGGTTTAGTACTACTGTGATGAAATGTTGCTGGGTCCTAATGACTCCATCTGGGGAAGGGGTCAATGATACAGACACTGGGAGTCAGGTGAAGGCAAACAGCAGACTCGTTTATTCAATAACAGGGAAAGCCTTATATATCCTCCTCCCAGAATCCAGGCTGTGTCCCAATTTGGTGACATTGTGTGATTGATTATCCCTCAGTGGCTGGTCACCATCAAGAACTCTGACAGCAATCTGGTGGCATTGTGTTGTTGCCTCTCATTAGCTAGGCATGATCAGAAACTCTGACAGCATCTGTTGCTAGGCCCTCAGGCAGAACCCAGTTTGGCTCATAAGGAAGTACGTTGTATGCATGCCTTGGGAACTGATTTGAGCCAAATTTTCTCAACCCAATGGGCCTGTTCTACTACAATGAAACACCATGACCATAGCAACTTGGGGAGGAAAAGGTTTATTTGGCTTATACTTCCACATCACTGTTCATCATTGAAGGAAGTAAGGACAGGAACCTAGAGGCCGGAGCTGATGCAGAAGCTATGGAGGGGTGCTGCTTACTGTCGTGTTCCTCATGGCTTGTTCAGCCTGTTTTTTTTATAGAACCCAGGGCCATCAGCCCAGGGATAGCCCCATTTACAATGGGCTGGGTCTTTCCTTATCAATTACCAATTAAGAAAACATCCTACAGGCTTGTCTACAGCCTGATCCTAAGGAGGCATTTTCTCAGTTGAGACTACATCCTCTCTGATGACTCTATCTATGTTAAGTTGACATTAAACTAGCCAGCACTGCTCTATCTAATGAGGCTTTTTATCCTTTCGTAACAGCTCATTATTGAAGATAGATTTAGAAAGAAGAAAATGGGTGTCAATTCCAGCAGAGGAAAGATTTTTATAATTCAATATTTTTTACTAGATTAAATAACAAAGGGGTTGTACTTTATATATAATTGTTTTATTTTCCTTTTTATGTGATCTTATATTTATATATTAGTTGCTATAAAATTTGTTGACAAGAATTGTTTGCCCCTCTCTCATTTCTGTCCTTTCCTCCTTCCCTTCTCTTTCTTTTCCATCTCTCCTTTACTTCATTCTACTTAAGGCTCAAAGCATTCTTTGGTTAATAGTTTGTATATATATTTAGAGTAAACACATTTAAATGTAGGGCTATAACTTTAAGCATTACTTTGATTAGGTCCCATGGGAACTGCAAGTGAAGTGTTTTGTTTACAGTTTCTAAGCAGTATGTTATTAATTCAATTATCTTTTGACCAAGTTGCTATGTAGAAAAGTAAAAGTACTTCGAAATTTCTCAATGTATTGTACTTGATTTTTTGTTTAAGCTTCTATAAATAATTAAAACATTATACAAGTTATATTTAGAATTTATAAAGTACTGTATGTCTATAAACATTGTGTAGCAAGATAAAAAGCAAACTCCATTATGCTTAAGTATTTATGTAAGGCCATTTAGCAAATATTTTAATCTTTTCCCACACATATACTTATTTTTGTAGAACTGGACAAATAACATGGGTTTTTTAAATAGTCACATGCTTTGTCTTAATTTATTTTTATAATTGCTCCAAAAAATATAAGGGGTTATTCGTTTATCATTTTATGCCATTAGCACTTTAGACATTGCTCCACAGTGTTTACAATGACTAATTCTATTGGTATGCATGATATCCTAATGATTAAATGTGCTGAAACTTCAGATGTTTTATCATTGGGAATTTAATTTTTTTTCTATTTGTAGCTATAATAAACAATGCTGAGTTGAATTTATAACATTTTCCCTGTTTTAGAGTATTTCCTTAAGGCAGATTTACATAAATGGGTATCTGGCACAGAAAGTATGAAATATTTTTATGACTCTTAATATAATGCCAAATCACTTTCCTAAAGTGTTGGAGCATTTAAAAATGCAATCAGGGATGTGTGAGAGTACCATTTCTTTATTCCCTTGCCAGCATGAGATATTATCATTTAAAATATCTTTTCCTAATTGAAGAGATTTGAAAGGGGAATGTACTTTAATTTGCATTTGCTTTCATGTTTTATAAATGTGTTTATGTGTTTCACTTTCTATTTTGTGAGCTATTCTTCCTGTCTTTTGACAATTTTTATACATTCAACTGGCATAATATACATCATTTTATCTGACTTCAACACATTATTAGTAAAGCATATCCCATTGTTTATTTCCTTCCAGAATAAATTTTTTATAAGTTCATTAATCAAGGCAATAAGGGCAGGGCCTGGATAGATGGCTCAGAGGGCTAGAGCACTTGATACTCGTGCAGAGAACCCAAGTTTGATATCCAGTGCCCACAGATACTTATGACTGTATCTTCAGAGGACTCAGAACCCTCTTTTGGTCTCTGCCAGCATTTGAATTCTCATGTACATACATAGATACAGATATCCACACATAATTAAAAAGAACAATAAAGGTAATAGTTGGTATTAATTGTATGTCTTAGTTAGGGTTACTATTCCTGTCACAACACACTATGATCAAAAGCAACTTGGGGAAGAATGGGTTTATTTGGTTTACACTTCTGTATCACTGTTTATTATTAAAGGAATACAAACAGGGTAGGAAGCTGGAGGTAGGAGATGATAGAGAGGCTGTGGAGGAGAGCTGCTTGCTGGCTTGCTTCTCATGGCTTGCTCAGCCTGCTTTCTTATAGAACTCAATACCACCAGCCCAAGGATTGCCCCACTTACAATAGGCTGGGCCCTCCCCCATCCATCACTAATTAAGAAAATACCCTTCAGGCTTTCCTGAAGCCTGAGCTTATGGAGGAGGCATTTTCTCAATTGAGGCTCCCTCCTCTCAGAGGACTGTAGCTTGTGTCAAGTTGATATAAAGCCAGCATATTATTCAATGCAATGTAGATTTAAAAAAATGTATTCAATGTAACTTACATTCTATTTGATTAAATACATTCATGAACTATATTGTAATTAAACTCATAATACGTGAAAAGTATTAGTCTACAAAAATATCCAGGAAAATATAAAAATCACTCAAAAGTCTCCAAAAGAGTTAGTAGTTGCAACCCAACTGTAGTTTGCCAGTTTTGTTCATACTTTTATTTTTTAAAGGCAGGATCGATCTAGCTATATAGCCTGAGGTTGGCCTTGAACTTGGGATCTTCCTGCTCAAACCTTCCAGTTCTGAGGCTATGGGTATATACTACCATGCTTGGCTCTCAATTTTTGAGTTTTATTTAGTTGTTTTTGTGTGATCACTTTTTGCTTCGATGGACTGATTACATTAAAACCACCTCCATGAATCCAGGAGAAATATATTTTTCTCTTAAAAAGGAGAAACGGCTTCTAGCAATTTCTACCTAAACAGCTGCTTCTTCATGGACCTTCAAGGCTTCAGATGGTCTCTTGGGTGTCAAGGAATCAGAACACAGTATGTTAAGGATATTTACTGCCCTGCATAATTATTCTGGCCCTACTAATGAGCAGATCCATTTTGGACAGATCCTTATGAATGCGGTTGGGCCCATTCTTTACCAGGCTAGTGTCATTGGCCATCAGGCAGTTCTTCTTACATAGAAAGTAATGTTGCTGTTGCACCTTTATATTTCTGCCATGTGCCCTTGTATTCTAGATGAAGTCTGTTATATTAGCAGAGTACAAAAATCTATGAGTAGGGGAGATGAGGGGCTGAGGAGTGTTAACCAAGATGAATGATGTTTGAAAAAGCCACACAGAAACCTACTATCTTCTAACCCAATAAAAACATATAAAATGAATTTAAAGGAGCATATTCTGCAGGGTTAGTTTTGATCCTAGAAGCAGAAAGATACTGAACAAGAATCTCAGAGATCAATGTTGTTCATCAGGGAAGCTGCAGAGTCCCTCCAAAATAAGACAGACTTTTTCTTTCTGATTGGTTGTCAATCAGAACTAGGTGATAAGACCCCATTGCTGAAGTTACCACCCACCATGGTTCCAAGATATAGAGAATCCAACTGGAATTGATCTAGAAACTTCCTCACTGCTGGCTAATTTTCAAAGCACTAAAAGCTGCTCTACAGTAAGTTTCAGGAAGAAAAGACATCACCAGTTTTATCCAGTAGTGAGATCTCTGAACTACATCAACCTGTCTGTCAGGTAAGAGGAACCCACATGTGTATTAGTGGATGACTGCTATGGAGGTAACCAATTGCCCTTCACAGTAGGGAACTCACACCTGGTATCATAAACTTGGTTCTATGGAGGAATTTACCACTGATGTTAAGATTAATAGACATAACATTAAACTGTTTTCTACATAGCTGTGTTTATACCCCACAAAAGCTACTTTCAACCCTAATAGGGAAGTCTGTCTTTACACTGAACTGAATGGTGGTGAATGCAAGAGACTCATGGTTGCCCAAGATGTCAAGAATGAGTGACAGATGAGGGCTCTAGACAAGTTTCTTATAGTACCCTCTCTACGGCTCATGGAAAAGGGGAAGGAAAGAATGTAAGAGCATCTGCCAAGCAGTGGTTGCATAGCTTTTAATCTCAGCACTTGCAAGGAAAGGGCTGGGGAATTGCTGTGATTTCAAGGCCAACCTGGTCTACAAAGAGACTTTCAGGACAGCGAGGACTGTTGCACAGAAAAATTCTGTCTTCAAAAAAATAAAAATAAAAAAGCCAAATTAAGGAAGAAAGAAAGAGAGAGAGAAAGAAACAAAGAGAGAAAGAAAGAAAGGGAGTGAGAAAGAAGGAAGGAAGAAAGGAAGGAAGGAAGGAAGGAAGAATGTAAAAGCATGATAGGAAAGGCAATTGCAGTTTCTAGATACCATGCAGTTAACATAATTATGAACTCATAGCCACTGTAACCACATGTATTGATCCTGCGCAAGACAAGCCAACTCCACAGTCACTTGTAGACAGAAGAGGGACTCCTGGATCTCTAAGGCTTACTTTGAACTATTGGCTATTATTAGGCTCTGCAAGAGGGGCAGCCAGTATCTTCAGCTCCAAAGGTTAGCTTCAATCACATGGTCACACACATGACCCTGGTCTAATCCAGTGTGCTGATAAGCTTTTATCAACTTGACATAAACCAGAGTGATATGGGAAGAGAGGATCTCAACTGAGGAATTCCTTCCATCAGGTTGGCCTGTTGCCATGTCCACATAGGCTGTTTTCTTGATTAATGATTGATGTGGGAGGGCCCAGAATCCTGTGAGTGGTGCCATCTCCGGGCACATGATCTTAGTTCTATAAAAAAGCAGGCTAAGCAAGCTATGGAGAGAAGGCCAGTAACAGTCTTCCTTCATGGTCCCTGACTCCATGTTTTCGCTTGAGTTCCCATCCTAACTTCCCTCAGTGATGGATTGTAATGTGATATGGAGGTATAAGCCAAATAAATGCTCCAAGTTGCTGTTGCCCTTGGTGTTGATCATAGCACTAGAGAGGAGAGAGATGGCCCAGTGGTTAAGAGCATTGAGTGATGTTCCTGAGGACACGGTTCAATTCCCAGGCTGTCCAGTGTCTGATCATACCAGGACAGAAATATAAAAAAAAAGAAAGAAAAGGAAAAAGGAAGCATGTGACCCCCACCTCCCCACCCCCCACCTCTCTCTCTCTCTCTGTCTCTGTCTCTGTCTCTCTCTGTCTCTCTGTCTCTGTCTCTGTCTCTGTCTCTCTCTCTCTCTCTGTCTCTCTCTCTCTCACACACACACACACACACACACACACACACACACACACAATCAGCCAAATTTTATTAGGGTACACAATATCTCGCCAGAAGAATACCCAGAGAGACAACAAGGAAACAGAAGGATACAATGTGGGAAAGATCAGCAGGGAAGATGGGTGGTAGACAGGGGAGGGAGGGACATAAGAGAAGGTGGAAGCAACAGCCACCAGAATATGCTAAATACACATAAGAAATTATCAAGAAATACATTTTATTAACTCCCCCAAAGTAAGGTAGCTTTGTTCTCATGGAAGGCTTTTCTTTTCTTTGATCATTTTTACTTCTACTATTCTCCCTCCAATTCCCTGCTGCCCTGGCATCCTCCTCCCCAGGGCCTGTTGAGCTACTTAGAGGAAAGTAACAAAAGCAGAGGTATTTTTGGGAAGCAGAATCCACTTCTTTGCTCCACATTCCGTTTGCCCTGCGGATCCTCGGAGGAAGTGAAGCCAGGGGCACCAGTTTCCATCTGGACCCCAGCCCAACGTGAAGAGGACCTCTTGGAGTTCAGAGAATGGACTGAGGCTGCAAAGTACTTAGAGCAGTGCCTGGCACCAAGTCAACTCTTAGTAAATGTGAGCGATTATCTTCTGCATTTAGGTTAGTTCTGCCTCTCACTTCTCCCTAGGTGAAGCTTCTGTGCAATCACCAATGGCTGCCTCTTGGAAACTGTAACAATGAAATGAAAAAACAGGAGCAGTTATGTTTAATGTGGACAAGATCGTTAAAGGAAGTTTTTCTATTGATTCTACTGAAAATTTTCAAGTTAGTTTTTTCTCTCTCTCTCTCTTTTTTTTTCTTTTTCACAAAACACTCCTCATTGTAGTGTCTCAATATTGGAAGCAAGATTCTGAATTATTTTTAGCACGGAAGGGGGTGCAAGTTTTATCTTCAAATACTGTGGAGTGCTGGACATATAATGTTAACTCGTGGGACCTTTAACCCATTCCTGTGAAGCTGGTTCCCTTTTATTTACTTGTTAAGAACCTAAGAAACATGAGTAAAAGTCACGAAAGTGGTAGAGTACAACCCAACACATGAATGTAGCTCAAACCAAGAAATGTATTCTCACTTTTATTTTTTGTTTCTTTTCAAAATTTCAATAATGAGTTTGTCATGACATTTTCATACGTAATTGGTTTTTTATTGATCCTCCCATCCCCACTTTTCCCCATTTACTTGTTTCTATTTTTTTTTTTCTTTTCACAGGTTTATTTTTGTGTCTGTGCATGGGTTTGTGTGAGAATGTGTGTCTGTATGCAGCTGCCCTTAAAGGCCAGGAGAGGACATCAGATCTCTTGTAGCAGAAGTTATAGGCAACATCTGATGGAGATGCTGGGATGCAAACTCCATTTCTCTGCAAGAGCAGTCAATGCTCTTAATCGCTGAGCCTCTGTTCAGCCGCACTACCTGCTCTCCTGCCCACATACCCACACTCCTTTGTGTTCTTGCACCCCTATTGTCCCCTTTGCTATCATTTACACATGTTTAGTTTTTCACTCCTCTTAGTCCCCTTTCTCTCTGTCTCTGTCTCTGTCTCTCTCTGTCTCTCTCTCTCTCTCTCTCTCTCTCTCACACACACACACACACACACACACACACATATATATATATAATACTTTAGGATCATAAATGGCCAACACACACACACACACACACACACACACACACACACACACACACAAGGTAAAAATGAAAATGGCTCACATATGAGAGAAACATGCAGTCTTTATGAACCCAGGCTACCCCAACATAATCACTGTCACACCCATCCATTCATTTTTTTTTTTTTTGTGGATAAATAAAAATTATGTTGTGTATCTGTGCTACATTTTCATTATTTATTCATAATAAACATGTAAACTGATTCCATTTCTTGGTATCACTAATAGAACAGCAATAAGCATGGGCATGTAAGTATCTTTGTGGTAGGATAATAGTGTCCTTTATATGTGTGTCTTACAGTGAGAAAGGGTTTCTGTTTCCTCACATCCTTGTTGCTTGTTAACTAGCTTCACATTGCCCCTGCCCCATCTGCTGCCATTCTGACTAGGATGAAATGGAATCTCAAAGTCGTTTTAATTTGCATTTCCTAGATGACTCAGGATTTTGACCATGTTTCAAAATATTTATTTGTCATTTATAGACATTTAAAGTATTTTTAAATTATTATTTTAGTGTGTGTGTGTGTGTGTGTGTGTGTGTGTTTACCTACCTGGATGTCTGTGCACTGCCTACCTACCTGGTGTCCACATAAGCCAGGAAAGGGCTCAAGATACTCTGGATCTGGAGTTACAGATGGCTTTGAGCCACTCTGTGGAGGGTGGGAATTAAGCCCATGTCCTGTGGAAGAACAATCAGTGTTCTTAACCACTGAGCCATATCTCCAGCCCCTCCAGTATTTTTTTATTACAATTACTTATTCATTTGTGTGAGTACTCATACATGCACACTCATGTGTGTATATGCATTGGCTCATGTGTAGATGTGAAAGAACTTGTGGTATTCAGTTCTCTTCTTCGCCATGTGGGTCACAGGGTTCAAGCTCAGGACATCACGCTTCATGGTAAGCATCATTACCTGCTGAGACATTTCACCTGTGCTGTGGTTCTTCTTTTGAAAACTGTTTGAGGTCATTGTCCACTTATTTATTGTTAGGCTTTATTTTTATTTATTTTTTATTTTTAGGTCTCTATACTCTAGATATTAGCTCTGTGTTTGAAATATAGCTGGCAAAGATTTCTGTACAGAAGCCCTTTATCCTAGGTAACCCTCTTAATGAAGTCTCAGGATTATGTCCTACATGATTTAGAAAGTTCTTGTGTATGCTTTTATCTTGAAGTATTTTATCTGTGCTCTCTTCTGGCAATTTCAGCTTCTAAGGTTTTTAATTAAGGTCTTTAATGCATTTTGAATTTCTTTTTGTTCAAAGAAAGAGATATGGATCTAGTTTCATTCTTTGGCAGGCAGATATTCAGTTTTACAATATCATTTGCAGTATAATCTGCCTGTTATCTACTGAATATATTTTTCACTGAAAAATATTTTAATACACTATACTTTAATTATGTTTTTTCTCTCCTTGCCAGCATGTACTGTCATTTGTTTTATTGATCTTGGCTATTCTGATGGGTGTAAGATGTAATCTCTAAGCAGTCTTGATTTTCATTTCCCTGTGGCTAAAGATGTTGAAAATTTGTTTCTCAACCTTTTATGTTTCATCTTTGGAGAACTTTTGTTTAGTTTTATACTTCATTTTTAAAATTGCATTATTTGTGGGTGTTATTTTTTTTTGGTGTTCAGTTTTTTTTTTTAAGTTCTTTATATAGTTTAGCTATTAACCCTGTTCAAATATAAAGATCTTTTCCCATTCTATAGGCTGCCACTTAGCCTCAGTAATGGTGTCCTTTGCCGTACAGAAGCTTTTCAGTTCATGAGGTCCCATTTATTAATTGTTGATCTTAGTGCCTGTACTCTCTGTGTTCTGTTCATTCAGAATACAGTCTTTCCTGTGCTATTGAGTCTAAGATTATTCCTGATTTTCTTTTCTATCAGATTGAGGGTATTGGGATTTATATTGATGTCCTTGGCACACTTAAAAGTTATGTTTTGTGTAGGGTGATAGATACAGATCTATCTGTATTCTTCTACATGCAGCCATCCAGTTTGACCAAGACCACTAGTTGATACTATCTTTTCTGCAGTGTGTATTTCTGGCTTCTTTGTAAAAAAAAAATAATAGGTGTTTATAGGTGTGTGGATTTATGTCTGTGTCTTCAGTTTGATTCCATTGATACACTTTTTTAAAAAAAAATTACTGTAGCTCTGTAAAGCAATGAAATCTGAGGTGGTGAGGCCTCCAGGAGTTCTTTTATTATGCAAGACTTAAAAAAAAAAAACCCTATCTTGCATTTCTAAATGAGTTTGAAGACTATTTTTTTTTTTCAATTTCTGTGAGGAATAGTGTTGGAATTTTGGTGGGGAACCCATTGAATCTGTAGATTGTTTTTGTTAGGATGGCCATTTTTGCAATATTAATGCTCCTGATTAATGAGCATGGGAGATATTTCCATCTTCTGATGTCTTCTTCAATTTCTGTCTTCAATGTCTTAAAGTTTTTATTATGCAAGTCTTTTACTTGCTTGGTTAGAGCTGTCCTAAGATATTTTTCTTTTTTGGGCTCTTGTGAAAGGTTCTCCTCAATATGTTTGTCATTTGTATGAAGGAAAGATACTGGCTTTTGTGTATTAATTTTGTATCCTGTTGCTTTGCTGAAAGTGTTTATCAGCTGTAGGAGTTTTCTGGTAGAACTTTTAGGATCATTTATGCATACAGTCATATCATCTTCAGATAAAGATACTTTGATTTCTTCCTTTCCTATTTGTATACTCTTGATCTCTTTCATTTGTCTTATTGCTCTAGCTAAGACTTCAGCTACTATATTGAATAGGTATGGTAATGAGTGGTCAACCTTGTTTCTAATTTTAGTGGAATTTCTTTGGGTTTCTGTCCATTTAAGGTTGATATTGACTTTGGGCTTGAGGTAAACTGTCTTTGTTATGTTGAGGTTTGCCCCTTTTTTCCCCAGTCTTTCCAGGACTTTTATCATGAAAGGGTGTTAGATTTGACAGAGGCAGTTTCTAAATCAACTGTGATGATCATTCAGTTGTTGTCTTTCAATTTGTTTATATGGTGGATTACATCCATCAGTTACCTGTTTTGAAGCATTCCTGCATCTCTGGGATTAAGCCTACTTGATTATAGTGGGTGATCTTTATAATGTGTTCTTGGATTCAGTCTGTGATTATTTTATTGAGAATTTTTGCATCTATGCTCATAAGGGAAATTGCTCTGTAATTCTCTTTGCGTCTTTATGTTAATTAAGTATTAGGGTATCTGTGACTCCACAAAACTAATTGGGCAACATTCCTTCTGTTTCTATTTTGTGTAACAATTTTGGGAGTATTAGAATTAACTCTTTTTTTAAAGTCTGGTAGACTTCTATGTTAAAATCATCTGGCCCTGGGCTTTATTTCAGTTGGGAGACTTTTAATGACTGCTTCTATTTCACTAGGGGTTATAGGTCTGTTTAAATTGCTTATCTGATCTTGATTTAACTTTGGCAAGTAGTATGTACCAAAAAAATTATCTATTTCTTTTAGATTTTCCAATTTGGTGGAGTATAGGTTTTAAAAGTGTGTTCTGTCCTTATGATTCTCTGAATTTTCTTGGTGTTTATAGTTATGTTCCCCTTTTCATTTCTAATTTCATTAATTTAGATGTTCTCTCTCTAGCTTTTAGTTAATTTGGATAAGATTTGCCATCTAATTTATTTTCTCAAAGAACCAATACTTTGTTTCACTGATTCTTTTGTATTTTTGTTTGTTTGTTTCTATTTTATTGATTTCTTACTGTTTACTCCTTTTGAGTGTAATTTCTTCTTTTTGTTCTAATGTTTTAGGAGTGTTGTTAAGTTATTAGTATGAGATCTCGCCAATATTTTTGTGTAGCACTTAGTGCTATGAATTTGTTTCTTAGAACAGCTTTCATTGTGTCCTGTAAGTTTTGGTATGCTGTGGATTCATTTTCACTCAATTCTAGAAAGACTTTAATTTCCATCTTGACTCACTTTTGTTCCCAGTAATGATTTATTCCATGGGTTTGTAAGCTTTCTGTTTACAGACTAGATGGCAACATCGGCCGATGACACAAATGTGCGTCTCATGGTCACTCCTGGTGGAGTAAGAGATGTGCAATCACTCTGCGGAGTAGTCTGACAGCACATGAGGAAGAGAAAAACAGGCACCTTACCACCACTAGGGAATTTTACCTATTGGTAATGACTCTAGAAAAATTCTTGAAAGTGCTTTTAAGAGTGTAAACATTTCTCATAAGGGGGGATATTTGAAAATGTGCAAATACCATATGAAACAATTGTACAAAAAGGTCAAAATGAATGAATTAGAACTAAATATCTCATAATTGTAGCTAAATCTCCAAGACAGGATGTAAAGCAGAGAGAAAATCAGATTATAAGTGATATTCCCATGGGACCATTAAAAAGACTATAGATTTAATATATACTTTATTGTACAAAAAAAACTAACAAAAGTATAGCTATTAACTCATAATGGGTACACATAGTCCGATGTGACAAAATATTTCAGTTATAGATAAAAGTGTGGAAAGAAAAGTTGGATGTGAATTAATATACACATATTAATATATAAACACACATACATATCTTTATAAACACATATGGATTTGGACTAGACTATGTAGCCCTTCAGTTCTTACACATTTGAATGCATACTTCTATACATGTGTTAGAATTTATGCTTAGTATATATAAATTATTAGGAATAACATCTTTGTTCGCTTTCGATTGTTGTGATGCACACCATGACCAAAAGCAACTTGGGGAAGAAAAACATTCATCTGTCTTATATGTCCCTATCACACTGATCAGTGAAGGAAGTGAGGATAGGAACTCAAAGTAAAAACCTGGAGTCGGAAACAGAGCCAGACAGAGACTATGGAGAAATAATTCTTACTTCCTTACTCCCCATGCGTCACCTGCCTTGCTTTTCATACAATCCATGGACAACTGCCCAGGCGTGGCACCACCAGAGGAAGCTGGGCCCTCTGCTATTAGCCATTATTAATAATAAAAATGGTCTACAAAGTTGCCTTCAGGCCAGTCTGGTGGAGGCAATCCCTCAACTGTGGTTCCTGTGTCCCAGATGAGTCTAGCTTGTGTCAAGTTGACGGAACACAAATAAACAGATTAGCTGGGTTGTGAATATCTCATTCTTTTATGTGTTTGCCGAGGCCACCCAGTGTGGGTGCTGGGATCCAAACTCTGGTCCTCTAAGAAAAGAATAAGTACTCTCAGCCACGGAGCCACCTCTTCAGCACAGGCCTCCTAGCTTCTAAGCTGATGCTCTCCCCAGCTCACCCATCTACCCCCACCCTCACAGCATCTCTTTCTTCTTTCAGGGAATTGTAGCTATTTAAACAACAACAACAACAAATCAAATAAAAACAAAAACCAAAACACAACACACAAGAAAACCAAACCAGAACTCTCTTGGGTAAAAGCATGTACAGTTATCACATGCCAGATCATGTACTAGAAAAGCAATTTCTCCATTTGGCCATTTCGCCACTGGGTAAACCTTTCAGCTCACAAATGGAGTTCCTCTTCTTGAATTCCTTTCTGAAATTACTGCATATCTTTAATTTCCACCTTTTAAATTTTTCTTGGTTTTCATTATTTCTATGAATAGGCCTATAAAGGCTTTGTCAGCAGAGTAATAAACAGTTTGGTTTTCCAGCCAGCGGAGAGACACACATCTGAGGCTTTTGAATATTAATGTTGTTGAGTACCTCCTGGGGCTAATGTGCATGCATCCAGAAGACATCTCCAGATTCTCAAATACAATTCCGAAGGTCCACATTTCTTTCATTTGCATACTACAGAGCTCTCAGAACTTTACATAAGGATGAATCCATATTTATAATATAAACTTTGAAGTGATTTGAAAATATAAAGTTCTTCTGAGCCAAATAGTCAAGATATTTTCCCCTTGTTTCCAAGAACATTATCCATATGTGGTGCAGAAGATGTCTATGTTCCTGTAAGTCACAGAAAAAGTGAATACAATTTATTCCTAACCTCATCATCCCCTGGATATTATGCCAGACAATCACAGCGTGTGTGTGTACTCTGTGGGTGAAGGTCTCTTTGGTGCCAAAAGAAAGGTTCCACCATTTAGAGACCACAGCTCCACAGGAGGCATTAATAATTCCTTCTCATCTTTTATTCCAAACATGCAATATGGCTCAGATCTGTTAACCATTGAAATATGGGGGACACAAAACCCAGGTTCTACTGATGCATTTAGGTTCTGATGATGTGTTTAATCTTACGTGTTAGTTTTCGTGATACAGTAACTGGCAGGGCAAAGCCTCCCCGGCACCAAAAGGCAAGGGTTGCAGAGGAAGATGGTACCTGTTGAAGGTTTTAGCAGTGTCTTTCCAAGTCAATTTCAAAGACTGTCTTGCAGGATTCTTATAGCTTTAGTCTATCTGGAAAAAGAAATTCCCCCTTCCTTTTCTTTTCTCTCTTAAAGTTGTTAGTTGGGTGACCCGAGCTTTTACAGCACTGAAAATTTGCTCTTTGGTTCCATCCCCCCCCCCCCCCCCAAATTGTGCTCATCATTCATTGATTTGTTTTCCCCTCTGCGATTTGCATGCAAGCATGCATGGTGCAACCTAGTCTTTGGGCACAAGAATAAGCCAGTTCAGCTTGACTTCAGAGTCACAGTTGTGGGGATGGAGAGTGGGGTCAGGGATATAAGAACTGGGTTTGAATTCATAGAAATATCATAGAAATATTTGCTTGCCATCTTCTTTGTCTGAGATTAGAGTCCGTGGCTCCACGGCTTCAGGTAAGGAAGCACGAATTGAACTCTTTAAACTCTTTATTCCTCTTAATACTATGGAGTCAGACAAATGTTTGAGGACATTCTTCTCTTTGTTTTGTTTTTTTTTTTTCCCTTTTCCTTTTTTTGGGGGGGGTGGGGAGGTTTTCGAGACAGGGTTTCTCTGTGTAGCTTTGCACCTTTCTGGAACTCACTTGGTAGTCCAGGCTGGCCTCGAACTCACAGAGATCTGCCTGCCTCTGCCTCCCGAGTGCTGGGATTAAAGGCCTGCACCACCACCGCTGGAGGGCATTATTATTATTATTATTATTATTATTATTATTATTTTGATTTTTTTGAGACAGGGTTTCTGTATGTAGCTGGCCTCGAACTCACAGAGATCCGCCTGTTTCTGCCTCCTGAGTGCTGGGATTAAAGGCCTGCGCCACCACCGCCCAGTGGATATTCTTAAAGGCATGGAATTCAAGAGTCGTCAGGACACATTTGGATGAGATTTAACAGCGGTGCTTTCCCCTACAGCGTATGTTTGAACCTGTGGCTACTCATTGTTCTATGGCCACCACTCTCTGTAAAGGAAGTCAAATATTCTTGTCTCAAATAATAATTCGGTGAAGCAAAGTGCATGCTTCAGTTTATGAAAAGCGATTCAGCAAGTAAAAGCAATTGTCCAAACGATGGCGTCGCTTTGCAGATCACTCTTGTGTATGTTAAATGCTGTTTGGGGTACTGGATGGAGAATAGTCACAAGGAGAAATACAGTGTTACAACATGGTCCTCATTTGAAGCCTCACGTCCTTCAAGAGGGTTCTGATAAGGAGTCACCTCCAGTTGCTGCTTCTGTTACTTGAAACCCTTCAGGGGAAGATCTTGGGTGCTCCCAGATCTAGCAGGCTGCACACTTGATGATGAGCATGCTAACATGGTCTCTTTGTGTTCTTTTCCCAACGTTTTCATTTACAGATGAACTTATCCGTAGACTTTGAATTCTAAGGCCAGAAACGACAACTTCAGTTTATTTTATAGTACACGTAAGTTGTAAAGAGAAAATTAGAAACACTGCAAGGTAAGAAAGGGACAAATAGGAAGGAGAGGGAGCTATGTGAGGGTGAAGGGTGAATAAGGGCAACCCAATGGGAAGTGAGGAGAGCTAGGGGAGGGTGCGAGGAGAGCTGAACAAGTGACAACGACTGTTTTCGGTGCTAACAAAAAAACTTAAAGAGAAAAAAATTAAAATTATTCATGGTAGTAAAAAGTGACAAAAATATTATGCCAGATGTTTAATATTCAGACAACTATCTTCTCACTTAAATTGTGTCTCCCTTTCCTATCATGGCCTTTGTTCTTGGTACAAATCTCTTAAAATAGTTAAAGTTTATTATTAAAGAGCTTAGGTAAGCAGTTTTACCAGGTTATTTGCTGTGTAACTTTAATACAGGATGGGAAAAATTAAAAAAAAAAATCAGGAAAGATGGCAATTATTTCACAGGGAAGGTGCATGTTGAAATCACTGACAATAGTGAGGCAGAGGTGTATGGTTAATATATTGTGCACCCCAATAAACTTATCTGGGGGGTCAGAGATGGGAACAGCAATAATATTAAACATAGGTTTAGGCAGTGGTAGTACATACCTTTAATCCTGGCATTCCAGAGGCAGAGATCCATCTGAATCTCTGTGACTTCAAAGCCACACTGGAAACAGCCAGGCATGGTGACTCATGCCTTTAATTGCAGGAAGTGATGGCAGGGAGCAGAAAAGTATATAAGGTGTGAGGACCAGGAACTAGAGGCTTTTTAAGTTTTTAAGTGTTTAGCAAGAGTTCAGCTGAGATCCATTTGGATGAGGACTCAGAGGCTTCCAGTTTGAGGAAACAAGATCAGCTAAGAAATTGGCAAAGTGAGGTTGGCTGTGACTTGTTCTGTTTCTCTGATCTTTCAGCGTTCACCCCAGTAATTGGCTCCGGGTTTGTTTTTACTAATAAGACCTTTTAAGATTCCTGCTACAGAGGTGACTTAGTTGCTAAGACCACTTTCAACTTTTGTAGAGGTCTTGGGGTTTGTTCCCAGCACACACATGGTGATTCACCACCACCTGTAACTCCAGTTCCAGGGGATCTGATCTCTTTGCTGGCCTCTATGGGCTCCTGCACACACATTGTGCACATATATTCACATAAGCTCATATACGTAAATGTAGACAAACAAACAAACGAACAAACAAAACCAAAACCAACAACAACAAAAAACCCCCCTCTAAATCTTAGAAAAAAGGTCACAGGCCAAACATAGGCCTGGAACTATTGTACACTTTGAATCAGTACTGAGCTCTATTTATTTAGAAGTCGATGGGAGAAAGCTTTAGAAAAGTTGGAAATAGGTGACACTTGATTTTAAGAAAGACCTTGTAAGAAATCTCATTTTATCCAGAAAATAATAATTGTCTCTTGATTCAATTTAATGCCATAATTATAGTCAATATGCTTTATTTGAAATTGTAGACACAATAAAAATAAAGATTTCACTTTCATAAACCCGTTATTTCTTATTTAAAAAATAAAAGAAAAGCTCTCCCCCCCAAATTTAATGAAGCTATTACAGAAGAAATGAGACAATCAATTTCTAATATACAACACTATGGCAATGAAATGAGCTATAATTTAAGTAAAGACTTCTCCTAGGTCGGCAAAAATGCAAAGAAAGCATTTTATTAGCATCCCATTTCTCTTGCAGTCAGGAAGATGAGGCTAATGGAAAGACTACAAGGTTAATAACAATCCTGTTTTGTTCTGCTATTTATTTCCTTAAAATACACAGCTATGTTTTGAACCCATCCTCACAAAATGATTTCAGAGAAACTGGAAGAAATCAATGAGTGCTCTCGATAAGAAGGCAATAGGTTTGATTCTTTGTTGAGAGCACTCCCGTGACTTAGCTTGACTGAGTTGGACTTGATACACTGCAGATCCTATATCACTGTTTTGTAATCGTCAGGTTCATAATCTGAAGCTGAGATGTCCTGTGTAGGCCCGGGGTGGGGGGAGGACAAGCTAAGCTTGGGCATATTTGAGGCTCTGGTTTGAAACCCCAGAATTTAGAGAAAAAAAAAAAGCTTTGATTGTCAAATCAAGGAAACATGTCCAAAATATCATGACTACAAAGTGAGGAAGATTATACAGGAGTTCTTTTCTAATCCATTTGTGTGTGTGTGTGTGTGTGTGTGTGTGTGTGTGTGTGTGTGTGTGTGTACACATGTTTATGTGCATAATTATATGTGTGGGAGTGCCCCCAGCAAAAGTGTACAGCTAGGTGCATATGTGTACATGTCTGCACATCAACGTGAAAGCCAGAGGTCAACCCAGGTGTCATGCCTGAGGTGCTGTTCACCCTTGTTTGAGACAGGGTCTCTCATTGGTTTGATGCCTGCCAAGTAGGCTAGTAGGCCAGTGGGTCAGTGATGTTAGAGATGCCCTGGCAACCTCCCAAGCACTGGGATGGCAAACACATGCCACCACGCCAGGACTTGTTATACAAGGGTTATTCCCAGGGATGGAACTCAGGCCCTCAGGCTTGCCAGGCAAAGCTTTACCAACCAAGTTAACTCCCCAGTTCCCACTAGTATTTTCTGGCAGAGAGAAGAAACTTCAATTCCAAACGGCTTTTCTGGAGTATGTTTCTCAGTGGACTGCCCCACCTCCACCACATATTAATTTTCAATTGTGTGTTCCTTCTCGGTGCTAAGAAAATCACTTTGACTTCTTTGTAGAAAAAATAGAAATCATTTGCTTAGGAAATTACTAAATTTCCCCCTTTTATTCTCAGCATGTTGTTTCTTTTTCTTCGATGTACATTTTTACTAGTCTGCTTCTTTCAAAAATGTAAAAGGTTGGGATTGCGTAGAGAGGAGAGTAGCAATTTTAGAGCCCACTAAACTTGGCTGGCTTTGCAACAAGAATTTAACCTTGTAAGCTGCCGTATCTGTATCTTTAAAACAGGCAGGTGATACCTCTGTCACCATACTGCTGTGAGATGAGGTGTACAGACACTTAGTGATATGCCTTGAACGGAGCTGGCATTAAATAAACAGCTGCTGTCATGGAAATTAAGTATTCCCTCATTTTTATAAAAGGGCACACATTTTTTTTTAACTCCCTTCCTCAGATCTGAAATCTCTCTCTCATTGTTGAGAGACAGATTTCCTCCCCTTGTCCTTCAGGTACATAGCACCTTTCTCATCTTTGCAAACCACCTCCTGCCTCAGGTGGCCTTCACGGCTTTCCCACTTCACCTTCTATTGCTGTGATGAATGTCAGACTGAAAGCCACTTGTGGAGGAAAAAGTTTAGTTAGGCTTACAAATTAAGGCCACCATTGAAGGACACCGAGGTAGAAATTCAAGGTAGGAACCTGGAGGCAGGAATTGAAGCAGAGGGCATGGAGGAGCGATCACTAGTTTGCTCTGTGGGCTCCCATTTACCTGTGTTTCTGATACCTTCCAGGATCACCTGCCTGGGGGAAGCATTACCCACAGCCAATGGGACCTCCTGCATCAGTCAGCAACCAAAAAATACCCTACAGACTTGCCGACAGGTCACTCTGATGGGGGCATTTTCTTAATTGAGGTTCCTTCTTTCTAGATACCCTAGCTTGTATCAAGTTGACAAAACAAGCAAAAAACTGAAGAAACAAACAAAGAAAGACTCCAACATTCCCAAACAACAATAAAAAAAAAACCCAAAACAAAACAGTAAGAATACTAACCAGAATGGCGTGCGCAGGAAGGAGGGAGGGAGGGAGGGAGGGAGGGAGGGAGGGAGGGAGGGAGGGAGGGAGAGAGAGAGAGACAGAGAGAGAGACAGAGAGAGAGAGACAGAGACAGAGACAGAGACAGAGACAGAGACAGCTCCGGAGTGTGCCTCTGTGAGTGAAGTGGACACAAGGTATACTGATTTATCACTCATTCCTTGGAGACAGGGTCTCTCACTGAATCTGAGCTATCCTGTCAGCCAGCCATCTCCAATGATCCTCTTCTCTTCCCCCACACCTCTGTAGCAGCAGAGTTACAGGTACATGGGCAGCTGTACCTCCTTTTTTGACAGGGATGCGGAGATCTGAACCCAGTTCCTCATGCTTACACAACAAGTACGCTGATCCATGGAGACACCTTTCCAGCCCCACACTGTCTACTTTTGTGCAACGTACCTCTTCATATTAACTATTAGAAGAGTGAGTCCATTTTCCTCAGAAAATGGCATGATACAGCAGTGTGTGACATTCTACTGTTCTTTCAACTGCACTTCTTCCAGTAGTATCCTGTCATCACTGTCCATTACAAGGCAAAGTGAACTTGACTTGCAGTGAGGCGTCTTTCCTCGTGGATGAGACACAATGCTGGCTGGAAGCCTGACTGGGGGAAGGGGAGATCTGACTGATCTTCCCTTCATTTCTTCCCCGTGTACCTTCTGTTTCTCTGACTTAGCTGGCTGGCCTTTCAGCCTATGCATCTGAGGAGGGCTAAAATGGAATGTTTGTACCTGATATGTGATGGACGACTTAGCGGGACAGAAACTCTCTTGCTTTGTCATTAACCAGCCAGTCTTTTATCCTTAACATGCCCTGGACTAGAACTCTCTCCAGTCACTAACTTTTTGACAGAAGCAGCACAGAGCAAGCTCTCTGTTGGCTGCCTTGAAGCCAGATAACATTCACTGCTATTGAGGTCATGAGGAGGTAGATATCCTCAAAAGGAATGCTCAGTTCTGCCCCAAAGACATAGTGTCACTGATATTTTCATCTTCTCATAGTGTCTTTTTTCTATCTTTGATCTCACAGAAAAGTCCCATAGTTGTGGAGACGATTTTTAGAAGCTTCCTTCGGAACTCTCCAAGTGTTCTGAAAGTCCCTGTGGACACTGAAGAAGGTCAACATATTTGCATCACGATATTTGTCACTTTTAACAACCTGTTTTCACACCTGCATGCAGTGGGAACATCTTTTTAAGTTAGTATGTCTTAATCTTTTTATAAGAGGAGATATTCAGGCTCAAAGATGTTATTTATCTTCCTTAAGTCTACAGAACTAGTGAGTTGTGAAGCTGGGATTTAATTCAAATTCTATATTTTGTCAAAATCTGTGTCAACACACTGTGTCACTACATTATGTCTCTCTGCTGTACTTACCTGTATCTCCTTGCTTCTTAGAAAAAGCCTCAAGCTCCTGGACAGTAAACTCCTGGGAAGGTTGACAAACAGTTTTGAAGTTTTGTTTAAATGTTGCCACACATCCAAGGCAGAGCTATGGATTTTGACAAATTCACAGGAAATCTGTCAACACAGGTGGCTACCAAGTTACATCACTGGTAATAATAAGGGAAGGTAGACATGGCTCCTGCTAAAGAGACCTGTGCATCATTCATTTCTGCATTCAGATCTCCTACAGTATTAGTTGAGCACTGTCAAAATAATGAGCAAGAAAGAAAGTCTATTATCAAGGTGATTTTTTTCTGCTTGGACAGGTAGAGTAATATCAGAGGATTTCAGGATAAGAAAGAGACCCATCATTTGAAGTAATGGGACAAGATGTGACTAAATTGTCAAAATGAGTATGCTGTAGATTTGGTTGAGTTTATCTTTGAAAAGGGAAGGATATCCAACTATGTGAAAAGTCTGGAAAAGAATCTTTCAGTCAAGAGTTCAAGGGGAGCAGTATTTGTGATTGGGGTTCATGAACTATCCAGCAAGTGTTAAATGGTGAGTTCAGGGATCTAGTTTGCACATAGTTCATGGATCCTTAGGCTTGGGTCAGTCACATGGTGGGCCAGTGCATTGGCTCTCATTCACACTACATATTGCTTCTATTTAAGTGCCTGAAGGTTATCATCAGGTGTCTTTCACCCTGTGAAGACCAGCTTTGGCACAAAAGGTGGTGACCTACCAGTCCCAAACTCTTCATTATTGTGTCTAAGCATGGTGCCCAGCCCCTTTAATAAATCTCATTTCATAAGTCATAACAAGTTTCAGGCATGATATTATGTCTCCATGTTTCCTATTAAAATTTATTACTTCAGGAGGCTATAGGGACTTGCTATTACTTTAGATGTACTGATTAATTCCAAGTTAGACCTCCATGATTCCTGGCTCCTGGGGCATTTTTGTAGATGTTCAATCAAACACAATTCTAGTTATGGCTTTAAAGTGAGCTTGTAAATGTCAAGTTCCATATGAGTTGATTTTAGAACAAGGAGATTATCTGGGTAGGTTTGACCCAATACTGTAACCCCTTTAATGGATGAATGTTTTGTTTGGCTGGTCACAGAAGCACACTTGGATTATTAGCTTCAGTTATCCTGAAAGAAAATAGACATCTGAGTGAACTGCCCACAGAGCAGATCATGGGACATAGACCTGCAGACAGGTTATGGTACTTAAGAACATCTCTGGCTGACAGTTTACAGAGCATGGGACCTTCCATTGTCCATCCAAAAGCTGCAAGAAATGAACCTTGTAATTAGAAAGAAGCTAGGGCGAGAACCCTGAGCCCCAGATAAGCACCAACGATTTACTCAATGTCACAACTGTGTTGGGACAATATCAGGAGTGGAAAATCCAGCCACCGTATGTCCAGACTTGTGACCTACAGAAACTGTGAGGGAATACATGTGCTGTGTTATAAGCCACTAATTGTAGTTATCTGTTATACAGTATTAGAAAACTAAAATTCATTTGCTACTTGCAGACATTTGGAGTTCCACTCCTGTAAGGGAAACCATGGGAGCTTTCAAGAGGCTTTTCTCAAGCCAGTCAGACTCTGTAATCAGTCAAATGGCCAAACAGTTATTTCATCACAGATAAAGTCAGTGATGTAATTGATGACCTGTGGACAGCACCACAAACACTCTCTGATTCATTTTCTTGTTTGTTTGATTTCTGAGATAGGTCTTATTGTGCAGGTTTCAGATTGGCTTGAACTTCCTTAGTAGCCTAGGCTTGCCTCAAATTTAACAATTCTCCTTCATTGGAGTTTCAAGTGTTAGCATTACAGGCATAAGCCTTAACAGCTGGGTCACTTTAATCTTCCTATGCAGTCATGTGACATTTTGGTCCTTAATGGACTGGTGATGCCATAGAAATGTGTGGAGCTGAAAAATCCCTGTTACTCAGCAATGGTGATGCTATATTGAAATATACATTGCTCATGGGTTTCTAGTGATGCTGACACAAATAAGTGTCCTTTCTGCCAGGCATATAAAAACATAGAAATATTATTATGTATAGTACTAATATTGATTACAAATATAAACCATTGTGCTACTGGTTTATGCATTTTCTAGACTATAATTTTTATGTATAAAGTGTATTCCATTTACAAGAAAAAGTGGGCAGAGTTAGCCTACACCGCTGCATACACCTTGTCTTTACTGCATTCCTTGCATGCATCAAGGAAGCCCATCAATGGATTGACCATCTAGGCCTGTGTAAACACACTCTGTGACATTTGCACAATTGCAGAATCACTTAGTGGCACATTTCTCAGAAGAGATCTCTCTCATTAAGCCATACATGGCTGTGCTGTTTTATTATCACAAATACTTAAATGAAAATAAGATCATTCTATCATAAATAATGTGTTTGTCTTGATTGCTTATCCCCACAGCAAACCCTTATGTTATTAGGAACATAATCATGTGTTCTCAAGTTCAAGGTTATTTTTGAACATCGACAAATTAGTGATCATGGCATATTCCATGGCATATTCATGGCATGCAGAAGTTAACAGATGAACCCAGTAAATTTGTCAACAAATTGTAGAATTATACAGCAGCAAATATAACCACTAAGTCACTCCAGTTATAGGGGGGTCATTCAAAATGTGCACCAATCCACATTCTTAATATTAGTTGTGTGCGTGCAGCACAATATGAAATGTTGTTGGACAAAGATGCAATTTATTTGGTTTTTGAGGGATGTTGGCCTGAGATAGAAAAGCTGTAAATTTCACAGAACAATAAAATACGTTTGGGAACCAGAGTACCGAAATATAAGATGTGTATCTTACATAAACATTTATTTGGGGGACTATGGAGAGTGTGTCTTAAGGTATGTTGCAATATAATGAGTGCTACTGTCAGGAAATAGCACCTTCCTGAATGTTTTCCTGAAAGGATTCAGCAGTGGGGAGTAAAAGAAAACATTTTTGCCATCACAAATCTATAAACAAATAAAGAGATGCAGAAACCTTCATCTGCATAATGCCTGACTGGGCAGGGTTCACAGAAGGAGACCAAGAAAGTGAGTGAAATCAAATTACTCTGAATCCAAACGAATGGTTCCAGAGAAATATCCACTGGGATTTCATGTTTGAGGATAGGAGATACTATTATAAAGTGCAGATTTTAGTTTTTTATTTCTTAGAATTTCCAATATACATTATTATTACTATTATTATTACTATTATTATTATTATTATTATTATTTCGAGACAGGGTTTCTTTGTGTAGCTTTGTGCCTTTCCTGGAACTCACTTGGTAGCCCAAGCTGGCCTTGAACTCACAGAGATCCACCTGGCTCTGCCTCCTGAGTGCTGGGATTAAAGGCGTGCGCCACCACCGCCTGGCTCCCAATATACATTATTTTTATTAAAGCTTCTGTATATGCACACATTTGAATGTTGAACATATGCCAATTCATGACCAACCATACCCTTTCATAAGGGTAGATTTTATAGCTCAACCATAAATATCTGAGGGTATTTCTATGAATATCCAATATAATCTTTATGGTGATAAATACTGAAAACTTGTAGGACCTGACCATGTATACATGGATCTCTAGTCTTGAATATAATTTATAATTGAAAGGAAAATGCTAACTTTATAGTCTCATGTAACCTGAATTTAAATGGTAATGCGTGTGTGTGTGTGTGTGTGTGTGTGTGTGTGTTATGTGTGTGTAACATGCACATGCAAATGTTTGTGCAAAAATGTGCCTCTGTTTGTGGAGGCCAGAGGTTGATGGATGTGGCTTCCTTAATAGCTTGGCTTTTGAGGCAGGATCTTTCACTGAACCTGGAACTTGCTGATTCAGCTAGACTGGCTGGCTAGCAATTTCTAAGGGATCTACTTATCTCCACTTCCCTAACACTGGGGTTATAGCCCTACGCCAGCACACCTAACTTTTAGGATGAGTGTTAAGAATATGAATTTAGATCTTCATGCTTGTGTGATGAGCACTATACTGACTGATCCATCTCTCTAGCCCCTAAATTTAATTTTATGTTTTGAACTTGTCCGCTGTCTCTGGCCTTGCATTTGTGTGGTTTAGTATCACATTTTGCTGAAAAGCACCTTGGGATACTCTTTTCGTCAAAGGTGCTATAGGAGTTTATTTGTATTGTACTCAAAGTAAGTGCATTTCTCTCTAGATTGCAAGCACAATCAATACGATGAATGAGTTCCTTGAACTCATTTAGTGCCTTGCCTGTAACAGTCCCATTACCAAGTCCCCAGTAACTTAGCAACTTTTCATCAGGGGTGGCCTCAGGACTGAATAAGCAAGCAGAAAACACAGTCACCTGCTCTGGTACTTCACATTGTGCTTGATGCCTCCGGCCAGCTGGGAATCAAAGTAGTTCTTAATGCACAGCTCTCTTAACTTGCTTTTTCTAACAGCTTTGTCCCTTTAAAATGTAGTTCTGTATTATAGCCGGAAGATTTGAGCATTTGAAAATGACCAAGCTAGATTCGAAAATCCAGTTCCACTTGGAACATTAGCTTGGCCTCTGCATCATGAAACCAGCTAACCAGATTCCCCTCTCTACTGAGACATTTTCCTGGAAAATGACTTGGGCTGGTTTCCTGTATTTTTTTTGTGTGCCTTGCCCAGGGGATCATATCTTGACATAGACAAAGAGGACCCATAATTGAAAGAGGAAACTCCGAGCAGAGGTTCTATGGTTAAGTTGTCAAAAGGGATGGATTAATTCAATTTAGTTCACTAGAATGATTTCCCTAGAAATTTAAAACTTCTCCTATACAAAAATTGAAGCTGGGCTGGAACTTCTTTCTATAAAGAGAAACAAGAAAGATTTGAGTGTTAGTGGTGTGAAAAAGATATACATAGATTTGCATCATGTTGAGCCAGCTGCTCTGATGACACACACATTTAAGCGAGTTGTATTAACTCCAGCAGTCAAATTTGGCCAAAGTAATGTTACCTGATCTCTTCAGATACCCAATTGGAGGAGTCAATTTGGTGGTTTCATGGTTCCTGGACTATATTTCTACACAGTGCTTAAGATTCTCTCATGCTTAGAAGCATGGGTAAGACATTAAAAAAAAAAAAAATCTATGGACCATTATAGATTTGCATAGGAATGAAGTACTTAGTTTTCATACAATTCTCAAAGGAGACAAGTGACTTTAGATAACTTAATAATTCCACTTTTATGAATATAAACACACATAAATAGTTTTTGTCAAAATGTGTCTTTTTTTTTTTTTTTTTTTTTTTAAAGAAATAAAGGCCTTTTACTTGGTTTTCCATGCCATTACAAGATCACGGGGACAATAGTTCTGTGTCAGCAGGGCCTGTGGCCACACCATGTCTGCTAGGATGTCTACTAAACTAGGGGGCTAGATGCAGGAGCCAGGTTCCTCCCCAGGCTCTGGGAGCTGCTCCTGGTTATGGGGTCACCTTTTTGTAGGTAAAATGAAGATGCTGTGTAGTAGTTGCCATAGAGACTGTTCAAGTTTGCCTTCAGAATTCAGTCTGAATTTTCGAGTAATCTGCTCCACATGAAGCTCCTTGGCAAAGCAGATCTTGGAGCTGGAATAGGATGAGAAACACAGCTCAAGCCCATTCACTTCACCCTCTTCCACTTATACAACATCTGTGTTTTGGGCACTGGTAAATGTCACTTTGTTGGTGTCAGGCTTGAAGCAGATGAAGTCACTCTCTGTCCATTGGCTTGTGTGTGGCTGGATGGAAAGAGTTGAACAAGAAGTTGAGCATAAGCTGGCCCACATGGGAGATGTGCACCTCCTCCAGGTATTGGAAGGGCTGAAGTGTTGGAAAGGTACCAACTCTCGGGATGGGTCTGATAGCCAGGTACCCAGCATCCAGGACAGCGGATCCACCACTGGGTTCATCTTGGAAGGCTCATGGCTGGCGGGCGGCAGGCCATTTAGGTAGGGGAGGTAGAGGAGACTTGCTCTCCTCATCTCATCCAGCTTCTCCTGCAGCTTGCGAACCTGACTGTTGGAGCGGTTGACCCTCTGCCGAAGGCTCTTGGGCTCTCCATTCTTCTTCTCTACCTGCTCCTGCAGAGAGCACACCTGGCTCTTGTTCCACTGAGCCGAAAAGCAGTAGGAGTGCAGTGAGTCGATGAGCAGGCCCCTGAGGCTGACAGGATGAACTGGTTGATGGACACGGAATTGGCATCTCTGTGCTCACTCTGCACAGCTTCTGCAGCTGGCTTTGGGGTTACATCAGTATGAGGGGCGGAGGGGCTCTGGGAAGCCTTCTGAAGGGTTGCTTTAAGTGTGGAACTTGGGGGACTCTGGGCCACACTATTCCCACTGCACTTTGGCTCCATATCTCTCTTCGGCGGCTTTTGGTCATCGGGCTCATGGAGGACGGATGGCCTCTCTCAAGTGTGGTTGGAGGAGAAACTATAAAAATGAAGTGAGCCAAAGAACTTGCAAACTCCAGATCCTGGGGGGTGTGAAGTCGTCCATGGAGATGCCGCTCTTGTCCGCCCAGCCTGTGTCACCAGAGGAAGAGGCCTTCTGGTGGTCAGCCTCTGTAGCAGACACTTCTGCTTCTTCCCGGCTGCTGGCCAGTGGGGGCCAGTCCAGTCCTGAAGTTCTTTCCGAGGAGTTCTCCCATTCCTGACTGGCAGCTGCTGGGGTGGCCTTGGGGGTTGCATTACTCTGTGGAGAAGCTTGCTTCAACTTTCGGGACTCAGGCTTGGCCATCGAGGTACCACTTGAGGGCAGTGAGGAAGCGATGGTTCCTTGCCCTGTCGCTGTGCTTGTGTGGCCCCTCATGGCCCTGTGGTCTTCCTCCTAGCATGGCCACGGCCTCCAGCCCCCTTCTTCTTCTCCAACAGGTGGAAAATAGAGGGCACAGCTGAGGGCCTCAGCAAGAGATGCTGGTCCTCCAGACTCACGGAGAAACTGTCTTTGGTAAAATGCTCACTACAGAGGAATGAATACTTAGGTGGGGGTCCGATTGTCTCTCTGAATGGTTTTTAACCACTGCTTCAGTCGTTTGGAATTCTTTTGGGGGAAACCTGTGGAAGGAGAAGCATGCGTCTCGACCTTGCCCAGCCTGTTGGAGCAGTTCATTGCTGCGGAGCAGATCACCATGGCGGGCCTCAGTCGTGGGTGCCTCCAGGCTTGGGTCCTTGCAGCCCACCACTGGTCTGACCTGCCCCGAGGCACAGCTTGGAAGTCACAAAGTGTGTCTTTTGTTTTCTTATGCAAAAGCAAAGAGTCTTTGTATTGTTATGAGTTAACTGGGGACTCTCCATCCTTCTGACACAGCAACAGAACAGAAGAGACCCTGAGTAGCAATGCTGCAGGGTTTTTTAAAGCAAGGGGGCGCGCGCGGGGGGGGGGGGGGGCTTGGAGTCTACAGACTACATAGGAACAGACTCAGGATTGGGTTTATGCAAGTGGTTTTTTTGTTGTTGTTGTTGTTTTTGGTTTTTTGAGCTGAGGACTGAACCCAGGGCCTTGCACTTGCTAGGCAAGCGCTCTACCACTGAGCTGAGCTAAATCCCCAACCCCTGCAAGTGTCTTAATGCTACTCTTTTTTCCTTTGTTCCCTTCTCCCACATCTTTCCAGTGCCACATGTGTTAACATCTCTCACAGCTCTGCCTACCCTGTTTACCAACGTAGGGTACCACCTTTCTTCCATACTTTTTTTCAATACTCACACTAGGACATGGGGAACCTGTCTATTTTTATATGTAAATTTATATGTAGATATTTGAAGTTTCAGAGAATCTTTTGCAATTATTTAAAATTTTGTATTTTATTACACACATTGTATGTATTGTTCTTATTCCTCATCTACAATGAAAATCCTCCTTAGTAAGTATAGGCCACCATTCCCTCTGATTGGTTGCATAGTGTCTAAAGCGTGGGGTGACATTTGTTCAGTCTCCTTACTGGTGGATCCTTTCTTTGTTTACCCTGCTCTTTATTTTTTCATCCAGTGTAAACAAAACTTCAGTGAGCATCTTTGTTAACTACTGCTGTACTTCTTAAAGGAAACATTCCTGGAAATGACCTTACCAAGAGAAAGGAAATGCATTACATTTTAATAGAGGCAACCATATAGAAAGCCAACAGTACATTATCACTAGTATTTTATGAACGCTCCCTTCACCTTCCCACAATGGGTTCAGCCCTCCTTTTAAATTATTATGTGCTTGGATCTACAGCTGATATAGTATTTTTACCTTAACTTCCATTTTATGACTACCAGTGGCTTTAAACATTTCGTAAAACACCTACTAGTCTATTAGAGTTGTCCTTCTAAGACTTGACTGTATATTATCATTTGCCCATTCTCCCTATTGGTAATCCTGTTTCCTTCAGATTTAGAGGCTATTTGTATATATTGCAGCCAGTCATTTAATTGGTATCACTAAAAATAATTTTTCAAACATGTTGCTGTTTTAGGTAACTTTTACTATACTTTAATTTATTGAAAGCACCATTAAATACTTCTGTCTTACTGTAATTTCTTACCTAATAATTGATTCTCAACATCTAGAATGTTTTAGAGCAAATCTTCAAGATAAAACTTGACTTTTAAATTTATATATTTGTAAATGGGTTGTAAAGGTGTAGGTTTCCATTTGTTTTTGCTTTTGTTTTTCACATATCCTTCATTTGTTCAACCCTTTCCTCCTGCTCCTTTGTGTTCCCTGTGTCTCCCTCGATCCTGCTTATCCTTTCTAGCCCAGGACCTTCTCTCTCTCTCTCTCTCTCTCTCTCTCTCTCTCTCTCTCTCTCTCTCTCATCTCACCTATGTTCTACCAGCCCCTCCCCCGACCTTAAGGCAACTGCTTATAGCTGCATCTTCATAGTTTCCTGGTTTTTACAGGTACTTCAAGTTAAACACACAAATCTCAAGCCGGGATCCATAATGACAGAGAATATACAATAGATGTTTTTCTCTCCGGGTCTGGGCTACCTCAATCAGCATAAATTTTTCCAGCTCCATTTATTTATCTACAGATTTTTACTTTTCCTTGCAGCTGAATAAAATTCAATTGTTTGTATGTAGCACATTTTCAATACTGAGTCATCTGATGATTGACATTAGGATCTATGAAAAGCTATATGGGACTTTACTACTTTACAAGACAATTCAAATGTGTCTTAAAAATTATCATGAAGAGTTGTGTGATGCATCTCCCATAAGGCATCATTTATCAAATGGAGACTCCAGTACCAAATTTGGGACACTTCATTATGAGCTGTTGTTCAGGGAGGCTACAGAGACGCCACACAACAATATAGGTTTTTGCTATGCCTCCTTGCTTTGCTTACTAGGATTATATGATAATACACTACGGCTAAGATGACACAATTGTAGAAATTTTAAAATTGTAGAAATTTTCCTTGGTTATAAGATATAGAGAATTAAACTGGAACTGGCTGGAAGATTCCTTTCTACTAGCTAGCTTCCATAGTGACGGAGGGCACTTTCTATTATGCATCATAAGGTTTTATTTTTAAAATGTGCTATTTTATTAAGGAGTTACAATGAGAGTTACAAAAAGTAATATATCCAACTTATTGTAGTAGTTGAAATTCACCATAGACGTTTACTTCCACCTCCATGAAAACATGCATTTTTTGCCCCAGTTCTAGTGAGAGTGGAGTAAAGAAATAACTAACCCTGGTGCTTTAGTAACTGCAATACTTAGAGGAGTAGGTAGGATCTTAGGCTACTAGAGCTGTAGAGCGGATATGGGAAATGGATGACAAAGAAGGGACATGGGATAAGGGGTAAGGGATGACAAGGATCAAAGTATGTCGTATGCATGGATGAAAATGTCCCATGAAACAAATAA
The DNA here is from genome assembly GCF_903995425.1 of Onychomys torridus. NCBI lineage: Eukaryota > Metazoa > Chordata > Mammalia > Rodentia > Cricetidae > Onychomys > Onychomys torridus. The sequence goes on along the minus strand of NC_050459.1, from coordinate 36,674,407 downwards.
AACCAGTTCCTTTGTTCAGTATACATGCTCATAAAAATATACTTTGCATCACTGTCCTCCCTGTTCTATCCCAGTGACTTATCCATGCACGGATCTCAGTGTTTTCATTTGTCGGGCTTCTCAAGGCAGAAGTTATAAAATATAGTTAGGAGCTGGAGGGATGGTTCAGTATTTATCACTCTTGCATTGGGCACACCACAACTACCTGTATCTGCAGCTCCTCCAAGAAGATCTGATACTTCAGATATCCCCAAGACCCTGGCACTCACAGACACACACTCACGTGTGCACACGAACAAGATAAATATTAAAAAAAGAAAGCGTATTTAGTATCTTTACTTTGGCATCCATGTGACAGTGTGTGATGTCTGCTATGGTGTGGAAAGATGTAATTCTAGTTTCTTAAGTAATTTTATGGAGGTTGCTGCTAGTCCAATATATTGACAAATAGTCTTTAGTTCACTTCCACAAAGACTTCTCAAATTACACCTCTCATTAACATCTGCTATAGCTGCTGTTACCACTTTATGAACACATCCAGGAATTCATGTGTGCTTGTTTCTTCTGTTATTAACTGGGAAGGTTTGCGTCCACAGCTGGCAATGTGTGAACTCTAGTTAAACAACTGTTTGTAGAAATTTTCTTTAAACCTTAAACAGAAAAAAAAGAAAGTCTACGTTGCCATTTTCTCTATGCAACAGAAGTATCAGCAATCCCACATAATTCTTTTTTCTAAGTTTTAAGAGATAAAGATGTGAGAAAAAGAAAGTTCATGAAGAAATAAAGGCAATTCAGAAATGTAGCCACAGAGGAAATATGTAAGTGTTTTTCTTTTGAGGAATGCTAAGGGAACTACTAATTGAGACTCTGGGTTGCTAGCATAGAAGCCTTATTCTTCTGAAGAATTCACACATGAGTAAATAGACACCTAATTTCAGGCCCTAACACAGGTTAAATCTAGGAAGTGTGTAACCAGAGGGCTTCTGGAGGTACAACTATGACATGCCAGCATTTTATACCTACACTATAATTATTTTAAGTTTAAGGGCATCTTGATCCCTAGCATCCTCTGCCTTTCTGAACTATTATTCTAAAATTTCCCAGGAACATTTGAGGGGTACTACATATATTTACAAACCAATATTTCTAGTATCAACACCATGGCTGGAGTCAGAGAGCTTTAATTTCCTGCTCCAGAGGTCAGTTACTGTGGCCCGCTGTCCTCAGAGCTGTCAGGATTAGCCTCCTCACCAGTGAGACATCTACTGAGGATGCTAAGACTCATACCTAGGCCCCTGTTGCGTCTGCTATCTCCTTGTTCGCCAAAGCCCCAGCTCTCGGCTGTATGGCAGAGGTCACATTCTTCCTGAAGAATTAGGTAGGAAGCCTGTCTTGTCCATGTGATGTTGTAGAGACCTGGAACTACTTCTGTTGGAGTTCTGTAATGGCTCTGATGAGATGCCTGTATCTCTGGCTCGACTCTTAGCTATTGATTTCCTATTGGCGTTAGATTAAAAGAGGAAGCTGTTTGCTTCAGCAACTAATAGTTTAGAGTCTGGAAGGTCTCACTCAATTCATAAGAAATGTGAATTTCTGTGACTGGATAACTGCCTTTCAGGCTATTAGCTAGAAAACTTTTCCTAATTGCCACGAAGAGTAGTTTTTCTCCTTAGAAAGACAAATATCTGGTGCTTTTCATTTGCACAATTAAATAACTCATTTAAATCTGTTCCCAGAACAAAAGGGCAATGTGTCACAATGCATGTTTCTTTAATCTTAGGTAGATGGAACATTGCACTTAGGTTTTCATTTTTCTTCCTCTTATTCCAACTGTATTTAAGTTTCAAAGAAACTCAAAATGTGTTGAAATTCTTTCCTTCTTTACCCAACTATCTCCTCAGGTAAGAAAAACTTGTTAATCAGTTCTGAGATTAAATCTATAAAGGCGACTGTGGAAGGGCAAATATTTTTCTTTATTAAATATTTTCTCCAGGTTTATTGAGTTATAATTGACAAATAGAAATAATAACTGTCAAAGGTATACAACATGGCATTTTGCTATACATGTTGTTTGTAAATGATTGCCATGATCAGACTGTGTGTGTGAGTGGGTGCATGTGTATAAGTGTGTGTGTGTGTGTGTGTGTGTGTGTGTGTGTGTGTGTGTATGTGTGTGTGTGTGTGTGAAGAATACACGAGATGTGAGCTCTAAGCAAATTCCAAGTATATGATGCACACATATGGGTTAAATATGGCACCACCCTAGAGACTAAACCTTCAACACCTGGACCTTTTGCAAGCCCTCAGTATGCAAACTATAACACACTTAGTGCTGAGCTACTAATAGTCACTATTCAGTTAATTTTAGCTCATAATAAAAACTTAAAATGTCATAAGAGTAAGACAACAAAAGTCCTTTTATTTGGAGGAAGCATGGGACATGAGACAAAAGTTACCTAGGTTACTCTGACCTAGCACAGACAGTTATTGATGACTTTCTGACACCACAAAGATAATGAAAATTTCATTAAAAGCCTTTTCCCCATTAGTTGTAATTATTACCTGGAATATGTGGCCTAAGTGAGCCGTGACCAATCAACATTTTGTCTAGTTCTTGGAAATTGATGTAATTGTAATTTTCAACTTACTGTAATTCCATTCTTGCCTTTTAAAAAATTGTAAAATCAGACCTTGGATGCCATATTGGAGCACTTGTTCTAGGCAGCTGGAATGTTTTCTGGGCTATAACTTCACCTCAGTTCTTTGTTCTTTACCCAGCATTCCTTAACTTGCCTTGTGGGTTGATAGGTTTCATGATTCTCCTTGAACTTCCAGCTCTGCTGTAGAGATCTGTTCTCTTAGAAGTGTTATTTAGTGAGATAAGAGCATCTATTAAGCCTGATTCTGGAGATGTAACCAGGCTAGCTAATTCTAGTATGACCCAGAAACAACCGACAGTGATGTTTTATAGACTGAAGTCAGTATATAGTAAACATTGTCTACATCCTAACCATGTGTTACTGAACCAGTATCATGGATAGGATATGGAGTATGGATCAGGATTCCATGCCTAGAAATCTACTAGTATCCTTGGAAGATCAATGGGCTCCAATTCTGCAATAAGATAAAGTGCAGCAGAGGCTCATTTTCTCATATAGGATTATTCCCTGATAAAAGAAAACAGAGATCAATTCACAATCATACAGATTGGTATTGGTGAAATTAATGGCTACCCACTACAGATTGGTTCACATGCTTACCCTCCATCTTACTTGACATGGGACCTTATACATGGTCTAACCTGACACTTCATCTCTAATAAGGGAATATTAACAGCAACTATTTCACAGGCATGCAATAAGGATCAAATATGTTATATGTAACATGTAACTCCATGGCCTGCTTTAAAATATTAAAACATTTAAAATATGCTAATAATATAGAGTTTTATAGAAAATTAGAACACAGGATGGGTAAGAAAGTTGTCCTGCACTGGTCATGGGATAAGAGGCCCCAGATCATAGACAGAAACTGGGACTTACCATATTTTGTGACTGGGGAGAGCCAAGTCATGCTGAGGACATAGTTGCCTATTTCCTGAATTATCCATATTTACTTGAGGAAAATCAGACTTCTAGGTTTTGATATATACTTCAACTTCTTCTTAGAGAGTCTTTACTACTATCCAAAGTCCCTATTGGCCCTTCCTCAGCCTCTTTACTACTATCCAAAGTCCCTATTGGCCCTGCCTCAGCCTCCTGCACCTCATATTTCCTACATCTAGCTTAGTTATGCTCTTCCTGGTACCTACTATATATTTTCCTATTTGACATGCTTACTTTCTGAATGCTAGCTTCACGTCTTCTGTGTTTACATTTTTGTCTCTGTTGTCATAGGCACCTGCAATCAACTCTGATATAAATTAGGTCCTCAGGTGACTGAAAGGCTCAATGAACTACTCAAGGAGTTACCACAGAGCTTCTGGTCACCCTGTGGACTCCTGTGCACCAAGCTGGAAGGATTAAAGGAGGGGAAGGCAATAGGAGACTCCTCCACCGTGAGGGGCTTCTGTGTCAACACAACACTTGCAGATTCCGCCTACTGTGCTGTATTCCATTTGAGCTCTCCTCATTCATTGTCAAGCTGCCTTGTCCTCACAGCCACAACCCAACCACAGGCATGATAGTTACCCAGTATTGAATCTGAAGTTTTCTAGTTTCAACTCTCACCTTGGAAATGATAGAGTCAGGTTGGTGAGACAGCAGGCAGATGAAAGCTCAGACTTGGTGGCCTGAGTTTGATCCTCAGAACCTAAGGTGGAAGGAGGAAACTGACTCCTGAAAGTTGTTCTCTGATTTTCACTTGTGTCATGGCATGGGCATGCTGACATTCATACACATGTACCATACATGCACAGATGTGTGTGCGCACATGCGTGTGAGCACACACACACACACACACACACACACACACACACACACACTAAAAATAAAAAGAAATGGTGGTAGATATAACAGCAAATTGCCCTCTAATGGGGCTTTCCACTGAGGAAATGAAGTCTGTCTTGCTGTCTCCTCACTTAGAAGCCACCAGTATCTCCTTCAGAAATGAATACTTTCCCCTCTAGAGTCTGGAGACTTTTTGAGGACAAGGACAACATCTACTTCACAGTAACTTCAGCTCCTGGTGTAATCCAGTGCTTGCAGAATGGGAAGTAAACACAATTACTTGATTGCTAATGATCAATCTCAATGACTAATCCAAATCCATCTAGGACATTACAAATGGGGAACCACTCTGTCATGCTACTGTGCTGTGTTGGATGTCACAGGAAAGATTTGGGTTTGGGTTAGACACGTTGTGAGAAGTTGAGCAAATTTCTAAATCTCTTCAAGACTTTCAAAAATACGTATGTAGTTTAAATGAACCATAAAATTATAGTTTGCAATTTAGACTAGAAAACGCTGCTTATTTCTGTCTCTTAGATGAATTCCGAAGGTAAGTGACCTGGAGCATCCAGAATTATTGTTTTTGTTACCCAAACGCTCTTTTAAGAATCCATTAGTTTGCTCTATTTATCTGTAAAGTAGTAATAATAACAATTTCCATCTTATGTGCAAAGTGTAAAAGCAATGTAAATTTTGCAAGTTGGGAAGTACTATTAAAAACAGCCCATTCCACGGCATTTATGGCTTCATGTAGGTCTCCGATGCTGAGCGCAGGTGTTGTTTGGCTTAGCGTCTTTTTGGGTTTTAAATTTGTCTGTCTCATTTTGCTTTCCATGTCGACCTTCCTGCTTTCAAGTCAGCAAGAGTTAACTTTTTCTCTTCATAGGCTTCATATTAAATTTTGATGAGGTCTCTGTGCAACCCACATTTTATTAGCTCTTGAGTTGTTATAGCTAAATACATTGGGTCAAACATTTTATAGACTACACATATTCCGATAAAGAGCTCAGTGGGAGGCTCATTCTGCCGATTTCTCCACTGCTTGCTCATCTACTGTGATAAATGCCCTTTCAAAAGATTAACAACATTGAATATTTAAAATCTTAGATGAGGTGATGCAAAATTAGTTTGAAGCACAGATTTTGAATATTTAATGGTGCATTAGTGAAGAAGCCAACCAACCAAATAAAAACCACCCAATTTATTATTTTGACAGATCTCAAGTCAGAAAATTCATTTTCAGTCATGCTATGGTCTTTTCATTTGCACCATTATGGTTAAAGCCTGCCTGTAATTCTATTATGAATCCTATTTCCAGGGAATCTATTTGGCAATAAAATTAATTCTGATTTAAGACTGTTTTCAATGTTTCTATAATAAACTACAAAATCATAGTTACTAAATTCACATGACTTTAGGAAACACTGTTAGCTTTCTCATTTTTAAGTAACCATAGGGATTAAAGACATTTTTTTCATTGAGCACATAAAAAATTTTAATCAGTAATATTATTTGCTGTATAGCTGGACATAAGAAAATATTTGGTATACTTTCTTAAAATATATTACTGCATATATGTGTGCATAGTTTTAATCCCAGCATTTGAGAGGCAGAGATAGGTAGATCTCTGAGAATTTGAGGCCAGCCTGGTGTATATAGTTAGTTCCATACCAGCCAGAGATACATAGTGAAACTCTAGGAAGAAAAAATAATAAAATGAGAATAATTGCTTTCCTGTGTACATTTATATCCATAGGAATAAACTCAAATTTTTAATGTAATAACATATATTATAATGCATATTTTGTATATCTAATAGGTGTTACTTCAAGTTTAAATATTTCTGATATAAATATTTATGAACTGCATAAATGTGTGCATACATTTGTAATGTTAGTGTTAGTTTTTGTAGAACAATCCTCACATAATAACAATAACAGTTTACTTACTGCCCTTAAACAGTGATGCATGAGAGAGACAGTGAGGAAGTTTTCATCTATATAATTGTCTAGGGTCTAGCTTAGAGGAGACTGTCATCTTCAACACATGGATTTTGAAATGGAACAGGAAGAAGAAGAAGAAGAAGAAAGAGTATGAATAAGAGGTCTCAAGAATAAATAAGTAAATATTTGTAGCAGACAGAGCTACAAAGAGCAACTTGTCACTTGAACTCAGATTTCATTGACCAGAAATACATAATAGCAAGGGAAACTGGAAGTGAGATTTAGCTCTTGCACAGTGAGAAAATGAGAACACGGATTTAGAAAAAGTTATTAACCTCAGCCACAATATGGATGATTGATTTGTAGGATTGAGGATTGGGTCATATTGCCTCACGTAAACTTTTAATGTAAAATAGAAATATAATGTCTATCATTTCTGTAGGTATGCTGGGCAAATGGGTATCTAATCCAAATTTAAGTAAGGCTGCATTAGAAGTATTTTTAAATATCTGACATATATATTTATTTTAGGAATAAGAAATGCAAAGCTAATCTTTTTTTCCTGGGAGCATTGATTTGAAAAATAGTATTTACTATGATTGACTGTGTATATGTGAGAAAATAGTTATCTCAGAGCTTACCTCAAACACTATTATTTTATATGTTTACTGAAAAATGGATTATAAAAATAACTTATTTCATCGGGCTTTTCAATTCTAATTGTTCTTAAGCTGATCTGACCCATGTGACCAGAATAAATCACTGTCACACTATTGTGTGCCACACTCAGCTTCTGGGACATCAATGTTGTTTGTTTTTTTTCTTTTTGGGTCTGCCACCCAGCTCCCAAATAAATCACACATATAGGCTTGTTCTTGATTATGAATACTGGCCTTATCTTGGCTTACTTTCTTGTCAGCTTTCCTTGAATTATCCCATCTATCTTTTGCCTCTGGGCTTTTCCTCTTCTATTCCTGAATACCTTTCTTTGTTTCTTACTCTGTGGCTTGCTGTGTAGCTGGGTGGCTGGCCCCTGGAGTCCTCCTCCATCTCTGGCTACTTCTTTTTCATTCCTTGATCTCTCCTTTCAGTTTTCTCCCTCTATATATCCTCTCTGCTTGCCAGCCCCATCTATCTTTTCTCCGCCTTGCTATTGGCTATTCAGTTCTTTATTAGACCATCAAATGTTTTAGACAGGCACAGTCTCATAGCTTCACAGAGTTAGACAAATGCAACATAGACAAAAGTAACACCCCTTAAAATAATATTCTACAATACATCCAAACCTTTGCTTTACTCTCTAGCCTCTGAGAATCATGGTGGCCATCTTTCTTCTTGTATGTCATGTATGATTATAACATGGTCTTGTTGAATTCATGAATCATGTCTCCAATGACCTGGACAAAATACTGCCTTAATTTTAGAAAATACAATTTGGTTACTGATAGACCTTCCAAGTTTTGGGAATTGTTTCCTTTGCGATCAAGACCTGTGTGTCACTTGTTAATGGATACTGCAACATTTTTAAGGGAATTGTATGCATCAGTAATGAGGACCACTATGGGGAAAAGATTATGGTCTAGTTAAGGAATGTATGTGCATAAGATGCTTGCTTTTGAACTGGAAACTTGGGCATAAAAATATAGGTGTGTAATGAGGGTTGGAGTGAAAAGCAGCATGGTTGTTTGTTGGAAGAGAATATCCCCTTTGCTTGGTCATGATAGTTCTTCATTGGGTGGCAGCATAGGCATGCAGCCAGCCAGAGAAATGACCTAGCATGTAGACTTTGGGTAAGAGAAAATGAACTGGACCAAGTAAATTATAGCAGATCTTCTGGTGGCAGTCACTTTTTTGGTCCCCCCACTAGCTGACTATTGGAGCTGCAGGAAAGCGCCCCCTTTACCGGTAGTCTGGTGAAAAAACTTCATCTCTAAAGATGGGACCGTGGCATTTCTGAAATAGGTTATCACTAGAAATTCATCCAGTCTTTTATCCACCTCTTGGTAACAAACAAGTCAAGATTTCAGAAATGATTTGAGTTTTCAGAGCACAGCAGTTGGTATACTTCAGGAGGCTTGTTAAGTGTTTTTGGCTACTTTGTATGGAGATGTTAACCTGCAACCACATACCCCAAGTCATAATCACAGCTACAACTACTGGTTCATTGGATGCATTGAGAAAGAGGTTACATGGAAGTTGTCATGGCATTTCATAGTAAATTCTAGAAGATACTTTAGTTTAAGTTACTCTCTTGGTAAGAAAGAGTTATAAGATGTGACTTTTCTACCTCAGCAACTGCATTTGACATTCAAGATGAAGGTAGAGTGACCCTACAGACCCCATTGATGTGAACATGGTCACTCGAGTGGCAAGTTGCAATATGCTAATACAATACTGGGTGCAATCTCTTGCTTCTTAGAATACATATTTCTGATAGATGATTTGTCAAGTAACTGGGTTCTAGAGTTGATAATAAATGTGTACTCAGTCTTTTTACAGTCAACATGGTTATGGCTCGATCCATTTTCTTAGAAGTTGGGGCTAATTCTGACCATACCTTACTGGGACATAGTGTTGGCTTCTCCAGAGGTGAAGCTTTAAGCCAATCACACTGTAACTTAAGAGTTTCTCCCACAAAGAAGTCCTGTTAGAGAATATACTTTATGCATTTATGATAGCTATTTTTGTATTAGAGGGGCAATGTTTTCTTATTAAATGTTTTATGTTTACAAATGTGTAATTTAGAATCTATTTTTCTTTCTTTCTTTCTTTCTTTCTTTCTTTCTTTCTTTCTTTCTCTCTCTCTCTCTCTCTCTCTCTCTCTCTTTCTTTCTCCTTCCTTCCTTCCTTCCTTTCTTCCTTCCTCCCTCCCCCTCCCTCCCTCCCCTTCTCTCTCTCTCTCTCTCTCTCTCTCTCTCTCTCTCTCTTTCTCTCTCTTTCTTTCTCTCTGTCTCTTTCTTTCTTTCTTTCTTTCTTTCTTTCTTTCTTTCTTTCTTTCTTTCTTTCTTTCTTTCTTTCTTTCTTTCTTTCTTTCTTTCTTTCTTTCTTTCTTTCTTTCTTTCTTGAGACAGGATTTCTCTGTGTAGCTTTGGAGCCCGTCCTGCATCTTGCTCTGTAGACCACACTGGCCTCTGGCTCCCTAGTGCTGGGTTTTAAGGTGTGTGCCAACACATGCTGGCTAGTTGATAGTTTTCTAAACAGAATGTACTGTTTGCACAGTGGTAAAACACTGGATATATTAGGCTTTGCATAAATCCTTATTCTGTCATGTGTTAACTAACCCTCTCACTGACAACGCAGATACTGCTGGCCCTTTTCTCTTTAAGGATTTGGGAACAAAGTAAGAAAAGTTTACACCAGTATCCCTCCTTACTAATATCCTATTCTAATTAGTGTAGCTTTATATGTGTTGTGGTTGGTTTCCTAATATGACTTTTTGTTTTGTTTTGTTTTTTTTTAGAGAAAACAGTACAAAGTTTTCTCCATCTTCTTCTTTGTGGAGCTTCATGTGAATCTGTGTGGTGGAGAGGCACAACTCCAGCTTACTGGACCTCTTCTAATCGAAACGATAGGGCTAGGTTATGTCTAGTTACTGTCCTTGGAATATCTGTTTTGTAGAGATGGTCTTGCAAGGGATGTTTACATTTACTGTGTTGGTGTTTTCCAGTGAATTACATGTGTTGACTAAATAAAAAAATAAACATTATTATCAAAAAGAGCAAAATAGAGCCACCTTTTTTCTCTAAAGTGATTACTTCATAGCACAGAAAACTAAAGATGGATGTATTGCCTTATAGTATCATCAGAACTGGAAATGGAACTTGAACACATACACTTGGAGGATGACACTGTACTTTACCAGTACAGTCCTGAGATTACATTTATCCTCAAATAGCATGCATGTGCATGTGTGTGTGTATGTGTGTGTGTAAAAAATAGTTATCTTCATTTTTGTCAGTGTTATACATGTACCTTGATCATGTCTACTCTTCTTTCTCCCACTGTCCTGGATCTCCCTAACACATTCCTTCCTACCTTAATGTCTTCTGTATTTTTACCATGCCTAATTAATGTTGTTCACATGTGCATGGGTATGGGGATGTCCCCTGGCACACGGGCAACCTATCAGTGACCATACCCCAAAGGATAACAAATCCCTTTCTCACAGAAGCCATGAATTGCCAATAGCTCCTTATCTAGGGGTGGGATCTAATCCAGGATGGAATCTTGGGCTTGATCTTGGGCAGGGCTCCTGTAGGTGAACATGGCTGTTGTGAATTCCTGAGTACAATGGTCATGTCATGACAGAAGACAGCATTTCATAGTATCCTCCAAGCATTCTCCTCTTTCCACCACTCTCCCATGATGCTCTCTGAGCCTTGGCGCCGTGGGTTTATATACATGCCCCATTTAGGGCTCCACACTGAAAAGTCACTTGTGCTCAGCACTCTGACCTGTTATGAGTCCCACATTAACCATTACATACTGCAAAAAGAAGCTTTGCTGCCCAAGGCCAAGAGCAGCTCTGATCTATGGGTAGAAGCACAGAAATTAAGAAGGCAGTTTGGAGCCATGCCCATTTGACAAAATGACAGTAATAAGTTGCCCCCTTAAAGCCTATGCCTTCTCCAGACATGGGGTTTTGACCAGCTTTACAGTAGACTACCAGGCATGAATTCCCTCCTATAGAGACGGCTCAAATCTAGTAGGAAAGCATAGGCTATTTCCGTGTTCCCACAATAGCCATGTCTCTACTATGACAATGGGGACATCTTACCTGCCAGGTTTGTGTTGTCCCATGCATGGCTCAGCACTGACTTAGACTGCTAATGACTTTTCTCCCCTGGTGGCTTACATAGCATTATCCAGCACTTTGAAAGCTCACCAGCAGGGATCAAGTTTCTTGATCATTTCTAGCCTGATTTTTCTATTTCCTGCAACCAAACTCAGTGGTGACTACAGCAACAGGGTATTATAGTATACTTATGGTGAGCAGACAAGACAAATGCCCAATATTTGGTCAAAGATTATCAATGGATAACAGTTGGATATTCACTATAGTCAGAACTATTTTTAAAATTTTAACTTTTAATTCTGAAGGGAACCAATAATAGGATGCTGTGTGATTTTCTTAGGAAGATGTGGACAACTGTGTATTCACTCCAGACAGAACACTGACAACAGGCCAAAATGTTTCACTCAGGTCTAGATTAGTGAAGCAATGTGCTAACTGAGGCTACCACGGGAATGGCGGTGAAGGATTACTTACTAGAAATGGCAGCTGCATGTCTGAAAAGCCCACCCCAGAATGATTCATGATTCATGGAGCTGCATCCCAAGAGCTTTCCCAACATCTTTCAGGCAACTCTGCTGAAGAATCTCCTCTTCCAGAAGTTGCTTTCTCCTTTTTATATTCTCCAGGAGGGTAACCACTGAGTCTTGTAGGTCTTTTGAGTTTTTGGAACTTTCTACAGTCTTCCTTATTTTCACCGGGAGAAAACATGTCAACCTGAAGGAAGCTTGTTTTGTTAAAGCTCCAACAGAGGGCTGTTGTCTACTAGACACGTGAAATCACACACAAGAGTTTCCACAATTTAGATTCTACTCATGAAGTTACTAAGCAATAACTGTAGAGGGTAAGGCTATCCTAACTTCAGAAATATTTAGGGCCAGTAACTATCTCTAGAAGTAGCATTTTGGTTAACCATATTAACTATGTCCTGGGGATAATGGACAGTCAACTGTGGTGTAAGAAGGTCCTCTCCTTTCTCCTCTCCCCTCTCCTCCCTTCCCCTCCCTTTCCCTCCTCTCCTCTCACTATTTCCTTTCATGGAGCATCTCCAAGCCAGTTCTCCTGGACACCATCTCATAGTCTATAGTTTCATCTGCAACAGCATCTCAACAAAACTTATCTTTTCTTTGACTTATAGCTTGATATGAAGGAACAAACTAATGATCTAACATTGCCAGCATTGGTAATGTATTTGTATAAAAACAATGCCTCAGGAAGTTTTTAGTATAGCAAAGTGGCTTCATCATAGACATATTAGAAAACACAGTTTATTGGTGGGAAAAAAATTAATGTGGGAAGTAGGTCCTCTTGTGGCTTGTGATAGACTTCTCTCTTGGCTTCATGATTCCTACTCCCTGCTGCTTCTTCCTTTGTAATTTATCCTCCTCTTGAAAGTGGATTGAAAGTAACAATTTGATTCTCACTTGTTGTGGGATATTTATACACCATGTGAAGATATATTAGTGTGATTAGTTTAATAAAGAGCTGAATGGCCAATAAATAGTCAGGAGGTATAGGTGGGATTTTGGGGCAGAGAGAGGCAGTAGGAGGAGATAACCAAGGTGCAGAGGATATGCCAATGAAACATGGAGGGAATCAGACATACAAAATGAAAGAAAGGTAAAAGGCCACGTGGTGAAATTAATAAAAGCAAGTTAATAAGAGCTAGTGGGACAAGCCTAAGCTAAGGCCGAGCTTTCATAATTAATAATAAGTCTCCATGTCATTATTTGGAAACTGGCTGGTGGGACAGAGAAAGACTTGTTACACTCACCAACAAAATATAGGCAAATAGATATGATACTTGTGTAATTAGACTATATAAACATCTTTGATTTTCAACTTGATAGAAGAGATTTTTCCCCTTTAAAAAATCATTTCTCAGGGGCAGGAGAGATGGCACAGAGGTAAAGAGCATGTACTGCTTTTGTAGAGGATCTGATTCAGTTCTCAGTACCCACATTGCACTGTTCACAACCGCCTATAACTGCAGCTCTAGGAGGTCTGATGCCCTCTTTCTGTGCCTTGTTCTTGCCCCTTCAGACACCAGACATCTTCGCTCATATTCATACACACACACACACACACACACACACACACACACACACACACACAGACAGAGAGAGAGAGAGAGAGAGAGAGAGAGAGAGAGAGAGAGAATTTCTTTTAGTGAACAAAATAATGGGTTAAATTATGACGTGTGTACATATATATATATCATAGTACTTGGTTCAAATCTCATCTCCACCCCTTTACCACAGTGGTCCCATTTCAAGATTTTTTTCTAATTAAAAATTATTATTTTATTTTAGTTTTTTGTTTGTCTTCATGTATCTCTGTGCACCAGATATGTGCCTGGTGCCCACAGAGGCCAGTAGAGGACATTGGATCCCCTGGAATTGAGTTATACAGTTTTGAACCACCATGTGGGTCCTGGGAAGCATACCCAAGTTCTACACATGAGAACTTTTAACTACTTAGTCATCTCTCTAGACCATCAAGATGGTATTTTTTTGTTGTTTTGAGATAGAATAAATCAAAGTAGCCCAGGGTGGCCTTGATCTTCCCACCTCATCCTCCAGAATTCTGGTATTATGCGTGTGTACCACCATGCCCAGCTTTACTAGCCGACTTTGCTGTCTTCTTAACTTACACAGTTTCATTAAAATAACAATAGCCATGTGGGGGGAGGCTTACTTAGCTAAGAACTGAGGTGGACCAACAGGGTGTGGAAATGGAAGGTTGTTTAGAGCTGAAAGTTCTTGGGGGATATTAGGAAAGAATCCTTCACTACTGAGCCTTTAGGTGGAACCATTCAACCAGCAATGATGCCTTAATACCATCCTTAGGAGAGGCCTGGAGGGAGAGGATACAGCCAGGCTCTGCCCAGATGCCTGACACACAGAAATTCTGGGATGATAAATGTGTGCTTCTGAGTTTTGACTAACAAATACATGCTCTCCTACCTCTAGATGGGGGTGATTGCCTCGTAGCAAGCCCTGTATTTTTATGATTTTGATACAGCTGTTGCCTAATATTTAGTATTTGCTAACTCATCATGCGACAACGTCTGTATGTATGTGAAATTTCATTTCCAGTCTTTTTCATTGCACAGCGCAGAAGAAAAGTATGTGTTTGGAGTCTCCCTTCACTAGCAGGGTGGAGTTTGGTGAGAACAGAAAGGTTGGATAAGGGCATAAAGCTGAAGAGATGTGATCATGAGATCCTTATGTGTTTTGACATACCTTCTTCTAAAAGATCAGTTGCTTGCAAAATGTGACAAACGTTATAGTGGTATGTAAGGAATAACATAGTCTTCAAAACTAAATAAACAAGTTTGTTTTATACTAGCTCTTCTCACTGATATCTTCTTCCACATTTGTGTAGAACATTTTTTTTCTTGTTTTTTTTTTTTTTTTGAGGCAGGGTTTCTCTGTGAAACAGTCCTGGCTGTCCTGAAACTCACTCTGTAGACAAGGCTGGCCTTGAACTCACAGAAATCTGCCTGCCTCTGCCTTCTGGGGGCTGGGATTTAAGGTGTGCACCACCACCACCACCCAGCTATGTAGAGCATCTTAGTATCACCAGAGAACTTTCCCATCTAAGAATAGTCTTCATCTCTTAGTTTTTATAGAATGATCTTTTCCCCAAGATCATTTTGTCCCAGGTTATATATTTCAGAAGTACACATATATGTGTATATATATGTGCATATATATATATCTTATATATTTAATTGTGTTACTATAAAGCTTTTTATATTATAAATGATTGTCTTATTCTATGACAAAATAAGAATTATGCATGTCCAATAAATGTAAAATATAAAGACTAGGAACTTTGCTTCTACCTTTTGTTTCTTATTAAGTAATTAAATTGGAAAGACCTCCTTGCAGATTTTAGTGAAGTTCCCAAATTGATTATAATGAATAATAATGGCAAAAACCTGGTGCAAAGCTTCAGGGCTTGCCAAACAGTGGGAAATCTTTATATGCTGAAATGAAGGTATGCATAAATGAAGCAGACTCAAATGGATGTATTTGCTTTCAGCATAAGGACTATGAATTTGAAAAATGTGGAGGTGGAGAGACGGGACCCACTGTCTGAGATTAATGTTTATTCAGCAATAAACCACCTCTTTGCAAACTGTATGTCTGGAGGAATATAGAGGGACTCTGATTTTCCATGCACAGTCCTGATATACTGACATCATAAGGTTCTGAGTGCTTCCATCATTCAGTAGCATTTTTCACTTGTTTTGAAATAGTTATGAACAAAGAAAATACAGAAAAATAAGTGGACCATAAGATAAAAACATGAAATAATTACAGGCAATAATAATGAAATATAGACTAGTGAGCTGGTTTACTAGTTAAAACAACTGTCAGGTGCATAAGAGGACTGGAGTTCAGATGCCCAGAACTCACAGAAATTCTTGGTTAGTGTGTTGGTCCACCTGTAACTTTGGCTTCTGAAGGTAGAGACAGGGAATCCCTGGAACAAACTGGCTAGGGAGACTGGCCAGATCTGTCAGCTCTGGGTTTGATTGAGAGACTTCCTCAATGAATAAGGGGGAAGAAACATGGAGGAAAGTTCCTGACATTGTACTTGCCTCTCTCACATCTGTGAACAAGCATATACATCTTCCCTAATGCCAAACACACATCCATGAAAAGAAAAGACAAAAAAAAAAGTAAGTGACATATTTCTCAAAGTAGTTATGGTATTTAATTGAGTGAACAATAAAAACTATTCTTATAACTTTATAAGTTATACTTCTTTTTTGTTTTTTCGAGACAAGATTTCTCTGTGAAACACTCCTGGCTGTCCTGAAACTTACTCTGTAGACCAGGCGGGCATCAAACTCACAGAGATCTACCTGCCTCTGTCCCTCGAGTTCTGGGATTAAAGATGTGTGCACCATACAATAGGTTGTTATTTTATTGCCTATAATCATTCCACCTAATGCATGCATGTTGGAAAATCATGTTTCTAAAAGGTTCTTCCACAAGCAAAGTAGGGAGTAATATTTGAATTATTACAATTCATTATACACCATAATTATTTCATCACCTGAATACAGCAGAGGACAGATATGTATTGTTCTTTTTATTGTGGATCTAATTTTGCTATAACAAGATTTGAAGAGAACAAAGATTGTCAATTATCTTTCTCATTGAAATGAAACTTTAAGAAATTCTAAATGCAATGAAAAGTTGTGCAAGTGGCCACAACTTTCATTATTCAAGAGTTTATAGAGCAAAAATGACTTTGCTCAGCATACAAAGTAGTCAGTTTCATCATGGCAACTTTGTAGAGAGAAAAGATGGTCATTAGAATATTAAAGCTATTTCTGTCTCTGAATGTGAAAAAGTAGCAGAATTCAACTCATATAAAATACTTTGTTATACATAAATAAAATTGAAAAACTGCTTACAATGGTGTGAAGCATAAAGTAAGGACTTTCTAAACTTTAGATTATATTCTATGACAAATAGAAAGGAACTATGGTTGTATTATTTTTGTTTATTATTAAGCACATAAGTTTGGAAGCCAATGCTGGTGGTACCCTCATTGTTCATAATTAAAAATAATGACAAAAGTGAGTTTTAAAACTTTGTGGACCCTTATAGTCACAAAATGTTATTTCTATAACACATCTGGTCCTCATGATCCCAGCATCAATCTCTGAGACATCTGGATCACAGTATTATCATCTAGGTCCTTGAAACACCAGAAATGTATGTTCCTAGGACGGTGGAGACCAGAAGTTCACAACAAAGGCATCAGTAGGGTCACTGTCCCTCTGAGACTCTGGGTGGAATTTTTTTGGTCTCTTCTTGGTGATTGCTGTCAACTCCAGGTGCTCCATAGTTACAGCTACATCATTGCAGTCTTCCCCCCAACCTTACAGGATGTCATCCTTGTGAGTCTGTTGTACTGAAAAGTTATCTTATCTGAACCAATTACATCTGCACCAACCCTGCTTCCAAGTAGGACCACAGGCTGAATTGCTATAGTTTATGGCTTCAATCTGTCTTTAGAGGGAGATACATTCAATGCCTAGCAATCCTCATCTACTGAAAAATGTTTAAGAAGTAAATATAGGATGTATAAAGTGAATGTGGCCCTTTGATCTGGTGAAACCACTCCCTGTCTTTTTGAGTAACTGCATAGTCTCATAGATATCCTCTTCTGCCTAGAGTCTTTTCAAATGAGATATCAGGTTTATGGTAATGTATGTTTTGGTATTATGTTATCAAATTAGAGGGTATAAAGATTTGCCCGTGTGTTTTCTTCTAATAGTTTTATGGTGTTAGCTATTAAACTGAGATGTTGAATTGATTTTTGTGAAATAATATCACTTTATTCTTATATATATGTGTGTATCCACTAGTGCCCCTTGTTGAAAAGATTCTTCTTTTATCCATTGAAAAGTCTTTTCCTCTTGCTCTACCTTAAAAAGTATGTTGAAAATACAAAATGCTTTGTGTCTTCCTGTTCCTATCTTGATGCTTCTAAATCTTTGCTTACCCTTAGAATGTGGCACCTCATTCTATTATTCCCTTTTCCTTGGTATCCTTCCCTTGTGCCATCTGGCAAGCATCGTGGAAGATATGGAGAGATACCATTTTTAAGGGTGTTTCTACAGCACAGCATTTCAGAC
Organism: Onychomys torridus; assembly: GCF_903995425.1. Lineage (NCBI taxonomy): Eukaryota > Metazoa > Chordata > Mammalia > Rodentia > Cricetidae > Onychomys > Onychomys torridus. The sequence continues at coordinate 36,656,557 of NC_050459.1, read as the reverse complement.
TCAGGATCCAGAGCTCTACTGTCTAGAATAAAAACCTGACTCAGACACTTTCTAGCTGTAAACCGTTTAATTTCTCTGGACTTCAGTTTCCCAGTCTTCAAGCAGGAAAAGAATGTCAAAGAATTAAAAGGAAAGACAGGAAGCATAAATGATGGTTTACACATAGCACACTTAGAAGAATCAGAAAGAAGATAAGCACCCAATAGTGATAATAATATGCTCTCATTGCTTGAACTGATTTGACCTCTCCTGGATTTTCGCTCCCTGTTGCCTCTATACATTCCAGGCCAGTCTTCCTACTGACTTTAAGCTATTCAAGACTGAGATGTACTGGCAGTTGTAAGGGTTAGGAAGACAGAAAAGTGAATTATGAAACTAAATCAAGAAGGCATATAAATCACAAGTACTTACATGTTGTATGTAGGGTCCAGAGGAAAGTGCGAAAAGGTAATCCAGAGAGCACCAAGTCAGGGGACACGGCACTGACATTTTACAGGGAGAAATAAGTAAAAGAAGAGAGTGAAGGCATGCTTAGATAGTTTTTAAAGTTGCCAGAAACATATTTCTAAAACAAAAAGTACACACGAATGATTTACTTCTTTAAGAATTTTAAAGTTGGTGTATAAACCCATGAGTGTCATTGTAACATTTCCATATACAGAGATATTATATCTTATATCATTTACCTTTCTTCTGCCCCCACTTATACTTGCTTAGACCATTTGACTGCTCCTTCCTCCACCAATACTGTTCCTTTCTGCTTTCATGTCATGTATTGAATGACTTGTTTCCTGTAGGAAGGTCTATAAATTAAGTCAGTAAAAGTGTTTATTTATGCCGTGTGATAGTTGATTTTAATTGTCAACTTGACCAAACCTGGACTCACCTGGGAAGACAGACTCACTAAGGGATTGTCTGTATTAGGTTGGCCTCTGGTCATGCTTGTGGGGTACTATCTTGATTCCATTTATTGATGTAGGGACCATTGTTTAAGCAGGGACCCTTGATTGTATAAGTATAGGGATGGTGCTGAGAATGAGTAAAAATTAATGTATTTATCTTCTCTGGTTCTGAGCATGAGTAATAATTCATATATTTATCCCCTCTGCTCTTGAGCGTAGATGTAATGTGTTTAATGTTCCTCCCTCTCTTGACTTCTTCACAGTGATGGAATGTAACCTAGAATTTTGAGCAGGAATACTCTTCCTCCCATAAGTTACTTCTTATCAAGGAATTTTTATCACATTAATAGAAAGATGGCACATGCCTTTAATCCCAGCTCTTGGGAGGCAGAGGCAGGTAGATTTCTGTGAGTTTGAGGCCAGTCTAGTCTGCTAAGAGAGTTCCATGACAGTCAGGGATGTTACACAGAGAAACCAAGTATGGTGGTTTGAATAGGAATGGTCCCCATAGACTTACATGTTAGAATACTTGGTCCATAGTAAGTGGCACTATTAGGAGGTGTGGTCTTGTTGGGGTAGGTGTGGCTTTGTTGGATTAAGTATATCAGCAGGGGGTGGGCTTTGAGGTCTCAGAAGCGCAAGCCAGTTCACTGCTGCCTACTGACCTGGATGTAGAAATCTCAGTTCCTTCTCCAGCACCATGTCTGCCTACACACTGCCGTATTTCCCATCATGACAATAATGGACCAAACCTCTGAATCTGTGTACCAGGCCCAATGAAATGTTTTCCTTTATAAGAGTTGACATGGTCATGGTGTCTCTTCATAGCTATAGAAAGCCTAACTAAGACACCCTCTCTCAAAATACCAAAAAAAAAAAAAAAAAAAATACAGCTAGAGTATAGGGTAGGCAGTGTCCTCTCATATAGTCTGGGATTACTGGTATGTACAGTCACACCCAGCATGGTAGTTATTTGTGAGGGACAGATGAATCCTGTCTCATTCCTCCTCTGTTAGTTTCTTGTTGAGAGGACTTGTCCTTGTGACCACTCATTTATCTATACTTATGACTGTCTTATATGAATTATAAAAGTGCAAGTGCAATTAGGCATATGATTGATAGTAAGAGGTTCTTTTAGAAAACAGTGACTTAGGTTTATTAAGTACATCACATAAAGATTATCTGGATACGTAATCTTCCTAGCCTTATGATTTTATTGAAGACTCAAGAAGAAGAAGCAATGTGGGCATCTGAATTTATATGAAAGGAGTAGTAACAGGCCATTACCTAAGAAATAAAAATAGAAATAAGAATAAATTTTCATTGGAAGTAAATGTGGCTTTAATTTGGTGATTCTTCCATACTCATTTACTTTCCTTTGTGGCTAACTGGCTTTCCATACAACCACTTAACCCTCATCCATAAGGACCAGAAACTCTTGGTTTCACATTGGTGATCAATCTGTACATGGCCTACATCCCTAATTGGGAGAGACAGATAGCATCCCCAGACTTTCCTGGGAGGCTCTGCTTAATAGGTAAGCAGTGAAGGAAGCGACTCGGCTGGAACACTCCCTTGTCTAAAAACGTAATGATTGCATCAATATTCGCCACTGCAGCTATAGTTCCAAATTTTTATACTTAATTGGGCAGCCTAATAAGCCTGCTTACCTCCTTATTAAGACAGTGTATAGCATCATCTTGAACAGGGAGGATCACTGAAGAAGATTGCCATTTTTAGATCGGAGGGAGGAAGCGTGTCCATGATTGTTTCCCTGTCTTGATTTCTAGCCCCGTTCTGTGTAGTTGATGCATGTTTGTTACTAAATGAGTGACAGAACAATGTCCAAATGCAAAGAGGTGACTATAAATAATTATACAGTCTCCTCAGTAAAACATCCCATGAAGTCTCAATAATGCAGCAGAAATTACTTCGTTTTTTCAACTATACTGACTACATTACTTCAGGTGGGTATTTCGTATGGGAAGATATAGAAGGAAGATTTAAAATTAGATGATTTGCTTCTCATTCAATAGAAAAACGCTGTTCTTTTGTTTACCTGTACCTTTTCTCACAGATACATGTTATTTATTCTTCTTATTAAATTCTTGTGAATGCCCTGTGACCTCCAAACCAAGTGGAAATTGGTGTAAAGTCTTTTTTGTCCTCCTCATTCCTATGGCCAGAAACTTCCATATCTTCAATATTTTCTCTAGGACATATTCATACTGTTCATATTTAGCCATTTAAAAAGAATAGCAAAGCCTCCCTTGAGATTTTTCAATCGATATTTTTCAGTATGGAGTTTCTAGCAACAAAATTCTGCAGGCTATTACACAAAGTAACACCAACATAAATTTTATGGTTAGATCCTAGTGGTACAAGAGACCTCCAAGAGGATCCAGTTCAACTCCCTCATGTTTCAGAGAAGAAAACGAAACCACGGTCATATAAAATGAATTTCCTTAGGTCACACCACCAGCTAAGAAGCTAATGCATTTAAAATGAAAATCTAGAAGGATGCTATTTCAGGGGCTTATTTATTATTGTTATTTTTAAAAAAACAATTTCCTGCTTCATTTTTGCCTTTGTCTACACGAACATTTTATAAGAGGAACATGTACAATAAGGTATTCTACCAGAAATGAGTAAAAAGAAAAATGAACTGAAGTAAGAATTGTCAAAAATCCAGGAAAAGATAAAATCCAGGCTGTAGAAGTTTAAATATGAGCCATCATTTGGGTCCAATATTTAAATTTCCTATAACCTTAAAGCCTCAGACCTCACCAGCCTGTCACAAAAACATAAACCTATGGTTGCTTTTAATATCCAGTTTTGATGATACGAGGCTCTAGTGGTTCAATTTTGGGAAATTACCTCTTCTTGGAGTGACCCTCAGCTACTCCAAGAGGTCACTGGAGTCCTGCTTTGTGTGTGGCTGCAAACAGTCTTCTCAGGTCCTCCACCCTCTTTTCACTCTGCAGGATGCTGGCTTGGCTGCTTGTGAGTGTGTGAACATGGATGTCTTCTGTAGGGCACCACTGCCCTGTGCTCCCTTTGTAGGAGCTGTGGACATAGTATTCTGTGTTACTCCATCTGGTGGTGGAGTCCTGGTCTGCTTTCATTGTCTACACATAGCATCATGAGGGCTGGAATAGAATACTGGAATAGGACATTGTAAATTTCTCATGCTTGGCTAATGAAGAGGAGTTGTACAGAGAATGGTTTATTAGGTTCAGAAGAATCATGATGCCTTAGAGCTCTTTGTCCGAATCCTGTCCTGCCTGATTTTCTGTGGTCAGGGCAACATCTAGAACATCTAGCCTCCATCATAACTGTATCAAGAATTTCCATAACATAGGATCAGAAACACAGGTTTAAAGAAGTTTAGACCCCGAGAGACAAGGAAATTTCTTACCTTGGCTCAAAGACCATGGCCCAAGTTAGCTTTTCCTCCTGAGCACTGACACTGTCTCTCCATGGAGACCTCATTGGACTGCTATTTTCTCTTTCTTTCTTTCTTGTATGGATATTTTGCTTGGATGTATTGCTGTTACCATACTCATGTACATGCCTGGTGCTGGTGGAGGTCAGAAGAAGGCATCAGATACCTGGAACTGGAGTTACAGATGGTTTTAAACCATCATGTGGGTGCTAATAACTGAATTCAAGTCTCCCATTGAAAGCAACAAGTATTATTAACCACTGAATCATCCCTCTAGGCCCACACTGCTAATTCTTAATAGTCATAGATCCCCCTCACTATATTTGCTAAGTCTACCTGGTTAAGACTTATTGCATTGTATGGGACAGTTGAGGCTTGTATTGATTAGAGCAATACTAAGCTAAAGGTATATGTAACATGCTTCTGCATGTTAAAGAATCAGAAAACACCATAGCCCCACTATACCCAGGTCTCTTTTCTAAGATTCCTTTCAGAGAAAGCATAATTATAAACACATAATTTATGCTATCAGAGCGAAGTAAATGTATTAGTTTGTTTTTCACAGAAACGAATACAATTATCTCATTGGGCATGTGTGTTAAAATTTTGACAGCAAGAACTCTCCAAAGACAACTGCAAAAAACCAGCAAAGCTAAACAATGGAATGGAACTGTATTATGGAGGCAACCTCGGCTCAGAAAGACAGATATTGTATGCTCAATCTCAAATGCAGCTCTTGCTTTCAATTTCTATGTGTGTACTTATGCAGAGGTGAGCAGGGCTAGAGGCCAGAAAACTAGAACAAGACCCACGAGAGGAAGAAAATGAGGCTGTAAAGGTGGGATGTGGGAGAGTAAGAAAACACATGTGATACTCAAGTACAAAGGAGAGCAAGCAATCAGGACTAAGGACCAATCAGAACTAAGGACCAATCAGGACTAAGGACCAATCAGAACTAAGGACCAATCAGGACTAAGGACCAATCAGAACTAAGGACCAATCAGAACTAAGGACCAATCAGGACTAAGGACCAATCAGAACTAAGGACCAATCAGGACTAAGGTTTTTTGAAAATGCTTTTGTGAAATCTGTGACTTTGCTAAATAAAACACCAAATCTAATTAAAGTAAAAAAAAAAAAAATAGGTACCAGGATTATGAAACCTACAGACAATGAAAGAGAAAGAACTCTTGGTGTGAAGAATCAGAATGTTTTTGCTTTTACCTTACTATTACAAGCTCATGCACGGACAGCCAATACATAGAAAGCATTAGTAAGGATTTCCTGGGTCTTGCATTGAGGGAATGGGCACCCTACCACTGTCCATACATACCCCCAAGAACAAAAGGTCTGTTTCTCCTTTAGCATTGATCAACTGTGAATGGATCCTCAGCTGGAGGTGGGCCTGGTCAGTCCCTCCTTCAGTCTTGTTAGAGTTTTGGCTGGTTTGATCTTTTGCAGGTCTTGAGCAGGTAACTCCAGCTGCTGTGAGTTCAGGACCGCTACAGCGTTATCGTTTCCAGAGGACAGCATTTCCCAGCACACTTCCTCATCCTTGGATGCCGAATGCTTTTTCCGGCTCTCTCTTCTGCAGTGGTCGTAGAAACAGCCATGAGCATATTCTGAGATGTGAAGATGGAAAGGCTACACATTGGCTGGGAGGGTGGGGAGAGTTGGAGGCGATCAATAGTGGATGGACAGGATCAACATACATTGTAATCGTGTGTGAAATTACCCAGAATAAGTACAAAATGCTACTAACAAGGTAATTTCCTGGACCTTACTTTTGTTTGTTTGTTTGTTTGCTTGCTTGCTTGCTTGCTTGTTTGTCTTTTTGAGTCAGGGACTCATTCTGTAACCTTTGCCAGCCCAGAATTTACTCAACAGCCCAGGCTAGCCTCCAACTTAGGACATCTTCCTGCCTTAACCTCATGAGTCACCATGCCTGGCTATAAAACTGGATATGGCTGGGCAGTGGTGGCGCACGCCTGTAATCTCAGCACTCGGGAGGCAGAGGCAGGTGGATCTCTGTGAGCTCGAGTCCAGCCTGGTCTACAGAGCGAGATCCAGGAAAGGCGCAAAGCTCTACAGGGAAACCCTGTCTCACAAAACAAAAAACAAACAAAAAACAAACAAACAAACAAACAAACAAACAAAAACCTGGATATATTTCTCTCTTTCCTCTTCCCTCATTCTTTTATTTTATTTTATTTTTCCAGTTCTGCATCTTAAACCCAGTGGTTTGCTTAGCCCAGAAAAGTATTTCACCACCAAGCTACGTCTCTAGTGGGCTCTGGATCAATAGTATTTGACTGCAGTTGTGCAGGCTAAATTGATTGACATCTATTTGGAATTCCTGGTATGGGGTAGAAGTATTCATCTTTTGATGTTGAAAATGTATAATTTGAGGATTCCCGGAATCAATTCAACGAAAGTAACAGATTAGTGATTTCTCATCTAAACTTCTTGACCTACAATCTAGAGCAACAAACCTGGATGAAAGCCTCTAAAAATGTTGCTTGATGTCCAGCAGTTACTATGTTTTCATTTTTATGTTAATTTCTCTGCATCAACATTTCCTCTGTAAGATTCCTTTCCTCTCAGTACCAGCTGGGGACTTCAGTGAATAGCTGGTGCTCCGTGTTTTGTAATCAAACATTGTGTTTTTGGCTCTGTGACTGTTTCTGTTTCATTTTTCTTTTTAATGGTGTTTGTTGCCAACTAAGAATGCAGTTCTGATTGGAACTGCTGTGTTGACAGTCACAAACAAGACAGCAGTGACAAGTGAGTAAACGCTGGTGTCTTCAGTGGCCAAGTCAAGCTGTTCGTAATCCTTTTCCAGTTCTGAGAGAAATAAAAGCAGATTTTGGAATAAAAGACAATTTTATAATTTATAAATAAACATACTTGCCAAACATTTATTTTGACATTCCATCAATTCCATATGTGCCATGAACTAGAGCAACTGTGTTTCAATATTTCATTATATAATTAATGGTGTTAGGATTGACTTTATGTCTACATTTATGGATACCTCTCAAACTGAGACTCTCTATTAGGAAACTTCTGGAAGTTTCTAATTGATTTGAATTAACTTAAACTCCTGAAAAAAATGTTTGCACTGGAATTCTTTTAATTCATATTAACGTATTTTTTTAAATCAATTCTTTGGCAATTTCACACCATGCACCCCAGTCTCACTCATTTCCCAGTCCCTCCAGATCCACCCTTACCATTGCAGTGTCGCCCCAAAGGAAAACTGAAAAAGAAATAATAAAATAAGATAAAAATGAAAAATTCAAATAAGAATATTAATTACGAAACAAACAAGACAAACAAAACCAAAACAATTAAAAAGTGCAAATAAGAAAAACAAAACCACTTTGATTCTTCCTCTTTCCCGTTTCTCTATCATTCCTTCATTCATCTTGGTGGCATTGGGAGCTGCTGTGTATCATGCAGCACACCCTTTTGTCCAAACAGCTTCACTTGCAAATGTTCATTGTATAATGCGTGGTTGGTCAGGTTCAAGACCTCTGGCTTCTAGTATACCGTCAATACTGGACCCTCACCAAAACTGCTCTCAGATATCCTGCTGTTGCCCTGAGTCATGGAGATCTTGTGGCTATGGTTCTGCAGGACCAGTTCCTTCACATGCTCCAGCAGTCATAGTTGGGATAGATGTTGGGGAGTGCCAACTCAAAGCCCTGGGTGGTAGCTTGGTTGTTCACTTGCTTGGCTAGAATTATTCCAAGGTATTTGTGGCTATTTTGAAGGGTGTTGTTTCCCTGATTTCCTTCTCAACGCATTTATCATTTGTATATAGGAAGGCTACTGATTTTTTTGTGTGTGTGTGTTAATTTTGTATCTAGTCACTTCATTGAAGGTGTTTATCACCTTGTAGGAGTTCCCTGGTAGAATTTTGGGGACCACTTATGTATACTATTATATCATCTGCAAATAGCAATACTTTGATTTCAGGAAGGAAGATTTCTTATGGCTGAATTTCCCTAATGCTGAGATGGAAGCTGAGAAAGAAGAGAAGAGCTGGGACCCATTCCTGAAACATCTACGATGCTATTGTCCAAGTCCCTTTCCCCAGCTGAACATTCGTTACACTTCTTTATTGATGGCCTGTTCTTACCCCAAAGACACACATGGCCTTCTTTTTGTGATGTTCTTCCAAGACCAGTCTAATGTAAAGAGGTTCCAGAAAAGCCAGGTCCTAAGAGTCATAGCGAAAGGAGATGTATAATCTGCATACCAGTTAGGAAGAGGCTTGATAGAGACAACTGGGAAAGTGTCATACAAGCTCTGTCATCTGCTACAGAGATGACATGAGTTAACCAAGATACCAAGATTTGAAGACGTCAGCATTTGAAACTGGGGATGAGATCTCTTAAAAGTTACGGAGGAGCAGCTGGAGATGAGCACTTGTTGGTTTCACAGAGGACTTGCATTTAATTCCTATAACCCACTTGGTGCTTCACAATCATCCATAACTTAATTTCAGGGAATCTGATGCCCTCTTCTGACCTCTGCTGGCATCAACCACAAATATGATGCATAGCATACATGCTGGCAAAACATACACAAAATAAAATGAATAAATCTAATTTTTTAAAGTTATGGAAGAGTTCTTGACTAAAGTAGAAAAAGAAATGGAGATGAATTGGAATTCCAAATTACCAAGCAGAAACAAGCAGAAGGGTGGATACAGGTGGACAACATGGCTGAAGAGCCTGCCACAGGGCCTGGCCAATAGACTTAGCTTTTGAGGGCACAGGGCGACTTCTTATTGTAGTAGGCCATAAAAGGAGCCATGTAAAAGTCTTGATCATTTCCTCTTACCTGAGATTGTTTTTCTTTTCAAGTTGCAAAGTTTTCAGGGATGAAATAAAACTTCTTTCCATTGTAATTATTTGTAAAGGGCTTACTGTAGAGGGATTAGCTCTGCCAGTATAGGTTTGGGGAACAATTCTTTAGGGTCTTCTAGAGCATAAGACTTGGTTCTTCACATCCCTTACTGTCTCATCTGTCCCTGAATACTCAGTGAAAGTCGAAATTCAAGGAGTACAAATGAATATCATGGGAATTGGCTGATGAAACCTTCCATCTCAATGTTTTCCTTTGAATATTTATCTTGAGCTTGAGAGTGGAATTTTCTTTAAATTAGATGCAGTTTGGAAACAATATCAGAAAAATAGGAAAATCAAAAGGTTTACAATTTCCTGAGTGATCAGAAATAATCTCATAGGTAATTATTAAGCAGATAGAAATTATTATTAGGTAGAAAGTATCGGTTGCTTCTTCAAGGATGCCCTTGACCTTGTTTGACCTTTTCTATGCCTCATCTGTCTCCACCAACCACCACTTTCCTTACTGTTAACACCAGAGATGAGTTCTGGCTGGTTTAGAACTTTTTTACCTTTTTATTTTTCCTGTATGTGGCTTTTTAAAATTTTATTTGTTTATTTATTTTTGCCCTTTAATTAAACATAGATTCCTTTCTCATACAATATAATCTGAATGTTTCCCCTCCATCTACTACTTCCAGTTTCTTCCCACCTCCTCTCCCATCTGGACCTACTCCTTTTCTGTCTCTTATTAGAAAAGAACAGGCTTCAAGGAGATAATAACAAAGAGTAACAAAATAAAATAATAGAAGATAAACTGAAAACCATCATATCAAAGTGGGACAAGCCAAGACAACAGAAAAATAAAAGAGCTCCAACAGAAGGCACAAGAACCAGAGACTTTCAGAATTCCCATAAAAGTAGTAAACTGAAAGCTATAGTATATATGCAGAGGAGCTGGTGCAGGCACATGTAGGCCCTGTGATTGCTGCTTCGATCTCTGTGAGTTCATACAAGCTTTGTTCAGTTGTTTTAGAGGGAGTTGTTTTCCTGGTATCCTCTGTTCCCCACCTCCACCACTCCTTTTGCCCCCACTTCTGTGGGGTTCCTTGAGCTCTGAGGGGCAGGGTTTAATGGAGACATCTCACTTAGTGTGTGCAGAACTTTTTGTTGATGGAATATGGCAATATGCTTTCTTTCAAGTCTGGATGCTGGATGATTTACTTAATATTAAGTTGTTTTTTTTTCCTACCCTCTGGAATATTAGTTTTGAGGTTCATTTATGGCAATTGCTCACTTTTATTGATGAATAATATTCTGCTATATGATAGTGCAATATTATTTGTTAATATTGTTGATGGACTTACATACTAGGGCTGATAGGGAGTATTAAAAATACATATTTAAGTAGATTTTGACAATGATATATAGCTTTCTAATACATTAGAAGTTTCTCCTCCAGCAGTAATGAGATCTAGTTTAATTGCTTCCTAAACAATACTTTTAATGATATTTTAAAAGTATTCTGGTAATACTTTCCCACTGAGCCATTGATTGACATTTCATTGGTCTGTAATTAGAATCTTTCCACATTTGTGGACAGCCTTAAGACCCACAGTTTATGTGCCATTTGTCTTTGGCAACATGATCAACAGCTCTCACATTATTTCCTGAATGACATTTGGATATATTCATATGTGATCATCCAGCTGATGTCTATTGTTCATTTTTATGTAAGATTGTTCTTCTATTGCAAATCTGAGAATTATTTGAATACTCTGGAAATGAGTCCTTTGGTAACTACACTTAATGATCCTTGTGTTCTACCCATGGCTTGCTCATTATTACTCCAGGGTTGCTTTCTTGCAAACAGTCCTTAATTTGAATCCTTACCATAAATACAACTTAGCTTTCATTTTATCTGTCCTATGGATGAGAGGATATTTTCTCTTCTTTCACATTTAAGTCTTGTATTTTTTCAGTTTTAGTCAAGGTTAAAGTTATTTCAAAAGTTTCTTTTTCTCTTTTTTTTCATGCACTAGCCAATTTAATTCAGAGCCTCATATATATACTCTGTAGGTCAAGAAAGGTCACATGAATTACGTTTTCATGAGTTCAAGCTGCATACAATCACAAGGATTGTTAATTAACTGATGACTATTCACCCAAATACCATGTGTCCCCACTAATTATAACACCACCTTTGCCGTGTATCAAATAGCTATAAGTTTGGGCTTTTATTTTTTAACTTTCTATTCTGTTCTATCAACCTATTTATTATTATTTCACCTATAACCCACTACTTAAACACTTCAGCTTTAAAGTAAGTCATGACGGCACATTGAATAAGTTCCCCAACTTTGTTATTCAAGCTTTTCTTAGCTACTTTGTGCCTATTAAATCCCACCTATATTTTAAAATCAGTTTGTCACTATCCACTAAAAATGCTGTGATATTTATTGAAGTTGCCATGAAATTTGCAAGTTAATTTGGTAGCACTGACATTAGTAATCTTGACTCTCTCAACCCAAGAATAATACACTTCACAGAATTTGTTTACATTTTTTTTAATGTCATTCAGTGATTTTTTTTTATAGTGCTCAGAGAAAAGAGGTTTCATGCTTTTACTTAAATTCATTTCTAGGTATTTAATATTTTTATTCTGTTGTTAGTAAGACTATAATAATCATGTTTTAGTAGTTTATTGTTGGTAAATAGGAATCACCTGATTTTATGTGGTGACATATTAATTATCTTCTACAATATATTCCTAATTTTGATATGTTTATTCGTAGTTGCTTGGATATGGACAGCAAAAGTCTGTCTTCTGATTGAAGCATTTTGTGCACTGTGAGAAGTTTAAGAAATCCACAGTCCCTGCTGCATGGCGCTGAGTCCTCCCCACAGTTACAACCACACATTGGTGATCACTAAGGAAAGCAGAGTAAATCAGCTTCTGACACAGTTCTCGATTTCCTTGGTTTGCATCATAATAGAAAATTACTTCAGTTGGAAATTAGAAATTAAACAGCTTCTTCTCTTGTTTATGTTTATTTAAGCAAATGAAATTTGACAGGGTGTTTTACTGTGAAGCTTGTCCTCTACCTGACTAGTCAACACATTCCAGGACCACCACTCTTGCTTTCTTGGGATCAGAGATGAAAAACTGTCATTTTTCTGAGATAGAATATTAAAATATTAAGTCACAATTTTCATCTGACAATCACTAATCAATTGTTTAATAAACAACATAAGTGGTTTGGCCTTCATTGGTTTGAATCACTTACGTAAATCAAAATTACTATTACAAATAATTTGGTAGATTAAAACAGCTCCCTTGTAGTACTTTGAATCATTCATTCTGGCAACTTAATTGCTGAGTATGCTCACATCACTTTAGTTACTAACACACGAGCTGTCACTGCGTGCTGGTTCTGTTCTTGTCCTTCAACTGGAATTAATGGCTGGTGTCTGAACTGCTCATCTCCCTTCCTATCATTCTATTGATTTTACTACCTGATGATACATAACATAAAAGAAGTGGCATTCCTGAAACAATTTGGTACTGGAGAAAATGTACTTAATGATGTCTGCCCACTCAGAAGTCACTTTTTAGGAGGCAGTGAAGAAAGTGGATATAAGCAGCTGACAGAAGCTGACATTCTTCCTTAGCTGGTGGTCAGAGGCAGTAAATGTGAAGGTGGTGCCAAAAGCAATTAACTTAACCACCTCCCAGGAATGACATTCGCTCTGCCAGTGCTGAGGGTGAGCACAGGCTGCTTTGAACCTCCACATCTTTGTATTTTAAAGTTGGAAATGAAATACTTGCTAAAACTCCTGAGGCAGGAATAGGACAGCCCCCAAGGAATGCTCAATAATACAAGAGCATTTGCTCAGCTATGTTCAGATCAGCATTGTTTGTAATAACCAGAACCTGGAAACAACCTAGATGCCTGAAGAGTGGATAAAGAAAATGTGGTGCATATATACAATGGAGTACTACTCAGCAGAGAAAAACAGTGACATCATGAGGTTTGCAGGCAAATGGATGGATCTAGAAAAAAAATCATCCTGAGTGAGGTAACCCAGACTCAGAAAGACAAACATGGTATGTACTCACTCATAGGAGGATACTAGATATAAAACAAAGATGATTAGACTGCTACACAACTCCAGGGAGCCTACCTAGAAAACAGGACCCTAAGAAAGACTCGGGATCACCCAATGGCAGAGAAATGGATGAGATCTACATGAACAACCTGGACGTGAGTGGGGGTAATGAAGGGCAAGGTTCAAGGGAAAGAGAGCTTAGGGGATCAGGAGATCCCAGCTGGATCAAGAACAGAAAGGGAGAACAAGGAATAACAGACCATGATAAATGAAGGCCACATGAGGACAGGAAGAAGCAAAGTGCTAGAGAGGTCCCCAGAAATCCACAATGATACATCATCCACTGTAGACTACTGTCAATGATCTAGAGAAAGCCCAAACTGACCTAGTCTGGTGATCGGATGGCCAAACACCCTAACAATCATGCTGGAACTCTCATCCAATAACTGTTGGAAGTGGATGCAGAGATCCTTGGCCAGGCCCCAGGTGGAGCTCCAGGAGTCCAATTGTCGAGAAAGAGGAGGGATTATATGAACGAGAATTGTTGAGACCAAGACTGGAAAAAGCACAGGGACAAATAGCCAAACTAATAGAAACACATGAACTACGAACCAAACGCTGAGGAGTCCCCAGCTGGATCAGGCCCTCTGGATAATTGAGACAATTGAATAGCTTGAACTGCTTGGGAGGCACCCAGGCAGTGGGACCCAGACCTGTCCTTAATGCACGAACTGGCTGTTTGGAACCTGGGGCTTATGCAGGGACACTTTGCTCAGCCTAGGAGGAGGGGACTGGATCTGCCTGGACTGAATCTACCAGGTTGAGCTGAATTCCCAGGGGAGTCTTTGGGGGCTGAGCTGGGGGGAAGGCAGGGGCGGGGGCAGGAGGGGGAGGACAGGGGAACCCATGGCTGATATGTAAAATTAAATTAAATTATAAAAAAAGAAAACAGTTCTTTCTTTGGAGTTAGAGAGATGGCTCAGCAGTCAAGAATGCCTACTATATTTGCAGAGGATTGGGATTCAATTCCCAGCATTCATATTGCAATTTGTAGTTTTCTGTGACTCCAGTTCTGATACCTTCTTAGGTTCCTGTATATATGCTTTGCACAAAAGCACATGCTGACAGAACACTCACATATTTGAAAAACACCTTAAAATAAACCAAAACAAAACAATATAATCTCATAGAAAATTCAAATTATTCTAAATGTTATAGATAACATATATAATGTATGTTCTACTCTTCCTTTGGAATTTATTGAGACCGAAGTATTCTCTGTTGTATGGATCATCTAACCTATTTTCTTAACATGTATTTAGTATTACTATACTAATGGAGTCCAATGTGATATTTTAATAAATGCATGCAGAGTACACTGATTTGGGTGGCTACACCTCATTTTCAAATTGATTGGACTTGGGATCACCTAGGACACCCTCCCACCCCCCAGTGTGTCTGTCAGGGTATTTCCAGAGAGGTTTGACTGAGAAGGGAAGAGTCCCCTTTAAGATAAGTGCTGCTATCCCATGGGTTGGTGTCCTGGGATGACAAAAAGGGAAAAGCCAAAGGTCAACTCACACCAGCATTCATCTCTTCCCATTTTCTCAGTCTTGTGCACAGTGTGATGAGCTGCCTCACTTTTTCGTCACTAAACCTTCCTTATCTCAGTGGTCTGTGCTCTCAAACTCTCATGCTCAATACACCCTTTGTCTCTTTAATTGACTTTTGTCAGATATTTTGTTAATGTGACAGGAAAAGTAGTACATCAATCTATGTGGTAATTACTTACCTCCACAATTGCTTACCCATCTACCTTCATTCCTCTATTTTCAACATTCTACATCCAGCTGTCGTTTTTATAAAAACCTTTCTATATATTAGAGAACATATATGGTATCGATCTTTCTGTATCTCCCTTAATATAATGCCCTCAAGTTCCAGCAACATTGCTGCAGATGATAAGATTACATTCTTCAATATCGATGAGCAAGCATTCCCTTGCATTTCTACACTAATATATTATTAATAAGTAGTTCATGTGTGTTACTTAAATGGTAGGTTTTACTATTTCTGTTTCTTTTATCTGTCTGCTTGACAGATAATTTTTTTGAATATGCTGTGATCTCCTGCCATATCATCCTGGCTCTGCTTCAAGAGGGCAGTGGTCACTTCCAACCCAGAAACATCAGTAATATCACAGGCTTTTTCTTTGTATGATTCCCCATAGTCTCAATGCCAATATCCATCAAGTCAGTGTATTGATAAATTATGTTGCTTGTTTTCTATTCTTTAAGTGTATGTAGCCACTCTTCTCTGGGTATTTCAGTTGATGGACTCATGTTCTCGTGGTGGCATTAGTGCTGAAGACCAAGTCTCCATCTCCCTCTCTGGCATCCTTTTTGTAGATAAAATTGATGAATAGCACAAAGTCCTAGCTTTTATACAAACAAAACTCCAACAGCTCTCAGATATCCTTTTTCTACATTAATGATGCTAACTCATGCTCAGTATTGCTAAATTTGCACCCACCTGGACGATTGTAGGACATACAGTCAGCTGCCACTGCGCTTTACAGCTTCCTCTACAAAGGTCCAGGCAGTGTCACCCAGATGTTTCATGTTGAATGAGAGTTGGAACAGTGAGGTGACAGCCTTCTTTACTCTTGCTATGTGGAGGTGCTCTTGCTGCTCAATTATCCCGTCACATTTTGTCACTGCTTTGCTGTTACTCTTGCCCTGGAAGATCAAACAACTCTTCAGTTGTATATTAGTTACCCTTTGCTGTGACAGATTTTCTCACAGAAGCAACTTACATGAGGAAGGATTTCAGTTGGCTAGTGGATTTAGAGGATTCAGTCTATGGCTGCTTTGTTACACGTATTTGGGATGGACATACAATGGCAGGAAGAGGAGTCAGAGGAGATTCTGTACTTTATGTCAGACAGAAAATAGAGACCTGAAGACAGTTCCCAGTACTTACTTCTTCCATCAAAACCCTGTTTCCTGCACTTTCTAGAATCTCTCCAAGTAGTGACACCATTTTGGGGACCAAGTGTTAGAAAACTAGACTCATCAGGGACACTGGATATTCAAATCATAAGAAATGTCTTGTGTTTCTGGGCCGGGTGTGTTCCTAGCTCCATCTGATGGTGTAAAATTTCCCACGGTGTACCCTGTCCTTGAAGAGAAAGCCCTCAATGTAGTAGGAGTGGAGTTGAACCTCAGCTCCAGTATGCCTCTCTATAGCTTCTGGTTCCTTCTTCCAACATCCCGTTCTGTTCCTTAATCCACTTTACATACATGCTTCTCCCAGCTGCCTGACAGAATATTTTCTTATCTAATACCAGCACAGAAACACTTGCCTGCATCAATTGTATAACCAGCTCCCATAGGTCAATAAGGTCAAACCTCCAGGATATTGTTACCTCACTGTTTTTATAATATCTCCACCTGCACTCCTTTTGCACAGAGGGATTGTGGGTGGCAAATTAATACTGCTTATACACCTTGTGAGTCCAGTAAGCATAGTGACATTTTTATCAGCATTGGATTGTTTTAAGTACTGTCAAGTGAAAGAATAAGTAGGAAGACAAATAAGTCATATGATGGGCAATTATTAACAATCTGTGTAAGTAATAGACCTCTTAGAAGATTTTTGTTTGATCATTTAAAATCCATTTTTACTGTACTTATTTCTTTTTTATAGTTTAAAATAATTTATTTATTTTTATTTTATATACACCGGTGTTTTGCCTGAGGTATGTCTGTGCGAGGGCATTGGAAACCCTGGAAGAGGAGTGACAGATGGCTGTGAGCTGCACGTGGGGGCTAGGATTAGAACCTGAGTCCTCTGGAAGAGCAACCAGTGCTCTTAACTGCTGAGCCATCTCTGCAGCCCCTGTACTCATTTCTTAATGATATTAAAAAGTTAAGGTATTAATTTATTAGCCTAGGGTGGAGACAATTATTCTTATGCTTTTAATAAAACATCCTTGCCATTAGGACTTTATTGATATTTTATATATATATTACACATATATATATACATATATATATTTATAAAAATATTTAGTTTGCACACACATTAATGGGTTTAATTATGACATTTTTACGCACATATATCTTTGTATCTGATCATGTTTTTCTCTCCTTATTACTATTGGTTCAGTTTCTCACCACACACAATCCTATTCAGCTTTCCTGTAATACATATTCATATCATTAAAACAGATTTTTGCATATGAGAGCAAGCATGAAATAGTTTGTCTTCCCCCATTTGCCTCCCTTTAATGCATCTTCTAGCCTTGTGGGTTCCCCTTGTACTTTCATCTGATACACATATTTAAATCAAGATTCACCCTACAAAGAAAAACATGCACTGTTCGGCCGAATTTGACTTATTTTGTTTAACATCACGATCTCCAATTCCATCTATTTTTTTTTTTAATGACACCACTCCATTCTTCTTTATGGCTGGGTTTCTACTCATCTGTTGATGGGTGTCTAGACTGGTTCCACAACTCGGTGGCTATGAATAGTTCATAGTAAAGAGGATGTGCAAGTGTATATCTGGCCTGCCAGTTTAGATTCCCCTGGCTTGGGTATAGCTGGATCATATGATCATATGGTAATTATTTTTTTTCTTTTGAGAAACTTTCCTACCAATTTTCATAATAATCACACAAGTTTACATTTTAAACACAGTTTATATACCTAGATAGAGTTTGTAGAAAACTGCACACTTGCCCATTAATATTTAAGTATGAATTTCTTACTCGCCCCCCCAAATCGATTATATCTGAACTTTTGACATAAGGATCTTGATTCTGTTTAGGGTTGCAAGAGTCCTTTAAGCAAATGTTTGTAATTTCTAACTAGTAACGTTGCTGCTTACTAACCAGTTTATCTTTGCTCATGGAGATTAAGACAGGACTAATTTTCTTATTAGCTACTTAATTTTTGTCAACAGTACAATACAATACAGAAAAACACAAAAGCAAAATGGAGATGAGAGAAAGGAAATATCTTTTAGAACTGGAAGGAAACTTGGTCATTGGGGCTGCTTAGCAATTTAAAGGTTTGCTCACAGGATCAAAAAAGGCTAAAAATGCAATAAAAGAGGTCCAGACAGAAAAACATTCACACACTTATAATATGTTTGATAAATGGAGAAAAAAGAAAAAGGATAAAGTCCTTAAAAATAGAATTAGGGGGTTAGGGATTTAGCTCAGTGGTAGAGCACTTGCCTATCAAGCACAAGGCCCTGGGTTTGGACCTCAGCTCTGACCAAAAAAAAAAAAAAAAAAAAAAGAATTAAAAAAAAAGCTGTGTAAAGGTGAAAAATACACAGAGAGTCTAGATACTGTATATTATTATATTGTCTTTGGGATTTTTTTTTTTTTAAGATTTATTTATTATGTATATAGTGTTCTGTCTGCAGGCCAGAAGAGGGCACCAGATCTCATTATAGATGGTTGTGAGCCACCATGTGGTTGCTGGGAATTGAACTCAGGAAGAGCAGCCAGTGCTCTTAACCACTGAGCCATCTCTCCAGCCCTATCTTTGGGATTTTTAACTGCAGAGAGACATTTGATTATAGGAGCTCCTAAACTAAACCAGCATATATATCTTAAAGGTATCTTGACTTCAAATTTTGGGTCTAAGGATACGTTGCTTTAGAAAAGAAGTTCTGCTTTTGTTTCCACAGAAGATGAAAAGCTGTGGATTTCTTCCAGGTTAATATGGTTCCATCAAGGAAGACCCTTGAGAGGTCTCCAATGAGAGCAGTGGTCCAGATGATCCAATATCCAGAACAGCTTCAAGGCAACTGGCTGAGACAATGTAGCCTCAGAGACTACTCCCATCAGGACTTGACCACAATCCTAAATTTTCTCAGGATCCCTGTAAGATTGCCAATGTCCCTAATCAGCAGGAAATAATACAAAAAACTATGCCCAATTTCCGAAAATATTGTTTATGAATGTTTGTTTTTATTTAAAAGGGTATATGATGAATGACGAAAAAAACGTAATTATTAAATCTATTTTAATCCAAAAAACAAATATTGATCTCAAAATACTTTACATTGGAATGGGTTTTGGCTTATTAATACAAATTTAAGGTCAATTTTGTTACACTATAATTTCCATATTACAGAAGCATTTTGAAAAAAAAAGTAAGGCTTAGTTAAAACCAGCTATATATACTATTGATTTTTTATATTAACTTTTTAAAACTAATTCTTTGAGAATTTCAGATCATCCACCTCAATCCCACTCATTTCTTAGTCCTTCCATGTCTGCTCTCCACCCTTGTAGCCTCCCCCATCCCCAAGAAAATAAAGGGGGAAAAAAAAAGAAAAAGCAAAACAAAACAAAATAAAAACACTTTGCTCCTTCATCTTTCCCACCTTTCCATCGCATGATCATTTGTTGTAGTGGCCTTGGGAGCTGTGGTGTGTCATGCACTATATATACCCCTTTGCCTGAACAAATTTACTTGCAAATGTTCATTGCAATGAATTGTTGATCTGGCTCAAGGTCTCCAGCTTCTGCTACTTCATTAATACTGGACTTTACCAAAGCTCCTCTCAGATATCTTGCTGTTGCCCTGAGTCATGGAGATCCTATGGGTATGGTACTGCAGGACCAGTCCCTTTATCTGCTACAGCAGGTTGTAGTTGGGGTAGATGTTGGGGTGGACCAGCTCAATGTCCTGGATGTATACCTGGATGGTAGCTGAGCTGGTCAGTCCAGGCTCCACCAGGACTATCCCACTCAGGTGAGAGTCAGGACCAGTCTATTGATGTTTTAAAGAAACATGTTTTAAAATATTTATTGATGTTTTAAGGAAGTTGATGTTTCAGTGGTATTGACATAGAACACATGTTCTTTAATAAAAAAATGAACATGGACAATATTATTTTTAAAATGACATATTTATTTAATTTGTAACTTAACTATTACACGAAAGCATTACTTAAAGTGTCACAATGTCCATATAAAGTAGTTAAATCTATTTAATTATTAAACTCTTCCAGAAAGATTTTAATTATGCTGATTTATATTATCTAACATTCTTTAAATTCATATTTGTTCATCATTCTCAGGGCTTTCATTAAATTGACACTGATAATACTTAGGTAGTAGGGAGAAAATAAATAAAGTTAAGAAGTACTTGTGTGCTTTCTATGGGTAAATGAAATGTAAAGACTTAAGGCTGGCTTAATGTTGGAGTTGCAAGTGTATAGATAGCATTCTATTTCCATTTGTCTTCACTCAAGGCTAGGGGAATTGCAGCCATATAATTGAGACTTATTTGCAACATGCAATCACAAGGGAAATACAAAGCTTATTGGGAGTGACGTTTTAGTTTCACAATGTCATCTATTTTTGCTATTGTGTATGTCTTCTCAAGGTCAGGGCATAGCCTCCCAGATTCTAAGGTAGGATTCCCTGAGGAAAAAACCAAACCAAAGAAGACCAACACAGATGTCCATATTTGTGAATGGAACAGATGCCCCTGGGAGAAAGGGAGGCAGATCAACTTTCTCTGAGGCAGAGTGCAAGCATTGCAGAGTAATGGACATATTTTACTACACTTTGAAAGCTGAGAGCCATTGCAGAATTTTAGTCACTTCAAGCTTTCTCCCTCAATACAATGGAACAGCATAATATAACACCCATAACATATCAGTGTTTGGTCAAAATAGTAGCCAAAGAAAATGAGAGTTTATAGTCCCCAAATGCTTTAGGAAAAAAATATTCACATTTATATAATCCCTACAAATACAATTCAATCCACTTACTACTAAAAAATTTAGGTAGTAAATGGCCTTTTATAGTTTGCATTAGATACTCAAATACTTTATTTAAGTTTTATTGAAAGGTCTACTTTGGTATCATCCAATATTGTGAAACAGGAAAACAATTGACAAAGCCTGTCATATTAAAAATAAAATGAATATTTTCATTACATACCATAGTAGCTTAAAAATCAGTATATAATGATGGTGGAATCTAATTTGACAATTGAGTTCTTTGTTTGGTTTTGTTTTTTGAGACAGGGTTTCTCTGTGTAGTCTTGGCTGGCCTGGAACTCACTCTGTAGATTAGGGTGGTCTCAAACTCACAAAGATCTGCCTGCCTCTGCCGCTCAAGTGCTAGGATTAAAGGCATGCACCACCAGTGACAGTTGAGTTTTTAAATGACACTTTTTGGAAATTTGGATGTGGACTATTTCCTCATTAACAAATTTATTTAAAATTAAAAGAGTTACATAGTTTATTCACTTATTTAACTGATGCCTGGTGAAATCTATAATTAATAATCAGTCAATTAGGTCCTGGGTATTATACAATGGTGACAGTCCCCTTCTTCCCTGCCCACCGCAAACTGTAGATTTTGCTATAAATTTGGAATCTAATGCAATGTATTTATTTATCATTATTTCTCAATACTAAGTATTTATGTTTCCCATTCTTTTTATATAAGGAAAGAGACAGAAGCATTACTGTAATAAATAAGAAATCTTTCTTTTTAATTTTATCCATTTTTAGAGGATTTCAGAAAAGTAATGAGAGGCCAGTCCGGGGCCCATAGCTTCATTTGAGGTGACAAATTGTAACTGGGGCTTGTAGGCTGACAGCTAGTTATGGATCTAGAAGTCATAACAGGCTAGACTCTACCACCTAGTCCCCAAACTACAATAAGGAGACAGGCAGTAATCTAGTCCAGCCACTGTTAGAAAGTACTGAAGTTTCTGGAAAAAAAATACACAGATAAAAATAGAACTACCATATGACAAAGCTGTATACTCCGATAGTTACCTAAAAGACTTTAACATACCACATCAAGGTTTATTATAGAACTTTTCACAAGTGCTAAATTGCAGAGCCAACGTAGATGTCCATCAACAGAGGAATGCGTGGAGAAAATGTAGTTTGTATACATGATGGAATCACTTTAGACATGAAGAATGAAGTTGTGTCCTTTGCAGAAAAGTAGATACAACTGGAGACAATCACAGTAAATAAACTAAGTCAGTCTCAGACAAATATCATGTGCTTTCTTTCCTTCATGTGTCCTGGGTTTTTATATATATATATATATATATATATATATATATATATATATATATATATATATATATATACACATATATATCTATGTATATGTATATATATAATTATATACATATAGTTGACATGGAAGTATAAAAGTAGAAAAGAACGGTCTAGGAGAACAAAGGGAGTTAATTTGAGGTGCGATGGTAGAGGGGAGGGCAGTGGGGAGGACTTGCTAAAGTACAGTACATATGTTTTAAATAATAAAGATTCTTTCCAGGTTTAGGAGAGGATACACTGAAAAAGGTTTCAGGTCAAACAGCCTTTAGCATTGCCTGCCACTCAAACAGTGGAAGCTGGGGTAGGGGATTCAACAGAATTCGCAGAACAAAGGAAATTCTTTACTTTTAGATACTGTCCATGGGAGATGTCTCTCAGTTTATGGAAGGATGTAGTCTCTAAGTTTAGAAGGGAAAGTCTCAGAACTTAGCAGATTAATGAAAGTGCCAAATATAATATCAGGTGTTAATTGAGGAAAAGTTATTCATGTTTCCTCATACTACCTTGTGGTTGCCACAGGCTAGGTATTTAGCGGGTTAGGGAAGGGTCTAGATAGGATACAAGGTGTGGCTGGTCCCCCTCACCAGGGCAGCACCTGTATTATGACAGCAAACTTACATGGGAAAAAAAGGGCTTTATGTAATCCATTATGATCTATCTATCTATCTATCTATCTATCTATCTATCTATAAAGTATGTGCATGATTCAATAGTTCTGGTCAAGTTGTGGTCTGATTGATTATTGTTTCAGTTCTAGGTTGACAAGATGGCCCCAAAAAGCTCTTATCCTCAGGGGACAAAGAGGCTTAACAGCAGGTAATTGCTTCTTTTTCCAAGGTTCAGGCTAGCCATCATGGATGATTACAATGGTATTCAGGTTGGGTTTTTTGGGCCAGGTTTAGGTCTTTCTGGAATCCAAAGTGACTGTGGTTTAGGGTAATGTCTTACCTCTTTGTATTCTTCAGACTTGAGGGTGTGATATGTTAGACACTCCTTGAGTGACTAATATACCAACTTTCAGTGTTAAACAGGGAATTCAATGTAAAGGAGATGAGACCAAAATGAAGGCAAAGGTATCAGGCTTTTTATCTTTTTTTTTTTTTTTTTTTTTTTTTTTTGTTACATTCTTGGTCCAAGTGAGTTAGTTCTGAGTTTTAGTAAAAACCATCTCCTAATTACCTGTTTCAAAATGGAAACAAGTCCTCATCCTACAGCAAGAGGAAACACTGTAGCTACTGTACAGGTGGAGGAAGCTACAAACAGCATCACTCTGCTGATTTACTGAGATCTAGATCCCAAAATGTGGTCGTAATTTGACTCAATATTAACGGCTTGAATCAGTTGTAGTGGCTGGAGAGATGACTTTTAACCGGCACTTTCTACACAACCATGATGAACTTCGTTCAGATATTAGCATCCAACAGACAAGCACTGTGGGGGTTGGAGAGAGGAAGATGGCAGCCAGGCTAACTAAAAACTCAAGCTCTAGGTTCTGGGAGAGACAGTCCCTCTCTCCCAGGAACAAGTTGGAGAATAGTAAATGAGGATACCTCCTTGATTGTGCACAGGTCTGTGCATACACACACACACACACACACACACACACACACACACACCATACTCAGTTCATATGCATGAACTTAAGAAAAAAAAGTTAACTCTGATTTATGGAATAAAGCTAGAAGTCATCATAGTTTAATTATTTCCATAAAAATGTTAAATTGAAAAATAACCTGCCTTTACCTGATATGTTGTGTTAAATAAATATTTTATTTTCTGGAGATGTAAAACACACTGATATTCACAAATAGACCCAAATTTAAATGAAATATATTGAAAGATCTGATAAAGTAAGTAGGCAAGAAAATCAGAAGGGTTATGCAGAACATATGTAAATGATCAGGAAAGTATGTTAAACTCCAGATGGATTCTGCATTCAGATTGCTTCTCAAGTGGCTCCTCTTTAAAGGAAACTAAACTTGTAATCATGGCTACAGAATTACAATTTTAGTTTATGCCAGAAAGATAATGCCTGTTGCCAATCAGAAATCACATATGCAAAGGGCCCAAGCCCTGTGTCAGGTGTTAGGCAAATGAATGCAAATTTATTTGTCTCAAGTTAAAAGATAAACGTTAGGAAATGTAGCTGCATATTTTTAAAAAGATTCGTTCTTTTAACCACAGGCCTTGGTCGATTCAAATACAGTTGTTCCATGTATTTATTATTATCAAGAATGACTGAATTAATTTAAATGCAAAGGCAGTGAATAGTTAGCTTGAAACATTTGAAAAGTAATTGATTAAAATAAACACATGTCTCTATTTTGTAATTCAAATCTCATAGCTTTAAGGTGTTTGACTCAGGATGAATATCCCGTGTTTTAAGAGGATCCAAAAGAAATCTAATGGAGAAATATACCTTTAAGGAAATTAAGTTTTAGCCAGACATGGCAGCACATACCTTTATTCCCAGCACTAGGAGGCAGTGGTAGGTACTGTCTCTGTGAGTTCAAGACCAGCCTTATCTACAGGTCAGTTAGGGATACATAGTGAGACCTGCCTAAAAAAAAAAAAAGAAAGAAAGAAAGGAACAAAAAAAGAAAAAATTATTTTGGAAATACCTTCATCTAAACAAATATGCCTTACCATGAACATTAATACAAAATTATAAACTATAAATTATACACAAAATGCCTATTTATTAAGCGAAGGAATCAAGAGTATATTTTGAAAATCAGACAAATTTCACAAACATGACACTTTCAAGAAAGATGGCATTTAGTTAGTGCTTGCTATCCTTCTAGACTACTCTTTGCCCTGTGTTGGATGCAAACATACTATTCATATTTACAAAAAAGTATTTCAAAATATTGTTTGATTATTGAGATAATGAAAAACAGCCATAATATTGTATGGTTTATTAGAACTGGAGTTTTGCAAGATTTCTTTGCTATATCCTAAACAGGGAGGTAGACTAAATGGGGTTAGGAGACATACCCAGGGCACTCTTTTTTTGTTGTTGTTTGCTTTGTTGTTGTTTTGTATCTTGAGAAAGCGGCACCCTGTGTAGCCAAGGCTGACTTGGAGAATTCATGATCCTCCTGCCTCAGAATCCCAAGTCCTGGGATTACAAATGTGGTGGAAAGTCAGCTTATTCTTCAAAGAGAGTTTCAACACAAATCCTGGGTTTGCTTCAGGTCACATCAAGTCCTTTTCTGAATCATATTGACAGTGTAATGATAGTCATGTGCATTCATGAGACTTTAGGCACGGGCAGCAACTGAATGCAAGGTGTGCTCACACAGTCCTTAGCTTTTGGCAATTATGGAAAAGTCCTGGGGATGTTCCTGAAGGGACAGCTGCTGGGGAAGCTTGCTTCCAGGCAGCTGCTGAGAACAAAGCTCCTTTACCTCGTACTGCTGCCATTTCAAATGTGCCTTCCCAGCCACACTACAGAGTGGGAAGCCACAGAGGAGCAGGCACCAGGCATCAACCCATGACCCATTCAGTGGCCACTGAATGCTGCAACTGGCAAGATGGCCGCACCTGCATATGGTGAAGATATGGTGAAGCAGTCTTGCCAACATCTTCCCATGCAGGAGAAAATTAAGAACACAAGTAGTTCACCGTAAATATACATTCAGTTGATTTAGCTGGCTTTAAACGCAGTGAGTGATGGGGAGAAGGCCAAGCCAGCTTATTTTCTTCTTTTCCACCACAGCAAAAGCCTTCATTTAAAGCCCCACCCATGAAGAAACATGGTCAAGATACTAGAATAAGGACATTCAAGGATTGGAGAGATATCTCAATGGATAGAAGCACTTACTGCTATTTCAAAAGAGCAGAGTGCAGATTCCCCAGGCCCAGGGGATCTGATACCATCTTCTTTCCTTCATAGGCACCTATATGCATGTGCACACACACACACACACACACACACACACACACACACACATACACAAAATGATTCTTAAAAAAGAGAGATTCAGCATTATATATATATATATATATATATATATATATATATATATATATATGTATGTGTGTATGTATATGTATGTGAGTGTGTGTGTACACACACATCCAGTTTACATTTCAATAGCTGGTCAATGCTTTTGTATTCAAAACCTGAAATATAATTTGTTGTGTATTTCTATTCAGTTATGATATTGATTGTAGATTTAATTTTTCTATTTGTAGTAATGCTTTGAATTTACTTAAGAGTTGGTACTATTGATTTTTTTTGGGGGGGAGAGTTCTTTTTTTTTTTCTTTTAAAAATAATGTTTCAGAATAACTCATAGGGCCTGAGCCCTTTTCAGGGGACCTGGTTTTGTGGGGAGATAATTCACATATATAAATTCAAATACAACATGAAAAATTATTGACACAGAGAAGTATACAAAACTCTTTGGCAGATGGGGCAGGAGGTGGGATCAGGGGTGTGAAAATTGGTAATCACAAAGTAGATTTGTCTATTTAGGTTTTTAATTTTTCCCTTTACTAAACAAAAGGATAATAAACCAAGTGCATTTTCAACCAAGAACAAATAGGAAAACACACAAGTGTTTTTTACATTGTAAGAAGCTATTTGTTGATAAAGCAAATCTGATCATTTTTCATTTGTGAAAATCCTTTTCATTTGTTTGTGGAAAAAGAGGTAGAGATATCTACAATACAACATAGAAAATATTTCTTATATCAGCATGTATTATTATCTTCTCATTGTTGAAAAATCCAAACTATACAGAAACAGTTCAAACATTTAAAAATTCAGTGTGACGGCAATTTGCTGGACAAGGACAAATCAGTTTGTGTGTGTCTGTGAGTCCCTTGAAGAAGCCGTGAGAGCACCTCACTGATGAAGATTGTAGCATCAGTATTCAGCCTTACCACCTGCCCCTGGTAAGAACAAACAGGGATACTTAGAAGGGAGCAGTTTGGTACATGTTAATGTTAAATCAGAGTTAAGACAAACTGATGAGGAGCTGCGTTACATAATTAGACACGTTCAACCTCCCCGGCTAGCTGTTTAACAAGGTTCCTTTTCCTCTGTGGGGTTAGCAAATTAAAATTGGATGGATTGAATACACATTTTGCAACGAACACTGTGCGTGGCATGCGAACCCGCTACCTGCTGGCGCGTGCCTTGCCTTCCTTTCCTCCGTTTGAGCTGGCGCTCTTTCTGCTCCGGTTTAACTCAAGCCCTCCCTGTCTTGGGATGCTCTCATTTACTCTCTGGTGGCTTTCATGTTGAGTTTGCTCTCTGGAGTCAGTGTGCACATTGTTTTCCGTCTCCAACTCGACTTTCCTCCCACTTACTAATTAAACAAGCAATTACGGAGCACCTGGTAGACTTCAGGCAGTCACATTCAAGGCACAGGGGCGCTACTTGTTATTAAGACAGTTCACTCCAACCACCACTTACTCTGATGCTTCCACAGTCTCTTTGAGAGCTGTGACATGGGTCTACTTCCATTCACGCTCAAAGCCACCCCACCAGGGACACGCCAGCTACAGCAGTGCTGGCCCTTTAAGTAGCCTTGGCTCTCTCAGGTTCTCAGGGACTTGCTTCCCATTTGCTCAGTTGCAGGCTTCTGAATTGATTCTTCTGTCCTGGCCCTTGCCATGGTGACAAGCCTGACTTGCAGGGAACCTGGTGAAGTTGCTGCTATTTGCAACACTCGGTGCCGGTGCCTCGGTGCCTCGGGGCTCTCCACACTGCCTGAGCTCTCACTGCCTCTGCAGTGCCTGACTTGAAATCTGGACCCAGGTGACCTCCTGTTTCCCTCCAGCATGTTTGGAACTGGGCCGTGATTTTTTTAATGAGCACTTCAACAAGTGTTTATGGAGTCTCTGCTGTAGGCTCACAATCGTTTTCGGTGCTGGAGATATAGTGGAAAAGATGAACAAGTCTTATTTTCTGGCATGTATATTGGAAGGGAGATTGAAAGCTGGACTCCTTTGTGCCTCAGTGCTCCAGGTGAAGGTTTTATTGTTCAGTCAACAACAAGTAGCTGGGATGGTACCTGTCATGGTAATAAAAATGAACTAGCATTGATTTTATGTTTACTGAGTCCTACTCACCTCGCTCAGGCATTTGCATCTATCAATTTAATCTTCTAATACCCTCACGTGGTAGAGTCTATTGTCACGCAGGTAATGAGAAGGGCTGAAGGCCTGAATGGTTTAGGACCATGCAGCTTGCCGGAGGGGTAGGGCTCATCATTCCCTCTGAGGTGGTCTGCCGAGACCTTGTTTTCTTGGTAAGCGTTATTAAAAGCAAGAAGAAAGAAGTCCTTTGATGTATAAATAGATGGTGCAAATGATTTTTTTTTCTTATCCCGGGAAGGGGGAGACAAACTTGTCTTCTGTGGCACTCTGTGAAGTTGACAGGATCTCAGAAAGAAGGTACACTAAGAAGACCAGACCCTGGCAGCATGGTTAAAACTCTCATTTGTCACTCAGGGCTTCAGGACAGGGAGTCCTGCCAGA
Organism: Onychomys torridus; assembly: GCF_903995425.1. Classification (NCBI taxonomy): domain Eukaryota; kingdom Metazoa; phylum Chordata; class Mammalia; order Rodentia; family Cricetidae; genus Onychomys; species Onychomys torridus. Next base: position 36,627,624 of record NC_050459.1, on the reverse strand, counting down.
TGTCAGGGATTCTCATTCTCTCCCAGCGTGTGGTCTCCAGTGGCAAAGAATGACCCAATAACAAAGAAAGGAGTCTATTGATGATATGATTCCTTACTTAGAAGGCACCAGTGACTCCACCAAAAGACACTTAGACTAGACAAGTAAGTTTTACAAGATAGCAGCATTCATAATGGGCAGCTTTTCTATCCCCCACCAACAAATGTAGCATGTCAGAATTTGGAAGGACATTTTCTTCCTTGGCAATCTCATGACAAATAAGCAAGAACAACAATAACAGCAGTCTCTAGCAAAATCTGAGGAATAAGCCTAACCAAGGAGATGGAACAGCTCTACAGTGAAAACCATAGACCAAAAAAGATAAAGGTGTTAGAAAGTAGAAATCAATCCATTACCAGGTTGAGAAAACACACATTGTTAAAATGGCTGTATTACCTAAGAGAAGTACATAGTCTAAACAATTTACATCTGAATACCAGTCATGTTTTTTATAATACTGCAAAATATAATCCCCAAATTCATGTGGAAGTCCAGGAAGACCCCTGAGTGGTTCAAATAAGAACAGTGTTGTAGGCACCACAATACTTAAATGTCAAAATATACTTTGATTATATAATAAAAACATTATATAATAAAAACAATGGAGCATTGATATAAAAACTAGCATGTAGGATAATGGGATAGATTAGAGGACCCAGAGAGATAAACTTACAGAACTATAGCCATCTCATTGTCAACAGAGGTGCCCAAAGTACACGCAAGGAACAGCATGTTTTGTCAGTAAGCAGTGGTGGGTGATTGAATTTCCACAGGCAGAAAGCTGACAGGAGAGCTGAAGCTCGTACTCTGCAAAATTCTCAATTGAGACTAGATCAAAGAGTTATATAAAGCCTGAAACTTGGTAAACGTTAGAAGAAAAAGATACAGAAAACATCAAGAAAATGGCACAGCAATTGCCTCACTAGGTCTCCAGTGGCTCAGTAAGTAAAAGCAAAAACTGATAAATGGGGTTGCATGGAATTAGGTTCCACACAGTGAAGGAATTAATCCACAGAGTGAAGAGATGGCCCACAGAATGGGAGAAAGTTTTGATAACTATTCATCTGATACAAGATGAACATTCAGTATATATGATGAATTAATTACAGCTAACAGGGAAAGAGACAATCAAGTCAACAAATGGGCTAAAAGTGAACAGATACTTCCCAGTGAGTATGTGGAAAACGTTGAAAATATTTAGCTTCCATAAAAACACAAATCAAAACTACACTGAGGCTCTATTTCTAATCTGTTGGCTGTTATGAAAAACATGTTGGTGAGCACATGGAGATAAAGGAATTGTACAGTATGGATGGGAGGATAAACTAGCAGAGCAGCTATGGAAATTAGTGTGGTGATTCTTCCAAAACCTAGAAACCATGCTTTCAGGTGGTCTAGCCATATATAACCGAAAGTAATTAAGTCAACGCACAAAAGAAATACACACATACTCGTGCATGTTGTAGCAATACTCAGCATTGTGAAGACATGGGAAAATATGTAGCCATCCATCAAATGGCTGAAAGGGGAAGGAAAATGTATTATAGATGCACAAAGGAGAGTTTTCAGGCAGAAAGAACAAAACTGTATCTGTTGGTTGTAGGAGGATGAATCTACTAAGAGATCATCATATTAAATAAAATAAGCCAGCAGTGGAAAGAAATTTACACATCTTCTCCCATGTGGAGAGGCAAGCAAGCAAAAATACAGAATATAGATCAACAAGTAAATGAAGACGACTGGAAAGTGAAAACAGAAGAAAGGTTGCTGTTGTGGGAGGGAGGATGGTATGGAGGGGAAAGGGAAGGGATGCAAGGATAGCAGGAGGCTGTCTGCACTTCAAACATAATTCATGAAGCTGGGAGTCATTGCTTACTCCTTCAACCCTAGCACTGGGAGGCTGAGGCAAGAGGGTTGCCATAAGTGTGAGGCTAGACTGGAAAACAATGAGCTCCGGGTCAGCCTGCCCTAAGAATGAGACACTAGCTCACACAATGTAGGACTGTTCAGAAATGTCAAGAAGTTCATGAATTTGTGCACCTAACATCTGTTTATATTCATAGTAAAGCCAGAAGATAAGAACAATGGGTGTTTCTGATTTCAATAATTGCAAGTATGTTTAAATTCAGTCCTTTAAAGAGGAGAAGGCCCAGTAATGTTGGTACTTACATATGTGTACACATAACTACAAAAGCTGACAAGTGAAAATCCCGTGTCAGAGGCTGAGATATATTCAGGATAGATAGCAGTGTGCAACACTGATTTTTAATCAAAGAATACAAGTTTAGTAGTCATAAATTTGTATCATAAGAACATAGGGTGCTATGAGCAGGAGTGTGGGGTCTTACCCACTGGGAACTTAGATCACTTCTGAGGAAGTGGTCTGGAACAGAGGAAAGGTAAGTGTGCCTCTTACCCAGAGACAATTAGATGCATTGGAGAGTCAAGTCAAGGAAGAATTCATTTATTAGGAAACAGCAAGCTCCTTTTAAAGCACAAAACCACAAAGCGGTGTGTGTGTGTGTGTGTGTGTGTGTGTGTGTGTGTGTGTGTGTGTGTGTGTGTGTGTGTCTTTGGACCAATCATTTTAAAAGTCACCCAGTCATGCATCTAGGCACCCAGTATCTCTAATGCTGTTCACTGTTCACAAGGGGATCAGGTGCTGATATCATCTGGCCTGACCTAAAGACTCAATCATGTTTTATCATAAACAGCTTGGGTCCCACCCTCCCTGCTTCCTCTTGGTGCCATCTTTGCTGTCACATGTCATCCTGTATGCCCCACACAGGGAAAGCAGGATGAACCCATTAGAATTAGAAATTAGCAAATTTCCTTGAGATGTGATATTTAACTGAAGAAAGTAACTTACTCTGGATCATAGTGTGAGAAAAGACACTTCAAACAGAGACTGGTCCAAGAAAAGAAAAAAAAAAAAAAAAGGAAACAACTGGATGCTGAGCATAGCAAGGGAGGACCTTGTACTCTGTGAGATGGAGTGGAAGATTGAGTTTGGGGCCAGCAGCTAATGAGCCTCATGTATCATATTCAAGATCTGCAGGTTAAAAATCCTTTCTGAAGTTGGGAAACATATATGTCATGGATATATATATATATATATATCTCCAAGGTCACCAGGATGGAGAGTGGAAATGGGGAGTCTAATCAAGAGGCTGTTGCTACAGAGGTGGATACAGATGCAGTGACCTTACACTGGGATGCGCATCTTTTCTGACACTTACACTGAAGTCTAAGCAACTGTCATCTGCCAAATTAAAATCTAGACTTCAAAGTCGTAGAATTCGAAATGGGGTGACAAGAGGGGAGGGGAAAACCAAAGGAATGGAACAGAGAAGGAAAAAAAAGAGGAAAAGGTGACCAATGGAAATTGAGGGACATGAAAGTGGAAGAGAGCACTATCTGGGAGGAAGGTGATCAGCAAGAGGGTGCCAAGGGTGTAGGGGAGGGCTGTGGAGAAAGAGGATGGATGAGAATGAAGACTACTGAAATTTATGTGTGGAAATGCCATTGTGTTTGTATGCCACCTTTAAAAAAATGAAGTCTACATTGCATTATTTATACTGTAGCCCTTTTGTTCTTTGTCTATACCAAGAGAAACTGAGGGCAAAGCTCCCATCTGCTTGACTCTATCTTGAGATACTGATATATCAAGAATAAGTGAAAACAAAATACACACACCTTCCGTAAAGTTCTATACAAGCAGATCTGCATAACGGTATATATATTAACTAGAAGATCGTTCACCAGTTATTAGTCCTGCTCACCAGTCGAAGACAGATTTTTAAGCCTAAGCTAATCAAATAAGAATAACTTACAGACCTTATGGAGGATGAAATAAAATGGTTCACTTTTTGATTTGCCTCATGGTCAAAGTAACAAAAATACAAGGCCCATAAAAATTAAAGATTTTAAATTATATCCAGAGGATGATGTTGTCTACATGGATGTATTTAAATAGTGAAACCACAAAGTGATTTCCTCTGCAATATATAGAGAGCATAGTCCAGTTAGGTGAGGACTTCCTTGTGGATAGTTAGTTTTGGTTTTGTATACCTCCAGTCTCAGGCTTCAATTTAATTTTGTTGTCGGTGTTCCTGTTCCTCTGTGTGTTTTTTCTCTCCCTTCTACCTCCTAGATCTTAGACTCTGTGCTCTGATCAAACCAGAGTCCTAGTATCCCGTCTCTCACCCCCCCCCCCCACATACCATTTCCAGATCCCCATGAAAATGTGGTATTTTCTACCCAAGGCACTGCCATATTTTTCTCTCATCATGACACCTAATTTGAAGGTGGCAGACTGCAAGATGCACTGTCCTGTGACAAATTTGTAAGGCATGAATTGATCTCTGCTCCACACGCGGCACTGGGTAAGCGTGGTGTCTTGCAACACACCGTAAATCACTTCCTACTGCTTTCCTGGTAGACTTTCTGAGTGCTGAATGGCAATGTGGAGATGGATGGGGGTCAGTTCCTCACTGTCATCCATAGCTGCTGGTAATTTATGGATAGGAAATAATGCTTGTGAGTTATGATGCCCTTTGTTTGCCTGAGCTGTCCTGTGTTGAGGGCTCCAGTGCCTACATCATAACATTTGAGTGTTTACTATCATGTAGTACAACAACAACAAAATGACCAACTCGAAACAGCATGGTATTACACTCATGAGCTATAAAATTTACCCAATCAAAAAGCTATTTCTTTCTTTGCCTTGATGCCCTGAGGCAGAGGTATAAGGATGCTACACAGCACCAGCACATGGAAGCTAGGTTCAGCTAAGTCAAGTTCTTTATTTCATGCTCATTAAGGGAACTGAGAGAGACTTCACCCCAGGAAGCCTTCAATAATAAAATAGCTCTGTCCACATCTCAGTCCCCAAAATATAAATTTTGGAAAAGTAACTGGCAAGTTTTAACAACCATGCTGCTGTTTTTTATTTTTTTAGAGGTCTTTTTAAAAAAAAAAAACCAACAACAACAGTGTTTCTTGTAGCTCAAGCTGGTTTCCAAATCACTGTGTAGCTGAATGTGACCTGAACTCCTGATCTTCCTGCCTCAACCTCGCAAAGGTTAGGATCAGTACCACCAGGCTCCACTGTGAAATACACACTTTTAAAAAGGCTATACATGAAAAACCCACTACAGGGCTTGAGATAATGGCTTGCTGTCTGAGAAACATCATGTGCAGCTTTATTTTCATTATATCGACTTTGTTCATTCTGAAAGAGGAAGTAGTCTTAGGTATACTACTATTATAGCCATGAATTATTAATTGAGAAAATATATTTTCTCACATTTGCTTACTACATCCTGATGGTTGAGTAAAGTACATTTACATTCTTTATAATCATTAACAGTAACACGTCGCTGTCAATGACTTAAGACACAAAACATTAATTTACATCTTCAACTAGGAGATGATGGGTTATTTGATACTAACAAGATCATTGCTGATGGATGTAAGGTACAATGAAGTTCCGTGGGAAAATGTGACAGTGTTCCCTCCTATCTACAGAATCGTCCCCTCTTGTAAAACACAGCCACAGATTCCATTTTGAATTCAATATACCTGGCATGTATGTTTTCTTGGTCTTGCTAGGAGATATTTATTGGCTTATTCATTTGTTTCTCTATTGATATAAATTCTGAATGATTTAAAAAACAGTTGAAGTAGACAGTGCATAGCAAGGAAAGTTGTCATTCTTTAGAATCTACCAGAGATCTTCTCTTACAGTGTACACTTGATTTTTAAGCCCATAAAATGAACATCTAAGTAAATGGAGATGGAAATACATAGGTTAGGGGCCAAAATATATTTTTTCCAGTTTTTCTACAACTTCATATATTTAGAAATCATGTAAAATGTTGATTGCATTTAAAATGTATATTATATATGTATCCTCATGTATAATTTGTCTTTACAATCTGTATGCTAAAACCTATTGATGTCAAACTGGGCTTCCAAATGATATTCTGACATGATAATCTGCTCAAGCATGAGTGGATTTCATTCATACAGTGCTGTGGCACCTCCCACTTTGGAAATACTTCTGAAATACCCCAAGTAGTACAATTATCCAAAATAAAGGATGTATTTTGTGTAGGATTTTTTTTAGAGGAAAAAGCTAACATTGCTTTATTTTGGAATAAATATTCATGAGCAGTCATTATATTTATTCTCCTGGATATGGTGATCTAGGAAGACACACAAAAGGTAAATATTTTAACTCTGATACTGAAATTCCCAATAATTGTGCTCTACCTCATTCCAATTGCAACAACAGGGAAAACAAAGAGACATGAATTGATTGTTTACTCCAGCCTTTACTTAATTCAAAATCATCTGAATTATTCATTTTCCCAATGTATGTAAAGAGAAAATGTAGGTTTATAGGTGGCATGGACTGGGTTGGTATTAACTCTCTGCTTATAAATCTGATGACTGGAAGCACTATGATACTCTTTAAAATAATTCAGCTAATGTGGCTTCTGAAGTTGCATGTCAGCCTCCTCTTCCTTCCTTCCTTCCTTCCTTCCTTCCTTCCTTCCTTCCTTCCTTCCTTCCTTCCCTTTTCCTTTCTTTCCTCCCCTCCTTTCTTTCTTTCCTTTTTCTGTTTGAGTTCAGGCTATTTCCTATTTTGGAATTTCTGCATTACAAAACTTAAACTTAGTGACTTCAATAAAACTTCCTATTGTATTTTTTCTTCGCTCCTGACATAAAGGCCTGTTATCATGATAACCATGATGAAAAGAAGGCAGTACCATTTAAAACCATGTTTGTGTGTTTAAAGAAAGACACAGAGACATAGACAGGTGGCAGTTATCTATAGATGCAGGAAACTGCAACAGAGCCCTTCAGTGGATTTTCCCATGATATAGTGGGGGCTCCATACTCTGCAACACAGCCAGGGCCACACAATGGTGTCATCATGGAAAAGCATGCACATCTGTGCAATTGTTTCTTTCTCAAACAGTTTTCAGAATGAGGAGGCTACTTTAGGGACAGTCCTTAAACGTGGGTGTGTATGCCTCAAAAGAAGAGAGGGGAGAAAGCTGCAAGACAGAAGGTAGATTTTCACATTGTGGGCCCAAAATGGGGTTGGGTACAGGGAAGAATGTGGTCCACTAGAAAGGCCACAAAGGGCAGCTGTTTTTAAAAAATAAAATATGATGACAGAAGCTATAAATTCCAACTTCATTCCAGTGAGTTTAAGTTATGAAAAAAATTCTAGAGTCAGTTATAAAGTGTCTTATAACTTTCTAGAAGGCAACTGTGAGTCACTAAAGGGTAGGAGGAATTAACTAGGATCCAGAAATATCTAATTCCCAACTATACTTTTGCTTGGCTAAAAGATTTGAAAATGTAACGAACACCATATACTTGAATTTCACCAGTAAATCTGATAGACACTTTTGATAGTACTCTGGGCGAGAGGTTGAAATATGGACTAGCTGGCCACTCAGGAGAATTTACAACTAATGGAAAGATCAAATTTCATGACTGCTTATTACTGATCTGATTGTTTATTATACTAGCAGAGACTAGCTACAGCTAAGTGGATTTCTGAAGCCCTGTTGTGTTCAGTCTTTCATGGTATGGTGCTCAAAAGGTCAGGAGACCTGTTTTCTTGAACTGATAGTATTGCAGAAAGTCTAGAGCAAACAGCATTGTGCTCAAGCATGGCTGAGCTCGCGCTAAATTTCTGCATCATGAGAGGGTCATGCGGTTCAGAAATTCGAGGAACATAGAAAATGCCAAGTTAAAATATTCCTCCATTTGAATATGGAGTCGTTTAAAAGTGATTTCTTAGCATAGCTAGTTTTCTGGAAGAATAAAATGAAACTTTTAAAGTGGAGGATTTAATGTCAAGCTGGATCCACACTTTATACAACTCCTACGCATATGCATTTACTTGTAAAACTGACAAATTTACAACGGCTCTATTAAACAAAATGAAGAAGTACAGTCAGCTCAGGAGTATGAGACACGTGTCTGAAATGCCACGGGAAGAAAATACAGAACAAGGAAAAGAAGAATGGAGGGGACAGGAGGAGGAGGAAGGGAGGGAGAAAGGGAGGAAGGAGAACCAACCAAAAGTGATCCAGGTCCTTTATAGTAAACTATTTTTAATGAATAATCATATTTAATATAAAAGTGCTACCATACTTTAAATATAGTAAGTACTAGCATGATTTCATGAGAAAAAGCAAATAATATTATTAATAAAACTCTGACACAGATAATGTGTAAAAGCCATAGTGGATACAATTTTGACATATATTGAAAAAAATTCCCATTGGTAAAATGTGATTGAATGAATCACATCCATATTTTCCCTAAGTCAAAGGTTAAATAAAGAAATAGGGAGATGGTTCAACAGGTCACAGCACTTGCCATTGAGCTTTATGACCTAAATTCAATCCCAGAACTCACATGATGGGAGGAGAAAGAACCAGAGTCCTGCAAGCTGTCCTTTCACCCTGACCTATGCACCAAGTCATGTGACCCCCCTCAATAGATGGACAAATAAATGTAAAAACAAATAAAGAGAAGCTGGCTGAGAACCCAAGAATAGAGTGAGTTTCCCCTTCCTTTCTCCTAACTTGTTCAGTTGATGTAACAAAGTAGTCTTGAATGTCCCAAAGCCACACTGTAGCTAAAGAGAACACATGGATTTCCCAACATTTCTGATGAATAAAGTCAGAAATACTCAGGTACCTCAGAATTGACATTGTGAGGAAGAAGCAAATAATGCATGGCAATTAGTATGCTTCTATAGCTGCTTCTTTGACTACATAGCAAAAACATCTTTCAAAGAGTCTGTTACTACATCCTTCAGGGGAACGGAGAGATCTTCGGCTGAATATGTTGGCAGAAAATTTATATCCATTTAAATAGAAATTAAACAAATGTTTAAAATGCATGGGATTGAATTCTTCAATTGGTTACTTTCATTTGATAAGTGAAATCTTTTCTCCCACCGTATTTCATTAGTGAAATGATTATGGGAATTTAGCTACGTGTGAGAAAGGATGGCTCTGTTTTTCTATAGGGCTAATCACAGGTGTTCAGCAAGGTCTTTCATTGAACTGAAATCTCAGGCGAAGTAAGTGACACACACAGGTCTGGGTAGGAGACCATGCTCTTTGGCTTTGTGCTGTGTTTTATTTTGATACACCTGTCTGTACTTTCAGAATTAGAAGCACTTTGTATGAGAAAACTACTGATGTGTCTATGCTTTCAGGTAGAGTGGTAGTTTCCAACCTGCCGGCAAGACAGCTGTCCTTGTTACAGTGGTTCTCTCTATGCACAAGGCTTCAGGAAGAAGCCTGGATCCTGGGAAAAGTCTAAAGAACTTCTTTTGGCAGGGCTTAAAAGTGGAGAGAGGGTGGCTTGCTGTCAAGTTAATTTTTAGTGGTCATGGTAGAAAAGAATATTAGAATGAAATGAGGAACATTATCTTTAGATCAAAGGGTAATTGCCATTCATAGCTTCTGGAAATGATCTCAGTATCTCATGTTTTTCCTTATATGCAGAACACACACAAAATGTATGTATGTATATATATATATACATATATATATGTATATATATATGTGTGTGTGTGTGTGTGTGTGTGTGTGTGTGTGTGTGTGTGTATGTGTATTTGTGTAGGTTCCAAAGAGGACAGGAAGAGATCTCAAGGTAGAGGGGAAGGAGGAATGAAATACATGTGATAAGGAAGTTCCACGGGTGGGCTGTGTTTGAACAATAGAACCATTGTACAAAAGCTGGACACAGTGGTGCATGCTTCTAATCTCAGTATGGGAGGAGAAGCAGATATATTTGGGGCTCACTGATCAGCAAGCATAGCTCAGTCATCAAGCTCTAGGACAGTGGTTCTCCTAATGCACCCTTTAATACAGTTCCCCAACCAAAAAATTATTTTGTTGCTACTTCATAACTAATTTTTCCACATTTGTGAATTATAATGTAAAGATCTCATGTAATACCCAAAGGGGTCGCAATCCACAGGTTGAGAACCACTGCTCTAGGCCAGGGAGAGAACTGTGGGTTTTTTGTGTTTCTTTCTAAAGCCAAGGTGGATGGAGACTAAAGAATGACATCCAAGTTCTCCTCTGGTCTACTGCTATTACTACTACTGCTACTGCTACTGCTACTGCTACATACATACACACACACACACACACACACACACACACACACACACATACCTGCACACACACTTACACAGAGGAACTCTTTGCTCAAGATAGTGTAAATCTGCATGGGAGAGGAATGACTGAGAAAAAACTATGATGTAACATACAAAAAAGCCACAGCAAAACCAACTACTTTGTATGCTAATATAAAATATTAATGGAAAAAATTTCTTGGGCTGGAGAGGTGGTTCAGAGGTTAAGAGCACTCACTGACTGCTCTTCCAGAGGTCCTGAATTCAATTCCCAGCAACTACATGGTGGCTCACAACCATCTGCAATGAGATCTGGTGCCCTCTTCTGGACTGCAGTCAAACATGCTGTATACATAATAAATAAATAAATCTTTAAAAAAATGTCTTGGTATTATTTATACATGATGAGACACTAAGGAAATTATCCTTTTGACTTTTCTTCTAGTGAGATATTTTAAGCACAAACAGCAGAGCTTTGTAAATCTTCAGAGTCATTACCAAATCACAGCATTACTAAACATCAGGATGATTGTATTATTTGAAGATATATGTGTTGACCAACTTGACCAAGTTGGAGTAAACACTTTGTGGAACTATTTACTTCATAATGTCTAGACTCTTCCCTATTGTACACTGACATGGATGTAATCTGCATAAATATCAAAAATATTCTCTAGGCTTTGGGTAAGTTGTCAACATCTGGCTTATGTGGACATTGTAGATTACTTTTCTGTGGATTGGATATAGTAAGAAAAGTGCAGATTTTATTACTTCTCTTGCTAAAGGAGATGGATTTAATTAACTTCAGCATGGTGTGTTTACTCACTAACAAGAGGAATGCTATTTAATATTCATTGAAATATTCATTCATTCATTTATTCCTCAGGACCCATTAAGTCAGCAATATGTTCTACAGATGACAAAAATAAAGATCCCTGGGAGTTTATAGGATGCCAAGCTTGTCATGCAGGTGCTGGGATCTGAACTTCAGTATTCATGATTGTGCATCAAGTTATCGTAACTATTGAGACATCTCTCCAGCCAAGAGATTTGCAATGCTTAATGCTCTTTCCTCACTCCTTTCTTCCACAGACATTTGCTGATCATCTACTAAGTAAATAATACGGTAAGACAGGTTGGAAAAACAAAGTATAATGGAACATCTGGAGTATTAGAAAGACTATGCAAGAACAGACTGCAGAATTAAAAATTATGACTTACTATTTATGTTTTTTTTCAAGTTAGCACAATGGGTTTCATCATGGCATTTTCATCCACATGTATCATGATACCTCATTTTTTTATACATATTTTTTATTTATTACATATGCAGTGTTCTCTCTGCACATATCCCTCCAGGCCAGAAGAGGGCACCAGATCTCATTACAGATGGTTGGGAACTACCATATGGTTGCTGGGAATTGAACTCAGGACTTTTGGAAGAACAGCCAGTGCTCTTAACCTCCGAGCCATCTCTCCAGCCCTGATACCTCATTTTTATTCATCTTCCTCATGCTTTGCCCGTTGTTCCTACAACTCTTGTTGGCCCCTCACTCTCTCCTTATCATGTCACAGTTATTCCATTGTCCCATTTCTCCTCTCCATTAAGCTCTCCTTCTCCCCTCTCATGGTTCTAACCTCTTATAGTTCCTTTTGACTTTGATGCCCTACACACACACACACACACACACACACACACACACACACACACACATTTTCTTCTTTTGCCTATTTTACTGTTTTGCCTTTCTAAAGTGAATTTATTTGTTGTCAATGTTATACACGCACTCTTTTTCCTTTCAACTTATTCTTTGAGTACTTCATGCATGCATATAATGAAATACCATATCTGCTCAGTAACATTTTTTCTTTACAGTGGAATGGAAGTCCACTGTATATGTATACCATATTCTCTTTATATATTTATTAGATGAGAGATATTGTATCTATCTAAAAAGATTTCTCTTTCTTCATGTCTTTTATTTTTGTGATAGCCATTCTGACTAGGATAAGATGCAATCTTAAAGTACTTTTAATTTGTATTTCCTTAATAGCTAAGTGTTGTTTATCAATTTTCTCTTCACATTGAAACATTCTGTCCTTTAAGAAAGCTCCTTAAGAAAGAAAGAGACAACCCAAAACAGGTTCAGGAAGTCCCTGAAACTGATTAGGTCCACTAGGCTTTTTTCTGCCTTCCAAGAGTAAATAATAAAGGCTGCTGAGAGTCATTCTCAAGCAAACTAAGCTTTGAAAAGCTAAGTTAATGCTTGACTTTAATTCTGAATTATGAATGGACTCTTCCATGCCTCTGAAACCAGAGAACAATGCATGTGTGCATGTGTATGTGAGTGCTGATGATCATTTGCTGAAAACAACAAACAGGTCAAAAGTGACCTTTTACTACCAATATCTACCATGAATGTTAAAAGCAGTATGGATATTTCTTGATGATAATATGTTTGCAATACAACATGCTTTGGGGCAGTTCGAGTAAATAATTTAATTCCTTGTAAAGTTCTATTAAAGTTTTCTGTAAAGTATTCCCTCTCTCTTCCTCATGTGCAGTTGATGATGTGATTTGTTAGCTTCCTGCTAAGGCCACCTGCTGCCATGACTCTCCCTGTGGACCCATATGCCAAAATAAAACTTTTCTATCAGTTACCTTTCATCATGGTATTTTATCATGCAACAGAAATGTAACTAATACACTTCTCCAACCTCTGGCTCTTACAGTCTTTCTGCCTATTCGCTCAATCCCACACTGTTACCTGAGCCTTGAGGATTGGGCAAGAGGCATGATATAGATACCTCTCCTGTTTATGAATGAGCACTCCATAGTCACTCATCCTCTGTATCTATAACCAGCTGTGGTTCTCTATAGTAACTTTTGTTGACTACAGAAGGAAGTTTCCAAGATAAGGGATGAGAGTTGCCATTCCGAAGCAGCTGGATACTATAACTACTTATTCCTTTGTGGTGATTCTGTGTCCTACTTTGCTGACAGTGTGTATGGAGTCTGAGCATTTTTCTGGTGGAGTCTTCAATTAGAAGTAAGTTGGCATCTTCCTTTCATAGTTCTCTTTCTTTTGCCTCTTTTCTTTCAGTAAGACTTGTTGTTAAGCACTGTACTGAGTAAGAGTGGGCACCCTGTATCATTCCTGATTTTAGAGGAAATGCTTTCCGTTTCTTCTCAATGACATATAACATTGGCTATAGGGTAGTCATGGAAAGATTACTATTATTATTGTTGTTGTTGTTATTATTTTGAGATATGTGCCTTCTGTTTTCAGATTCCTCAAGGCTTTTATCATGAAGAATAAATTTTGGGTCCATTTCCATATCTATTGAGGAATTGATAAGACTTCTCTCAAATCTGTTTATGTGCTGTATTACGTTTATTGGTTTATGCATGTTGAATTAAACTTGTGGCCTTGAAATGAAGCCAACTTGGTCATGTTGTATAACCTTAACGTATGGTTTAATTAGATCTGAAATATTCTATTGAGGTTTTTTAAATGTCTGCATTCATCAGGGAAATTGGTCTATAGTTTTCGTCCAAGTTGTTGAATTCAATAGGATCTTTAGGAATGTGAGGTTTTTTTTTTTTTTTTTTTTTTAAGGAAAGATCTGAAGGACGTATATTTCAATGATGAGAAAAGAAGGTTTGTAATGAGTTTTTATTTCCTATTTGTTAAATCTCCTTATGTTGATATGGATCCTGGGGAGTCTTAATTATTGCCAGACTTCTAGGACAGAATGACTCAGTAACAACCTGCTAAAATGCCTTCTCTTTATAATATAGAACATTCCTCTTTGGAGTCCTGAGACTTGATATGCCAGACAAAATTTACCACACTGACTGTTACTATGGCTTTCCTGCTGTGTGTGTAAGTTAACTGCTCTCCATGTCAAAAGACAAAAATCAACATCTTATTAATTCTCAGCCTCCCTCTAGTCACCTTTACATGTCTAGTGTTTATGCTACCATAGTCAGGAAAAATCATATACACTACAAAGTTTTTTATTTTTGAGTTAACAGTTTCTTAAGAGAAAATCAAAATGTTTTGTAGACATTATTTATGAACTACAGCAAGAAACAAGTTGTGTGGAAAATTGTAAGGCTATTTAATAAGACATTTAATAATCTCTCTTTTGTTTTCTGGAACAAAGATAAAGACCTCAAAGTGCCCAAGAGAGGAGTGTGAATACCATTTATGTTCTTTATATTGTAATCATAGCTTCATTTCATCCCCATTCCCCACCCCCAGTTTGCCAAGTGCCCTGGTTTTCATTTTGGAATCTTATTTGTATGATAAAGTTTGAAAATTCCATCTATGTGTTTATATATAGCTTGCAATTAACTCAGAGACATAGTTGCTTTAGAACAGCACAACGCATCCTTCTAAAAAGCAGTCTATTTGTTGAAGCTAGGGAAATGTTGGCTTTAACTCATGCTGTGCTGTAGAAATGGGAATAGCTAAAAATAGTCGGCTATAAATGAAGTAGGAAATTTGTTGATTGGTTTGCTGGAATTTTTTTCTTCTGCTTTATGATTTTTGTAAAAGAACAAGCAGACATGAGTTCTGGCAATTTTCTTTTTTTGTCCTTGCTCCCAGATTTAGCTCATTGATTGCATCACTATTCTCTGACTCCTCTTTCAGAAGCAAGCAGATATCTTCTCTTGGTCTACACCAGAAGGTGGTGGCTATCTGGGAATGTGTTACTTTCTCAGGGACAAATCAGGCCAATTTAGTTGAATGGGTAAGCAGATTGAAAAAAAGACAACGGTAATTACAAATCTGAATTGATTGCCTCCTCCCAACCTGTGATGGAGCTGAAGCTGCACCAAAGAATCACAAACACTTTCTTGATAAATCACAGAACACATTTGACCTCTGGACTTTCCCACTACACTTCAGATAAAAGTACCCACTTCTTTCATAGGACAAGGTGCAATTAACTGTCCTATTTTATACCAGTGCCCCTTTTGTCCTAAAGATTGTATTAAAAAATGAATGTTAATGTTTACTTTTGATGGTATCAGCCATACATTCATGCACCAAACATTTAATAATTGCCCTTGCAGGGTGAATGCACTGTTCAGTTTTCAAGGAAGGATCTAGACTTACTGCTACACTAAACATGATCAGATGCACCATTTGACAAGAGATTAGAGTGCTAATGTTTAACATAAGACATGCCATAAAGAATGTAGATGTGCCATAACCTGGGGAAGATGTCATGTAAGACAAACCTGAGGGGAATATGATCTGCTGCTTGAGAGCTTACTAGTATTTTGTAGCATCAATTCTAGGAAAACCACACAAACTAAGAGGACTGGTGTAAAAAAAAAAAAAAAAAAAAAAAAAAAAAAAAAAAAAAAAAAAAAAAAAAAAAAACCAGAAAACAAAAAAACAAAACAAAACAAAACCATGGAAACACTAGGTTTGAATGTTAGCATCACAAATTCCATCTTTTTAGCTAGCTTCTGGAACTAGGAGAAATTGATGGGAGACATAATTGAAGACAAATAAGTAATTGTATTTATTTATGTCTGCTTTTAAATTTCAGCAAAACCCAAACAAACAGAA
Source organism: Onychomys torridus (assembly GCF_903995425.1). Lineage (NCBI taxonomy): Eukaryota > Metazoa > Chordata > Mammalia > Rodentia > Cricetidae > Onychomys > Onychomys torridus. The sequence continues at coordinate 36,611,805 of NC_050459.1, read as the reverse complement.
AACACAAGATCACCCCCACCCCCACCCTTGGAGGGAGCTGCTCCTGATTCCCTTAAGAGCTGCATGGAAGAGATTGACTTCAAGAAATCCTTGTTAGGGGCTAGGGAGATGACTCAGAGGTTAAGAGCATTAGCAGCACTTCCAGAGGTCCTGAGTTCAATTCCTGGCAACCACGTAACCACATGGTGGCTCACAGTCACCTATAGTGGGATCTGATGGCTTCTTCTGGCTTGAAGATATATATGTAGATAGAGCACCATATATATAAAATTAATCAAGTTAAAAAAAAAAACTTGTTGTCAGACATGGTGGTGTTGTGTGCTTTAATCCCAGCACTTGGGAGACAGAGGCAGGGGGAATCTTTTGTGAGTTTGAAACCAACCTGGTCTACAGAGTGAGTTCTAGGACAGGCAGCTGTTACACAGAGAAACCCTGCCTTGAAAAATACGGGAACAAAAAAGCTTATATAACAGAAGTTTTCCTATACCCAGCAGCTTTTCCTTTCCACCTCCATAACTTTGTTCATGCTTATGTGTTTCTAGACACTCGATTCTCTTCCATAATCCAGTTTTGTATTTGCAACTTCCCAATAGAACCTCCCACGACACAGCTATAATCACAGTCCAATTTTTCTTAGCAATCATGCACATTCAAAACTATAAGCACAGACATGATGCAGATGTAAAACAATGTGTAATTATGGATAATTAGGAGATAAATTTGTCAGGGAGCACTTGAGACTAAGTGATGATATAACAATATAAATATCTTTCAATGTTTATATTTATCACATTCCTATAGCATCAGGCTAGAAGTTTTAGGGTCCTAGAGAAGTCCCAGAATAGACCACCATCCATCTATGCAATCAACAAGAGCATTTATTATTCCAGCATGCTGGGACAGACCATCCTACACAAAGGAAGATGGTTATGACCCCAAGAGGAGTTTTGAAGGCTTCTTTTAAGCACAGCCAAGGGCAGTTCCTAGGGCAGTTAGGTCCTTTCAGGTATGATTGGCTTAAGCACCTGACAATTGTATTAGTACATTATAATTGGCTAGTGTTAATCAGGGCCTGGTTAAGGCTACAGCTTTTCCATTTTTGGGCAGACCTGGACAAGTCCTAGGCTTTGTCTTTATTTGTTTATCACTTTGAGCCATTGTGGTTTAGTCGTGACACTGTATGTATTTTCATCCTTGCTGTTAGGAGTGTTGGGGACTGTTTGTCCTTTGTTTGTAGGTTGCTCAGAAACTGCCTGCTCAGTTCCAAAAAGCAGGGACCAAGGCCTAGGTTTTAACTGAATTATTAGGGCAGGCTGTCCCGATATTTGCCTGGCTGTCTCAGAAGCACCTAGTAGGCCATCATGAGTCTAAGACCTGCCTAAGCTACATAGCAAGGTTTCAAAATCATTATTTCAATCATTATTTCAATATTATTATTGTTATTTCTTTGTATTATTTTAAACTACACATATGTGTGTGTGTCTGTGGGGTGAGTATATGTTTCTGAGGAAGCTAGAAGCATCAGATTTTCTAGAGCTGGAGTTACTTACAGGCAGTTGAATGCTGCCTCAGGTATGTTCTGGGAAGTGAACTCTTACATTTTAGAAGAACAGAATGGAATCTTAACTGCCAGGCCAGATCTACAATCCTCAACATTATTTTTCTACAATGACTCATTATTAACATAATAATCAGATAGGAAAAATACTTTAAAAATATAATTACATATTTTCTTTTGGGGTTTCCTTCTTATTTGGACATGACTGCAGTAAAATGTATCTGTAGGTTTCTTTTAGTTTCTAGACTTTGAAAAGTCAAGCAGAATTTGTGAGGGAACAAGAAGGGGACCCAACATCTGAATGGCTCACATAGAATAAGTCAAGTCATGAGTGCATTGATGCTGGACCCTAGGTCTATAGGAAAGGCTACCTTCAAATTAATGCAACAAAACTCAGAGATAGAGTGGTAGAAAAATATAGGAAATGTTGACTCTGACTTTGAATCACTTGGGATGGATTTCTGACTCTGTGATATACCAGATCCTGTGCAATTTGTCCAATATCTCTGTGCCTTGGCTGTCCTCAAAGGTTGTTGTGAAATGAGTAACAGCACAAACAGCAGAGCAGTCAACACATTCTGGACAATGGAAAGTGGCTCCTGCATGTTGATTGCTGTTATTTTATACTGTTTTCATCCCAGTCAAGCATTATTTAACATAGACAGATGTGACCACATGACAGCAGTTTCACAGATCCCAGTGAGGAAGCCCTGGAGAAGAAGAGAACGTGATAGACACGCTATGTTAGTACCTGTATTCCTAGTGCACACTGTACTGACTTTGAGCCTTAGAAGACATCCATTCCAGTAGCCCTCCTCTGCTACACAATAACTGTTCCTGAAGTGTGAAAAATTATCTCTTCTGGAGATTTTGCAAGCTGATTCCCTCTTTCAGACTTCGCTGAAAGTGGAAAGTGGGAGAATAGGGGTGTGTATGGGTGTGCTCGAACACCAGAGAACAGCCGGAGCAACCTCAGGTGTCATTTACTTTTTTTCTTTTCTTTCTCTTGTTTTGAAACATGGTCTCTCCCTGGTCTGGAACTTGCCAGGTTGTCTAAGGTGAATGGTGAGCAAACCCAGGGCCTTGCCTGTCTTTTTTGCTTCCCAGCTCTTAGATTACTAGCATGTACTATGCCTGACTGTTTGTATATGGGTTCAGGGTTTAAAACACAAGTCTTCATGCTTGCAAGGGAGGTAATTTTCCCCTGAAGCTATCTCTCCAGCTCAGGTATTTCAGCTCTGATTAGCTTGTAGAAACACATCATTAACAGTTTTCCAAGGCCAGAACATTCCCTGGTTCAAAAGACCAGTAGCTGGGCAAAAGGCACTTAGAAAGTAAACCTGAGTTGTAAGTCCCTGAAAAGGGTGCTGACAGCCACATTTCATTGGGTGTCCACCTTCATTCTTAATATACAGGAAAAATACACTTAAAACTCCATTTCGCAGGGTGGAAGAGATGGCTCAGAGGTTAAGAGCACTGGTTATTCTTCCATAGCAGATTTCCAGCACCCACATGGCAGCTCACAAGCATCTGTAAGTCCAGGTCCAGAGGGCCCTACACCCTTTCTGACCTCCATGGACTGGGCACACACATGGTACATAGATGTACTTGCAGGCAAAATACCCAGAACTATAAAATGAATAAATATGAGGAAGAAGGGGGTCACACAAAAGACCCCACAACCCCATTTTATAAGGTAGTGGTTAGAACATTTACTGCACTTGCAGATCTAAGTTCAGCTTCGTGCACCCATATTGGGTGACACACAGTCACTTATAATTCAGCTTCTATAAGATTTGGAGGCCCCTTTGTCCTGCATGGGTACTTGCACTCACATGCACATAACACCCTGATAGGTATGACAAATATATTTAAAAAATTCATTTTCTATCTTTTGGAAAATCCTCTAAACCCTAAACGTTTTCATGTGTTGTGGTGTGTGTGTGTGTGTGTGTGTGTGTGTGTGTGTGTGTGTGTGTGTGTGTATGTGTATGTTTAGGGATAATTATTTTTAGAGTAGTATTTGGATTCAAACTCTCATTTCCAATGAGATATTCTGGGGCTGTTCATTCCTCTCCATACTAGATTTCAGGCAAATGTTGAACTCCATTATTTTACTTTGATTTTTTTCACCAGAAACAAACAAACCAAAGAGTATAAACAAACAAAAATCACAGTATGAAAACATAAAAATTTTTTATAAAGAGGTATAGGATTTCTCTTTTTAAAAAAAAATTTCTTATTCATTTTCTATACCAACCACAGTTCCCATTCCCACCTCTCCTCCTGCTCTTCCCCCTGCCACTCTCCAAACCCACTCCCTATCTACTCCTCCAAAAGGGTAAGGCCTCCCCTAGAGAGTCAACAAAGCCTGGTACATTAAGTTGAGGCAGGACCAAACCCCTTCCCTCTGCGTCAAGGCTGAGCAAGGCATTCCACCATAAAGAATGTGCTTCAAAAAACCCAGCTCATGCACCAGGGGTAAATATTGGTCCCATTGCCAGGGGTCCCATAAACAGACCAACCTACACAAATGTCTCCCACATGCAGAGGGCCTAGTTTGGTCCCATGCAGCCTCCAGAGCTGTTGGTCTAGTGTTTGTAACTTCCTATGTGCTTGGTACAGTTGTCTCTGTAGATTTCCCTGTTCTGATCTTGACCCCTGTTGCTCATATAGTCCTTTCTGTCTCTCTTCGACTGGACTCCCAGAGCTTGACCTTGTGCATGGCTGTGGATCTCTGCATCTGCTTCCTTCAGTTATTGGATGAAGGCCCTGTGATGAAAGTTAGGGTATTTACCAATCTGATTACAGGAAAAGACCAGTTCAAGCTCCCTCTCCACTATTGCTAGTAGTCTTAGCTGGGGTCATCCTGTGGATTCCAGAAATTTCCCTAGTACCAGGTTTCTCCCTAACCCCATAATGTCTCCCTCTACCAAGATATCTCTTTCATTGCTCTCCCACTCCATCCCTCCTCCAGCTCGACCATCCCATTCCCTCATATTCTTATCCCCTATCCTTTCCCTTCTACTGCCCCCCCTACCCCCAGTTTACCCAGGAGATCTCATCCATTTACCCACCCAGGGTGATCCATGAGTCTTTCTTAAGGTCCTCCTTATTACCTAGCTTCTCTGGAGTTGTGGGTTGTAGTCTGATTATACTTTGCTTTACATCTAGTACCCACTTATAAGTGAGTACATGCCATATTTGTATTTCTGAGTCTGGGTTGCCTCACTCGGTATGATTTTTTTTTCTAGATCCATTCATTTACCTGCAAATTTCATGATGTCATTGTTTTACAGCTGAGTAATACTTCATTGTGTAAATGTCCACATTTTAAAAATCCATTCTTTCAAAAATACACAAGAAACTCAAGACACTAGACATCAAAATACCAAATAATCCAATTAAAAATGTTGTACAGATCTAAATAGAGAATTCTCAACAGAACAATCTCAAAAGGCCAAAATACATGTAAGGAATTGCTCAACATCCTTAGTCATCAGGGAAATGCAACTCAAAACAATTCCGAGATACCACCTTACACCTGTCAGAATGGCAAAGATCAAAAATACTGATGACAGCTTATGTTGGAGAGGATTTGGAGCAAGGGGAACACTCCTCCACTGTTGGTAGGAATGCAAACCTGTGCAAGCACTTTGGAAATCAGTATGGAAACTTCTCAGAAAAGTGGGAATCAATCTACCTCAAGACCCAAGGATATCACTCTTGGGCATATACCCAAGGGATAGTCAATCATACTGTAAGGACACTTGCTCAACTATGTTCATAGCAGCATTGTTCATAATAGCCAGAACCTGGAAACCACCTAGATTCCCCTCAACCAAAGGATTTCTCTTTGAAGGCTTGGCAAGACAGTTAATCTATACATTAGCCATGTGAACAGTGTGTAGCTCAGTATTAAGTGAGGCTGGTCATAGGATGGGAGCCACATCAACCATTATTATCTCCCATCTCCCAGTTTTCTTTCCCAAATGCACTGCTCCCTGTTTCTCTTGATGCTTTTCTCCAGCTGTTATCAATTTATAACACAAATTGACTTTCTTGTTCTTCCAGTTCCCTGCTGTCATATCTCCAGGAAGTTATATTTCACCCCAAAGATCACAGTGAGGTATTTTCATAAACAAATGCAGAAATTCCACTGTTAGCTTCTAAGACCATTACATAAAAATCCTTAATTTTATCTGTTGGTGGGACTGCAGTGAAATTTGATTGAGATTTAAGTGGCAAAAATATTCTGAAACTGTCTACTCTAATTACAATTTCTGTTTGTACCACAAACATTCAGTTTGTCCATACTCACATCTTCATCTATTTCTGTAGATCTGGTACCACTTTGAAGTTCAGTTCTTCAGATCATCTGGTTTTGCAATGTGTGACATGAACTTGTCTTTAATGAGAAATGACCTCCTCTGTGTCCCTTGCAGCATCAGAGGATGCAAAATTAGTCTACCTGGGGATGCTCAGGTAGGCAAGAACTGAAGAACTGCAGCTTATAAGTCTTGCTAATAAGCTTACAGCTGGCCTGTCTCTGGTGTGACATCCTGCCACACTTGATCTTTATGGGAAAGAATTAGTGCTGGATTTCAATGGACATCTCCAAATGTGTTTAATTGGAAGTTTTCAGGGTAGGATTAAATGTTCAATTTCCAGCTTAATGATGATGCTAGCACCATAAACACAGCAGATTTCTGCAAAGTCAAGGTAATTATGTGGGCAGAGATGATCGTAATATTAGGTTTCCCAGTTTCCATTTAATACAATTACTGTGAATACTCACCTGTTCAGAAAAGGCTCCTTCATTATATTTTACAACAATGTGTAGGTTTGTTTATGCCTTTTGTTTTCACCTAGTGATTTTTCCACACATTGATTTCTAGTAGTCTTTCTTTCATAAGAAATATTGTTAAAAGGAAGTTGAGGAAAGAAAAAGGAAGATGGACTTCTTAGTTATTGACTTTTTAATCTTTGTACACAACAAAAGGGAAAGTACATGAGAAATACATTTTGGTGATATTTGTTGAATCCAAGGCACATAAAGAATGAGGAAAATAAATAAAATACAGTAAAAAATGTGACTATTTCAAACATTATGATTGTTTCTGGTTAAAATAATGATGAATCAATGAATCTCTCAAAAAATATCCATATAATCACTGAAGCATCTCTAGTGTTCAGGCCATGAGTGGATTATTCTGATCACTTCAATTCAATCAATGAATGGATGAAGTTGCAGCAGTAGGAAGTCCTGTACATTAAAGTACTAGGTAGAGTAAGACATATAGCTGACATTTTGTTTATGAAATATAAAATAGCAGCCATTTAAAGAATGTCAATTCATCAAAATTTCAAGCTTAATAAAATAATCAAGGAAATTTTATGGTGATAATTTATTTGTACTGAAATGTGATTTTATTTGTATGTTAATAAAGTTGCCTTGGGGTCAGAGCAAGCCATAGCAGAGGCTGGGCGGTGGTGGTGCATGCCTTTAATCCCAGCACTTGGGAGGCAGAGCTAGGTGGATGTCTGTGTGTTCAAGGATACAGTCAGCATGGAGACACATGCCTTTAATCTCAATACCAACCATAGAAGACCCGGAGGTCTGTACAGACAGGCAGTGACGAGGAGGTCATGTGGTTGGGTTTACAACCAATGAGAAGGCAGAACAGAAAGTCTATAAAAGGAAAAACGCACAGAAAGTAGGCCTCTTGCGGAGAGGAAAGACAGCAGCAGCAGTGAAGGGTAAGGTTTTCAGCTCTTAGCTATTGCTCTGACCTCTTGGCTATTAACTCTGTATTTGGCTCTGTGTTTCTTATTTAACAAGATGGTTATATCTACAAAATTTGGATCATATAAAATTGGGTGATCATAGTATTTTTTATGGCATAAGATCAATATATTGAAGACAACATAATTCTTTACTGCCTCTCCTTTTCCAGGTACCAACTGTGTCTTTGCATAATCCATTATAAATGCTGTTTTCCAACTCAGCCAATTGGATATATACTGTATCAAGGACTTTTTACTCTGTTTTCTTTCTCTTATTGTTTGAGACAGGATCTCAACATACAACCTTGGTTGGACTGTTATTTTCTATGCAGACCAAGCTAGCCTTCAACTCCCAGAGGTACATCTGCGTCTGCATCCTAAGTGCTGGCATTGAAGGTGTGTACCACCATCAGTCTGGCCATGTATCATGAAGTGTTTTCTTGACTACTTTTAATCTAATAATTAAAAACATCTCTTATATTAGGCCAACTGAAAGAACCAGAGCCATCTCTGCATATCTTTGGGAGCTTGGTTCTAGGAGCCATCATGGAAACCCAGTTCCATGGATGCTCAAGTCTGTCATATATGATGGTGTACTGTTTGCTTAGAACCTTTGAGTAGTCTCCTGTGTAAATTAACTATACATTTCTCACACTATGTAATGTAAAGCAAATGTTATTTATACATAATTAATAATGACAGGAAAAATTTGGATGTTCAGCACAGATGCATTTTTTTTTCAGTCATTTTCTGAACTACATATGAGTGGTTGAAATCACAAGTGTAGAACTTAAGAATACAGTGAACTGGTTTTATATGCATTTCCTTCAGACATTAAATGTGAAAGCAGAGATTGTCCTTTTATCAGTGAAGCATATTTCTCCTTGCCTAGGAGATAAATCTGGGAAGCAAAATAATAAATTCTTAAGCTTCATCAGGAATATTTACTTCTCCACACATTTCTATCCACTTTACTGTCTTTCTGAAGTTATAGAAGAGCTTCTCCACTGAATCTAAGTACTCTATATTCAATCTAATACCCATTTAACACACACACACACACACACACACACACACACACACACACACTAGTTGTAGAAGGTGTCATTGCTATTTTTATTTTGTAGAAGGAACAATGAAAGGTAATTGACTTTCCCTACACTGCAACTTTTGAGTGGCAGAAAGAAGGTATCCTGTTTTTTAGTCAGTAGAGCCCCAAGTAGGGTTCCTTTTTGGGGCACTAAAGTTACACTGGGATTATAGTCAGTAGAACCCTGTGTAGAGTTCCTTTTTGGGGCACTAAAGTTACACTGGGATTATAGTCAGTAGAACCCTGTGTAGAGTTCCTACTGGGAGCACTATAGTAACAATGGGATTAGATTTTGCCTCTATTGTTCCCAGCTGGTTGTGCAACCTTGGTCAAGACAGTCAGTTCACTTTTCTAACCCTTAAGGTGAGTTACAAGCATAGTCTCCTCTTACTATATATTCATGAGATAATACATATAATAGCTTCAGACGGTCTTTGGACAACAAAACAAAAAAGTTTTCAAAGTATTTACCTTATTACAGAAATAAAATTCATAGAAATTCGGTCCACGGGAAGCTTGGGACATTTTAAATTAATACACACATTCTTAACATGGGCACACGTATGCAAACGTTAGTTTCACAAAACTGAGGGGAAGAATGAAGGGAGAGAGAGAAAAGAAGGGAAAGAGGGGAGGGACAAAGGGGTGAGGAAGGTGAGGAATCTGGAGAAGCTGGTTGGGAACTATTTTTATTTCTGACATTTTGAGCATCAATAAAATTTAAACATCCACACAGAATGAGAGTATGACAAATAGTGGGTAAGATGACTTGGTAGGTGACATTTTCAAACAGGCCTTTCAAAGCACCCCCTTCTAAAGGAGCTTATGCCAAAGATGACTTCTCGGGAGAACGCCTAGGAGCTACTTCAGTTAAATGACAAACACCATATTCAAAGCAATCACATTTGTTTTCCATCATCGCTGGAACCAATTACTACCAAATGTCTGGCTGGCTTAAACAACAGACATGGGTTGTCTCAAAGTTTGGAAGGTAACTATCCAAGATCAAGATTTCGGCAGGTTGGATCCAACAGAAAGCTGCAAGGAAGGCTTTTTCTGGCGCCGCTGGTCATTATTTGCGTTGCTTGGTGTGTATAATAAGCATAGTGCTCTCTCTGCCTTCATTTTCTCATGGAACTCTTTGTGAAGCCTGTGCCCCAGTTTTCTCCCTTTATATACATAGCAGTCCAATGAGATTAGAGACCCACCTGAAACGCTTATTGTATATATAGCGCTGTGTCAAGAACCATGAAGTACTGAACAAGGCTGGCAGGGGTCACCTTTCTGAGAGCATTAATTCTGTCAAAGAGACACTGGATAAGAGGTCAAGATGCTCTTAGGTGCAAAGATGACTCATGTGGCTGCAATCCCATACTCAACACGGGCTTTCTAGAGGAAACGGCGTGTGTACTGACTGTGTAGGGGGAAGGGAGAAGATTAAAAGACAGTGGTTGTGAGGTGAGGCTGTAGAAGCATATTCCAGAGCCTCACAGGGTGTATTATGGTTTCCAGCAATAATCATGAGAACAATCAAACCGAATGCCTTCATGGGGGAGCAATACTCAAGGCTCATGCAATTTGTACATATGTTAACACATGATTCAGTGAAGGAAAGCCCCATGTTTAAGAGTAGAGTGCTATTTAATAATGTAGGCATCTGCATTAGCTACTTTTCTCATGTTTGGACCAAATGCCTGACAGGAAGTAATTTATGGAGGAAGGGTTTAATTTGCCTCACAGTTTGAGAGGATATGGCCCATCATGGAGGGGAAGTCACAGTAGCAGGTGGCTCCACGTTGGCAGGAATGTGTGGCTGGATCTTCTCATCTCCTTACATCTTCTCATAGCAGGAAGTGGGGAGGTAGGTGGTAGGGCAGGGATGTAAAACCTCAAGGCTCAACTTCCTTCAGTAAGACTCCACTTATTAAAGGTTCCCAGACCGTGTCACCAGCAGATGAACAAGTGTTCAAATGCACGAGCCAATGGAGAAGTTCACACCAAAACCATAACAATGCCCTACATTTCTGTATTCATAATGGTGATTTTTTTCTAGCAGATGGTGATAAAATGTTCTAAGAAAATGCCTACTGATGTATTTTTGACAAGTTGGAGTAAACTGTCTTGAAAGAGTCCTCTGAGAAATCCATGATGGAGTTCAAGCATTCTGAGGAGCAACAGGCTATGCTTACATCAGTTTGTATTTTAAAATCTCTCTTGTGAGTATTTAGGGAATGAACTGGAGGAAGTGGGATATAGGTGTAACAGGGGTAGCATCGAAGTACTTCTTGTTTCATGTATTCAAGGAAGGACAAGTTTGGATACGATGGTGTCACAATGGCTGAAGAACAGTAGATAGGTACATATCTCAATATCACGTTGAACTGAAAAGATGTAGACTGGTGACTCAGAATATTGGTCTTTAATTTATCAAATTAACATGGTTTTAATGAAAATGACTTATCAACTGCTCAGGACTTTAGTTGTTCCTTACAAATGGTTGTAATTCTTGTGAATTCTGAGTCAAGAGGCTCCCTAACGAGATCTGACTCATTCCCAGACATAAAAGTGCATCTCCTAGTATTATGCTTTCATGGCCTTTCCCCAGAATGCTGTCGTACAGTTAGTGTCTGCTTGGTTCACATTTGTTCCTCCTAATTTTCACATTTCTCCAGCTGCATGAGCTAGTTTGGGATTGGTGCATCTTCCCCCTTCCATGTCCTGAGAAGCTCTAGCTTTTCTCTTTCCATAGAAAAGCATTTAGTTATTTTCTCTCAGTTATCAAGAACTCTCAATCTCTTTCCAAATTTTTGTTTGGTTCTGACTGTAATTTCAATGTCTTCCAATTTGCTGCTATTTCTTATCTTTATTGTTGATAACAATGTTGAATAATGATGTTCTACTCACCCATAGGACTTAGGACACATGTACACACACACACACACACACACACACACACACACACACACACACATTTACAGGACTTACAAATGGAATCACCACTCTCCTTAAAACTTTATAAAATTATTGTGAGTATTCCTTACCATCTAGCTCTAAATAAGTTCTACTAAACATATCTTAAGTACATTCAAAGGCCAGGTTATTAATTCTGTCCTTAGTTAACTATATAACTAAACAAAAATTTACCTAAATTTTTGAATCCTATCACTTTATATTTTTCAAACAATATATCATGTTTCTGTGCATATTTTAACTATTAATACATCATAAAATCATGCATCTCATCTGACTTTTATTTTCTGTTTAAGAATAGGAAAGGGAAAATAAATGGCACCACAACACATTTTGTCTTATTGACAAACAGAACCAATTTAAAATTCTGTTAAACTGTTTGCTGGTGACTGCATTTGCCACATGATGTTGTGACGTCAAATGACCTGTCATAGAGTGTTTCATATTTGGTGTGTTCATTGCAACATATGTTAGCAAACAAGAAAATCAAAAAAAAAAAAAAAGAGAGAAGGGTCTCTGGATAACAGATGGTTAGAAGGTTATGACAAGTTAAGCAAGTACATAAAATTATGAAGTAATTGATGCATTTTGTATCCTTGAGAGATCAACTGCACGTGTTTCTTCACCATGAGCTGTTACATTTTGCCACTAGCAATGATTGTGCCTTCCTTATTGTCTTTCTGCTATTTTCCATGACGTCTTGGAAATGTAGTCATCAAAGAATGTCAACTGTTTAGGTAGGGGTACATGCATACCTATAAACAGACATAAGTGTGTGCAAAGCCCAAAAAATCTTAGAAAGGAGACCATAAGAGGGTTAGAAGAGGTGACAAGGAAGGATAGGGAGTGGGTAAAAGGACACTGGTGCCTATAAGAAGAAAAGGGAACAAAGGGGAGACAGGCTACAAAGGGTGGGGGTCAAAGTGCACAGGGATGGAGAGATGGGGAGGACACACTTTGCTCAGAATGTTGTAATGATGTCTCACACTGGGGCAGGAATGGCAAGGGTAAAGGCCACAAGAAAGGGTAAGGCTGACAGTAACCAGAACGTAATACATATATATATGAAGTGGACCAAGACTGAAAAATAAGAAAACGATGTACAAAGAAGTCATATTTACTTTATGGAGTTCTGTACAAGGAACTTTGGTTAGTGAGAGAGTAATTGTCTTAGTGGATTTGTTGTTCCTTAGTTCCTTACAAATGGTTGCAATTCTTTTGATTTAAGCTTTTTTTTTTTTTTTTTTTTTTTTTTTTTTTTTTTTTTTAAGACAGGGTTTCTCTGTAGTTTTGGAGCCTGTCCTTGACTAGCTCTGTAGACCAGGCGGGCCTCGAACTCACAGAGATCCACCTGCCTCTGTCTCTCAAGTCCTGGAATTAACAGGCATACGCCACCACCACCTGGCCAAATTAAGCTTTTATTATAAATTGCTATCTGATTTCCATTTGTGAGATTTGATGAATCTTCTATATTTAACTACCTGAATGAGTAAACTTCTTAAAATTTTAACTTAACTCTCTTTTCACATAAGTTGTTAAAGAGGGATATTTGTATGTTAGAGACTTCGTAGCATTGGTTTGCAAGAAAAATTATTATGGTGTAATTTACTGGGACATTGACAACAATACATCAAGAATTTGAGATTCAGTAGCTTTCAAAAAACAGAAAGAACCATAATGCAGAAAGAACTCAAAAGTGAACCAAAATCTGGTCTCAGGGTTCAGGGCTCAGGGGAAGAGTGTTAGGAAAACCAGGCTCAAATGAATTTATAGTCAAGGGTCAAAGGAAGTTATCAGATACAGGGCTGTAGTGAGATGTCTAGGAAATGCCGGAGCCAATAGCTACATCTTGGAAGGTTTAAAGGTCAGAGAGATAACCAAAGGCCAAGTATAAAGGATTAGAACCACCCCAGAATATTGAAGGGATGGACTTGTAGATGTTTCTCAGGAACCTTCACTGCACTGAGTGTCTCAGGTTGAGAGATCTTCCAGGGAGTTGCAAGAGATTTTGTGAATATCAAGAGGAGGAACATAAAGTGATGTGTGAGGCTGGGCAGAAGGCACCAGGCTCTGGGTTTACTTTCCTGCACTGCATAAACCAGGGTCATGATTCATTCCTAGAATGCCAGTACTGAGGAGGTGGAGACAGGAGGAACACAGAGTCAAGGTTATTCTGGGTTACTTGGCAAATTCAAGGATAGCCTGAGCTACATGAAAAAACAAAACCAAATGAAACAAAGACTGGCAAGCCTACACCCCACACTACACCACACACACATATGCATACACACCCACACACCACCTGTGCAGGCATGCACACACACATGCACACACACACACACACACACACACACACACACACACACACACACGTCTTACTTTTTCAGGGAAAATGTTTCATACATACTGCTAGATTTTCAAACAAAGTTCAAAATCTCTAAACACTACTCTATTTTAAAGATCTCCTTGAATCTAAAATGCATATATGAGTGATTAATAAATTCTAATGTCTAGAAAATAAAACTTCATAATGCTGCATTGATGAAGAATCATACCACATTTCCTGCCAAACAAGATGTGTCTTGATTTTCTATATAGTAAAAGATATCTTTTGATAACAGATTATCTCCACTTCAGAACATTTCTGTATCCTATGATGGGTGATTAAATGATATAAAACTACCTGGACACTAGAAGAGAAATCAACTACCACAAATATTACTGTGTCTTAAATGTTTCTGCAAAACAAACATATCAAAGTCTGTTTAGTTAGAATGAAAGGTATGGACAAAACACTAACTCTACTAGGTGTTATTAGGAGACTAAATGCAATGTCTTATACTAGAAAACACTGTCAAAAAAATCACAAATTCTCACTACTAGGAGATATTTAATATATATCTTATAAGTTTATTTCCTCTTACAGTGCTACAAAGTGCTCATATATATTAAGAATTCAGTTACTTTAAAGTAATATGTTCACATGTTGGTTTCAGCAAATTTGACATATTTGCCAGACAAATTAATTTTCCTTCCTCAATTGGTCTAATATATGTATAAGTTGTTGTCAGAACATATATCATATATGTTTAGTTATTTAATAGTGTTCCAAATTATTAAAGTAGTTGTCAATATCAGAAACAAGCCTAGTACATTAAAATAGTGAAATACTGTAATTAAATATCATGTGTTTACAGAAATATTAAAAAAGTAAACATAGACTGATTGGGATGTCATTCTGTATGTTATGAATATGTGTTGCTCTGATTAGTTGATGAATAAAGCTGTTTGGCCAATGGTGAGGCAGAATAAAATTAGGCAGGACATTCTAACTAGAGAGACAGGGAGAAAGCACAGAGAGATGCCTGTCAGCTGCCCAAGAAGTAACATGTAATGGGATGCAGGCAAAGCCACAAAAAATGTGGCAAGACATAGATTAATAGAATTGGGTTAATTTAAGATATAAGAGCTAGCTAGCAGGAAGCCTGCCATGGCCAAAGTTTAAAAATAATATAAGCCTCTGTGTGTATACTTGGGTCTGAGCAGCTGCCAACCGGGCAGGACACAGGAAAACGTCCAGCTACAAATGGCTCCCACATGTGGTGGTAAGAGTTTCCACCTAAAACCTGATAGAGCTTAAGAAGAGATTGTAAATGCAGCTAAGAGCACCTTCCTAGCTCATGTTGCTCATGGTGGGCCTAGGCACAGTGATGTGTTCCTTGGCTATAGTGGGTTCACAACATGCCCACTGAATTACACAGAGGTGTCTGCAAGCACCTCATGGTGCATGGTGGATATAGCTTTTGCAAATGAAAAAAAGAAAAGAGGTTTCTGGGCTATATACTGCTGGATGGAACCATGGACCCACTGCCTCCCAGAGTAGGCGGTGAGCCTGGTTCCCAGAGCAGGCTGTAAACGTAGTTCTGCCATGTTGGGAAGCTGAGGTGGGAGGAGACAGCAGCCAAAGCTGCCATTTCAGTCCTAGTAATGCTGCAGTTTAAAGTAATAGATTCACAATAAGACAGATTCAGATGAAATAAGACTTTACTTGGTTTACAATGTGTGTAAAAATGTATGTAGGCTTGGAAGAGAGAAGAAAATAAATATAGACAGTTATATAAAGAAATAGGGGCTGGAGAGATGGCTCAGTAGTTAAGAGAGCTGACTGCACTTCCGAAGAGGTCCTGAGTTCGATTCCCAGCAACCACATGGTGGCTCACAACCACTTGCAATTAGATTTGGTGCCCTCTTCTGGCCTGCAAGGACACATGCAGGCAGAACACTGTGTAGAGAATAAATAAATAAACCTTAAAAAAAAAGAGAAATAGTTTTAAAAAATAAAATCTTTAAAAAAACAGTAAAGGTAGTATAAAAAAGTAAGCCATGTAAAGATGGATATTACACAGAGAATCTGGATTGTGTTGTCTTTGATATTTTCAACTACAGAAAGACATTTGATTATAAAGGCTGCTCACTTAAACCAATATGTATATTTTAAAGGTATTTTGACTTCAAAATTTGGATTTAACGATATGTTGCTTTAGAAAGGAGGCTCTGCTTTTGTTTCCACAGGAAGAAAGAGGCTATGAATTTGTTACAGGTTAGGATGGATCATATTTTCAAGCCAGACCTCCTGAATCTTAAACAGATGGCACCTATCAACAAAGATTATAGACGGTCTTCCCAGTACTTGACCATTTTCTCAGGATCCCCATAAGACTACCAGCACATCCTATTAGCAGGAAGTAGCCTAGAAAACTATGCCTACATTCCCCAAAAATGGATTATGGATGTTTGTCTTTGTTTAGGTTGTTGGTTACAAACTGTTATTGGTCATAGTCAATATCTTTCTAAAAGAAGAAAGGGGGATATGATATGGAAATATAGGATATATTTAGATATAATAGGATAAAAGGATGGATTATTGAACCTACTTTTAAAGAGCCACTTGTTTAAAATGTTTTATATTGGTATAGATTTTAATTTATTGATACAAATTTAAAGTTATTTTTAAAAAAGATTTATTTATTTATTATGTAAACAATGTTCTTTCTGCAAGTTTGCCGTATGCCAGAAGAGGGCATCAGATCTCATTACAGATGGTTGTGAGCCACCATGTAGTTGCTGGGAATTGAACTCTGGACCTCTGGAAAAGCAGACAGTGCTCTTAACCTCTGAGCCATCTCTCCAGCCCATAAAGTTAATTTTTTCAAATTGTATGTATATTTCTACTCTTGTTTAAGGTATTATGTTTGTGCAGCTCATTTAAATTGCAATGGATAATTAAGAAATACAGATTAATAATTAGCTTTCTATAATAGTCAACCTTATAGTCACGTTAGTTAAGTTTTCTAGGTATACATAGATATATTTCAATTAGGTAGGTAATCTTCAAACACTTCAAAGACCTACAAAATATGGCATTTAAAATGTTTTAAAAATTTAGACTGTTTTAAAGTTTAGACTTTCCGGACAGTGAGACATATCTGTTCCTGGCAGCACCAATTTACTTCAAAGAGAAAGATGGGCATAGAAGACACTCTATATGGAGTTTATCTTCTTGGCAAAAATAGCCATTGGGGGCAAGAAACTGTTCTTGCCTGGACTGCTTGACAAAATGTTGTATCGACTGGACATGTGGGAACCATAGAAAGGTGACCACTAAATTTTGCAAGACAAGATGTCCTTCAGGTTCCTGCTTCACAGAGGAGACTGCCGGACATTCTACAGAACACAGAGAAGTGATTGAGAGACTCTAAACCTATAGGCTGAAGAAGTATGCCCCAATATTGCAGAGGTACTTTGGGTGACTGTCCAGGCAGCCTGCTATCTCTGTCATTCTAGATTTTTGGAAGTTGCTTGCAATGCTCTTCCTGTTTACTTAGGTAATATTATATCCTTCTAGGGTCTCTGATGTAGTTGAAGACTAGATAGTTATAATTATGGTTTTCCTTCATTATGATAAGAGATAAGGTAGATATGAAACCTTAGACTCACAAATATAGGATAGATAGAATTTTTTTAATTTCACAAAATAAAAATAGACTAGATATTATAACTGTAATTCTTGCTTGATAACTGTTCTATTATATGTAATTTTACTATGTTAAAGTTAAAACATTCCTTTTTAATTAAACAGAAAGGGAGAAATGCTGTAGGATAATACTTTTGTACACTGGTTTAATAAAACATTGATTGGCCAGTAGCCAGGCAGGAAGTATAGGTAGGATAAGCAGATAAGGAAAATTATGGAAAGAGGAAGGCTGAGTCAGGAGACACCAGCCTGCCATCCAGGGAGCAGCATGTAATGGCACACAGGTAAAGCCACAGGAAATGTGGCAACATATAGATGAACAGAAATGGGCTGAGTTTAAGTGCAAGAGCTAGTGTGTAGTAAGCCTGAGCTAATGCCCGATCAGTTTTAATTAATATAAACCTCTCTGTGTTTACTTGGGTCTGAGCTACTGTGGACCATGTGAGATACAGGAAAACTTCTAGCTACAAAAGACAGACATTTAATTGCATTTATTCTACCAGCATTTTTCTAAAAGCTCATATGTGTGTATGCTGATCTGTATATGTATAGAGAACAGACAATAGTATTATGATTTGCTGTTGATACAGAAGGGATGGTGAACTTTCAAAGCTTTGCTTTGTCCATTGTGATGGATCTTGGCTGAACAGGAATGATCCCACAAAGAGTAAAACATAAAAAAAAAATCAGGAATATTTCTAAATGAATTCAAAGGACCATGTAAGTAGATACAATAAACATGTCAAACTAGAACTCAGAAAGTCTCATTTACCCCCTAGGTTTTCCTGTGTGTTCTGTGGAGGTGTTTATCTTTCCCACTATTTATAAATAAAGGAGATTATATAGTAAGTTTTTCATTTAAAAGCCAGCCCAATTCTGTTCTTGTAATTTTATTGTGAAGTTTTGTCACACTGAGATTTAAGTGAAGGGAAAATTGAAAGTGAAATAAAGATAATTGATACAAATATCATAGAAGAGGAGAAAGCAAGAAGACTGCTTCGGGACACTAATTAAAAGGGACAAGATAATTTGCAACGGGTGTGGATTCAAGAATAAAATGAAAAGGATACAATAAATTATTCTTGATGAAAATTAAGGCTGCTCTTAGCAGTAATTCTTATATTCGAATGTAAGTATGACTCTAATTAAAATAATACCCGCAATTGTCAAGTAGAAATATGCCTGTGGAATTAACATATTAGCAAGCCTCATATTTTTCCAAAGTGTACTTCTACCATTATTCTGAAATAGTTGAACACATTTAATAGTATTTAGATCCAATTAGAAATAGTGTATTTCATTCTGAATCTATTTAAAGTTTTTCCCAGGCGCATATCATTTCCACAGCCTCAGTTATAAAACTCATGCTTGTAACACCAACTTTAAACATAGGCATTCACCTTCCCATGCAGCGTTATTGTGGGTTGCTATGAGACAAAGCAAGGAAGCCCTATGATGTAGTCAGGATAATGGGCAATATGGAAGCGGTTTGTGTTAGTGGATGTCAAAATATAAACTTTCAGGAAGAAAAGACCTAACATCTTGAAGTAACAGCGCTTAGCATATCTGCTATGTGCTATGTCCTCTCAAACATGATCAAACTCTGGGAGGTATTTTTGTTATTGTGATTTTACACACAAAAGCAAGAAAGATGGTGTAGCAGGTAAAGGCACTTGTTGGGAAGCCCTATGACATGAGAGGCATCTCCAGGGTCTCACATGGGGAAGAGGACTGATTCCTGCAAGTTGTCTTCTGACATCTACACACTGAATACACACATGTACACACACACACACACACACACACACACACACACACACATACACACACACACTCACTCACTCACTCACAAAGTAAATAAATGTAAAAAAAACCAAAACACCCTTTCACAAACAAGGAATCTTAAGCTTTTAAAGCTTTTGTGACATTTGAAACAAGCATAATTAGTGTATGGCAACAAGAAAATCTGCATAGCAAATTTACAGACTAAACAAACAATAATAGTGGGCTTTGCTGTGTTTCCAGCTATTTATATAATTGATATTGAGGAAAACATTGCATGAATAAATACCTAAGCTCACTAATCACAGAAACTACCCAAGTTAATTTGAAAAGAATTTGATGTTATTAAAAATTATTTCTCATCATATGTTATAAGGATGACTGACTAGAGAAAATTTAGAAACAAAAAGTAAGAATACACAATGCTGATGTAACTCCTAGAAATCTAGTCAATGTTTTTGTGCATATTTAATAGACTGTAAGTTTGTTATTATAATAACACCAAAGTGAACATCTTATATTTAAAATTTACCAAATAGAATTTCAGAAATTAAATCATCTTTAAAAAATATACATAGACATATAGAACTTTTGGTAGGTTTTATCAAATTGCTTTAAGTAAATTTATTACTATTAAGCACAAGCGTGCATGCATGGAGTCTGGGTGTGGGTGTGCATGCCACAGTGCCCTCTGTGGAAGTCAGAGGACAACTTTGTGGAGACAGTTATCTCTTATATCACTTGGGTTCTGCTGATCAAAGTCAGGTAGCCAGGCATGCTCGCAAGCACTTTTACCCACTGAGTCCCATCTATCTGCTTCACTGCACCCCACCCCTGACTGCTTTATGAGATAGAATCTCACACTGTGGTTCTTGCTGGCATAGAGCTCTGTGTTCTGAGTTTGCCTGAAACACATGGCGATTCTCCTAAATCAGCCTCCAAAGTGTCAGGGTTACACGCATACACTATCATATTCTGCTGGCAAGTTTTTTTTTTTTTTAAATGAACTTTGCCAATTCATTTTAAATAGATAAATTTAGTATTATTTTAGCTTTTTTTTAAATCTTTAAAAGGAACATTTTCCTTGCTCTTTTGTGCGTGCCAAGCAGCAAGTTTGTTCCGTAAGTTTGCTATTCTCTTTCATCATTTGAATTATTCTTATTTTTATTTAATTTTTAAGTTAGCACAGAAAGTCATGAGTTAATTATGGAATTTCATAGGTAAAGATCATTATATGACATTATAATTCACCCCCTCCTCCACTATGCTCCCCTCTTTTCTTGGGACCTTAATTTTACCTTTCATTTATATTTCCTGAACACACAATTCGGCATGTTGGCCTTATCACTGGATCCTTGGATTCAACTTGCAAATGCTTGAATTAACCAAATACTTAGGTCTCTTCAGCAACACCTAGTCAACTTCATTTCTCTCCAGGATAATGTAATTAGGTTTTCACTGTGTTCTATTGAGGGTCTGGTCCTACGTTAGATGTGAGAGTTTACAGATAAATAACTTCGAGCTGGGTTTCAGCTGACATGTCTTGAAGTCGTAGGAGGAGACAGGTCCTAAAACAAATAACTACTATAATGTGAACACAGTTACAAGGAACTACACTGAAGGTAAGCAGGCAGCAATTAATCAGTCAGAAAACATCAGAGAAGTCCATTCTGTTTTCTACCCTCTTTCTTCACTGTTACTAGTAGCAACAAAAGAAAACATTGAGGCAAACATAGAAAGAAATAGAGTTATGGATTTTCCTAAGTAGATCTTAAATACTTCACTCAGTGTTGGCAAACTAACATTCTGTCTTGCCCAATGGAGGATATTTACAGAAGTGCTGTGGGATAATCTTTGTGTACACTGTGAAGATGTGACTTTGCCAAGGTGGTTTATGATTAGTTTAATAAAGAACTGAGTAACCAATAGTTAGGCAGGAGAGGATAGATGGGATTTCTGGGGAGAGAGAGGAAGAGGAAATGAATTCAGGCTCACAGAGATGACAGCAAGTTGGGCATAGGGTATAGAGTAGAGGTAACTGAGTTGCATGGCAGAACATAGACTAATAAAAGCTGGTTAATTAAGTTATAAGAGCTAGTTGGGAGCAAGCCTAAGCTAAAGGCCTCGTTTTCATAATTAATAGTAAGCCTCCATGTCATTATTTGCTTGCTGGTGGTCCAAAGAAAGTCTGATAAGAAAGTCCAACTACATTTGGTGCCCAATGTGCAGCACACAAATCCACATAGGACCTGAGAAGACTGAAAAAATAAAAATCCCAAACACAGAGTCAGGTGGCTTCCAGGCAACCCCAGTCTCTCAAGCAGACCTGATGCTTGCAGTGTGCAGAGGCACAGCCCCTTTAACACAATTAAACACTTGAGCAGCCTATGTACCACTAGGGCAGGAGACTAGATAGAAATATCTGAGGCAACATGGACACAGCATCTTACCAGAGCTGGGAAGGTCAGGAGTGGCTGATGGGGGCAGAGCTAGTTCCAGCACCATATGCTAAGCTCATTGTACAGTGGAGGGCTGATTGGTTTAAAGCTTGGCTCATGTGGTCAAAGAACACTTCAGATGCATAGTAAAGCCAGGCCCAGACTGAAAAAAAACCTCCGAACAGACACAATATGCTTAAAAATGTGCTTAGATGAAAAAAACAAAAGAAAGAAAATGGGTCCAGATAGTCATAGGAACATATAGCTTAAAAATAATAAAGTATTTTAAAGAAAGAATAAAGTAATACAAAAAGAATAAGCCACATAAGGATGGGAAATATACACTATGTCTTGATCCTACATGGTGTTTTGTTGACTTTGGATTTTTCAAATATTGATGAGCAAAGGGCAAAAGCTGCTGAGAGACACTGGACCATAGAAAAAACTGCTAAATTGAACCAACATATTTTTTTTTTCTTTTTAAAGAATTCTTAACTTTAAAACGGAAGTCAAAAAATGTGTTATGTTGGGGAGATGTTATGCTTTTGTTTCCACAGGAAACAAGTAGTTATGGATTCCTTCAAAATTGATAAATAGAAAGTTTTTTGGGGGGAGACTGCCTGAAAATCTTGGCTGCAAACACAAAGGAAGTAACCAAGAAAAACTGTAAGGTAGGTGACATGTATGCTGATCCCCCAACATGGGAACAGCTCTGAGACTGAATGAGGCATGATAAATCTTGTTTGATACAGAGTCCTCATGACTTATTATTACATATTCTCCTTTCATATGACATGGATAGAGATTTATATTATAGTTTGGTTATGTAGTCTAATCCAACTCATAACATTGACAGATATGTTTTATCTGATCCAACATAAAACAGAAAATCATCTGTAGCTGATGTGTGCACACTGCAATTCAATACTTGTGTCAATGCATATATGTATGGTACCTTAGGACAAAAGGATCAGACACCTATGAAGACAAGTAGCCCAGGTAAGCCATCCCTTCAGAAGCCTCTGTTTCAGTTTCCTCAAAATTCTGTGTCTGGAACAACTTCAAAGCTGATAGCTGAGATGGTTCAGCCTCTCAGATTACTCCAGCCAAGACTTTAGATAAGCTCTACACTGTCCCATAACACAGATTTTAAACAACAACAACAAAAATACAGTTAGCTCTCCCAGGACTTGACCATTATCCCAGTTTTTCTCAGAGTCCTCTAATGATGTCATCTCCCCCAGACAACAGGAAGCAGTCTTAAGAACAAGACACCCACATTCTCAAGAGGTGGGTGGGTGGTTTTTGGTTGTTCAGTGGGTTATTAATATTTATAATTGTTTAGGGTGGTTGGTTGCAAGTTTTATTTATCATGGTCAGGGAGGCGACTAAGCAAAAGAGGTTAGATTCAAGGATCTCTTTCTTAAAAGAAAAATGATAGGATAAAAAGGTAGATTATTAAATCTACTTTTAAGCTAAAAAGTAACACTTAATTTCAACATTTTACATTGGTATAGAATTTTGTATATTGATATAAATTTAAGGTTATTTTTGTTTTAACATAATGTATATATGTTTCTATTTTTTTTTTGAAGTTTTTTTTTTTTTTGAGACAGAGTTTCTCTGGGTAGTCCTAGCTTTCCTGGAACTAGTTCTGTAGACCAGGCTGGCCTTGAACTAACAAAGATCTGCCTGCCTCTGTCTCCCAAGTTCTGTGATTAGGGGTGTGTGTCACCACAAATGGGCATGTTTCTACTCTTGTTCAAGGTATTGTACCTATACAGCTCATTTAGAAATGTAAAGTTCTAGTCCTTAAAAACTACTATTATAAACTATTTAGGAAAATTAAGAAATGGAGGTTAGTAGTTAGTCATCTACAATAATAAAATATGTGGCCATGTTAGACATGTTTTCAAGAACAAACACACATATATTTTAGACAATGGTTTTCAAACAGCTCAGAGACATACAAAATATGGCATTTAAGATGTTTTAATGACACAAAGCTTTTCATGACAGTGAGACACAGCTGCTACTGGCAGTATCAATTTACTCCAAAATAGGATGGTGGGCAACAGAGAACCTCCACATGGAGTTTGCTGTCATTTGTGGAAAATTTAGCCACTGGGCTAAAAAGTGCCCTTGTCTCAACTGTGACTGTATGCTGTCCAAATTGGATAAGCAGGACATAAAAGAAGGTGATGCTGAACTTTGTCAAGACAATGGAGGACAGTTCTTCAAAAATTCCTGCTTCACAAAAAAGTCTGTCTGATATTCTAGATCTATAGGCTGAAGATGGATGCCCCAATGTCACATAGGAACCTTGGGTGACTGTCCAGGCAGCCAGCTGTTTCTGTCATTTCTATAGTTTTGGAAGTTTCTTGTTCTGCACTTCTTGTTTACTCAAGTAATATTATATCCTTCTTGGGTGTCTGATGAGGTTGAAAAATAGATAGTTATAGTTTTACAGTTTTCCTTGTTACCAAATTCAGAAAAGAAACTTACATAAGAGATGTGAAGTTTGTAAGTTTGTGAGACATAAAAGCTTAGGTTGTTTAACTAAAAAATGTTTTAAGGTCTAAAAAATATTTTTAGGTTGGTAATGCAAGTTATGCTAAAAAGTAGTTTAAGTTTAAAACTTAGAATTCAACAAGATAGGATAAATAATAGAGTATTTTCTCTGAATAAGCCCAATATAAATGGACTGGACATTGTGAATGTAATTTTTACCTGATAATTGTTCTTATATTACATAACTTTACTCTGTTAGAGTTAAAAACCTTTCCTTCTTATTTAGAGAAATAGGGAGAAATGTTGTGCGATAATATTTTTGTACACTGTGAAGATGTATCTTTGCCAAATTGCCTTCTTATTAGTTTAATAAATAGCTGAACAGCCAATAGCTAGGCAGGAGAGGACAGGCAGAATTTGTGGGGAGACAGAGGAAGAGGAGATGAATCCAGGCTCACAGAGACTCCAGTGAGAGACTGAAGAAGTCAGACATATGGTACAGAGTATAGGTAACTGAGCCATATGGAAGAATATAGATTAATAAAAGCAGGTTAATTAAGTTATAAGAGTTAGTTGGGAATAAGCCTAAGCTAAAAGCCAAACTTTCATGATTACTAATAAGTCTCTGTGTCATTATTTGTGGGCTGGTGGTCCAAAGAAAGTCTAACAAGAAAGTCCTACTACACATAAGTGTAGAAAAATTGTACTTTACATATCATCAAATTTGTACAGTTACCAATGATGATAGAAATGCCTAGTGCTGTTTATATTAAAATTAAAACAATCTATCATTTTCTGAAAGGTTGTCTGTTGGCTAATTGTAGAAAGAGAAGGTGGCTGTAATTTCTCTATAATACTTGAAGCAAGGGAACCAATAATTTTTACTTCAACATATTCTCTTTAGAGAGTGGACCCACCAGGCACAGGATATTAATAAAGATGAAGTATTGACAAGAACTAGAATTATAGTGGAAGGTGGAGATATATAACAGAGAAACAAGGAATATATTTCAAAGAGTCAGTGCTTATTAAGAGTCCAATGATAGTGAATAAAAAACATTTTCCCCCCATAATTCTCAACTAATGCTTAATCCTTAGCAAGAACATGTTAGCACATTTAGATACTGTCACAGAAGGAGTCTTGAGTTGGTAAATACCATCATATCTGCCATTCAAATGGGTTCTTTTATCATGTAGTAATCAGGCTGTGATATCTGTCATCTCATTTGGGTGATCATGAGGGTTCATTCAGCCACTCTAGCTGCATGGGTGGGCATGGCGTTCTTTCTTCATTGCTCTGTGAGCATGCGTTTTCCTTTCTAACCTTCAGGCTTACTCAGAGAGGATAACTCCTCTCACCAGAAGAGAGCAGCTCTATGGTGTAGCGTGTCTGAGCAACTACACTGTTATTCTAGAATCCTGAAACAAGCTCTCAGGACTGGTCCACACATTTGCATGGAAGAATCTAATGGAGCCAAGAATAAGAGCCATTTTTACCTTTTCCTTAAGAACTGTTACCTATAATATAATATTTATTATCATATCTATAGGCATATAGTTTACTGGCATAATTTATTATTTCATAGGTATTGCTTGACATCAGTCTACAGTGAAGACAATCATTGTTGATGTCAACTAAGCAACTGAGATGTTACAATACCAGAATTAGCCTTGTAGAGCAAGGAGGAGTTTTCTAGACACTCTAAGAGAAAACAGAATGCTTGCAATTTCAAATTGCTAGAAGCGTGTGATCAGGATTACATTCATGAAAATGTAGCCCATGCACTGTCAGGAACAGAGAGTAATTGGTGTGAACAGACTAGAGCGTAGATTGATACTAAATAAGAAAACACATATCACTTTATTGTTTGAGTCACTAATTTCTGAGACAAGAGTTGTAGGATTTTATTTCTTCCTTCATCCTCTTAGGAGTCCCTTCACACAGATTTTACACACTTATTGAGTGCATTTGAAGCAAATGTAGAATTTCAAAAGTTTCTGTATGAGAGACAGGTTGTTAGTATTTTCAGCTTTTAGACCATGCAGTCTTGGTCTTCACTGCAATCACTCTGTCATGTAGGGTAATATGGCAGCACTCTCAATGCCACCCCTAAAGAAACAGAGAAGACTGGACCTCATCTGCAGGCGGCTCTTCACCAGCACATCATCGGCAAGACTCCCTCCTGTACCAACATTCCGTAATTCCAGAATTTGATTTCTTTTTTCTCAACTTTGTTCTTCCAGAAAAAACCTTAAAGAGTATATTTTGATATCAGATTTTTTCTTTTACATATGCTTCTGGGATTGAACTAATTACCTTGTGTATGCTAGTCAAGTGCTTTGCCACTGACTGATATATTCTCCCTGTAGCAAAATATTAAAATGACATTATAATTGCCTTTTCCTTTGCAAGCGATTAATAGTATCATTCTTTTGTTGTTGCAAATAATTGATAATTATGCTTGCTTTTCTGCACTGAAAGTTAGGAATTCTAAGCTCTTCCAGAAGATTCATTCAAAAATGATAGCAAAATAGTTGCAACGCTACTGTTCTTAAGAAGTGTGATCTTTCTCTTGAAAACTGTAGGTAATGGAGAATAAAAAATGCTAATAACTTCCCCTTAGCTTTAGCTATGTAGTTTGTTTTAATAGTAGAGCTGCTCTCATTTATTTTGGCTTTGGGTGGACCAAGAGCAAGAGAATATAATTCTCCGATATATTTTTCTATTTAATATCTATATTAAGCCAAACTTAAACATGTGCTTGAGTAATGCATAACTAGTAATAATTATCAAGAAAAATAAGATTATTAATATTTCTAGTCCAGTGCAACCTAAAATCAGCCTGGAGGTAGATTAAAGACAATGAGCCCAATTCTTATCCTATATAATCCTGTAGAGGCACAAACTCATTGGACAGTTTTGCTTTAATAACCTTGGTATGTCTTCCTGTAGACTAAACACTTAATATTGAATAGTTCATGGGGATAATTGGGAGAGAAAGGAAAGTTCAAGACTGCCTATGAAACATGGAGGCTTAAGTTAAAAGTATTAATAGAAAAATTTTAAATGTTATTGTCAAACGAGCTTCAGGCTGTAGAGGTAGATAACCAGAAATGTTGACCTCCATTTTATCCAATTAAAATATTTTAAAGAACAATATATCTTTATTCAGAAGGAAAAATAAAGACATACATTTGTACTTTAAGTAATGTCTCTTTGTTTATCATCTCCTCTGCGAGAATGAAAATTCTACATAAGAAGACAGATATTCAGAGTTAGGGCTGAGAATAAGGATACACTGGCCAGCCAGAAAGGGAAGTGGTAGCTAAGCCTTGTGGTCGATCAGAAACAGATCTTTGCATATGACCTTTGACTCAAGTCTACATTAATTTTTCCTTGTATATGGGAGAGATAAATCTACAGAATTCACATTAGTGAATAAGTGTAGATGAGATGTGTGATGTCTTTACCTCTGATAAACAGAGCCGCTTAAAGCCCCATGATTAAGTTGGGAAGGCTTTCTCTGAGAAGCCAGGGTTTCAAGTCTTCAAAATGTAAAGCAATTCCATCAGGATCAGTGGGCTAGGCCAGAGGTCACCAAACTTTCCCTGTTAAGGCAAAGAGAGCATGCCAGTTTTTATGGGATGCTGAGTCTTTGTTACAATAACTCTTACCTATCACTGTAAGGTCAACAGCTATGGACAGTATACAAATTGCCTGAGTATGGATATGTTTCAATGAAATTTTATTTTTGAACATTTATATATAAATTTATGTCAATTTCATATATCACTAACTACTTATTTATTTAACTTTTTTATTTTTTTAAAAATATATAATTTTGGAGGGATACATGAGAGAGAGAGAGAGGAATAAATGTGGTGAAAGTGACTAAAATTCATTGTATAAGTCTATGAAACTGTCAAACCATGATTTTTTTGTGTGTGGCACAGGTTATAACTGAAATGGACAATAGTCTAAATTTGGTCCATGAGAAGTTATAGTCTCCCAAATGAGTTAGACCATTTTTAAGTTCTAAAAATATTTATTTATTTTTTTGTTATGTGTATGAGTGTTTGCTTCCATGTATGCATGTGCTCATGGAGGGCAGAGGAAGCAGTCCTGTGCCCTGAAACTGGACCTATATGGTGTTGTGAACCACTTTGTGGGTGCTGGGAACCAAAATCAGATCCTTGGCAAGAGTGGCCAGTGTTCTTAATCACTGAGCTGTCTCTTCAGCCTAGGGGTTGCCAATTAACAAAAAGAATTCTGCATGCTAAAACACAGAGATGATATTGGCTGCTGGACTTTGTTATCTCAAGCTTCTCTTCTTAGGGACTGAGTCCTTTCAGGGAGATGGATACACCCAGACATTTAAGGAGAACACTGTCTATTGCATTTTGGTCAATTGGACTATTTCCATAAATTACATTCATTCCTCCTTAAGACTTTGGTGGTTTCTCATTGTAAGGGAGGGTCACTCATTCTCCTTTGGGTGTGTGGCTACTGTTAGCTTGCCCATGCCCCAAAAGATGGCTCCACATCCATGAACATATAGGCAATAGTAAATGAATAGACTGGGAGTTACAAACATCAACAACAAAAAGAAGACAGTATTAGTTAAGAAGGAGACAGGGTGGGAGGCAGTAATGAGAGACAGTGGAAGTTAGTAATAGATGGATATGATTAAAATACATTGTATAAATGTATAAAATTTTCAAAGAATAAAAAATAAAAACTTTCCTCTTTAGAAGATATATAGACATTATTAAGATGGTGTAAATTATTAGTGAATGACTTGCCTAGCTAAGTTATTGCTCGTTGTTACTCATTAGTTAAATTGTGCCCCAAAGCTCACATATTGAAATCCTAACTTTTGCTGGGATATACTCAAAGACAGAGCTCCTAAGTAGGTAATTATGTTATAAAACTTACCAGCCACAAGAGAGGAAAGAGACACACTCCTCACTTTATGTCCTCTACAGCTTTCTCCTTTTTCTACCTAGCACCCCTGCATGAGATGAGAACACATTGATACTTTTTTTTTTGAGACAGGGTTTCTCTGTGTAGCTTTGAGCCTTTCCTGGAACTCACTTGGTAGCCCAGGCTGGCCTCGAACACACAGAGATCCGCCTGGCTCTGCCTCCCGAGTGCTGGGATACAGGCGTGCACCACCACTGCCCGGCAGACTGTGCTATTTTGTTGAGTAGCCCTAGTCAACTAAAAGACCCCACAGACAAGTAGGAAAATAGTTTGTTAGTAAGCCTATGTTTTTTCATTTTAATTCCATTCTTAAGTCCATTTGTGAATATCAACAATTTTCTGTGTATTTTTCTTCAGATAAAAAATACTATTTAAGAACACATATTCTAGTGCTCAACTTGGAATTTCAAGATGAATTTTTAAAAGAACAAAGAAACCCCAGTTGTATTGTTTTTGTTTCATTACTATCTTTTTAAAGACTTGATTTATTTTTTAAACTATGTGTATATGTGTATAGGAGGGATATGTGCACAAGAGTGCAGGTGCCTAGGAGACCAGAACAGGGCCTCAGATCCCTGGAATAGGAGTTATAGGTAGTGTGAGCCATCAGAATGGGTGGTGGAAACTGAACCTGGGTCCTCTGTAAGAGCAGTGCATGCTTTAATTGTTGACTAATCTCTCTAGCCAGAAAGTCTACCATTAAATGTCCCCTTCTTTCTTTTTTTAAAAAGTCAAAGCCGGGCAGTGGTGGCGCATGCCTGTAATCCCAGCACTCGGGAGGCAGAGCCAGGGGGATCTCTATGAGTTCAAGGCCAGCCTGGTCTACAGAGGGAGATCCAGGAAAGGCGCAAAGCTACAGAGAAACCCTGTCTCGAAAAAAACAAAAAACAAAAAAGTCAATATATTTATTTGTTTTGTGTCTCTTCTTTCCTCCCACTCCTTCCTCCTCAAGCCACCCCAGCTCCTTATTAGCTCAGAAAGGGCCAGGCCTCCCACAGGCATCAGCAAAGCAGGACAAATCAAGTTGCTGTGAGATCAAGCACCTCCTCCTGTATTCAGACTAAACAAGGCAATCCAGCATTAGGAATAGATTCTCAAGAGCTAGCCAAAGTACCAGGAACAGCCCTTGTTCCCACTGCCAGGGATCCCACAAGTAGACCAAGTTAGAAAATGGTTACATATATGCAGAGGGCCTAGATCAGTACCATGCAGGCTCCCTGGTTGTTAGTTCAGACTCTGAGTTCCCATGAGCCAGGCTAACTGCTTAAGTGGATTTTTCCTGAAATGTTGCTGACTCCCCTGCCATCTACAACCCCCACCCCCAAATGCCCATTTCTTTATTTCAAGAGCCAAACACTTGTGAGAAGGTGGAGTTCTCTGTATTTCAAATTTCCTTTCAAATAAAAAGGACCATCTAGAAAATCAGCTTCTCATTTAGATGATCCTGTATGGATACAGGACCTTGTGTAAAGAGATGTTTGCATGATGGGACAGAAGTCTTTTTTTCTGGGATAAGAGAGGCTTTGGGGATTCAGTGACTGTGCCTCTAGATCATAAAAGTTATCTAGAGGTGTCAGATGACAGACAAAACTATCAGAGTGTTCTCATTCCTATCCTGGGATGCCAAGTAGAGACAGTAGAAAGCCACAGAGACAATAAGGAAAGGGATGTGCTCTGAGGATCCTACTGTCCAGAGGACCCTGCCTTCCAGAGCAGTTTCTGTTACCAGAAGCACAGAAACTTTTCAGCAGAGAAGACAAAGCCCTCCTCCTGCCTTCAAGTCTGGACCCACACAGAAGCAGCCTGCAAGTCCTGAAAGTGTTATTTTAAGAGTGGAGATGTGCTGGGGGCCTGAGAGATGTTCGGTGGATAAGACACTCTTTGCCAATTCTGATGGCCTGAAGTGAATCTTAGCACTCATCTGGTAGAAGGAGAGAGCTGATTCCTACATGTTGTTGTCTGACCTCCACATACATGTGCTGTAGTGTACACACACACATGCAAACACACAGATACAACAAGCCGATAAATAATAAGTATAATAGTATTTTAAGTGATGGTGGGATATGTGTATGTGCACTTGCCAAGAGGGCCTTTCTCGGGAGTCAGATTGGACTAAGTTCCCAGAAGCAATCACAGTGGGATGCAGAAACCAAGAGAGATGGTGAGATTTGTCGGCAAGAGCAGCAGATTCGCTGGTGTTCAAGGAGGAAACCCCAGCCCAGCAAAGGCGGGAGGCCAGACACCACTCCCCAGTTTGTGCCCCCTCTGATCTTTACCCTCAGATCAATACTAGGAAAGCATAAGAGGCTTGTGTCTTTAAAAGGCTAGGAATTGGTCCATACCCCTAACTTAAACCTTTTCTTGTTGAATTTTTCAGTTTGTTTAAATATGTACTTCAGGGAGTCTGAATTTTAGAGTCTGCCATGGTGCAGCAGAAAGAATGATGTCTTTTCAACATCACCAGGAGCTAAACTACACAGGACATTTGTGTGTTGAATTTGGTGATGGAAAATTAAAAATTTACGTATGTGTAACTGAACTGTGGCTAAGAGTTACTTAGCTGCAGCTATTGGCTACTATTTACAATGCAACAAAGCAGAAAGAATCTCTCCATCATTTATCTAAACTGCCTCATGGACCAGTCTCAGTGAACTTGGAAACTGCACTATTGATATACTGGCTCAGATATGCCACATGCTTCTGAATTCTGCATCACAAAAAGTTTAATGGTCATAGGGTCTGCTGTGTTACATGAATATTTCTATACTATGCATACAAATTATATTATAGTATAAAAACCACTGGACATAGGTTATCTATATCCTGTTATTTAGTTAATTGTAGCATTTCTCAAGAAATCCAATAACAGTTTTATTTTGATGAAACATTTGTTAAAAATTTAAATATTATGACTCATTATAAGATAATACTGTGGATATGAAGCAGACCACTCAGAAATTCTGTCTACCAACATCATACTGAGAATCAGCATTCTATCACTGTGAGAACATCAACTTACAAGGAGGAAATATGCATTTTGGCTCACAGTTTCAGAGTGTTTGGTCCATGGTTGCTAGTCCTTTTGCCTTGGTCCTCTGGTAGCTCAATACATAATGGTATGTGCTTATAGTGAAGCAGAGCTGGTCACTGTGTAGTGGCTGGAGGAGAAAGAGAATTCTGCTGTGGTCCCAATATCATCTTCAAGGGCCTCCTTCCAGTGATCTAACTTGTTTCCAATCTCCTAAAGTTTGCATCAACTCTCAATAGCACACAGACTAGAGCCTTAAAAAATTTTTTTTTCATTTTACATACCAACTACTGTTCCCCATCTCTCCCCTTCTCCTGCTCCCTCTATCTTCCTGTGGTGGTATGGTGTTCCCCAAAATATTGTGCATGCTAATAAATTTTTCTGGGGTCAGAGAACAGAATAACCACAATATTAAACATAGAGGATAGGCAGTGGTAGCACACACCTTTAATCCTAGCATTCCAGAGGCAGAGGTCTACCTGGATCTCTGTGTGTTCATGGATACAGCCAAGCATGGTGATGCATGACTTTAATCCCAGAAAGTGAGCCTTTACTCCCAGGGAATGATAAAAGAAAGTAGAAAGGTATATAAGGCATGAAGACCAGAAACTAGAAGCATTTGGCTGGTTAAGCTTTTAGCAGCAGTTCAGCTGAGAGCCATTTGGATGAGGACACAGAGGCTTCAACTCTGAGGAAACAGGAACAGCTGAGAAGTTGGCCAGGTGAGGTAGCTGTGGCTTGTTCTGCTTCTCTGATCTTCCAGCATTCACCCCAATAAATCAGGTATGCTATCATTGATAAGACATGTTAAGATTCATTCTACATCTTCTCCACCACCTAATCCCCCCATCTACTCCTCAGAGAGGGTAAGGCCTCCAATGGGGAGTCAACAAAGTCTCGCATACCAAGTCAAGGCAGGGCCACTCCCCTCCCCACTGCATCAGGGCTGAGCAAGGTATCTTATCATAGGGAATGGGCTCCAAACCAGTTCATGCATCAGGGATAAATCCTGGTCCCACTGCCAAGGGCCCCTCAAACAGATCAAGCCATACAACTGTTGCCCACATTCAGAGGGCCTAATTTGGTCCCATGCAGGTTCCCCAGGGGTTAATCCAGAGTCCAAGCCTTTTAACATATCAGCAAACACTATGAAAATCCACATATTTCTAAAATGGGTAAAATCATTGAGGATTCATATAAATAAAAAGACTAGAGTCAAATTGAACCTTTATAAATGTACTCTTTATATGGCAACTTCAAGACCACTGGTGGACAGACCAGTCCAAAGAAACATCTTTTACAAAAAGCACCTCTCTTTGACTTTGAATCTTTACTTTTGACCCTGCACAAAGCTCCCTTTTTACACAGGACCAGTGTGGAATTCTCTCAGATTTTTCCATGGGGCTCTTCCTGTTTATTTTAAAACTGTCTTAGGTAGTATATGAGAATATACTTTATACACTGTTAAGTTAAAATCTAAAAGGCAGCAAGGCTTAAAATTTTTCCCTGAAAGTATCTACAGTCAGTTCATCATCTTTTCTTGAGCTTCCTTAGTCTGCTTGCTGTTTCCTGAGGCTTATCCCCTCTCCTTCCTCAAGGAGGGAATGGTTTAATTTGGCGCAAATTGCTATGCAGCAGAAGCAAAGCTGAACAGAACAATACTGGTTTTAGAAAAACATGAGTAATGGCTGATGGAGAAAACTTAGTGATATTTGCCTTAACCAAGGGAGCAGATTTTTTTTTTGTTAGTTTTTCTCTTACTACCTTCAAACTCATTGTATTATTTTTTCTTTTTCTTCTATGTGGTGATATTTTCTTTTCACACCCCAATAAAGTTTGCCCAAGGATCAGAAGAAAAAGCCAGCCAGTATAGTAAATATAGAGGCCAGGCAATGGTAGCACATGTCTTTAATCCTATCACTTGGGAAGCAGAGATGGGTCTGGATTTCTGTGAATTCAAGGCCACACTGGGAACAGAGCCAGGCGTGGTGGCATATGCCTTAAATTCCAACACTAGTTAACCATAAAGGTCTGGAGGTCTGTACAGATAGACAGGAAGTGACAGAGCTGGGCAGAAAGAGGAAGTGATGTAGTTGGGTGGAGAGAGGAAATGAGATGGTAGAACAGAAAGGCATACCGGCGTGGCTATACAGGAAGTAGGTCTCTTTGGAGACTGAGGTGTTGGTGAGGTGAGGTTGATCGTGGCTTGTCCTATTTCTCTGATCTTTCAGTTTTTCACCCCAATATCTGGCTATGGGTTTTTATTAATAAGACTATTTAGCAATTCATCTTACACTTCCATATTAGGTTTCCTGTCATAATTGTGGAATCTTTCTTGTCTTACATGGGACAACTCTCACAGACAGTTTCTTTTGGGTATAACTTGGTGCTTTCTCTCAGTTCCTGTTGTGAAGGTCCCCTTTCCTAGAAGGTAATCCTGGTGAGTAGAATCTTTCCAGCATGACCTATCTACTTACCTCATAGGATCCCTTGTCTAGCTTCTTGGAATGGTCTAGCTTGTTCTTAATTCTGCTCTCTCTCCTTTGCCCTAACACTCTGTTGTCTGGACTCAGTCACTAGTAACAGTTTTACATGACCCCCAAACTTCTGAGACTGCAAGGGCAGGCTCCCTAGAGCTTTCTGTTGATAAGCTTATCAGGTGAGCTAACCTGTGTCTACAGATCAGTACCCAGACCACAGTAGATTTATGTGCGTACTGGTGCACCTGGCCCTGAGTCTATCAGAGGCAATAAGGGGTCATTGAAGATACCACAGCACTTTTACATTTGAGAATTCCAGTCAGGAAAAATCTGTATTTTGATTAATTTCCTTTCAGAATTATTTCAAGCCTCATCTTTTATGGGGTAGAAGGAGATGATTAGAGCTGACAAGGATCTGGGGGCTACCTCTTAGTGACTCATATTTAGAGGCCATGGTTATTTGTATTCTATAGTCATTGAGTATCTTGGCCAAAACATTGAAACAAAAGAGAAAAACTTCTTAACTGACATTCTTTTAGATGTGCTTCCATGGCATCTTGGCCTCATTGTTCATGGTAATTATCAATGTCATAATTTTCCATGTTTCTGGCAGAGTCTGTCTTCCCCACTGTCCTGAAACTCCACAGAGCATGTGCCAAGTCTGCTTTGTTAATGATTATACCCATAAAGTCTTACACAATGTCTAGCTAGCATGAGACATTTTGAATTAAAATTGGACGAACTAGTAACTAATTAGACATGTAAGTGACATCACTGAAGTTTTCTGCTCCATTCTCTAATAGAACAAATTCTTGTTTATTAAACAAGACTTCACTTACAGTGACTGAAAATGCAAGCATCTTGTAACCTACCTATTCCTTTTGGTTATGAATCTAAAAGTTCTTTTTAGTGGTAATTTTTGAAAAAAAAATATATATTCATTCATCTATTATGATTTATTGCTACTCAGCCTCTGGGATCATGGAGATAGAAAAACACAAAAGGAGTTGATTTCCTTCACACACTCAGGAAGCATAGACAAATGGGTAGGTAATTGATTACAATAAAAGGTGATCTGTTAAGACAGTTATGTATTTCAAGGTAACAGCTTTAGGATATGTGTCATGTTTCAGGCCCTATGCCAATACAATTTCTTGGTTGGCTTCTCACAGTTGGTCCCTGCATTATATTTTATTACTCATCCCTTTGCCCAGAGAGAAAACAGAGACACAGTGAATTTAAGCTTTTAAAACATATGCTTTGT
The DNA here is from genome assembly GCF_903995425.1 of Onychomys torridus. NCBI lineage: Eukaryota > Metazoa > Chordata > Mammalia > Rodentia > Cricetidae > Onychomys > Onychomys torridus. The sequence goes on along the minus strand of NC_050459.1, from coordinate 36,575,876 downwards.
ACAGTCTATGTGACGTCCAAACAGACTGTCTTTACTTCATGGAATGTGATGAAGAATCATGCCTCCAATTCTTCATGCAAGAAGCACTTTAAAAGCTAAGTAATGGAGAATCGGTACATTGATAATGGTGACTCTACTATTTATTGAACACCTATGCATGCCCAGCATTATGTTAGCTATTTTACAAAAGCTATTTCCTCCTTCTTAAAAGCAATTCTAAGATACTGGAGTCATTCTCATTTCTTATCACCAGACACTGAGGCTGATTAAGTGTAAGTAATCTACCCAAAGTCACATAATAAGTGACAGAGCTAGGGTCTGAAATGATTTATGATGATTTCGAACCTTTGCTCTTAACAGACATTTTTCCCCCAGTGTTCTACACAACAAGAGATACTTCCTTAGTAAGAAACTTTAGAAATGATTCCTGAATGTATAGTTTTAACAAATTTTTTTTTAAAAATGACTCTTATAGGACTTTTGTCTTTTGACATTAACATAGGTCAGATAAATCTATTCTCCTCAATGACAAATAGATGATAGCCTTTTGGAACTTCAACATATACTGCTTTTCAGCACTTGGGTTTGGAGATTTCCTTCCTTCCTTCCTTCCTTCCTTCCTTCCTTTCTTTCTTTCTTTCTTTTTCTTTTTTTGTGTGAGTCCATCTGGACTCTTGTACTTTTAGTGTCCCTAAAGATACGTTTTTATAGTATTGCCAGGATAATTCAGACAATATTTACCACCATCAACTCATGTGGAAAAATGCATCTGCTCCCTGTGGGAAAAATTAAACATTGGTTAGTGTGCATATTACCAGCAAGGGCAGCAAAGGCCTCTTGAGTTCCCATTTCTGCAACCAAAACTCATCCATCCATGGACCAATCTGCTCCTAAATTTGTAAACAGCTGTCTAGTAATAAACTCACTAAGATGGATAATATTTCCAAGCAATTGCATACAGTTGCGTAAACGCTTTTATTGCTCTCCTTCCAGTCTCAGTGGTATTCAGGAGCAGTTATCGCGATGAAAAGAAAGAACAACCGTTTTTATAAACTGGAACATGTGACTTTTAAGTCAAGGCTCTAACCATTTTTTTTTCAGCCTTACAACATTTCTTTGTCCTTATAATTTAGATTGCATGTCTCTTGAGCCCTGATCACATATTCCTCATGCCTGGTACAATGCCAGATCCCTCAGTATTTAACAAATAATCTTCATAACGAAAGCTTGCCAAGGAAGATCCACGATTATTGACTGGCACCTTGACGTCTCAGGGCATCCTGCTTTGAAAAAAATTGTGTGTGTGTGTGTGTGTGTGTGTGTGTGTGTGAGAGAGAGAGAGAGAGAGAGAGAGAGAGAGAGAGAGAGAATAAGTGTGAATTATTTTACTTTTTAGAATATATAAAGAACTCAAGAAATTAGACATATTTTACTTTTTAGATTCCCAGTTCCTGTATAGAGGGGAAATCAGCTCTAGCATGAGTGGTAATGTTGTGCTAGAAATTCAGGAAGCTAATGCATAATATTTACAGCCCAAAGACTCATCAGGGGCTGGGGAGATGGCTCTGTGGATAAAATGCTTGTGCTTCCAGCAGGGAAGGCATGGTGATTGCTTATAATCTCAGTACTGAAGAGGCAGAGACAGGGAATGCTTGGGGCAAGCTGGTTAGCTAGACACACACACCAAACATGCATGCATACTCACCTAAACACATATACACATGCAAAAAAAATTCTTTAAATTTTGACAAATTTTATAAAACAAATTCCAAAATTGTCTTATAATAAAAAACCTGGAGACAGATATCAGGGTAAATGCTGAAAGATCAGAGAGACAAAGGAACAATCCACAGCTACTTCTCACCTCACCAACTACAGGAATCCTCTGACTGAATGTCTCTGAGTCCTCAGCCAAAAGAGATCCAGCCAAAAAGGCTCCAGCTGAAAAGCCCTTAGTTCCTATCTCCTCACTCCTTATATACCTTTCTCCACCAAGCCATATTACTTTCTTCCTAGTGCTGGGATTAAAGGTCTGTGTGCTTCCCAAGTAATGGTAGCAGAGGTATGCGATCTCAAGTGCTGGGATTAAAAGTGTGTGCCACTACTGCCTGCTTCTGTTTCTCTCCTAGACTGAATCAATCTCCAGTAATCCAGGGTAGCTTCGAACTCACAGATCATCCAGGTGGATCTCTGCCTCCTGAGTGCTAGGATTAAAGGTGTGTGCCACTCCTACCTGGCCTCTATGTTTAATCTAGTGGTGTGTTCTGTTCTCTGATCTTTAGGCAAATTTTATTAGGGTACACAATATATCACCACAAATTTTTATGTCATTATACCCAATTTCTTTTCTTTCAGATTTCTACTGCATAATGTAGAATCTGATTAGACCCCAATATGTAGTATTTGGTATATCTTTATTTTCATCCCATTTTTGTAGATTTAATGATGAAGAGTAAGTGTTTCTTAACTAACAGTACTGGTGACCTAGAATTGGGCACAAGAGTCTTATATGATCTTCTGCGTCTGTCTCCTAACAACATAAAAGACTATTGTATCATTATCACCTATACTGGAAGGATGAAGAGGAGTTTGTTACTTTTCTCATCTCTGTGACCATATACTACAGAAACAACTACAAGAAGATAGGATTTGTTTCCATTTATGGCTTGAAGGGATTCAGTCAATCATGGCAAGGGAAGGTGTGGCGATGGGAACATGAGGCAGCTGGTCACATCATGATGACTGACAGGAGGCAGACAGACAAGGGGCAGAAGTCAGGCTAAGCTGAAACTCAAAAAGGCCCATCTCTAGTTGACCTGTCTTTGCCAGCCATATCTCCCACCTCAAAGTTTCTTCAGCATCTCAAGATGGGGTCACTAACTGGGAGCCTAGTATTCAACCGAGTGAGTCTATGGGGTAATGTTCATATCTAAAGCAGAGTGAAGCACTTGGTATTCAAGTCCTGCCATTCCTACTTACAGGTAAATAGAGTCCACCTGGTCAAGGAGCTTGTTGAAATGTAACTTGTTCACAGGAATGTTTTTTTAAATGACCCTAGGGAAATATTGAATGTCTTTCTATTATGTAGGCTCAGTTTTTGGACTACATAATAAGGACACCAACATGACTTCCAGGACACTATGATAACTGTATATAAGTTACTTGTTATAACTTTCATAGAATAAGTTTCAGTGGAAGCTAATTTTCTTTCTCTGCGTTCCCTTTGTCTTTGTACTCTTTCAATCTAGCATCTCCATTTACTTTGTAATATCTCATTATTATTTAAAATGAGCCATCACAAATGAGATTGGATCAGGCTCTCCATTGTTGTAAGCTGGGAAGTGGGGAGATGAAGCTGATTGCATCTAGACAATCCATCTTTGCAAAAGTGTTTTCAAGTCCTCTGTATCCTAGCAACTGGTCTGATATTCTTCTTGAAGTCATCTTCAGATATGGTATTAAATCCCTCTCTGAACGCAACAGTGATGCCAGGTAGGGAAACAGTCTACATAGATGGCCACTCTCTTTCTCCTAGGAGACAGGCAGTGGGGGAAGAAAATGATTTCACATGCTATAATTGTGCTTCAACTTCTGACATAATCATGGTAAGAGCTATAGTTGGCATGGGCCATCACCAGTGAAAATAAGTCTCATTAAATGAGCAGTCTTTAAGAGAGGAGTAGGTAAATTATATTGCACTAAGCAAAAATTAAAAGTTTAGAGGACATTTTTTAATTCAAAATTTCCTTCAAAGATAGCAGTATGTTCAAAGGCAATGGTTTATTACAGTTTCATTAAATCTTTCTCTAAGTATGCCTGCTGTGTTTGAAGCATTGGAATTAGGGCTACATACATATCCCAGATGTATGAGGCATAATTGTTTTGGGGACACAGGTAGAAATAGCAATAGACTTTCAGTAGGTAACATTCACCCAGAACCAACATGGAGACATTAAAGTCTAAACAATGTTTCAAATCTGAAAGTGAGAGACACAGACATCACACATGAAGAATACAGGTAAAGTTGAACTCTACTAATTAGTAACATTAGCCAGTCCAACCTTGGTACAGATTTGTGGTACACATTGCCCTTCTTTAAAACTAGACAGCATGCAGAGATGACCACAACAATACCATTTAGCCAAATCAGATGGCAATGCATTGTGCTAGAAAATGTTTCTAAATGTACAAGAAAAGAAATAGATGTCACAATACAGTGTCAGGCTCACACAGTCCCACAAAAGGAAAGCCTTCAATAAGGCTAAACTCAACTACTTGTAAGATATATGACTATGTGAAATTAACTTAATCTAGTTGAGAATTAATTTTCTTAGATGCAAAACTGAGTTAATAATGTTTTATCTCTTCTACAAAGGGATACCTATGAGAAAATAAATCAATCAAAATGCTTAGAAAATGATGGATTATCTAAATACCAGACATTATTTAGAGATCTTGTTAAGGTTAGTATCAAAGGTGTTTCTCTGGAACCTTAGGATTAGTTAAAATGAACACATTTTTCTGCCTTATATCCATACATAGGAGAAATGACAAAGGTTTCTTTCAAGCTTCTCTGTTATTTAGGTATTTATTCCTATGTGTCTGGGCATCTTACAGCCAGAGAAGCAGTAAGATTTTGTTGAAAACTTAAATAGTTATTTATGTATCACTGGATGCTAGAGATGATGAATGGCAAAACATTTTAATGAAGATTGCTTTCTGAAAGTTCTCTGAGGGAGTTTAGCAGAGGGAATATATTTGTTTTTGCTCTTGTTTTGTTTTGTTTTATCAATGAAGCATGTGTCTTTTAGGATGCAGTCTTAATATCTCACACATTGATCAGAGACCCTCAAACATTTCTTAGTTATTGTGAAAAGTACATTGTCTTGGCCACTGTGTGCTAAGGAAGGGGAGACAAGAATGTGATTAATGCAAGAAGTTTATTCTTCACTTTCAGTTAAACACAGTCTAAGTCCAAGCAAGACATTTGCTGTATTACAAAGATATTGTCTAAGGTTCTGCAAAAAGTTTTCTGCCATAAAAATAGTTACCATCATAAATGTGCTAAGTTGTTCACCTAAATAGCTTCTATCAGGAACATTTGTGCAAGTAATCTAGGTGAAGGTCAAGAATTCTTCCATGTTGGTAAAGACCAACTGCCGAGGACACTGCATGTTTTGTAAGTAAGGTGAAAATGGACTATATCTTTGGGCCATGCCAGGAGGAATAATCCCATACTTCAGTGTTTACCCCATTGAGAAAAATATTTTGTGCAAGTTCAGGACAATACTGTTTTTCTCTACTTCCTTTTCTGGCTATACCAAAAGGCAAAAACACAGCGAAGTCATTAAGAGAAAGATGAGAAGACACGTCTTGATTTTGAACATTGATGAGATATTAGGGCATGCAGAAGGGGAAGGATGTAGAGATCTCAAGAGGGAACATCAGGAAATACCAACAATCCATGTGATGCAGTGAGACAGAATTCTCAGATAAGATGGACAGGGATCAAAATGACACAGCCAACCCATTGGCAATGGTTGTCAATTCAGAGCTCAGGAGTTCTGAAGCCAAACAATTTCATTCTTTTTCTAATAACTGATAGTCTAGACCTCCTATTGTTTTCCCACAATGAATTGATATAATAGGTCTCTATGTCATGAAAGAGCCCCCATAGACAAGGTCAGCATAGAGCAAAGTTGTAAAGCATCCCATATGTGTATTAGATGGCTGTTCCTCCTGCAGCTTGTAATCCTACATACTAAAATAACATTTCAGCTCTTACGTCCTATCCATTTTCTCTCTCTTTTTCAAAATCCAGAATAAATAAATAATCATTTGCTCTGGGAAAAATAAGAATGGTAAATGTAGATATATTAGTCCCCTCTTGCTGCTTTGTTTGTGTTCTATTTCTTAAATGGAGGTGTATGAATATATTTCACAATAATATTTCAAGGGATGTTTCCATAGTGTGGTCGTCATCATGCTCGCCTTACACAGTAATATTTCACACAGATTGTTTTGAAATATATCTTTGTCTTTAAGACAGTGGTTCTCAACCTTCCTAATGCTATGACCCTTTAATATAGTTCCTCAGGTTGTCATGCTGTGGTGACCGCAACCATAAGATTATTTACATTGCTCCTCCACAACTCTAATTTTGCTACTGTTATAAATTGTGCAGGACTTCAGAACAGGAGTTTTGAATTTGCCTTTCGGCAACTTAATTTCCCCAAGGCTCTTCTTTCTATGGAAAAATCTAGCAGGGCATATTGAGTAATATTAATTACTACTTCATAGACAAATTGAAAGAATTTCATAAAATATGATTCACTAGAAATTTTTCAACGTACTGTATTATCATCACTATTATTTCCCAGCTCAGTTTGGCTATACACACCAAAGTAGAAGTTGGATCTTCCATTTCTTTCTTTCCTAGAGAGTGAGGGATAAGGCAGTTTCAGAACTAATAGTACAGAATTTTCTAAGACTGATCTCACTTATGTCTGAAAGAAAATCATAGAATTATACCCCTTTCTTAATGTACAATTTGATTTCACTTTATAGAGAATAGATAGCTGTGGCAGTTTGGTCTTCAAATCTCACTTTTCAGTCTTTCTCTTCTCTGATGATGTCTATTAGGGGAGTGATCCATACATAAAGGAATATTAATTGACAAGAAAATATCAATTTATTTCTTGCTGAATAAATACTCAGTAAATTCTTTTGAAGACTTTCTGGTTGGGATTGTGGATTTCTTCAGAAGTCAGAAACTACAATTATTTTCTTGTTGTTTTGAAACACTATATATATACCCCTGAATGAATTGGTACTCTCTATGGAGACCAGGATGGCCTTGAACTCATAGGAGAAGTGTTTACCACTGTTTTCCAAGTGCTGTAATTAAAGACGTGTGTCACTGTGTCCAGCTAAACAAGAAATCTTCATTCATCTCCCCTTCCATAAATCTGAAAGGGAGACTGAGTACCTGGGATGTGATGTGATTTGCCCTCCCACCAGCGAACCTAGGAGACAATGAAGTGTTTAGAAGTTGGTCTTTAGGGAGAAGCCTGTACTTGAGGGTTCACCAGCTCACCCAGGAGAGGACAGTGCCAGAAAGTGACTGCCTGATTGTGAATGGGGGACAGCCATCAGAGCTGCTGTGGGCTGTGAAGCATGTGCTTCATGTGCTGTGGGAATGTGAACTGGGTTTACTTTCAAGACTCACTTAAATCACTAGATCTTTCAGTGAACCAAATAATTGAAAATGAAGGATTTTTGTAGAAAAAAAAAGGCATGGAATAAGTTTAAGGAAAGACAGAAAGAAAGTGTTAGGAACACAGGTAGAATGGTGTGGAAGTTGAATTCTTTATACAAACAGCATATGATTTACAGGGTTCTATCCATTTCAAAATCCCAAAGGACTATCTCAAAAATAATTGAATCAGGATGTATGGCCATGATGAGTTTAGTTTTCCTGCTTTAACTGCACCCTGTCACTCAGGAAAAATTTCCTCAGCCTCTGTTAAATTTAAAATTACTAAACTGTAACTTTAAATGTGATTTAAACAAAATAAAGGAAATGGTTAACAGGAACAGCATACGTGAGGAAGTGACACTAGGAAATGGAGAAATCACTACATGTCCTCTGTGCTAGATAACATCCAAGTGCCATTCCACAACTCAATGATAACATGATGTTAAATAAACAGAGGGCACACATTAAAGTTATTGACAGAATGGTGTTATGCAGGTAGAGTAGTACTTACAAAAGCTTAATAGGTAACAGTTGTACATACAGTTATTATATTTATACATTTCAAATAATTATTGCAGGAATAAATAGGATTTATAGTAATCAGTAATTTCAGAGTCACTAATATGTTTTCATTTGCCACTTACCATAACAAAATATGAACACTTTGTCAATCTCTTCAGAGAAATTTCTTGAAATTAACATTCTGGTGTTGACTTTGAGCTTTTATAAAGGTTATATCTACTCATTTTTCAAAGGAAAAAGTAGTTCTATGCTATAGAAAGGTGCCTGGTGAGAAACCAAATCTCCCATAGGCATCATTTTAATTTCAAAATGCCATAATATCCAGACCATAGTCCTAGGTAGCATTAAGAAAAGCCCCATAGTACTAGGAATTATCATCAACAAAGCATTATGAAGGCCACGTTCAAGGCGAGAACAGCATTGCTGAGAAGGTGTGAAGCTCAGGAGGCAGGTGATATAAAGTAACGGGAAAAGTATGCTAACGTACAGGAGCAAGAGCAGGGCAAAACTGAATGTTGTGTTTTAACTATAATCAGAGTGTGGAGGAAAATGAAAGGGCTTCAGGAATTGAAGGAAAGACCTCAAGACAATCAATGGAGATTAAAACTGTGGTTTATAGTGGTATTTGCTTTAATTTATGGGCATTCCTGACTAATATAAATGCTATGGCTACCAACATAAGAGTATTTATTTACTCTTAGAAAATGCTGCGAAGTGCACCAATGTAAACATACTCACTCACTGATTCTCTTTCAATTTACACATTCCAACATGTAAAATTTTCCTTTGTATAAATGTTACTAGCAGCACGAGCATATAGGATGTAGGACTACTATATTTTACCTGTTATTTAAATCAATTCATCCAACATGTGTTTGCTTAATATCTTTCATATTTTTGCCCTATGACATCTGTTCTTGATGCAATAGCTATTAATTACATAAATGATCCTTCCCAAAGCTTCCTCATCAACTGGGAAATCAAATAATAGAATGAAGAGTGTTAGGCATCACTCTAATATTAGAACACATAGAAGACAGTTTCTATTGTCCCCATAATCAGAATGGGGTTTTCCGAGCATAAAGTCTACATCAGAATAAGATCAAGTACACAGGAGATGATAACTTAATTTAAATACTAAAAAACACTATGTTACTCTCTTCATTTGAGATAATTATTAATAATTTTGTACCTTTGCAAATTTAGAAAGAACCATAGCATTATCTAAATATACTGAATGTTCAATGTGTCCTAGGTATTAAGTTATGTACCTAAATTGTACTTATTCTTTTAATCTTCACAACACACTTGTGATGTAACTCTTGGGATTTACATTTATAAGTAAGGTAACAGATGTTAAGTACCTTGTGTAGATCTTCCCATTGGTTAGGGACTGACTTGTGAAATGAATGAGCTCCAAACATACCTGTGAGTTTTAATGTAAGAAAAGATCAGCGTACATAATTTAAAATACACTAATAACTGTGGCACAAGGGATTCTAATTTCTTTTCTTTTCTTTTCAATGTGCATTGGTGTTTTGCTTATTCATAAGTCTGTGTGAGGGTTCCAGATTCCCAGGAAGTGGAGTTACAGACAGTTGTGAGCTGACATATGGGTGCTGGGAATTGAGCCAGGTCCTGTGGAAGAGCAGTCAGTGCTCTTAACTGCTGAGCCATCTCTCTAACACCAGGAATTCTAATCATTATAAGACATTTTATATGAGAGCTTAACATTAAACTGCAGGCTTGGTATAGCTTCACTCTTTCCTTTCAGCCTCTAATGCTGATGGTCTGTTTGATCCCGGTAAGAAGTAGTGCACTAAATCTTCCTTGAAGCGAGATTTTTCTTCTAGACTGAACAGATAGATACTCATGACCTCTAGATAACTGCTATATTGTTGTGCAAATATGAAAATTTGTGGAGAAATTTATCTCTTGATAAAAATTCATCTTTCTGTTGCACATGAATGAGCTACAGGGCTCCTGCTGGCTCTACCTACACATCTCTGAAAGCAATTCTGAATCTACAGAAGAGCTACAACATTGGCAGATGTCATTTCAAAGTAGTGTTAACAAGGGATTTACTTTCATTGCTGTGTTTCCTTGGTGCCTATATGTCTGCCCCTGTTTGATCCTAGCTCACAGTGGATCACATGCATTTGAAATGTAGGCAAAGTTATATCATAAAGATTCAATGATTTGACTTTGACTACAAAGGCCAATAATGGGCTCTTCCAATATAATTTTCAATTATGCTGAAATGTCTCTCTAATCTCTGTTCTTAAACACCCAGTGCCTCCAGAAATACAGGTCATTTAGCTAAATCCAATCTCAACACAAAGCTTTGATGTTCTTTATCAAATGAAAACTAATTTAAACCATTGATGCTGCACATTAATATTAAGCAATTATATCAAATAGAAGCACTGTGAATATGTTAATTGCTTTCATTAAAAAACTGATTTCCTTAATTACTTTCTAAGCAAATATTCTTTACTAAACTATTAAGTATTTGCAATATTCATATTCAATCTCTTATGGAGATGTCAATTTATGTTAAATGCTTATTTTTAAAAATCTGTTTGTGCAGTTTAAATATATTTATAAAATCCTTAATTGGAGACAATTTTAGAAGAGTAGTCTGATTTCAACAATGTCATATTTGCATCTCTCACTTTTAAATCTTTAATGACTAAGGCTTTTGAAGACACCATTTTCTGTTTTCCAAAGAAAAGGTCTACTTTTATTTATTTTCAATAATTCTTTGAGAATTTTGCGTGACATGTTTTGATCACATTCTTACACTCCCCCAGTTCTTTTCAGATCCTTCTCCCCTTTCCCATATGAACAACTTTGTGTCCTTTTTTTAAACAATTCATATCAAGACCAATTTATCCTGCCCAAATATTCTTGGATGTGTGGCCTTTTCTTGAAATGTGGTAAGCTTAGCAAGGTTATATTCTTAGAGAAATGGATTTTCCTTCACTGGGCAGCTAATAATTGTTAAAAGCTCCACAGCTAAGGTTAGGATCTCGTGCCCAATTTGTCTCTCTATAATGAAATTTGGTCTGGCTTGAGCTTGCACTGGTCTTGTCACAACTGCTAAGAGTTCATAGGAACAGCTGTCCTGTTGGATCCTGAAAACACTGTTTCTGTGGAATCACCTATCACCTCTACTCCTACACTCTTTTTCCTTCTCTTCTACCATTATACCTGAGGTTTGGAAGGAAGACTACAGTGTACATCTCTTGTTCAGGGCCGAGCATTCTATAGCCTCTTATTTTCTGAAGCTTGGTTGGTTGTGTGTCTCTTATGTGAATCACAATCTAATGCAAACAGAAGCTTCTCCAATGAGGGTTCATGTTGGAGGCCAGCTCCGACCTGTGGAAGGGTTCTTGGGCAGAAGAGTGAGGAATGAGGAAGGATTAGATAGAAATATAGACGGAGACAACGAGAAAGACAGAGACACAGGACAGCTTCTGGAGGGCCCTGGGTCAATACCCAGTCCCCTCGATTTTATTCATAATGGACATTTTATACATCAGCAAGGGGAGGGGCAAAAGACCTCCCCCTTTGAAGGCTGAGGTACCAACAAGTATAGATCCTTCAAAACACCTGGTGACCATGCCCTTGGCCAAATCATCCCATTATGCATCCCTGTTGGGCAAAGTAAGCTCAGACTTTCTGACATTGAGAAAGTTCTTACTAGGGAGCCTCTGTGGGCCTCCACAAGTTCAGAGATGCAAAAATATTTGGGTATAATTATATCATTAGGATTTGATGTAATACCATGTCCATTTAGCAATATTGGGTTCTTACCTATGGGCTATTACTTGTGTAACAATAGGTTCTTGGCCCAATAATGATGCTGAATATAGGTTTCCTCTTGTGGAGTGTCAATTAAATCCTGTCAAAAGTAATTTCCATCTTTACTTTTGTAATGTTCATGCTGCTCTTGCATAGTTGGCATGTCTTGTAAGGCCGGTCATTATTGTACACAGCAGTGTTCACACAGAGAAGGAATGGTTTTACTTTCCTCGTCCCACAGTATCAATGACACCTTCTAGGACTGTGAAGGCTAGTTACAGGGATGAAGTTTGGAAGTCAGTACCAGCTTGCTATCTGCATGTTCTATACTCAAGTATGTGGCATCTTCAGTAATCACATCTTACCATAAAGTACTTTAGGAGATCCAAGAGCAATGACAAGGTTTTGCAATGTTTTCGGTTCTGTAGGACTTCACTGACGGTGAACTCTAAAAGAAATAATTTATTCTCACATTAGGCTTTTTATCTGCTAGTCACTGGTGTCTAGTGGGGGGGCGTTGTTGTCCTATTACAAGGTAACTCCATTTAAACCTGGTGTGTGTATTAAAATCACATGTTTTTAGAAAGCCTCTACAGTAGTAGGTTCTCATTTGACTTTTTTTTTTTGAAAAGTTGTTAGAGTTATCTATCCCTCCTTGTATTCTCTCCTTTTCATTCCAATTTACACCCTACTTTTTCATTATTTCCTTTCAACCCTTTATACCAGTGCATTTTATTTCCCTAACCCATTGAACACTTCTCCACATGGCTCCTGAAAAATTAATACCCCAAGCTCTATGGGTATTCCAAAGGAGACATACATATATCATGATTCCAATTAAAATTCACGAATGAGACATGTGATCTGTGTCTTCCTGTGTGTGGGTCACTTCACTCAAAATGACTGTTTCCAGCTTTATTAATTTACCCATGACGTTCATAATCTCCTATTTTTGTTTTTTTGAGACAGGGTTTCTCTGTGTAGCCCTGGCTATCTTGGAACTTGCTCTGTAGACTAGGCTGGTCTTGAACTCAGAGATTTGCCTGCCTCTGCCTCCTGACAACCGGGATTAAAGGTGTGCACCACCACTGCCCAGTCACCATTTTCTTTCAATTAAACATGCACATATAGCTAGATAATGTTCCATTGTGTAAATATAACACGTTTTCATTATTCATTTGTTGGTTGATGGGCATCTATGATGTTTTTATTTTCTGGCTATTGTGAGTAGAGCAGAGAATTGATGAGCAGATACCTCCATAGTAATATAAGGAGTCATTTGGCATATGGACCAGGGTGGTGTAACTGGATCATGCAGTAGATCTATTACCAGCTTTTTGAGGAAGCTCCACACTGATTTCTATACTTGCCGTACCATCTTGCATTCCCACCAGGAATAAGTATGCATTCCCTTTTCCCCATAACCACATTTGTCATTATTATTATTATTATTGGATCTTAGCTATTCTGAATGGGTTAAGATGAATATCAAAGTAATTTCAAATTATATTTCTCTGATAGCTAAGGATGTTGAACAAAGACTCAACAAAAAGAAAATTATAGGTTAATATTTCTGATGAATATAGATGCAAAATTTCTCCATAAAATACTTGCAAACCAAATTTAAGAATACTCATAGGGCCTCACAAAGACTGATCCAATAACTAAGGAGCCTACATGGACTGACCTAGGTACTCTGCATATATGTTACAATTGTGTAACTTGGTCCTTTTGTGGGACTCCTATCAGTGGGAATGGGATATCTCCCACTCTTTACAGGTTTTTGAGACCCTATTCCTCATATTGGGTCACCTTGACCAGCCTTAAAACATGGGGAAGTGCTTAGTCTTACTGCATTTTGACATGCCATGTTTTGTTGATACTCATGGGAGACCTGCCCTTTCCTGAACAGAAATGGAGGAGGAGTGGATTGGATGGTGAGAACAGAGTGGGTATGGGAGGAGGGACTGGGAGGATAGGAAGGAGGGCAAACTGAAGCTGGAATGTGAAATAAATAAGTAAATTCATTTTAAAAAAAGAACACATGAAAAATATTACCTGTCATGATTAAGTCAGCTTCATCCTAGAAATGTAAGAATGGTTTAACACACATACATCAATAAACATAATCCATAACATAAATAGACCAAAGGTCAGAAACCACATGATCATCTTATCAGATACAGGAAGGGCCTTTGACAAAATTTCAACATCCATTCTTCATAAAAGTTCTGGAAAGAATAGGGATACAAGAGACATACCTCACCATAATAAAGGCTATATACAGGAAGCCAAACTGTCAACATCACTCTTAAAGAGAACATCTCAAATCTCTCTAGGAACAAGATAAGGATGCTCATTCTCTCCACTCCTGTTCAACATAGCGCTTGAGGTCTTAGCTAGAGCACTGTGGCCACAGAATTAGATCAAGGGAGCACAACTGGAAACGTCAAAGTATCTTTGTTTTCAGATGTTATGGTTCTACTCATCAAGTCCCTAAAAGACTGAACCAGAAAATTCCTACTGTTAGCAAACACATTCTGCAAAGCAACAGGATAAAAAACTAGCACACAGAAGTCAGTAGTCTTCTTATACACAAATGATAAACACAACATAGAAAGAATTTAGGAAACAATACCATTCACAATAGACTCAAAGCAAATCTTGGAATAAATCTAAAGGAAGTAAAAGACTTATAAGATAAAGATGTTAAAACACTGAAAAGAAGTCGAACAATATACCACAAGATGAAATATTATGCTAAAAGCAACCTACAGATTCAACACAATCCCTGTAAGAATTCCAACACAGTTCTTCACAGACATTGAAAAAAATCTTTATTTTTGACACAATACAAAGGATCCCAGTTATTCAAAAACAATCCTAAACAACAGAAAAATTGCTGGAGGTACCACCATCGCAGATTTCAAAGTGTATTGTAGAGCTATAGGAACAAAACCAGCATGATACATAGAAACTTAGTCTGGCCTAGAAATAGACTCATGGGTCAATAGAACAGAATTGAGCACCCACAGACAAGCCCACACTCCTCTAGCCACCTGACCTGTGACATAGTCCAACAATACACAATGACGAAAATATAGCATCTTCAGAAAATGTTGCTCACATAACTAGATAGCTACATGTGGGAGAGCAAAACTGGATCGGCATTTCTTATCCTGTCCAAAACTGAACTCCAAATGGACCAGGGACCTCTACATAAGACTTAATACCCCGAATCTGATAGAGGATAATTTATAGACTATGCCTGAACTAATTTACATAGGACAGGACTTTATGAACATGACCCCAATAGCCCAGACCTTAAGATCAACAATTAATAAGTGGGATCCCATGAAACTATAAAATTTTATTACAGCAAAGAATGTCATCACTCAAATGAAGAGACAGCCCACAGAATGGGTATACATCTTTACCCACTCTATATCTGACAGAAGGCTAGCATCTAGGATATACATAGTATTTCCAAAATTAAACATATAGAAAGCACATAACTCATTAAAAAATGGGTCACGGAACTAAACAAACAGTTCTCAAAAGATAAAATACAAGTGGCTGGGAGACATGTTTAAGAATTTTCAGTACCCATAGGCAAAGTCTCTTTTTTATTAATGCCAACTTCTATACAGGTCTATCTGAGTTCAATGTTGCCAAACACTTTAGGTGGCCTGTCAAGTTCATGACAAAGGAAGGCTGAGAAGACATAGCTGCTTTTCATCACTTCCAGGTTTTAGTGTGTTCATGACTAACTTTTTGAAGTTTCTTGATTTTTTTCTCAAGTGGAAATTCATGGGGAATAATGTATGCAGATTAAAATAAAAAGAAAGAGCTAATTTAATACCTGTTCCCCAAGTATACTTAGGCTTCAAAGTTCAGCCACAAAGTGTTTCGGGGTTATTTAGTTATTTTGCTAACTTATTTTCACATATAAATATGGGTGGTAAAACAATGCTAGAATTATTGCCACAAGAGTGGGATGGTGGAATCAAGCTAATGCATGTATCCCACATCTTAAATACTTGTCATTTGTTTCTCTTGTTTAACTGTCACTTTGTGTCAGGTGACTGAAATCTCCCAGTTCACCTCACCATGCAGCCTGGGTTAACCATCATCTTGCTGCTTCTGTAAATCCCCTTTTAGATTGTGTTGGTAAGTGAGAACATGTACGGATTGTCTCTCTATGCCCAGTTTATGTGACTTTCATAGTGCTCTGAAGGTTTCCCCATATCCTCACAAATGACAAAATTTCCTTTGAATGTGTGTATGTGTGCAAGTCTGTATATGTGCATGTTCGTGTGCACAGAAACCAGAGGATAACATTGGGTGTTACTGCTTAGTATCTGCCTGTCTTTTATATATATAAATGAAAGAGACTTTTACTGGAACCTAGGGTCTGTTGGTTAGACTAGCCTGGCTGGCCAGTGAGCACCAGGTATCTGCCTGTCTCTGCTCCCCCAGTGCTATGATTGCAAGGATACATCACTCTGCCTAGCTATTTATGTTGGTTCTGGGGATTGAAATCAGGACCTGATGTTAAAAGACAAGCAACTAACTGATGGAGCCATCTTTCCACTCAAGAATTCCTTGCCTTAAATGCAGAATAATATTTCATTGTGCATATGCATACTGTATTTTCTTTATGGAAATTAAGAGTGATTCCATATTTTAGCTCTGATAATTAATACTATAATCAACATGAGCATGCAACTGTTTCTTTAGTATCCTGGTTTAAACCCTTTAAGATACATACCTAAAGTGGGATTTCTAGTGCAAGTATATTGAGAAACAGTTATAGTTTTCAGTGATGGATATACTAATTTATATTCCCACCAACAAAGGTAGAAGGGGGCCCATGTAGATGTAACCATCTTGTTAAATAAGAAACAGAGAACCAATTGCAGAGTTAAAAGCCAAGAGATCATAGCAATAGTTAAGAGCTATAAACCTTACCCTTTACTGCCGCTCCTATCTTTCCCTCAGCAAGAGGCTTACTTCCTGTGTTTTTCTCTTTTTTATAGACTTTCTGTTCTGCCTTCTCATTGGTTGTAAACCCAACCACGTGACCTCCTCATCACTGCCTGTCTGTACAGACCTCCAGGTCTTCTATGGTTGGTATTGAGATTAAAGGCGTGTGTCTCCATGTTGGCTGTATCCTTGAATGCACAGAGATCTGTCTGTCATGTGATCTGGATTAAAGGTGTGTGCCACCACCACCCAGCTTCTGCTATGGCTTGCTATTAGCTCTGACCCCCAGGCAACTTTATTTATTAACATACAAATAAAATCACATTTCAGTACAAATACAATATTATCATATTTCTTCATAAACATCCACCTTTTTGATACTAGCCATTTTGAAATCTGTCTGGTGATTTTTTTTAAATTTTGTCATTTCCCAATGATTAGTCATGTGGAACACACTGCCATGTGTTGATGATTTGTATATATATTTTTAAAAAGTCTTATGACCCTCTATTCATCTTCTAATCAACCATGCATTAAGTACTTAATCCATTTTGAGTTGATTTTTGTGTATAGTACACTCAAGGTATCTTTTATATTTTCCTAGTGTAGAGTCTGAGGTTCCTCTGAAATGACAGTGATTCGTTGATAATTAACAACAGTTTTTTCACCAACTCTGCCTTCAGTTTTGATCTCATTCAAGCTCCTTTTGCTGGTGAGCTGTACATTTTGCATGTCTTTCTTCTCCACTTGCTGCTTTCTCTCGTGGTAAATGTGAGGAAAGACGCAGCAATTACCCTGCAGCAGCCTGAAAATTGTATTGAAATGTTCTCTGACAAACAGATTAGAGGATTATTTTAATTAATCTATGACTTTTGAATTCAGTCTTCATCAAATTTCCAGGGCATGAGCATAATGTAGTCAGATTCTTTGCTGGAATGAAACACCAATGGCTTCTAGCCCAGTTTCCAATAGAGTCCTTACTCCCCTCTGAAACCTCATGAGCATGACCTTTGCTTCCACAGTTTCATTGGCTTCTGGTCTTTTATATTCTTATCAGAATGTCCCATTAAGTTTTGCTTAAAACCTTCTAAGGCTTCTTTAACCCATAGCTCTCACTTCTTCCACATTCCTCCCTCAAATCATTTCTAAAGATCTGCAAACCACATGGGTCTATCACAACAGCAACCACATTTATTGGTACCACTTTTCTGTATTAGTCACTTTTCTCATCTCTGGGACAAAATACCTGTTGTAAGTAACTTAAGGAAGGAAGATTTAATTTTGGCTCATGATTTGAGAAGAGGTATAGTAGTACAACATGCTGAGACAACATGGCAGTGGGCTTGTGAAGCACATTACTACACTGTGGCTACAGTTAGGAAGCAATGAGAAATAAATAGTGCTGCTTCAAGTAGCATCTTTTCATTTTATCTGGGAACCACATTCCATGGAATAGCATCACACACATTCAGGGTATGTCTTCCCTCCTCAGCTAAACTTCTCTAGAATCCCTAGAGATATGTCCCCTATGTGATTCTAAATAGAATCAATTTGACAATGAAGACTATAACTGTAACCATCACTATTCAGTTTCTGTAATTTGAGTAGGAGGACTGCATGTTAGGTTGTAAAGTTAGAGTCACTGCTCAGTTTGATCACCATCAGCTGCTTCTCTAACACTGCTGAGGCACTGCTGAGGCACTGCTGAGACTGAAGGGTATTCCTGCCTTGGTGACTTCTGTGTAGAACTTGAGGCTGATGTGAGTTGTTATTGGAACTCTTTGGTGGAACTTGTCTTTCTTTGAAGTTTAGACTAAGTCATGGTGTGTATCTCTCTCCTTCCAATTCCACTTGTGTCTCGGACTGGCTTTGAACTTGATCCTGTATATATATCATATGTGTCTCTGTGTGTCTGTGCTTGTATGTGTAGTGTATATGAAAGTCAGAAGATAACATGTGGGACTCTTTACCATGTGAGTTCCAGGTGTCAAGCTTGGCTGAAAGTACCCTGTCATGTCATCTCATTGGCCCAAAGTGTAATATTGTTTTAGACCACTTAGTTATAGTATTGAAAGCATTCTTGAGGTGGAGGTCTAATCCTAGTCCTATAATTTGTGCTTTCCTAAGGTAGTAATCTGACAAAACTGGCACTTTCAGATGAAAACTGTCTCAGGACATTTTTCTCTTCCATTTTGCTAGACATGTCTTCTTTGGTTTTAGAAAGCACCTTGGTTTTTCACACAAGGAGCAAGACAAGTTCACAGGGTGAACAAGAAATTAGATGTGAGTGTGTGCTTGTGTGTGACTGGGCAGGGAGGAGAGAGAAGAAGAGGGTGTATAATGCTTGACTCTGGGGAGTTTTTAAAGGTGAGTTGTAGTGGTAGCCATTCCAGCCTTGGCCTGGAAGTTCCAACCCTCATTGAGGCTTTGGTAATGGTCATGCCCACAAGGCGGGCCTGAGAGAGGATGCTGAAGACCCAGAATCAAGAGGAGAGGCTTCTCTTGGTTCTTGGACCCTGGACGCTGGAGGTAGACATAGCAGAGTTCTCTAGAGAACACCACCCGACTGCACCATACCTTTCCCAGACCCTGCAACCTATCCCTTCATTTGTAAGTTACCCCACAAAATAAACCTCCCTTTTAACTATGTGGAGTGGCCTTAATAATTTCACCAATAGTGAGTGCTATTTACCATCTGTCTTCTCTCTCTTTCGCCCATTTCCTGAGTTAATTATTCATGCTGCAGAAAAATTTAAACGGCACATGCAAGGAATTCACTATGTATCCATGTTCTATTTTCTCCTTTGACCAAATATCTCTGTGTTTGATAAATGCTGTTTCACAATTTGCAGTTTGAGATTGAAGCCACTTCTCAGTTTTTTTTTTTAATAGATTGAAGTTTAGAATTGATCCTTTTGCATTTAAATAGGTTTCTACAGGCATATATATTTACTCTGAAACTATCTTATGAATTTCTGGTTTATCAGGTATGTGTTTGACATGTTTGTTAATAATACTAAGGAAGCAATTTCACTTGAAAACAGACCCCCTTATTTCATTCTATTTTCTTTTTCTAGCGCTAGTCAGACTACACATATTTTACAGCAAATTAGGAAAGTCAGCCCTTGCCTCTCATCCTTTTCTCTGTTCTCCTACCCGGTTAGTTGCTTTTGGTTTTCCTTCTGAAATACTGAATCTGTTTTCAGCTCACAGTCTTAATTGTTTTCTACTATATTTGAGCTCTACTTCACAGATTAGCAAAGCCCTTCATTGATTCAGAAGGCAATAGCTGAATAGTGGATGAATGGAATCAGGTTGCGTCAAGTGTTCTGTTGGTTCTTAATGTCTTTACATATAGCATGAAGATATACATATAACATGAAGGGGTCTCTAATGGACCAAGGTCCACATCTTAAAGCTGTACAACATGCTTATCACTGTAGCTGACATTTTAAAACTGGTTTCATTAACATAGAATAAGAAGCTGGAATTCAGTGCATCTCTCTGATATTTGACAGTTTTATACCTAGCATTTCTTTTGTTGTAGACTCTACCACTTGAGACTTATTTCTTAGGTCTATCTGGATGTAGAATGCTGCAACTGCATTTTAATAAGTGCATTAATTAGAATGAGAATTAGGGAAGCTCTCAGTCAGGCTACTTTTTAAATAAAAATTGCAGGAGACTATCTTGGAGAAAACTCTGCTCAAAGCTTTTATCCAAATAGCCACGTCAACTTTACTAGCATAACTTAGAGCTTGGAAAAGATACTGTGTGACTAAATTCTGTATGAATTTTTTGTGGTCTCTTTATTGGTTCATTTTATGTTATACTATCTGATGTGCAGAAATGACAACAAATGGGCTTTTATTTTGCTCAGAGTTTGGGAGTATTAAAGTGTAATGCTTGGCTTCTGGGGAGAGTGCCTTGGGTTGGGCCCTAATATGGTGGATAAGTGGGAATGAAATGGGGATACATAGAAACCTACTCTCTTGAGAACTATGATAGCTAACTTTGGCTGTCAAGTTGGCATAACTGAGAAGAGGGAAAAAAAATTGAAGAATTCCTCCCATCAGACTGACAAGTGGTATATGTTTGGGCACACTTTATTGTTTGCCAATTGGTGTAGAAGGGTCCAACCTACAATGGGCAGTGCCATGCTGAGTAGGTGGGTCTGTTTAAGACAGGTAGATGAACATGAGTACAGAAGCAAGCCAGTAAGTGGTGTTTCTCTATGGCCCCTGCTTCAGGATCTTACCTTGTGTTCCTGCCCTGAGTTGTCTCAGTGATGGACTATTTTTTAGAAGTATGAGATCAAATAAACCCTTTCTTCTACAAGTTGCTTTTGGTTATGGTGTGTATCAGGGAAAAAAAAAAAACCTAAGAGAAAAACCCGAGGACTTCATCAGTATCTTCAAAGGGTAATGTGTTCAGTGGCCTAAGTAGCTTCCACTAGTTCCCACATTCACCTCTTGCACAACCCCTAATCATTGCTTTGTGGGGAGCCAATCTTCTAGCACATGAAAGTTTGAAGAACAAATCACATTTCAACCCCAGCAGTAACTTTAAAGCATACATTCTTTTTTCTATTGTTCCTTAAAAGATTTGCTTTTCTCCCAGTTAGTATCCAGGTGGTCAATAAAGGTAACTGGATACAGCAGATTCTCCATAACTTTTCCCCAAATAATAGTTCAGTTTGGATAAAGTAAACAAGAAATCCAGACACATTTCACTTCTTTAATCTTCCAATTAAAAGCAGGTACATGTTTGGAAAAGTGAAAGCACACACTTTTTCAGAACCTTGAGTACTTGCAAATGTTGGTAGTACACACTGAGAAACACCCGGAACATGCTAAGCAAGCATGCCACCACCACAGTGTACCCTGAGATGCCAACACTTTATCAAAGAAACAACAATGCTCTTTGCCTATCCATGAGTTGAGCTATGTTATTTGGAATAGTGAAGATATTTTAATAGGTATTTTCCTTGGTATGAATATAAGAACTTAAAAAACCCCTCTACATTATATTTCCTATGACTTTTTATAGTTGTTCTGACTTTAGTAGATATGCTTTGTAGGAATTGTTCTCTGAGAACCAGAACAGAAAAGCAATCAACAATGTCTTTCAAATCCAGATGCTCAGAATATCAATGGATGGCTGATAAATCCAGAAGTAATAGGTCTATGAAGCATTCTGGTGCATACTACAGTAGAGTAGGTTAGAAAAGGGGTTCCTGAATGGCTTCCAGTCACAACACAGGCACAGGCAGAAGGGTAGGAATTTCACATTCAAGCATAGTACAGTAGAAGGAAATTCTCCTTGTATAATGGAAATGATAACCTTGAAATACTCGAGTGCTCATCATTGAGAAAAGCAGAAAGAGCCAAATCCCATAATATGGCAAAGCCGTGAAGCCCAGTATTGAAGGGTATTTTCCATTTCATAGCATCTAGCTGAAGGGCATCTAGATGGTCACTCCAAATCCTAAGCATCCTATTAATCATTCTCATTCTGCATTTAAATTCATGCATTAGGTATATTTATAGAGAAAGATTTTAAATATAACTAATTTGTGAGCATAACTTCCACAGAAACACAATTTCTAAAATTATTTAAGGTTTCATCCTATTGCATGGCTAGACTCCATTTCAGTTGCAAAATACATGTCAAGTTGAAAGGTGTGAAATTATTTTTTAAGCTGCTACTATAAATTATATACCAGAAATATATGGTCACTTTCCTTAGTCATAGCAAATGTTCAGGTACCAAGTTAACTTTTTGAAAGGAACACTTTTGGAAGATACTAAAAATCAACTGTCACGCTGCTGGGATACTTGGAAAGTCTAAAATATAGATGGATTATTTTATGCAATTATTTCCATAAAGGGTTGAGTAATATTGTGTAAACAGATTATAAATTGACTCAGACCAGTTTGAGGTTGAGTTTTAATTTGACTTTTTTTTTAACCTTGGGAAATATTTAGTGTACTGAAAATTTATTTTCTTATCTAACACAAGAAGAGAATATCATAAGACTATGAAAAATTGCTCTGAGATTTCATATATACTATACAACTATAGGGTAGTTCTTCTCTTCAACTTACTCCAGGAGAACAGATGCATTCATTAACATCAATCAGTTCTGAGGACATATAGTGCATTGCATTTTAAGGGAATAACTATGCTTTAAGATGCTTTTATATAAGTGTGACTTTCTTCTATGCAGTAGCTCAACAACAATAACAGTAGAAACTAGTGCCTGATATTTTATCCAATATAGCAGAAGAGAGAATGGGGTTTCTGAGACTATTGTGACTAAGGTTAGTTGTAATGGTTTTCAAGTTCAAACATGCTGCCTTTAGTTAGAAAATCTTGATCTCTGTGAAAAGCTGTATATATTTGTATTGTTCATTTTTAGTTAAAAATAATTTACAGCTACAAAGTTTAGGATAGAAGCTGGCGCCAGACCATCTTATGAAGTTTTCTGCAATGGAATCTGCCACACCCAACACAATTAATAAAAATCCATGTAATTAAGACTTATTTTTAAATTATTTTCAATTCATTTATGTATATGTTTCTGTGAGTGTATTCCACATATATGTGGGTGTCCACAGAGCCCAAAGGAAGATATTGGATTCCCTGGACGTGGAGCTGTAGGTGGTTGAGAACTGCCTAATATGGGTGCTAAGAATTGAACTCAGATCCTTTAGAAGCATAGTGGGCACTCTTAACTCCTGAGCCATCTCTCCAGTGTGAATCTGTGTCTTTAAGTCCATTAAGTACTTTCTATTGTTCTTTGTAAATAAATGACTGGTGAGTGTGATGGTTAATACTCATTTTCAACTTGACAGGATTTACAGTCACCTTGGAGACAATCCTTTGGGTGGGTTTGTGAAGGTATACCAGAGAGGGTTAACTCAGTGGCATGATCTGGCTAGAACGTGGTAGTACTATCCATGGGCTGATAACACTAACTGAGTGCAGAAAACGTGAGTATGAGTAGAATACAGGCATTCATTTATCTGCTTCTTAAATGTGTGAGCAGCCATCTCAGACAGTTTCCACCAGACCTCCCTGCCATGTTGTTAGACTGTTGTCCTGAACTATTAGTGAAAATGAATCCTTAAGTTGCCTTTAATTGGGTATTTTGACACAGCAATAAAAAATTCACTAATAAAGGGACTTTATGGAAAGAAGGTAGAACAAGGCTTGGTTTGTCCTGTATATTCTGGCTAAATGCAATATTTACATCAGTTGAATTCCTGCTTTTTGCTTTTACTTTTATCTGACATTTCTGGTTACTTCTAAATCATATTGATATCATTTCATCATTTCCTCCAAGGAAATTTGAAGGGCTATATATCATTGAAATAATTTTGTGAAAAAATATGTTCCATTGGCTCTTGCAAAACCTTTATCTTCTCCCACAAATCTTCTAAGCATTTTCTTTTCATTTTCCAACCATAATGTCTGCTTCATGTCATGGTAAGCTGCCCATTGATTGCTTCCCAAAATCTTCTCTCCCAATAATCTTTCCTCTAAGATTTACTTCTTTCTTGCTACATCTTCTAGATATCTCACAGACATCTTAATATGGCTCAAACCAAATTTATTTTTACTATAGCCCACATTTTTCTGTCCTTCTTGCTCAACAAAGATCTCCTGAGTTAACCAGGGGTGAGGGAGTACAATGAAGGGTAAGGGATTGGGGATGAGAGCATAAGGGAATGGGATGGTCGAGCTGGAACAAAGATGGAGTTGGAAAGCAATGAAAGAGATATCTTGATAGAGGAAGACATCATGGGGGTAGGGAGAAACTTAGTGCTAGGGAAGTTCCCAGAAATCCACAAGGATGACACCAGCTTAAACTACTAGCAATTGTGGAGAGGTTGCCTGAGCTGGCCTACCCCAGTAATCAGATTGGTGAATACCCTAACTGTCATCATAGAGTCTTCATCCAGTAACTGATGAAAGCAGGTGCAGAGATCCACAGCCAAGCACAAGACTGAGTTCCAGGAGTTCAGTTGAAGAGAGGGAAGAGGGATTCTATTAGCAAGGGGTATCAAGATCAAGATGGAGAAACCAACAGAGACAACTGAAAAAGCTAGTGGGAACTCATGAGCTTTAGACAACAGCTGTGGAGCCTGTATGGGACTGGACTAGGCCCTTTGCATAAGCGAGACAGTTGTGTAGCTTTGTCTGTTTAAGGGGCCCCTGGTGGTGGGATAAGACTCTATCCCTGGCAGATGAGATAGCATTGTGGAGCCCATTACGTATGGTGGGACACCTTGCACAGCCTTGATGCAGAGGGAGGGGCTTGGCCCTGTCTGAACTAAACCTACCAGGCTTTGCTCTCTCCCCATGGGAGGATGCCTTACCTTTTTGGCAGAGGGGATGAGGGGTGAGCTGGGGTCGAAGGTTTGGGGAGAGAGCAGAAGGAGGAATGAGAGAGGGATCTGTGGTTGGTATGTAAAATGAATAAAACATTCATTAATAAATAAAGAAAGAAGAAAGAATCAGTTAATAGTGTTTCCAACCTTGCTCTCTGTGTGTCCCACGCTGATTTACTCTGTTCCATTCTGTTCTCTATCCTTGTCTTCAATTACATACCCATCCAGTCATCAATCTTCGGACTATTCCCTCTCAAGCTTGTCCCCGACATGAGCCACTCCTTTTCTGACGGCCTTTTCTTCTAAATCTTCATTGACTGTGGCATTGACGATGAAAAGAAACGATACCCCGCTTCTATTCTCCTGCTGTTCCAACGCTTTTCTCCTTTCCTCCTCAGTTATTTTTCCAAGAAGATGCAAGAATGTTTCTTATTATCTTTTCCAGGTTGCCATCATCTCATAAGCCTTCCAAGGAATTTATCATCTTATACATAACTTTTAATTATTTGCTGATTATTGAATCTTCTAGTCTCACATCCCTTGCATTTGTACCACCTATCGGTGAATTAGGACATGCCATTTCTACAGCCTACAGTGACTTCTGAGGATTGTTGTTTTCTGTGTAGACCTTTCCTTTCCTCCTGGGACAAGTTTTATCCACCTTCATTTTCTCATTGTTTAGCTCTTGGTAGTCCCTACACTTACATACATACTACTGTGTGAATTGTTATCACAGCATTGTAGCGATTTTTTTCTGATGTTCTGTCTCATGAAGTTTGAGGTATTTAATTAAGTATGGATCTCTAATTATGTTCACAATGCTTGCTACATAGCAGCAGATAAAGAATTACTTGTTTGTTGATTAACAAGAAGCAAAGAAGTTTGCCAGTTTTCTTTAATACTTTTTGCTTGAGCAACTTCATATCACCTTTCATCTTCTGTTCCAATACTCAGCTCACTAGACACTCTACAAATGCAATCATTTCAAAACTAGATTTTCCTAAATTTCTAGTTGAATAAAATATTCATTAAACATTGGAAACTACAGTTGACATTTATTTGGAATAGATGAATGTGGTACAGATGAATTTGTTTCATTTGGTATTAATTTAATGTCAATTTTATTATTTCTTTCTAACACAACACATAAATAAGCATCTCTAATATGTTTTAGGAAGCGTATGTATGTATGTATGTATGTATGTATGTATGTATCTATCTATCTATCTATCTATCTATCTATGTATCTATGTATCTATGTATCTATCTATCTATCTACTTACCTATAACAGTAGCATCTAAAGACAAACTATTATGACCTCAAAATAAGATTTTAGAATTTTAAACTTTGTTGCTTTACATTTTACTATAAGATATTGTTAATTAACATACCCAGTGAGACTAAATTTTGTGCTAATTCATAGCGTCAGAATTTTCTCAAAAGCTTCAGTAACACACGAGTGACATAGGCAAGTGCTCTGTGTATGTGTCAATGAATACATAAATGAGTCAATTTTATTTATTTAGATATGCTTATGTATGTGGTTTAGACAGGATCTTGTTCTGTAACCCAAACTGATCTCAGATTCACTATCCTTCTGCCTCAGATTTCCAAGTGCTACAAGTCCAGGCTTGTGCCATCACATCCAGTTCTGGATGGACAGATTCTTAGCACTGCCTTGGGAGGTGAAAGATTAATGCTGAATTCCCTTATTGTGGCAAAGACTCTTATGAGACACTGTGTTATTAGAAAGCATTTTAGCCGCAAATGTATCTGTTTTGTGAATAACAAAAACGTTTTGTTCAGAGTCATATCTTCACTTTAGAACTGACCAGACTTTGGTGAAATGATCCTAATTAATCTAATTGATTAATTAAATCTGTGCTTAAAGGCAATTTTCAACCCAAGCTTGCTAATTGTTTATCAATAGGCATGATTCACAGTCTGCTTTATTTTGAGTTCCTTCTGGAGTTCTCTAAAGTTGGTTAAAGAGGAGATATCTCTTTCTACTTCTACATTGCTAGGTTTACATCATCTACCACCAACCATATCTATCTTTATCGTTGTTTTTTTGTTTGTATTTTCTTTTTCATTTTTGAGATGGTATGAATCTGGGTTCTGCTCAGGATCGGTCAGGACATGTGAGCTTTGGGCATGGAAATCTATGTTCAACCACTTTGGGACAATGAAAGAAAGGAAGACATAATTATCTGTATTCCATTCTGTTGGTTTTAACCTTTCAGGCAGTTAAAAAACTCTTGGGTATGTCCCAAACGAGAATGGGTGTTTGAAATGAGAGGCAGCTAACCTATTTATTGTCTCAAATTCTACCTGTTATTATTTTCTGTGCCTCAAGATCACATATCAAGAATGTTGATTGTCTTCACTTTACTATTTAGCTTCTGGCCAGTACAGGTCTCTTGACTGCTCTTATGGCTTATTTTTAACTAGACAGTGATTGGCATTTTAAGGGTTGCTTACTGAAACATTACCTTATGAACATTTTAAGCAGTCTCTCTGAAAGTTCACGTTTTCCCCAAATTTCTAACTACTTCTCTACTCCCAACAGTTCCACTTATATGAAGTTCAGGAACAGACAACACTAATAGATACCAGTGATAGAAATCAGGATAGCCACTGTGTCCATTTATAAAACATAATAATGATATCTTTAGGAATTCTTTGAGAATTCCATACATACATGCAATGCAATTTGATCATATTTTTATTTTTACTTGTTTCTTCAGACTCTTCCCAGAAACTCTCACCCCTACTTTGCACACCTCCCAACTTCAGATCTCATTTTCCCCTCCTCCTCCTCCTCCTCTCCTTCCTCCACATTCTCTTCCTTCTTTGAGCCCCATGAGTGCTTCCTGTATCCCAATTGGTGTAGAGCTATGTGCAGGAGCGTAGTTGACCTACCAGGGCCCTATCATTAAAGAAAACTGATTATCCTTCTTGTAGCAGGCACCAGATGTCAACAGCTCTTCAGCTATGTGAAATTCCTCCCTTGCGAAATTTTGACTTAGATTGATCTTTTGTTGGCAACACCAGTTGAGTTTGATAGTGGATCAGTCCAACCCTATCCAGAAGAACACTATTTTGCTCTGGTTCTTCCTGATTTGGGGGATTATATTCTTACAAACACCTTCTTCCATGGTGGCCCCTGAACCTTGGATCAGATGTTACAGAGATCTCATTAGTGGCTGAACACTCAACTGATACTTCATGCTGGCTGGCTTTCGTGTCAACTTGACACAAGCTAGAGTAATTGATAAGAGGGAACCTCAACTGGGGAAATTTCCTTATCAGACTGGCCTGTGGGCAAGCCTGTAGGAACAGTTTCTTGA
The DNA here is from genome assembly GCF_903995425.1 of Onychomys torridus. Taxonomy (NCBI): domain Eukaryota; kingdom Metazoa; phylum Chordata; class Mammalia; order Rodentia; family Cricetidae; genus Onychomys; species Onychomys torridus. The sequence goes on along the minus strand of NC_050459.1, from coordinate 36,547,556 downwards.
TTGAAAACCAATAAGGGAAAGCCCATCTCACTGCTGGTTCTGGGTTCTATCAGAAAGTCAACTGAGCAAGCCGTGAAACATCTGCCCATAAACAGAGTGCTTCCATTGCCTCTGCTTCCAGGTTACTGCCTTGAGTTCTCATCTGACTTTCTTGGATGTTGTACTACAAGATGTAAGATGAAATAAACCCTTTCCTCCTTAAGTTGCTTTTGGTCATGGGGTCTCATCACAACAGAAACTCTAACACACATTTACTCTCTATACTTTCACCAGGTGTGAGGTTTTTACATTAATCACTGTCTACCACACTCTAAAACTTCTCTGATGAGGTCTGAGAGCTGCATTAATCTGAGTAGAGAAATATAAATTTAGATAATAGTTTGATACTGTATCCATTTATCAAGATAATAGTAATAAGTACACCCCTGTGGTCTGTGAATTCTCCATCCATGGGTTCTAGGTACTGTGCCAGGCACATATTTGCTCCTCTAAAACAGACCTTAAATCCAGTCAGAAAGCAGTTGGTTATCCTCAAAACATCTGTGCCACTACCACATGCATGGGAAATATCTTGTCACGCTGTTTGTCATTTTAGTTCACATGATTTGTAGTAGGTCAAGATTGTTGATAAATGCTGCCCCCCCCACTCCAGAAGCCCTCATAGCAACTTCTGAAACTATGAAAACTACCAGAAGGGAGGACGTTTTCCAGTCAGTATCAACTTGATTTCTCCGAGTCCTGTGATCAGTGTAAGTCTTCAGCAATAAAGTCTTACTATCAAGTTCAAGTGGACAACCAAAAGCAATGACAACAGCTCCTTTTGTTTTGAGTGTCTCTAGGGACAGTTCAGGAAGAGTTATGCTTTTATTTGGCAACCTGTAGCTACTTGGAGGAGCATAAACCCCATGTATAGGGTAATTCCAATTAAACCCACTTACATGAGAAAAATCTGAAGCTTACAAATTAGTAGGTTCTCATATACACTTTTTCAAACATTTTTTGCTTTAGTTATTCCTTCTCCCATATCTTCCTCTGCCCCCCTTATCCTCCCTACATGAACCTCCTTCTCTGTTGTTTGGTTTAGTGAAGAAATAAAACAGCCCTTCTCCATGGCCTATAACCTCCATAGGTATGTGTTTTTGACTGGGTTTTATAGGCATGGTTTCCTTCCAATGGAGTGAGCTTCAAATCCAGTCTGACAGCTTTTGGTTACTCCCATAACACCCATTCCACTACTGCAGAAGTGGGCACATATTGCTCAACAGGCTAGTGTTGTAGCATATTGGGTTCATGTTTGGGTAGGATTGTTGATGCACTTTATCCCCCCATATCCTGCATAGCACCTTTGTCACTAGCCGGCAGGGAGGAAGTTCAGCATAGTTCCAGCTTCTAATGAGGGTAAGTGGTGTCTTCAGCAACAAGGTGTTCTCATCTGATTCTGATGGGCATCCAGGAGAAAAGAACTTATATAACTTTGGGAGTCTCTTCAGTTTTCCTACATAACAACTCATAAGGAAGTATCTCAGACCTGATACTTGGAGTTTTGCCTAATCACCTGTGGCTTCTAGGAACACCATTGTCTAGATTTAGAATCTTGACTGTCACTCTTTCTATTCAGTATTTCCTAAAGACATGAAGATGTCTTGGACCTTGTATAAGAAACCCTGAAGCTTGGAATGATTTCTATAAATTAGAAGGTTGGTTTCATGGCATGGTATCATTGACCTCTAAGCCCAGGATGGGGAGGCTGGGGCACAAGGACAACTAGTTTGAAGCTAGTCTGGGTTTTGTATGAGTTTGAAAGCTTCATGGTGAGACACTGTCTCAAACACAGCAAGCATGCAAGCAAACACAAAAATTTCCAACATTTTTTTTTTGTAACCAACCACTACTATGTTTATTGATTAAAAAACATCACATTGTTATGAAGGTGCTGTTGAAATATACTTCAATTTGCAATAACAATAGTCATAGGCTAGTGTGAGCTTTGAACTACTCAAAATAACAGACAGCAAAAAAGACCTTGAGAGTTAATGAACAGCACCTGCCAAAAAGTTCAAGGCAAGGAAAACACTGTTTGAAACACCCGTATGATTAAAGAAAGAAGTGGTATTTCTTCTTGAATTATCTGTGCAGTAGGTTCCGCTGTCCACTTCATGGAATATGCACAGACAGCAAATGTAGCTTATGTTGCAGCCATGTCTTGGTCAGTCAGCTTTTTATTTTATAAGTTCAGCATTATAAAAATACTTTTCTTGTATTTCTCCCCATATCATTTTACCGCACAGTTACCAATTTGCTGAAGAAGTAGTTTTAAAAGAATCCTGATTTGCAGAGTACTGTTTTCCTTAACTAAAGGTTATATATGGTTTGAAATAAAAGTAAAATCTCTGAAAAAAAATGAGCTCTGTGAAGTTAGATTCACTCTTCAGAGAATTTCAATAGGCATTTTGATAGGTGTAAACTCCATTTGAAGTTTATTTATGACTTAGCAAGGAAGTGAAAACCTCATTCCCCATCTTCATTTTGTGTACACATGACAGAAGACAAAGACAACTAAAAGAAAAGTCAGCTGCAGCTGTTGGAAACATCTGCAATGTTACCTTTAAAATCACGAACGGAAAATGTATTTGAGCAACCTTGGGTAGGTTCACTTACTAATTCTTTGTCTAAGCTTGATTTTATTCAATAGTAAATCAAGCACAGGAATTCTATTTACCTCAAGTTCATGTTATATAAATTTTAGCTTTTAATATTTATTAAGAAGGCATTGGATATATTTATGGCTAAGCATGAGTGGCCCATGTGCATACACACACACACACACACACACACACACACACACACACACACACGCGCGCATGCACACACACATATGCTCTTTAAGAGGCTGAGATATGAAGATCACATGATTGCAAGAGTTCAAAATGAGCCTGGGTAGTTGTGGGAAACTGATTCAGACAAACAACCATAGCAAAAATAAATGTATTTGCTGCACTGTACTAAAGGACATGATTATACCTTTCAAATTCCTTGTGACTTTTAGAGATGTCTGCTGACTTAACACACCTTTGCAATCAAAACATATAACATATTTCACTTTAATAATCTAAAAATAACACTTAAACATGTCAGTGTATTAAGCAAACAATGTGTCTCCAAAATTAAACAATATGATTAACTGACTTGTGCTTTGGTTTTTAACATTGATAGCATTGAAAAAGCATTTTATAATTAAGTTTATTTATTAGAGCAATTTGATGCTTAGAGTAATATTGAACAGAAAGGATACAGTACAATGCCCTGGACCCACACTTAAGTTCTGTGGAACAGTTTCATACATACATTTAATTTATTTATTTAATGATTTTATTGCTATGAGTCTTTTACCTGCTTTTTTATATGTATACTTTGTATGTGCCTGGTTCTAATGAAGCTTAGAAGAGGTTCACGAATCACCTGGACCTGAATCTATGGATAGTTATGACCCACCCTGTGGTTACTGGGAACCACACCTGGGTCCTCTGCAAAAACAAGTACTCTTAACAGCTGAGCCATCTCTCCAGCTTCCTATAGTGTCCATCTTAATGCCTGTGCTCTGTGTTCTTCAGCACCAACTCCTCATGAAATTGGCTTTGAATTTGTTAGAAAGAAAGATTTCACTCATTTTTACTTTGTTATTGGTACTGGGGATTGGACCCAGGAAATCACTTAGGTGAATGAAGCACTGAAAAAGGTGATTTTTTTCCCCTCAGAAAAATGATTCTCATATTTCTAATCAGTGAACCATTGGCTATTGCAAATTTTCTGAGCTAGGTATGATGATAACCACTGGTCTTCTTCTTCTTCTTCTTCTTCTTCTTCTTCTTCTTCTTCTTCTTCTTCTTCTCCTCCTCCTCCTCCTCCTCCTCCTCCTCCTCCTCCTCCTCCTCCTTTTTTTTGTAATACTAGCATGTGGGAGTGTGAGGTGGGAATACTATGAGCTTCAGGATCAGTTACTTCTTTCTTGATATGATAAAACACCATCACCAAGATAACTTATAAAAGACAGATTTTATCTAGGCTTACCATTCCAGAGGAGTAAGAGATCATCACTATTACAGCAGGGAGCCACAGCAGAGGTCAGCGGGTGAACTGGAATAGCTCATAGATTTGGAACCTCAAATCCAGCCTTTAGAGACACACTTCCTCCAGCAAGGCCACACCTTTTAAACCTACCCAAATAACACCACAGACTGGGGACACACATTGGAGCCTGTAAAAGGCATTCTCATTGAAACCTATACCCAGCTTGAACTAAATAGAGAAAAGCCTAAAAATTTCTTCTTCCTCTACAGTCTTTGTTTTTTCCCCCCTGCTCTACTTGCGAATTTAGAAGTTCTAAGTATTTGATTTTGTTTGTGATTATGTAATTTTCTTATTACTTCTCTTCTTGCACCTCATTGATTTTGAAGTAATCTTGTTAGGTACATAAGAGTTTATGTTTGCCTGAATGTGAATGATTTTAACTCTTGAAAATTGCTATAAAACATGTATTTTTTGGCACTTGAAATTCTATCTTCTCAGTTCCTTTTGAGTTGATATTTATATTGCTGTTTGCCTTAATTTCAGCTTGTCAGGTGCTCCTGCCATCCTTACTTTCTCTTCCTATGTTCCTTCATGTTTCCATGTTCACATTTTCATTGTTCTTTTAATGGTTGGAAATCGTAAGTTGTATACAACGTTAAATGAGCACACCAGAAGACACTTAAAATGAATCACACTTTTTCCAGTTTTAGGAAATTATCTTAAATCTGTGATAGACTTGAATCCTCAGGCATCAAAAAAATAAACATCTTATCAAACTTCTCTCTCCATAATGTGTACTCTTCTAAGGAGTTATTGGTCCCTAACAGTTCTCACAAAGGGCTACCAGGCAGACTATTAAAATGCAAACTATGGTAAAATGTACTGAGAATATAGAACAAGCATGAATAGTCACAGTTCATTTGCATCTATTTGCACAATGGATTTATTTATTTTGCAAATAACTAAACAGATATATTAGAGGAAAGAATGTTTAACCTGTCATATTTTGAAGGAAAAGGAAGCTCAGCTTTAATCTCAAATGGGAATATTTCTTGGAGTATCTTAATATTTAATACTTACAATACCATGTGGTCAGCCCTGAAATAATATACATACAAGTAACATTACATAAACTGATCAGTTTATATCTATGTAATTAAGAATACACATGCACATGAACACACACATGGGAACACACATATATACACATAAAAACAATTAAAGAAAAATAACTCAGACTGAATTTGAGACAGAGTAAGGAGATTGGGAATATGGGAGAAGTTGGAGTGAGGGAAGGGAATTGGGAAAATGATATAATTATATTTTAATTAAATAAAAGCAATTTTAAAACAAAATAAAATTATGTAGTGCTGTTTTTCACGCTTACTGTTGTAGATATTTATTTACACTGTAAAGATGTGTCTCTGCCTAAGGTGCCTTCTGATTGATTTTAATAAAGAGCTAAATGGCCAATAGCTAAGCAGAATAAACAGTACTTCTAGGCAGAGAGAGGAAACTATATGAATCTAGGCACATAAGAGATGCCAGCAAAATGCAACATGAATTTGGCATACAGAATGGGATAGAGGTAAAAGTCATATGGTAGAATGCATAAAATAATAAAAATAAAAAACTAATAAAAATATGGGTTAATTTAAGTTATAAGAGCTAGTTGAAAACAAGCCTCAGCTGAAGTTCAAACTTTCATAATTAATAAGTCTCTGGGTCATTATTTGGGAGCTGGCTGGCAGGACTGAGAAAGACTCATTACACTTAATTGACATTTTAAAAATTTATTTAATTTTTTATTTTATGTGCATTGATGTTTTATCTGGGTGAGAGTGTAGGATCCTCTGGAACTGGAGTTACAGACAGCTGTGAACTGCCAGGTGGGTGCTGGGAAGTAATCCAGGTCCTCTGGAAGAGTAGCCTTACCTGCTGAGCCATTTCTTCAGCTCCCTTACTTGACATTTATTTGGGATATATTCAAGAATTTTCTGATTGAAAGAATGTTACATATTTGGACCTTTAAAACATTTGATTTGTTCTGAAGTAGTACCAATAAAAAACTCTTCTTGATTATATAGAATTATACCTGGGGGACACTCCCAACTAAAGTACAAACTCAACTGAAGTGTAGTACTTTGCATGCAGATATTGGTGGAAGAACATCTGACAGCAGAAAGACATGTAAAGGATGAGATGTGAATCAGGTCTATGCCACAAAAATTCAAGTAATAGATGACATTGGTAATTTTTGGTGATAAGAATAATAGGGGGTCACTGGAGAACTATCAGCAAAAGAATGCCAGATTATGGCACATTTTAAACGCCACCTCTTGGTGCCATAGTGGGTCATGATTGATCGATGGAAGAAATTTAAGAGGAAAGTATAAGAGAGGTGCTAATGCAAAATGAGACCAAATGTTCCAGATTCAAGTTGAGTATGAGCAGAATCGGACAGAAAGAGATTTCAGAAAGTGGTGCAAACGTAATAGATAAGGACAGGCAACAAAAGGGTTAAATAGTTTTGAGAAGGCGTCAGCATGACCATTGAGAGGTCTCTAGTGGAAGGTGCCTTTGAGAGCAACCTTACATCAGGTAGAGGCAATTCTGTTTCAGCACTCTGTAAACCTCATTGCCTCGAATAAGCCTAAGTAAAGAGTGGTTTGGTGGATAGAAAAATGTGGCAGCACAAACTCAAAATCCCTATGCAAGAGCAGGTTCACGTGAATAGAAAGATTCAAGAGCAGGGGCTCTCGATGCAAGATGTGTGGTCAAGCAGTCTCTGTGGATATCAAAAGGTAGGGGCTTTGGATTTGTGTGGTAGTAGTCCAGAGGTAGTAAGTTAGAGTTCCAATAACTTATGATAGGACCAATAATGTTTACTGAAGACTGTGATGTGAGAGATTTTTGACTTGAGATCTTGGGGAAATAAGTGATCACAATAGTTCTTTAGAATGAAGTGGTTTGGAGGAGTGGATTTCATGGTCATATAAAAAAGGTAGATAGAGTTGCAGACGTGTGATCAAAATAGACATTTCACAAAGTACTTAATCTCAAGTATTTTTATAGAAACACAAAAATACATTACTAAACAATTTATGTAGATTAGGGAACAGAAGGGAAAGCAGAGTTGGCAGGTCAATTGTCTTTGTAGAAGTGGAAGTTAATTAAAGTTCACAGTAAAATAAGGATCACAGCTATTATTATGGAAAGAACCATGTATACAGTGGAACTTGAAGGAGGGAAGATGTAAACATGGAAGATGGAACAACTGGAGCATTGGGTAAATAAACGGGACAATATTGTTGGGCAGTTGCAAGTGGCTACTTGTAGTTTATTTTCTCATATTTAAGGTGACATAAATCAACAAGTTTCCTATATTTTATTCATTGTCAATTTCTTGAATATTGACAAGATAGAGGCACAGGGTCTATTAACCAGTGTTGTGGTTTAGAGAGTGTGACACAAAAAAATGGAAAATGGAATAGAGAACAAATGTAAATGGATGATTATGATAGATCTGAGACAGTCTGGATTGATGCTTCTTAAATTTATGGACTGTATGTCATGATGTCACATGGGTAGCATAGCTCAATCTATGGGTTGTGAAACGTTTGGCTGCAGTGAATGGTTTTTGAAAGTGTGACGACCAAATTTAATTCAAAATTAAATTTGTACAATGGCCAATAAACATAAGAAAACATATTCAGTATCCTTAGCCATCAGGGAAATGTAAATTAAAGCTATGTTTAGATTTCATATCTCTCCAGTTGGAATGGCAGTTAAGAAAATAGTAAATAAATAACAACAAATAACAGTGAGGATTTATTCAAAAGGGGGTCCTATATACTGCTGATTGGAATGTAAACTAGGCCAGACACTGTATGACTCAGTATTGAAGCTCCTCAAAACCAGCTAACTAACTAACTAACTAACTAACTAACTAACTAAGTAAGTAACTAACTAAGCAAACCAAAGGTCTATTGTGTGTCCCACCCTTAACACTCCTAGGTGGTTGACTCAAAGAACTCCAAATCAGCACACCACAAAGATCCTTGAACAAGGATGTTTATTGCAGCGACAAAGCTAAATTCTCTCTACTACAGAGCTACATCCTCAGGAAATGGCTCATTTTTTCCCCTTCATACTTTGTTTTGCTTTTTGTTTCTTTTGAGACAAATTCCCAGGCTTCCCTGATTGCTCTGAAGCTCACAATCCCCCACCTGCCTCCATTTCCCAAGTCCTAGGATTACAGTCACAGGTAATTTCTAAGGCATTTGACTTATAATTTTTTTTAATCATTCATGAAATAAAGATGCAATATAAATCCCCTTTAGCTAATGCTTTTCTTTTATACTTCTTAAGGTGGCCCATCTTAACTCTTTGCTCAGTGGGTGGAAGGCAAAGAAGCATATCATCGCGGACATCTCTCCTCTCAGACATTCGTGGAACAGCTGCATGAGCACGGATATTGTGTACTCTAGATTTATGCTCCTGACCTGCATTTCTTGTCACCCTCACTGTTTGACTTCTTCAAATATGATGAAAGATGAAAAGCTAAAGTCGGAGAGACTAGTAGGGAGGTTTCAGTGCTATTGTTTGCCATGAAAGGGTGCATTAATTCTTGTTTCTGTCCCGTGAGTGAGCAGCAAGCTTTTGTAAATAAATCTCTCAATCCATATGCCAGCCCCTGTCCTTAGCCACAATTACCATAGAGAATTCTGTTCTCCAGTCTCTTTGGCTCAGAGAATGAACATGTCACAGTCTTGGTCTTCTAAGGCAAGCTCCACTTTATCCTCTTTATCAGTTTACTATGATTCTGGCCCTTCTGAGTTTTTGTTATTAGAGTCCTCAATCTTAGCTTTTCATACGAGACAGGTTAGAATGGATTGATACCCACACAGAATTTTAAACCCAAATCTCTTCATGGGTTTTACATGATTGCATGTGGTGAGTTTGAGGGTAGAGCTGCCTTACAACTGTTGATTCTGAGATTCCAGGCAGGAGGTAAGTAATACACATGCTCCTTCAGAGGAGGAGGAGGGTTGATCTGGATGCGTGTGTGCCTTTGGGAAGAAGCATGGTCTCTGCAACACAGTTCTTCTGAGGCAATGCTGGCAAATATGTGCCTTTCTGTTAGTGTGTAGATGAGCAATGGTCCTGAAGTGCCCACTGCACACCATGTAATCCTCTGTTTTGTCTGGTCTTCTAAGGGACTTTGTCCACTAGCTGAACACAAAGATTTTGACTATTCTATTTTCAAACAGCAGTAGTTGGTTAAGGTCTAACCATCAATTTAATGGCGCCAATGGCCATCAAAACAAAGAAAATTACACAGTAAGCCTGGCTTTCTTTTATGAAGGGAATAGTTTTCATTTCATTGTGGTACAAAGCACAGAATTTTCTTTCAGTGCTTTTGTAGCTATCCTGCATGCAAGATGATGAGCCAAGAATGCAAAGATCATTTTACTTTTCAGTAACTTTGCTTCAGCTGTGGAGCTGAAACAAACACTTTCTGTAGAAGCATGTTTACTTTTCTAATGTTAGTAGCCTGGAGTGATTCAAGGAGAAAATCACAGATTTTTACAAGAAGAAAAGAATATGCCTAGTGATGTTGATGAATGATGTGTGCATGTAAGACATAGACACCAGCATGAAGGTGAGGAATTATTTGACATGCATTTGTGTAGAAGCTTCCATTTAATGACCTCGAGGTTCTTCATAATGATATTCTTATGGAATAAACAGTAAGATACCAGAGAAAGAACATATTTTTCTTTATATGTTTATAAAATAAGAAAAAATATCACTTGATTTGGCTAGATATTTCAAGGGGAAACTTATAGGATTAAGTTATGGCAACAGTAATTTGATTTAAAATTTCATTACCTGAACATTTCCATGGCACTAGTTAGTCAATGTGTTGGACAGTAAGGGGCCCAATTTATCAAAAAGAATGAATGGATCTGTTGTCAGTATTTGTTGTTGGGCACCTTTTAACCTAGAACTTGAACTTGATTGAAAACTATTTATAATAAGATGTCAGAGATAATAAATTTAAAGTTTGAATGGACAGATTGAAGCAGTTTAATTGAATTATCATAATAATTGGGTTTAAATGTGATAATTTTTGAAGATTTTAGTTTGTTCTCTGACTGATATATATATATATATATATATATATATATATATGTATATACACATATATGTCTATTATTTATTTATCTACCTATCATCTATCTATCTACTATCTATCTATATATCATTTATCTATCTATCTACCTATCTCCATCATCATCATCATCATCATCATCATCATCTTACTCAAATATGTATGCCCATCTTAGAGAAGAGCATTGACCCTTTTACATTATTGAGGACAACAAAAGCTATACACTATAAATTACTTTAGTTTCTTTCTACCTTGAAATGTTTCCTTATTTTGATATTTCTATTTACAGAAAAGTACTCTGCACACTACCAAAGGAGAAACAAACACCAACCAATGTACAAGCCCTTTGATCTACAATTATGTCCTGCTTGTACAATATACTAGTACAATGGTGGCACAAAGCTGGTGGGAGTAGCCTAGCAATGTCTGATTTGACTTAAGGCCAAGTGCAGAAGATAGAACCCATCCCTAACATTGCTTGAGTGATAAAGAACCTGAGGCTTGATAGCTCAGCAACGTAGGGTAAAGCCAAATGCTACTGTTCTACTAAAAAAAAAAAAACCAAAAAAACCCCAACAAAAAAACAAAACAAAACAAAAACAAACAAACCAAAACAAACAAACAAACAAACAAACAACAAAACCAAGCAGTCAAATGACTCCTAGTGACATTCTGCTATACTCACAGATCAATGCCTTGCTCAGCCATCATCAGGAAGCTTCCTCCTGCAACAGATGGGAACAAATACAGACATCCACAGCCAGACAATATGCAGAGTGTGAGAGACCTCGAAACACTCAGCCCTAAACAAGATATCCCATCAAATTCCTCCCCTCAGACCTCAGGGAACCCTGCAGAAGAGGAGGCAGAAAGAACCTAAGAGCCAAAGAAACAAAGCCAATATAAACCGAAGGACTGATGTACATATGAACTCAGAGATTGAGGCAGCATGCAAAGCACCGGCATAGATCTGCCAAAGATGGGGGTTCCTAGAGTTGAAAGGAGAAATAGACACATGCCCCTATTACTAAACCCTGAAGCAATCTCTTATTGATAGCCACTTAAAAATGAAAATTTGTCTGTCTCCAAGGGAGTCTCACGGGGGAAACAAACTACTCTTAATGGTAGGCTACAGGCCTAATAGTCGATGGCCAACAGAAAATAAACTCAGTGACATCTTTGGGAGTTCCTTGTCTCATAATGTCATTTCTGGGCTTTAAAATTTTTTCATCTCATTTTTTTATGTTTAGTTATTTATTTGTGTGGTTAGTGTAGGACTAGGTATGGGCAGTATGTATGTGGAGGTTGGGAGACAAGTTGAAGAAGGTGGTTCTTTTTTTCCCTTTCATATTTTTATTATTATTAAGAAAATTTCTATTCATTTTACATACCAGCCACAGATCCTCCTCTCCTCCTTCCTCCCACCCCCCAGCTTTCCCTCCAAACCCACCCCCTATTCCCACCTTTTCCAAGGCAAGGTCTCCCATGGAGAGTCAGTAGAGCCTCATACATTCAGTTGAGGCAGGTCCAAGCTCTTCCCCCCTGCACCAAGGCTGCACAAGATGTCCCACCACAGGCACTGGACTCCTAAAAGCCTGCTCATGAACCAGGGATAGATCCCGATCCTACTGCCCTGGGGATCCCCTAAACAGTTCAAGCTTAACAACTGCCTCGTCTATCCAGAAAGCCTAGTCCAGTCCCATGGGGGACTCCACAGCTATTGATCCACAGCTCATGCGTTCAACTAGTTTGACTGGCTGTCTCTGTATATTTTCCCATCATGATTTCCATGTCCCTTGCTTATAGAATCCCTCCTCTCTCTGATCGATTGGACTCTTGGAGCTCAGCCTGGTGCCCAGTGGTGAATATGTGCATCTGCTTCCATCAGTCACTGGATGAAGGCTCTATGATGACAGTTACGGTATTCACCCATCTGATCACCAGAGTGGGCCAGGCCAGTTCAGGCACCCTCTTGACTATTGCTAGTAATCTAAGGTGGGGTCATCTTTGTGGATTCCTGGGAACTTCCCTAACACTCTGTTTCTCCCTATTCCGGTGATGTCTTCATTTATCATGGTATCTCTTTCCTTGCTCTCCTATTCTGTCCTTGTTCCAGCTCAAACCTCCCCCCATCCTTTGCCTTCCATTCCTCCCCTGTCTCATTCCCAGTTTGCTCATGTAGATCTCATTTATTTCTCAGAAGGTCGTTCTTATCTCTGGGGATTGAACTCACATCATTAGACTTGGTAGAAAACACTTTTCCCTACTGAGGCATCTGGCTAATCCTTTACTGATATTTGAACCAATGATGCTGTATTTTCAACATAATTTAATTAATCAGTGCCTTTCTCCACAAGGCTTCTATATTCTGTGTTACTACTTTTGTCTTTTTTTTTAATAGAAAAAATATCTCAGTTTGGTTCCATTGGTCCTCATGTTGTTTTTTATGCCAGTACCAAGCTGTTTTTATTATGGTAGCTCCATAGTAGAGCTTGAGGTCAGGGATCATGATGCCTCCAGAGGTTGTTTTATTGTACAGGATTCTTTTGGCTATCCTGGGTTTTTTGTTTTTCCATATGAAGTTGAGTATTGTTCTTTCAGATCTGTGAAGAATTGTGTTGGAATTTTGATGGGGATTACATTGACTCTGTAGATTGCTTTTGGTAAGATTGCCATTTTCACTATGTTAATCCTGCCTATCTATGAGCATGGGAGATCTTTCCATTTTCTGACATCTTCTTCAATTTCTCTCGTCAGGGACTTAATGTTCTTATCGTACAGGTCCTTCACTTGCTTAGTTAGAGTTACCCCAAGGTCACTTTGCTCAGCCTTGGTGTAGGGAGGAAGGGACTGGACCAGCCTCAGCTGAGTCTACCAGGCTGGACTGACTCCCCAGAGGAGACCTTGCCTTGGAGGAGGTGGGAATGGGGGGTTGGATTGGGAGGAGGGAGGACAGGGGAATCTGTGGCTGATATGTGAAATTAAGTTAATTATAATATAAAAATATTTTTTTTAAAAAGAAAAATATCTCCACTTTACTTCACAATATCTCCACTTTACTTCACTTGGAGCTTGTGGCAAGTTAGTTTTCAAAAGTTTTAACAATACTACCTTTGATTGTATAAGTATAAGACTAACTCAGAACCATAAGAAAATCTCATTAAAAACATAAACTCCACTTACAGTCAGGGAAATCTGAACTTGTAGAGGTCTGGGGAATCTGTAGTTTATCAGCTATTTTCTGTGATTTTTATAGACTCTTAACTCCTGCATTGCAGACAGGGAAGTACTATCTATTTTCTATTTTCACACACACATGCACACACACACACACACACACACACACACACACACACACACACACACGCGCACACACAATCTGTCTTATAGAGCTTATCTATAAACATGAGAGTAGCAATTGATTTCAAATTACCGAGAACAGTGAAAGGTATTCACTATAAAATTTTTGAGTTTCTACTTTGAATTTTTACTTATTTTCATGTCTCTATTACAGTCTGTATTCTGCTTCTTAAAAAAAGAGAATAGATGGCACATAAATGAAATTGTGAATAAATATTCTAGTACTCTGGTAGAAATTAAATAGACAGATGCAAAGAAAACCAAGGAAAGTAGAAAACAAGAAAGGTGCTATACAAGGTACCAAAGGGGAGGGAATCACTAGTATATAACCATGACCATGCAATAATGACACCATAATCTTGGGGAAAACCAACAGTTGTCTAATTGGATTTAAGCCCCACTCAATGGTAGGGAATTCATGCCTGGTGCTGTAAACCGAGCTTATAAGTTCACAGAACTTAGAGGCGAACCCACTACTTCCATTTCCTAAACCAATATAGTTTCTAACTGCACCCTAAATACTTTTGCTTATACACATGAGTAAGTGCATCTCTTGTTCATCGTCAGATAAGCTTCTTTTTGCAGGAGATGGAGGCTTCTACAGAGATCAGTAACTTATAAAAATGAGAAGTGACTGTGGGGTGCACAGACCCAATTAATAATACATCTATAATCCAATGCCTATACCTAAGTCTCAGGGAAAATCATGGAAGTGGAAGCAGAAAGATTTTAAGAGCAGGAAGCCCAATATCAAGCAGTAAACTTTAAATACATGCACATAGGAATAACATTGTGTGTGTGTGTGTGTGTGTGTGTGTGTGTGTGTGTGTGTGTGTGTTTATCTGTGCATGAAATGATACTGATAATGATACTGATAGAAGAGGCTGTGGAATTGAGAGGAATGGGGTGAGTACAGGAAGAGTTGGAGTAGGGAGAAGGCATAGAAATGATGTGAATATAGTATTCAAATAGGAAATTCTCAAAAAAATAGAACACTTTATATTAAAGACATTCATTCCCATCGGAGGGGTAGTAGAAAGTGTTTATGACCAAGGTAAGTTATATATATACGAGACTCAAATAATAAATAAAATATTATTAAAATTATGTCTATTCATGAAGAGGCCCAAAGATAAAAATACATGCACACAGTCCTACTGGTGTATAACTTTAATCCCAGTGCTGAGAAGACAGAGCAGGTGAATCTCTGTGAGCTCCTGGCCAGACAAGACTATATAGAGATACACATACATATAATATGGGTATTAAATAATCTATATTGAGGAGAGAAAAATTTTTCTAAATATGAAATTTATTTTTAATGCCTCAAATTAATTTTTGAATACAGTAAAGTTAATATTTAAAGTTTATGAAATCTCAGTTAAAATGGAATAATGAAAGCAAACTAGATTGCTCTGTAGATAAATGTGCTTGCTGCCAAGTCTTATGACCTGAGTTCAATCCCTGAAACCCACATGGTAGAGAGAACTGATTCTGGCAAATTATCCTCTGATCTGCATAGGCATACTATGGTTCCTGTACTCACTCCCCAAGAAATAATATAAATGTTAAGAAAAGAAATTAAAGAATGAGATGAATTTGCTTTAAAAGCAGCATCTCATAGCCATGGCCGATTCACCTGCTTTAGGGTGGTTCATGGCATTTAGAATATTTTAATAATTTGTGTTTTGAAAGTGAGTCTCTCTGCTTCCACATATTATATGAATAGATATGGGTAGCTTCTGTTTTGCATTATTTTATCAAATATTATTTTTATAGTGAATACTCTTGGAAATTAAAAATGGTGTCTTCTGAGGTGAAGAAGATGAAATTTCTTATCTAAGAAAAATGAAGATAATGTCTCCTTTTCAGGAAAAAGTTTGAGTATAATTACTTTGTAGTCCACTAAAAATACTTCAACTACCTACCAAAACCATTTTGTGCCTAGCATCTGTTTAGGCTATCCCCCACATCACTTCCAGGAGACTCAGGAAACATGGGAAGCTGATGTGAGCATGTGACTCATGCTGTGGCTTTGTTGTGAGTAATGAAGTCCTTTGCTGACTTAGGCATCTTGTGTCTTCTGCCAAGAGCTATGAAATGATAATGATTCTCTTGTTAGATTGGGAGTGGAGAAAAACCTCAGGCCTTCTGCAATTGACACTGTTTCTTCACTACTTGCACATACATAAAGAACCAAAGCACATAGTTTTTGTTTCTTCTCTGTGTATTTCACAGCGCAGTTTTTATCACAGTTTTTAAGTACCTGCCCTATTGACAATACTACTTCAATAAGCATTTGCTGTGTCCTAACCTTCTATCAGATGTTTTGCAAGGTTATACAAATCTGATGGTAAATCAGACATGGTTCTTGGTCTCAGAATCCATCTAGTAAATAGAGGAGGCAGACGTATAAACACATGTAACACATAAGTAATGTTTGTTATAGAATGTGTCTGATGACAAGATTGAACAGAGACTCAGTGAACACAGGGAAGAGCAGCTTTCTTGGTGCTGTGAGAGGTCAGGAGAGAATTCTTGATGGAGATGGCCATTGAATGCAGTTGTGAATAGACAGTGTTTAAATGATGCCAAGTGTGAGGAACTTTTCAGATATAAGACAACATGAGCAAATATAGAGTTTGACAAAGTACAATGTGCCATCAAGAGACTACACAAACTGCCATCACTACTATGTCACATTCTTTGTGTGGAGTTGGAGGAAGAGGAAGCTGACACATGCTTTATGGATAACCCAGGCAGCTCAACTTTATCCTATATGCTTACCACCTCTATACTTCTTTTGATATGTACTTATTTGGTAAAATTTTTTAAGTAGTCACCTTAACAGATGTATTTATATTTACAATTCTCACATGTTATATTGTCTCTGTATCTAGTAAATATCAGTAATTTGTTTTACTGTCAGCTGAAATGAAAAGCTATTTCTAATGTTTTATTTTACACTCATAGTTGATGTATGTATGTATGTATGTATGGTTCACATGTAACTTGCTATTAGCTATGGTATTTGTGGGCTTTAAAGGCTAAAGGGAAGAAATCAGATTTGCCTTTTCACATGCTCCTTCTGCCCACAACACTTCAAGTTGAGATCAAGGGGATCAGTGAAAGGTGGAGGAGAAACCAAGATATTGAAATGGATCAGATGTGCTCAAGTGAAGGTCCTTCTCCGTGAAGTTCTGGAGGTTAAGTGGAGGGATTTATTTGAGAGCCATTTAGTTAGGAGAGCTTCATTATATTATAATTTCTAACCTACTTCTTAAAAAATTATATACACTTTGAAAGTCTGAACTGTGTCAGTTACTTAGCTTATGTGTTAATTACAATTATATTATAATTATATATAATTTGTGTGAATTATGTAATTATACTTAACTATATAATCATAAAAATATCAAAATAACTATAAAATTATTAATTCATACAGATTTGTTCATGTGATAAGCAAATGTGTAAATAAATACAGCTCCAATTTCCTTGCAATTATAAAAGTAAATCTTGCTTCAAAACAAGAGTCATAAGTGGCCCATATTCTTAGGATGTTTTTGGAAAATTTCTCATAGCTATTTTTATAAATATAAAGCAGTATGTATTTTAAAGTTACATAGAATATGAATTGCATTGTATTAAATAAGTATTGTGTTCAAATAAATCTTTAAGACAAAATTAACTTTTGAGATTTTTGTTGTTGTTGTTTATTGTTTTTTTTTTTTTTTTGAGACAGGGTTTCTCTGTGTAGCTTTGCACCTTTCCTGGATCTTGCTCTGTAGACCAGGCTCGCCTTGAACTCAAAAAGATCCACCAACCTCTGCCTCCCTAGTGCTGGGATTACAGGCGTGTGCCACCACCATCCAGCTCAACTTTTGAGATTTCTAAGAGTACTGGCATTATTGGGCAGAAGTCATCAGAAGTTAAGTTGAAGATATGATCTGTTACATTAAACACTAGGAATTTCTAACCTATAGCAATGTGAGATGTACTTCATAACTGAAGAACAACATTTTCGAAGTATGGGAAAGAGCTAACTATGCTCCCATTTAGCAAGAGCAAAGTCATAGAAATAAGAAACATGAAATAATTTGTGAATCATGTATAAATAGTTCCTGATTGCTGTGTCTTCTGTTCAAAGTTTGGGCTATACTCAACATGTCTGGCTGTAAAAAAAAAAAAAAAAAATCCTTAAAACTCTATATGTTAAAAAAAAAAAAACCTTCAATATATGTGCAACCCAATTTCCCTTGAGAGGATTTATTATGGGAGATATTCCCAACAAGTCTCAAGCATCCCACAGGTTTTAAACTGCAACTGAAAAGCTCTGGAGTTTAAAGCAGCTGTCAGGGTTATATTGGCATATTTAAAATTCTTGGGCAATACTGGTAAAATCCAAAACCTTCTTCAGCTCTGCCTTCTGTGGTAGTATTCATCACTTATAAAAAAGAGTCCCAACCTTTCTTTTATATGCTGTAAGTAGTCAGAGTTCGTGGTCAAAAGAGATTGCTCCTGGAATAACCATGGGTGGACTTTGGATAGCCATAGAATTGCATTGATGTGTTTATTTATTTGTGCATTTAACATATAGCTTTACCCATCTCCAGGAAGCGACGCATGGGCTGGGGGTTCGGTTTTGATGAATGAGGTGTGGTACGCAGATGGAGAAAAGGTAAATATCTCCCTCAAACAGAGCTCAGTGGTTCATAAATTATTTATAAAACGCCTCTGTGTGCTGTTGCAGTGGTCAGAGCCAGTTTCTAAGACAGAGACAAGAGCTCTTTAATCACATCCTTTCCTGCTACAGGACAATTGGCATCTAGCAGAGAGCTATAAAACCAAGAACTGGATAGGTGTTGTGACTGGAAATGGCAATCTAGATTAAAATAGGAGTTGCTTATCACTTCCTGACCTTGAGAGAGGACTGACAGTTTCATGAAACTGGGTCATAGTGACCACGATATCCTAAATGTATCTAGTATGTTATCCACTAAGTCCTGAAAATCATCTCAATCTATTATTAGTATTTTATATATCTCCATAACGAGTATGGATGAGCACACACTGTCTCTTCTCTATTCAGGAAAGTATCACCACCTCCCTGAGACAAATAAGTTTGCTTGTACGTGTGTATAGACATGTGAAAACAGAAGGGAGAAAAAGGAGGGTGGGAAAGGTGTCAAAATGGAGGGGGACGGGAGACAAGAGTTTAAAAGGAAAGAAAGAAGCACGCATTTTGTCATATGCAGATTCTAGACTTAAATGTATACAGATATACATGTGCATACACACATAGGTATGTACATATGTTTGTAAGCATATGACATGGAAACAGAAGAGGGGACTTTTTAGAAGGAGGAAGGAGGCCATGGCAGTTGGAAGGAGAAACAAGGGAGGGCAACGAGTAGGTAAATAGGAGTGAAGTCCTATTGCACACATGTGCACATTGTTAAAATGAAATCTATTCTTTTGGTACACTAAATAAAAAGTAATAAAAGTTTAAAGATCTTAACATGCATCTTTAAAAATACAGTGCTAGGCCACACTATGGCAACATCCCTTTTAATTAAAAAATACATTTAACAGCCATTGGTTCACAGTTCATGCTGGATAAGTGGGACAGTTGATTAGCTTGAACTGTTTGGGAGGCACCCAGGCAGTGGAGCCAGACCTGTCCTTGGTGAATGGGCTGGCTTTTTGGAGCCTAGGGCCTATGCTGGGACACTTGGCTCAGCCTGGGTGAAGGGAGGAGGGGACTAGACTTGCCTCTACTGAGTCTACCAGACTGGACTGACTCCCCAGGGGAGACCTTGCCTTGGAGGAGGTGGGAATGGGGGGTGGATTGGGAGGGAGGGATGGGGGATGGGAGGAGGGAATCCGTGGCTGATATGTGAAATTAAGTTAAATATATATATATAGTCAACAATTACACTGTCATTGGGTAATGGGCCAAGACTGAAAAACTTGCTAGTATCTAAATGTTTTCTTATGGAAATAATAAGGTAGCTCTAAATAACAAAAATTGTTACTTAACTTACATGATATTGACAACTAGTCTCTATATAAAACCAGTTTAGTTATATGTGTAGTCATGTTGTAGTTGACACAATATTTAGGCTTTTAAATAGTATATGTAGGAAAGGAAACATGTCCTTCTTTGTTAACAGGATCTGATTTAATGGCTAAAATGGTTGACAGTAAGTTGTTAATACCAGTGAAAAATTTTGGGCAATATATTTTAACCCATGCTTAGGTTTGATCTTCTGTGGTAGGTATGGAGGTCAGTGGACCGCCTCAGTGTGGGTCCTCATTTTACATGTTGTTTGAGACAAAGTCTTTTCGTTTGTCTGCAGCTGTGCCAGGTTATCCATCCCACAAGCTCCTGCCTCTGCTTCATCTCGCCCAATAGAAGACAATGACGCTGTGGAGCCCAGCTTTGGATCTGGACATGGGAACTCAACTCACTGCTTGTGTGACAAACACTTTCACTCACCTAACCGTTTCCCCAGCCCTAGCCTCTACCATGAAAGGATCATTTGAATGGAAGCATACACAACCATTTAATCAATAATCACATATGGTTTAATAGTTACAACAACCCTCTAAAGTAAAGTTATTAACTCTGCAATCTCTACCCAAGGGAAAGCTTAAAATTTCCTTCCACTAAAATATTAACAAGGAGCTGAAATTCCTATGATTTGATGGCATATAATCATTTTCATATATAGCAGTGAGTTGTGGGCTGTGGGTAATGAGCAGGGGGTAAGATTGCCTTTCCTGTGGAGACTCTGAATTTCATGGACACATCAATAGGAGGGTTTGGATAATGCCTCCTGCAGGAAAATCCTCTGGTATTGGAAGCCCCAAACACAGTAAGAGCTGGAGGGCTGCCCAGGGCAAAAGACAGCCTGTGGTATATGAGATGGATAAAATGTAATAACTTCCTCAGTTCCTTCAGGACAGACATCTCATCTGTTTGTTCCAGGTATAGCTTACTTCCTGGCATTTATGTGACTCCCAATAAATGTTTCTTAAATAGTTAAATGATTGAAAAGCAACTTTCATGTTATTCATGAAAAGCATGCTAATGATGAAGCATCTTAAATCATATTTTCACTGACATTTTTCAGTGAATAATTTAGCATTTATGCTTAAAAACATGTATTTGTAATTCACTGACTTTTGATACATAGTTTAATCTTCAATTTTAATTTAAGTATTTAGACTAGGTTTGAGCTTGTGATGCACACCCCTCATCCTAGCTACTCAGAGGCTGAGACAGAAGGACCAAATGTTCAAGGCCCCCCTGGACGACACAGTGACTTCAAAGCTAATTTGAGCAATTTAATGAGACCCTATCTCAAGATTTTATAAAGGTCTGGGGATATACCTCATCAATAGAATGTTTGATAAGCATTTACAAAGCCCAGGGTTCAATATTATTTTAATAATAAAATAAAATAAAAATATAAATTTGAGGTCGACACAACCTTCCCGCCCCAAAGCTTAACCCACCTGTCTAAGTGACTTTCAGTCCCTGTGGGTGATTCTGACTGCTCTTTTTTGCCACCTATGTGTATCTGGAGACATTTTCGGTTGTCGTGACTTTTGAGGGAAAGGTGACACATAGAGGACAATTGGCAAGGATGCCGACATACATCCTGCAGAGTGCACAGGGAACCACAATGATGAAGAGTTAGCCATTTACAATAGACACTATACTAGTTTCCTAGGAAAGCTATTACAAATTCCCACCAGGCAGAGGAACTGAAATAGCATCAATTTATTAGCTTAGAGTTCTGGAAGCCAAAGTCCAGTCTAAGGTGCTAGAAGGGCCAAGGATGATCCCGTAGAGGGGGCAGGGGTTTCAGAAGCAATTTTACTCAGGGTTTCTTTCAGTTTCTGGAAGAAGTAGCAATATTCGGCTTGAGATCACATGACTACAATCTCCCCTTTGGTCTTCCTATGGCCACATCTGTCTTCTCTCATGATGTAGGCCTCGTTGGCCGGAAACTCACCATATAGTGCAGGCTGGCTTTCAACTCACAGAGATCCACTGACCTCTGCCTCTCCACAATTGCCCTGCTTATCAAGTATTTTAAAAAGACTTTAAAAGTCATTTACTTATGTGCATGAGTGCATGCATAATTTAGTATGTGCACATGGGGTGCCAGTGGAGGCCAAAAAATGGCATTGTATCTTCTTGAGTTAGTATTACATGTAGTTGTGAGCTACCCAATATGTGTGTTGGGAACGCAGTACTCTATAATAAGAGTAGCAAAGATCTTAACTGCTGAGCCATTCCCCTCACCCCATAGACTTTTAAAAAATATGTAGTTATTTATACTGTAGTTCCTTTTAATTACCCAATAGCTATTTCTTTTTTCCTGAATATTATAAGAAAAAGTTCTGAAAAAAATACTTTATTTTTTCAAATTTCACTTTACTCTGTCCTGTCTACATTGGCTCTTGTTTTATTTGAGGCGTACGATCTCTCTGCAGCTGAGACTGGTCTCCGACTCTTAGCACTCCTTCCTCAGCCTCCCCAGCACTGGGATTATAGGTTATGCCAACACATCCCGTTCTCTTGCTGCATTTTAACGAAGGACTGTTGCTTTTGTTTATAGTTGTGTTTTGCTGCAGTTTCGTGGAACCTGGAGACATTTTGTGGTTGAACGGATCTTTCTATGAATTTCAAGTGTTGAAATAAAAAGGAGCGTTCTGTACTTTTAAGATTACAGCTTGGTGTCTCTCAGTTAGAAAGAGTAGATTAGATATGTCAGGTTTTTTACATGATTACCCATTTTCCTTCCCTTGGCACTGGCTGATGAGTGTGACTTAACTTCTCTAGATACTAATGTGTATGTTACTTATGCAGACAGTGTCTGTGCTTTGTGTTAGAAGATAAAATCTGTGTTATCTATCAGTTTCTAAACCTGAAAACTGGAATGTGCTTCACCGTGAACCATACACTCGTCTTTCCTTTGACAGCCTTTCCTCACACTACACTTTTTTTTTTTCTTTCCCAGTTCTTCAATCTAGGAACTCAGTGATGGTACAGGAACCACTCACCCTCCTTACAAGTCCCATTAGAGCTGTGCTTTTAACGTGTACAGCCCACACGCCTCAATTTGGCGTACTGAGGCTCTGGGCTGCACCTTTTCCTACCTTTCCAACATTTGGTTTACTGATGTTTGTCCAGTAGTGTATGTTCTGAGAAGTTCCTATAGAAACAATGTTCCCTTATCTTTGTATACTCTAAATCAGTTTGTAATGCCTTTCTCCTTGAATTAAAGCGTGATTTCATATAAAATCCCTGCATTGCATTTTCTTGCTGCAGAATTTTACGGGTGACATTTCTCCTAGGGTTGAGTACTCCTGGATCACTGACCTTGTGATTATAGGTTCAACTTGACCACAGACCCACAGGACACAGAGAGGCTTTTATCCATGGCACATTGGCACATTGTAGCTGTGCAGAAAGAGGTGGAAATCGATTGAGGACCTTTAACTGTAAACGAATTTCTAAACATTAAATAAGAAATACAGAGCCAAATACAGGGGTGCAAGCCGTAGAGATCAGAGCAATAGTGATAGCCACCAAACTAACCTTAGCTCACCATACCACTGTCGCTTCCCAAGAGAACCAAACCAGCTTCTTCCTGTCTAACATGCACCTTTATTGCCTTGCTCCAGGACTTAGTCCCTCTGTCTGTCTGACATAGCAGTGAGAGCAAAGAGCCCTGAGCTCAGGCAGAGTGGGATTATTTTTTATCACAGAAGAAGTTGGGGTGAGGGGATTTCCAAGGTTCAGGGCCCTGATTGGCTGACAATTGTCTAGGGTGTCTGTAAAACAAAAATAGGTGTGTGCTAGACTCAAGGACATCTGGCCACCTTATCTAATGATTGAAATGTTTGGGGTGTCAGGTACTTCCTCATCCCTGGGTGGATTCCTGGGTGGTATCAGCTTAAGGCTTTTCCTGGATCTCAGTGTTGCCTGCCAGTAAACCTGTCACAGAAGCTGTGTCTAGGCCCCCAAACCTGTCATGGCTGCTGTATGGTCAAGCTGTTTTGGGGCCCCTCCACATTTACCCAAGAGGATTAGAAAATATACCTCTGGAAGTGTCTGGGAGTGTCTTTCCAGACACCATTAAATCAGGAGGGCTCTGAGCTTGTGAGCAATTTCACCCCATGCTGGGTTAGAAATTTGAATACTCTTTTAGAGATAGATGGCTGACTTAGTGACTGTTTTATTGCTGGGAAGAGACACCATGACCATTGACAACTCTTGTAAAGGAGAACGTTTAATTGGTGATGGCTTACGGTTTCAGAGGTTTGGTCCATTATCTTCAGGACAGGAAGCATGGCAGTATGCAGGGTGACATGGTGCTGAAGAGGAGTTAAGAGCTGTATTTTGTTGATTTTTATTTTTTAATCTTTTGGCTCTTTTGGGGGCCTGCCACCCAGCTCTCAAACAAATCACACTTGGAGACTTACTATCACTTATGAATGCCCAGCTTTAGCTTGGCTTATTTCTGGCCAGCTTTTCTTAACTTAAATTATCCCATCTAACTTTTGCCTCTGGGCTTTTTCCATTTCTTGCTTCTGTATATGTTACTTTCCCTCTTATTTCATGGCTGGCTGTGTGGCTGTGTGGCTAGTCCTTAGCATCCTCCTCTCTTTGTACTCTTGTTCTTCCCATATTTCTCCTTCTATATAATCTCTCTGCCTGCCAGCCTCGTCTATCCTTTCTCCTGACTAGCTATTAGCCGTTCAGCTCTTTACTAGTGTTGGTTAAGCGGCAGTGCTTGTGGCTGGCCACCGTCCACAGCTGGTGACATAATTAAGGACATAGTCCTTACAATTAGACCATCAAGTGTTTTAGACAGGCAAAGCAACACAAACATTCCACAGTATAAACAAATGTAACACTTCTTAATATAACATTACATGACAGTTCTAAATCCAGATTACCAGGCAGCAGGAGAGAATGCCACACTAGGCCTGGCTTGAACTCATAGCCCACTCCTAGTGATACACTTCCTCCAACAAGGCCACACCCACTCCAACAAGTATACACTTCCTAATAGTGCCACTCCCTATCAGCCAAGCACTCAAACACATGAGTCTATGGGAGCCATTCATATCCAAACCACCACAACGGCTTAGTCTTTAAGATCACTGTGTCAGAGGAAAGGGGTTTCCTGGGGACCCAACACTTTCTCCTGGTCTCTGTGTGCATGAAGCAGGTAAACACATAAAAGTAAAACACATAAATCTTAAAAAAAAAAAAAAGATTAAAAAAAATAGACTATTGGAACGCAGTGGAACTGTTGGAAGTGGGGCCCTGTTGGAGGAAGTAGGTCTCTGGGGGCATGTCCTATGTTTTGCACTTCCCTTTCATTTACTGTTCCGCTGTTTCCTGCTTGCCAGCATCTGGGGTAAATCTCTCCCCTTTAAGATGAACTGAAACCTCATTCCAGTTTCCTCAGCCATCTGACCACAGCAATGATGAAATCTACACAGGCATTTCTTGGTTTTCTCATCTTTTCTTCACACTCACCTCTTCTTTCCCTTGAATCTTATAGTGCAGAAGTTGTTTTCTTATGTTCTGTTCTTTTGTGCTATTGTTAATCAGTGATGATGTATTTGATTATATCCAATAGGGCATGGTCATGGATACTTGTTACTCAACCATTTGAAAGGCGGGGGCAGCAGGATTAAAAGGGCAACTCAGATACATAGGCAAATTCTACTTAAAAAAAAGAAGGAAGGAAAGAAGGGAGGGAGGAAGGAAGAAAGGAAGGAAGGAAAAAAGTAAGCAAAAAAAAATACACAATGTCTGGTTGCCCAATGGTCACATACTTCCTTGAACTTTCTAACTATTTGTTTTCTGCTGCTGTACTTTTCCTTGTATGTTTAATATGCTGCTTGTAATTGAATCTAGCTCATTTTGAATATGGTTCATTTGTCCTGTGCTAGCTCTTTGCTAAAAGTAGGAGAAGTCGCTTCACTGAGGGGTTGGATGAGTGATTAAAATAGGAAGAGCTATGTCCCAGTAGACAGCCGAACCTTTGCCTCAACCTCTGATGCCTTATGCTTCTGTATTTGATCAGGAGGCAAGTTGGTCCCTCTGGGTCTCTTGCTGCTTCTGGAATAAGCAGCTTCCTCCAAATGGCCTGCATATATGGAATTCCACGGTTAACCTCACCTGCTTCTAGAGTTTAACCCCAGACCAAAGAAAATGTGCAAGTAGTCTCCACTTACCACTTTTGCAAGCACAGAGTGCTAGTTGTATCCTGTGGAGCACCCTCCCACACTCAGAATGGAAGAGAACTGTTTATTGGGCTTTCTACCCTCTGTGGTGTTAACGCCTACGCCTTCCCAGAAGCAGCCCTGCTCAGTGTGCACTGGTCTCATACCCTGGGTGCTGTGTGGCTTTGTGCGTTGTCTCACTCTTGTTTTCAGAAAGGTAGAATTTTCTGTCTCAGATTCTGTGGGCTGTTTTTGGGAAATACTATCTTTACATCATCTTCATCCTGAAAACACAGCTCTTTGTCTTCTCTTCCTGGAATCTCTAGTCTGTTCTCTTTGTTTTTCTCTTTGTGGCTGGGTGGAAACAGAGAGGAGGACATGGTCAGAACTGAGGTTTTCAGAAGTCCTTTAATGTGTCCTGTTTTGTCCTTCATGATTGTCTGTGTATGTATGTGTAAGACATGTAACATACATGTAAAAAGACATGCAAAATTAAGTGGACATGAGTAGGTACATATCTAGAAATACTATGTAAGAACTATATACAGGTGAAGAAATTAAATACAGACAGTTACTGCTTACTGTCCAGTGGTTCAGTTTGATTTTTCTGTATTGTGATAGGGTGAAAGTCTGCTTATACAAATTATGAATTTTCTCTACAGTATTCAAGAGATCACAGAAAATATCCAATACCTTTAGGATAGACTGTTAGATGATTTGTCTCAAGTCTGGGCTAATGTAACTATACCTAGCATTTTTAAGATAGGCTAGCCTATGGTTTGAGGTTTTGTAGGTTACATGTACAAAAAACATTTGCTTTTGAACGGCTAGGGAATGGTTCACTTGGAATAGTATTTGCTGCATAAGCATATGGACATTAATTCAGATCCCTAACACCAATGTAAAATGCTGGGTGTGGCCATGCATACCTGTAATCTAAGTGGCTGGGATGGGCTTGCTGGCAGTCTGTCTAGACAATTGGTAAACTTCAGGTTCAATGAGAAATTCTGTTTGAAAAAAAATAAGGTGGAGGAAGACAACAAATATCAGTCTCCCACATTTACATGCATGCATGTATACATGGTACATAATGTCACAAATACACAAGGCATTTTTGAGTTACAGTATTTAGAATTAGTGATGGATTTGCTAGGATACAACCCCATCAGAACTTGCCAAGAATTTGCATTGTCAACATCTCAGAAATGTCCTAGGTGTCTGTCTGTCTTTCCCTAGTCCCAACATTTCACAGACCCTCCAATCCCTGTATCCCAATAGCAAAAACTTGTCTCCCTTTTGTGTCGTCTGTTTTTAAGTATGTTTACAAGTTTACCACCTACGTTTTCATTACTACAGATGACTGCTCTCCTAATTATCTTTTTCTTGTTTTAGGGCTCCTTGTGTCTTCAAGCAGATTAGAAATAGGCTTGGAAATATCAGTTCTTTCTGCAGCATCCCCCCTTCCTCCTGGGTACCTTTCAGTTTGCTAGATTGATTTTATTCCACCAATATTAAATAATTGTCTGTAATGCCTTTCCTTCCTGCACTGACAATAAAACCTTGGTCCTAGAGAGAGAGAGGCTTTCTTCTATCACTCACATAGAGAACAGTGTCCCAGAAGTCCCGCTTTTCATGTCATGGTCAACTAATCCACCAGGGTCTTTCGAAAATAGAAGGAAAATTAAAATGAGATCTCTTCTCAAAACCTCAGCCAGGAGGCCATTATGGCCAGAGGACTTCTACAACACTTGAGCTGCTGCCTGGAATGCGAGAGTTTTCTCTATCATTGGGTCACAAGGTCTTGAAAGGACCTGAAGGCCAACATTGTGACAAGGCTTGACATTCTTTTCAAGAGTTATCAAGCTGCTGCTTATATGCATTTTTAGGTTTTTGACATATCTTTTTCTTTATTTTCATGTCATGGAGACACTGTCCCTTCCCAATATTCCTTTGCTCATCTAGACTTCCCTCTTTTCCTGTCTTATTTGGTAAAAGGTGAACTATTTATAAGATCCGAAGAGCAACTGAGTGAGCTCAGAATCTCTTACATTTTGAGATTTACCCATGACCAGGAGGCTCTTCTTTCTTTCTGAAGCTTGTGTTCTGCTGGTCCAATTTATTGCTTCCAATTAATGAACTCTAATTCTAAAGCCATGGACCCCTGAGGTGCTGGCCAGCAGCCCTTCCTGTCCCACTGTTACCTTCCATTCTGTCTGTTCAACTTTTTGTTATGGGGACATCTCAGGCAAGGTTATTAACCTCACATCATGTTTCCTTCTCCCTGCATTTGAACCCATTTTGTCCAGTGTGGGTGATTCAAAGGTAAATTGTTTCAGCCATAAATCCCAACTTCTTACTGAACACTCTGTAATCTGCTTCGTGCAATCAGCAGTCCTTTCCCGAGGCCCTTTCACAGCCGTGAGTATTAGAGCAAATACTTCTGCAGTGTTCCCAGGCTCTCAAAGCCCTTGGACACGAACTTCAGTGAGATCAGCAGCAGAAGTTATTTTCTTTTCTCTGTTCAAATGCTTTCAAGTTTCCTAATTAAATGGTGTGACTGAAGGCACAACACCTCTTCCCTACCCTGCCTTCTAAATGTTTGGTTGTGTATTTTAGGTTGAAATGATGTCTTTTTATCTGACTGTGGTTCTTCCACTCCAAGCATCCTTTCCTGGGGATCCTCTTAAGAGACACTTTGCTTTAGAAAGAGCAGGTGGCTCTGGGCATCAACACGGGCCTGACTCTTGCCAGTTGACCAGTTTTAGGATACTAGTAAACTTCCTTCTTGTCCTTAACTCTAAGACAGGGTTTCTGTCTGCAAGAGTCCTCAAAAGAAATGACTAAGGGATTTGTTTAAAAATTTTGAAGACGAACTTTTCTGTAAAGGAGGATCCCTTTCATTGTATGTTTAGATGTTACTGCCTGCCAGAACATGCTAGGGTTGTGTGCTCTGTAATTCAGTTTTGCCCCTATACATTTGAATTGATAAAACATTTCCAGGAGATGAGAAAAGATTTCTCAAAGTGAAATTAGTCTGGATTATGTATTTTTACAACTGTTTTGTCTCTTAAGAAAACTTAGAAGTATTGGCAAGTGTAGGGAGAGTTTTCCTGCCTGGCCCACAGTCAGGACAAATCTCTCTCACTTGCCAGGCCCATAGACACTCAGAACCAACCAAGTAAACACACAGAAACTTACATTGTTTAGAAACTATATAGCCATGGCAGGCTTCTTGTTATCTAGTTCTTCTATCTTAAATTAACACATTTCTATTAATCTACACTTTGCCACTTGGTTCGTGGCTTACCTGTACCTTTACATCTTCATTGTCATGGCGGTGGCTGGCAGCGTCTCTTTGCCCCAGCCTTCCACTTCCAAGAAGTCTCTTCTCTCTTGTCCCACCTATACTTCCTGCCTGGCCACTGGCCAATCAAAATTTTATTTACACAGAGCGATATCCACAGCAAGCAAGGTTGATCAGTTAGTAATGGCACCTGTCACCAACCCTGATAACATGAGTTCCATTCTGGGACCCCACATGGTGAAAGAAGACATGTGACTCTTCAGAGTTGTCCCCCTGACCTCCACATATGTGCTTCAGCATGCACCCACAAATAAATAAGTAAAAATGTGACATTTTATGAAAAGAAAGAAAGTAAACATTATATATAATATATAAACATTTTCTCTATTTATCTATATCTATCTATCTATCTATCTATATCTATCTATCTATCTATATATATATAAAATTTGAAAATAAATTCATTTACTCTTCCCCTTAGGTGTACATACATTAGTGAGGGTAACCTCGAAAGTGAGATATGTGTGGTTTCCAAGAACAACATAAGAAGGAAGCAGAGAAATTCAGCAGAAATCAGGAATGACTATTCATCTATTCCCTAGTACTTCAAGGCATCAACACTTGAAGTTTTCAAGTAGTTCAGTTAGTGCTGAATATCAGATCATGACCACCAATTGGGTCATATTCCACTACAAAGTGTATCTTTTTTTTCCAGGTTTAGGAGGCCAAGTGATGTCTTAAAATCCCCAGAGAGAGTGTGATGGAATTAAAGATCATCTTTTTCTCATAGGAATCATCAAAACTCTTATCAAATTTGAGGAGTGAACAGTCAATATGAAAACAGTTTGTGGGAGTACTAGGTAGATAGACAAGTCGGGAAAGTGTCAGCTGTGGAAACTGGAAGAACTTAGTTTAGATTCCCAGTATTCACAAAGGTTGAATGCAGTGGTACACATCTGTAACTCCAGTCCTGAGTGGTTAGAGATTGATGGATCCCAGATGACAGATTCTACGTCAAATCTAAGGTACCATATTATAGAGGAAGAGACCTTTGGTTTCCACACTCCATATACATGTATCCACACAAGTACATGTGCACCCTGTAAACACATGCATAGTATAACACACACAAACACACACACACACACACACACACACACACACACACACACACACACAGAGTAGTGGCAGAGATTGTGTGTGTGTGTGTGTGTGTGTGTGTGAGAGAGAGAGAGAGAGAGAGAGAGAGAGATGAGTTTTAAACACAATATAAGACATTTTCCAGATATGTCTTTATTTCTGAATTTTTTTTGTTTCTTGAGTAGCTCTATAATGTGATGTATGCCTGTAATCCAGGCAATCAACTAAGATTGTAGGTTTAGATGGGAGGATTGAATGTTCCCCAGAAGCCTAGGCTGTGTAGCAAGTTCCAGGCCAACTCAGGTTAAATACTAAGTTGTGAGTCAGCCTGGGCTAATAGCAAATTTCAGACTGGCTTACATTACAAAGTGAGACTCTGTCTCAAAAGCGTCAATTAGTTAGTTAACTAATTAAAAATTTTAAGCAGAGTAGATTAACAATAGAAACGATTATTTCAATATAAAAATATAATCAATCTTTGAGCCATAGTGTCTTTTAAAAAGTTATATTACTATCATTTTTTAATTTTTCAATTTAAATGTGTTTTGACTATATTCTGGAGAGATGGCTCAGCCATTGGAAGGCTAGGCTTGCACCCCAAAATAATATAAGGACCATAGCATTGTTTCTTTTTTTAAAATTTATTTAAATTTTTTTCATTTTACATACCAATCCCAGTTCCCCCTCCCTCTTCTCCTCCCCCTCCAGCCCCCTCAATCCCACGCCCATCCACTTGTCAGAGAGAGTAAGGCACCCTCTTGCTGGCTTCTGTGAGCGGTGCTGAGAATCTTCTAAAAATTTTTCCTCAGTCTACACCAACTTCTCTGAGATAACTCTGTTTTTCACATTTCCTTCCACTGTGCCACTATTTGCTTCCCTGTCTTCTTCAGAAGAGCTGGCTACATCTTGGGTACACTGGAAGATTTATTGTCTTTGAAGTGCCAGTTATTCTCGGCTGCCCACACTCATTCATCAGTGTGACTCACTGACTGAGGTGCTATCTGCAACGTGTGCATCTATCTGATAGGCTGTGGCTAAAGTCCATCCATTATTTCTAGACTCTAGCTTCCCTTTACTGTCCCAGATTAATCATGCTGGTAAATATCTGAGGAGTGTTTAGCCTTGAGGGGTTCTCTAAGGGAAGGATCCAAATGAGCTTGAATGATAAACTCAATAATTCAGACTCAAATCTCTGAAAGCATTAGGTATAATCCACAACTCTCAGGCATTACAGAACTGTATGTTTTAAACAGACAAGTTTACATACTTGGATGGTATCCTTAAATCATGAAAAGCCAAAACAGAACTCCTGGTATTCAATGTACCCCTCAGAATAAAAGGCCATGTTTACATAGATATAATTCACCTCAGTCACTTATGGTTCATTGATTCTGACATCCAATTAAATTGATCAGCTCCACTGATCACTAAAGCAATTGTTGGCCAAACATTACTAGAAAAATAAGCTTGGATTAAATTTTTTATTTATTTTATGGTTTCCACCCAAAATTGGGACCAAATAAGAAATTTGTTTTGAAGTAGAAATTACATACAATTCTGCATCATAATTTATATTGATGTATTAACCACTGTGTGTTTGCTTTTCTCTTTTGCTTGTCCCTATCATATCAATTTCACGAACTTTTCCATGTCTATATGTGATTAATTGTTACTAGTGTTTTCTTTCAACAAATTCTGCCACTGTATTTAATTGTCTTTATGAAAAGAAAAAAATGCCAATTTTCAATACTTCAATGATTTGTTAAAAATCAATCTTTGTTCAATCATACATTGCTTGAAAATACCATAATACATAACTTAGAAACATTTAATTAAAATAGTTTCAATGATAGATTTTTGGCATGAGTATTTCAAGATAACAAATCAATATTTTCTCTTAAATTCTAATAGCACATGTAAGGAAAAGTTCTTCAAAACAGTAATAAGATACAAGGGAAAATGTCACTAAAACCACAGATGACTATGTATGCTGGTTGACCTCAAATTGGAAAGATGATAAGGTAATTCAAGTAATTAGGGTATGTAAAAATGGAGAATTTAAACTTTTCTCAAATTAATTATTTCTCAGTATTAATAAAAACCTCAAGTTAATTCACAGACACTTTTGTCTTGTCATTCTTTGAGTGAAGAAAAAAGCTAGAAACAGATTAGGATTTTTAGTCTGTTTGCCCAATGACATTGTTTCACAGCAACTAACATATATTTTAAAATATACTACAAAGTGTTTCAGGGATAATTGTTATTTACGTCTTTATGTGACAGGACAGTGTTCTGTGCTTCTTGTCCAGCTGTCTTTCTTCACTTTCTGATTTGGTAGAGGAGGGGATTTATTAACAGCTCTGTTGGTACAGTAGATATTAATAAATTGCCAGGGGATGGGAAGTTATTTCACTTGGTAAAGTGCTTGCATTGTAAGCCTGTGGACCTGGGTTTGATCCCCAGAACCCATGTAGAAACAACTGGCCAAGAAGTCATCTGCACTTTCAATTCCACTGAGGGAGGCAGAGACAAGCAGGTCCCTGAAGATCATTGGTCAGCCATCTCACCTCTTTGCCAATTTTCAGGTCAGTCAGGGACTTTGTCTCAAAAAATAAGGTGGACAACATCTGAAGAATAATACCTAAGGTTGTCCTCCACACCCATGCATACTCTTGTGCACCAGTGCATACAAATGTGCATGTGAGAACACACACACACACACACACACACACACACACACACACACACACACAATCAGATTAGATTTCAGTTGAATGACATTTTTTTTTTTTACATTTTGTGTATTGCTTTTATCAGTACCGCATAATTCAGTTTCTTTTAAATTTAGACATCCTCTTTATCCAAGGTAAAATCTGAGTCTTCTGTTTGATTTTTGAGACTGAGTCCATGCTACCCTTGAACATGAAATCCTCCACATCCCAGGATGTTGTTATAGGAATGAACTGACACACTTGGCTAAATCGAAACTCTTGAAGACAGAAGTAGAGTTGGAGAGGGTTCTGATCATCTCTCCATGATGGCATCTGCAGAAATATGCACCATTACTTCTGATTCCTTAGTTCCCCATTCTTAGCTGTACCTCACTTTCATAAACTGGGAGTCTCAATTCCACAGGGACTCATATAAGTAAACATTGGGAGAGAGATATTGACCTCAATAGACAACAGTAAAAGTTCTCTAAGCACCCAAACACCAAAAGTTAATTTAAAACTATTCATGTAATGAATGGTGTGATTTCTGGCAGTGGTTGCCTACACTATATTGCAGAACTCCAGTGTAGATTTGGTGTTGAACACAGAGCACATGTACTGTGCACTGTGTAGACCATTGTTACAAGAAGATTCAAGGAGCACTCCAATTCTGGACTGTTGTATGTTTAGATTCCAACATTTTCCCCGAGCATACAAAGTTTTCTGCTTTTACTGAAATGCTTCCGATTTTTGCTTTCCTTTTCCTTTAGAAGTTTATATCACAAACTATCCCATGCTTTCATACACACACACAAATGCACACACACACACCCACACACACACACATACACACACACACACACACCAAATATATAATTAAAACAGGCTAATAAAAATATTTAAAAAATTATAGAAAGAAATAGAAAAACTGAAACTCTTACATAGGGTTCCATTTTTAGCTATCTTTGATCAGAACTGTGTTCACATGTGGTAGCTTGACCACTTCCATTATGTGGCCTTTATAAAAACATATACTTAAGGGAGACCAAAGGAATTTTTGAAATGAGTAAAGCCATGAGACCTAGAGAATGAGAGATTAAGAGGTAAAAAGTTGCACGTTTCACTGACAGATTGACATGCCAACAATAATTGTCTTAGTGGGATTGCAAAAGCTTCAGTGTGTCAGAAGAGAAGAAATAGGACTCAAGCAGAGGATTTCATGAAATTCCATAAGTTGAAATCATTGAAAAATTGAAAAATATGATGCTAAACACTGAAAGGAGGTACTCTAATGTTTGTATGCAAAGAGCTCATACACAGGTCTTCAATCAAGAGTACAAGGGATCTGTCCTAAAGATGTTGAACAGAAGAAGCCTGTCAAATGTTGAGGGTGGTTGCTTAATTTAAATGCAAGGAAGTATATATGGGTCTACTATCTATCACATAGTCTATCTATGTATCTATGTATCTACATATCTATGTATCTATTTATCATCTATCATCTCTGTCTTCATACCAATCATCAATCTATATATTATCTACCCATCGTTTATATATCATCTATTTATCATTGTTTTATCAATCACCTATTGTCAATCAATTATCTATGTATCAATCATCTATCTCTATCTAACATCTATCTATGTACCTATGAGAATCATTTATTCTACCATACATGTCTTGGAATTATTTTATAGACAAAGCTGTCTAATCACAAGCTCTGTTAGCTAAATCCTCACAGACTGAGTCCTGAAGCTAATTTGTAAAGAAGTCTACTTATTGCTAAACCACACGAAGCAAGGTTATATAATAAGATTGTTTATGCCCTGAAAAATGAAGTAGAGTTTTATTGCTGTTTTTGTCTCTCTGTTTGAGACATGGTTTTACTATATATTCCAGGCTGATCTTACATTTTTATTGTCTTGCCTCAGACTTCTGAAGGCTAGAATTTTTAGTATCATTTATAAACTCTATAGCCAGTGGTCCTTCATCATTTGAAATAGAAGACTCAGATTTAGAAAATAAGTAACTATTTTAAAAACACATATAACATTAAAATAACAGAAAATATAGACAGAAGTTAAAGGACTATGGATTCTCTGTTATAGTCTCTTGACCCTCTCAAGTATATTATTTCCTCCATAAATCCCCAAGGGATGGTTATGTTGAGCAGAGATCATGATTTTTTAGATGAGATGTACAGAATTTCAAAATTAGGTTAAATTTTACATTTCATATGCAAAAATGAGATTTGAGAGACTGACAAAACACAACAGATGGGTTGAAGACATGGCTTAGCACTTATAGGACTTGTCATGTAAACATGAGGACCAGAGTTCAGATTCTCAGAAGCCATGTAAATACCAGGTGGATGTGCCAGCCTTCCTGCAATTCAAGTCTTGAAAGCAGAGATAGGAACCCTGGCACAAGTGGCTGGTGAGACTAGCTGTGTGGGAGAGCTCGGGGTTTGATTAAGGCAACCTGCTTCAAAAGAAGATGGAGGAAGAGTCTTGACATAAAACTCAAGCCTCCTTGTGTCCCCCACACATGTGCACTGATACATAAGGAAATCACACATACACACATGTTTGCACACACCACACACACAAACATGTGAAATGAAGAAAAAACATCCCCAAAGATATAAAAATAGTACCTATGAGAGGGAAAGAATGCCTTATATTTATTTGCATGATTTTCATCTGAATGTTTAAAATTACAGGAACAATGAAGTCCATTGCTTTGTGTAGAGAAGTCTTTACCTTGAGGTGTTTACTCCGTGGAACAAAATCTGATGGGGAACTTGGAAAAGCATATCCCCATACATTGGCAGATTGGAGATTAGGAGATAAGAGCCTCTGAGAGGGATGAGATGGAGCCTGCATGGATGCACAGGGGTATGCATCCTCAGGTCCGTACAAAGAAGAGATTGAGGACAGTCCTGTGCATGGAGGGAGCACAAACAGTAGAGGGCACCCATTAGATTACAGATTTGTGAGAATTTCCTCTTTATGTCTCCACCAAATAAAGTGTGCCATAGAGCTAAGGAAGAGGGGATGTATGGATGGCTTGAAAATAACTTCTTTATCATCTTTTACTTCATGTTGTGGACAAGGATACATGCTTTATGCATGATGACTCATTCAATCTTTACAGCATCCTAAATTGGAGAATAATTTTATTTTTTTAATGAGGAGATTGAGGTACAGAGGATGTGAAGGACTTGCCCCAAATCTCATTAGTAAGTTAAGGAGAAGGGTTTCACTTGAAATTCACGGAAATTCCTCAGGCCATGAAGTTCTAGACTGTATAGATTGACTCATCATGCAGTTGATGAAAACCAGAGCTGTACCATCAGCAGTAACAAAGACTCTGCATTATTGTATCAAATCTCAGTTGCAACCAGATTAGCTATACTTACCTGTAAAATACTGTATCATAGATCAAGCCTTATCAGCAGTTTTGAGTTTCAGCTGGAAGTGAACCTTAAAAAATTGTTGTATTAGGAAAACATGAAACTTTTATCTTACAGCAAAATCACTAAGATATTTCATTTTTCTAAAGATGTCTACTTTCTTTTATTCACAAAGATTAGGTCAAGGCTGTGCAAGTCTTCAGAAATGCAACTCGGTTCTGTGGAAACGAGAAAGTGATTCATTCATCTGGGTTTTCATAAATGCTTAGTGTTGTGGTCTAATGCCTAGAAGAATCTAGCCAAATTTTCCATTCACAGAATAATAATCCAAAAAAGGTATGCCATATTAAATCAGCAAGGTTGGGGGACATCTTAGACAGCAAAAGGTAGTGATCAAGTATCTAACCAATTAAACTCTGATAACGCCTTACAAAATATTTTTCTTTTTTGTTTTAAATTAATATTTATTTTACACCCCAAATGTAGTTTCCCTTCACCCTTTTCCTCCCAATCCCTGCCCCCAATCCACTCCTGTTTGTAGTTTTACGGTAACTTGATATGATGATGTTTTGTTGATATCCATGTGAAGCCTGCCCTTTCCCGAATAGAAACCGAGTATATTTTTCTTAATCTTATACATAGGTTTTTAAATTTTCCTGGGTTTGAAATACTTCATAGAGGAATGCTAGTTGTTAAGTATGTAAAAAAAAATATTACGTCTTGCTTTTGTAAAACACACACACACACACACACACACACACACACACACACATAATTATAAACACAATTATTTTCATCTTAGTGAATTTAGAAGTCTAGTATGACATGCATCATATTTTTGTTATATCTAGGCAGTTGGTCACTTCTACCTTCATGCATCCATCACATGTGTTTACCAACTCCAAGGAACAAGGAAGGCATTGATTTTTTTATTATATAAAATGAATGTATATTATGAAATTGAAATAAGTTATGTTTGTTGTAAAATATAATGATTGTTTTCCATTCCAGAAACTGATTAAAGTTTAAAAAAAATATTGCTTTGGGTTTAACTTCAGTTTGCTAAGGGAGGGAGCTTTTACCCAGCAACATTTGAAT
The DNA here is from genome assembly GCF_903995425.1 of Onychomys torridus. Taxonomy (NCBI): domain Eukaryota; kingdom Metazoa; phylum Chordata; class Mammalia; order Rodentia; family Cricetidae; genus Onychomys; species Onychomys torridus. The sequence continues at coordinate 36,510,018 of NC_050459.1, read as the reverse complement.
AGATAGGCTGGCATGGGCAACAGCTGCTCATCACAGGTGATGAAAGTTAAAAATAAAGAAAAGTCAATGAATTGCTTTTTACTACAGGAGAAATTTTTGCTTTATATGCCAACAAAGAGTTGTAATGCCCAAAGCAGTTGAGGACTACATTACTAAACACTTACTTTATCACAACAGAATGCTAATGCCAGTCAGTGCTTGATAACAACAAGCCCTACAATTGCATGAATTTGGACTGCAAGGCAACCAGGCTTTTATATTCATTAGAAAAGTTATTGATTCTGGAAGGTTCCCACTAACAAAACTACACTGTTTTCTCAAGCCTGTTATATGGACACAGACAGCTTATTTGATCAATGGTACTGAGCATGAGGAAAATCACTCATTGCTTCTAATCTCCTCGTGTCTAGGCTGTGCATCGCTATCGGCAGAAACATGAAGAGTACCTGTGGCTCCTATGCTGTGCAGTGTCATTACTGCCATGCGCAGTAGATACGCCTTCTTGGGTTTCAGATAGCTACATATAAAGTTTGTTAATTAAATGATGTTGTTCTGATAAAACAAATTAGGCATGTTTTCTCTAACTTAAATCTAAAATTTTAAAATAATGTGACTAGGTACATAAAAACAAACCACACCTGGCTATTATGTTGTTATGAATCGCCTTCCTTTAATTTGATCACCCATAAATGATACATTATTTCAGCTAAGGGCTGTTTGAATTCTATGCAAAGGCAAGGCCCCACTCTTGTCACGGTTGAGCTTTCTAAGTTCTACGCTGGAAAGGACTATTGCGTTCTTTCTTGCCTTGGGCTCTTGCATAGTAACTTTCACTACTACGAAAATTAGTTCTCAAGGAGGGGGCTCCCAGCTCAGTTCCTCCAAGACCCATGTCTCAAGTGCGTGGTGTCTTCAGCAATCGCGACTTACCTTCAAATTGTGGGAGGCAATTAAAGGAACAGCAATAGTCTATATTGTCTTGGAGGCTCTTGGACTCCCTTAACCAAAAACCCAAAAAGAGGCTTCTCCTGACTGGTACTGGGCATTTTGTTAGTCTGTGGCTCTTGGTGGGGAGCCATCCTGGACTACAGAGTGAGTTCCAGGAAAGGCGCAAAGCTACACAGAGAAATCCTGTCTGGGGAAAAAAACAAACAAAAAACAAAACAAACAAACAAAAATTATGTAACACAATTACACTTCATATATTATACGCAGTTTTAGGTAAACATGAGATGATGATTCCCTGTGACTTTTTCAGACACCTTAGTGTTATTTACTTCTCTGGGCCCCTCTCCCTTTGTATTGCCTCGCCCCTCTCCCCAGCTAACCTCCCTCCCCGCACATTTTTCCCTTCATAGCACTTGTATGCTCCTAATATCTGCCCTATAACTGCTTCCTCACCTCCAGCATGGTCCCTTTTTACTTTCCTGGTAAACCAGTATAATTTGTGACAACATTCTAAGTACCCCCTGGGCGGTGGTGGCACACGCCTTTTATCCCAGCACTCGGGAGGCAGAGCCAGGCAGATCTTCGTGAATTCGAGGCCAGCCTGGTCTACAGAGTGGAGATCCAGGAAAGGTGTAAAGCTACACAGAGAAACCCTCTCTCAAACAAAACAAAACAAAACAAAACAAAACAAAACAAAACAAAACAAAACAAAACAACAAAACAAAACAAAACCAAAAACCAACATTCTAAATACCCACAGATAAGTGTCGATCTCATTGCAACATAACAAAGAATCTTGTTTCTCAGCAGATGGAGACTATCACATAGATTCAGAACAGTTAAAATGTGGAGAACTACTGAGTGTGAGGTATTCAACCCCCATCAATACACCTACAACATAATATCTTTATACCTAAGGCTCAAGGAGCATAAGAGAAGCAGGAAGAAAGACCAGGATGTCTGCTATGAGATAGTGTTTTCTATTTATTACAGGGAATCTGCACCCAGGAAATCTCAAAAATATGGTTGCCTAAGCAAGACAGCTACAATAGCAACAGTACCAGCTGACAGGCCTCCACAGATGGTGGTAATGTCACAGAATCCCACCCTAGATGAAGAACTATAGGCAATTGGTGGCTTCTGAGGAAGGGAGAGTCAGTCTTCTTCAGGCATAAACTCCACAAAATGCTATCAAATCCTAAGTGGTTAGCTCTAATCACATATATGTACAACAATCATTAAATACAAACATATGAATATAAGCACACAATTATATATGTGACAATTATTAAAAAAAAGAAGAATCAAGAATTTGAGAGGGAGTGCAGCTTGGGAAAAGCTGGAGGTAGGAATGGTAGGAATAATGTAAATACAGAACTCGTGTATGAAATTCTCAAGAAATATCTAAATAAAAATAGAGGTACACATATATCATAAGTCCTAAATTGAAGTTATTTAATACCTTCCACCTCAGATTCCATGTCCTTGCTGTCCTTGAATGGCTTTGTTTTTCACTGTCTATCTCAGAGCTTGTTTATACAGGTCACACTTTGAAATTGTAGATTAGTTTTCACAACCACAAATTAAGCAGTGTTAATCATATTCCACCAAGTTTTAGTCTCCTGTCTCCTCTATGTACCCTCGTGTTCAGATCTTATAGGGTCCATTTCCTTCTTTTAGAAATGCACCTTTCAGGAGTCATTTCATTGATGTGGTGATATCTAGAAATAAACTCATCAGTCTGCTCATTTACTGTTATTTTGTCCTCATCCTTCAAAGATATTTTAGCTCTGTAGACAGGTCTAGATCGACTTATTATTTTTTGCTAAGCTTCATGAACACATCCCACTATATTCCTGCTTTGTTCATTTATTTTTGTGGGTAAGCCAGCTGTCATTTTAAATACACCTTGGTAGGATTTGTGCCTGTTTACTTAGGTCCCTGTGAGCATTACAGGCTTAAGTCTACTGTATATTGTAATTTTGGGCCTGGGATTTGAGGTCTGCATAAAGACTATGGATTCAGACTTCCAGCCAAAGGCAAGCTACTAGACATTAAATTAGCAGAAGCAATGTTTATATATTTTTCTTCTACTCTCATCCATCTTAAGACTACATTTAACTATGCATTTTTTTTTTCATTTTTCTAGGTTTTGGCTTTGTGAAAATGGTCTCAGATCTGAAACCATAGCCAACACAATTCTGTGTTTTTAAGGTATTAGTGGGCCATTGCCCATTTTCTTATCTCTTCTACTTAGCTCCTAACCATTTAAACTTGCTTTATTTTCATGTAGGTTTGTTCATTACAGTTACACAAGCCTTTTCTGACCTCACTGGACATTCTTGTTTTATGAACTCAAGAGACATGTCTAATCTCTGGTCAGTCACATTTTCAGAAATAGAAATGTACCACAAGATTTTTCATGCATTTTAGCTCATTATGTCTGAGGGCACAATATTGACATATAAGCATGAGTGGTTAGGTACTAAATCCATGTTGTCAGTAAGGGACTTACAATATCAATTATGTGGTTAAGAAAGTTAAAAGAGATTTCAGAATAACAATGTCTTCATGTTTATTCCTTGTATGTCCCTGGGGAAAACAGATAATCCTGGATTTTATTTTATTTAAATAACATTTTTTTTCCATTTATTTTACATACTGACCTCAGTGTCCCCTCCCTCCTCTCCTCTTCTTCCCATCTATCTCCCTCCCCTTCCTCCTCCTCTGTCTCCATTCAGAAAAGAGCAGTCGCCCCTGGGCTTGAACAAAGCATGGCACATCAAGTTGAGGCAGGACTGAGGTCTTCCCCTTGTGTCAAGGCAAGGTAATCCAGCATGTGGAATAGGTTCCCAAAAGCCCCTTAAGTGCCAGCGACACATCCTAATCTCACTGCTAGGAGCCTTACAAAGGAATCAAGTGACACAACTGTCACATACATGCAGAGAGCCTAGGTTGGTCCCATGGAGACTCCCTAACATGGTCCAGAGACCATGAGCTCTTATGAGCTCAGGTCAGCTGTCTCTGTGGGTTTACTCATCATGAAACCCTGGCCGCGACAATCCCTCCTCTTTTCTTCAGCAAGACTCCTGGAGCTTAGCCCAGTGCTTGGCTGTGGATCTATCCTTCTCAAGATCCAGCTGTACCACTCTTGAGCATATGCCCAAAGGATGCTCAATCATACCACAAGGACACTTGCTCAACTATGTTCATAGCAGCATTATTCCTAATAGCCAGAACTTGGAAACAACTTAGATGCTCCTCAACCAAAGAATGGATAAGGAAAACATGGTACATTTACACAATGTAGTACTACTTAGCTGTAAAAAACAATGACCTCATGAAATTTGCAGGCAAATGGATGGAACTAGAAAAAATCATTCTGAGTGAGGTAACCCAGATGTAGAAGGACAAACAAGGTATCTACTCACTCATAAGTGGATATTAGGAGTAAAGTATAGGATAACCAATCTACAGTCCACAGACCCTGAGTAGCTAGATAACAGAAGGGCCCAAAGAGGGATGCATGGATTTTCCTGGGAAGGGGAATTAGGAAAGATCTCCTGAGTAAACTAGAGGCACGGGAGGGGAGATGGAGAGATGGAATTTGAGGCAGCAGGTTGGGCAGGTTGTGTTCAGAAGGCAGGTAGGGGACAGGATTGAAGGGGAGAGTAGGAAAGAGATGTCTTGATTGGGGGCCATTTGGAGATTAATGAGAAACCTGGCCCCAGGGAAGCCCCCAGGAATTCACAAGGATAACCCAGGCTAAGACTTCTAACAATAGTAGATGCCTGTACTGAACATCTACTTTAATCAGATCGGTAACTACCCTAATTGTCACCAGAGATAATCCAGTAATTTAAAAACATTTTTATCTACCAGAAATAAGGATGGTATTCATATGGGAAACAAAAAAAATATCAAAATTTGCTTAGACTTTCAGAAAAAATTCTTTTATTCATATTTTGACCAAAATATTCTTAACCTTTTATATAAAACTTAGCCATACATCAAAGGCCATTTATGATGGCAACAATAATTGCATTTTCTGAGGCTAAGAAAAGTTGCTGAATTGTTATAGCTAGTGAAGTGGCAAACATATCAAAGACTCACATTTCACATCTATTCTACATCATTGGTCTGTTCTACACCATTCTCTTGTTCATCATTTCTGCTGGGCTTGTCCAATTGCCACTGTGCAGTCACTTGATCATGGAGAGGAATCTGCATATTTCAGCTTTCCACTGGGTACCACAAAGCATCATTTTTGAAAGTGTGCTCAACTAGGAAGCCATATACTATTGACCTCATACCATCCAGGATTATTATCACGTGTGCTGAAGGAATGTCAAGTGGAAATGATCCACAGTTGTGAAGATCATATGCTACCACCAATAACATTATCTTAATTGTAACGATAGTCCTCTATTCTAAAGGACTTTATGAACTACACATTCTTTCACCCACATTAATTGACTTTATCCTTCTTAAAGCCCAGGTATTTTACTCTTAAAATGCTCTGATTCTCAGAAACAGTGGTGTATTCAAATACACCAGGGGAACGCAGCCTAATAAGACTGCATTCTAAATCGATTGCAACTTGATTTTTTCTTTGTAATTTTCTGTTGTTTATGTTGATATTCTGTGAAACCGATCATGGAGACCAGACTAAAGCAAAACAAGGCAAAAAATTCTTTCTGCAACCCTAAAACCAAACATACTTCTCCTAGCCAGATATTGTAAGAAACAGATAAAAGATAGCTCTGTGCCTTTAATGAGGAGTATCAGGTATCCACAGCCATAGCTGGTGATACACTATTTATCATTTCCTGTAGTTCTTTTGCTTAGTGCTCAATGGTCCTGTGAGACAGCTGTCACGATGCCTTATTTATATAGGAGAATACAGCTCACAAAATTAAGCAGCTTACTGAGAGCCATGTACAAAATACATGTCTCAGGCAGAATAGGATCCAACACTAGTTTAATTTCTTCCCTTCTAACTTACTCCCATCGTGTTGCTGATTTATTTTTTTAAAAGTACATGTGGCTCATAGGCCTCAGATGTAAAGTTATTACTATTGCTCTGCTAACTCACATGGTTTCAAACTGCCCTTTCAATTGTAATTGCTCTACCCATAGATCAGTTCAGCTCTCAGACCTCATCAGAGAAGTTCCTTTGTGCAGTGGACAGTGGTTAACACAGAAACTTAAAGCTGGCCTAAGTGTGGAGAGTAAATGAGTGCTCAACCACAAAAATTCCACATCACCAAGGCGCAGAGACTGCAGTCAAGAGGGGGCAGAAAGATTTTAAGAGTCAGGGGTGAAGGAAAAGTGGAATGAAACAGTAGCTTCTGGAATTCAAAAGACTGCAGTATTCAGGAACTCACTACAGCTAGGTAGAAGATCTGCAAGTGATCAAACCACTCATAGTTCTCCCATAGAATCAAAAGACATTCTGGAGCCTCTATACTTAACTGAGGAGCTATGGAAGTTGATGGCATCTAGGGGAGGGAGAGGCTGTTTTCTTTAAGGATACCGCTTCAGTCAGTAGAAAGCCTCACACCAGAAGTACAGAATCAGCACAATTTGGCTTGTTCTAATCACATGGCCTTTGAACGTTAGAAAGGAAGATGGAGATGAACAACAGAAGGAGTTGGACATGTCATACCAAGCTAGAAGCTACCTAAGAGAGCTGAGAGCCCTGGAGTGGGAGGAGCTTCCAAAAGCAAAACAATACAAATAATGCTCCATGGGTAATAAATTTCAAAATTATCTTTTACTTTTCCTTATTGGTTTGCGATTACAATGATAACACACACACACACACACACACACACACACACACACACACACACTCACATATATACTTGTAAGCACATGCATTTCATCTCAGAGCTACTCTGTGATTCATACAGTTCTTCTTACACCTTGTCATTCTCATATTACTTTGGATTAGCTTCTCTATGGTCACCTTAGTTCCCTAACCCTGTCCTCTGTGTTCCCACTCACTTAGTTTCTCTGTCTTGTTTGTAATCTTTTTTTTTATTTGTATGACACAGTTATCTTCACAGATAGTCAGTATATATTTTTCTTCATCAGAAAGTCAAGATAACATCCTGCACTATGTGAATGTTTCACATTTTGTTTTTGTTGTATTCTAACTTCCAAATGCTCCTGCTAGATGCCTCAATATAATTATTGGAGGACTGCAAGATCCTTCTGGACTGGAAAAACTTAGCCTCAGGAAATTTGAATTATTATCATATTTGTTTTTAATTAGTTTTGATGTTTTGTTAGTGTCCAGAGATTCTGTTAAAAATTAACATTTGCAACTTAGAAGTAATTTTATGAATTACATTTAATATAAAGGATTGTAATGCCTCAGCCAGTATGTTTACACACAATTGATGACAGCTAACCTTCATACATTTTAGATGGTTTTAAACTGAACTTGTTCAGTTTCACATGGGCCTCAGTTGACAAACATTCCCAACTCTGTGATACTACAGAAATGGTCTGAAGTGTATGCCCACACATTAAAGACTGTATTTCTTTATTTAATTTTCTTTTGACACAATACCCTGACACAAACATTTTGAGAGAGAAAGACTATCTTGCCTTATAGTTATTTTGTCTTTTTTTTTTTTTTTTTTCTGAGCTGAGGACCAAACCCAGGGCCTTGGGCTTTGCAAGGCAAGCACTCTACCACTGAGCTAAATCCCCAACCCCAGCCTCCTGGGATATATAGTCCATCATGGTAAGAAAGCCAGAAGTGTGAGCCAGCCAATCACATAGTATTCACACTCAGGAAGCACAGAGAGGCAATTGCCTATGCTCGGCGTACTTTCTCATTTTTATTCATTCCAGACCTCAACCCACAGAAACAGTGCTGCTCACAGTTAAGATTTGCCCTTCCACATTAATTAACCTAATCAAGACAATGCCTCATAGTAATCCTTAGAAGCTAAGCAAATCTAGATAACATCTCACAGGTCTCTGGAGATCTGTCTCCTAGGTGATTCTGTATCCTTTGAAGTTGACAACCAATATTAAGTGCCACAACTTCTAACTTTGAATTTTGATGAGCAAGCTGCAGGTCCCAGAAAGCACTGTGACTATTGCTTGATAGTGCAAGGTCTATCTATAGATTAGCTGTATTAAATGCAGTTTTAGTTCCTAGCATATTGTAGATTTATCAGGATATTGCCCTGTTTAACACTAAGGAGCATCCATAAATATAATCAGCATGTCTAAGAGGCAATCTAAACTCCATTCTCCCTTTACCTCATAAGATTTTTGGGGGCTGGAGAGATGGCTCAGTTGTTAAGAACACTGGCTGTTCTTCCAGAGGTCCTGAGTTCACTTCCCAGCAACAACATGGTGGCTCACAACCATCTGTAATGAGATCTGGCGCCCTCTTCTGGCCTGCAAGGGTACATGCAGACATTACACTGTATATACAATAAATAAATAAAATCTTTAAAAAAAATTAGATCTTTTCTCTGAATGACACTAAAATGTAGAAATAGATTTGAAAATGAGGATTATGATAACTGTAGTAGAAAAAAATGTACCCACTGTCGCTTTACAGCATCCCAGCTCATCTTACAGTAGAAAATAATTTTTGTCTCATTAGCAATTGTTTATCAGAAGGTTAGTGGAAAGATTCATAGGAAACGTGCTGGCATCAGATGATTGCCCCCCCCCAAAACCCTTACAAACCTGTACATCTGCGGTCAGCACCATGCTTCCACTACTGCCAGGATCTCTGGATGCTGTGCACCCTAGTTCCATGGAAAAAAGCTAGTATTCCATGAAGAAAAGACTTGTGAATAAATTTATTGCATTTTAAGGAATTTTATCAACTTGATATTTAGAGGATAGTTTGAATCTGGCATATTTTGACAACATATGATAGGTAATAAAATTTTATGGAACATAAATAGAATCTAATTTATAGACTCTTGACTTAAAGTGATAGCCATTATACTCTTTTTAGAAAAAGTGACATCTTTGTTTTTATAAATAACTGGAATTTATTTTACTGTCAATTTATGATTGAAGCCTGCTCTTTTTTGGAAATATGAAGCTACTCAAAATGTTTCTAAATTTGACTGGCATGTGAATTTATATTAGTCATCAATTAATAGAGTATAAATTGCATTATTAAATTTAATTTTATGAATAAAATATTTCAAAATCTGAACAAATCAGAATTTTCATAAGTACTTATTTCTCAAGAATCTATGGACTTAAAATGCAACCTAATAATTTGCCAAAAAAGTACAACTTAAAACTCCTTTAAAATATATGTTTAGATTTTCAAGATATATTTTATCACCAAATATTACTCTTTTATGAGACATTGGATTAACATTCATTTTGTTGCATGAAAATAATCCTGTATACATGTTTTTCTCTTTAAGCAACATTTAAATGGTTGAATGCATATCTATATTGACTGATATTCCAAGAATTTATGAAGTTATTTTGAGACTGAGGAAAAAGAGGGAAATATATAGGTAGTATTTAAGGTATATTACTGACATATTAACTGATAAATTTAAAAAATATTAGCATGTAGGGATGCTGAGTTTCTTATTATTCTTTAACTATTTCCAACTAGTTACAAGTTAATAGTAAATTTGCTGATACTTTTCCCTATATAGTCAATTAATTAACTAGATTCCTCTCATATGAGCATGGTTAGATGCTTTCCTTAAGACCATGGATAAGACTGGTCTCTAGCCTATTCTAATTAATAAATCTCTATACTTTTAAAGTGTTAATTAGTAAGGATTTTCAGTTTCCAAATGTTACATTTAACAATTCTCATCCTGTTGGTGACTGTGGTGATGCTGCTTCCTGGAATGAAGAGTTACTGCTGCTTGTTCAGAAAAGAATTGCCAGGACCATCATGTTACAAGAAAGCATTGGCAAAGGTCAGTTTGAAAAAGTTTGGCAAGACAAATGGTGGGGAGAAATTGCTGTGAAGATTTTCTCTTCTAGAGAAGAACGTTCACGGTTCCGAAAAACAGACATACATGAGACTGTGATTGCTCCAAACCACAGAGGAGGCACCCCCCCAAATAAACAAACAAACAAACAAATAAATAAATAAAAAACATCTAAAGGGAACCATGACCACACCTAATAGAGACTTTGGAATCTTCAAAAGGATGATGGGACTCTGCAAAGATGATTTCACAAGGACTATGGTAAAGCCATTAAGCTGATTAACACCATGGAAAGATCGGCTTTGGACTACAAACTACTCAGGACAATTTGAGATGGCTAGCTGAGATGATCCAGCCTGACAGACTACTTGAACAAGGACTTGAAACAAGCCCTGTACTTTGTCATTAGGCAGCAGCTGGACAAATGATACAGGACTTGACAATTAACCCAAAATAGAGTTTTTGTTTAAAAAAGAAAAAGGAGACTTAGATATGAAGTAGATCACTTAATCTACCCTGAGAAAAAAGATAAAGAAATACTAGGATAAATGGGTAGATCATTGAATTTACACTAAAAAGAAAAAGGGAAAGATACAAAAATGACAAAAGGTAGATTATTGAAACTTTTATGAAAAGAAAAAAGAAAGAATATGATAAGAAAAAAAGATCAATTTTTGAATCTACTTTTAAAAAGGAACTACTTGTTTTAAATAGGATAAGTAATGAATGTTTTTTTTGTCTGAGTTTATCAAATGTTACTGGACTGGACATTGTTATATATAATGGAGTTTTTCTGCCTGAATCTGTCAAATGTTAATGGACTAGACGTCATTAATGTAACCTTGACTGTGTATATTGTATATGCTCATTGGATATGATTTTTCTTGTGTTAGTTATAAGCTTTTTTAACATTTTAGACAAAAACAGAGGAAATGTGGTGGTATTGTGTTCCCCGACATAAACTTATCTGGGGTCAGAGAACAGGACGGCCACAATATTAAACATGAGGATAGGCAGTGGTAGCACATGCCTTTACTCCTAGCATTCCAGAGACAGAAATCCATCTGGATCTCTGAGTTCAAGGCCACATTAGAAACAGCCAGGCCTGGTGACACACGCCTTTAATCCCAGAAATCCAGCCTTTAATCCCAGAGAGTGATGGCAGAAAGTAGAAAGATTATATAAGGTGAGAAGACCAGAAACTAGCAGCATTTGGCTGGTTAAGCATTTAACTGGTTAAGCTTTTAGGCTTTTGAGCAGCACAGTTCAACTGAGATCCATTTGGATGAGGACTCAGAGGCTTCCAATCTGATGAACCAAGACCAGCTGAAGAACTAGCAAGGTGAGGTAGCTGTGGTTTGTTCTGTCTCTCCGATCTTCCAGAATTCACCCCAATAACTGGCCTCAGGTTTGATTTTATTAATAAGAACCTTTAAGATTCATACTACACATCTATTAAGTGTGCATCCAATATTACTCTAAACGTCAAAGAAACAATAAAAAGAAACAATCACAGACATTACCCTCAAGAAGCCTCAAGGAAGGATTTAGACAATAAATAAACATGTACTTTGATCTCAAGTGGTGACAACTTTTTGAAGAGTAGTAAAATACCACAAAGGGATGAAGGGCTAGCTAGACAAGACCTCCTCATGGAGATGTTGTTTGAATATAGAACTAAAGTGGAGATGGAAGTTCTGTAGAGAGAGCGTTCATGGTTGTAGACTTTCTTTGAAGAATATGAAGGAGCCCTCAAGGCTAGGGAGATGGTAGAATGAGGATAGGCAGCAGGAAGATGGGGGCAGGAAGGAGTCTAGTTAGAGATGGACAGTGTGGATAATTATAGATTGGTGATATCTTTCATTTTAAACATGGTTAGAAGTGATTGAAGAATTCTCAGCACAAGGCTAGCATATTCTGTTCCATGTTTAGAAAGGGTCACCTAGGAAAGTATAGAACATAAGAAGCTGAATAAGAGTGCTTAGAGGGGCTGAGCAAGAAATGGAGTGGTATGGAGCAGTATGACAACCATGGATGAGATCTAATTCAGGACAGAGGGTATGCCTTGAGTATAGAAATGTCACAGTATGCTATAGAAGTCACACAAATTCCACGTATTTTAAGTAGTGGGGACAGAGGGGTGGAACAGAGGAGCATCCCCAAATGAGACTAGAGATGTGGACAGTCAGATTACATGAGGCTGCCAAGAGTACAGGCCAGTTTTATTTAGATGAATGAATGAATCAGATGCAGATTGGCATAATATGACTTGCTAACATGAAGTTTGTCTAGTTTGGAGAAAAGAAGTCACAGGGGAAGTAAAAGTAAGAGGCTTCCACAGTTCAATAATTTAATGTGAACTGTTAGAAAAGAGACGGTGGTGTGGATCTAGATCAGTGGTCCTCAACCTTCCTAACGCTGTGACCCTTTAATAAGTCCCACAAGTTGTGGTGACCCCCAACCATAAAATAATTTTCACTGCTCCTCCATAACTGTCATTTCCCTGCTGTTGTGAATTGTAATGTAAATATCTGATATACTGGATATCTGATATGTGACCCCTGTGAAAGGGTGCTTCAACTCACAAAGGGGGCATAGCCCACAGTTTATCTAGACTGTGACAGTGGAGCAAAAAATGTGAATTTGTATAAGGAATATTTTGTGCCGGCAAAAGGATAATTGGCTGTGATGGGAGAGAGACATCAAAGAGCATAGGATTTCTTGATCATAAAACTCAATCATGTGGTAGTTTAGATAATTATTAATCAATACATAGAAACATGTGTTACATATACCTGTGTCTAAGTTTGTTTTATTTTATTTTTGAATTAGAATTTTGGTTAAATAAGACTATGCATATACAGTTAAAGCATGCTTTATCATCTCAAACTTTTATGTGCACGGTACATAACAGGCTTAAATAATATTTGAACAAACTCAGGTGGTATGCTTCCTACTTACTTCAAATATCTCTTGTTTCGAGGTCTATTTTCAGTGTAGAATAAGCTTCTGAATACTCCTATAAATTAAAATATGATTTAAGATATAATGTGTCAGTGGATTGTTACCACTGTCAATGTGAGAATGGAAGACTACAAAACTGGACACAATCTCTCTCTCTCTCTCTCTCTCTCTCTCTCTCTCTCTCTCTCTCTCTCTGCTCCAACACTTTCTGTTTTCTTTGAATTAGTTCCACCAACAATGTGAGCTGTTTCAACAGAATAGAATGTAATAGAATTGCAACCACACAAATGTGGTATTTTCCTAGTTCAGAATGCCTTACTGTGTTTATTCATACCATCAATATATTTTGCCCTTTTTTTTTCTTGTAAGAAACTTCTCCAATTTCCTAAATCTGTTAGGTACTCTCTTATATAGTCTATGAATTATATACAACCTTTTATCATACTAGGATGTCTTTGATGGTTTGATGGGTAAGTGCCTATTTACTTTTGTATCTCATTGATTAAATAATAAATTCCTTTCTTTCTTTCTTTTCTTCTTTTCTTTTCTTTTCTTCTTCTTCTTCTTCTTCTTCTTCTTCTTCTTCTTCTTCTTCTTCTTCTTCTTCTTCTCCTCCTCCTCCTCCTCCTCCTCCTTCTCCTCCTCCTCCTCCTCCTCCTCCTCCTTCTTCTTCTTCTTCTTCTTTGGTTTTGTGAGACAGGGTTTCTCTGTGTAGCTTTGCGCCTTTCCTGGAACTCACTCTGTAGACTAGGCTGGCCTCGAACTCACAGAGATCCTCCTGCCTCTGCCTCCAGAGTGCTGGGATTAAAGGCGTGTGCCATCACCGCTTGGCTTTAAAAAAATTTTTTTTTCAGAGCTGAGGACTGAACCCAGGGCCTTGCGTTTGCTAGGCAAGCGCTCTACCACTGAGCTAAGTCCCCTACCCCTTCTTTTGTTTTATAAATATTTTTATTATTTGAAAGTTTCAAACATTTATAGAACATGTATTAATCAAATCTATCCACAACTACCTCCCTCCAACTCCTTTTCCACCTTCCTCCCAGATTCATGTCTTCCTTTTATTTTTTGTTTTATTATAAGTAGCCCAAATTAATGCTTTCAGTATGTAAATGTGTGTGTAACTATTCTCTGGGGCATGAGCAAACCTACCAGCCTACCAGCAGACACATTTCCAAAGGAGAGTGACTCTTCCTCCCCCAGCAACCACAAATTGCCAATAGTTCTTCTGATAGGGGTGGAGCTTTAGAGCTCCTCCTCAATTCATGTTGGAATTTTGATTGGCTTGATCTTGTGCAGCTCACTACAGCTGCTGTGAGTTGATACATGCCACAGCTATGTCGTGCCCAGAAGTCAACATTTCACTGTTCTCCATCCCTATCCACCAGCTCTTATGTTCTCTCTACCCTCTCTTCAGTGAGGTTCACTGAGTTTTAGATGATGGGAGGTTGAGAGAGATGATCCAACCACAACTGAGCATGCAGCATTGTTTATACTTGATCCTTTAACCAGTTCTCAGCAATAGCACAAAGACACCTCAGTGAGCAAAGTTGAGAGTAGCTCAGATTTACATGTGTAAATATTCTGAAGACAGCTGATGGCATGACCTATAAACAAAATAAGAACACACAGTAGGTTTCCCTCAATATGTCTTCAGTCACAGGCTTTTCTTCAGGTTCATAGTATCAATCACAGAATCTTTCTGTGTAGCAGGCCCCATATCCAATCAGAAAGCAGGTGAAACTCCCAAAATCATCATATCACTATTGAATCATTGCACATCTTGGCAGCAAGTCTGTATTGAAACATTCAGGGTCCAGTGCTAGGTAAAACCATTGTTGTCTGTTGTCTCCCTGCACCCCGAATGACACATTTTGACACTTACGTAAGCTAGAAAGCAAGAGAGTTTTACCGTCAGTTTGAGACTGACATTTCTGTTCATGCATCCAAAGCGAGTAGTATCTTTAGAAATGGAATCATATCATCTACTTATGGTGAGTACCAAGACCAACAGCAACATTGTGTGTTATTTTAAGTGCCTCTGGGGCCTCCCTAATGAATAAGGAGTTTTCCTGTGCCTAGCATTCAGACTTTTATTTAATAATCTATGTCTTCCTGTAGCAGCATTGAACAATCCATAGTGTCCCTTCCCCACTATAATTTAATCCTGAGAATATTACATGGTATAGAGTGTCAAGCTAAGATCTTGAAATATGTAATATTATATTAATAAATGAAATCTCTCTTTATACAGAAGAAAATAAGGTTTCCAGGAAAGAAAGGAGCGTGAAAAATATACAGGAATAAGGTTATAATAGTCTTGAGGAATGGCAATGTCTAAAATTAAAAGGAAAATATATAAGGAAATGTAGAAAAGAAATAACCATTAGACAAAACGAAAGTATACCAGTATGGCACAGTGGTCTAGATAAAATAAAAATTTAAGAAATAAATGATCAGTAACATAAAATGAATATGAAAGTCAACCATATGACTGTGAAATTGTCTATAGACTGGCAATTAAAAAGACACTGATGACTTCCTGAAGCAATTCCATATATTGTTGGATACAGAAGCCAGATGATGAGGGCTGCATAACAAATAGACCACAACAGATCAGTAACAGCACAACTCATCACTGGTGCAGCAGGAAGCAATGTGTTCAGCATAATCCTCTTTGCACCATCTTTTGTAATAGGCAAATCCTAGTAACCAGCAGGTATTTAAATTCCTGAGTACAGACAAAATCATGGCATTTAATATACCTAAAAATAATGATGGATAATGGAAAATTGAATAGGCATCTAAGGGAGGAAATAGATGGAAGGAGGTAGAGAAAGTTCTAGAGATGAAGGCTTGAGGGAGTCATACATGAGAGACTGGATCAAAGGGAGGACTGTTGGGGTAACAGATGGGCTTTGATGTGTAGAGTGGAGCAGAGAGGCTGTGAAGAGTGGTTTGTGCTGGCAAGGATATCTATTTTAGGTATCTGTCTCTTGGGCCTATCCATCTTGAATCTGCTAAGCTCTGAAACCCACCTCATGGTATGCACTGTCCACACATCTGAGAGGATGCTTTCTGGCCAATGACTGAGAAAATCAAGGATATTAAAACAGCCTATTCTTGTGAGACATGGTCTCTGAAGGCTGAGGTTGACTCAATGTGTTCTTAGTGGACTTGCTGAAACTTCTCTGGAGGGAAAACAGTCTAAGACTCTTTGACCCTACTTTGATCAATTTAACTTTATGAAGGCCCTTCCTTCCTTCTTTCTTTCCTTCCTTCTTTCTTTCCTTCCTTCCTTTCCTTCTTCCCTTCTTCCCTCCCTCCGTCCTTCCCTCTGTCCCTTCCTTCCTTCCTTTCTTCTTTCCTTCCTTCCTTCCCAACCTCAGATACCTTTTAAATACAATTGGCTTTGTTAATATTCAAATATTTACAAAGATACTTTAAAATTAAATTTGTTATAGAGGGAAAACATAACAGATGTAATTAATATCTTTGAAACATTTAAACAGGTGGGCCTCAAATGAACATATTGCTGTTCTTTCTTCTAGCTTTCCATTTTTCTATTTTTGCTACAAGTCCCTCAAGATTTTTGAACACTTAAAAATAAGTATTTATTTTACTATGGTTCTTTATATAAACATTTTAAAAGTGTTGAACCTACAAAACAACAACAAAACAGATGTTACAAATCATGAGCAATTTCTGGCCATTCATTGTACCATCTTATAAGTAAAGCTGGTTTTGTTCAAATAGAATTGAAAACTTTCTAGTGTGCATTTCTGACAAACTCTATCATTAAATATTAATGTTATACTCTGTCTTAATTTCTGTTTCTGAGCTTCCTTCACTTGTATGTCATCTTGAAGCATCCATTGCTATCAAGATAGGGAAAAAGGTGCAATTAATCATAGATTGTGAACCGCATGGCTATAGGCTAAACATTCAAGGAAACTAAATGTGTGTCCTGCTCTTTCTCTTCCCTTGTGGCTTAGATTTCCATATTTCCAAACTCAAATATTTTTCCTTTTACCATGGTAGTGCCAGCCATATTTACATCCTCTAGTGTGGAAGGCTGCATTTTCTTACCTCCCCTGTCTACTGTGGCCTGCTTTTTAATGGATTCTGTCACAGAAATATAAACAAAGAAGGTGTTTAAAAGGATGAAGATTACCTTGCCCAGTCTTAATACAAGGTGAGGTGATTAGTCTTACTGCAACTTGATGTGCCAAGCCTTGTTGATACCAATGGGAGGTCTGCCCCTTTCTGAACAGAAATAGAGGAGTAGTAGATGGGGGTGGTTTGGAGGGGAGATGGGGGCATGAAATGGAAGGAGCTGGGGCGGGTTCTGTGAAAAGCAAGTAAATAAATTAAAGAAAACCGTATAGAAAGAATTTGCAACAAAAAAAAAGAAAGGAAGAAAAGCTATAGATAAGATCATGCCTTAAGCTTGTGTTGTGCATCATGGTCAAAATTAGCAAAAGGAAGTTTATTTATTTAGTGGATGTGTTGCCAAATGCTCTAATATCTCCGTTATTTTTGATCATATAAAGAAATGTTTGTGTATGTGTGTGTATGTGTGTGTGTGTGTGTGTGTGTGTGTGTGTGTGTGTGTGTAATTTTTGGTGTGGGATTCTGTTGTTATAGGATTAGCTATGAAAAGTTTTCAAAATGAGTGAGGCAGTAATTGGTTATTTTAAAGAACTAAATTGTATGAACCTCACAAAAGTGAGTGGGACAGGAATTTCAAGATTGTAACTCCTTGATTGCACACGTGAAGAAACCAATGCTCAGGGAAGCGTAAGATTTTTCCAAGTTGCAATCAGTCAGCAGCAAGACTCTGCTCTCTAATGTAAGTGTTATTGCGAGAAGGTCAATTTCTTGTGAGGAAAACAATCAAATGGGGTAAAAAACAAAAACAAAACAGAAGCCACAGTTTCTCTGGCGATCCACACATTTTCTTTATGACAGAATCAAGGGAAATGTGGGGAGCATGGGGCCTTCCAGCTTACAGAGGTTGACATAGCCAGGTAATAGCACCAGAGAAACCAAGACCAGACAATAGCATAGAGAGAAAGAGGAAAGTCAGAGAAGACACGTGAGTGCCCCTAGACTAGCAACTGGCAGAAACAGAAATTCTTAGGGAGTGGGAGACATCTTATAAATGTTCTTTGTGTATTTTCTCTATAGAAACCTCCAGTCTGTTTTCCCTTGCCACTCATCTCCACTTCTTTCTTTCTTCCTTCCTTCCTTCCTTCCTTCCTTCCTTCCTTCCTTCCTTCCTTCCTTCCTTCCTTCCTTCCTTTCTTTCTTTCTTTCTTTCTTTCTTTCTTTCTTTCTTTCTGCGTTTTTACATTGTGCCTCACAGGGTATGTGTGTGTGTGTGTGTGTGAGTGTGTGTGTGTGTGTGTGTGTGTGTGTGTGTGTGTGTGTGCATATCTGTAAAATATAATTTCTGGACTCCCTTTGTGGCCAATTTCTTATAAGTCTTTCCCATTGGATGGCAATGGGCAAAAAGCTGGAAGATGAGCAGAAAACTGGTATTTTTAGCTACAACAATTACATTGTTTTTGGTCATCACATGACAAATATGTGTGCAAGCCTGAACTTCTGCTTCTGCAGAATTTCTACCACCAGAGCTGCTGGGGATGCTGCAGCAAAAAGCACCCGACTCCTGGGCATTGACTTCTGCAGATCACATGGGCTCCTGACTTCTGTATCGTTAGTGAGAATGTCCATTCCTAGCTACTGCCTAGGGATAAGGGGCTGTTTTGACTGCAGCAGTGGCTTCAGGATGGCCCCCAGCATCTCAGCATTGCTCATGTGTGGAATTAGCATTGTGCTATTCTATAGCTTTTCCATTGTTCCCAAGAAGTGGCCATGGCATCCTCTAGATCTTATAAAAGCTTTGTAGTTCCCTTTTCGCTTTTTTGTTCCATCTTTTCTTACCTTTGGCAAGAATTAAAAAAAAAAATTTATAAGTTTTTTGAGACAGTGTCTCACTATGTCACCCTGGCTGGCTCTTAACTCATTATGTGGAACAGACTAGTCTCCAGATCATAGAGATCTTTCTGCCTCTGCCTCTGCAGTGCTGAGATTATAGCTGTGAGCCATGACACCTGCTACTTTTGTTACTTTGAAGATTTTCAAATTCAAGTAATTTAAAAGACAGAATTGTTTTTGGTTTTCTAACAGCTCATGTTCATAAACAACAATAACAAAAGTTGCCCCAAAACCAAAGAGCAGAGTTTTATTTCATCTAGGAAAAAACTATATTTTTATGAGAATGATTTCATCCAAAGCCTAGTGTATATAGAGTCTCAGGACAAGCCTATATTTCTACTGTAACAATTTTCTGCGAACATATGGGCACTGAATATCAATACTGCTGTTAGGATTGAATCACTGTGCATGTTTATGCCAGACCTCATTATGTAGCTTTCTCAGCAAACGCTCCTTCTAGGTAGAACTTGTACATGGATTTATGGCATGAAGCCACCTATACAGTACTTTCAAGGCAGGAAAGTTATCCAGCTGTAATAAAATGGCTATTAAATTTAATAGGCATGTCTTATATAGAGAAAGAAACATATAACTTATTACTGTGTTCGATTACATACATAACATTTATATATTCATTTCAGTATTGTTATAAATGGCTATTAGAGCATAACAAGAAGCAAATAATCCTGTGACATTACAAGCATTGGAGCAATAGGTGGTCATATCTTTATAAAACATTATGGAGATGAGAGGAAAGATGATAAGTTTTGTCCGTGAAGAGAAGATGTTTCATCCTGGCTATGGGTCCTGTTAAATTCCAGTTAAACAGAACTGTACAGACAAAGGTTCAGAGGTGGTAATGACCAGACATCAGGTAGGCAAAGATCAGAAGCCCCATGTTACTGAACGGTGTTTGTTAGGGTTTTTCCAAGTCATCAAGTGTCCCCAACAGGCTCTTCTGTTTGTGTGGCTGATCCCCAGCTGATAGCACTTGAGGTAGAGGCTGGGAGTCTTTAAGAGGTACAGCCTAAAGTGTTGGGGTACAGGCACTGAGTGTTGTAGCTCAACACTAGTTCTGGCCCCAGTATTTCTCTGCTCCTTTTTTGTCCAAAATGTGATGGGCTAAGAAGTCTCTTCTGCATGACCTTGCCACAGTGGGGTCTGGTGCCATGCCTATCCCATTGAGATTAACTGTATCCCTTCCAATTATGTGCCCCAAATAAATCCTTACTCCTTTAAGTTGCTTCTTGCTAGGCACTTGATTGCAGTGATGAGAAAAATATGAAATGTTGGGTGGATATATTTTGTAGTGATCTCTAAAACCCTACTATCAATGACATCATCCAATGTATAAAGTTAAATATCTCAAGAAGGCCTTTGTTAAGATAATACAAATTTTAAAATATTCATTCCTTTATTTATTTACTTATTTATTTATTTATATACTTACTTAATTTGTGTGTGTGCAGGTCATGGCATGTAGAAGTCAGAAGAGAAGTTGTGAAGGTCAGTCCTTTCTTTGATGAACTTGAGTTATCAAGCTTGGCAGCAAGACCTTTACTCACTGAACCATCTCATATGCACCCTCAAAATAGAATTTAATATGGAGGATAAACACGTTATCCTTATTAGCATACACCTAAATAAGTTTTCAGGTGAAACAGTGGACTGATAGAAGAGAGGGGGCAATTATGTCTTAAGTAGTAAAACAAGGAGAAAACAATAAAGAAAAAAAATCAACACATAACCTGTGAGTTGGGTTTTTACTCAGTATTCATGAAGATGTAAAAAGTATAATGTTGTTTTCATGGGAAAGCTGGTAGTGAACAGGCTTTTTAATTGTTTTCTAGCCCAAGGTTATTGAATGATTCTTTCTCCAGGAGAAATTCAGGGAAATGAGGACACAGTATTCAGAGACTATGGAGAGATGAACATGAATTCCAGAGGACCATATGCAAAACAATTTCTGAAGGCATAAAGGGTAGATTACTGAAGTCACAGAATACAGCAGCGCTTTCTAGATAGGCCCCAAAGATCCTGAGATGGTGCTACACACTTAAACACTGAAAATTAATTTGTGGATGTATACATGCCCTTATGCAATCAATACCTACAACAATATAATATGTGTGCATATTTCCACAAATTATGTTTTTTCATAGCCTAGACTTGTGAATGCTCATAAGCTGTATCAGTATGTGTGCATATGTTCTCTACTGGGAGAAAATGCTCAATAAAGAATATTGCCTATGCAATTAACAGGCAGCGTAGTAGCAGTATAGCCTATGCAATTTCCAGGCACAGTATAAGGAATTTCACTGAAGCGATCAGGTACCCTGTAAATTGAACAAGCTGCATAGTCTTTGTGCTATACAAAGAAGCATGGTTTGGTTTAGTTATCTGTTGTGCTTTCAGATGATAAAGGATGCCTGGGGGCATATAACAGAGTCAGGAAACACTACCAAGAACATCAGGAAAGATGAAGGGAGACTTGTTAAAGGAGATAAGAAAACAGTAGAAATATTTAGAAGCTTTCCCAGTTTAATCTTTGACACTCAAGAGTCTGTGCTTGTATGTATACATA
The DNA here is from genome assembly GCF_903995425.1 of Onychomys torridus. Taxonomy (NCBI): domain Eukaryota; kingdom Metazoa; phylum Chordata; class Mammalia; order Rodentia; family Cricetidae; genus Onychomys; species Onychomys torridus. The sequence goes on along the minus strand of NC_050459.1, from coordinate 36,488,565 downwards.
AAGTATGATGGACATTTTATAAAATATTTTAGTGTTAATGATAGGATCATCAACATTGAATAGGAACAAACTATAATTATAACTGCTCAAAGATTTCATTGTATAAAGATAATTCTTTAATTTCTTTCATAAATTTAAAGGTAAGAAAACCCAGTATATTACCTAGCTTACATTTTTTTGTTGATGCAATGATTGAAGAGCAACTAGCCCAACAATCTAATTTTAGAACACTTTACAGCTACAGTACGATAAATCTCATAACAAGAAGAAAATTTCATCCCAAATTTGTATTCTATTGATAAGAGAAATATACTAATTCATGTTCAAAGGTGCATGAAGATGAAATATTCATAATTTTTATGCTTTGTATTATGGTAGTTATTGTATTACTACCCAAAACAAGCAGTCTTAGGTGACAGTAAAGATTTTAATCTGTGCTGTTGGTCTAAGACCATAAGAACAAAAATCAAAGAGGTAAAAACATGAAGTCCACTTTGTGTTGGCCAACTACCCCTGAGCATGAGAACTTCCCTGGATTGTCTTTGACATACTCAATGATATTTCACTGGAGAAAACTGATTTTCCCTTGGCCCACAGGTTTCAGTTGCAAATAGCTTCTTGGTTAGGGGTAGGAACTTCTGTCTACTTTGTCCTCCTTTGCTGGGATTTTGTCTTGATACAGGTCTCATGAATGCTATCAATTTCCTGAATTTATATATGTATCAGCCCTGTTGTGTCTGGAAGATGCTGTTTCCCAAAAGTCTTCTATTATTTCTGGCTATTCAAATATTTCTGTCTCCTCTTATCCAAAGATTCCTAAATCTTGATGGGATAAGTTTGATAAAGACATTCCATTTAGGGCTGAATGTTCCCAGATCTCTCCTTCTTTGCACACTGTCCAGTTGTGAGTCTTTGTGCTATATACCAGCTACTTTAAGGAGAATCATCTCTGATGAGGGTTGAGCAATGCATTGGTAATTTTGCATTTGGTATATCAATATGTCAATAGGAGGCATTTTATTGCTATGTTCCTTTAGCAGAATAATAGGTTTTCCTCTGAGGGTCTTAACTATTTCAGGTTTTTAGACACTTTAGCAGTGTCAGGTATGGTTCCATCTTATGGAATGAATCAGAACGCCAACAAAAAGTGGTTGGTTACTCCCATAACACTTATGCTATAATGGCTTCTGTATTTATTGGTGGCTTGTCACTGTAGGTTACAGGTTTTATGGATCTGTGATATTGATAATTACTTTCCTCTTCTGGTAGCATTCAAAACACTTTCCAGCAACATGAATGCCAGTTAGCAGGAAGGCAGCTTCTAATTGAATACAAGATTGATGTCTCCATGTTCCACAACATAAGTAAGTAATACCTTCAAGAACAGGGTCTTACTGTCAAGTTATAGAGAGTAACCAATAGTCTTGACCTTTGATGTATTGGGGAGTCTCTGGTACCCTTTTGGCCAACATCTCAGTAAGACTTAATCTTTTCCTAGCATTATAGATTTTATTTGGTAGCATAAGATAGCTACTTGCAGCATTGCCTTCCCCATTAAATTACCTTTAAATTTATTTCATATGTGTATATATAGGAGGCTTTTTGTTTCACTGTTTATTTCTTTGATTTTTTTTTGTTTGTTCTTGTTGAGAGAGAGAGACAGACAAAGGCAGAGAAAACAAACATGAAGTATGATGGGTAGAAAGGTGGGGAGGATCTGGGAGGAGTTGGGGGAGGGAAATGAATGTGATCGAAGTATATTGTATGAAAAAATTATTTATTTCTTTTGTTTTTGAGATTATATTTACATAATTTTCTCCCTTCCCCTTCCTTCCTTCAAACTTTCCCATATACTGCTTCTTGCTCTCTCTCAAAACTCATGGCCTCTTTTTTCATTGTTTTTACATGTGTATATGTATATGTATATACATATATTACTAAATATAACCAGGGCAGTCTGTATAACGTTACTTATATTTATGTTTTTTGTTTTGTTTTGTTTTGTTTTGTTTGGGAATTGAGGATGGAACCCAGGGCCTTGTACTTGCTAGGCAAGTGCTCTACCACTGAGCTAAATCCCCAACCCCATGTGTATGTTTTCAAGCCTGACTATTTAATATTGAATAACCAAGCAGCGTACTCTTCCTTGGGTAAGATTATTTCCTCTGATGTCAGCATACCTTAATTGTCTGTAGTTCTTTGTTTAGAACTGAGGAGTCATGGTGTTCCCCCTGTCCATTTTGACATATTCATTGGTGTAGTCACATTGTTCAGCTCACACTTTGAAAGTCATGTTGGTCAGACTTTATGGGTATAGGTTCTGACATTACAGGAGACAGAATCTTGAAAACTCTCTGATCCTTTAGTTCTTACACTATTTCTTCCATCCTTTTCCAAAATGCTACACAAACTTTAGTTTCAGGAAGTATGTTGTAACTCTGTCTACTGGGACTCAGCTTCATAACTCTATTCTTGATTGAATGCAGTTTTCTGCAGTGGTTGACATCTATTACAAAGAGAAGTTTCCCTGATAAAGGATGAGGACTATACTTATCTGTGAGTATAAGGACAACTATTAAGCGTGTAGTTTGGGATTATCATGTTTAGTGAAGTGGTGATCATAGGTTCTTCTCCAATGTCTATGACATTACTAGTCCTAGGTAGGTGGCAAGGTTTTCTGCACTAGACATAATTTTCCTTTTGTTGATCTGGTCTTGAGTACAATTAGAGAACTCTTGGTTACTGCCAAGGTATGTGTGCCACTAGTTCATCCTTGGGGTTATGATGGCATGCTGGTCATTATTATGGTTCATAGGTATCATATCTGGGTAGGACTTTTGGTTGCTCCCCTCCTTTGGAATCTTGCATGGTGCCTTCTGATACAATGAAAGCTAGTCTTACGGAGGAGGCATTCAGGTCAGTTCTAGCTATGGGCTATTTGGGCCTTGTGTCTGAAGTTCATGGTGTCTTTAGCAACAGGGACCTTCTACCTCTAAGAGGGGCAATTAAGACATTAGTGATAGTCTGTAATGGTTTTTGATTCTTTTGGACAACCCTTATCAATAACTCAAAAGAGTGCTTCTCATGCCTTGTAAACCTTCACTCACTGTTGGTGGAATTGCAAACTGTTGCAGCCACTATGGAAATCACTGTGAAGAATTCTCAAAAACCTAAAAATAAATCTAGTATATGACCTAGTTATAGCACTCCTTGGCATATGCTGAGACCTACTCCACAGATACCTCTTACTCAGCTATAGTCACTGTTGTACTATTTACAAAAGTTAGTAAATGTAAGCAACTTAGGTGTCCTTCATCTGGTGAATGGGTAATGAAAATGTTAAACATATATATTCTGGAAAACTAGTCAGCCATAAAGGAAAAATGAAATCATGAACTTTGCAGGTAAATGAATGGTACTAGAAACAAGCACATTGAGTGAGGTAACCCATACCTAGAAAGACAAACAACACATATTTTTGTCTCATGGAAGTTCCTAGCTCCATATCTTCAGATATAAGTACATATCCTGGAGTAATTGTAGAAACCAGGAGAGTAAAAGGGACCACAGCTAAGGCAGGAGTTTGGGGCGTGGGGAGCAGCAATAGAGAGATTGATAGTAGAGTACCAGGGATCTGATCAGAAAGTGCGAAGAGTCAGAGGAGAGATAAATAGAGAAGAATGATGGACAGTGGTAAAATAACAGCAAGGATATCTGAAAATTCATAAGGAATCATGCTGTTAATAATCTTCCTAAAATTTTCTTATAATACACATAATTTTGTTTATAAATATACACATACAGAATTGAAATGGAATATTCTCTGATGGGCAGCCCAGGCTCCCTCTAAGAGCTACATCAATCTAATGAAAAAAAACATTTAAAGAAAAGAAGGTAAAAGGACAAGTCATGGCTTGGGAGGCGACAATGTTTGAGAAGACAGCAACCTTTCTTTCCTCCAGTCTAAGGTGTGTCTCCAAGGTCCGTGTCTCTGACTAGAAGGGTAAGTGAGCATTCAATTGTGATCAGTCTGTATTATGATGACTAGCTTACTCTGATCCTGACTTCCAGGCATTATATATGGAGAGGAGAAACCTATATGGTTTTAGAAAAACCCAAAGCTGCTGAGACATGAACCTTGTGTTTCCTGCCTCCCTGCCATGCCAGCTTCCACTTAGCACCTTCTCTGTCATATGCCCACCTGGTGGCATTGGCATTTCTATACAAGTACTGGACAGAACCAAAAGAGCAGTTCAAAATTGCTGTGCCAAGCAAGTCTGGGCAAGGGGTAGAAAACAGAGAATTCCAATTTCATGGCTTTTCTTTGTTGAGGTCAAATGTTTCTCTTGCTCTTTTAGGAACACAATGTCAAACGCAAATTCTATTTCTCCCTGGCAAGGATCTGTGTCTTTCTCCAGGCACCACATTCTAAAATTCGTGCTCCTAGGAGGAAATAATCACCATATTTACCCACCTGAATAATATTTCTGTATATATCTTATTAAAATAAGTTATAAAGTAAGACTACTGTACTCTTTAATTCAGAGGATGGCTGTGTAAGCTTCTTAGCTTCTGCAGAATAATGTATGCCAAAAAGAAGAGGAAGGTCTCAGCAGCATTGACTTTGTACAATGTGATATTATGGGTGATAATTGTGTACATATACACTTTTACTCATATATAATAAGTGTTATATTATGCAGCATTTTATTTGTTGTTCAGACCCTGATATTATCCTCAGAATCAGTGGCACAGCATCTCATAAAGCTCTCCTAACAGTGTGTACATGCCAAGGTAACTCAGTGGACCTGTCTTCCATTTGTTACTCATTCAGTCAGTTATAGCTTGAAATTGCCTTTTACTGACTCGCATCTGTTAGAGGGTTTTGCTAGAACCTGATGGCAACAGAAGCAGATTGTGAATGTAACAGGAAATGTTTTCTTGGAATAGAAAATGAGTGTTTGTTTTAAATGACAAGGTATAACATTTATGAGGTAAAAATGAATTTTAGCCATGTCATTTATTTTACTTTCTGTCTCTTCAGGACAATTATTGGCAGTGAGGTATACACTGAACAATCCCAGAAAACTGATAGAAAGAAAGAAAAAAACAACTTTCAGGTATGCCAGTTTGAATATTCTGATTTTAAATTGTTTAGAACAATAAAAGTTTGGGGGGATGGAGAGGGAGAATTGAAGTGGCAGGAGGCGTTCTTAACATCTTGTATGCTGCCATGATTATTTATTTGTAGAAAATAGAAAGTGCTATTATTTTTTCAAAAAGCAATTTCCCCTGTTTGGCAATGAAAAATCAATCATTTTGTTATAAATATATCTGAAGCCAATGCTTTCAAATGAAAAAAAAATCAATCTATAGTGCTGTTCTTAAGACTGATCAGATATTTGATGAGTATCTGTTATTTGATAATGATTTCTTAAATCTTATTTTCTTGGAAATAGAACATATTAAGCAGTAAAATGCTAAGCAACTTTTGAGACAGAGATGATGTTTCTAATAAGCATATCACAATTAATGTGAATAAATTGAGGCCGTCAGGTAGACAGTAGATTTGAGATGTTGAAAGAAGTATTAGGATAAAGCAAATAAAGTGAGGTTGAAATTAGGTATTCACATCTAAGCGGAAAGAAACTATGTCTTCACATGGTATATAAGTGTTAGCAAATTCTCATGAGGGTATTTCATCAGCCAGAGAAAGGGAATAAAGGGGAAATATTCTATCTTAGTGAATCACCTATCTATTGACCTGACATCATTTTCCATTCTGGAAAACACTAGGAATAATTTGAAATGTCCTAGGAAAAAGTGAAATGGTATATCACAGACATTTGTATTTGATACAAGTAGCTTTAAACCCCAGGAAATACATAAAACACTGGCACTATGTCTGATCTTCTGGGGTCATTGTCATCCATTTAAAGGATAATTTACCATAGGCTGTTTTCATATCTTTTTAATTGGTTTAGGAGTGTGGGTGAAAAGGGGAACAAGAAGAAGTGGAACTATTAGAAACCTTCTGTAAATGTACCGTGGTTATCTCTCATCTCTTGACAAAGCTGAAGCAGGAACATGTGCTTCTGAGTCATATTCAAGATTACCTTTTCTTCTTGTATTAGTTTGATCAATGTCATGTTGAGTTCATCAACTTCTTAGTATGTGACTGGGATCAGACAATCTATATGAGTGGATCCTCTTCCTCTATATCCCTAACTAGCTTTTGGGAGCGCTAGTATTTAGAGAATAATTTTCTTTTAATAGTCTGTTTTTCTTTACCCTTTTGAATTTCATTGATTGTTTTTTATTGGAAACATTAAAGCTAGGCCAGCAACTCAAAGGAACTGAAAGGAACAGATGAAGTTTCATTCCACAAAGTGCAGCCAAGTAGAAAATAGGAATGGACACCATGTCAAACGTGAGACACGTGGGAGCTGGTATGTCTGTTATGAGATTGCTCAGTAGACAGGAAGGACATTTGTTAAACTTGACCCCAATTATTACCAAGAAGATAATAGTTATCTTTAGGCAGTCTTTCGTTTTTCTCCTGAAATTACTGAGGGAGCAGAGACTATAAATAGTTCAACAGGACTAACTACCAAGTGCTGTGAGTAGTTTCTGAGAAGATTCAAATACCAGATGCTGATGGACCAATGAAAGAAAGTTTCTAATTCAATGCTCTAAGTTTCCCACTCTGAAATTTGTATTATTTACTACAAATATTATTGTCTCTTAAAGACTGTTTTTAAAATTTATTTTATTTTTGATCATTTCATGCACATATGCTGGGTTTTATGAGCCCATTTTTCTCCCATAACCCATCACCTCCTATTATTCTCTTCTCATTCAGAAGATACATTTTCTTTGCATCTAGTTTCCTCATTGACTTTCTTGGTGTGTGTGTGTGTGTGTGTGTGTGTGTGTGTGTGTGTGTGTGTGTGTATAAGTCTTATGTGGGTATGTACATCTGCCCTGTGGTTATGATCACAGCACTAACATCATATTTAGAAGACAGATCCTTCTCACTCTCCTCGCCTGCTGCAATGTTCATGGCCTTGGACTACATGATTTACATGTCTCATTTAGGCTTCAGCACTCAGCAATTACTTATTTTTAGCATGCTGACAAGTTATGAGTCTCTGCATTAACCACTTCCCTTTTAAGAATGAAGTGTGTGTGTGGGGCCTTGTAGGGAGGGAGGGCACTGGGAGGGGGTAGGGAAAGGAAAAAAATATAACAAATATATATGGCCTGAAAAACTTTTTAAAAAGTTTCTCTGCACAAGGCTGAGAGCAGCACTAGTCTATGGGTATAAACATAAATGCTCAGAAAGCAGTTTAAATTCTATTTTACCTGTACCTGATATGAGGTTGGATATTTCAGAAATATGAGAAGGAAGAATTATTTTTAAAAATCACAATCAATTCAATGTTCAGTTCTTTTTTTATTAAGATTTTTTTTCATTTTACATACCAAAGATTCCCCTTCTTCCGTCCTCCAGCCTCTCCAGCTTCCTTCTCCCAACCCACCTCCCATTCCCTTCTACAAGAAGGTAAGGCCTCCCATAGGGAGGTACATGAAGTAGAAGCAGGTCCAAGCCCCTCCCCCGCCTCAAGGCTGTGCAAGGTGTCCCATCATAGGTAGCAACACTCAATTCTTACTATATAATAATTATAACATTCCTTTCCGTAAGGTGTTCTTCATTATTTCTTGCCACTAAAATGAAGATTGATGAATTTTCTGCCAAATTATTTGCAATTAAAGTCTGTTTTTTCCAAATTGGAAAATGTTGACGAAGTAAAGTAGGAAGCTAGCTACTGTAAAAGAATTGAAAATTTCCTGAGTTGGAAACTTACTCTTTTTCTTTTCTAACGTTGCCTTTGGGACTTAAATCTGAGTGTGCGCATGCAGAAGAATGAAACTAGATTGTCATCTCCCACTCTGCATAAAAATTCACTCCAAATGGATCAAAGACTTGAACAAAAACCCAAAACTGCAAAATAGTATAAAGGGGAAGGTGGTGAATATGTGACAAGACATAGGCATAGGTAGGTAGGGACGTTCTGCACAGGCTGCTGGGGAAATAAGACCAATGACTAACAAATGAGAACATGTGAAACTGAAAAGCTTCCATAGTGGAAAGAAAATGTCAACTGAGTGAAATGACACTTTATACAATGGGAGGAAAATATTTGTCAGCTACATCTCCAACAAAGGTTAATAGCTTTAGAGAGCTGCGTGTAGCCGCACCTTAAAGATGGCGCTGGCTTCCACCCTCTGCCTTCCCTACAGCAAGTACTCTTTGTGGTAAACAGCTCCTTATTTGGCTATGGCTGGATTCGTGTGCCGCTTGCATATGCGTGGACCTATGGATAGTGACTAACAAGGTCCTGAATAAACTGCTTAAAGAAGAGCTCGGGTGTTCCGTCATCCTTGCTGGTCGAGGCAGTCGCAACAAATAGCAAAAATACACAAAAGCTAAAGAACATTTGACAAAAGCAACCAAATCTAAAAATGGGTTTCGAATTGGACCAGAAAATTCTCAAAAGAAGAAATACAAATTGCTACTAAAGATTTTTTTTTCTGGAGCTGAGGACTGAACCCAGGGCCTTGTGCTTAGCTAGGCAAGAGCTCTACCACTGAGCTAAATCCCCAACCCCGCTACTAAAGATTTTTAAAAGTTTTCAACACCATTTGTCATCAGGGAAATGCAAACTAAGGATACTTTGAGATTCCTTACTACCCCAGTCAGAAGGTCTCTTCTCAAGAAAACAAATGGCTGCAAATTCTGGCCAGAATTAGGGACAAGAGGGACCTTCTATGTCGGTAAGAATTTAAACTAGCATAACCTCTCTGGAAATCAACGTTGAGATTCCATAAAAAGTTAGAAACAGAACTTCCACATGACCCAGTATTTCACTCTTTAGCATAAGGTCTTACCTAGCTGTGAACACTATGAACTGCAGTACAACCTGACGGACAAGATATGCCTGCTGGTACAATGGCATTATGACTGTTATGGCGGCAACCCACCCCGTTCAGATGAAATTTAAGGCTTGTTTTACAGAACTGAATCCATTCCTGATGCTGTAAGCCCCGTCAGAACCCTACAGTTGGAGTGAATAGGTCCTAGGGAGGAAGTTGCTACTCTTGTTTACCTAAATTAGCATGGTGTCAAGAAGACTTCACTATCTGTGCACGGTTAGATGCACCACAGCCTGTTGTGGATGAGGGAAGAGCTCATAGAGCACCACCCTTCCCTCAGGTACTGTTGGCTCCTGAATCAGTCTAGACAAAGGGGAGTCATTACCTTTTGTGGAATATTCATTGCTGAATCAACCAGACTCTACCTGGTAGGACTATGTCCATTGTCTCATACATGGTAATCAGAATGCTTACGTACATGGATGAAACTGTCAAGGAATAAATTTAATTAATAAAAAAAGACCTAGAATAGATTTAGAATTTCTTTCCTCTACCATGAACCTAAGTGATTTTATTACCTCTTTATTGACTTAAAAAGTTTTTTATTAGTTTTTGAGAAATCCATACAATTATTTTGATTTTATTTACCCCCTTTGTCATTGTTTTCTTTATTTATAATCACTAATACTTCCGTAGCTGTTATATGACCCTGTCATTGAGAAGAAACATTTCTGTAATGGGGTTTTCAAGACATCAAGTAACCAGTGATGTTTTTTTCTCCACAAGTTAATAGGTATTTCTTATCTCTGTGAATAAATTGGACAAACCGGAGAAAGAGAGGAAACAGAGAAATTTTGAGGAAAATATATAATAGACTCTACCATGTTTTCCAACATCCAAACTGTAATTTTGGGCTAGTCCTTTTATCTTCTTATAGTGATTATATTAAAAAAAAAAGACTCAGCAAGTTATATTTATACATGTGCTTACACACACACACACACACACACACACATATGTGTGTGTGTGTGTGTGTGTGTGTGTGTGTGTGACAAATACTATAAAATAAGAAGATATCAACTTGAAAGGGGAGTATAAGAGGGTTCCAAGGGTCAGTTGCTAGGACATGCTAGAGAGAAAGGGAGAGAGAAGCGATGTCTTTCTAGTTCTAATTAAAAACATTAAAACTCTTGTTGATCTCTGCTAAGGCATTACATTTATTTTGTGGAAAATATATACTATATCCAGTCTGTACTGACTTCCTTGTTCTGTCTGTCAGACCTACCACTCTGTTCCTCATTTTCTGCTCTTGTTCTAAAGAATTCTATTTGTTGATCACACTACCTTTTCCCATGCACTCTAACCCTCTTCTCTGACCTTTCTTTTCATGGATCTCACAATTATTTAGCCCTCAAGTTTCATCTTAAGCATCAAGTTTTCAAAGGCCCTCCCTTCACAAAATGGAGTCATCAGGCCCTCCTTCGATTTTCATATGCAGTCTTTAATTTCCTTGTGACAGAAATTATATTTTTTCTCTATAACTTTCCTACCTGAGATTATTTGAGTTGAGTGAGGGCAAATATGTTTGTTTTACACATAGACACATGAATGCCCCTCAGCACCTGTAACCGCTGTCCAAGGAACTCCAATAACAGACTCAGAACTAGTGAGTGATACTAATACTAATAAATCTTTGCTCTATTTTTCTATTATTTCAGGTAAGTACTGAAGGCATGCACATCTGGCTTGTAACATTTTAGGAATGAAATTTCAGGTCTCTGGTTTCCCACCTTGTTTTGGGTTTTCGTCTGTCCTTTTGTTTTCATTTCTTACAACTTTGTAGCAACTGAGGTTCTGAAGCAACATACCTATAGTTGGTTGGTTTTCACTCTTTGCTCTTTTGGGGGCCCACCACCCAGCTCTGAAATAAATAACATGGAGACTTATTCTTACATATGAATGCCCAGGCTTATCTTGGCTTATTTTTAGCCAGCTTTTCTTTACTTAAATAATCCCATGTACCTTTCACCTCTGGGCTTTTGCTTTTCTCTGTTCTCTATTCCTTTCTTTTCTTCTTACTCCTTGGCTTGTTGTGTATCTGAGTAGCTGGCCCCTGGAGTCTTCTTCTTCCCCTTTTCTTGTTCCTTCTTCTTCTCCTCTTCTTCTCTTTATTCTCTCTGCCTGCCAGCCCCGCCTATCCCTTTCCTGCCTAGCTATTGGCCATTCAGGTCTTTATTAGACCAATCAGGTATTTTAGGCAGGCAAAATAACTCAGCTTCACAGAGTTAAAAAATACAGCATAAAAGAATACAATATTTCTTTGCATCATTAAACAAATATTCCACAGCATAAACAAATGTAACATATCTTTAACTAATATTCCATAACACACCCATGTTTTCTGATTAATTCCACAACTCCAAATGTCTAGGAGTCATGATATCATGAAGTAGATTGCTTTGCCTTAGTTTGAAAGAAGAGAGACCATCTAAAACCTCAGGGAGTAGCATTTTGATATACAGATAAATAAATGGTATTCATGTAGACTTGTGCCAAATGACCCCTGTTCCTGACCCTGTCTGGATGACTCTACGGTGTATCTGGGCTATTGATTAGTAAGTGAAAGAAACCATTTAGGTAGTAGGAGCTATGGACTATAAAATGTGTTTTGGAAAACTAAATGTGACATCAGGATCAGAGCTTTCTGATTAGAAGAGTGTCCATCTCCTTCCCCTTCCAAGTAAAAGTATATACAAAAGAAGAGAGAAGTCAAATGACAATGCCTATCACTGACTGTTTGCCCTGAAAACTCAAAAACCAGATTGAGTATTGATGGAGAGACTAGAAGACTGTTTTGTAAGCTGCAGCTGCTAATAGCCCTAGGCTAGGCATACTGTATCAATGTTTATCTTTCTCCTTCCATATGGAAATTTCCATCATAGGCACTTGGGAAAAATGAAGAAGAAAATGAAAATAAAATAAACTCTGCAGTAAGTTTCTAACAAGATTGAGAAAAGAGAAAATTCAGGTAAAGTATAGGAAAGGAAGGAAATGAAAGCCTTGATACTGACAGAGAAATACTTGCAGACACCTAGGCAGAGGGGTTGATTTGGATTTCTTTCTGGCAGTGGTGGAGATTAAATATGAACATGCTGCCAAAGTGATTCTTGAAAGATGATAGGGAGAGAAGAGGTAGCGATAAGGGAAGGGGCAACATGTGTAAAGGATGAGATGTGAAAATGTCCTAATAGTTAAAAGAGAGTAAATTCAGGGAATAAAAGTCCACCCCTGTGGCTGAAGTACAGAGAATCAGACAAGAGAAAAATCATATAAATAAGCCTTTCAAAGTAAGGCTAGAACTTTAACTGTGATTATACAGCCAACACAAAGAAAGGACACTTGTTTTGTTTTGCTTTTTAGGTATACAGAACATTATGTTTTCCAGATTACATAATTCATCTACTCTCTAACTACATTTTATGTGAATAGTATGGTTTAGGTGCTTTTATAAGTATGTGGGTATAGTAACCCATAAATTATATATTGAAAGACAAAAATCAAGAAATACGTTAAAAGAGCTTAATGATTACAATTATATATAAAAATGGTGGGAAAGATGTTATATGCAAATTTAGACATCAGTTTAAAAGCTTTTGAGAAAGGTGAATTAACAGAAATGTCCTTTCCTGATTTCATGGACTTATGCAATTTCCACCAAAGTAATGCTCTGGCTGTTATTATTTTATTTCACATTTACTGTACCTTATGGAGTAAGAATTCCTTAAATCATTAATAAATTGGAAAGATAATTGTTTTCTTCTACTTCTCCTGTGTAGTGAGACATTCAGATGATGGTTTTGCTTTTGAGAGTTTGTAAGAATTAAATAAGGTCTACATTTAGAGCAAATTTAATTTAAATTATGAAAGTATAGAATGCCTGATCCTAATCTCAAGAGAAGCCATATTTTCAAAAATGAAAGCAGAAATGGTTATTACAGTTTCACTGATGTGGACTTCAAGAGGCCTGTCTACTCTCAGTAGCCAAGTCTTCTGCATTTTGAAAAACTGAAACTGAGACTTACATAGAATGTATTGACTTTCACATTTCAGTAACAAATTTTTGTACTTTTTTTGTACATTTAACAAATGTTTTGAGATTAAAATATAGTTGTATCAGTTACACCTTCCCTTTCCTCCCTCCAATCTCTTCCATGTATGGCCCTGCTTGCTGTCTCTCAAATAATGGCCTATTTTCATTAATTATCCATATATATTTTATATTATAAATCATACATGTAATTATACATACATATATGTATTCCTAAATAAATAAGAACAACCCACTTGGTCAGTATAATATTACATGAATGTGTATGATTTCAGAGCTGACCACTTGGTATTGAATAACCAGTTGAGGGGTTGTTCTCTGGGAAAGAATACTTCCCCTGATTTTAGCAGTCCTTAGTTGCCCGTAGTTCTTTCTTTAGGGCTGGGGACCTGCGAGATTTCCTCCTTCCATGTTAACATGTGTCATCATTGCTCAGGTCATGGTGAGATTTCAAGGGTGTAGACTCCGTCACATTTCTAGGAGACACAATCTTACAGCAGACTTCCTGTCCCTCTGGCTGTTACAATGTTTCTTTGCCACTCCCTTCCATTATATTTCCTGAGCTTTACTTGTGTTGTAACAGATGGAGATGTCCATCACATGATCCCTTGTTCTCTACTCTTTGATCAGTTCTGGTTTTCTGTAAGGGTCTCTGTCTGTTGAGAAGAGAAGTTTCTTTAATGCAGGGTGAGAGCTACCCTTGCCCATGGATATAAGCGTAAATATTCAGAATGCAGTTAGGAATGTGTGAATGTATCATGCTTTTCTAAAGAACAATAACACTCAAACAAATGAGTGGAAATAATTGAGTAGCAAGACAAGTCTACTCGAAAGACAGACAGTTCATTAGAGTGAGTCTAAGGAAAGTTATTATTAGTTAAATGTTTAATGAATTAGGCCAAACAGAGGTTGGTGAGGGCTATGCCAGTGTGGGTACCAAGGATGGAGTTGTCTTAAAGCAAGGTGAAGCCAGTGAGTGATATAGGAGTCTAAGGAAAGATGAGGTTGAGCCTGAGGTTGCTTTCTGGGTGAAGGATAGTGCAGTATGTTGTACCACTCAACCGAAAGAAAGACAAGGGTCAAAGAAGTAGGAGATTATAATCTAATCAGCAGTCCATCAATATACTTGTCAGGGACCAGGAATGACTGATACCACCAACTCATGTGCACAGATGCCACTTGTTGATACAAAGAGGCACAGTGAAAGGGAACACAAATATGTGATCACTGTATGTAAATCTAAGAAAACATACCATTAAATAATAAGAGGGAAAATGATTATTATGCAGAAGAGGAACAAGATTGACCTTTGAACGTCTTTTTCTAAGTTACAAAAGGAGGCTGCAGACCTTTTGTTATTGAAGACAATTTTAATTGAGATGGTATTAAAATGACGTGTAAAACTTCCCAAAGCTGCAGCAATAATCTACTGTTTTTTCTCTGAATCCATTCATTATATGATCTTATGAGAGATTAATGTTTGCTTTTAAATATAATCATCTAGAAATAGTACAAACCTGATCCGAATACAGAGAATTTGAAGTTAAAAACAATCAATATTGTCAGTTCTATAAAATTTGTGCTAGCTAATTATTGATAATAAAATAGATTGAACTCTCTCTTTAATAAGCCACTTAATCGACCTAAGCCAGCCATGGTCAGATTAGTCAAACTTGCCTTAACTTCCAATTTTCAGTTCTTGACAGAAAGTGCAATTATTTTTCCCAGTAAAAATTACAAGTCTCATAGGATATGAAGAAATATTTATTTTGATTTACAAGCTTCCATGCTAATTACACTAATACCAATTGTGCTAACAATTTGAGGGTTTTTTTTTTTTGACAAACACCAATATGAATGACAAGTCTGGCATAAATACACTGTAGATCAAGACTTGCCTGATTTTTTTTAAAGGGTAATTTACAGATACGCCCATATGATACCTAGTTGGTAAGTACTCACCCTATTATAGAAGATTTCTTTTATTAAATTCTGGAGACAGATTGCCTTGTAGGTTAAATTTTCTTTACATGGGAATAACAGTTATTGCTGAGAAAAGGTTAGAAGCTGGAGTTGCAAAATGGTAGAAGTAACTGTTATCTCAAACTCCTCTTCTTTCACACTCTGCTGCATATGGGTCTTAGGAGAAGGATGTCACTGGGTTTCTTTCTAACTGCAGGTCCCTCCCCTCTCTGACATCTACATACAGGAGTAGTTTTATAATTTGCTTCTATCTCTGTTTTCTCTTAAAAGAAACTACATCTACTATTTTGATTTTAGTTGCTAAGTAACCCCACATTTTACCACATTGTCAGTTATATTAAATATGATACCAAATGTTCTAAATGTGGGTCTAGAAAATTGCACCCTGCCGAGTACTGGGTGAACTAACAACAGACTTTTAGTCAAGATGACATTTATTTCTTTTATTTGACTTTATAATATATATAATCAGCCCTATTCTGTTAATGTGTTCTTTAATTTAATAAATTGATATCCTTTCATCTTAATATATTTGAATAAACCATAAGTTGCAAAGTTAATATATAACTGATGAACTTTGAAGCCATGAGCTAGTTAAAAATGATTAAAATAAATTGATAACCCCATAGCCAGATGGAATAAGAGAAAAAAAGACTCAAACAATAAAGTCAGAAATGACAGAGGGAACGTCATTACCAATTTAATAAAATTTGGATGATTATAGGAGAGCACTAAAGACAATTTTGTGACAAAAATTCAGACAATACAGAAAAGATGGAAAACTTACCCATGCTGAAATCATAGAGAAATAGGAAATAAGAGAACTTAACTTATAATCTTGAGTCTGTAATAACCCTTCTAAAAATCTACAACAAAGATTAAATTGAAAAATTATATCAAGTAGTTGAAGAAAAGCTGAAATGATTACCACTCAAACTTGAAATTGAAAGAGGAGAGAGTATCCATGGATTAATTCTGTGAAACCATTTCTTAACTCAGATAGAAGACAGGAAAAACAAATAAAAGTAATACTGTAAGAAATAAAACTAAAAACTAATATCCCTGACAAAGGATGATGCAAAAATCTTCACCAAAACCCTTTTCACTTTTCAATACTAATAATAATCTACTAGTGTGGTGAATGTTAGAGCAGTTCAAAACGTAAAAGTTGATCAGTATAGTGCACTCCACCTTAGAGTAGTCAAGAGTAGAAAAAAGAAGTCCTGAGTATCTCAGTCACTACAGACAAAAAGCTTTTGATCAGATCCAACATGACGAAAGCATTAAAAAAGAAACCTTAAAGGAAACCAGTAAAGGTCATTCATGAAAAGGTCACAAGTAACATTGGATTTAAGAGAATAAGGCAGAAAGGTTTTCCTCTCAGATCAAAAGATGTGCAAGAGGATGGGGTTTGAATGGTAGACGTCTCTTCCAGAAGCTCATGTATTTGGAGACAGTCCCAAGCATGGGCTTCTGCTTTGGAGCCTTCCTTGAGGAAGTGGGCCTCTAGAAATGGGTCTTAAGTGTTCATACACAAAGACTGCACACATCTATTAGTGAAAAAAGAGGCCATGCATTTGAAGGAGAGTGAGGAGGGGTCTATAACAAGGTTTAGAGGTAGGAAAGGGAAGGGAGAAATGTAGTAATTATGTTATAATCTTCAAAATCATTTTTTTAAAGAAAGATTGATTAAGCCATAGACAGCAAGCCTGTATGCAACATTCCTTCATGACCCCTGCTTCAGTTCTTCCCTCCATGTTAATGCCTGGGCTTCCCCCCACGATAGATAGTAACCTGTAAATAAAAATGAACCTTTTCTTCTCCATGTTTGTTTTGGTTAGGTTTTTTTGTTTGTTTGTTTTTGTTTTGTTTGTTGTTTTAATCAGACATACTTACTATATAATGTGTAACTTCTGGTGTGGATAATGAACAATGAAACTGCACAGGTTAATTTCATTGCCAGTGTCTATGAAGGTGTATGGAATGTTTCTTGCAAAATCACTCTGGTATGTCAGGTTAGGGTATGACATGATTTTTTATTGGCCTTCAACTTTGTGTCTTAACTTCCCAGAACTCTTTCCCACTATAAACAGGCTTTAAGGCATCTCAGTTTTGCCCTTTGACATATCACAAACTTCTATCCAAGTTTATAGATCCCTTCATAAAGTTCAATTTTGTCATTCATCCTGGACAGGTCCTAGTGGCCAAGATGGCTAGGATGTAACTGTGCTACTGTATTCAGTAAATATTTCCTGAGATGAAGGCATCATGATAGCAGGTTTAAAAACTTCTTTGTGACTACGCTCTCATACATTGACAATTCTTGGGGAAACTTTCAAGAGACCATGGCAAAGATCCACAAAAACAATCATGTCTCTTTCCAACAAGAGAATTTACTTATAAAATAGTTATGAACAAATTTTGAACTTCATCTACACATTCTACATGCATGTAAAAGAATGATTTGAATTGTTTTGAAAGCTAGCTTTAGTTTAACTGACTTTAACCTTTTTCTAAAATAGTTATGCCCGGCTAACATGCTGATTAAATCAGTCAAATTTTCTTTACTACTGAGGAATCCTGACTCTTCAAATATTGTATGAGAAGGATGGGTTTAATTAAAAAAAATAGAATAACTTGTGTTACCTATACAAAAGTTACAATTTTGAAATATCATCTCTGTCATTTTGTGGTTAATTTTTCATGCGCCTATGCATACTTTGCTTTTAATGCAGATAAACTTCAACTTACAATAGCATATTTAATGTAACAACTTTAAATCTCAATGTTTTCCTTTCAAATGAAACTTTATGTAAAGAAATGCAGACTCTGTCTCACTTAACCCACAGTTTTGCCTCATCTGTGGGCAGTATGTTTAAGGAATTCAATTTATGATACCTTGTGGGAATATTTTTTTAGGTACACTGTATATCAAGTAGTTTTGTGGTTTTTGAAGGAACTTTTTAGCATGCAGGGCCATTTCTCAAGCTGTGCAAAGCAATCCTTTGTGCTGTCTGGGCAGCAAACTACTTCAAATGCACCTAGAAACGTTAGCTGTGATATGTATATTTGGGTAAGCATTGAATTATTTCCCTATTTAATTGGGATGTTCCATGCTAATCCACAGGGCAGACACTGTCAGCTATCTTCGGTCTACCAATTATTTCTCTGGGGGGGCCATGGTAAGAGCTCTGCCTCACTAAATATTTTCACTTTCTTCATACAGCTGTTCTGTCCTCCCTTTTTTTTCAGCTCTTTCTCAGGGGGCAAAGAGAACAGGAAATGCAAGCCTAGCCAAGGAGTGCATATATGCTTTCCCTGGGAACTAAGCAAGCCATGATGCTAACTCTGGTGACTGCTGAATTTTAGTTTTTGTTTCTTTCTATTGTCATGTAGCACATAAAGCCCTGAACAGTGAAGGATTGCTCACCTGCTGGTCATGATGCTAAGACACAGGATTTTATCTCTGTGCCCAGCCTTTTACATTTTTTTTTTCTCTCAGTTCCCCGGAATCTAATTATTTATCCTTTCCTATAGAAATTCTTCCAGGTGATTCTCCAGGGATCAACTCAAGATAAACCTGAAACTGGTACATTTTGTATTTTTCTTCTCTGCTGTATTTGAAGCCCCAGAGAAAAGGACACCATTGTAAGAACTTTAGATTTGGGTCAAATAGTCAGGGCTCAAGAACAGGTGCCAGCAGGGTATAGCAACAGCCAATATCCATGGTAGACACTCAAAAATTCTAGGTAGACCCCAATTTCCATTCATTTCTTAATTCAGATATAGACTGAACCCTGCCAGGAACCTTTGCCCTTAGGAAACATCTGGTGGCACAGTAGGCATCATAGTGAAACAATCAGTATCTTTCCTACAAAAACAATTCATCTTATTTTCTCTTCAACAGTTTTCAAAGAACAGAAATAGAGAGTTTTCTGAGGATCACAAAAATCATTCCCACCTATATCCTTGACAAAGTCCACTGAGATGGACTTTGACACAATTGCAGTGTGAATGTAATTTTTAGTTACTATCTTGATTCCCTAGCTAAAATTGAGAAAAGCAACACTCATTTTAACAATATCATGATGGATATATATCAACATATGCCCATTCTTTGTAATAAGACAGCAGATAGATGGATTATTTAGAACTTTCATTGACATTTCACTTGGTTTTGGAATTAATTGTTTAAGCATAAACTCTGTTTAAAGTATAGTGCCCTAATGATCTTAAATAATTACCTTGGAATACTCATGATATTAGGTAAATACTCAATGTTTCACTCTTTTCCCCTTTTCCTATTCTTTAGTAGAACATTGGCTTTGCTTGTCAGGAGAATTCTCTTGGCCGGCAGCAGGAAGCCAGTGGGTTCTTGAATGTTTAACACTGTAGAATATTGCCTGGAAATTAGCAGCTATCATGTAACCCTTTGTAACTGGGACCTACCCTGAAGGCACAAGTTGTGTATTTGAAGTCATTGTCTGTAATGTGTTTCCCTATTGGCTGCAGGCTTTTCTTGATTCAACGTTTTTTTCTCCTCTAATCTATGACTCTCACTAGTATATAGGTTGGATTTTTAAAAAATGTAGTAAAATAGATCAGATATAAATTTCTATTTAAAACTGGTTTTACAAGTGTACAATTTAGTCTTGTTAACTTAAATGCATTTTCACAGATGTGACTGAGCTCTAGAAATTCTTCATCGATCATGTATAGACTCAACAGTCATTGAATGGCAATTCCCTTTATCCCACTCTCCTCATGCCCTGGTAACTACCAACTTACCTTATCTATGAATTTCTCTGTCCTAGATACTTTTTATTACTGTGCTTGCACAGCCTGTTAAGCAACTGACTTACTGCATTTAACATGGTGATTTCATGCTGCAGCTATGTTACAGCACGTGAAACACATTCTTTTCTTAATCAGACTGAAAAACACATTGTGTGTGCACACCATATATTGTTTACCTGGTCATCACTGAGGGCATTTGGATTGTTTGTATATTTTGAATATTGTGAATTGCTTTGATAAGAACACGTGTGTCAAGATATTCTTTGAGGGTCTTTTTTTTTTTCAGGGTTTTTGGGCTGTTTTCAGAATCAGGTTTGGCCAAACATGGGAAATTATACACTTGATATTTTTGAGCTTCATGACATAATTTTCTCTAGTCATTCCATTTTTTACATTCCCAACAAGAGCACACAGGGGTTCTAATTTATGCCAAATTCTTGAAACCCTTCTTTTTAAGAAAGGAAAGGACTTAAAATAGCTTTGTAGAACAAATTAAATGATTAAAAGAGCAAAGAGATGACTTATAAATAAGAGAAAGTCTTAGTAACTATATATCAAACATTAAAAGAAGTAAAAATTAAAAAGAAAATTTAAATCAATGGGCAAATGAATTTAACAATTACTTTCTAAAACACAAAGTACAAATGGATAATAAATATATGAAAAGATATTTAGCATCCTTACTTCTTGATGCAGCAGGGAAATACGAATCAAATTCTATTGAGGATTCACCTTGGCTATCATTAAAAGGACAAAAATGATGCGTAGGGAAGAATGTGGTAGGGAGAAGGAAAGTTTGCAATAATTCTGGGACGTTAAATTATTCTGGACACTATGAAAATAAAGATGAATGTTCCTTAATTAGAATGTTGAAAATATGACAGAGTTATACAGTAGTGTAACTCCTAGGATTGTACTTCAAGAAAAAGTCATGGTGTGTTAGATGCCTACATATTCAGATACCTTGTGCATTCACAGTATCTAAGATTTGGGACCAACCTTGATATCCATCCACAAAGGGATGAATAAAGAAAATGTACATTCACACAATGAGATTTAACGAGAGAATAAAGAATGGAGTTATATAATGATGATAGTCATTAAACAAGGCAGGCACCTTGAGGGGCAGATTCCCATGCTAATGAACTCCCAAGTACTCTTTGCTTTATTTTCAGCTAAAACTTGGTACAGGCTGCAAATGCACAGAAGCATTTCTCTTAATTGTTCTAATTGCTGTGCCCTTGTATTCACATGTATAGCCCCCTACATAAAGTTCCCAATCTTCCTTTGAGGAAGGCATTGTTTTAGAAATGACCCCAGTGGTCTCCTTGTCTGCTTCAGGTCTTACCTCTTTCTCTATTATGTCTTCACTGTATTTATTTTGTCAATGTACTAACAAAAATAAAAACCCAAAATGTAACCAAAATTCATGTGGTTACTAGTTTCAGGAAAATTAATGAAACTGAAGGCTATTATGCTAAATAGAAAAATACTTAAAATAATTTGATATTTTTTCTCTCATACAGAAATGCAGAAATTAATTTTAAGTAGATGGAATACAGGTGATATCTATCTATCTATCTATCTATCTATCTATCTATCTATCATCTATCTGTCTATCTATCCATTCATCTACATAAAGATATCATATATGACAGTTATATACACATATATCCATCATATATAAGATGGATTATTGATTGATAGATGATAGATAGATAGATAGTTAGATTTAGATAGATATAGAAGAAAGCAACTATTTGAAAAGGTAAGGACCAGACTAGGTAGAGTGCAGAAGGCACATGAGCAGGGAACATAGAAGTGAATATGAGCAAGATACATTTTGTGTATATATATATATATATATATATATATATATATATATATATATGGAGTGTTATAAAAAGCCCACTTATTTTGTATGCATATTTAAAGTGCTTATCTTGCATAAAAGCAAGAATAATTTTGTCTAACAACTCTTTTAGCTCTTTGTCTCTGGGCTTGCTCATTTGACATCTGTAGGAAAACCACATTTAAGACGGTGAAGTAGGATAAGCACTCTGACTTAATTGCCTCTTTGAATACATTAATGTCCCTGTAAAGAACTCCAACCAATCACGTGAACACAACTTAAACTTTCTCAGCCTGAATTACATTGTCACTACGAGGATTCATACTGTTGACTTCTCAGGGTTATGGTAGACAGAGAATTGCTGTTGTTTCTAGTTCATAGAGAAATTAAGTTGCCTTTAATCCTGAGCACATGTGAACTTCACAAGGACATCATTTTACAGTCTTAATTCTTAGAGTCATAATTTTGTTACCTGAGTTTTTAGCCCCCTCCCACACCCAGGCTGAGCACACCCACCTGCCCCAGTACAGCAATTAAATAGACAAGGTATGGTGAAAAGCAGAGAAATGGGATTTAATCAAAGTGCACATTAAGAAGAGAAACAGATAACGATAAAGGGGTTCAGTGACCCCAAGTCCATCTTTATGCTTTTGATATATTAGACTTAATGGAGGGAAAGTAGGAACAGAATGAAGAAGTAAACATAATTGAGGGGTGGTCTGCCTTGGGATGACAAGCTAGTGTCCCTGGAATCCCAGGTAGGTTTAGGACAAAGAATCTTAGTGCCTTCTGCCTTGAAGAGAAACAAGCTAAGTTAGGTAGACTGACATTCTTTGAATGACTAATGTTTATGCAGTCAAGCAGGAATCTGACTCCCAGTAAAGGACACAAACAAAATGAAGTCAGAAATGCCAGGCTTTCCTCCCCACTTCCTTACATTGTGGGCTAGAGTGAGAAATCCATGCTGGCTAGCAAAGTGGTTTCTAAGTCAATGTTATAATTTTCAGTCTTGCTGGCCTCAAAGCTGACAGTTCAGACCTGATGCCTCCAGTGTGCTGGGGACACCAATGAATGTCAAGCTCAATGTGGAATAACACACAATCTGACTGATTCTCCCAATGTGCAATGCTATCCAAGCTTGCTGTTTACTTTGTTAGAAACCTTCCTCTGCTAGGAGAGAGGTGATGTTACATTGTGGGTTCTTTTAAACTGGTAAACTACTTCTTTTTGAACACATAAAAATTAGTGTTACTAAGAGTAGAAGGGCAACTGTCAGGGTCAAGGCCTTCTTCCCTGTCTCAGCAATAACTGTTAGAACCAGGCCTGGTTGGTGTTCTGTGATAAGAGGCTGCTGGACCTGTGTGAACATTTTTCACATGGCTTACCAGGTGTAATGTTTTCAGCTCTGTTGGATCTTGTTGTCATCCTCCATGAAGACAGCAGGTTCATGAGGGACATGCCCAGGTCACGCTTGTCCTCATACTGCCTGTACTCAACCATATGTCTACCTCTTCAGAAAATGCATGATTGTTCATGTTGTTCTTCATCTGCTTGGCAATGTTGGTAAGGGAGATGCAGGAGATGGGTAATTGTTGCACATCCAGGTCAGGATGTATCAGGGCAGGAAGGAAGTTCAGTAGAACAGGTTTAGGATAGCCAATCTTGGGAACATACGAGGTGAGGTATGAGACACTCATGTTGTTTCAGAACTTTTGGAGAATTGAGTTGAAGGAGGGTATAGGGTGAAAAACAGGAAAACTGATTTTCCCAAAGAAATGACTAAACCTGAGGCTGAGAATGCCTTTCAGTTAGTGGTAGAAAACATTATGCTAAATTTTCACCATGCTCTATAGAAATGGGGACTTTGTCCTGTCTATTCATCGTCAGAGAAGATAAAAATTTTGTAGCTGTTGAACCTACAGTTGTTGGTGCCATTAGTGTTTTCCATGGATAAACTGTAAGCCTGTTCCAAGCCGAGGCTCATCTATGTATTTCTGAGCTATCACACATCTGGAACCCAAGAGTTTGTCAAACACAAACCACAGCTCCTGTCCAGATGGTGATATTATGATATTGATTTACATCTTTTTGATGATATTGGGATATTTTTATGTTATTGGCAACCTTTAAAATTGACTTTCTTTAAAGTACCACAGATCACATTGCATTGGCATCATTACACACTCTACACTGTTTTCTCTGAAATAAGAACAATCACTCTAAATCTTATTTTACCTTGTTTGGATTAACTCCACCAACATGCATATTGTAAGTCTTTCTTATTGATTGCATGCAAATCTCTCCAGAGTCCTTCAATCTGAACAGTTTCCTCACTTTATCAGGTCTTTTTCTCCTTGCCCATGACTCCTTTAGTCTTCTTTTCTCAAGAGCCAAGTTGTCAAAAATGGGCTGAAGTTATATGATGTGGTTTTTTTTTTTTTCTAACCTGTATGTTTAATTCTTTGATTGACAGACAGCAATGGGAGTGGCCATAGAAGAGGTGAGGGGCAAGAATCCTATTGACTGAAAGCCTGAATTTAACATCAACAACAACAACAAATCCCCAAATCTGTTTTGTTATGAATTGGGACAATAAACATTCAGTCATTTTCAATTGCTCTTTTATTAAAAAGAAACTAAAACAAATCATGCATTGTAATTCTCTTCTAGTCAGCAGTGATATATGTAAAAGGCATTAAAATTGTATAGAATTTCCTCACAACTGTGTGATGTTTTATAATTTACACAGGACTTTCGCATAGTTGTTTGTGTATGTGTGTGTGTGTGTGTGTGTGTGTGTGTGTGTGTAAGTTTTCCAATGTGCTGAGGTAGGCAGAAGAAGATTTCTTGTTCTAAGTTGTCTGCAGTTATATTAGGAATATGGTAGCATCTGTATTTTACACATAAAATTGATCTTTAAATTTATGATATCTCTCAGATTTCATAGGGTAGAAATAAGCCAGTATCATTCCATGTGCTTTGATACCTTCCTTGTATGAGAATGCTTACTCTTTTCTGCACGCTCTTTCTGGCCATGCTTTGGCTTCTCCCATTAATAGTACCATATAAATACCCATAGGGACACATGGAATATAAAGATACAGTTTCGTCCCAACGAAATGAATGTTCATTCAAAAGGCCATAAGATCGTCAATAATGTCATTTTTATCTAGTCAGCTTTTCTTTTAATTAATTTCCTCCCAAGCAGGATTTTCTGAAAGCATAACAAAAGCCATCTAATGATAACAGTACTCAAAACTCTTCAATCCGTGCACACCCTTCACTACAGAATATCTTAAAAACAAGCAGACAAACAAACAAACATGGAAAGTCGGAGAAGCCCAAGTCCCTATGGCAAACTTCCTGTGATTGATTAGTGAAAGTGAAGTGGTACCAATGTGCTTTCTGTATATCTACATGTATGTGACAGGCATTTGCTAGTCTCAGCCTTAATCAAGGAAGCATCATTTTTAAAAGTGAATGCAGAGACACATGGCTGCTTAGGGTGCTGAGCCTTAGTGATAGTTGAGTCTTCAGCCTAAAAACAACATTGATGCCACCTCCCTAAGGCACAGGAGACATGATAGAAGATAGGGTAGAGAGGATGTAGGAGCCACAAGTTAGGGAGATCATCTGTGGAATTCTATCTTCTGACTGCGGAAGATCCATTGCTGTCACAATCCCACAGCATTGGAAGCCTTCTATAACAGGCTTGAATGAGCTAGAAGGGACTTATAGAGTACTGCCCCTGCCTGGAGAATGGGGTGGAGGGACAGTCATTATCTTCAGTTATACGCTCACTGATTCATTCACCAGGCTACAGTGAATAATTCCAAGCTCATCTTGACATGGATGACCATGGTCAACTCAGTGGACCCCACAACAAAACAGAAGGCTTGAATGTGGTGAAGGAGCTAGTAGAGTAGAGGGAGAAAGAATAGAATTGGGAGAGAGATAGAAGCGAGCAGGATTACAGTGGTTGGAGCACCTTATATGCACATATGACATTGTCAAAGAATAAATGCAATAAATAATTAAAAACAATTTGTAATTATAACTCATCTTAAAATGAAAGGCTTATCTGTTCATGTAAGTGAAAAAAGAAGGGGGACAACATACAGAGACAGGAAGAGAAGTAATTACCTAAGAATTGTCAGAGAAATGTAACATTGCTTGCTAAGAAAATGGAGGGGCCAAAACGTCATGAATGTTGGTGGCCTATATAGACTTGAAATGTAGGGACTTAGCCTAACTCACTCTAGCATAGGAGACGTTTCTTGGACTTTAACTTATGGAACTGTAACATACTACATTTTTGTTAACTCAAACCACCAAGTTTATAGTAATTTTTATGGTAGCAATAGAAAGTGGACAAGGACTATTAACCTAAATACCACCACATATAGGAAAGATCTTTTATGGCTCTTTTACTTAGAACTCCTAAACAAAATGACTGTGATTTTTCAGCCTATTATATTAAGTCACATAAATTCATTATTTTTTTCTTACCAACTTGAGGATTGTGAAAAAAAAATTGTGTATGATGAGAACACACATTCTCAATGCACAGTCTGTAACATAAGGAAAATAATCCCTACTTTTTAGTAAAGTGAAGTTATTGGATGAAACATTTTGTAGGTACGATGAACCAAAGAAAATGATGTCTGAAAACAGTGCAGGCTGTACTGGATTATGAGAAGATACAATTAATCATAATTTCTGGAAAATATTTACACACCAGCAATATACTGGAGATTGCAGGTTTGCTAGTGCAGACACTCTTTGCTAACATCAACTGTTTTGTCTAGCTGCATATAGAAAATCCATGCTTCCACCCATCTGTTTTCTCATAACAGAATTTGGGGCCATCAACTGAGACATTTCTCTCATTTCAGAATATACATTTATTATTGGTTAGCTTGGCAGAATCTTTTTGCAGGGACAAACACTCAGCTTCAACTATTGTCCTCTTGGTCACAGTTGGAGAAAAAGACAGAGGATGTGAACTAATTTTTACCAATCTAGTCATCTTACAATGGATACACATTTCATAAAAATCATATTATGCATGATTTGTATGCATAGGCCTTATGCACCAATTAATAGTGAGTAAATTAAATATGATTTTTTGCAAAAGTTGATTTCTAAGCTTGTTGTAGACATCAAAGACTTCTTATTTTAAAATATTATTCCTTGATTTTAATTTGTCATTAATGTTATGGATGATTTTTAAATTGCTATATCTCAGTAATATATAGTCTAACTCATGGTATGTAGTCTGTGAATGTTGTCTGAATGCATGAATATTTTAGTGTTATATGTTAATCACTTTCATCTATTTTAGATTAAAAACTAATAATCACTGTTTTGTTTTTTTCTCTGTATCTCTGAAGAAAACATTCTTGCATTGATGAAAATTTGCTTCTCTGCCTTGAAGAGGTCATGACCCCTTCTCTCTTCAACCTTCAGTCAATCTTGTTCTCAGTGTTTCTCACATTGCCTTCTTTGAAAACTTCCCTCATTCATTTCCCCAATCTTCAATACTTTTTTCATATGTGGATTCCAGGTCTTAATATAGAAGTATACAGTATAGAGACAAGGTTCTTTTTTTCCTGTTATAAAATGTTCTACTGGAACCTCCTTACTTATCAATATAGTCAATCCAATCTGAAGAACAATCTGTAACATCTTCTCCCACTCTTTTGGACATCTTTGCAGGCAATCTCCTTTTCCTTTGTGTGAGTTCAGGAAAGAGCTTATTTATTTTGCTCTCCCACAACACAGACCATCATTGATAGTAGTCAGGCAGGTATAGTCTTCTCCATGGAAGATCACAGTGATTGGTTATCCAGCACCAAATGGTCAGTCCATAAAGCATACATACAAGTACAAAATACAGAACCACTACCATCCCTTTTAAAACCACTTACACATTTTGTGTGTGTGTGTGTGTGTGTGTGTGTGTGTGTATGTGTTAGCTATTACAATGAACACTTTACAACTTAGAAGTGACTGTGTAGCATGGTCTACTTTAACCTATTATTTAAATTTCTTTTATTGTGTTATTTAGGATTCAAATGAACATGTTCTCTAGAGTAGAACGAGAATAAGACATAAGAAGTTTGAAAAAGAATATGGCCAGTTCCACCAGTCTTCTCTCATCACTATGAGGACAACAGGAATGCTGTGGAGAACACTTGCTTATGATTCTGTTTGTATAATAGAAAAGACAAAGACACATTTGGAAGAAGAGAGGTTCCTTCACTGCATCCCGAAGCTTTTCTTCTATTATGCCATCATTTTTCATGCTCATATTTCTGTTGACAGCTTTTTAGTTCAGTAATCTAACTTTATTTACTTCCTATTTTCTCTGCAAACCTAATGCCTTTGTAAAGAATTAATAAATGTGATATTGATTGTTTCCATGAATTAAAAAAAATCAGATAAACATTCAGTAATATTTCAGGGGTCTATTGGAAACTCTGGGTTTCCACATGACATGTATTTCAACCAACTCTGATCAAGAGAATTGTCCCTGGAGAAATGGCTTCTACCCAGTTAGGACTATTTCCATTTAAGCACATGTCTCCTCAAGTGTGAATCCTCATATCATCTGGAAAAGAATCACATCCTTGGGCTTTTCTAGATGGTTTCAGCTTCTGTAAAGGAATAATTATCACTGAGCATTGATTTTGCATTTAATGAATAGTCTAAGAGTAGCAACTTACATGATTCACTTTTTTTCTTAAGAAAAGTCATTATCCTTTAATGAAGCTCACTTTGCTTTTCAATGATAATGTAAATAGTTTCTGTTTCTTGGGCAAAGTCATTTTCAGTTACAAATAATTTGGAGAGCATGTAAAATGAACTGTGCTTATGATATCTGTGGAAGAATCTTATTTAATACATTTAGGAAGTGATGATCTAGAATTTTCTTTACAATGGAAATCAATGCCCTCCATTAGTATTAAGTCATGTGCAATATGAAACTGAGGAAAATACTTTTAAGTCTACTAACTCAAGACATAGTATTACTTTGAAATATAATTAGTTTGGACTGTGACTTACACAATTGTTTTTGGATGGCATCTGAGCATGCTGGTGTGCTCACAAACACTAGTTTTATGAAGACAACGGATTGATGTGCCATTAAGTGTTCTCACACTTTTTTTTTTCTTTTTAAAAGTGTGTTTGAAAACCTAAATGTGAGGTAAGAGAAAAACTTTATTACTGAATAGTGTTGCTACAGTTAAATGCGCTTCTGTGCATATTGTCGATTGCAATGAATAATGGAATTACCCTTAAAAGAGAAGATATGAACCATACTCCTTCTAAGTTTGAAGGTTTTAAAGAATAAAATCAAGCATTCTGACAGAGTGGAGTGATCAGCATGCCCTCATTCCCCTGTTGCATGTGATAAAGAGAAATCTTTGGTCCTGTGAATTTATTTGTAGATATTTATTCAGAAATCCTACCTGAACTCTTAAAAGATGCCTTGTAAAGAAGAAAGTCTGAACATATTGTCATTTCCCCCAAAGGAAATTCCTCTACCTTCCTTTGTGTTAATGATGCGAAAAACAGATTTGGAGACTACTCAAGGGTCTGTTCTAAGTTCAAGTGCAGAAGTAGGTTTGGCATTTTTCATTTGTAATTAGATTTTATTTTAAAAGCACTATGGAAGCATAATGGGTATAAATTCACGCATATCATTACATATTGTAATGAGTTTGGAATATATTACTTATGTTTTGTATATTTAGTCTGACGGACACTTAACAGCTTTTTGCATCAATTACACTATAAATGGCATTGTTAATATTAATATAAATGACATGATTAAAAAATCAAAATAAAGCATATGGGAGAGAATGAGAAAAGATGGAGTTTTATATACTCTTAATGGGAGGACAATTTTGTATTAACTGCTAAAGTGCAATTTGTTAAGTATGCATTAAGTCAAATTATTCACTCTCTTTGTAACTACAACTCACACATAAATGGAAAGTATGTTCATTTGTTGCTGGTTCTATTGCTAAGGCAAATTCCTGACCCAGGAAGTTAAGGCAGAACGCATTTATTTTAGTTCACTGTTTGAGGAGACGTAGTCCAGGGCAGAGGGGAAGAGCCTGGCATGGCTGGACACATGACTTTTGTAGTCAGAAAGCAGAGAGTGACGGATGTAGGGTTCAGCAGGCTTTGTGCTGTTTCCCCTTTCCTAAGTCTGTTGTGCAGCTCAAGTTCAGGGGGTGTTTCCCCTTCTTAGTTAAACCTCCCTGAAAGCGCCCTCAGAGACACATCTGTAGCTCTGTCTCCTAGGTTACTCTAAGTCCAGACAAGTAGGTACATTAAGCATCCCAACACTTGTGTTTAAAGATGACACTCATTATTTATTGCAAAGTTAGAATGTATTTCCAGTAGTCACTACCAGGAACATTGTCCAATAGGTCTTGGTACTGACAGTAAATGATCTAACCTGGATCTATTAGAAACCAAAACATCTTTTATGTTTTAAATTCAGTAAATGATGTGGAGACATTCTTTAAAGAGTAGAGTCCTAACTTGCAAAAAAATATAGGACAAAAGCTGGTTCTGACTTAAAAGTAATGTCTGTTGCCATTGTCTTTTAGCCACAGAAGTAAGTTAAAGCAGGGATTTGAGTAAGGTGCTCCCTCTTCAAAAAGGCAAAAAAAAAAAAAAAAAAAAAAAGAGAGAGGAAAAAGATAGAAAAGTGTGAAGAGCAACATTCCTCAAAGATGAGGTTCAGGTACTAAAGCTCATTACTCAGAAGACAGGACACTGCATGGGCTCCACAATCTCAGTTGGCTGCCTTTGAGACAGCCAGTCTAGAATCAGGGCTGTAGACGTAATGGTCTTATTAAATAAGAAACACAGAATCAAATGCAGAGTTAAAAGCCAAGAGGTCAGAGCAGTAGCTAAGAGCTGAAACTAAAACCACCTTCTTACCCTTCCTGCCTCTGTTGTCCTTCCCCTCAGAAAGAGGACTATTTCCTGTGTGTCTGTCTTTTTATTGGCTTTCTGTTCTGTCTTCTCATTGGTTGTAAACCCAACCACATGACCTCCTCGTCACTGCCTGTCTATACAGACCTCTAGGTCTCTATGGTTGGTATTGAGATTAAAGGTGTGTGTTTCCATGCTGGCTGTATCCTTGAACATGTCGCATGATCGGGATTAAAGGCGTGCACCACCACCACCTGGCTTCTGCTATGGCTTGCTATTAGCTCTGACCCCCAGGCAACTTTATTTATTAACATACAAATAAAATCACATTTCATTACAAATGAAATATCACCATACAGGACCACCCATGGTCCTTCTCTCCTGTACAGTAATACTATCAAGAACTTTTTTGGGGAACATCCTGTGGGGAAGGAGACTTATAGAACTATCAAGAATATTAGTATCAGTTATATATGCTGTGCCTTTTAATCACCTGGTAATAAGTGTAACTGGCCAGCCAGGAATCCGTAGCTACTTGGCAGAAGAAGTTTTTAAAAATGAGGAAATATTTAAAATTTTTAACTGGAAAAAGTTTCACCTAATGTATTTTAATCATGTTCTTTGTTTCCCTTAATTCCTCCAAGATCCTACCTTCCTACCCACCCCATTTATGTTCTCCTTCTTTCTTTAAAACAAACAAAATCAAAACAAACAAATGAAACAAAACAAAAATGAGGACTATGACATGTGGAGGCAGTGTATTTATATATGTTATGTTTAAAGTCTGGATTAAAAATGCAGTGGTTTAGTTTAAAAGCACACTGCATGTAATATGGAGAAAATTCAGTGAAGTTCCTTTCTCTTACATTTCTCTCTTTTTTTTTCTTCTCATTATTTTGATTATTAACTTAATTCCACTCAGGTTCTCAAGTAGTTGCCAAATACACAGGGCTGCGTCATCATGTTTTTCAGATAGGTCATGTCCATGAACAGTTTTCGCTCTCAGGCAAAGTCACTGACAGCTGAAATGCTTTCTGGATTTAATCCCAATCTTTTTTCTTAACATGACAAAAACTTAGCGTCTGTAGGATTTTAAGTGTCTCTGGTGCTGTAAGACAAGGGCAAGCTATAAATCTCACATTTTAATCCTCAGCATTTATCTCTGTTGTTGTCACCTGATATTTTTGTCAGTGCTGAAATAAGCCTTATGAAAAGGAATGGCCTTGAAGTTTCATGGTGGGAGGAGTGAGATTTCACCATATAAACCACACCTCTATGTGATGGAGCTCAGTCAAGAGACATCTTTGACAGCTCTTGCATGATGGAGTGAGGTGAAGGTCACTTCCTGCAAATGTTAGGGTTTTTAAGGATCCCCGTGGCACTGGAGACATCATTGGGCTAAACAAGCAATCCATCATATGTGAAGCATGTGGTGTGTATAGGAGGCTGAAAGGTTAGCATTCAGTGTCCCAAATCACCCAATTGTCTGGATTGTCTGGAAATAAAAGGAGTTAATTTCAGAAAAGTTTACAGAGAGTTATTTCTATAGAACTGAACATAAAACTGAGATGTTTCTTGCTGTCTTCCTTTGGAAATCTATACAAATGAAGGGTTACATAGTGAGCTAGAATTATAGAAGTGAAAGTTTTCCACCCCACCCTAAATTTGATGATATTGTCTTAGAACCATAAAACCCATATTATGAGTTTTTCTTTCAGAAACTATAAAGGATTCAATAACTTAT
Organism: Onychomys torridus; assembly: GCF_903995425.1. Taxonomy (NCBI): domain Eukaryota; kingdom Metazoa; phylum Chordata; class Mammalia; order Rodentia; family Cricetidae; genus Onychomys; species Onychomys torridus. The sequence continues at coordinate 36,456,186 of NC_050459.1, read as the reverse complement.
TCTTTAGTTTTAAAGAATATATGTTAATTTTAAGTCTACACTTGAGAAGAAATAAAATTGATATAGAATGCTTACTATTCAGTATATTACTATGATATTTAGTTGGGGTGTTGATTTTAAGTTACTTTGTTTTCTTGTACATTTTTGTATTACTAAATACAAATTTGCCCCAGCTTCTGTACTATCAGATAAATATAAAAATTAAAAGTATGAGCTTGTTCTTCAAGATATTTAAGGTTCTTTCATTCATGGTGCAGGCTCTGGATCATTCCTAAGTATTTAGGATTTACTTTTGTTCTAGTCATATGTTCTATTTTGGAATATACTATCTTGCAAAGATAAAAAGGAATTATGTTTATTCTGGTCTCAAATTGGTGATGGTAATGATTGCCACAGCATATGAACCAGCCTGAAAAATTGATATGTGGGCAATAATTTTAACCAATTTTCAGACATGATTAACATTTCAACAGTCTTTACACATACATTTTTATTTTTCACTTTTGTTCTATATGTATAGACCTTTGAAGTTGTATTATGAATAGATGAGCCACCATGCTACAACATGTGATAAGAGTCAGTAAAACATACATAATTATTCTGTCTCTAGAAAAATGTTCATTGGAACAGTGCACTGCTCCTAACAGCATTTTGCAATACTTTTTTGGAGTTCTCCTTCACTATGACTTTATTATCTCAAGCATGCTGTGGAAGTGGAATAGGATGCTTCCTAATACTTTTGTATGTAAGTATGGACATGAGGGCTGTGTGTGCCTGTGTACATACTCCCCTGTGTGTGAATGTAAATGCACACATGGAGAGGTCACAGGATATGCAGTGTTACTTCTTGCTTTCAACCTTGTTTGAGAAAGACTCTCTGTTCTGTTTCCTCCTGCAATACCAAGCTGGCTGGCCCTTGAGATCCCAGGGTTTCTCTCGTCTGCATTTTCCATCTCTCCACATGGGCACGGGGAATACAGAAGTTTGTTCTATACAACCAACTTCTGTATAGGTTCTAGAGATTCAAATTCAGCTCCCTGTTTGCACGGCAAACACCTTTAACCACCAAACCACTCCCACGCTCCTGTGATTTAACATTTTAAGATTTGCTTTTTTCTCTTCAGCAAAAAAACACTTTGAAATCACCTACATTTTTTTTAGTGTATCAATAGCTCACTTATTTATATCTCATCATACTTTGTTTATCCATGTGAGGTTTGAAGGGTTTAAGGCTTGTTTTCAGTCTGTGGCTGTTATATATGAAGCAGTTCTGAACATCTGGGTCCATGTTTGTGTGCAGTCATGTCTTTAGTGTATGAACACTCATGAGGACTGAGCTTTCAACATCACGCCTAAGAATGCAGTCTCTTCACGGTAAGATTTGCTTGACGGTATCCTAAAGGTTTAAGCTTCACATTTCACATTTACATTTATGATATATTTGAGTCTGTTTTTACAGGAAGTATGAAGTTCAGGTTCAGATAATTTTTGACCTATGATGCCTAATTTTATCAACACATTTAGCTCAATGACTATCATTCCGGTGGTGATTGTCCTTTTCTAAAACAATCGGTTGGGCGGATGTGTTTCTGAGCAATTTCTCCTGTCTCATTGATTTATGTGCCTAAGTCTCTGCCAAAACCACACAGAGTTGTTTTCCCAAACTCCTCCTTTTCTACTCTGTCTAGCTTGAGTTCCTTCTTTGGTCTCTGGCCAGAAATCAGAGCTTTTATGTAATCTCCTCTGCACTTCCTTCCTGCAACACTGGACTCTCTGAGCTTGAAATAAAGGAACAAACAAACAAACAAACAAACAAACACCTAAGAACATCAAACAGAAACAAAATAAGGATTTTCCTCATATTCTTTTGGGACAGGAAGTTCTGCAGCCTCAAAGTTACAGGCTCAGGAACAAGTGACTTCCTTCCATGCCTCTAGGACTCTTTGTAGAATTGCCAGAGCTTGGAGTATTAGAGAAGAGGGAGGAAAATTGGAGTCGTCCACTGTCTGGCCTATAGGAACTCTGGACAATTAGTTTCATACATGCATCACTGTCTCCATGTCTATCTCCTCTATTTCACTGTTGATGTGTTGAGTCTTTTCAATATTTCAAGAAGTAGAATTTCAAAAAGTGAGAATTATGTATGTATGTATGAATTATGAGATTTATCACAAAACTCAGGATGTTGTAATTAGTAAAGAATGTCAGAGTCCACCTCTCTCCTCTTCCATGCTACGAATGAATGACCAGCTCAAGTCATTCTTACCACAATAACGTTTCGTTTGTGTCATGTACACTTAGAAAGACACCAGACACCACACCATGAATTCACCCAATTGACTAGAACTCTCAACATTATGGCTGTGGCTTCCATATATCTTCATTGAATTTCACTCCCCAACCTGCCTGTTTTTTCCAAGCTGTTTTTGAACATCGCTACAAATGTTTCAGAGGAAAACCTGGGTGATATAAAAATTGTGAGTATTTCCAGTACTCTGATTAATTAGCAGTTAATTCTTTTTCTGCTTTGGTGGAAACTTTATAAAAGAATGTTTAAACATTTTTGTATTTAAATCCTTTTCAATTATGAAGGAAAAGTGCTTTCATTTCCAGTATGTCTCATGATTTTAAGACTGGTTTAAAAATAGTATTTACTCGTGAGTCAAGGAAGAGACAAAACATTCTTGTAGCAAATGGAACAAAATGACACACCAAAATGTCTGTAGACATTTTATTTAAAAAAAAAATTAAATTTGATTTTTGGTTAAATATAAAGAAACGGGATTCATTTTGACATCTGCATCCACACATTATCATACGTCATCCGAATTTGTCCTCTTACCTCCCCATCCTCTTCCTCTGCTTTCATCACCTAGAGCCTAGTTCTGTTTTCTTAACTCTGTAATTTCATTACCGTGTTTATTTCATTTTCTGCTCTCCCTTTAGACGCCTTCCTCTGCTCTTACAGCTCCCTTTCTTCTTCCATGTCAAGTATGTACAATATCTCCACTAGAAAGGAGGTGCCATAAAGTGACCCACGCTACATGGAATAAGGAAAGCAAATGTACCTGTAGTTTTAGGAAGGATTTTGAATGAACAAATAACAGTGAATGCCAACAACTAGAAGGCAAAATTGAGAAGAAAGACAAGGACCATGGTGCAGGGGGTCTAACCTCTATGGAGATGTCAAAAGTAGAGAAGTTTTAAGAATGAGATGCCCATGTGACGGAGAAAATGATCAGAGCGAAAAAATCTTAGGTTTGCAGTATTCACATTATGTTCATTAGGAAAAGAAATATAAAGAGGCTCAGACAAAAGGGGCGGGATGAAATTAGTCATAACAGAAAAGCCACCGAAATCAAGAAGTAGATGATTCACAAACCAAACAAAACACTTGAGTACAGTCACAACCAGTACAGCAGGATTCTGATGGCCAAGCGACTGGAGTTCAGAGTGGCTAGGGAGTCCACAAATATCAGCCCAAGACAGACAAGAAAGTGCCAAGTCCAGAAATCATAATTTATGATGGAATATATTAAAAAAACAAACTTTAAAGTCTTAGAATTGCTCACAACTGGGGAGGGCTTTCTTCGGTGTCAATAGTTTTAATAATAAATGCATTCTGCCGAACTACCTTAATAGTAACATCCTGGACATGTTTCTTCTGGTTTTCTTAGAATATCCACACCAGTAGAAAAACATCAGATCTGTGAAGAATAGTAGTTTAGCTTCAAAAGTAACCTAGGAAGTGGTTTTTTATTTATTATTATTATTTTTGCCTCAAGAAGCACCATTTATTCCTGCATTTCCTGTCTATAGTTTTTGTTCAGTAGGTTCTAACTCAGAAGAAAAAGAAAAATGTTCTTCCACATGTTCTGAATGAATTTTGCAGCAGTAGAAAGGTTGAGGCTGGCATATAATGCATTGATAACCTTTAAATTTAGGTTAAAAGGAAATCTCACACCTGTGTAGAATTTGAGGGGGAAAATGCAATAATAAAGATTTCTCAAGTCACTTTATTCACAAAAACGATTTATGAACTGTTTGTTTTTGAATGCTGTTCATTTCCCTATAGGTAGTGAAGTATAAAAACTTTAATCTGGCAGCATGTTACAGGTTTCCTAAGTCTTTGTGATATGTAAGAGAAAGCAAGAGAGGCCACAGACAGATCGCATTAAATAGCAGAAAGATGAAACATCACTGTAAAATCCAGATACATTTGTTAAAATGACATGTAAAAATGAAGTCGATGTTGTTTGAATGTTCAGATCCATTTTTGTAAGAACCATCAGCCATCAAATATACAAAATGAGAACTGCTTAATTTATATTGAGACTTTGACAGAAGCCAGTTTCTCTATTCTCTTTTCTTCTTTCAATAAAAACACATACGTGCTCATGTTTCTATGCACAGCAGTTGATTAACCCAATAAGCTTTCTATTGTTATCTATAATCTCACAAGATCCATATTTTATTTATTGTACTCGAATTGGCTGATACCTAAAACACCAAAATAAATATGAGTTATTATAACACTGTCACATGCTTATACCTTAAGAGCATTCAAAAGACCAAGCAAATGTCTTCATTTTTCAGATATAAAGAATATATGCTCATGAACTAAAAATTCACCTCTTTCAGAGTAACACAGATACAATTCTTGACCTAGACATATTCAATAAGAGCCTTCCTGAAAGTTTCTCAAGTATTTTCACAAAATTGCTGTGCCCTGTGTTTGACAATGGAAAATTTGTTCTATACTTATCTGTTGAGATTTGTTGTCAACCTGAACATTTTGAGTCTTCTAGCTCCCTGGAGCATTTAAGGTACATCAGTCCAGCCTCTAGCATAGGCTTGTTTGGATAAATAGTTCTCTAAAGCCTTTGAATAAATATGTCCTCACGAATCTGAGCTCTTAAATGTGTGAAGTGAAGCATGAATGCTAGCAGACACTCTCTAAAACACCATCCCAATAGGTTACAGGAAAGCAACCTTGCTCAGAGCTGCTCCTTAATAGCTTGCTGTACTCCAGGTTCGTCGATGCTCTTCAAGAGATTTCTAAATTTCAGTCTGAGTTAGGTTGAGCACTGCTAGTTTAGTTGATTTTTTGTTGTCTTGATTAAAAACCAAGAGTACACTTTAAAAGTTACCAATTGTGTAAAAAAAAAAAAAACCTGACATCAACATATGAACCACATTCTGAAATGAGTGGTTTCTCTACACCAACCAAAATGTTTTGGTTCTTTACACACTGCTAAGTTCTATTCTAGGGGCTGAATGATAAAATTGAAATTCCCAGTTGAAAATATCCTAAAGATATACTGTACTTCAATTGCAGGTATAATGATAGGTCTCGGGATTCTTCCATGATTTCTCTGATTGCTCGGCTTTTCTAATGTAATTAAAATTCTGTCATGTTGTTGTTTTTGCTCTTTTTTTGAGGGGCCTGCCACCCATGTCCCAAATAAAGCACACATGGAAGCTTATTCTTTATTACCATGTCCTACCTTATTCTTAAAATATTATGTCCTACCTTAGCTTGGCTTGTTGCTAGCCAGCTTTACTTAAATTACCCCGTCTATCTTTGGCTTCAGGGCTTTTATCTTTCTCTATTCCTGTATAACTTTTTTTGTTTCTTACTCTGTGGCTTGCTGTGTAGCTGAGTGGCTGGCTCCAGAAATCCTCTTCCTTCTCTGGCTACTTCTTTTTTTCTTCCATAATTTTCTTCTCTCTGCCTGCCAGCCTGATCTATCCTTTCTCCTGCCTTGCTATTGGTCATTCAGTCTTTATTAAATCATCAGGTGTTTTAGACAGGCACAGTAATATAGTTTCACAAAGTTAAACAAATGCAACATAATCAAAAGTAACACACCTTGAAATAATATTCCCCCAAATGTCATGACTGTTATAACTTACGGAAAAGTTATTAAGTTCACACAAAGCGTTGAAATCTTTTCTTCTTTTTCTGAGTTTAAAAAGACTTCCAATTTTCTTCTTAGTTAAAAAAAAAAAACAAACCTTAAAAACCAAGTGATTCAAGGCAGATACATTATTATTTTCTAACACAGTTTGTTCAAGCAGGTGAAGAGCACGTAAGAATCTGAACATTTTTCTGAGACCGTAGCTCCAATTTTCATCAGCAAAGACCCAATTTGTGTCAGAGGGTAAAACTTGCCTGATTAGAGCTGCTCACCAAAGCTATTAAACAACTTTCAATGTTCTTGCTCTCTCACATTTAGGACACCAAACTTTTACAGAGATAGACTGTTTGAAGTCTTCCTAATTATTTCCATTATCATCTAAGAGGGATCACTAAGGCTCAGCCTCTCCTGTAATTCTCCAAGTTCTCAGTGAAAATTACTTGGCAATCTAAAATGCCTTTCCCTGGCTTTATGACCTGATTATTATTTAGAGTCTGTCTAGCCCTGAACTTGAAGATCATGTAAATGTGTTCTTTGGGAAAGTCATTGTGTAGCCGAACCATTTGCTATACAGGCAGCCAGCTCAAATGTATCGCCAGTCATGAGACTGTTTTTTAATCAGTGCTTTTCTAAAGCAGACATGTTATCTTACTAGTTTCACGTTAGGTCTGCCAGAATGCTTTTCAGGAATACTATTATTAAGCAATGAGTGTCTATTATAAAACATGTTGTCTTCTGTTGCTATATGCCATTATAACACCAATTTATGCAAAATTTCCTTTGGTTTTTGTATCTTACATGTCAAACCTGGAACTGATATAACTCTAGAAATGTGAGATGTATAGCTGTGTATTACAGTTCAGAATAACAATGAAATTAGAAGCTATTTTGCATAAATACATACATTTAGCAAGATAGAAGTGGCTTGCATATACTTACATGTCGAGTCTATAATGAAAGCTGCAATTGCATTTGCCAACATATTAACAGTTCATAACATAATGATATAAAGTATCATTTTACATCTATATAAATTATAACAGCTATAGATAGCTATTCACTAATGTAATATTGACTGAGAATATACTTAATTATTTAGATGCTGAAGATATATTCATTAACAAGTCATGGTGTATTCACAATGAGTTATAAGCAAGTAGGAACACAGAGAAGCAAATTATTCCAATTCATGAAATACAGTAGAATGTTTTTTTTTCAGGGTGCTATTGGCACACTTCATTAAGTCTATATTCTTCCGGAGGAGTTTGGAGGTTGCTAGGTCATAACTGAGGAGATGCAAGGTTCTAGGAGAGAGAAAGTATTCAGGTTCCAGGGAGCCCTTTGGCCCAGGACAGCTGTAAGGACTTAAGTCTGTGTAATTTCCAACAATGTGAAATGTGCCCTTCACCTTGTTGAGATGTATCAGTAAAGGAGAACGGCTTGATCACATTACTGTATGAAAGGATTATCCAGGTAAAGTATAAAGAATACTTTAGGGAAAAGTTAAATTGGAGTAAGAGAGATTTGATTAGATGAAATTGGTCCCTTCCCTCAGTGTGGTGATGGTCAAGGAGAGAAAACCAACATGTAACACACTTACATCTCAACTTACTCTATTATGGGTATTTTCCAAAAAAAGGTTTGTGTATGAAATTTGTACAAATATCCTGTGACTCTAGGGAGCCATTTAGTAATACATAAACGTATGTTGTTTGTAACAATATATTTGACTCTTAAGCACATAATTTCTGCATATCATCTCAAACCTCTAGGTTGTTTAAAGTATACATCACTTATTTTTGTCTTCAAAAACTTTATTCAGTCTTGTCCCCAATCAAAAATGCATGACATACTTGTGCAAACTATCACTTTTGTCCTGGTGCAAACTATCACTTTTGTCCTGGAACATAAATAAAGCATTATACTATTTTACTTTGTTTATGTTGGAATTTATGAAGCAAAAGGAGAAGAAAAACAGAAGTCAAGCATATGTACTAAAGACAGATGTCCAAGTAAAAGACTGCTTAAGGGAAATGTGTGTACAGAAGGGCAACATATCACAAATACAAGAGGGAAAAGAGCCGATGAAATAAAAACTAGACACTAGTCAAATGTTGCTTGTGGCCATGAGAAGGCGATAGTTACAACTGTATATGCACACACACACACACACATTATATGTTCGTATGATGAGAAGTGATGACATGTTAACCCAGAAAGTAATATGACCCAGTGGAAATTGCATTCAGTTGGAAAAGAGAAAATGAGGTTCCAATGTTAGTGCTTCAGGCAAGACACATAATCTCTCTGGGTATCAATTTCCATATCCATTAAATGATAGTACATACGTTACTATGTATCTCATGTTCAACTCTCTAAAATAAGATAGTAGTTTTGAAAGTAATTTTTAAAATGTGCTAGGATTCTATAATAAGTGATGTCATTGAATGACCATATTTTAGGAGTGAGAGAAGTAGGAGGAACAAAATTCATGCCAAATAAAAGTAAAAAATAACCTATAGTGAAATAGGTAAGCTTCTATAAAATAGCAATTTTGTTTCAATACTGTATCTTAAACTGACAGCATTGTAGCAGAAGTCGGGAATCCATAAATTGACAGATTCTGATGAGTTTTCATCAAATCACTACCTTGATATTTCTCACTTATCCCCTCTACACATGTGTTCTTCACATGTTCTCTGCTTTACGAAGTTGGTGTTTTCATTATATGCATCTTCATTGTTACTGCGACTGTTCTTTGGGTCTGCTGATAAAAATCTAAGGTCAAACATGGATGACACAGTCCTGCAATTACATCATAATCCCCACATAGTAACTCGAGCATTTGAATATAAAATATGTGTATAGCACTTAAAACATGCTAAGATTATAGATCACATAGGATTAGATTTAGTATTCAAAGAATCAAAAGTAAATAATTTTAATTATTTATAGAATGGAGAAATCAGGAAATCAGAAATCTACATGGTGTGAATATGCTAATACGCACGCACAATTTTTTTTTTTTTTTTTTATAAATTGAGTGGCCACTTCATTATACTTTAAATCATCTCATGAGTTTTTGGATGCAGCAGCATGAGTCTTGCAACAGTCATTATCAGAATATTGTTAAATAAGTAAAAACTTTGTGCTTTGTGATGGTCTTTGCTTCCAAATATTTCCTTAGCATGCTGTCTGAAAGGTTTTACAGTGAAGTGTTTTATTTCCTGTTTGTCCTCTTGTCAGTAAGTTAATCAGTAAACAATGTTAAAGTTTCAGGAAGAACTAGTTAGTAGTTGATATGGCATGAAATTGCAGAAATTTGAAACTGTGCCCATGACAACAAATGAGTTGCATACAGTACATGACACTAATATTAGTTTTCTCTCTCATCATGATGCCAAACTTTGACAGAAAGAAGAGATAACAAGGGTCAAGACTTAGTGATTTAGGTCAACTTAAATAAATAGGGAGATATTGCAGTCTGGAGACAATCTCTACACTGGCTAGAACTCTGGTGTGTCACACACCTGAGAATTCATTCAGGGTTCATCTATTTATTTATTTATTTATTTATTTATTTATTTATTTATTCATTCATTTATAATTAATATATTAATTATATATACTTGCTTTTGAGACAGGGTCTTGCTATGTTATTTTTGTTGACCTGGAACTCATCTCATAGTACGAATTAGCTTCGCACTTGAGACACTTCTTCAGCCTCACACCCAGTGGGACAGATCGCTTCCTGCATTCCTGAAATGGATAAAATTTAGAGGAATAAAATATACATGGATTATTTTATTTAGGATTTAATTTACCAGCAGGTAAGATGGAGAAAATAATCTTCCATCTTCAAATAGTCAGACACCAAGGGCTGTAACAGCTTCCTGTGCAAGGACTATGTCCATATTGGCCAAGAAAGCTAAACAACATTCTATAATGGCATAGCAGTTTTTGCATAATGACATGTATCTCTAATAACTGAAAAAATAAAAATTGATATTTGGTGCCATGTATATAAAATGTACATTCTTTTTCCTACCAGTTACATGCAAACTATCATGATGTTAATTGCCCAACAGTGTTAAAAAATATCTAGGAAAGAAATTCTAGAGAATATGCAACCAATTGTTACCTGTCATCTGAAGTGAACAGGAATGAGAAATGAACATAAAAATGTTTTTAGCTTCATTACAAAGCAGAGATTTAAAGGTTTTGGATTTTATTTTCCAACCACCTCATGATTTTTCATTATGAAACAAAATATTAATTTTTATTTTTATGTTTATCTTTTAATTTTAAACTTTTATTCAACATTACAAGAATATTCACAGTGTATGTACAACTAAAATAATTGCCACAAAATGAAAACATTGTTGAATCTGGATAACCACCTCTATAAATAGAGTATTACCCCAGTCTCTCCTGAATCCTAACTCAGACCCAGCCCCCCTCTCTGCTTCCTTCATCACACACAGTTCTATCCATTAGAGAAGTTGTCCAATAAGGAAAAAGTAACCCTGGCTTAGAACTCTTGCCTAAAATCTGGGGACCAGGGTGAGGATGGTCATGATGCTGACTTCAAAGACCAAGATTAACAGTGCCCAATTCTTCATCTGACACAAACAGAATCACATGCTTGTGTGTGTGTGTGTGTGTGTGTGTGTGTGTGTGTGTGTGTGTGTGAAAGAGAGAGAGAGAGAGAGAGAGAGAGAGAGAGAGAAAGAAACAGAAAGAGAGAGAGAGACATCCATTCATAATGTTAATATAGCTGAAGGTCATTGTTGTTTTAAGGCAATCTCTATATCACAGCATACCTCTGCTACAGTTTAATAGGGAATTGTTTATACCTCCTGTTGATCGCAAATAATGTCATGAATGAGCTTGCAGTTTTGGTATACACACACAATTATTTTTATCTTATATTTTTTTTGTACCATCTTAAATTTTCATTGGTTTATTATCACTCTAAGGACTTGTACAAGTTCCAGCCAGCAGACACACAGGACAATTACAGCTTCACAACTGCTAGTTACTGAAGGGTTTGTAAATGACATCTTCTTCATGAGCATGAACATTTCTTACACCTTTATTGTCCATATGTTTATCTTTTAGTCACTTTATTTAAAAAGTTTTTATTCATTTATTTATTCAAAAAAAGTATTTATTTTAAAAAGTAGTTATTTATTTATTTAAAAAATAGGCTAGTCAAGTTTATTTGGAAGCTATAGGAAGAGCTCACAAAATAAAAAAAAATTCATTGTTTAAATGAAAAGTTTGTAAAAGAAAACACTATTGAAAAAGGTGAAACACGTGTTTATTAATTAAGACCAACTAATCACTTTATACGTAAGTCTGGTATTGAGGTTGTGTTTAAATATAGGTGCAGATGTGTGTGCTGCACAAGCATTTGCTCTTGGCTCATTGTTTACAAATTACAGTGAGCTGCATGCTCTTAAGATCTCTATTAATATTAATGGTCATGATAGATAGAAGAATGTCCTGATCTATAAGACAATAAACAGAACACCACAGAAGTTTTGATCCCAGAGGGTATTTGATACATGGTTTTCTCAATAAGAATCAAGAAAAGTTTAGAGTTTTTCTGGTGATGGTGATATTTGGTGGTTGAACAAAAATGGAGATTCACCTTAGAAACTATGAAATGTTACACAAATATCAGCCTCCAAGCCTTGGGAATATTTATTGATCTTGTTTGGCAGTAATATTTATGAATGTTTGATAGTGTGGTATTAGTTTATTATATTCTCAAACTTTTAATATCACAGGAGATAATCAATTGTTTTATACTGAACAAAGAAAATGGATATGTTTTTCTGTTATACTTACCTTTATTTTCAGATTTAAAATTATCTTTCTGTTTCTCAGAGTAAACAATGAGACTGATGATGCAAAGTAATCAAGACTTTTAAATTAAAAAATCCTTACATCATACAGTTTTTGTACAGATTTGTGATAATGTTTATGAGTTCCTAACGTATAAGTAATCTATAGCTCTGGCAGGTAGGGAAATATTTATATTGGCTCAATGTTTCATCACCTATCATTAAATTAATAGTACTTTTAAATTAAAGTTATCATTTTATGAATAGAAAATGTTTTAGAGTACCAGGTTTCCACCTTAGTTTGGCCACATCTGCTAAGAGCTTCATGCTGCTTCACTTCATAGCAGAGAGTGTAAGCAGTGAGGCAAGCAGGAACATTGGAGAGACTAGGAGCCATAGACTACTTTATAATGAATTGCTGTTGTTGTAATTAATCTGTTTTCAAGAATGAGAAGTCACTCATAGTAGCAAGCAGTAACCCAGGGATGAGGGCGCTCACCTGCCACCCTAATAAATGTTGCACTGAGGTTTGAAAGTTTCAACATGTGGAATTGGGATAACACTCAAAGTGCCTTTGCCCTGTTCATTATTTTTGTAGCATAGCCGAGAGAAATATTAAATGAGGCCGTGGTACTGGAATGGCCAATGATTCTAAGGATTCTAAGCACCTAGAGTAGTGCTTCTCACTCTTCCTAATGCTGTGACCCTTAATACAGGTCCTCATGTTGTGGTAATCCCTAATCATAAAAGAACTTTTGTGTCTACTCAATAACTGTGATTTTGCTACTGTTGTGAATCATAATGTGAAAGTTTTTTTGGAGATAGAGGTTTGTCAAAGGTGTCACAACCCATATGTTGAGAACCACTGACCATGAGATTTGATGATCAAGCATTGACTAAATCTGATTCAGAATAATTGATAGATTGAAAAGCATCACATCTTTAATTCATTTTTTCTAGTTTAAATCCCCTTAATGAAACTTGAACAAATGTATCTCCAAATTGTTAAAATTAAGATGTGTTAATATAACTATGTTTAATTTTATGACCTGACATTATATAAAGCAGTTGAGTTGCTAGTATAATAATGCAGAATGTGAATGTCATTGGAAAAAATATTGTAACAGCCCACAAAGCAGGTAAGACCCTCCTTTTAGCATGCCTGTTTTCAGTTCCTGCCTAGCAGTCTGGCCTCATTCAACATGGGTAAAGTTATCCTGCATTTGAACAGCATCACCTCTCTCTACTCATATTGTCTATCATCCTGCCCAAACAGAAGCACCAAATGAGGTTGTCAGTCATGAGGAGTACACAATAAAACCTAGTAACTCTTGATATTTCCTCTGGTGTGAAACTTTGTGTTTGTGTGTCCTAGCACAAGCAGGTTTTATCTTCATTATTTCAATTATCAATATACTGCTCCTAGTAGTGGGATTTCATTCTGAGAAAATTCCTGAAAACAGGGCAACTCATAATGAGACAGTAAGGACTGAAAGCACACAAAGTTTAAACAGTCTAGTCTTCCTCAAATGAAAATTGCCCCCAGTGAGGGCTATAGACCTACCTTCAGGTACTTTAAAAAGACTTCAGGATTAAATGTCCTTGAATGCACACCTAATTCAATAATCAACATGTGCAAAAAAAATTTTGAATAGTGGCTGCTCCGGAAAATTTCCCAACAGCGAACTTTTGCTGATCAGATGTATTGTGTTTCTGCATTCTATTTTTAGTTGTATTGTCTTAAGTCAGTGTTAGGTAATGCATAACAAAATGGATTGTCAATTAATGGATTGTATTGTTGAAAAACTTAAAATGTTTTAGTTAAAATTTGGAGGAGTTGAACCCTTTTTTCCGACATGGTTGACATTCAGATGCATAGGTAGCAGACACTATTACTTTGTTTCTCAGGGATTTTTGTTGTTGTTGTTGTTGTTGTTGTTGTTGTTGTTGTTGTTTTAAGTGGTAAACCTGAACCTAGGCAAATGGAAGCAGGTGCTCTTCTCTTTTCTCATTGAGCATGACTTTCATCTAAAATACTGAATAATTACAAATGTCACTGAAAGTAAAACAAAGGTTATGCGAGTGGTACTTTTTGACCAAAATTTGGAAGAAATTTACTTGTTAAAATAGTTTCTCATGATTATTTCATATGTCATATCAGTAAGCAGGCTTTGTAAGAAGATTTTTGCTCTTGTATATTTGCTGAAGTTGTACAGATTTCTGGTAGATGATATCTAAGGCCAACACAGTGCACTTAAATGGAATATGCTTAGAAAATACTTGTATGATTTCTTGGTGACATGAAATTATATGTGAGTGAGTAACAAGAGGACATTTATGTGCATATATAAGTATAGTGTCATATATGTATATGCACATTTGTATGCATATGTACATATGCCTTTAAAATAAGATATGGATAGTATGTAGATTTAATAGTAGTTACAATGAGTGTTTTGAGACATGTATTAGTATCTGAAGAGGTATTCTCTTGGCTCATGATTTTATTATTTTATGAAAAAATTTTCACTTTAAAAAGAATATTGACCTTTAAAAGTCTTATTATTGTACAGTTAAATCAGAGTGTAAAGCACTAGGCAAAATTTAGAAGACTATAGTAGACTTCAAAACACCTTTTCAGTGCAGTTCTTGGAAGATGTTATAAACTATTTATTTTAAATCCAAGAACATATAATGTGAATATGTTAAGCCATGAAAGAGCATAAATAGTTCTTTTTTAGGGATATGAGAACTTAGAATTTTTCATATCAATATCCTGCTGCATATATATTCATTTAGACAAATAAGTTCCATATATAAATGCGTGTGTATGATTTCCTTGAAAGAAGTCTCAATAGCTTCAGTAATTGCTAGGCATTATCTTGGATATTTCATCTCACAGTGGCTCATGGATGAATCGTTCTAGGCTACAATATAGAATTCCAAGTTCTCATACTCAACAGTTCACCTTCCCTTGCTGTTGTGATAGCAATTATGAAGCTTGGAGAAGGTATTTTGTCACTTCAATTGTCTCCTGCAACTGCCCCGGACATGATTTGGTGACTTTCCATGGACCAAAGTCAACCTAGTGAAGAGAGACTCTCTTTTCCTTTCCTTTCCTTTGCCTCACTTTTGCCTCTAACAACTCACTGGTGTGCTCTTGTGTCATGCCATTGTATAGCATAATGGACTTTAAATGCTTTTTATTGTACACTGGGCTCTTCTCGCCACAAAGAACTCCAAATATTGCTACTTGTGGAGAAAGAAGAAGGAGAAGAAGAGTAGAGAACAATTGTATAGAACATTTCACATCTTTGTGTGTCATCCTTGTGCAGGGCCATGCTAACCTTCTCTGTATCATTCCAATGTCGGTATCTATGCTGCTGAAGTAATCACCAAGTAATTTATAGAAAACAAAAGATAGGAATGGAACATAGAGTTTTCTTTTCTGAGACAGAGTCTTGCTCTATAGCCAGGGCTAGCCTTGAAAACCCTGTAATCATTCTCTCAGCATACTAAATGATGAGATTACAGGAATGAGACACCAGTCTGCAAGGTTTTTAAAATACAAATTTTGACATCTAAATAGTCTTCCTGTTCTAATTGTATTCAGCTACTTAAAATGTACAATTCTACTGAAGAGTAGCTTTATAATTTACTTAAAGGATGTATTTAACAGAGAATTCAACTCCACTCAATGTCTCTGTAACAATGTGGAAAACAAAAGAACATTAGTGCATTTTGAACAACGTAAGGAAGACTAAAAGAAAGATCTTCTCTTTCATATAGTTAATTGTTTTAAAGCAAGCAGACTGAATATCAGAGGTGTATAAATGTGGATGTGGGAAATTTATGTAATGTTTATATTTTTATTGTTGCATATAGCAGGAAGACATTCAACAACAACAACAACAACAACAAGATAATGAATAAAATATTATGCGAAAAGGAGAACACTGAGAAGTAAATGAAACAGCCTCTGTTCTCAGCTGACAGCACACACCTGTAAAGCCAGTACCTGGAAAAAAAAGCAGAAGGATTGCAAGTTTCAACTTATTCTGGCCTTCTCGGTGGACTCTATTTCAAAACCTGCATTGTTTACCATCGAGAATTGTCCTGCAGGTCTTTTCAGCTGACATAGGGAAAGGGAAGGGAGTGAGTAGGTTTCAGAGGACATATTAATATCTCTAGACCCATGACAAATTCCACTTCAGTACTAACTATTTTAGCCATTGCCCAAGGAAACTGGGCTTGGGCAATGGCTGGCACAGTAGAGTACCAACTTAAAGTTACTCCATCTCAGATTCATTCAAGATGGTGACGTACATAAAGGCCCCACTTTTTGGTCACATAGCTTTTGTAAAAACAGCATTTAAATTATGTCCAAAGTCCCCTGGCCATGTGAGAACTCTGTCTCTCGATGCCAAGCAGTCACATGGGAAAAGCACTGTGTAAGTTCAGTGTGCTGTCTGTTTGTAAACTTTTCTTCATAGAAATGAAATACCCACTCTAATAAACTTAAATGGAGGAATGGTCTATTTTGACTTATGATTTCAGAGGTTCAGCATCATAATTGAGTGGTCTTTTGCTTTGGGGCCTTTTGGTACATCAGAGCGATCAGTGCATAGTCAAGCCCTCTTCATGTCACTGGGAGGCAAAAAGGGAAGAAGAAATGACCTAAACATTCCCTTCCTGTATGAACCCCAATAACCCAACTTCCTTCCATTAGGTTTCACTTGCAAAGGCTTCAACCACATCCAGTAGTGCTTCAGGCTAAGAAGCATTTTAAGAATGGGAATTTGAAGGACAGCCAAGACTAAACCATTAGCAGTACCATATAGCAGGCACATCAGTAAATATGAAATATTTATTTCATATGTTTTATTTAAAACAAACTGGAAAAAATTAAAGCACTGACCTAATCAGCAGTGGTTTTCCAAATGAGTCTTTTTATTAAGCCAGTATTTCTACAAGGCATTCTCTTGTGACATCTTTCCAAACTACTCCAAGTAGCAAAATTAAGACAAAACTAGCTACCATTGAAGGCATGATTGCATTTGTTACTTCTCTTAGAATTCCATAGGTCTCATTTAATCTCTATGATATATGAAAGAGATGATGTTGTTACCAATATTTCACAAATGGGGAAACAAAATCACAGTGATATTGATATTGAGAAGAACACACCTTTAAGAGTGAATGTGTGGTGGCACTGGGGCCACACCCCTTTGATCCTAGCACTCAGGGGGCAGAGGCAGGTGAATCTCGATAATTTTATGGCTAGTCTTGTCTACAAAATGAGTTCCAGGACAGCTGGAGCTGTTGCACAGAGAAACCCAAAATAATTTTTTTTTAAAAAAAGTGTGAAATAGTCTATTAAAAAATCTATCCAATCTGAGTTGGCAAAGCCTGTATCTTGATCATTGTGTTCCAACTTACTTTCACTAAATTCTTCAAATAAATACATCTGTTTTATAATACTTAAAAACACTGTCAAGGATAGAACTGTAAGATTTAAAGAGAAACTATTCCAAATTAGTTATATTATTTCAGTTTACATTGCCATTATTAATCCTGTGTTTTAAAAATAATTTAAAAATAAAAAGTTGTTTAAAATCTGTCCATTTAATAATATGAGCTAGCTACCTTGCTTGGCATACATCCCTAAACCTCTATTTCAAAACAGGTATATTCTAGCTGAAAATGCATTAGAAGGAAACACTGGAGTAAAAAGCTTTGAATCTATCTATCTATCTATCTATCTATCTATCCATCTATCTATCTTCTATCTATCTATCTATCCATCTATCTATTTTCTATCTATCTATTTTTCTATCTATCTATCTATCTGTCTATCTATCTTTTAATGTCAAGCCAGAACATTTATAATATGTCTATTCTGTTTGTAAAAGTGTATTTTTACATAATATTTTTGTTTTGTTTCAATTTTTGAGAAAGGGTCTAATCAGACTGTGTAGCTCTGATTGCCCTGGAATTCATCATGGAGAGCAGGGTGTCCTCAAACTCACAGAGATCTGCCTGCCTCTGCCTCTGCCTCTTTAGTACTGAGAGAAAAAGTATGTGCACCATTACAATTGTAATAAAAATTGGCTTATATTTTTTCCTCCTTGCTTCTCTTATCTCACGGCTCTTTCATTTTCCAAAATCTAACAGCAACTAAAAAATTTTGAAAAAATTTCATTACCAACACTTTAAAACTACTTCTTTCTAATCCACCTCAGGTATCAGTGCCTTTCCTTGATTGTTTTTCCGTTATATTCATCATCTCAGCGATTTCTAGACCAAAATGCTATAAATATAAACCCATTACCAAAAAGTTTGGAATGAACAAGTGTAATAATGAAATGAGCCACTGCTTGTTTGAACACAGTGGCTGTGGGTTGACAGGGAAGACCCACTGTGGAAAAAGATGCATACAGTTTTGTAAGAAAGTTGTAGATTTCTGTGTCAGAGTATGAACTCAGAACTTTACCCAGTTGGGCAAGGGAACTTAAAATAAGTAAATCAAGTTTAAAGTCTACTCATTTGCTATCATGCTGGCAGCCAATGGTCAGATAAGCAGCTTTAAGAGCCATTAGCCAATCAGGAAAGATCAATGGGAAGGAACAAATAGCAGCAACAACAACAAATAGAGAAGTAAAATACTTATTTAACTTTTAATGTTTTATACAAGGACTATTATTCCTGTAGAAGATGACAAGAAGTGTTTATCATATGTGTATCATATAGAAGACTTGGTTGCTGATGACAGCTTTACATAGAAAGGAGAGTTTCATATAAACCTCAGGCCTTGGAATACTCACAGGTTGATTCAAGGCTTAGCACATGTGATTTGTGGTATAGTGAAGTGAGATCCTGAGTTTCTATGCTTGTTTTTGTTGTTATTGTTTGTTTTTGTTTTTTCAAAACAGGGTTTCTCTGTGTAGCTTTGCGCCTTTCCTGGATCTTGCTCTGTAGACCAGGCTGGCCTCAAACTCACAAAGATCTACCTGCCTCTGCCTCCTGAGTGCTGGGATTACAGGCGTGCGCCACCACCACCCAGCTATATGCTTGGTTTTTAATTAGTGTAAATAAAGGAAATGATTTAAATGTGCTTGGCTTGAGAAATATGTAAAGTGGATGTTATGTTTCATTTTTAAAGCACATTAGGCACGGTAAGTGTTGACATTTACTGGTGGTTTTGTTCTTAGAGTGCCTAGCAGGGGCCAGATGAGAAATGTAAATATAGTTATTGACCTATTGTGCACTTGACAAAAGAAGATTAGTGTCTTCTCTAGGAGGCTGGGATTAGCCTTGCTTAGAGTAGTCACTGAATACCAAATTAGTGCATATATTGTATTTCTGCCACTGAATATTTTCCTCGCTTGCTGTGTGTGTAAAACAAATTGAATGTAGGTCCAATGCAGATCATTCAGGCACATTCTTTCTAACGTAATTAGGGTCTTACTCATTTGAGACCAGATAATTACATTTAATGTAATCTTAAAAGAGCCCTCAAGGATTACTCTCCTTGGAAAATACATAAGGAGAGGAGCAAATTGTCTTTCTTATCTCTGAAATTTAGGAGAAGAAAAAAAAAGAAATTTAGGAGAAGGAGGAACAGTGACAAAAAAAAGATGATTCAAAATTAGTCTGATATAACTGAGAATGATAAAATATGGTTTTGTACATGAAACTTAGTACATAGACAGTATTTCCAGTGGTGAGTGCTGAGCTCCAGCTCTGCTGACTGGTCCCATGGACAACCTTGTTGGAGAGCTTAGCCTGACTGCACAACTAAATGCTCACCAGATGAGGGCTGATGCCCCTGTCTTCTTGGCTCCAATTCACTCAGGTAAAAAGAATACCTCTGGGCTTGATATTATGCTCAATGCCAGGACAGTAGGATAAACTACACATTGCTTCCTGACACAAATTATAGTTGCAGACTCAGTAACTTGTGCTCTAGACCAAAGTGACAGGAATAGACTAATAAATTCCCTGCCAAAGCAGAAGCTAAGTAAATAAATAAAAATTTTAGAAGGAGTATAATAATACTAGAACTTAAGAGATCTTGAAGGAAAGGGGGAAAGCCTGGGAGATACATCTGGATAGATATATTGGGATCAAGAGGAAACAAATCAGTAATTTCTAGAAGTGAGTATTTCTTTCACAATATAAACACTTTTGAGGAATGAACTGCAGACCATATTTTGCAACTGCTTTAAACTCAAAAACATAGAATTGAATGTGATGGGACCCAGATCCCCTCCACGCACCAGGAAGCTAAGTCCAACCTGGGTTGTATGTGAATCTGCAGTCAAGTTGCATTACATAGGAAGAACGATAAAACTCTGCCTCAAGACAGAGACTAGGAGAAAAACAAAACGCAAAACCAAAAGGTCTATTGTCTCCTGATATCTCTATTGTTTACTATTAACACTCCCAGTTAATCTTTTTTTATGTGGTATCTAGCTAAGACACATTGTTATGAATTTGTACGAGTGGGGAAGCCCCAGCTGACCAGGCCAGGGTATCCCACACATGAGGGAAAACATGCTGGGCAGATTCAGCATGGGTGGTGGTGCGAGGAAAGTCATTCACACCCAGGCGCTGCATCCACATGGAGAGTTTATTATCATAGAGAGATGAAGAGAAAGATAGAAAAGAGGGAGACAAGGAAGAAAGAGAAGGGAGAGAAAGCAGAGGTGTGCACACCTTGTGGAAATGGAGAGAGAGAGAGAGAGAGAGAGAGAGAGAGAGAGAGAGAGAGAGAGAGGGAGGGAGGGAGGGAGGGAGGGAGGGAGGGAGGGAGGGAGGGAGGGAGGGAGGGAGGAAGGAAGGAAGAAAGAAAGAAAGAAAAAGAAAGAAAGAGGAGGAGTTTTTCCTTAGAATGAGGCTTTTTTACATCAGGACACAGGTCAGTGCCAAGGGGTGCGATTTCAAGGGGCGGGTCAGAATATTAACACACATTCATTGGTAAGTTTTATTCTCTGTATGTACCCCACATTTAAAAATTGTTAGTACAAAAGGCAGGCAATGTTTTATTATCTTATTTTTCCATTATATTTTAAAATATTCATTTTGGTAGGAACTTTCCAGTTCATGAGTGTTTCTTTCTTTTTCTTTTTCTTTTTCTTTTTTTCTTGAAACAGGGTTTCTCTGTGTAGCTTTGGAGCCTTTCCTGGAACTCACTCTGTAACCCAGGCTAACTTGAACTCACAGAGATCCGCCTGCCTCTGCCTCCCAAGTACTGGAAATAAAGGCCTGTGCTACCACTGCCCAGCTTCATGAGTGTTTTCTGCAGACACTTTTCCTGTATTGTTTTTACTGTAGTCATATAATTAATTGAGTATGTGACAATTTCTAGCCATATATTATTAATGGTGTCTGTTCTTACAAGAGAATTTAGACCACCATTAAATATAAATATTTCATACAAGAAACACTGATACACAAGTAATCAAAGTTACATTCATGCCACTTAATGACATGCTACAAACACAAATGATGCTATAACTTGGTTTTAGTAATATCCAGCCTGGGGGTAATTATTTCTTTAGTTTTTCTTTTCTTTTTGAGATTACTATATAATTACATCCTTTTTTCTTCCCTTTCCCTCTTCTTTCATACACTTATTTTTTCTGTCTTTCAAATCCATAGTGTCTTTAAGACTTGTAGTTGTTTATATATATATATATATATATATATATATATATATATATATAAATATATATATAAACATATATACAGTTTATATATATAATAAATATGTTATATTATATATAGTTATGTGTAATGTATAATTTCTAAGTACAACCTTATCATTCTAAATGATGTTACTCTTATGTGTGTTTTCGGAGCTGACCATTTGGCTTGGAATAACCATTTTGTGTGCTCTTCCCTGGTGAAGACTATTTCTCTCACTTCCATCATTTTTTGGTTGCCGGAAGTTCTGTGTTTGGGGATGAAACTGCTACTATCCTTGGTTACTCCCCAGAGGTAGAAGGTAAGTCCTCATGGCTGAAGACACCATGCCTTTCACACAGGGTTGGTCCAGAGGCACCTGATCTGGAACTGACTTGAATGCTTTCTCCTTGAGGACTGGCTTTCATGGTAACAAAAGGCACCATGCAAACTTCCAAAGGAAGGAAGCAGCCAACAGTCCTACCCAGCTATGATTACTATGAACCACAACAATGATCATCATGTCGTGATAACCCTAATGGTAAAGTGGTGACACACATACCTTGAACTTAACCAAAAGCTCTCTAGTTGGAAATAAATTTTGACACATATGCAAATCAAAAACAAGAAAGTTGTTTTAATAAAAGTTTAATAAAAAACTTGATAAGTTTTTATTGCACACCATTTAGATGATGGTGACTTTTGTGATTGCAGTTTATTTAGCAAAGAAATTTATTAAAATGTCTTTGAGAAATATTTATAATCTGAGTAAATAAAAATTATTATTAATTTGACTACTAAGGAAATATGTCTTATGAAAGATCACAAAGCTTATAAAAGTGCTGAGTTGTTGTGTCTTGTTATATGGGTGATGCCTCAAGCATTTAAATTAAGGAAGACTTCTTAGTGCTTCTGTAGTTAATTGTCATTGAAAGAAAATCATGAGACAATCAACTTATGCAGAACAATAAGAACTCAAAGTTTTAGAGGCTTAGTCCATGGTTGGTGGGTACCATTTCTCTGTACTGGTAGCATGATGGCCAGTGAAGTCAAGAGACCATGCTTTTTCAGAGAGTGAGAAAGATGAGCTGCCTAGGACCTCTTTTGAGAGAGTGCAACAATGATAGAATGACTGTCCAATAGATCATACCTCTTAAAGTTTCTGCTGTCTCTAAGTAATGCCTAGCTGGAGACGATGAACATTTTCAGGATATTGCAGATCCAAGCAATACTTTTTTCTTTTCTTTTTTTTACAAATTATGCTCAATAAATATACTGACTTTTCATTTAAATTTTATTGAACAAATGATTATAATAACCAACATACTATTCACAGAGGCTACTAGGAGAGATCTGTGAACATTTGTTTCTCTTATTTAGTGTGAAGAGGTGTTCAGGCTAGAATTTAAAGAAGTAAATAGCAGTTGTCCACAGCATTCTTGGAAGATACTGACATCAGAATGTGGAATGACAAGACATGCATGAAGAACACTTTGCTCTATACACGTTAACATGGTGACATGGTATAAATCACTTTTTTTTTTTTTTCGAGACAGGGTTTCTCTGTGTAGCTTTGTGCCTTTCCTGGAACTCACTTGGTAGCCCAGGCTGGCCTATAAATCATTTCTTAATAACCTTCTAATGACTTTGCACTCCTTACCATATGTAGTACTCAGACTGTGCAACCAAATTGTTGATTTTTATTGTTTTCCTAGTTAGCATTAACTGTCAATTTGACATGGCCTAGACTAACGTGAAAAGAGAGTCTCAGTAGGAATTGCCTTAATCAGGTTGTCTGTAGTATGTCTGTAAGGATTGTCTTGGTAGTTGATGTAAGAAGGGCTCTGCTTGCTGTGGGCACATCTTTGCCTAGTCAGGTGGTCATGGACTATGTAAGAAAGCAAGCTAAGCAGAAGTCTGAGAGTGGGCAACAGTGCTCCATGATATCTGGTTCAAGTCCCTACTTTAGTTCCTTCCCTGTCTACCCTCAATGATGGACTGTGATCCGGAAAATAACAATAGATCCTTTTCTCTTCTGAGTCACTCTATGGTCAGAGCGTTTTGTCACAGCAAGAGAAAGCAAAGTGGAATGACCGTGTTCTGAAGATGACAAACTAGTAAGCAAATGTGGAAAATGATTGTTTATTCACAGAAGGGAAGAGGAATCAAAGCTTAGAGATTTCAGCAGCCTATGTTTCTCACTAGCGGTGTGTGATAATTTCCTCCAATTTCTGTCTGGCTTTCAGGCCCTTAATGTAGCTTCATTTGATTAGTTTGATTGCTTGTATAGAGCAAAAGACTCTTGCCTCTAGAGTCACTTAGCAGGTAGCATAATTGAGTGTTTGCTCTTTTGCCGTGTTATTAGACTCTAAGAGTTATATAGAGAAGTATAATACATGTTTTTAAATATAGAAATCATTGTTTTGTTTCCTACTGTGAAAATTTAGGCATACCAACACTTGGTTAAATAGCTTTGAAACCTGAAAAAAAAATCTAAGGGTGAAGCATTTTAACAGGGTTATGTACTTGGGTCCTAAATCTTGTCCCTTTTTCTGAAGATATCCAAACTAGTGAAACTAGACAGTGTCATTATCTTGTGAACATTTTCTGGTTTGCTCATTTGGGACTAAATTGAGAATTACCTTTCTGTTGAAAAAGAGGTAGAGGTAGAGAGGGAGAGAGAGAGAGAGAGAGAGAGAGAGAGAGAGAGAGAGAGAGAGATTTTAGCCCTCAGAAGCTGCTTTTCATTTCTTATGCATTCACTTTTTCTTTACTGAGATGAAAATACATTGAGTACTGCACTCAGTAGCATCTGTGTTTAGCAAGCTATGGAGCTAGTTGTGGTTAAGTCTAAGACAAATTACCAACTGCCTTGCAAAGTAGATTCATCCTCTTATTTGTTGATATTCATGAACCAACCTCCTTAGATAGTTCCATTTCATGAGCTAGGCAGAAGTAAACATCAACATTTCTATACTCATATGTTGCATGTCTATTTTATTCTTTAACTATTTTGAACAAAAAAGAGTACATGCTACAGTTCATTAAATATTTTAGTGCCTATTCAGGATTAATTTTGCCAATTGATATAAATGTATTCTAAATCACCATCAGAATGAAATTCTAGTTCTAAGCTGATAGTATCCTCATTAACAGCAATAAAGCTTGCAACACTTATTCCACCTGAAACTTAATTGACTTTTTCCAGAAAGGCTTTTATTTGTAAATTTCTGATATCTAACAATGTGTACTTCATTTAACTGTTCAGATAAAGAGGCTTTCAATCTTCTTGTACAGAGATAGCTCTAAAGACTACTTAAAACCTACAAATAAAACCAGAATACACATTTTATGTTGAGGATTTCAAGGCAGTTTTAACCAAACTGTATCATAGATAAAGCTTAAAGTGATAAGCTTGCATTTCTAATGAGCCCGAGTTTAGGAGAGGAAGGAAATCCCAGTGCTTTATATGTAATCCTAGAATGAAAATGTGCTGAAAAACACTTGTAATCTAAAATCAGAAGACAGCCAGCTTCCTTGCTGCTGACATCCACATATGGTGCAGAGCAGGGGATGAAAAGGAACAGAGCATCACACATTGCCATTCTTATAACCCCAGTCTAACAGGAGAGTAATCCATATTTATGTGCACCCATGGAAACCCTTTCAAAAAGCAAATTTGTTTGCTTGTTTTGTTTCCCTTATTTGCATTATGTATTTTTTAAGTTTAGAGATGAATGAGTTTACAAGAATATGTTTTATAGAACATATATGATGTAGTAGAATTAAAATAATCTTGCTGGTAGAATTGAGGAGATAAAGTCAATAATCTTCTAAGGTATTAATAAGACTATGGGCTTCCTGTCAATACAGCCTCTGTGCTTCTCTGCTGCTTCCATTTTCTTGTTAGAATATTCAGTCTTTTCCTGGTGGTGGTAGTGCATGCCTTTAATCCCAGCACTCGGGATGGGGAGGCAGAGCCAGGTGGATCTCTGTGAGTTTGAGGACAGCCTGGTGTACAGAGCTAGATCCAGGAAGGCACCAAAACTACATAGGGAAACCCTGTCCCGATAAAGAAAAAAAAATTTAGTATTTTATCATCTACTTTCACCCTTGATTTAGTCTAATGGATACAAATATCCAGATTTTGTTTTATATGCACCTTGAAGTCAACAGATTTAGTTACTTATTTTGCCTTTTATGAGACAAAATCTTACAGACCCCAGGCTGGCCATGCACTTGCTATGAAGCTGAGGATGAACTGGATTCCCTATATCTCCTCATTCTACTTTCAGAGCTTGAAGATTACAGGCTACAGCTACTATGTCTGGCTATTTAAATACTTAAATATTCAGCTCAGCATCTGCTTCTAACTTCTGACCCTGCTGGACCTCCATAGAAGCAAGTGGAAACAAATTTCCTCATTCATTTATATTGGAGCCTGAGATTTTATGTTTCAATTATTTAATTAATTTCATTTCTACAATGCTGTAGATTGATTATGAGGCCTCACACATGCCAAGTCAACACTCTAGTACTGTACCATTAAGTTCTATCATCTTCTCTCTCTCTCTCTCTCTCTCTCTCTCTCTCTCTCTCTCTCTCTCTCTGTCTCTGTCTCTCTGTCAGATAGGTTTCACTACATAGCTCTTCCTGTACTGAAACTTATTATGCAGTCCCAGATGTGCTTATTCTTGCAGCAATCCACTTTTCTGACTGCTAGAATGACAGGGGCTGTGCCAGGATGTTTTTGCTTTTAAGATTTGCTTTTTGAGAACCTCCTGTTCTCCTTCAGCCATATCTTACCCTGCACCAGTTCCACCCTGCATAAGTTCCATCAGTTTTTAGACATTATTTTCTTTACCACTACAACAATATTAATGGTGATCCCTATTGGATTTAGAAAGGACCAAAACCTTTCTTCATTTTCTAATATAATTCTCTTTCTTCAAATCTATTTCCTAAATAAATCATCTTTAGGAACTCAAACCTAATGATACCAGTTTTCTGATTAAATATTTTAATGCCTCTATATTTTCTTCAAAATCACTTCTAGTCTCTCTTAGATTCTCAATGTGATAAAAATCTTGCCTGTCTCCTTCTTGTACTTCAAGATGAAGGGGGCCAAGAAACACGAAGTTTTTAATTTGAATCAAGTCAGAAAGTTGTGTTATCTCCTGCAACCAGACACTAACTAAAAGAAGTGATTAGGGAAATGCTGAGGTTCCTCTCAGTATCATGTGCAGGTTGAAAAAGAAGTCGGTCCATCTAGAAGATTGAATGACTAATGACAGATCAAGCAGTGCTGTGTTACACTGTCATTCTAAGTAGGGCTGGTTGGACACAGCAATCACATCTATGATTTCTTATGCTTTGTGCTGTTTCAGCACTCTGTGTTCATGGTTCAATCGTTTGCTGTTTCAATGTTCTCTCTACTACAATGACTATCTCCTTCTGCCAAACGTGGTGTCTTTTTTTTTTTTTTTGGTTGTGTCACTAAGAAATATTTAACACTTCCAAGCTTGTTTTGCCATCTACCTCTTTGTTTACAACATATCTGATTATTACATGTGCCTTCATGCTATCTATCAATATCATACTTGGATTATATGTTTTGGTCTGATTGTTCCACAGTCCATAACCACCTTAGACCAAAGGAATGTCTGCCATTCATCTTTCTGTTTTTCAGAGTTGAGAAATGGGTCTGCAACATCAGATGATCACTGAATGAAATGAGGCTGTGATGAAGACATAAATGAAATTGTCAACAATAGAGAAATAGTCAAGATTATTTTCTGGGGTGTATAGAAGCTCCTGTTTGGAAAGTTCATATCAAAGTGCAATAGACTTCTGTCACAGCCCCTGAGAATGTAAAGAGCACTAACTGTTGCTTACATGGGACTTAAGCCCCAATTGGGATAACAATCTCAAGATGTTTTACATTGCCATCTCTTCATAAGTGAGACTGCACAGGAGAACCTGAGAGCTACAAAGAGTGGAAGTGTGGCTCTCTGTGCTGCAGAGCAGATTGTCCCCGTACATCATGTTTGGGGAATAATCTGCTTCTGAGAAGATCCATTTTATTACTTTATTGAAAAGAAGACGGGACCAAAACAAACATCTCATTACCAGCAAGGCCCATATTCTCTAAGAAAAATACATGCTTTTCTCCTAATGTTTCATGTGGGAGAAAATAGAATTGTGCTAACTGTTGTTTCAATACACAAATAGAAAATAGGATGAAAGGGCCACAGACAGCCTATGTGATTTTTGCATTTCCTCATACAAAGACGTGTTGGCATTGGCTCTGTGTCTCCTGAGAGATCTCTACCAAAATTAATAGCACCTATTTTGTACTTTGTTTTCAGGCTAGAAGATGGAAATTTTTAATGATATTATGGTTACATAATAATCCCTTTGCATCTGTGAGTTTTTATTTATGGTTCTGCATCTATGGATTTTACCAAACAAGGATCAAAATGTTTTTTAAAATTGTACCTGCACTGAATATGTGATACCATTTTCCTCTTGTCATTTCCTCATAAACAGCATTGTATACCAACTATATGCATATTGTGTATGCCATGCTAAGTATTGTATGTATTTTATAAGCAATTTAGAATAGATTAGAGGATGTTTATAGACTATAAGGCAACATTATGCTATTTCATATGATGACCAGGCATGTCCACAGATTTTGTTATCCATGGCGTTCCCAGGACCTATCTGTAGATACCAAGAGATGACTGATTATATAAATATGTATTATGTATGTACATGAGTGTGCATATACATTTATCAAAGAGATTTTAGTTTTCTACTAGTCACTTTTAATGCTATAAGACTAAAATTTTAAGTTCTTCCAGTGAAGAATCTCAAGTTTATCATACTAGTTATTATAATGAAATGAAGAAAAAAATAAGGCCATCAGAGACCATCTGTAATAAAGATTATGCAGCCACCCCAAAGAAATGAAATGAGGCAATGTAGAATTAACAGTGGCTAGCTACTGTTTCATGTTAAACACATTCAAATTAAATGGCTTGACTACCATAAAAATGTCACCAAAGCCAAGAAACAAAATGTAAGGACTGTAACCATTAGAGTTGGTTAAGTCCTTAGAAGTTCATCCCTAGATCCATTATCTCACCATCTCAGCCTTACAATGACATTTTCAGTGCACCATGTTCCCAAACTGGATCTTCATCTTCTCTCTGAATGGACTGTGGAAACAGGACTCATCAGCATGAGGTTGCAGAGGTACCCTAATAAACACTCACTGAAAGAAAACAGCTGCACACATTTGCACTTGTTGGTATAACACTTGATGTAAAACCAGGCATTACACAGAACTGGGACACTCTATTAGTTCCTTCAGCTTTTAAATGGAAATATCTTTATCTGGGCAGGCAAAGCCTGGGTGTAATTTGTTTAATGAAGGGAAGGCTTTAATCTATGGAAAGATGAAGGCACACTTATGTATACAATGACCCATTTCCATGTCCTTTTGAAGGAAAGTACCCATAAAATACCATCCTGCAGAAAACCCCAAGGTGAAGACACATGTATTTATGTCTTCTATGTACACACACACACACACACACACACACACACACACACACACACCCCACACACACATGTATATATATGTATGTAGGTATGTGTGTGTGTGTGTGTGTGTGTGTGTGTGTATGTTTGCATGCTTATTTTACATGGCGGAAATTTTTTATCCATCTAAAATCAGGACTATCTAAGGAATGAAATACTTTGGATATCAAATCTTTTGTGTATGTGTGTAGGCATGCGTGTTTGTGGGCATATGTGTGTATGGGCTTCAGGTGTGCTCTGTCACTCTCTACTCTTTGGGGATAGAATCTTCCATTGACTTTGAAGCTTGTGGTTTTTTGTTTGTTTTATTTCTGCCTATGCTGGCAGCCAACAATATTACTGATCATCCTGTCTCTGATATCTCTCAGAGGTATGGTTATAGGCATGATGATGACCATGCTTAGCTTGTTACCTGGTTACCAGCATCTGAATTCAAATATGCATACTGCTTAGCAAGAGCTTTTATCACTGAGCCATCTCTTCATCTCCAACATAATTTTTAAGAAAAAAGTTCAAGTCTACATGAGAGGATAATCAATTCTTGAGGATTTTTGTAACTTATTGATTTTTAATTTGTAGTTTGCTTAGGTTTTCAGCAAACTAGAAAACTAGGTAAATTACTCTCTGGATTTGTGCTTTGCTCACAAATAATTTCTAGGATATTATTTGCGGAAATTATGGCAAACAACTTATTGTGATATAAAATCAATATTCAATGCTCAGTGGACCATGTGAATTGCACTGCCAGCATCTAAGGAATTTATGACATGTGCTTAGCAGATTTTCCAGCTACCACAGGTCAGGGCAAATGTTTAGTCTATTCTACAACTCAGAAAAGAGAAAGTTACTATGTAGAAGTGCTATCACTGTGTTTGGATGGAATCCTACAGCTCAGCATTATGAGTAGCTCAGGTCAAATGGACCTCTGCCCACACACCTTTTGTCTTTAGTTCTAACACACTCATCCCAACAGTGAAAACAGGAATATCTACTAGATTTACTGGAACTTTGTGCTAATTGCTTCATGGCTTTGGCATGACTATTTAAATAAAATTCTATCAAACAATTATTCAACTTACAAAACAAAAAAATAGCCAAAGTAGTATTTAAATAAGATGGGAAACAATTGTATAATTATTAAGCTCTAGGCTAGTTTCCAAGATTATTATACAATACTGATCACATTAACTTAAAAATGGGGCTATGTGTATAAAGATATGTAGACATAATAAAGCTCAGGTTTTTCATCATGAACATTTGTAATACAAATAACCTTTTCAACAAACAAGTGCACAGGGGATATTTTGAAACTCATAACACTTGTCAAGAGGAAATTAATTTCCACTCAAACTAAGCTAATGTGAATGTCAAAAATGCCCTTTGGAAATTTAATCACAAAAGAAAAGATCAGGCCCAAGTAGTAAATTTGCATAAATAAAAACAATCTGTAATATGGACTACCTGTAGTTTTAACACACCTAGTGTAGTAAATAGTGTATGTGTGTGAACTTGAATATGACATTTGTCAATTCTGACATCTTCCTGTGACTGAGTTGTAGTGAGAGTGTTCTGAAACTATTCAAGCAAGTGTAGAGTAGTCTAAATATTACTGGAAATGCTTACACTACATGCATATGTGTCACACAATGGAAGTATATTATATAATATAGTAATTGCCCACCTAATTGTCTAATGTTTTGCATATTAAACATTTGTATATTCATATGAAAACCCAATTATTAGAACTTATAATATTTTCACATTTAATGTGTCACCTTCAAACCAAAGAACACAGTACTGTAGTATCATTCTGTTTAATAGTGAAAACAGTGACAGATTTAACTCAGTGGCTGAGAAATGATGGCTGAAAGAAAAGCAATGAAAGGTACTTTTGAGCAAATAAGGTAAGTTAAAATATATGACTGGAGCCTCCAGATGTTTATATGAACATGATAGCCATCTGTACTTGAAAGTCAATCTGGTGACTTTCAGTAAGTATGCCTTTTTTAGAGTTCTAGAAGAACATGATGAACAGTGGGCTTGCCCATGTACATATTTATCTTTGGACACAGAGCAATCAAATGACTAGTAAAACCCCAATCTTATAATACTCTTAGTCCTGATTTGTTATACTGTGAAATAGACACAGTCTCATTATCTAAGCAGAAGAACAGCCCCATTTCATTTCATTTATCAAAACACTTCATGGAATATCATCATAACAACATTTATGTGGCAAGCAAAATTGACATATTGTATATTAGCAGAGGAACTCAAGAATGAATTATAAGCTTGGATCAAATTCAGAAGATTAAAAAAGAATATGAAAATCAAAACTTAAGACTGAAATGCTATAAAGCCTCTTAGAGAACTCAACTAGACTAAGAATATATAAAATTAAAAATTAAAATCTGTTTCTTGGGCATTGAATACTCTTGATTCTCATTTGATAGAATGATAGACAAATTTATGTTGTCAATTAGAAGGTTAATTCAAGCTGTAAGTATAAGTGACAGTAGTTGTCACTTCAGTTGTTTCCCTATTTATAAATTATCGCTGTTTAGTAATTGTCAATGAATGAACACATGACACTATAAAGTGATAACTGTGGTTCTCAACATGTGTGTTGCGACCCCATTGGAGGTTGAAAGATCCCATTCACAGGGGTCTCATATCAGCTATCTTGCATATAAGATATTTGCACTATGACTCATAACAGTAGCAAAATTGCAGTCAGGAAGTAGCAACAAGAATAACTTTGTGAATGAGAGTCATCACAGCATGAGGACCTGTGTGACAACTACGGCATGAAGGCATTGACAAACTAGTAAAGAAGTGGCAGGAGAATTAGCAGATGAAGCAATGATAAATGCATAGAAGCAAACAGTACGTGACAATGTCACTACACTCCTATAAGCTCAAGACTATTGCTTTATTAATTCATTCAACAACTGTTGATGGTATGCTTAGGATAAACCAACAAACCACAGCCATTCATCAGCTGTTCATTTAAGAAATAGCTAGGAGACTGAATATGACAGATAAAGGAAGAAAAACCAGATCATACACAGAGCTTGGGATGAAGAATCTGAAATTGTGGGCTCAGGAACAAACAGGCTTTTGTATCCCTGTCTGCTTGAAATCTGTGATGACCGGTTTCCTCATGTGTCATCCGAAGGGATTGGCTTAATGATCATTAAATGATCAGTGTATGTCTAGCATTTTATAGTTGGCATTTATGTTGTTAAGCCACAATCTTCACATATCGTCGTATCATCATTATCCTTTGAACTGAGGCAAAGAATCATGACATATAGTAACATGGAAAATGCAGCTAAAGTAACAGAAGCAATACAAAGTTAAGTGGCGGTATTGAGCAGATGTGTGTGTGTGTGTGTGTGTGTGTGTGTGTGTATGTATTCAAGGGAAATGCTTTGCTCTATCTATCTATCTATCTATCTATCTATCTATCTATCTATCATCTATCTATCATCTATCTATCTATCTATCTATCTATCTATCATCTATCCATCTATCATCTATCATCTATCTATCTATCTATCTATCTATCTATCTAATCTATTTTTGCTTGTTTCTTTCTCCCTCTCTCATCATCATCAGCGATAGATTTATTTACTGTGATACTAAGCTTAATTTTCAAGAATGAAATATGCAGGTGCACTGCGGGGGACGTAATGACGTCAGTTATTTCAACTGTCAGAAGCAGCATGCACCAAGAATAGAACTCCCACCAGTGGGAATGTAAAGGAAACTGAAGGTAAATTCAGTTTTGTTATGGAACTAATTTGTGTGGTAAGTTGGTGATTGGAGTTGTAGGTAAGAGTCACACATTAGGCACCCTTGAGTTCCAAGCCTAAGTGTGCAGACTTTGTAGCATGTATAGTGGTAAACTAATAGAGCACTTTCACAGAGGAGGAGAATGACAATGTTTGTTTAGGAATCATTGTTTCTGTGTAAGATACAGCTCAAAGAGATAAACCATACACTATGGATTTATTTAGACTAAAGGGTTATGTGATTTTGGGAAGGGTGCCAAGCATGCAGGCTGAAACAGTGGCAGTGATATGCAGAAGAGCTTGTGGCGAGCAATATTTAGGAGGAAGGACTGATCAATAGAAGTTAGCAGTTGACAAGATTTGGAAATAATGAAAAGATTACATCATGATGGACTTTTTTTTTTTTTTTACTAAAATGGCTAACATAGAAGCATAAATGTGCTTATGAAAGAGAGATGATGCATTGCTTCTAGACATATTAAATTTCAAGTATTATTGGGACACCACAAGAGAACAGTCCATGACATTTAGAATAACATCCATAAACATTATGGCCTTGCCTCAGAACTCTCACGTGATGCTGCTTTTGGTAGTTTGTCTTGATTGTCAATTTGACTGGATTGACAGACACCCAAGAGACCAATGAATCTGGCTGTCTGAGTCCATGAGTACAATTTTTGATAAGATTAAATGAATAGAGAAAGGCTAGCCTGGATACAGGCAGCAGTATCTAAAAGCTGGAGGACAATAGTATTAACAGAAGGAAGTTGACTTAGAGCAAGGATTTTTTTCTCTTTCCTGGCTCCATAGGATGAGAAGCTCTGCTCTATTGGGCTTCTCCTCCATGGTACTTTGGCTCATCACAGACCCAGAAACAATGAAGCTAGCAGCCAGCCATGTACTATAAACTTCAAATCCAAGAGCCAAAAGAAATCTATCAATCTATCGTTTTTTAAGTCATAATGACAGAGTTGCTGATGTCATTTGCTCCCAACTTCTTGCTATGCTTCGTCATACTCTGAGAACATGATCATACCTTCATATCTTTATTCTTAGACTCTTGATAACAGTCCTGACTGTCCCTGAAATTTTGCACATACTACTTGCTGTGTTTGAGGTATTTCTTCCAAAATATTAGCACAAATGGCTTTTTACTAGACCTTGGTTTATTGCAAGTAAAAATATTATTCTCAGGGTCACCTTCAAAGACTATCTAATGTCACTCATTACCACAGTCATCTTTATCATCCCATTTCTTATTTATGGAAAACATTATGGAACTACTTAAAATATCCCTGGTTATTTTCAAATTTATTTTCTTCAAAATTGCAGAACAATCTCTATGAACACATGGACTTTGCCTCGCACACTGTTGTGAGTCCCACATCTCAAACGTAATTGCTATGCACTAAGTATCCTAACAGCTCACTGAATGAGTAACTGCATATAGAAATTATAGTCATAGAGAGCTGACATGTCTGTGGAGAAGGGGTTTGGTCTACTGAGGAACAAGTGGAGCAAAGACTTCCAGGATTTTCAACTAACAAATTACTTCCTGGATACTAGAAGGTAAGTGAATATTTACATAATCAATATTTTCTATAAACTATTCCATAAGGTTAAACAAAAGCGATTAAAAGCACTGTCTTTTGCCTCCTGATTTTCCCTCCCTCCACTTGTCTCATTTCAGATGATATTGAAAAGGGTGGATTTGGGATCTGGCTAATGAGCCATTGAGTAGTCAGGATTTACTTATTTGGGGTTTAATAGGACTTATGCATGCAGGCTGCAAAAAAGTAGTAAACACCAATTACAAGCAGAATGAAAGAAATCATTATGTGAAATGTGGTTTTACTCATAATAATTAGAAACCAGAAGCAACCTTGACGTCCTGCAGCCAAAGAATGGATAAAGAAAATGTGGTCTATTTACATAACGGAGTATTAATCATCTGTTTTTAAAAAAATGACATCCTGAAATTTGTAGGCAAATGGATGCAATTAGAAAAAAATTTAAACTGAGTGAGGTAACCCAGACCTAGAAAAACAATGTAGTATGTATTCACTTACAGGTGAATAGCTATTAAGTAAATGACAATCAAGCTACAATCCACAGATACAGAGAGGTCAAGTAAAGAGGAGAGTTGAGGAGGGGGCACATCGATCTCCCTGGGAAATAGATTTTGGGGGTGGACTGGAGATGGGTGGGGAGAGGAGTGGGAGGGATCAGATGGGGGGACGGATGGAGGGAGAGAGTGCTAGGGGAATTAGGGGGCATTTGGGGGGCAATGTAGAAACCTAGTGCAGTGGAATCTTCCTGGAGTCTATGAGGATGATCCTAGTGAGGACTTCCAGTAACAGAGAACACAGAGTCTGAACTGGCCATCTTTGGTTCCAGGCAAGGCTTCCAGTGGTAGGACTGGGTTGTATTTAGTTGAGCTGTTGGCTGAGGGGGTTTCTATGGAGATTCTCTAAACAACCAAGGCTGATGCTAGGACAGTGGGCCGTTCTCTAAAAAACTGACAGCAGGGACTCATTGTCCTCATTGACAGCAGGACAACATCCACACAGCTCATTGAATGTAGAGAGGTTGAGCTGGTGCCTGCATGGAGCCTTCATCCCTAATCTCTGATACAGGAAGGTACTCTATAGGCTATGGAAAGAGAACCAACCCCATCACAAAATGCTCAACCTACAATCTGTCCTGCCTGCACGATGTGCTGGGGTAATGGTGGCTAAGCACTTGTAGAAGTGACCAAACAATGCCTGGTTTAACTTGAAGCCCTCTCCAGTGGAGAGAGCCCATGCCTTACACTGCCTGGATGGATAGGAACTAGAGACTGGAGAGCCCAGACATCTAGAGTATAGCAAAACACAACTGGAAAAAATGATGAAATGATTCATAATGATATTCTGCTATACTCATAGATCGGTGCCTTGTCCAGGCATCATCAGAGAGGATACCTCCAGCAGGAGATGAGAGCAGATGCAGAGACTCATAGCCAGACATTCAGAATTTCCATTTTATTAGAGTCAAATTTTATAGTTACATTTTATTAGTCCAAGATCAGAAAACTTTTGAATTGTACTTGTATCAAAATGTATTTCTCTTCTACTCTTGACACTATTTTAGTGCTGGGTCCCATGAAGGATAGTGAGTGATATTCTGATTCTGTCTGTGTTCTCAACCTGTCATGACAGATGAATCAACGTTAGCTCTACTCCAGGGCAGCGGGAAATGGGTTAACTATGGTACTGCATAGACACATTGAAGCTGACATGGATGACATGGATGACAACTTCAGCACTGCAATTCAAGAATAAATAATCAAAGAAAAATAACTATAACATGCAAAAACAAATATTAAAGAAAAGTCGTAAAAAGTGTTCTGGCTTACCTACATATTCGTGTTGAAAAATAATGTTTGCCCAGCACTAATATCACTAGTTATTATCAATTTAAGCTTTATATGATAAAACTAAACCATGTATGAGTAGATTTTAAAGTTAATGTTTCTACAATGAAATTTTAAAAGATACTAATATATGAATTTTTTTGAGGCTACTGTAACCAGGTTAAAAAAAATGAGTCATTTTTTTTTTTTAATAAATGTATTGTCTCACATTTCTGGAGGTTAAGAGTTCAAGATAAAAGTCTTAGCAGCTTTGGTTCTTTTAAATAAATTTAAAATATGTTTTTAATCCAAGTGGAATTATACCCCTTCCCCCCTCTCTTTCCTCCCTCTTCCCTATCTCAGATACCATCTCTTAAACACTTACCATGTCCCCTCACTCTCAAGTTGATGCCCTCTGCCCTCGTTTTCATTTATGACAGACAATTATGTGTGTGTGTGTGTGTGTGTGTGTGTGTGTGTGTGTGTGTGTATGCACATACATAGATCTATATCTAAATACACACACACACACATATATAATATACTGAATCCATTTTTGGTCCTTGTTTGTATATAGTATCAAGGAAGAACACTCTGCGTGGGACAACCAGTAAGGGAGCTAATTCCCAGGAGAGGCTAATTCTCCCTCTCACATCAGTCATTAGCTGCCTGTAGTTCTGCTGTCACTCCCTGGGAATAAAGGCTGCTTTCTGGGATTAAAGTCATGTGTCTCCAAGCTGGCTGTATCCTTGAACACAAAGAGATCACCTAGCTCTGCCTCCCATGTACTGGGATTAAAGGTGTGCACCACCACCGCCCAGCTTCTGCTATGGGTTGCTCTGACCCATTTTCTAGCCACCATTTTTTGGATCTGTATCTAGTGGCTTTCTGTTCTCTGACCCCAGATAAGTTTATTAGGGTGCACAATATTTTGAGGAACACAATACCACCACATATACTCTCCATGGGAAACTGACACAGTATCTAGATTTCTCCACTTTGTAGATATACCAGTTATGGAACTCTCTCTCCAGACCCATAGTAATTTTCAACTGGATCATTTGTTTTCTTTATTCTTTGGATTTTTTTGAGGTTTTAAAAAATATATTCTGGATAGTGACCCTCTTTATGATACAGAGCTGGAAAGAATTCTCTGCCACCCTGTGGGCTTCCTTTCCACTCACTTGATTTTTTTTTCCTTCGTTGTACTGCAGCAATTTTTAAAATAAAATATTGAGATTATAATATAATTACATTTCTCCCTTCTCTCTCTTTCCTCCCTTGAAACTCTCCCATATACCTTCTACACTATCCTTCCAATTTGTATTCTCCTTTTTTTCAGTAATTGTTACTGTACACACACACACACACACACACACACACACACACACACAAATTTAGATACAAATACATTATATATACATGTAGGAATACATACAGGAAAATAAAGGAATACACAAACACATATATGTATATGTATATTCCTAAATACAAACTCTTCAGTCCATATGATGTGCCTTGTATGTGTGTTTTCAGAGTTGACCATTTGGCACTGGGCAACCAGTAAGTGTGGTCTTCTCTAGGGAAGACCACTTATTCTACTCCCAGCTTTTCTCTGTTGTCTATAGTCCTTTGTAGAGTTGCATGGAGTTGAGGCTTTGTGAGCTTTTCCCTATTCAGATGGCATGTTCATTGGTGTCCTCCTTGTTTAGCTCATATTCATATGGTCATGTTTGTGAGACTTTATGGGTGTAGCTTCTGTTATCACTAGGAGACACAATCTCACAGCAAACATTCAAATCCTCTGGATCTTACAGTCTTTCTGCCCTCTATTCTGCAATGTTCTTTGACACTTAGGTGTGGAAGTGATTTTTTAGATGCATCCTTCGGCAGGAATCAACAGCTTTCTAATTTCCCAGTGTGGCTGTGTCTATTTGAAGCCTTTTCTGATTCCATATGAATTGGTTTTCTATTTCTGTGAAGGATGCCTGCATGAGAATTTTGATTGGGATTGCACTGAATAATTCTACCAACCTACCAACCTATGAGCATGAGGAATCTTTTCTTTTCTTTTCTTTTCTTTTCTTTTCTTTTCTTTTCTTTTCTTTTCTCTTCTCTTCTCTTCTTTTCGTTTCTTTTCTTTCCTTTCCTTTTCTTTTCTCCTCCTCCTCCTCCTTCTTTTTAAAATATTTTCCTTAGTCTCTTCCTTTGTAATTTTAAAGTTTTCATTGTAGAGAGGTCTCTTGCTGTCTTTGTTAGGTTTATTCCTAGATTTTTTTCAAGGCTATTGGGCATGGGAATATTCCCATGCTTCTTTTCTCATCATGTGTGTTATTGGACATAGAAATGATACTTATTTTTATAGGTTAATTTTGTATCCTTCCCCTTTTCTAGAAGTGTTGATTATTTCTAGAAGTTTGCTGGTGGAAATTTTAGGACCTGCTAGATATAATATCATATCATCCGGAAATAGAGGAAATTTGACTTCTTTTCTTATTTGTATCTCTTTAATTTCCTTTGCTTTTCTAACTGCCATTGCTAGGGTTTTGAGCTCTGTATGGAAAGGAGTGGGAATAGTGAATATATATTAAGTAACTCTGAAGAGTTAATTTTAGCATGATTGCTCCTGTAATGTCTTAATTTTTAAACATGGTTACTTACTGAGATGCTGCAAATGATGGGAGTTATGTCATATTTTCTTTGTAACTGCAATTCATAGAAATACTAAATTAAAAATATATTTTCTAATACCATTGGAAAATGAGTAAAATAATAAAATATGAAGGAATTCTCACTATTATGACCAATGGTTTGTTTTCCTATATTGTTGTTGGTAGAGGATATATAAGCCTCACTAGAAAAAGAGATATTTAAAAATGAAATATTTATGAAGAATACAACATCCAGAAAAAAAAACAGAGAACTTCAAGCTGCTCAGGATAATATTAATTAGTATAGCCATTATGGAAAAACAGTGTGGCAATTTCTCAAAAACTCAAAAATAACTACCATATGATTCAGTAATGGGACTATGGTATTTGCAAATAAAATAATTATGAGGAAATTATATCTACATTACCACACTAATTGTAGCATTATTCATAATAACCAAGATATGGAACCAACTGAAGTTTTTATCAGTGTATGAATAAAAAAGTTATAGACCTTTTCATTGCCTAGAGTATATAAGGAGGGCATTACACTAAATGAAATAAGCCAACACAAAAAGACAGATACTGCATGCTCTCACATATCTAAAAATGTAAAAGTCATAGAAACAGAAGGTGAAATGGGTTATTTTCCTCTCATGATGCAGAAGAAAGTGAAAGTGGGGAGTGATATAGTTATTAACATATTTTAAAATTTTTAAATGAAGTTTTTAAAAGAGCCGCAAAGAGAAACAAATGAAGAAATGTTGGTCAAAGTCACAAGCCTTCAGTTAAGAGGGATAAATCCTGGAGATGTATGGTGCTATCAGATGAAGACAGCAAACAGCACTGTGCTATACACTTGGAAATTTTTGCGATTAGATTTTTAGGTATTTCACCATGAAAAAATAAGTTTGTTTTAGGAAGCAATTAATTAGCTTAAATAAGTCATTTCATAATATCAATATCTTATAAATATATTCAGCATAAAGAATTTTAAAATAAGTCAAATAAAATGGATTAATAAAAATGCCAAGAAAATATAAAGCATGTATTATAAATATAGAATTTATTATATTAATAAAATATTGAGCTATTTCAAAGCAAACGAATTTCTTGAAGACCTGTAACCTTTCTTTTTTTCCATGAAATCATCTAAAAATTCTGCATTTGTCTGTCTGTGAATTCCTATCTTCATTATATACTTGTTAGATCAATGACAATGAATGTAAATGCTTATAGTGTGGTCATTTGTATATTCTTAAAGGATTATCAACGTATTTATTCATATAGAATATATACAAGCATTTATGTATCTGGAGAATATGCTCTTCAACTTAAGAGCGAGAGGAACTAACAGAACACAAAACAAAGTATGGTATATGAATAATTGCAGTAGTCATATAAATCTTAACTTTGACATGGATAGTTAAATATATAGGATGTGCTACTTTCTATAAGTTGAAGGGAACAAAAGCATTTGTGTTAATATGTTCTTATTTAAGTTGAATTACTATAACATAGTTAGGGAGAAAATTTTGTTTACCTTATTTCCCTTAAACAAATATTAATAAAGGTGAGATAACTTAGTAATAATGACATTTAAAAGTGGATTTACTCTGGTAGTCTACATATTTAGTTCACATAGTGACTAGTTCCCCTAAGAACTGTTTTCTAAGACTAATTCTGTCACATGGTCAGATGGTTCCAACACAAATGTAGGTGTTTCTATCCTGTCTAACCTTCTCTCTGTAGACTAAAGGCCAAAGATTTGCAAAATGTATGTTGATCTGTTATGTTCATTGACAAGACCAAAACACACAGTGGGAGAATTCTTTTTTTTAAAAAAAAAAAAAAACCTAAATCTTTGTTTTCCCTAAGCACTTCTTAAACGTTAAATTCAAAGACAGTTACTTAGCTATTCTTGAGAGCCTTGGAAAAACAATTTAGTACTCAGTAAAATTATCATGCAATCTACACTATTACTCTTTTTTTTTTAACATTTATGAACATGAAGAATTTATACATTCATGCAA
This sequence comes from Onychomys torridus, assembly GCF_903995425.1. Taxonomy (NCBI): domain Eukaryota; kingdom Metazoa; phylum Chordata; class Mammalia; order Rodentia; family Cricetidae; genus Onychomys; species Onychomys torridus. Next base: position 36,415,243 of record NC_050459.1, on the reverse strand, counting down.
GGGAGCCAATGCTACTGTTCTTTTTAAATTTTAATGTCTTCATTTTGTATATTATTTTTCATTATTCATTGATTGGCTTTGTACAAAATTCTAGGTACTCAGAACTTTGAAAGCATTTATATTTCTCCTTTCTTAATAAAATACGTTGTGATGCAGCATTATTTTTTAAGGGCTTTTAAAAATGAACTTTGTGACATTTTCATGTGGCTTATTCTTTTTTAAAAATATATTTATTTATTAATTTTTTTTTCATTTTACATACCAACCCCAGTTCCTCCTCCCTCCCCTTTTCCCACCTCCTCACCTCCCTCCCACTCTACTCCCATCCACTCCTCAGAGTTGGTAAGGTCTCCCATGGTAGTCAACAAAGTCTGGCATACCAAGTTGAAGGAGAGCCTCCCATGGTAGTCAACAAAGTCTGGCATACCAAGTTGAAGGAGAGCCTAGCCCTTCTCCATTGTATCAAGACTGAGCAAGGTATCCCACCACAGGGAGTGGGCTCCAGGGACCCCAAAAACAGATCAAGTCACACAACTGTCACCCACATTCAGCAGGCCTAGTTCAGTCCCATGCAGGTTCCCTAGCTGTCATTCCAGAGTGAGTGAGCTCTAACTAGCACCAGTCAGCTGTCTCTGTGTGTTTCCCCATCATGATCTTGACCCCCTCTTGTTCTTGTTCTTGTTCTTGTTCTTCTTCTTCTTCTTTTTTTGAATTCATGTGGCTTATTCTTATCTTGATCTCAGCTCATTGTGTCCTTGAAATATATTAAACAATATTCTATGTTCATGGATATGAATACTTTATATAATGATGGCCATGTCTTCAGCTTGAATGTACTTTCTAACCTTAACCTGCCCTGTCATAGGCCAACACAGCTTTATTTATTTATTTATTTATTTATCAACCAATCAGAGCAACACATATTCATATTGTACAGAAAGACATCCCACAGCATTTTCCCTTTACTGTTTAATCAAAAAGGAAGGTTTTAACTTTAACATAGTAAAATTACATATAAGCAAGAATTACAGTAACAATATCTAGCCTATTTGTATTTGTATTTGGCAAGATAAAATACTCTATCATCTATCCTGTATTTGTAAGTCATTTCATATCTAATTTATCTTTTCTCATGACTAAGAAAGACTATAATTATAACTATCTAGTCTTCTAATCCATCAAAGATCCCAGAAGGATATAACATTACCTAAGTAAACAGGAAGGGCACTGTAAGCAACTTCCAAAGTTCTTAAAATGACAGAGACATCTGGCTACATGGACAGCCACCCAAATTCCCTGTGCAATGTGGGGCATCCATTTTCAGTCCACAGGCCTAGAGTCTCTGGCAGACATTTTAGTGAAGTAGGAAATTTGAAGGATTGTCTCCTCTATTGGCAAAACTCATCAGCCACCTCTCGCCGTGTCTTGCAGAAAGTCTGGCAGTCTCCTCTGTGAAGCAGTGGTCACCTTCCTGTAGGTCATGAATGTCCAAGTTACACAGCATCCTTTAACGCAGCCAAGGCAAGGACACTTTTTTTTGCACAGTGGCTAACTTTTGCCACAAAGAAATCAAACTCCAAATGGAGTTTCTTTAATGCCCACCTTCCTCTTTGATGTAAATTGATGCTGCCAGGAGAAGACATGTCTCATTTTCCAGAACAGTCTAAGTTCTTAAAACATTTTAAATGCCATATTCTATAGGTCTTTGAAGTGTTTGAAGTGTTGAAATAAATCTTTGTTTACCTAAAAAACTTAACTAACATAAGTTTCATTATCATAGGTAACTATTAATCTGTGTTTCTTACTTATATTTTACAGTTTTAAATGAATTGTATAAACATAGTACCTTAAACAATATTAGAAATATACGTACAGTATAACAAAATTAACTTTCAAATTGTATCAATAAACAAAAATCTATAGCAATGTAAAATACTTCAAACAAGTTGTTGCTCTTTAAAAGTAGATTCAGTAATCTACCCTTTTATCCTATCATATCTATATCCCCTTGTTTTCTTTAGCAAGAGATTACATTTATAATCAACCTCCTTTCAATAAAAATAAACATTTATAAACAATGTTTGGTGAATTGGGGCATAGCTTCTCAAACTACTTCCTGCTGGTTGGTAGTGCTGGCAATCTTATGGGGATCCTAAGAAATTTAAGAATTATAGTTAAATCTTGGCTGTAGTAGTCTGTGAGGCTGTATTGACCTTTCAGGGGGTCTTGGTTGATCAAACCATATCAGGAAGCAGTCCATAGGTTCTCATCTTCTATGGAAACAAAGGAAGAACTTCTTTTCCAAAGCAACGTATCCTTAGACATGAATTTTGAAGTCAAAATACCTTTAAAAAATACATATTGGCTTAACTGAGTAGCCCCAACAATCAAATGTTGTTCTGCAGTTAAAAATCCTAAAGACAATATAATCCAGACTCTCTGTGTAATTTCAATCTTTATGTGGCATATTTTTTATATTACTTTATTCACCCTTTTAAGGACTTTACTTTATTATTTTAAAACTATATATTTCTTTTTAATGATTGTCTATACCTTCTGACCATTGTTTTAAATTGCAGAGTGGCTAGGACTAAAGCAGCAACCTTGGCTGCTGACTCCACCCACCTCAGTTTCCCAACATGGTGGAGGTACATTTACTACCCACCGGCTCTGGGATTGATGCTCACCATTGAGTCTGGGAAGCAGTGGGTCTATGTCTCCATCCAGCAGTGTGTAGCCCAGAAACCGTTTTCGTTGTTATTGTTTGTTTGTTTGTTTGTTTGTCTGTACTAGCAAAAGCTAAATCCACCACATAGTATGCTGCATGGCAGGGAGACATCTTTGTGTACCACAAGAATCCATCAAGCTGTAGGCTAAGCACACAGGCCACAAACCTGCCATACTGTAACTCAAGCCTACACGCTACAAGGTCTCTGTATCATGGCTTACCTGAGAGACACAACTAGGAAGCTGCTCTTGGCTCCATTTTAGAACCCTTTTTAAAAGCTTTCTCAGGTTCTGAGTATAAATTCTTGCTACCACACTGGGCGCCAAATGTAGCACAACTTGCTTAATTTATCTTATTATAAAAAGCACCAGGAGCCAGATATTGGGGTAAAGATATTGAAAGATCAGAGAGACAAAGGAACAAACCACTGCTACATCTCCTCCCTCCACCCCCTTGCTCTCCAACTCCATGAATCCTCTGACTGAATGTCTCTGAGTCCTCAGCCAAAAGAGGTCCAGCCAAAAAGGCTTCAGCCAAAAAGAGCTCTCCAGCCGAAAGCTTCAGTTCCTGTCTCCTCACACCTTATATACCTTTCCTCTGCCCAACCATATCACTTCCTTCCTAGTGCTGGGATTAAAGGCATGTGATTCCCAAGTACCAGATTAAAGGTGTGTAACTCCCCAAGTATTGGGAATAAAGATGTGTGCCACCACTACCTGGCTCTGTTTCTCTCCTAGACTGAATAAATCTCATGTGAACCAGGGTGGCTTTGAACACACAGAGATGCAGACTGATCTCTGCCTTCTGAGTGCTAGGATTAAAGGTGTGTTCCACCACTGCTGGGCATCTATGTTTAATCTAGTGGCTGGCTCTGTCCTCTGACCTTCAGACAAATTTTATTAGGTTACACAATATATTACTACATTCATGAAACTAAATTATTTGCTCTTCAGAATGTATGAATAACAAACTCAAAATACAACCTACACAATGAGAGAAAATATCTGTAGTTTGTGTCCTTGTTGAGGGACCAATATCTAGAATATACCAAGAACTCATAATTCAAAGCTATAAGATGGACCTAGACAAAAATGGAGGTTATTTGCCATTCAACTCAGTCAAACCCAGATAGGTAGAGATATTTCTTATCTTTCTCTAATAAAAAAAATATTGATATTTTCACAAAATGTCAAAGAACTTAGAAAAAACTAGACTCAGGAGTAGAATTAACTTTTCAATGACACATTGGGCTATAACATTTTAGTGATTTTTACTGTGTTCATAAAAAATCCCACCAAATCAATTTCTGTGGAAATAAAATATCAATGACGAGCAAAACCATGGCTGCAAATGAATGTCATATTCCAGATCTTCTTTCTTACATGATCAATTAAAGCTATAGTGTCAGAGCTGTTGGTGGTATCTGGAATGTGATCTGAAACCCATATTAACAAGGAGTTAGGGGATGGTAACTTGACAAATCCATCATGGCCTTCTCCGTATCTTTTAAAATAGATGAGTCTTTAGACTAGTTTTAGGACCACAGTCACAGTGGACACACTTCATATATCTCTTGCCTCCATATAAGCATGGAATCCATCATCATCAAGACTGTTATACTTGTTTGACATATGAGTCAATAGTGATCCATCACTCTTATCCTCCTCTAGTTCAAGGTGATACTCGCCTGGTGGGTTTCAACACATGAATAGAGATATGTCTACTGTTGCAGTATCATAGAGAATGTGTTCACTGCTCTGAGCCTAATCAGTTAGGTGTCTCTCCCTTCTGTATCCTGGTCCCCACTGACGTTCTCATTGTCTCCTTAGTTTTTCCTTATTAAAATCATCTTACATTTGGTATCACACTGTGTGCAGCTTTTTAACCTTGACTTTTCACGTCATAATGCTCACTTACATTTCCTCTATGTACTTTTAGAGGTAAATAGTGCATTCACTTTTAGAAATGAAAATGTTGTGTAGTCTATCCACGGTTTATTTATACTTTCTTTTAGCATAATGCAACATGCTTGCTAATAAGTCTTGCCAATCATAAGCAGCGCTATTCCACATGTTCATACAGACAGTCTTCGATATGGAAACTTAAGTTTTCATCTTCTTAAATAAATACCCAAGGGTATAATCCTTGAATCATGAGCTACAAAAAAAAAAAAAAAAAAAAAGAAGAATAGTTATTTATGTAGGAAACTGCCAGCATCCTGATCATCATACATTTATATGAGCAAAGGAGCACCTCTAGCACTGAATTTGGAGTACAGGACTTAGCTATCAGGACCCTTCATCGGGGGTAGAGGCCAAAACTGTAGCTCTCAGCCTGGGTCTGACACTGTTGCTGGTGACACCTTCTCGGCTCCCTGGAGCTCTTTGGACAAGATTTTTCAGGCTCTCTTCCTCAAATTGTCCCAGCATTTTATTCTTCTCTTGTCCCCTCTTCTATTTCTCTCCTCTCTTCCTGCTTAACCTCTTCCTTCCCAGGCCACTCTCCATTGTCCTGCTTCTTCTTCAGCGGGCAGAAAGCTAGTCGCCTCCCCTTTCATGGCTCAGCAGCTATAGATGGGACGATTTGGGGGGCTAGCACTGCAAGGCCTGGGTTTTGGAGCCAGAGTTTGAGGCAGGGAAGCCCTTCTCAGTATTTAGAGGGCCACTCAGGAACCCGGTGTCTGGCGCAGTAAGAATCACTTGGGAATGGGTATCTGCAGCTGGTGGCCAGGGTGGCTGTAGGTACAGTGGGAGAGTGTACACCATATGAGTCTTCCAGGTGTCCTCAGGCAGGGTCAGGTAAACTGCTGCCCGTTCACCAGTTATGCAACAATACTGAGGCGCCTTCTGCACAAACAGTCATGCTTCTGCTGTGCCACTGACACCAAGTTGACTCTCTGCTGTCATTTTGTTTATCTGACCAGTGAGGCAGGCACTACTTAAAATCAGCAAGAGAGGGGCCACTGGGGTGAGGTTTTCATTGGGCTTCCTGCTACAACAGCAGGGGAGGCAACACAGGAGAGACTCCTCAGACAGAGTTACTGAGTATACAGCCCACAAGTATAGCTATTTGTTTAGGACCAGTCACACCTGTTGGTTTTGGACCAATCACAGCCTGGTCACTTAGCATGCTTCACTGGATTATGTGCTCTCTCCAGGCAACGTAGGTTGCAGGGTCTTTGAGAGTTCACAGAGGCTTATGCCAGCAAAAAAGAAAAAAAGAAAAAAAATGCATTGCAGCAAGCCCTGTCTGAGGCTGCATTTTCAGGAGCTGGGGGACTCAGGTGCAGTCTTTGCTTAGTGGTCTCAAGGCATCTGTGACTGGTTCCAAACAGCTGATGCTGGCTGGCATAAGGGTAGTTTTGCTGGTTTACAATCCCTTTGCTACAGAAAGTCCACCCAGCAAGCGAGAATCAAAGAGCTGTTAATTAGGGAATCAAATTGCCCCATCCCTAACGCGTTTTGCTTAGCGCTTACACATATAAATTTCAAGAACTTACCATTAACAGTAGCAATGAGCTTAAGAGCACTTAGCAAATGTTATGGGACTTAACACCTGCCCAGGACCTCAGTGAAAGAATTTATCTCATCTGTGTCATGAACAACTGGCATAAAAAAGCAAATTTGTTTATCTACTAATCTGTACTTGTAGAATGCAGCCTTGTATATTTACTTTCCTAACTCCAATATTACACTTCAGTGAATAATCATAATTGGTTAACATTGCAAATAAAACAAGCTGACAGCTTCTTCATCTGTCAGCAATAAATACCTTTAAAAAATTCCTTATCATTTACATACTTTAAAATAGTTCAAAGACTTCTAAATTGTTATGCTATTCTTGATTATAAACTTGACTACATTTGGAATTAACTAACATGCAAGTGGCTGGGGGTTTCCTGTGAGGGATTTTTTTTTTAATTAAAATGATTTGAAGTGGGAAGATCCATTTTTAATCCAGATCTTTTGTGGTGGGAAGATACAGTTCTCATCTGGGCCCCACCTTCTGGTGGCAGCGTATAAAAAGGGCATGAAAGAAGGAGGCTTTCTCTCTCTCTTGCCTTGCACACATTGTCACTGGAAAATTCATCCCTTCACTGACATAAATACCTATTTTTTTTTCAGAATTCTGGCATATACTGAAGACCAGGTGAGACATCCATCCTTGTGGACTGAACAACCACTGGGTTCTTGGATCTTCAGTTGGTGGACAGTCCTTGTTGGACAGGCTAGACTACAACCCACATGAAATTGTTATGAACACCGTGTGTGTGTGTGTGTGTGTGTGTGTGTGTGTGTGTGTGTGTTAGTTCTGTTCCTCTAGAGAACACCTGACTAATACATGTGTCAAGTATGTCAGTGGTGTAGGCTTCATAGTTGTTTATGAAAATATTCTGATACAGAAAAAAAAGGAAAATCATTAAATGTGAAAATAAATTTAAATTGACAGTATCTTTGTCCTAGGACCATCTCTAAATAAATATTTAACACTGTAAGTATGTTTCATTTCACCATTAACACTTACCTGTTACCTGCAAAAATGTATTTTATTCTAGCTCCTAACTCTTGACACTTGACAGTGTTCTGAAAATGTTACTATAGACAAAAGAAAGCCAGCACGGCATAGAAGACAACTCTCTTTACACGATATTCATCTCACTTTCACCATGGTCCCTAGCTTTTTCTAACTCTTCCTCATTTTTCTCCACCTGTGATTACATTTGTACTTGAGCCTAGGATCCCTTTACCAGCCACTTCCTCTTCCAAGAAAAACTTTTCAATATATGTGTGTCCTGGGTTCTATTCTCATTTCCACAGCATGCTGCATTTTTTGCTTGTACTTGCCTCTCTTTCAACAGACATGCTAAGCCCATCCCAAGACCATGTTTTCAGCCATCATTCCCCTCAGTCCTGGATACAGGTACTATGTATTTATTATCACAGCTCATGCCCAGTTGTACTTCCCTGATGTGTCTTACACATTAAGACACCTTCAGTTGAAGTCCAAATTCATCTTATCATCCATGTTTCCATGATTTAATATATGACTGAAATTAACTGTGATTGACGTCAAGTGTCCTACAGGATCTGTTTCATAACATGATGCTATCAGCCTCAAAGACATAATTTGTAGCTTTTTCTTCACATACACAAACCAGTTTATTTGATAAAAATAAATTTCCAGTGTTAGAATTTGGACCTTTCTAGGGATGGGAAGGTGGCCCAGTGTTTAAAAGCATTTTTCACAAAGCCTGCAAACCAGAGTTAGATATTGTGGATGAAATGATAGAAGGTGAGAACAGACACCTTCTGCAAATTATTCTGACCTTCACATGTGCGCTGGGCATAAATGCACAGACACCACACACACACACACACACACACACACACACACACACACACACACAAACACACAAAGCTTCTATATAGTAGGTTTCCATATGACTTTTTAAAGTTATTTCATATTTTAAGATTATAATACGATTAAATCATTTCCTTTCCTTTTCCATAAGACATTTTTAATGGTCATTTGGTTATTTCTTTCTATATTCTCTCCTCTGCCTTGCCTCCCATCTTCTATCCCACTTTATCGTTAATGTTTCATTATTCCCCATTCCTGTTTTATAAGAGGAAAGAGAGAATGCAGTTGGTATATAAGACCATTTAATAGGTATTTTCAAATAAGAATGCTTGTGTGCCTGTACATGTTATCCCTCTTCTTATGTGCCATAATTATCTACTTGCCACATATGTATGACCTACCCTAAGTAGATTTAATATAAATACCAGAGAAGAGATAGAATAACAATATTTTACTGAATGGTAGAGAGAAAAATTGGAGTAAAAGTTGGATGATGGGATGAGAAATAACTTAACTATTACTGTGTAGTCAAAGTTAAGATGAGAAGCCGGGTGGCTAGTAAATTCCCTTGTTTTATGAGCCTATTATTTTCACTACATCAAAGACAGTTTCCTATCTCATTTGTACTTCACAGAACTTGGACAATCTATTAGAAATCAGGATTAAGTAAAAAATAAGTCAGGCTTTGAAAGCAGCTGGCAGGTGAACTGTTGAAGTATCTGCATTTAAGGTTTTATATTGCTCTATTGCAAGTTCTGAAAGAAGTTAAGATAAAGTAATTTTTACTGGATTAATTCTGAGACTACATGAAACATCGTAGATTTCTTTGAAGTCATTGTATAAATAAGTAAAAATAGAAATTGACAAAAATCTCTCAGAGTGTATATTTTGAAGCAGGAAAAATGTTCGGTGGGAGGTGAATATAAAATATTTATTTTTGGGAATTCGTATTTTTCACAACACTATCATTTTTATTTAGATGTTATGATAGTAATGTGAAAGTGAAATTAAGTGGAACACTTTAACCTTTTAAAATGATACCATCTTATTAAATGTGACTTTCACTCTTAAGGTCATTTTATTTCTAGTATGTGTCTTGGAAACAAAAAAAATAATAAACTGAAACATAAACTGAAAATTTGGGGAACTCTATCTCTGCTAAGCTGACAAAGATTTTTAAATAACCATTTCTGCCAATTATATTGTCAAATTATTGATCATGCATTTGATTCTTTGCAGAAATATACTAAGCAACCCCTCAAAGTTAAAGAACATAATACTAAGTGACTTTGAAAAGGTTACCGGAGGAAATAGTGTGTGAGGAAAGCGTTACTGGTACATATTAAACATCCTTCATTAAATTATTTCTTACGATTTCAGTATGTGACTAAAACTATTTATAGTCCTTGAAAAAAATGAATCAACTTGACTCACATATTCCCATTCCTGTAGACATTATTCCCAAACTTCAAGAGTGTGTGTTGGGTCTCTCGTGTTCAAGAGTTGTGCGTAGGTTCCCAACACTGCTATTGTTAGCATTGTTGCTTTTCCTTTCAAAGCAAAGTTAGAGAACCTGATAAATAACATATTTAGAAATAATTGCATTTGGAGGCATGCTGGCAGGTGGTAGCTGTGTTGCTAGGGAATTAGTGGATAGATAACAAGTATGAGTTCTATGAAACATTACTCAGAGATAATTTTTGAATTTTTTTTAATAGAGTCTAAGCTCCTATAACGTCATCATCACCAAATGGTGACAGCCTTTCTGGGATAACCTTCGGGTGGCCTGATTTCTCTTTTTAGTTGATGTGACAATGTACAGACCTGCTTTAGGAAACTGTTGGGCTATGCATTGGCTTTGTAGCTACAGGGCTTCTTTCATTGCTGAATTTTAGGGAACAAACTCTTATTTAGTCTTAATGAGACAAAGTCAGAAGGGAAGCCAGACTGTACAACATTTGTAGTTTTTTTGTTACAACCACCAAAGATCTATAGGAGAATACAGGACACTCTAATAAGTCAGCAATAGCTTTTACAGCTTGCATGTTCTAGGTGTCCCCTCTGGGCAGCTAAGTTCAGCACTGAGCTATATAATCAGTAAACAGGATGCATTTATACAAAGGTTTATTGACTGGTGGTTTTTTTTTTTTTTTTAAATCGTGATCATTGATTGTATTTGTATTCAAATACAAATGTAAAAGAAATATCTTTTTTATTTTGTTCCTTTAATCCTGCATTACTGTAGCTATTTGGTTTTGTTTCCCTAAGAAGTGTTTATAAAAATTATATATATTATATATATATATATATAAAATTAAGCCAGCTGTTTAACTCCTAGTAGTATTGAAAACTATGTGTGGATAAAGTCAAGTACTTGTGTTTATAGTGCATCAGACACTTTCTAAGCACTTCTATTATAAAGGTTTAATGGTAGGTTGCTCTGAATAAAATGGCTTCTATTATCATACAGGCAATCAATTAACTTTACCACTTTGAGGAGAAAAGTCAGAGTTCACAACATTTTCACTTGATTTTTGTAAAGAACATAAAAATGCTAAGCCTCTTTATAAATTGAAATAGTTTTTATGAAAGTTGAAGTTCTGTAGAGTAGGTTCATTTGTAAATCCAACTGATTTTTATTGTTGTTGTTTTATAGGCTGAAAACACTTTGAAGCAGTAAAAAAAATTCAATTATTGGTTAAATAATTTTGAAAGGGCATTAATTTACTGAATTCAAGAGTTGAAAACTAATCTAATATGCCACATTGTTTCTAAGCTAAATAGAAAAAGTGTTGTCGCCATAAAACCATTATAATGAATGTTCAAATACTAAAGATTATTTAGGACACATGAGCTATTTTAGATGGAGATCTGAAATTGTGTTTTTCAAAGTCTTCAACTCTGAAACCTATATAAAGTGCTGTTCACATGTAGGAACATAGAGAGTGACAGCTCACTATTTGCCTAGAGCACAGCTGATAGCATTTAGATCATCTTGCTTCAGACAGTTGAAGAGAATCTGGATCCAGCTGTCAAATGCCTTAATGACCTTCCATAGTGAATTGGTCATATGACTCAGAAAGAACAATCCAGGGCTAATAAACATCCAATGATCCAGGCAAATATGTAATGCTTCATTCATTAGAAAGATGTATAGATTCTAGAAAAAAAATCAAAGAGTTTATCATGAATCTCCCTGACCCGATACAAACATGTGAACATGACAGAGAATAGTTGTAAACCCACTGTAGGATTTGACTAATGAATTTACTTATATATAAAGTTTCTGTCTATTATATTCATTTCTCATAATTATCAATGATCATAAAGTATGAGATGATATCTAAATGTGTCAGGTTCCATAAACTTAGAAATTAACAGTTTAGAGATATTGGACCATCTCCTAGTTCTTGAGAAGAAACAGTTTGGTAGGAATCCTGTGGATATATGAAATATCCTGAAAGATATACTATACCTTCAATACCTGACTTTTTCCTATTTCATGTATGTCTTCATCTGAACTATATTGTGTAGACCTAACTGTTTGTGGCAGTCCATGTGGGTTTAGGTACTTCAGAACTCTAAATTAATTCTGGTCTCATTGAGTGGTTTTCTTACAGAGCTCAAGGATTCCACACTCAAGGAGAAAAATGAAAAAAAAATGAGGTCATTAAGATTCAAGTATCACTTAGTTCATCCTGCATAGAATGTTGACTTCTTCTGGCCTCTGGAGTAGCACTTTGGGGCCTTCTTGCCTGCTCAAGAACAAGAGAAATAGATTATAAGTGTTTAATATCCTTAAAAAGATATGGTGTGTATTTCTATTGTTCGTATATGCTTATAAGGCAAAAAGTTGAGAGAAATGAAATTAGTTTAAAAATAAAGTTTTACACAGTAAATATTTATTATTAACATACTTGTATTTCCCCCAGTACCTCAAGCTTGACAGAAAATATGAGCCAGCAAAAATGATAAATACGTCTGTGGTTGTTATGACCAGGAGAAAGCTCAAAGGGGAAGAATAAAAATACTAATGAGCATCAAGTTCATTTCAGGAAAGATCCTAAAGCTGGATTGTGGTACAGGATGGCCAACAATATGTGGATATCTGATCAATCCTTGGTTTGCATCCTTAAGTTGGTGTGCTTTCTGTAACGTGAATTATATCTCTATGAAATTGTTTAAAACTAGGTCATGCACATTCCCTGTTTGCTAAAGAAATAAAGAGTGAGGCATTTACAAAACAAGTAATTATCTTCTTTTTATGAGTGGGGTTTTGTTTTTCTTTTTTGTTCACTTTTGTTTTGCTTTTTCCCTTTTATTGAAAATAAATTCTTTTCTCATAGGATATATTAATGATTACAGTTTCCTCTACCTCTACTCCTTCCAGTTTCTTCTCCCCTCTCCTCTCCTCTGGATCCACTCCCTTTCTGCCTCTCATTAGAAAAGAACAGGCTTCTAAGACATAACAACCCAATGTGATAAGATAAAATATAATAAGATGAAGTAAACACTACCATATTGAAGTTGGACATGGCAACCCAATAGGAGGAAAAAGTCCTAAGAACCAGCACAGGAGTCAGAGACTCACTTGTTCTCACAGTCAGGAGTTGCAGGAAATTACTAAATCAACAGATATAAGATATATGCAGAGAACCTGTTGCAGACCCTTGTAGGCCCTGTGGTTGATGCTGCAGTCTCTCTGAGCTCATATGAACCTTTCTTAGTTGATTCAGAGGGCCTTGTTCTCCTGGTTCCCTCTATCTCATCTGGCTCTTATACTCTTTCCTCCTCAAATCTTTGTGGAAGTTTAGCTCTTAAATAAGTCCCAAGGATTCACATGTTCAAGGCTTGGCCCCTATGGTCCTACTATTGGATGGTGGTAGAAGAGAAGACTGTAGTTGGAGAGCTTCTCTCCAGCCCCTGCCAAGCCCTGTTAGTCCAACAACCCACTTATAAAATAAACACACAGACATTCATATTATTTAAACTGCTTGGCCATTAGCTCAGGCCTACTGTTGTCTAGCTCTTACTCTTACATTTAGCCCATTTCTATTAATCTATACTTTGCCATGTGGCTTGTGGCTTACCATTACCTTATCTCTTTCTTGTCATGGTGGTTGGCATTCTCCCTGCCAGCCTTCCACTTCCCACCATTCTCCTCCTCCTTGTCCTGCCTACCCTATCCTTTCTGCCAGGCTACTGGCCAATCAGCACTTTATTTATTTTAACCAATCAGAGCAACACATTTGACATACAGAACATCCCACAGCAGAAGACCCTCATGGAATCCCTTCAGATTATTAAAGATGTGCCAATGAAGAAGACTAGGGGACTCCAGTCCCTTCTTTCTCTTTTCTCTCAGTCACCAGTTGAGCAGTTTTGTTCTGCTACATATTCCTGCAAAGATGTACTGTGGTTCAGTGAAACAAAATCAATGAAGGCAATCAAAATTGTTTCACATTTCCAAACCTGTGAGCCACAAATTATTATCTCCTTCTTGCTGGTTGATTATCTCAGGTATTTTATTATCATGATGGGTAATTAACAGCACTTTACAATGCCTTTACCATCTTTCCATTATTTTCCCATGCTATATCTGCTTTGGGTCAAAACCTTATTCAGTTCTTTGACTAATACTTCCCCATAGGTAATAGTGAATGTTTTTACACAGTTTGTAGTTGATCCATCTGATGTCTTATTCAGATGACTACATTAACTTTGGACTGATTTTCTTAGTTAAATGTAAGCGTGTATGAGACAGATGTACACCTTGGTCAGTGTGTGGGACTCCTGATAATGAGAGCAGGCCTGTCCCTGATGCATTGACTGGCTTTGGGAACCTATTCCTCATACTTGATTGCCTTGCCCAGCCTGAATTCTCTCTGGTTTTCCTAAGCCACAGAACTGAGTTTGCCCTATCTATACTAAACATTTCAGATGAATCAATCTGGCCCACAGACCAAAATGCAAACCTTTTAGCTTGGTCTACAATTCTTATATTTTATTTTTCACATTGTGATCCTACCAAGTCACAGTTCATTTCTGGCATATAAAACAGCTCATTTTTGTCCTAAAGCAAGAATTTAATTTTCCCACTTCCTTCCATTTTGTCTTTCTCCCTAAATTCAAGCTGTCAGAATTTTATGCATTCAGCTCAACTGCTTACTCCTACTTAAAATCTTCAATCAAATGCATTAAAATCAAAGTAAAAAACTGTACATCTTGTATTTTAATTACTCATATGTATTCTTATCTTGTACTGCCCTATTCATTTGAATTATTATTGCTGAATTTTAAATTAACCTTATATCACAGACCTTCCATCTTGTAAAAATAGATGTAATGCATTCCTGAAGAAATGAAAAAGAGTGAACTAATCAGAACCAACATAGAGTTTGGAACTCTAGGAGGAAAAGTTGTTTTCCATAGTTGTCATAAGATTCATTGTCGGGACCTTAGTGACAAAAGATATATTAACAAGAGAAAAACGTAAGTTTTTAATATAAATCTCACAGTTTCTGAGAGCCTTCAGAAATAAGGACCAAATAAAACAGAAACCCCATATATCTTTATGAATAGTGGTAAAGAAATAAGACTATACTTATGGAAGCAACCTGTGGGTGTCTTAAGATCTTTTAGAGTTCCCGCTGAACATTTTTCTCTGCATAGGGAACAGGACCCAGTCAAATTATAGAATTTAGGAACAAAGAAGGAAGATGGTTAGAGGTGGCCTTCCTGGTTGTAGGGCATGATTCAGAGAAGGGAAAGGAAGAGTTAAGAATGCCCTTCCTGCTTTTGCTGTTCCCCAGCAGGGCTTGGGGCAGGGTATCCTGTTTACAGGCACATGCACCTACAGGCTTCTGTAGCCATTGCTCTTCTCTTCCCCCTCACCTGTAATGCCTGCATCAATAATTTCTACTTCACTCTAAGCCCCCTGCTTTGGTATCTCCCCTGTGAGACAGGACTAATTCTGTCAGTGACTGCCCAGGATGACAGCTTCTCTTACCTAACTGTTTATTGATATCGCGCATTCAAGAACCACTCTCAGTCCTAGGCTAACCTGTCCAAGGGGATTGCAGAAGAGGAAAAATCCCTTTGCTGGGAACCGTACAACATCCCATCTCTCTGAGGATTTAGTCCGTGGAAATACGACTTTTCTGCGTGCAGTTGGTGGGTTCGTTTCATCTAGCTCGCCTAGGGAATGTACCTCTACCACCTCTGCTGATCAATGAAGGACGGAAATGGCCAATTTTCCTGAGGAGCTGGGCCAAGGAGTCATCAAGATGCAAGTGGGAGTAATTGACAGTGCACAGCAGTTTTGTTTGCTTTAACATTTTTACATTTACAACAATTGACACCTGTAAAGTTGCAAAGTATTATACCACTTGGGCTGACAAAGCTTCCTGCAAGAGCCACAGACTACCTAACAGCTCCCTCCTTAAAAAATAGGCTTAAGTACCTACTTTTGAGTTATTGGTCAAGAGAGCCCAAGTAACACATTCAAAACAATATTTGTCATTGATGTAGGCCTTGGTTGCCTCCCAGTGGTTGAAGGTAGTCCCTAATTGCTGAAGAAACCAAGCACATTGGATAGACCTGAGTTAGCTCTGACTTGAAAGCTTCTACCCTAAGGGCTAGCTTTCACAGCCAAAAGATGCTATAACCATTTCCAAGGCAGAGAAGCAGCCAATAATCCTACCCAGATGTCTGGCTTTTTTACATGCATACTGATGACCTGAAGTCGGGTCTTCGTGTAAGCCGTCTTCTCAAATTCTTCTCTGTTGCTTTATAAAATGGCTAATACTGTGATTTGGAAGTCTCCTTACTTAGAGTCCTCTGATCTAAAGATAAAACTAACTTCTGAAGAAAGAAACCACAAAACAATGAAGACAAAGTTTGCAAGTTAAAACACGCAGACATAACAGTTGAAAGATACCTGGACTCTATGTCCATTGTTCTCTTGAATATGACATTTTTACACAAGTATGAGAACAAAAGTTAATGAACTTTCCAAACTAATGTCCTCCTGACCTTTTGATGACCTTATTTAATCAGAAGAAGAAATAAAAAAATAAAAACAGTGTTGAATCAAACTAGTTTGAGTTCAGACTGAATTTTCACCCATCTTATTTACCCCAGATTTTATTTATTTAACATGGATCTCTAATGATTGTTATAATTGCTTACATGTGTGAGTTTGTTTTATAATGAATAAGAGGGAAACCATGTGCCTCTTTCTGATTAGTCAAAATATTTTTATAATATATAATATCTCAAAATTATAAATATATATGCAGAGTTTAAAAATATTTTTCATTCAAAGATTCTGAACCATCACAAGTTCTCATGAGATTAGAAATATATTTTCCTCCTAAGCTATTGCAAGATCTTCTGAGAATACATGACTTAGAATACCAATAATCAATATTTTTTTAGAAAATCATCATAGTTAATCTTCTTTTAAAAATATGGTGTTAGAAGTGGGAATGGATTCTGTCTCTGACTCTTTTGACTGCTTTTGAGTCCTTTTTCTTCTGACTGGGTGGCCGCTTTCAGCCTTAATATGAGTGCTGGTGCCTAGTCTTACTGTAACTTGATATGCTGTGTTTGGTTGCTATCCATGGGAGGTCTGCCCTTTTCTGAAGAGAAATGTAAGATGAATAGATGAGGGATGGGAGATGAGGAGAGCCTGGGAGGGGAGGAGGGGTGGGAAACTATTGTCGGGATGTGATATAGGAGAGAAGAATAAATGAAAATGATAAAAATTGTATAGTGTTGGAGGAGGTACCTACTAAAATATTTTCTATGAAAAATGTCATCATTTTCTTATTATTAAAGAATTTCTTCCCCTTTTATACAAGATGCAGACCCCTCCCCCCCCCCCCCAAGTATTACCAAACTGACATTCTTTGAAGAAAACATAGCCAGAATCAGTTATTTCCTCTGGTGTTTGAGGTTAGGTCAGTGTGAGATTACTAAACGCATGCTAAGAGAACCAATCAAAGATACAGAGACAGATACAAGGATAGATGATAGATCACTGACAAATTCCATATGTATATGCGACTGTGCAGAGCATATACTGTTCTTACAGTTCTAGTTCCCACCATCCATACCTAGTTGTTCATGATTCCTTGTAACTGCAGCTCCATGGGCATCAGATGCCTCTGGCCTCTGTGGACACCCTCACCATGTGTTCACATCCGTGCATACATGCATCATTTAAAGTGAAACAAATCTTTAAAAGAAGTAGTTTGATATGCGCTCCCAATTAAATAGTCATAAGAAAAAATAGTGTAACTGCAATACATTATGAGAAAAAAATTAGTGTAAGTACACTACGCTCATTTTTCAGAGTAGTCCACGAAAATTAAAGATTTGAACAAGGTACAAGAGCACCTGTTATGTTTGGCACCCTCTAATTGGGCCACGGGTCTAGCGATACTGTCTCAGAATACCTGGTCTCAATATAATCACTTATCAAATAAACTGAAGTTTGAAAATACGGTACACTGTGTTTACTGTTTCTCAAGGTAAACTTCCTATTATTGTAATATAAAAATAGATATTCAAAATACTTACACAAGAGTCAGAACACTGAACAGAGTCTTTTGATGGAGGATTAGTGTGAGTCCAGAATTGCAAATCTGCTTAGGGCACAATGTAATTATATGTGACATATTTAAGTTTCTACATTTGAAATTTAATTATAAAGTGGTCTATCTAGTTTAACTAAGTCAATACATTTCTAGAGAATTATACTCTGTTCTAGGTAAAGTCTTGAGGCATGATGTCATATGACAACATTCTTTTTTTTTTTTTTTTTTTTTTTTTAACCATGGTATGGACTTCTATTATTTTATTTTCTTCTTCAACATCAACAAACTCTACTGAGATGCTATTCTATTTTTCAGAATTCACAAAGTTTACACATTCACCTTAAGAACTTGAAAGTGCTTAAGTAAGACTGATACTGTTTTCTGATACCTATCAAAAATTAAGAAATATTAAGATAGCATTTTAAGGAATATTTCACTAAATATACTTTATTAGAATGGTGAGTGTTAAATATTACATTTGTAAGAATATAGGGAATCACAATCTAGAGGCATATGCCTCTTCAAAAAAACTTAGACTAATATTTCAGTCTTGGAAATAAAATGGCACATCATATGTTACATATAAAAGCGTATTTATTACCTTCATAGCCTCTTAATACTTTACTTATTCCTTACATCAAATATAATCTCATTCTAAAGTCTTTTGGCCTTAAACAATAATGTAATCTATTAGCTCAGAAATGCATTTAAGTCAATCCTTGACAGTGAAGAGAAAGGAATGGTTATATTAAAAGTATGGTATACAGAAGGACAGTGTGAGCATAAATAATACATCTTGATTTCTATTCTCCTTGTGAACAGAATTCCTGTAAATAAACAAGAAGACAAAAGAGAAAGGCCAAAGGCCCATAACAGGGCTAAAGGCTCAGGAAAGTGGTTTTAAGAGGGGCTATGTAGTTGTGTTTAACATATGCTATTTATATTCATCTTGGGTCTATCACATGGTGGGCTATAGACAGATTCCCTTTATCCTTAGCTGAATGAGGTGGTCTCTGGTACTGTTTCTAGCAGAGATGCATGTTTAATTATTCACACTGGTGTATTTCCCAAGGAAGGAAATGATAATCTTACCCACATTTTTCTGTACATATTTATTATTTCTATTTAAATTAAGCATAAGATGACAGAGTTTCTCATGAATAAAGGAAATGTGTGAAAAACAGTTGCATTACAAAGAAAAAAACACAAATGAGGCTTCTTGAATTTTTCATGACAACTCACCCAGAAGGAACTCCATATTTGGAATCATACAGTGCAGATGCCTCAGGGCACTTCAACAAACTGACTGAAGTAAACCAATTTCTAAACTCTGATGGTTACAAATATTTTATTTTATTCAAAAGACTTACTGAAGCAAATAAAATTATAAATTATACCTAATTTGAAAAATATAGTGGGAGCGTAGGAAGTTTACAATTATTCCTAGTAGAAGCTAACAAATGTGTGACACAGAATAATAGGAATGTAGGATGAGAAAGCCATTAAATACTGCAAGAACTTGAGACTTTATCATTCATTCATTAATTTATCTGACATAGACACATGTACATATGGAAAGAAAATTCTGTCTGCATTTTAGGTACTGCAAGGGAGATAATAAACAGAGAGATGTGTTACATGAATTTTAAAGGGTCATATTAATTAAAAACAAACCTGGAGCCAGGTATTGAGGTGAATGCTGAAAGATCAGAGAAATAGAGCCAGCCACAGCTAACCTCACCTCACCAATTCCTCAGCTGGTATTGTTTCCTCAGACTGAAAGCCTCTGAGTCGCTATTGAAATGGATCTCAGCTGAACTGCTGCTAAAAGCCTAAAAGCTTATAACAGACCTCTGGTTCTTGGTCCTCATGCCTTATGTACCTTTCTGCTCCCTGTCATCCCTCCTAGGATTAAAGGCATGTATCACCATGCCTGGCTGTTTCCAGTGTGGCTTTGAACTCACAGAAATCTGGATGGATCTCTGCCTCCAGAATGCTAGGATTAAAGGTGTGTGTGTGTGTGTGTGTGTGTGTGTGTGTGTGTGTGTGTGTGTGCGCGCGCGCGCCACCATTTTCTGCCCTCTATGTCTATCTAGCAGCTGTTCTGTTCTCTGATCCCAGATAAGTTTATTAAGGTGCACAATATATTGGGGGACACTATATCACCATAGCAATGCAAGATATCCACATGCAAAAGGATTATGATAGAACTGTCCAGACCAGTAGAACAAAAAGTATTGTTGGGAAAAATACTACCAAAAATCTAAAATTAATACTCAAAGAAGAAAGAGAATTTTTGGCCAAGGGACAGCAATGCTGAAAGGCTAAGGTATGGGAACTATTTTCAGTGATATATTAAACTAAAGGACACACATTCCAGAGTGGAATATTCTAGGTGAGGAAAGACAGCAATGAAACCCAGGCCTCATGATATTGTTTAAAGTAAGAGTAACAGTAAGAATTTAAGTGTGATGTTAACATCTACTGAAAGAAGAAGCTTCTCAGATGGTAGTTGCCACAGAGGCCCACAAATGGACAATATGCAGAGAGTGAGAGCCTTTGGAGCACTCGGTCCTAAAGGGATGTCTTTCTTAAATCCCTTCCCTCAAGTCAAACATCTATGCAGAAGAAGAAAGGAAAAAACTGTAAGAGCTAGAGGTGGAGGATAACTCCAAAAAAATAAACATCTACCCAACACAGCAGGAATAATACACAGATGAGCTCACAAAGTCTGTGACAGTATGTGTACATCTAGCACAGTTTCAAAAACATACAAAATCTCAGAATGGAGAATGGGAACTGGACACAAAGTCCTCCTCATAACCAAGAAGCTATTTGCAATTGATACCAGCTGAGACAGGGAAAATTAGTTTTCACCAATACAGTGATAATGGGTATACCAACCAAACTCCAAAGCAGAGCCCCAAGAGTAGCTGGCCAACATAGATTCCATGTATTTGTATTGCTTTTGCTTTGTTTGGATAATTTTTATCCTACAGGATTTGTTTATTTTTATTTTAATGTTCTTTGAAGGAGGTAAAGTACATGAGGTGGGGTGACTTGAGAGGTGGGGAGGAGCAGGAAGGAATTGGGAGAGAGGAAATATGGTCAAAATGTGTTGTATGGAAAAAAAAACCCTAAATAATAAAAATGAAACCCAAATTGAAGTATATTGAAGCAAGCAAGAGGAAAGGAGATAGAAAAGTGTATATCAGACAAATTTTGATAGTCTAAAAAATCTTATCTACTAAAAGTCTACAGAAAATGTTATACTTGAGGAAGAGAACAGCCTGCCATAGATCTGAGCACTGTTCGGAAAGTTTGACCAACATTCAAGAAGACAAGAACAAAACAATGTCATAGAGAGCCTGGAAGAGAAGAAAAGCTCAAGGGAGGTCATTGAAAAATAGCAACAAAAATGTTCAAATTTGTTATTGTAAGGGAGGAAAAAAGAGAGGACATGAAAGCTAACTCATGTTTTCGGTTACAGTTACTGAATGATGGTATTATGACTAAAAATTTAAGCAGTCAGGAAGAAAAACAAAAGACTGGGAGATAAGAAAGAAATATGTTTTTATTGACCACAAAATGCTAATTAAACATCAGTATTAAGCAGGTAGATGGGTTATATGAATTTGGGAGTTAACAGACATGTCCTGACTGTAGTGGCTATAGCATCAGGGTCATGGATTCATGCTTAGAGAATGGTTATCACTTGGAACAAAGCAGGGATGAAAGTTATTAAAAGTGCCAGTGAAATGGCCTCATGTGACACTATACACAAGCAATAGTGAAGTAAAGTCCAAGAAGCAATAGGTGACCAGCTGTTTCACCAAAGTCAATGCAACTTAAGACTGGAGAAAGGTATGTAGGCTAGTTACTGGTAAATGTGGAATGGTGGCAGTTTCTTGGTAAGAAGTTAATCATGAAGAGCTAGTCTATTGACAGAATTGAGGAGATGTTCTTTATCAAGAGGTTTGGTTCCAAGAGCATAAAGCAAAGCAACATGTTGAGACTCTGATAGTATTAGTACAGGATGGTTGAGAAAAAGAGGACATCAAACCCTTAGTCCCTGAGGACCCCTCCCTATTTTTCTTTGAAGGGCTGTAGCTGAGCCAAGGGTTGATGGAGGCAGGCAGTATCGGAATATCAGCATAGTGTGTGAGAAACTCTTGTTGTTGTTACTTTGATTTGTTTGCTGGCCTGGAACTCACTATATCACTCAGGCTGACCTTGAACTCCTCCTACTTCAACCCCTGAAAGAATGCTGAGATTATAGCCATGAGCCAACAGGCCAGCAAGTTATATTCTATCTTAAGCACACTCTAGGTTTAACAATGACAGTCATCTCAAAGATACCTAAGCCAAAGCTGTTGTTCCTAGGCATGCTGGTCAAAAAAAGGCACTGAGAAAGCAAATGAGGAAAAGGCTAATGTCATTTGATTTATAAAACCCCTCTGGCTCATGGCAACTGTGTTCTGAGAGCCACCACAACCAGCATACGTGCTAACCAGTCTAGTTGGCTGAGTAAAACTTCATCAGAGTTTCTCATGAAGCCATCCTATTAGTAAGTTTCAATAAACCTTACTTTTCCAAGTCATCTTCTGATATTTTCTTTGTTCTCTAGGCAACCTATCCATCTGCCTAATGAAGCTATGCGTTGAACAGAATAACAAAGAGATGTTTTGTAAATATATTTATTTAAACATTTAAAAATTTTTTAAGTAAATAAAATTATTTCAACATTTAAAAGTATAAGCACAGTTGTAAATAGAACAAATGAAATAAGAAAAAGGAAAACATAGAAATGTTTGTTTAATGGAATGAGTTTACAAGAAAGAGATATTGATATCAATGGTCAAATGGAGTTCACCACTAACAGCAGAAAAAGTTTAACTATTTCTTTACACTTTACCTGACACAGGAAGGATGAATAATTTACTTGACATACGTGATCTGGGCTACCTCTACAAAGCATTTAGTGTGGCACTGATGTGCATACTGGATGCAAAGGATTTTAATCTCAGGAGGATATTAATTTAGATAAGAGCGCTAAGAAGCCTTGAGATGCTGCTGCAACGTTGTGTCAGGAGACAAACAGTAGAGGTGTCCCATAGATAGGGATGGCAGCAGAAATTTGTAGTGGAATCAGAACAATGTGCTAACTTTTTCCAAAGTGTGAGAGATCTGGAAGCAGCGGGTGTGGGGGAATAAGGACTGTGGAGAGGAGAAGTCTATTGGAATGCAGAGGGCAAAAGTCAAATGGGAAAAAGACTTGAGCTCATTAATGAGAAGACATTTAAAGAAGCCCAAAGAGGACCTCATGATATAAGTTAGAGGCAATGTGGTTAGAGAAAGGTTGATGAGTCAAAGTGTAAGGTTGGTTCACAGGACAGGGCTTCTCCAAGTTCAAGATAGCTGCTAGGGATGGCAGAAGGTAGAGAGTACGATGGTCTGTTAGACGGGAAAATTTCAAAGTTCAAAATCGATAATATTGATTAGTGACTCATACTGAGCAAAGGAGTAAGCTCTTATTGATCCAGAAGTTGGAGGAATGAGATAACTGATTAAGTAAAAATGCTGACTTAAAATTGATGTTACACACACACACACACACACACACACACACACACACACACACGTGCGCGCGTGTGTGTGTGTGTGTGTGTGTGTGTGTGTATGCTTATGTGTGTCTGTATATATAATTAAGTATGTGATGTTTTTCCTTCTGAACTGTTATTTTTGTTCCTTACATAGAGATATCTAAATCATTAGATGTCTCTTACATTGTTTTAATATTAGCTTAAGTAATTGGAAATAGCTACATGTATTTCTATACTAAAAATTCTATATCTAATGATGCCCATACCATCCTTCACTATTAATCTACTTTTATATGTTTACATTTAATCCTTTGTAAACTGTTCTAAGTAAGATTTCATAGTCCATAGTGTATGAACTTTCTTCTCACACACCATCATCTTCTCTCCAACAGGAGTGCTAGACCATACTAGGGTGAGAATGCATGGAGCCATATGTACTACTATATTTATCCAATTGCATATTCCGTATAAAAAATCCAAAGCAAAATGTACATTAGATAAGTGTGTTGCAGTTCTAGGGGGTTGAAGGGTCTTAGATGACCATGTTCACTGAGAGGAAAAGCTAGACTGTAGGATAAACAAGAGATATAGTGGGTGGTCTTGTGTAACAACAGTGACACTAAACTTGCTGTAAAATCATCAAAATGCAAAGCTCAGGATCCATTTCTTTGTCTTCTAGCAACATGCCATTTTATATGATATTCCCTATACTTTTTTTTTTTTTTTGCCATATGAAGTGAGTTGCCATGTTTTACAAGAGAATACTGCATATCATTCAAGCTTTGTTAAGGAGGAACACTCTTCTTTGGATGATTCAGAAAGGCCTTCCTGGTAATCATTATCAAAGATAATCCTTCCAGCCAGAGAGGTTAAAGACAGTTTATTTTAAATTCTGCTAATCAATCTACACCATGTAGTTCATTTTGACATTAAACACCAGATACCTTTTTTAAAGCCAATGAATCATCATCATTACATGTGACAGACAAGAAAAGAAACAGTGTTCATTATTCATCCTCTGTTACTGCGATGAACAAGATACTCATGTTCCTTCTCACAAAGCATCTGATGCCAAAAGTTATAGTGCCTTCTGCTAGATCATAATGCAGGTGTATTACTACCCATTGTCTAAGATTAAAGTTTAAAACACTAAAATCAGTGTTTTAGCACTGATGAGGTCCAGTTTTAGTATGTTTACTGGTTTGAGACAGCATTGTATTGTGAGGACACTAGACTAAAATATAACAGACATGTATTTCCAATTCATAGAGCAGCATTCTATACATGTCTATTGGGGGTAGTTCTGGCCTCTTTAATATATGGGCTACAAGATTTTTCCTACCATTGCCAAGTCTAAGCTAGGCAATATAAAGAGATAGCTTGGGGCACACATTATTACAGAGACAAAGAAACAATAGAATAAGAGCAGATTGTATCCATTAATATCTTGACAATCTGAAATTAGTTTCTGGCTACAGTTATCTGTAAAAAGAGTCTGAAACATAGTCTTCAATGGAATAATCACAGATGAAACATTGGAGGTGACTGCAAGATATTTGGCATATCTACTGCTCATCTGAATTTGCAGAGACTTGTGTCAATTTTAGTAGTTATGTCCACACACCTTGGACATACTGTAGCTTTTGTTCTTGGAGTTAGTAAAGTATTTTTTCTCACTACTGTTATTTTTATTCATTATAATAGGGCTCCATGCCATTTAGTTCTACTAAAAATGTTCTACAAAAGGGTGAAAAATTTTTTATTGACTTTTTCAAGCTGAACATTTATGATACAAGAGGGAAACAAACTGATATAGGTTCACCTTCTTATATCTGCTTACAAAAAAATAAATAAATAAAATAAATCCTATGCCCAGAGCACTCTGATTCACAAAAACAATCTATATGCTGTTCACAGATATCAATGACACAATTCATTGAATGGCTCTCAACACATAACCATAAACATTTTTTATGTATTATCATTTGTATTTTATTTCTGTTTATTTATTTATTTAGAGACAGTGTTGTGCTGTGTAGCCCAGGTAAACTGTGAACCTCTTTCTCTTCTTTCATCCCCCTGAGTGTTGGTATTACTGGCCTGTGCCACCATGACTGGCTTTTGTTTGGGATCTTGCATGTCCCTGAAAGACACTAGTATTTCAAGATTGATGACCAACCTCTGCTGTAGCTGGAAGGTGATGGGATTCTTCAGAGGAAAGGCACAGACAAGAGGACTAACATGGAAACTGAGGTTTCCCAAAACTTTCTGGATTTTTATTTGTTTGCTTTTGTTTTGTTTGGCTTGGTTTGTTTTTGTTTTTCAAGACAGGGTTTCTCTGTGTAGCTTTGCACCTTTCCTGGATCTCACTCTGTAGACCAGGCTGGCCTCAAACTCACAAAGATCCACCTGCCTCTGCCTCCTGAATGCTGGGATTAAAGGCGTGGTGCCACCATAGCCCAGCCTAACTTTCTGTTTTTTAAGTATCTATTTTCTCTAATTAATCACTCTGTTACTTACCCTAGAGGTGATACTCTTGGTGACTTTCTATATTAAATTTTATTTTGTTTCATTCTGATTTGTAGATGATATATTGCATAGAAATGTGAGTGATTAAAAACACTCAGATTTGTTCAGAATTAAAATTATAATATTTTTCTTGGTTCATGGTACAGAGAAGAAAAACACTTGGATAAGGGGACAACATAAAAACAAGTGACTTTTAATACATTGTTTACAATTAACCAAAAAATCTGTGCCAAAGTAAAGGAGATTTGTTTCACACTCATAGAACAAAGGACAGAGTTATTGTATAGAATCATATGTTATAGTTATATAATATTGCTATGGTACAAATAACTACAAAGCAATGTCTTAGGTTTCCTTCTACATAAAATAACCTTGTAAACAAAGTATAACAGGCCTTATTAAATTTAGGTAGTGTTTTAAGACATTATTCCTGGAGGAATGTGAATGAATGCCTATTCACCTCCAAAGAGAACCAACAACAGTCCAAAATAAGGATATCTTCAAAGTTCAACTTGGTAGCCAGAGAGCTAGGGGTTATGTATAGAAGGAGGGATGACTTAATGACAGCTGTATCAACAAAAGTCCACTAGAATGGGTGATGACTCACTAAAACTCAAGTGCTACAACTCACTGCATAACTCACAGGTAGGTTAACAAGTCAGACAATGTCTCTTCAAGTCAGGTCAGTTAGTCTGAGCCACTGCCTGGCATGTGGCTTGTCATTGTCTTTTCCAAGCAGCTTGGCTAAACAGAGAATGTCTCTCAGGAGTCTTTACTTCTTACATAAGCTTGAACAGGCTGAAGGCTAGCACATCTGCTCAGTTTCAGGAACTTCCTGGGTGTTTTAAGTTGTTTACTTCCGGAGTTTTAATAAACTTTCCTGTAGAATACCCTACACTTTTTGGTGCCTTCCTTCAGGATAGAATGTTCCTCCTCCCTTTAGCATTCTTTTGAGCCTTAAGGAGTTTCCTTATAGACAAAATGGGCATCCTTGGATCAGAAGAAATATTTTTTTATGTGTCAGACATCTTATCTTCAAACATGTATTGAGAGGCTACTATGTATGAGATGCTATCTGAAGTTTACTGGAAATGGCATGCTAACACTAGTTATTTTTATCTCAGGAACTCCTAGAAGTAGTGAAAAAGAAAGGATCATGATCCATTACTATGATACTGTGATAAACATGTAACCCAAGGGATATAAATAAAAAAGGGAAGAAAAAATGATTTCAAGGTTCAATAAAAAAGAACACCAAGTTTACCTGAAGACAATGTAGGGATTATGAAAAGGAAAGAACATTTGGAAAATATTGCATCTATTAGAGTAAGAATTCATTTTTGCTGTGCAGATCACGTTAATGACTAGAAAAATACATGGTAGAAAAATGACCAGTATAAAGATACAGATTGTACTGCAGACCATGGACTTGGCCAATGTGTATGCTTTTGTGATGTTTAATTCTATGACACTAGACTGGCTAAAGAGATACACAGAAGACAGGTAATACTGGAATGTGTTTGTGATGAGGTTTCTTGGGTAGCAAAACATTTGAGATCAATAAAAGATATCCCCTCACTAACATGGGTAAGTATTATCCAATGGTTTAGGGCCCTAACGTAAATAAAATATGAGCTCTCTCTTCTCGAGCTGGGACATCAATTTCCTACTGTCCTTGGTGACCACAGCTCTTGGGTCCTGGTATTCCATATAAAGGACCATACCAGCTTCTGCTGCTTGGCAGCCCTATCCCAGATTCTAACTTGTCCTGGGAGTTCTACCATCAGCTCTCACGGTTCTCAAGTCTATGAGTTCAGACTGATTTACATCATGCATTTACTTAACTTAGGTCTCTAGCTTCCAGATAGCATATGGTATAAATATTTGGTTCACTTGTATTCCATAGTCATGTGTCCATTTCTCATAATTTAATATGCATCCATATGTGCTGTCCTATCCCTGGGGAGACTGTTGGCTAATTCATTTGGGAAAGAGATTAGTTGTGGATTGTCATAAAGTTAGATAGAATGGGTTAATGAAAAACTGTAGCTTCTCAAGTAGAATAGTGTAAAGTTGTACCTTGCTGGCAATGGCTGATGGATAGTCCATCTGTACACAGAAGGCTGGCATGGCAGTATCAACATTGAACAGGGATTATCATGGTAGAAGGCTAAATCACAGAAGAAAGTGCAATGCAGTCAGGGCAATGAAAGGGCTGGTGAAATATTCTAAGCACAAAGTGCTGAATGTTTATATTTCATTCTTGGTAGTCTGTTGAGAGCAGGGAAAATCTGAGACACATTGTGGAAGAAATAAAAGACTAAACACAGTGACAGACTACTCATGAATTCCAAAATAGATAGTGTCAAGGATTACTTTTCTCTTTGTTCTCATTATACTTCCATCCCATTGTAGTCTATTAATTCTTTATGACCTGCCATTTAAGTAACAAGTGAGCATAATTTAAAAACTTAAGAGAAAATGTGACTATCTTTCTGAGAAGTACAATAAGATGAAATCTGTGAAAAGTACACTGTGCATAGTAAGTGCTCAATCATGTTCATGAGGAAATGAAAATTTAAATCAACAATGTAAATTCTACTTTTAGAAATTGGTTTTTGGATCTTGAGCTGTATATATAATATGTGAACTCAGGAACAAAGTGATGAAGATTCTAGGTATTATGCAGATAAATGTCACTGGACTCTGCTTCAAAATTTTAAGAAAAGAAACTAGTGCAAGTTATCTGCAAGGTGATGTATTGAAATACAAATGGAAAGTCCCCATTTAATTTTTGTAGCAGAGAGAAAACACTAGAGCAGAAATCTCACGGACTGATTGTGCTGGAGTTTATTCCAGGAAAGACAGAGAGGGGAAACTTGTTTTGTTTGGTGAGGAGAAACAGAAACATTCTGTCTCTGTCAAGCTTTACTGCACAGTAACAGTTGTATTGTTTTAATATAAACAAAAAGTAAGAATGAAAATAATTTTGAGTCATTAAAACCCCAGATGATGGGAAATTATATTGTACTGCATAGGCTGGTGAAGTTACTAAGTTAGGAAGGTCTTTGGACTTGAGTTTTATCCTCAGAAAACACATGAAAGAAGAGGAAGGAAGGAAGGGAGGAAGGGAGGAAGGGAGGAAGGGAGAAGGAAAGTTATGCATATAATCCCATTGCTGGATAGGAAGAGATAGGCAAATTCAGACTCTCCAGCCCTCTGAGTTCCAGGCCAGTGAGAGAGGAAGGTAGGTAGTATTCATGGAAGGACACTCCAGGAAGGCTTTTCTAATGTGGTTTCTAATAACATATGAGGAATGAGTTTATAAAGGTTAAATGCAACATTTTTGTGCATTCAGAATAGACTGTAGCTCCATAATAGCTGATAGTTTTCAATGCACAAAGGTATTATGGGACAACTATTATCCTGGTTGGTTTGTTTTGGTTTTGCTATTGTTTGTTTGTTTGCCAATTTGATGCAAACTAGATTTATTTGGTGAGAAGGAACCTCAACTGAGAAAATGCCTCCATTATATTGGCCTGTAGGCAAAGCCTGGGGACATTTTCTTGGTTATTGATGGGCATAGTAGGACCCAAAACACTGTGGGCAGTACCACCATTAGGCAGGTAGTCCTGTTGTATAAAAAAGCAGGCTGAGCCATGGGGAGAAAACCAGTAAGCAGCATTGCTTCATGGTTCTGCCTTAGTTCCTGCATCTAGGTCCATGTATAGAATTACCTCAGTAATTGATGGTCTATAAACTTTAAGGTGGATGAATCCTTACCTCTCTAAATTTCTTTTGGTTTTAATGTTTATTACAATGTGCTTGTGTGAGAACACACACACACAACACAACACACACATGCATATACACCAAAAAATACCTCCAAACTAAAGCATTTATAAAAATCAATAAAGACCAAACTAATAGGTAACATAAAATTTTATTAATTTGACATATTAAAATATTTCTATCTTCCCCACAGGTAATTCCCAGAAAAAACTAACATAGTGTACATTGTATAAAGAAGAAAAAAATCTTGGAGCAGTTTTGAAACATACAACATTGCTATTAGATAAATTCCTGGTAACCTGGACAAATTGAAAGGTTTTAATTATGATGTATATATGCACCCTGAAATGAAAAACAAAGAACATCTCCAAAGTATGTGTCTTGCTGTGAACTCATTAATTTTCTTCATTACAGCTTCACTTGAGCATGATCTTGGTAAGTTACCAAGTATTTATGGATGAATTAACTTCTGCCAAATCTCCCAGAGACACATCATTAAATTTAATCTGGTTTCATTTTCTTCTAGTAGTAATACATTGTCCATATTTGTGTATGTTTGCATATGTGTGCATAGGTGTGCTTGGAGGCCATAGGCCAATCACACATATTCCTCACATGCTCTCCGTTTTATTTTTTGAGATCAGGTCTCTTACTGAACCTGATGTTCACCAGTTTGGTTGGTACACCCTAGGTAGCAAGCCCCAGAGAGCCTTCTGTCTTGACCTCACCAAAATTTGGGTTAAGGAGCATGACAATGTGCCAGGCTTCCTATGTTGAGTACTAGGGATCTGAACTCAAGTTCTCACACTACCATGGCAAACAGTTTACCAACAGAGTCATCTACCCACCTTTAATGAGAACAGTAAAAAAATATCTTAGACATGTAAAAATAGCTTCATTATGAATCCTACTATACTCAAAGCTGCACCTAATAACTAGAACCCAATGACACCACTCAGTCAAGATAACCAGATACATGACTAGAAATCCACAATGTCCACTTGACAATACATAAGCATAGACCAAGAGCAATGCATTGTGTTGCACATCTTTAGGAGTGCTGGAGACTCTGAAGAGATGCCAACTTGATCTGCCCGGTGGCTGGGGAGTTTTCCCCAGGCTTCTGACCCTTGAACTGGAGACTATCATGAAAGACTGGACCCACCCTTCCACTAAGACATATTGCACAGGAGAGCCACCTTGGGGAGATAGGCTTAGGACCACAGTTAGGTACTCACAGTGTGACCCTTGTGTGAAGACCCTTGGCATAATAAACTATAGCCTTTGTTATACCACCTACATATACCTACTTACTTGTTAGAGACACTAGCCTCTGTCCATATCTCTTTTTAGATAATTTAGATAAACATTCTACTATGGCTTTGTCTTCCTTGGTAAGTATAAAGAATTTTAATTTAGTTTTTATTGAATATGTGCATTTAATTTTGAATGCTCCTTGTTCCTTTGATATCAGAGGGATACAGAAAATTAAATTTAGACTTCTCATATCTTTTCCATCCCCCTCACAAATACTAAATTTAAGGCATAAAGTTAAATATGAATGTTATTTAGATTTTAATCTGTTATATCTTTAATCCTCAAAATAGCCCTAAGGTCAGCATGATAACACCCATTTTGCAGATAGAGATGCCCAGACTATGAGAGATTAGTAACTTGATAAAGTATACAAAATATCAGAAATGTAATCTATTTGAATTATTTTTAGGCTCTTTGGAGCAATTTTATGACTACAAAAATGACTATTTTAGTACAAAACTGATATTCAATTCCTTTAACTGCATCTACTTGTTGAGTATGAATATTAGTTTGTAAATCTTAATGTATTTTCCTATATGGAGAATTGTTGTTGCTTTGAGAAAGGGTCTTGCTCCTCAGTTGTCCTGGAACTCACAGAAATCCCCCATCCTGCCCTTTCAAGGGTTGGGATTACAGATATGAGCCACAGTTCCTGAGAGTAAATTTTGTGATTATTTTGTAGGAATAATTCTTACAACTTAATCAAATTCTAACTTAACTAAGTTCCAAAAATTTAAACACATTAAAATATTTAAATGTCAAAAATTGATCTATACTGCCATCAAATTTACTTGGTCTTGCTAAATGGGAAGTGAAGGACTCTGTTGTGTAGCTGCTTCACAAGATATCCAAGATAAGCAACCTCAAAGAAGACAAGTTTATTTTTACTCATATTCTCAGAGATTTATCCCATGCTAGCTCTTCCTGCTGCCTTCATTTCTGACACAAGGCAGAGCATCTTGATGGGAGCACACAGAGAGAAAGCTACTCATGGCAACACAGCCAGGCCGCAAATGGACCAAGAGTAAGGGCAAGTTTCCCATAGTCCCTTCCAAATGCCATCCTGGCTGACATAATTTTCTCCCACTTGGCCTGTTTCCTAATGATTTCATCACTTTCCATGCCATCACAGGCTGGTCACCAAAACTTTAACACAGACTTTTAGGAGGCCACTCCAAACCATGGGATTAGGTTTACAATAAAATATTTTATATGGAGCAATTTTTTTGAAAATTGATAAATATGTCATGCAATTGATTTTTTTTGTCATTTCTTTCCATGAATTCCTGACACAATGGACTTGAAACAAACTGGTGTTTGTTTTGTGTCATTTTGAGTTGAACATTCATGTTTCTATTTCAACTTTGTACTCTTCAAAGGTGCACATGGAGTAGTTGCACTTTCTAGTCATCATTGACACAATCACCTCATTTCAAGATACACTAAATGGTATTTGACTGTTACGTCTTTATAAAAAAAAAGCTAACATCATAATCACAGTTTAATATTTTTTAGGCTCCATTTTTCTTCTACTTACAATTTAGACTCGGAAATGGTATTTTGATTATATACAAGAACATCTTATGTAAAGAGGGAACAGAATATTTGTCTTCTAAACAACAGACATGGAAATACGGCAAACACACACAAAATTATTATAGTAAAGTTTCATTAAATGCATTCTGGTAGGATCAGTTTAAAGATTGCCCTGGAACTTTAATAACTCAATCAATTTCCTGCATTGTGTTTCTATTTTATACAGTATTAATTTTAACTCTAAATCTCTTGCCTTGCTAGGCCAGTATGTTAAGGAGATGACCCATTTGTGTTTTAAAATAGTTTCCTTTTCATTGGCTCTCCATTTTAATTTAGCCAATAAGATTAGTTGCCAATCTAGTAATGATAGATATTTCAAATTCCCACATGAGACAATAAGATGCAGAAACATAGTTATATACATACCAATTAACCCAGTTTCTTTATTTTCAATAAACTGATAACAGAATTGTCTTCCAGAGACATAACTGGCCATTTTCATGACATTGCTTAAGAAATTTTATATATTTATTAAACCAAATATTTTGTGATAATCCCACAGTTATTTTCACTTTTAATCTCTACTGAAATTGACCATATATCACAAATTCTCAGGGATTAAATCACCTCATCAGAGTCAAGATTTCTATGCATCTTAATTGGAATGTAACCCATATGTTCTAATTGACGCCATGTGAAAAGAGCAGCAGTCTTCGCCAACTTGTCAGGTGAGGTAACAACTATATGTAACTTCCCTACAGATTTTTTTTTCAAGGAGAAACTTTTGAGTTTTCAGATGAATAAGTGGTTCCAACTTAATAACCTTCAAAACCTGCCACTGCTCCTGTAAAATACATCTGCAATTGTCGTGCTCCTGTTGGTTAATTTCCTTCTCTGGATAGGCTTGATCCCATTTTCATTGCTTTCCTGCTGACAAAAAACCTGCTCATGTCAAATCATATCCATATATTAGAGTGCTTTCCAGTTTCTTTATATTTCATTTATTTTTTTAATGATACCAATGCCCATGATACAACAGCTGCCTGCAAAATAGGAAATCAATTTAAGAATAATACAAGAAACTTTGTGTATAATTAGAAAGCTCAACAGCAGAGTAAGTTTTCTGTAGAAAGATGTGTATATTACCCTGCTGAAGCCAGTGCTTTGGCGAGATCAGCTTCAGAGCAGCGAGGGGAGAATGCAAGATTCCTCCACAGAATGGTGGCGGTATCTACGTTGTCTGTCCCAACACATTTTTCTTTGTAGGCATGACAATTATTAAAAGAGTTTATTCAAAGATGTATTGTGTTTGGTCCTGACTATCAGTAAGATTCCTGAGTAAGAGCTACTATCAGGAAATTCTGGAAACACTGCTCTGCAAGGCCACAGACATAGTCTTCAACTCAGAAGACACCTGCACTGTGGTGAGCAATGTATCTGTAAGAACTGTTGTTTTTCAGACACCATCTTTTTTTTTTCTAAAATACTTACAAATAAAAACATCAAATGACTATTTTAAGGTAGCTACTCACAATCCTTGCCCTCTCCCAAACTTTTCACATCTCACTGAATTCCTATACAGTGAATGGCCATTCTGAAGTTGTGGAGATTCAGATTTGGTTCTATAGGTTCACTACTAATGATATTTTTGTTTATATATCCTTAACAAAAAGAAAAAAATCTCTGACATATTAAAACTAGAAAAATTTTGCCATTATATCTCTTTTCACTGTTTAGGTGTCTTTTTGTCTACATTCTGTCCTTCCTCATGTGGACTTGTTTTACTAATATTTAATTAATCATTAATGTATTAAATTACTGTGTTTGGAAGATAGAATCAACTAGGTAATCCAGAATGTCCTTGCCCTTGAACCCGTCATCTTGCCTCAGCTTCCCACATGTTGGGAATATAAATGAGTAGCACTATGTTGTTTATGGTATTTTTAATTAAAAAGTTATAGTAGGTAGTGTAAGTTTATTGGATATGAAGTGATAAGTACAATCTGGCATGCTTCACTCAAAACAATTAACACACACATCTACCTATTTGTCTATCCTTTTTTTGATGAGGCATTTGCAACTAGCTCTTAGTTATCTTAAGTTACTTACATGCTCACATTGACTATAAAACTCTGCTGGTACATGAAGCACGGAGAAAGAACTGGAGTGGTTGTCCAAAGAGAAATTTAACTTGTGACTCATCTGTCATTCTTAGCTTGAAGGCTGAAAATAATTTGTGAAATGTAAAGAATATGTAGAATAAAAACAGGAACAAACAAAGGGAGTAAAGGGAGCAAGGAGAGGAGGTAGGAGAAAAAGAAGAGAGGACAGTGGGAAGAGAAAAAGAAAAGGAAGGAATGAAGGGAAGGGCAGAAGGAAGGTTACCCAAAGCAGGGCTATAGAGTAGTTGTATTCATACTAGATGAAGCACTGAACTTCAGTCTTAAGAAGAGCAGAGCATGTAACAAAGCGAATATGATATAAGTCCATAGTGATTAGATTGGCTCCATAAACATTGCTTCTCTTTTTTACTGTCTGAACTTGTTTGTAATAGTAGGAAAAAGGAGCATTTAATTTCTACAAAGTTAAAAAAAATTGAAAAGTTTGAGCTTGAGGTGAACCAGAAAAGCAAATGTCAAGATGAAAGTCTTCCAGGGTGGTTCAGCTGGGCATCGCATTCATTTTCTTCTCCCTTCCTCCTTTCCCCTATCTTCCATCTCTGCTCTTTTTATTAGTGGCATGGTATGATAACATGAACTTCTGTTTGGATTCAACATCTTGATTTTGATAAAACCATAATTCATATTGTTTAAACTCTCAAATATTTTCTGGTTTTACTTATGCATGTTGTAAGACTGACATGATTTTCAATGCAAAAACATAAAGAGCCAAGCTAAGGAGACCTGTGAATGACACCCCTGTAAAATAATCTCCAAGATACCCATCTCATTATGTAGTGAAAAAGACACTTAGTGTTTCTACAAGACAAAGATTGGAGCTTCTTCATTCAACAGCATTGCCTCTGAATAACATAGCGTAATACAATTGGTGAAGTAACATTGAAACCAACTTTATAATGAGTTTGCCTCCTGGGATAATTTAGTTTCAGTGAGGAATCAGTCATCTATATACATATTTTCTCTACATAATGTAATTTTCTGTACATAATAGGAAAATGTTAGAATGATTTATTCTGCTCAACAGACTCAAAATGCAGCTAAATATATTACAGTGTATAATTACAGACTTAGTTTTTGGACTTTGCATTTAAAAAGTATAGATTAATAAGATTTTAGCACACATATATTATAGTTTAAAAGTCAACATGCTTGTTTGTAATATTTACTGTGTTTATAATATTAAATATATGCTATATAGAGGCAAATAACAAAAAAAAATTCTCCCAGGAAACACAAACATTTAAAATGTTCTCTCATTTATGAAAATTATTTAGGTGACTCTTTATAGGACAGTCAACTTTCTCTAGTTTTATGATGTCTGTGAAGTCTGAAATTTTTTCTGATTCTATTAGAAAAGAAGATA
Source organism: Onychomys torridus (assembly GCF_903995425.1). Classification (NCBI taxonomy): domain Eukaryota; kingdom Metazoa; phylum Chordata; class Mammalia; order Rodentia; family Cricetidae; genus Onychomys; species Onychomys torridus. Next base: position 36,379,232 of record NC_050459.1, on the reverse strand, counting down.
GATAATATTGGTTCATGGTGGTACCATGTATGTTCTGGGACTTAAACAGACAATCTGTAGGATTAACAATATCTTGATTATCGATTTTAGTTATTATAATTTTATTTTTTATTAGCTTACAAAGAATTAGGTTTCATTGAGGAATATTTTTCAAACAAATTTGTTTTTGTTGATTCTTTTTTCCCTGTCTTTCATCACCAGGCTTTCTTTTAGGCTATCAATCAACTCCCTAATCATGACACAGAGACTTATTAGTTATGAATGCTTGGCCTTATCTTATGATTCTTCCACTAGCTCTTATAATGCCCTGTTTCTCTTCTTCTACTTTGTGCCTCAGGGCTTTTTCCTTTCTTTCCTTCTGTATATCTTACGTTCACTGTTTCTCATGTCTGTCTGTCTGGCAGCTGTCTGGCATCTGCCCCCGACATGTCCCTCTCTTTCTCTCTTGTTCTTTCCATTCCTCTTTTCTCTCAAGCCTAGATTTCTCCTCCTACTTACTTATTCTCTGCCTGCCAGCCCACCTATCTCTCTTGTACCTAGCTATTGGTTATTCAGCTTTTTATAAGACCAATCAGGTCACCTCAGGCAGGCAAGGTGAAACAAATACAACATATTTTTACATAATTAAACAACTGCAGCACAGGCAAATGTAACACACCTTCTCATAGTTAAAATAATATTCAGCAGCATAAACAAATGTCACAAATCCTTGTCTACTCAAAATAATATTTGACAATATTTACCTCTTTTTGTCTAAATAAAAAGGAAAAATTTTAACTTTAATGTAGTAAAGATATGAACAACAACAATTATCAAGTAAGGATTACATTCACAATGTCCAGTACATTTGTATTTGGCAAATTCAGGGAAATACACCTTTATTTATCCTATCTTGATGGGTTCAAAGCTCTGTAACTAATTTACCTTCTATCATAACTAAGGAAAATTGTAGCTATCGCTATATAGTTTTCAACTTTATCAAAGACCCCAGAAGGATGTAATATTATCTAAGTAAATAGAAAGTGCAATGCAAGCTACTTCAAAAACAACAAAGACATCCTGCTGCCTAGATAGTCACCCAAGGTTCCTCTACAACATCGGGGCATCCATCTTTGGCCTATAGATCTAGCATCTCTGGCACACTCTTCTACAAAGCAGAAATTTTGAATGACTATTCCACATAGTATTGGCAAAATTCAGCAGTCATTTTCCTGTGTGTACTTCAGAATATCTGGCAGACTTTCGTGAAACAAGAATCTTGAAGGACTGTTATGCCTTGTCTTGGCAAATTTTGGCAATCTTTTTTGTGTCCCACATGTCCAGTTTGCACAGCATACTGTCTTCAGTCAAGGCAAAAGCAGTTTCTTGCCCAAGTATCTAGCTTTGCCACATTGAAAGTAAACTCCATACAGAAGTTCTTTGATGCCCATGATCCTTTTATGAAGTAGATTGGTGTTTCCAGGAGCAGATGTGTCTCATTGTCATGAGAATCCTCAGGTTATTAAACATCTTAAATGTGATTTTCTGTAGGTCTCTGAAGCATTTGAAGAACATCTATCTATCTAAAATATATCCATTTAACCTTGAAAACATACCTACATAACGTGACTACAAGTTTCATTATTATAGAGGACTACTAACCTGTATTTTTAATGATATATTATACTTTTAAATGAGCTGCATAAGCACAATACTCAAAAAAGAGTAGAAGCATACATACAGTAAAACAATGATTACTTTGAATTTGTAACAGTATACCAAAGTCCATACCAATGTAAAATATTTGAGGTTAATAGTTGACTTTGTGACCACCATGGTTTAAAGTTAGATTTCAACAACAACAAAAAAAATACAGAAATCCTACAATCTCATGGAAACTGAATAATGTTCAACTGAATCACCAATGGGTTAAGGAAGAAATAAAGAAAGAAATTAAAGACTTCCTAGAGATCAATGAAAATGAATATACCACATACCCAAACTTATGGGACACTATGAAAGCAGTGCTAAAAGGGAAATTCATAACACTAAATGCCCACGTAAAGAAGTTGGAGAAATCTCACACTGGTGACTTGACAGCACACCTGAAAGCTCTTGAAGAGGAAGAAGCAAAGTCTCCCAGGAGGAACGGATGCCAGGAAATTATCAAATTGAGAACTGAAATCAATAAAATAGAAATAAAGAGAACAATACAAAGGATTAATGAAACAAAGAGTTGGTTCTTTGAGAAGATCAACAACATAGACAAGCCCTTATCCAAACTAACCAAAAGACACAGAGAGAGCATCCAAATTAACAAAATCAGAAATGAAAAGGGGGACATAACAACAGACAATGAGGAAATCCAGAGAATCTTCGGGTCATACTTCAAAAACCTCTATTCCACAAAACTGGAAAATCTAAAAGAAATGGATAATTTTCTGGATAGGTACCACATACCTAAGTTAAATCAAGATCAGATAAACCATCTGAATTTTCCAATAACCCCTAAGGAAATAGAATTAGTCATTAAAAGTCTCCCAACCAAAAAAAAAAAAAAAAAAAAAAAAAAAAAAAAAAAAAAAAAAAAAAACCCCAGGACCAGATGGTTTCAGTGCAGAATTCTACCAGATCTTAAAAGAAGACTTAATACCAATACTCTTTAAATTGTTCCACACAATAGAAGCATAAGGTATATTACCAAACTCCTTCTATGAGGCTACAATTACCCTGATTCCTAAACCAAACAAAGATGCAACAAAGAAAGACAACTACAGACCGATCTCCCTCATGAACATTGATGCAAAAATACTCAATAAAATACTGGCAGACAGACTCCAAGAACACATCAAAACTATTATCCACCATGATCAAGTAGGCTTCATCCCAGGGATGCAAGGGTGGTTCAACATACGAAAGTCCGTCAATGTAATACACCATATAAACAAACTCAAAGACAAAAACCACATGATCATCTCACTAGATGCAGAAAAGGCATCTGACAAAATCCAACACCCCTTCATGATAAAGGTCTTGGAGCGATCAGGAATACAGGGAACATAAGTAAACATAATAAAGGCAATCTACAGCAAGCCAACAGCCAATATCAAATTAAATGGAGAGAAACTCAAAGCAATACCACTAAAATTAGGAACAAGGCAAGGCTGTCTCCTCTCCCCACACTTATTCAATATAGTACTTGAAATTCTAGCCAGAGCTATAAGACAACATAAGGAGATTAAGGGGATACAAATTGGAACGGAAGAAGTCAAGCTTTCGCTATTTGTAGATGACATGATAGTATACATGAGTGACCCCAAAAATTCTACCAGGGAACCGATACAGCTAATAAAAACCTTCAGCAACATAGCAGGATACAAGATCAACTCAAAAAAATCAGTAGCCCTCCTATATACAATAGACAAACAGGCTGAGAAGGAAATCAGAGATACATCATCCTTTACAATAGCCACAAATGATATAAAATACCTTGGGGTTACTCTAACTAAGCATGTGAAGGACCTATATGACAAGAACTTTAAGTACCTGAAAAAGAAATTGAAGAAGATGTCAGAAAATGGAAAGATCTCCCATGCTCATGGATAGGCAGGATTAACATAATAAAAATGTCAATCTTACCAAGAGCAATCTACAGATTCAACACAATCCCCATCAAATTACCAACACAATTCTTCACAGGCCTGGAAAGATTAATACTCAAATTCATATGGAAAAACAAAAAACCCAGGATAGCCAAAAGAATCCTGTACAATAAAACAACCTCTAGAGGCATCCCGACCTCAAGTTCTACTATAGAGCTACTATAATAAAAACAGCTTGGTGCTGGCATAAAAACAGACATGTGGACCAATGGAATCAACTGAAGACCCTGACATTAACCCGCACACCTATGAACATATAATATTTGACAAAGATGCCAAAAATGTATAATGGAAAAAAGAAAGCATCTTCAACAAATGGTGCTGGCATAACTGGATGTCAATGTGTAGAAGGCTGCAAATAGATCCATATCTGTCACCATGCACAAAACTTAAATCCAAGTGGATCAAAGACCTCAACATAAATCCAGTTACTCTGAACCTGATAGAAGAGAAAGTAGGAAGTAGTCTTGAACACATTGGCACTGGAGATCATTTTCTAAATATAACACCAGTAGCACAGACACTGAGAGAAACAATCAATCAATGGGACCTGTTGAAACTGAGAAGCTTTCATAGCACAAAGGACATAGTCAACAAGACAAAGCGACAGCCTATAGAATGGGAAAAGTTCTTCACCAACCCCAATTCAGACAGAGGGCTGATATCCAGAATATATAAAGAACTCAAGAAATTAGACATCAAAATGCCCAACAGTCCAATTAAGAAATGGGCTGTAGAACTAAACAGAGAATTCTCCACAGAGGAAGTTCAAATGGCTGAAAGACATTTAAGGAATTGCTCAACATCTCTAATTATCCAGGAAATGCAAATCAAACGACTCTGAGATACCACCTTACACCTGTCAGAATGGCTAAGATCAAAAACACAGAAGACAGCTTATGCTGGAGAGGATGTGGAGCAAGGAGAACTCTCCTCCACTGCTGGTGGGAATGCAAGCTTTTACAGCCACTTTGGAAATCAATATGGTGCTTCCTTAGAAAATTGGGACTCCATCTCCCCCAAGACAAAGCTGTAGCACTCTTAGGCATGTAGCCAAGGAATGCTCAATCATACCACAAGGGCATTTGCTCAGCTATGTTCATATCAGCATTGTTTGTAATAGCCAGAACCTGGAAACAGCCCTTCAACTGAAGAATGGATAAAGAAAATATGGTACATATACACAATGGAGTACTACTCAGCAGAGAAAACCAATGACATCATGATGTTTGCAGGCAAATGGATGGATCTAGAAAAAATCATCCTGAGCGAGGTAACCCAGACTTAGAAGGACAAACATGGTATGTACTCACTCATAGTAGGATACTAGATGTAAAACAAAGATGACTAGCCTGCTACACAACACCAGGGAGGCTACCTAGAAAATAGGACCCTAGGAAAGACACTGGGATCACCCAATGACTGAGAAATGGATGAGATCTACACTAACAACCTGGATGACAGTGGGAGTAATGCCAGGCAAGATTTGAGGGAAAGAAAGCTTAGAGGAGTGGGAGATCCCAGCTGGATCAAGGACAGAAAGGGAGAACAAGAAATAATAGACCATGATAAATGATAACCACATGAGAACAGGAAGAGGCAGAGTGCTGGAGAGGTCCCTAGAAATTTACAATGATATATCCTCTGTAGACTGCTGGCAATGGTCGAGAGAAAGCCTGATCTGACCCAGTCTGATGATCAGATGGCCAAACACCCTAATGGTGGTGCTGGAACTCTCATCCAATAACTGATGGAAGTTGATGCAGAGATCCTTGGCTAGGCCCCAGGTGGAGCTCCAGGAGTCCAATCATTGAGAAAGAGGAGGGACTGTAAGAGAGTGAATTGTTGAGACCAAGATTGGAAAAAGCACAGGGACAAATAGCCAAACGAATGGAAGCACATGAATTATGAATCAAAGGCTGGGGAGCCCCCAGCTGGATCAGGCCCTATGGATAAGTGAGACAATTGAATAGCTTGAACTGTTTGGGAGGTACCCAGGCTGTGGAACCCGGACCTGTCCTTAGTACATGAGCTGGCTATTTGGAAACTTGGGCCTTACACAGGGACACTTTGCTCAGCCTGGAAGGAGGGAACTGGACCTGCCTGTACGGAATCCACCAGGTTTAAATGAATCCGCAGGGGAGTCTTGGCCCTGGAGGAGATGGGAATGGAGGGGAGGGGCTGGGGGGAATCTGGGGATGGGGGCAGGAGGGGGGAGGAGAGGGGAACCCATGCTGATGTGTAAAATTAAAACACAAATATAATAAATAACAAAAAATAGTTGTCTTTTTATCCTATACCCACCTAAATGATAACAAACATCCACAATCCACCAAATAACCAAAACCCACCCATCCTACATCTTGGGAATGTGAGCATTGTGTTCTCTAGATTGCTTCCTCTTGTCTGTGGGCAAAAGCATCTTTAGGGAACCCATGCTTGGAAAACTAACTGTAACATTTGTTGTACATTCTCTGCAATGCGAAAGCACAAAGCTTATCTACAGGCCTGGTTAGAATAGTCTTTGAGGCCCGACCATCTCAGCCACCATCCTTGAAGCTGTTCTAGATGCCAAATTCTGAAGAAACCACAGCAGAGGCACTCTGAGAGGTTGGATGACATGGGCCACCTGTTTTCATTGGTGTCTTGCCCCTTGGCTCTGAAAAAACACAAACATTTAAAGGTAACATACTTATCTGCATAGACCCAAGTGTAAACTGTGAGTTGCACACAAGCCAGCCAAAGATGAATTTTTGTTTTATGTTTGAGCAGATAAAATATATGTCACCTCTATTGTAGTTTTTCTAGGATTATTTCTTTATATATGTAGGCAAGGATCCAGACTCCCAGTGTAATTTTCCTTTTCCAATGACTTATTCTTTTTTGTATTACTTTACTCTTTCTTTAAAGACTTTAATTTCTTTAAACTATTTACTATATTTTCTATGACTGGCTATATCCACTTTCTTTTATTTCTTAAGCCCACACACATTTTTACAGACACTGTGATTACACAGTTTGGAGGTTTTTTGTCAATCTGGATCTTTTTTTTTTTTTTTTTTTAACTGTGTATCTCTATCCTTTTCTGGATTGCATGAACCAAACTTTAAAATGCTAAGTGCCTTTGCACTTTTGGGTGGCTTCCCCCACCCCTACTCAGTCCATGATAGCTGAGCTTTACATCTCAAGTTGGCAAGAACTGAGTTCATCTGTGAATGTGTTTAAGCACCTTAGCTCTAGTTCCTAGTTCCTCTAGTTCCATCTGCCCTGCACTGTGGCAGATGTTTTTACTTAACTTGCTGTTTCTACCAGGCTTTCTTTTAGGCCTCCAACCAGCTCCCATATCATGACACGGAGACTTCTTGTTGGTTATGAATGCTTAGACTCATCTTATGCTTGTTCCACTAGCTCTTATAACTTGCCCTGTTTCTTTTCATCCATGTCTTGCCTTGGGGATTTTACCTCTATTTCCTTCTGTATATCTTACTTCCACTGTTTTTGTGTCTCTCTGTCTGTCAGCTGCCTGGCTTCTGGCCCCAGGCATGTTACTCTCTTTCTCCCTGGTTCTTTCTATTCCTCTTCTCTCTTGAGCTGAGATTTCTCCTCCTCCTTATTCTCTGTCTGCCAGCAACACTTATCCCTCTCCTGCCTTGCTATTGGTCATTCATCTTTTTATTAGACCAATTAAGTACCTTAGGCAGGCAAGGTGAAATAAAACCAGCATGTCTTTACATAGTTAACAAATGCAGCATGAACAAATGTAACACATCTTTGCCTAGTTAAACAAATATTCCACAACACATTTTGTACTTTTTTTTTTTGTCACATTTTATAACCACATGGTAGTAACTCCATCTTGTCTTGTAGAAATGCTGACTCTGTTCCTCTCCAGGTCAGTGGTTTTCAAGCTGTGGGTCATGATCACTTTGGGGTTCCCATATCAGAGATCCTGCATATCAGATATTTACATTACAATTCATCACAGTAGCAAAATTACAGTTATAATGTATCGATGGAATAATTTTATGGTTGGAGTCACCACAACATGAGGAACTAGAGTAAAGGGTCACATTAGGAAAGTTGAGAATCACTATTCAAGACAAAGAGATGGGTATTTTGGGTCTCCTTTTTTTTCTACGTTTTGTCTCTTTTAACCTTTTGCCGTCCTCCTTCTGTCCATTTCAGAATCTCTAGTTTCTCTGTCATTGTATCCTATTGAGTTCCTCAGTCTTATCTACTCTCACAGTGCCTTATCTACATATACACAAGCATAAAATGTTGACTTCTGCATATGAGAGGGAATATGAGATATTTGTCTTTCTGCAACTTGGTCACCATGCTTAACATAGTAATTGCCAATTCCACTCATTTTCCTGCAAAATTTATACTTTCATTTTTTTTAACAACTGAGTAGAACGCCACTGTGTATATCTGCTATCAATTCTTCTGTAGAGGGACATCTAGTATCATACCATGTCTTTTTTTATTGTGAATAGCACAACACAACATGGGTCTGCAGGATCTAGTGTTTTTTGGGTCCATGTTCAAGAATGGTATTGCTGGGTCATATACTACAGGAACAGGCCTCACTTCCATTGCCTGGCTGTGAATATCTTCAACAAGATTATTCTATGTCCCAGTTTCATATTTAAACATGGCAGACTAGAGTTGCTAAGGAGTTCTCATGATGAATCTGAGCCTTGGCCATGTTTTTAAATCACATTGATATGTTGGAAACTGTAAAAACTTATGTAGAAATGCAAAAAACAATCTATTACAGGAATTTGCATTCATATAATGAAAAAATATTGATCAACTACTTTAGGACAGTTGGAATGTAAGATGTTGGGAAGAAAATAAGTGTTATGACATGATTACTATGGCTCTACCACAGTCTATAAAAATGTAAATATAAAAAGCAGTAAAATTATGATAGTTCCATATCTAGTATTTTAGAAACATCCAGACTGATTTCCAAAGTACCTGCATTAGTCACACTCCCACCAATAGTGTATCAGGACTCCCCTATCCCTGTAACCACACCAAAGTTCATTCTTATTTATATTCCTGATGATAACAATTCTGGTGAGGTCTTACCCTAAAGATGAATTTCTCTGATAGCTAAGGATGTTGATCACCTTTTAAAAGTCTTTAGTTGCCACCTCTATTTCTTCTATTGAGAAATATTTGTTAAGTCGCATTGTCCACTTTTTAATTTTGTTCTTTGTTTCCTTGATGTCTCAATGCTTCTTCTTCTTCTTCTTCTTCTTATTATTATTATTATTATTATTATTATTATTATTATTAATTTCTCTGTGCATTCTAGACACTAATTTTATGTCAGATGTGAATGATGGGGAAATGAGGGAGCAGGGGAAGGGCTAATCAAAATGAAAGGTGTATGAAAGGGCTATATGGAAACCTTTGATCTTATATCCCATTAATTATAAGGGATAGTAGTATTTCATGTGGCATGAAATAATGGGAAGATAATTGGGGTTATATACTTAAGAAGGGATGGTGGTATGGAGCCTAGGGATTGGAAGTGATATGGTTTAGGTTAGCCAAAATAAGGATCATAAAAATGCTTTATGAAAAATGATTAACTTGTAAGCTAATTAAAATGATTTTAAAATGGCATTTAAACAGATGTACCGCACATGTTCACAGCAATGTTTCCAGAACATGTAAGTTCCCATATGAAAAAAAAATCTGTGCCAAACACTGGATACCTCCCTACCAGTCAGGAATGTTTCAAAGGAATCAAAAATAACAGTCTGCTGTCATATTTCCCAGTCGCCCATGATAACTAGGTTGTTAGTACCCATTACTGAAAACAGAACTTAGAGAAATAAATCTTCAGCTGAACAGGAAATATCTGGAAGATTGCTTTTATAGTGTTAGAAACTTCTATATAGCCTTCTTAGGAAGAATGGCATCAATGGTCTTACCAAATGCTAAAAGCAGAGTGCTACAACCCTGACTTGCCAGACAAAATATAATCAATGATATTAATATATATAATCATGAATATTATAGGGTCACCAAATGCTTTCTTCTTGGATTTGAGGCCTCCTTCACAGGAAGAAGTTCATGCTTGGTACTCTTAATCCTTTAAAAAGCACATGTCTGGGGAGGTCATGGGTCCTAGATGGGACCTACTATTGATGTTTTCATAATTGTTCATATTGCCAAGCTTCCTTTTAAGTATTTATGTTCATATCCATGGATTTGTGCTGACCTCAGACATTGTCAGAGTAATCTCTCTTTCTCTTTCTTTTTTTTTTTTTGTAATGGTTAATGCAGAATTTTATAATAGGCAAAAGTGCTGATCATAAGTGGCTATTTGTATTCATCCACAGGTAGCGTATGTATATCAAACTCTTCCCACTATAGGCTCAAGGAATTCTATCAATGGAGAAATGGAAAAATGGAAGAGAGAGAGGACATGGAGGAAAGCTGTGAAATGCTGTCTTCTGGCTATGACAAGGCTCTTGCAAGTGAACTCAGAGAAGCCATTGTCACCTGTGAAAGATCTGCATAAGATCAAGCCAGTCAAAATTTCTGAATGAATGAGTTAAAGGCCCATGCTACCCCATCTTTATCTGAGGTGTTATTGGCAGTTTATGACTCTTAAAGGATATTTACATTTTGGAGAGGGCTGTGACTGCTGCTAGGTTACTCATGCCTCAGTAGATGCCCCTACATTCATGTACATATGAGTAGAAGCAATTGTATTCAGTGGGTTATTATTTTTTAAAACAAATTGAAATTTGGGATGTAGACACGTTGGTGGTCATAGAAGGAACTGAAGGGAGGCATAGAGAAGTGTATATGATCAAAATACATTATGTGCATACATGAAAAATTGAAAGAATGAATACAACTGTTGTTTTAAAAGAAATAAATTGATTGTAGCTACATTTTTCCCACATCAGATACAAATATTTGTAATAATATATAAAATATAACCATGTACTCTATGAATCATTCACTGTATTGGGTTATATTCACTGCAAAGCTCTATAGATAGCTAGAGATGTTACATCAGCTAAAGATTTTACTGTTAATACTCTTCATGGCCTTCTTTATACAGAGTCAGGTATTGGAAATCAACCTCAGAGTGGGGTGATTGATCCTGGCCTCACTTTTATTCTGCCCACAAAAACACTGTGCGTGTCCAAATATTTGTTAAACCATTTCCCTTTTCTATTTTCACAGAGAACTTTATAGTTTACAAAGCTAATTTAGGTGCTATACCATGTCTTAGAAATTAATGTGTTTATGTGAATTAGTTCATTTATTCCTTATCAGGTACAGAATACAGATACAGTGAGTTAAAATGTTAAGTATGCTGAGGTCAAATAATAGCTAAACTTTTAAAGTATTTAGTTAAAGTTTGGGTATAGTCAATGACAAACAGTTAAATTGTGTGTGTGTGTGTGTGTGTGTGTGTGTGTGTGTGTGTGTGTGTGTATGTGTGTGTGTGTGTATGTATGTATGTATGTGTTATTTTCTTTTTATTCTAAAATTTTAGAGGCATCATCATCTATGTTTATGGAAGGAAAAACTAAGGCAAAGATAGATCGAACACAGAGACCAAGTATATAATAATCATTACAGAACTTATGTCCTTAGAGCACAACTCCTCTGAGGTATAATATTTAATTTCTCTTTATTTTACATGTGGCAATTGTTTTGTACAAAGAATTTACTAGGCTTTAAGACATAACATATGGTTTATCTTAATACTAAAATTAATCCAATTATCATATTCAAGTTTGTTATTGATTAAATATTACTTATTTATTTATTTACTGATTGATTTACTGAAATCCAAAACCAGTAAGATTCATGTTATCTTAAAGTTATGTTAATGGGGATTAAACAACTAATAAAAGCATAATCAGATCATTCACTCTACAAACATTAGAGAATGGTAAAGGAATATAAGACACACATACTATCTGTGAAAATCAAATGGCATTTTTTTCCTACAAAATAAGATACATATTAATAGAGCTAAAATAAATATTAACATTGCAAGAAGAAATATCTTTTTATAATACTTTAAGATATTCAATAATAAAAGTTTTTCATATGTGAACACTTGGAAGCTAGCTCACTGGTCATGATATTGCCCAACCTTTTTATCATTTGCTGTTGATCTATATATGTATATATGTACAGGAGTGAAATGCACTATATATGTATAATGTATTACAATATGATTATGTATTATGCTACCCTAACAACCTTTTATGTAATATTATTAGTACTTAGATTATGGTATTCCACAGAGGCATGGCATACCAATGTCTATAATCTTCCAGTTTTCAGGGAAATGTGTAGAAGTCCTGGAAGAAAGGCAGCTAGGCATGATGGGACATGCCTATGATATCAATACTAGGGAGGAAAAGAAAGGAGGATTATGAATTTGAGGCCAGCTTGGACTACATAGGCTGTCAAAAAAAATAAAACAATGTTTTAAGGAAGAGGAAGAAAAGGGAAAATAGAAATATAAAGCCTTTAAGGCAAGCCTAAATGCCTATTTTGCTCCTTGATTTCTTCATGGCAATTAATCAATACAGAGCAAACATAATTTAGTTAGATGAGGTTAAAAGAAGCTCACAGTTGCTGAGCAGGTAGAAAAAGTAGAAAGAAATTAATCCACATTCTGTGACAAGGCAAATAAAACCTACCACAAGTTTCTGTTCATTAATTTTCTTCCTAGTTAAGATATGTCAATTTACTTTATTTTATTGTGAACCTGCTGGTTAGAATCTTGAAACTAGAATCTTCTTCTGTGGTCCATTGCTCTTTGTATACATAGGGAAATTCAGGCTTGGTTGGGTAGGTGTGATTGTTCTTTACCATCCTTAAATTGGGTTTGTTCAAAAATGTCAGAAATATGATTGCTGAAGATGGGAAAGAAAATGGCATAAGGGAAGTAAAAAAGTTCCCCAGAAAAGCAATATTTAAACAGAGAGAAATAAACAGAGCTTTCAAAAATAAAAGAAAGAAAAAAAGAGAAAGTGGGCATACTAATGTAGAAGTGTAGAGCCTGGAGTAAACAGTGTGTTTGGGAGAAGGGCGAAGACACTATTTAATAAGCCAGTTCAGGGGACATTTTACATGCTAGTCAAAAGCTTAATGGCTTTTGTTAAAGTGGGTATGATAAAAAAAAAAAAAGACAAAAAGGGTACTGCTGAAAATGTGTACAGAAGATACCTCTGTAAACATTGCTGGTGGCAGCTTAAATTCACACTATTAAGGGTGAATGGAAAGAAATAAATAACCAAAATAGAATGGAGGAGTTACTTTTAGTTCTTCTTTAACAAAGAAAAGAAACTATAGATTCAGGAAAGCCTGTCTTTAAAAAATAACTAGGAAATATGAAATTGTGCATTCATAAAATTAGTATTAGAAGAGACAGAAATCTTCATGTTCTCTTCTGATTGTCAGACAATGAATACATGCATTGAATTAGCATAATGTGCCCCATAGAGAGCTATAAATTTATGCTTGAAGAATTTTTAAACTTCTTGTCATGGCCTGTGTTTCAAATAGGAAAAATACTGAACACCACATCTACTTTTTATAAGAATTTCTCATCATCATGAAAAGATGGAAAAAAGAGCCATGGAGATTACATACTTTGCCACATTAAGTACAAAATAATTTAATCAGCCTCCACATGTTTTATCACATCTGCCAGTATCTCATCATTTCAAATGGCTCACTCCCAGTTGGACAGTGGCCATTGAACTTATTTCAGAAATAAGACAAATCTAATACTCCACACATATCTGTTGTTTGGTGAATCTAATACCTCATGCTGTCAAAGCCTTATCTAGTGAATGTCATAGCAATCACCAGAAAGTGGGGAGAAAGTTGAGAAAAAGGGAAACAAATGATTCCAAAATGCATCTTGATTTTGATAAAATAGTCATGCAATTCTCATGGTCCATATAAATCACAGATCTAAATTGGGCCTAAAGTATAATCTAGCTACTCTTAAAGATGATAAAGCTTTGGGTACAACATTCTAGAATACTGCATCGTCACCTCAGAGATACAGTCATTTTAGACACATTTACTGAGTATCAATTATCTGAAAAATAAATGATGCATTGAATAATTCAACATAGTAATCATATTCACATCACAAATCTTCATAAATATAAAAAAATCCTATGGCTTGTTGAAAATCATAGAGAAACCACTAAGTCCACACTACTCAAGTCTGGACTAGAGAAGGGAGACGACATATTTTTGAGACTCATCAGGTTAATTATTAACACGCTTATTTAACTTTTGAGAAATTCTATAATGAGTATGATAATTAGAGCAATTATCCCCCCACAGATAATATCCCATATTGTGTCCCCACTGTTACTTATTCTCCAAATCCTCCTACAGAAAGATGACACCCTACTATTTTTGATACTTCATTACTCAAGATACTCAATAGAATTCTGGCCTTCATCTCATGTATCCATTTTCCTGGGTATCTCCATTCTTTCTGCCTTTGAAATAATTGATTTGAATACGATTCCTGCTTTTCACACTTTTCCTATGAGCATCCAAATGGACATTTTACCAGAACATTCCATAGATATTTTCTTGGTTACTTTTCTATAGCTGTGATAAAATACCATGACCAAGGCAACTTATAGAATAAAGGCTTTATTTTGACCTGATGGTTCCAGAGTGGTAAGTGTCTATTACTATAATGATGAAGAAGCATGAAAGCAGGAAGGTATGGCAGATAAGCTGAGAGCTAATATCTGGAACCTCAAAAAGAAAGCAGAGAACAAGAATTCAAAATGACATACCTATCAAATTGTCAGTCTCCCCACCCTTAGTAACATACTTCTCCAACTGCCACCAACTGGAAACCATACATTCAAAAGACCAAGAATAATGGGGGGGGGGATCTCATTCAAACTATCACAAATAACTTAGAGTCAGAATATCAAAACACAGCTTAGACTTACTTCCCTGAGCTTGCTTTTCCTCCAACATTCCCTTTTTCCATTAGGGAAATTATAATTCACAGGATCACCTATTAAAGAATATGGGATAATTAACAATGGTTTTTCTTTGTGTATGAATATCTATATATGTATGCAAATTTGTGTGTGCGTGTGTGTTCACAATGTGTTTGTGTAAATGCAAGTACTTGTGCAAACCAGTCTAACAGGCTTTCTTTTGGGCCACCAACCAACTCCCAGTCATGACATGGAAACTTCTTATTAGTTATGAATGCTTGTCCTTAAGCAGGCAAGTTAAAATAGCAACACATCTTTACATAATTAAACAAATATAATATACCTTTACATAGTTAAAGTAATATTCCAAAATAGACTAGAGATCAATTTCATTGGTCATTCCTTCCTCGGGAACTTCCCTGTGAGTTTATTAGAGACAGGATCTCTCATTGGCCTGAAGCTTACTGATTAGGTAAAGCTGGATATCCTAGGAGTCCATGAAATCTATATATTTCTTCCTCTTAGCATCATGGACTCAGAGAAACTTTAATACAATTCCCAAGAACCTCACCTCATATAAACTTCAAAAGTTCTCTCTCAATTTTCATAATAAAGAAGAGGTAGCCTTTTCTCATATATCTGAAGATCTACATAAGAATGTCCACTGATCACAAGTAAAATGATCTAAATGTTGATACAAAGCTACTCTTAATACCAACTATGGAGAGAATAAAATACCCAAAGAGATCAGGATTCTGCTGAAATGTACTACGTGGTTGGTGTCACGCTTTCTTGCACCAATTCTTCTACTTAGGAACTTTCAGCTTGGGATTTTTATAAATAATAGAGTATTTTCCCAATGAGAGATAGGAAGTATTTAATCAATGACTTCAGTATCAGCAACTCTCTTGGTTTTGCAGTACACTGCAGATATTTGAACACAATCTGCAGTGAGACATAGAGTTTGTACACTGACAAACAAATACATAATTTAAGTGAAAGAGTTACAGACAACTCAGTTTGGGAAGATACTTTTGTTTCCTTTTTTATTTTTTTAAATTGAATTTTGGTGCTAACTGAATAATTTTTACCTTTGGTCAAATGATAAATTAAAAGAGAATATAGTTATGAAACACATTGGCTCATGGTATTTGTATTATAGTTTTTAATTGACTTTGTTCATAAACTTATTTCTTATGAATGAGACAGAAAAATAAAAACAAAATCTAATGATAGTAAGTAAAATAGAATATGAAGGCATGATAGTATCCTGGGAACTCTAACTAGAAGAGTCAGACATACCTTAGCCTGTTTCTAGGGTGGATAATGAACTTAGATCTCAGTAAACTCATAAGTTAATGGGCTTATAAACCCCCTTCCACCATAGACATCTTACACTTAGATTAATAAATAGGAAGGGTCAGTCCAGTTGAAAACTTCTGCTGCACTAAATGATTTTGGTCTGTGTTTGTTCCTGGTTGGTGATTTAATATAGAAAATTAATTATTTGTAATATAGTTTTACTATTCTTCAAATTTTTACATTCAGATGTTTGTTTTCCCCAAACATTTATCTTTGTGAATATAACCAAAAGTTTATTTTCAATTTAAGTTAATTCTTAGAAACTTATGATTTTTATATTTAATCTCTAAAGAAAATTTTTGTTGAGGGAAAAAACACTTGAGACACAGAATACATTCTCTGGGAATTTCCAAATTGATTTTATTATGTTGTTTCTATGTGCAAAATAATTTAGAAAAAATTTCCTGAGTAAGTCAGGGCCTATAGAATGGCATATCCAGGAAATGGTTGAGCAACCAGACAAGATGAGTTCTGAAACAAGGACCCACATGGAGGAAGAACCTTTGACCTACACACACAAACCCATAAATAAACATTAAGAAGGTAAGCATTTGAAATTCTTCAGTCAATAATGCTTGCAGATGAAAGTGTGATTTGGGTGAAGTTTATCATGAGTTTATTTCCCCTTCATAGAGCATAAACCTCCTCAGTGTTTGATAAAGTTACCTGGACTTGATTTATTTACTAAGGTAAAAAGACCAAAACAAACTAAGGTCCAAATCCCATGCAATGAGGCAGCACATGAAACCAAATTAACAATCCACTTCCAAGTGCAATGCAACCACTGTGGTTTAGACACTAAAAGTTTTAAGATGATGAACACATTTATGTGGCATTTTACTAAAGAGTCCAAGCATATTTTTTAAATGTATTAAAATAAAATATCCTCAGTAAAGGTCTTCATTAAATTATTCCATCCAATATCAGGTAAGATTGATAAAAATGAAATGAAAGTTTATAGAAGAGAAAAAAATATATTATAAAGAAAAAATAGACAGCTTTGGGCAAATTAAATTAGACACATATAAAAGAAGAACAGACAATGACAAGGTTGGAAGAAAAGATTAGAGAAAGTCTGACCTTAGTTCATGCAAGACTTAAGGCTAAAAATAAATAATTTCATACATACATTGTTGTTCACTTTTATATTTGAGTATTGATGCCAGGAAATTTTCATGTTATTGTACAGAAATCACCCAGATGTCTTCTCAAAAGTATTTTGTTAACTGATGGAGTCTCCCTTTTGTTTTGGCAGATTCCTGAAGATACTGGTTGTCTCTGTTTCCTCTGTATCTAAACGAACAAGAGAATATGGAGACTCTGCAGTTCTGGAAATAAATGATGGCTTCTTCTCCCTGGATTGTGCTCTGGACAGGTTTCTGAGCTCACATCAGGACTTGTTCCATATTGAATCAAATTATCTATTTGAGTTTGTATAGAACTGTATTTTCAACAGCAAATTACAGCTAGTGAAAGAAAATATATCAAAGTATATATACAAAAATTAAAGATAAAAATTAGTATGTTGGCAATTTTAGTTTGCTTTGCTAGACTTTCAAAACATAAAATTTTAAATCTATGAAGAATTATCTTCAAAAGTCAGAGAAAAAAACTAATAAAATAAATGAGTTGAGTGAAGAGTATGAAACAAAATCATAACCTCAGGGTTCTAAAAATGATTTTAGTAATGTAACTAATAAATCTAAAATTAGAGACTCCTGGAATCTTAAACATCTGAGGCCTTTGAAAACAGGATATATGAAAACATTTAAAATATTTGATTTTTTCTTACTGTGTTTGGTGGGATGTTCATTTGCACTGATAAGATGTGTCACTCAAGTCAAAGACTTATGAGGGGAGACCTGCATAACAGGAAGTTTAATGAAATACCTTATGTGGACTATTTCTTTTTTTAAAAAGAAAATGAAGGCTAAGATAAACGTCTCGCTTTTTTTATTCAACAAGCAAATAAAATGCTGTATTTTCTCTTATGAATGGAAAGCTTTTAAAATATTTGTCATTTTTCTTTGTTTTATGTATGTGTATCAGTGAGAATGCATACCATGGGTGTGCAGATGCCAGAGGCAGCCAGGAGAGATTATCAGGCCCGGTAGAGCTGGAGTTTCAGGCCTTAGTCAGCATCCTAATGGAATCGAATGTGGGTCCTTTGTGGAAGAAAAGCAAGTGCTGGTAACTACTGAGCCATTTCTCCCATCTCTGGAAATACTTGTATTAAAATACAAAGCAAAATCTGAAAAGATAAAAATATGTTATAAAATAGAAACTGTATCACTTTGTAAGTTAATTGTTTATTATTACTGAAAAAGTTGTAACTTAGTTTTAAAAATTTGACCTTTTTTATCCTATTGAAATAATTAAAATATGATTGTTATATGTATTTTTATCAAAGTATATAATCATGAGAAAACAAAGGTAAATTATGTTCACTGACGTTTTAAGATTTAAGCAACTTGGAAAAAATCCACCCGAGATTCCAATTTCATTTTCAATAATAATACATTATATTTTAGTCATGTTCACTATTTATCAGAGTCTAAGTTTTTTTCTAAAAGGGAATAAAGGTTAAGCACTTTGTTTATTTTTAAAGTTAAATAAAACAATAACTGTGTGAAACCCAGTAACATACGTCCATGTGATATTGGAGGAAGATGATAAAATTGTATGTCTCTTTTCATCCCAGTTCTAATGCTCTTTATTCTGTCTCAGAAATCCCATAAAAAATTCCATTAAAGAAGCCTATTTGATTTTTAATTAGTATTCAATTAAGTAAAAGGTTAATTTGCCTAAAACTGTCATCTTTACATTGCAGAATCTTCCTCTCTAGCATATTAGTATATTGCCATTTATTGGGTTCTTATTATATATTCCAGTAGACTTTTATAATTTTTTTGGTATAAACTGAGACATACAATCATTTCTTGATCAACTCCATGCACTTTTAGACTTGTGATTACTAACACTTCCTATAGAAAATTATACAGTGATCCAGAATTGTGGCTATATGAGAATTGACCCTGCTTCCAAGCTGTTAGCTTTCTTCAATTTGGTAAATGATTCTAGACAACAGGAGCCCCCTGTGTTAGAGACAAAGTACTGGTTGATACTCGGAGCAATTGCAATGTGGGCATTCACTTTTGAATGTCCACCATGTCCATTATGAAGGACTGCTGATGGGATCAGCACAAGTATGGCTCCATGGAGACAAAACGCAGCTTTGAGAGACACCATTTGTTATGCATGTAAAGCTTCCCTATTTACTGCTTTCAGAGGGAATCCATCTCTGAAGGCTGTAAACAACTTGTCCTTTGCTCTGTGAACCAACCTTACCTTACCTTTCAACTCTCTTTGCCAATACAAATATCCTTGAAGAGGTTCTCTAGATAAAAGTGCAGTTAGTGCCTTGAAAAAGACTGGAAAAGGTGAGGTCAAGCAAAACATCCTAAGGTCAATCACATAACCAAGGTATATTAAACCTCTTTATGTTTTCTATGTGTGAAACTATATTGTTTTCCCTGTATACAAATAGATTTTTTTTTGAGCACATGGATTTGCATTCTTTGTTCACTACTAAATCTATAATGTCTAATGTATTCTTAGATGCATAGCACACACTGAACATTTATCAAATAAACATATGAATTGAAGTCTTTAAAGACTACCAACCCACACACTAATGAAGAAGCAGAGTGACCACAGCTCTCAGACACTGTGTGTGGGAATTGTTTGACCAGAGGACATTTATGGTTTAAAGGACAGAAGTGTCATAGAGATGTATAAACACATGTGTGTCCCAAGACTACCTCTATCTTTCAAAATGATAGTTACTGCTGTCTGAAAAGTACACACCTGTAATTTAATCAACAGCTTTCAGTGTATTTAAATAATAAACTACTAAATGTCTAAAAATGACACTTATTTCCTTTTCATAAAAGATAAAATTTACTTTTCATTCAGAATAGTTCTAATTTCACTTTATCATCTAAAGGTTTATATTGAGTTACATGTCATAGGAACTGCTACCTGAGAAATTTGTAATTTTTTTCTTTTGTACTTTATTTTTAAAATAATATTGACTTTACAAATATAATTTAGAAGAAAGTCTATTTCACCTGTGAACATAAAGTTATGTTTGATTATATAATTAAAAGAGCTGAAGAAATCTTAATGTCTTTCTATTACAATAATACTAGACACATATTTATAATTTTATTGCTCTAAAATTCTAAATTATACTTCTTTTTTACTCTTTTCATTTCTGTCTCTTCTCTCTTTTTTTTTCATTTTCTTCTTTTTTTTAAGTTGCTGTTTTAAGCTTATGTTTTGCTGTTGGTGGTTAAACACCTCTAAATTTGTAAGCAGAAAAGAATGATTGATACCTTTCAGGAAAGTTAAAGAGTTCAAAGTTACACATTATCACAGAAGATTCCTCAGCTTGTCCTGGCTTGATGAGAGGAAAGTCAATGTAACAGTGAGATAGAAAATGGAGCAGGTCTGTATTCTTTGCAAATGGCTAGAGACATTTAATAAGGTTTAACATTGTTTAAAAACCCACTGAAATAATTGTTTCCTTTCTGTTTTATAACACCGATGAAGACTCTGAAGATAATCTGTATGGCTTTGTGTTACCTTCTACACTCAGTGTCTTAGTTAGGGTTTACTATTGCTGTGAAGAGACACCATGACCATGGCAACTCTTATAAAGAAGACATTTCATTGAGGGTGGCTCACTTACACTTTCAGAGGTTCAGTCCATTATGATAATGAAGGGGAACACAGCAGCGTGTAGGCAGATGTGGTGTTGGAGCTGAGTGCTACATCTTGACTCAAAGGCAACAGGAATTCGACTAACTGTCACACTGAGCGAAGCTTGAGAAAAGGACCTCAAGGCCTACCCCCACAATTGCACGCTTCCAACAGAAGATTTGGCCATGTTTAAAGGTGTTCTCTCCAGCTTCAAGGTCTGGATTAAAGGCATGTGTGACCTAGCCTCCTCCAACAAGACCACACTTCCTCCAACAAGGCTACACCTCCTAATAGTGCCACTCCTTATGAGTTTATGGGGGCCAAAAACATTCAAACTACTACCCTAAGCATTTTGAGTTTATCTTAAAACTCATGTACTAAAGGCTTGATTTCTAGTCGATGGTTCTCTTGGTGTTAGGGAAACAATAGCTAGGACCTCATGAAACAAATATGGGTCATTGGATATGTATTTCAAGTGAGACTTCAGAATCTTTATTCACTCTATTGTTTTCTAGTTGCTGTAGATAAATACTTCCCCACATATTGCTACCATGATAGTCTATGCTGCCACAGGTACACAGGTATCCCCATCCCCCAAAAGGCTCTGAGTAACAATGGGTTGAAGTTTTTGATACTATAAGCCAAATCAAACCTTTCCTCTTTTAAGTTGCTTATCTCAGGCATCCTATTACTGACAGAAAGTTGACTAACACATACTGTTCTTTTTGAAGGTGAATTTGAGGATTTTCTTTTAATATTCACTGTTGCCCAGAAGTCTTATGAATTGGCACTCCACACCATACAAAATAGAGAAAGCTAAAAAGAGAAAGAAAGAAAGAAAGAAAGAAAGAAAGAAAGAAAGAAAGAAAGAAAGAAAGAAAGGAAGGAAGGAAGGAAGAAAGAAAGGAAGAAAGAGGGAAAGAAAGAGGGAAAGAAAGAAAAGAAAAAAGAGGACCAAAGCCTTTGAAATGTAACATTATATTCAGACATCAGAGTTAATTTTCTACTTTTGAATACAGATGAATAAATCTTACATCTGATTTTACAAGACATATAATGAATTACTGGTGCTACTATATGTCAAATATCAACTAGGCACACAGACAACACTTTCAACTTGCTGAAAATTAATATAATTTTTTAATCTTTTTCTATTTTTAGTTAACTTCATATGGAAAGAAATCCCATGTTACCAAAGGAAGACTCTGTGAAAGATCTTCAAGTTTATTGTTTTCTAATTAAGATGTAAAATTTCTCACTATGTTTCTCATTTTCAAAGTAGACAAGATTATGCATATTCATATTCTGTTTGTCATCAAGGAAAGGAGGAATGAGAACTCTAACTCCAGCACCAATCCCCAGGGAACCAAGGATAGGACCATGGAAAGGTGGAGAAAGATCAACCTGGAACATCGGCAAGCAGTTTTCTGGGAATCCAGGAAGAAATCTTAAGAACAATGTTTATTGTTTCAATTTCTTAACACATAAACATTCTACTTCCCTCAGCACCTTTGAAAAACTCAACAAGAAAGTACAAAAACTAAATAAAAAAATTCAAAGTAGACACAAAATATTGATATTCAACATCAAACAGCTAAATAAATATAAATAAGCAAACAATGATAAACATATTCTCCTCATATTCTCAGGAAGAATCAGTTATTTTCTTCTGCTTTTTGGTTTTGTTAAGATGCTCCCTGCTCTCATTACCTATAGTGTCTGATTTTGGTCCCACTTTGTGATGCTTGGTATTATAATGAGTTGTTGATTTTGTGACAAGTGTTCACCTGGATACTTCCTTCCAACTCAAAATAATTCTTTGAACAGCCAGCTCATGCACTAAGGACAGGTCCGGGTTCCACTGCCTGGATGCCTCCCAAACAGTTCAAGCTAATTGACTGTCTCACTTATCCAGAGGACCTGATCCAGTTGGGGGCTCCTCAGCTATTGGTTCATAGTTCATGTGTTTTCCACTATTTGTCCCTGTGCTTTTTCCAATCAAGATCTCAACAATTTTCAGTCATACAATCCCTCCTCTTTCTTGCTGATTGGACTCTTGGAGCTCTACCTGGGGCCTGGCCGTGGATCTTTGCATCCACTTCCATCAGTCATTGGATGAGAGTTCTAGCACTACATTCAGAGGGTGTGGCCATCCGATCACCAGAGTAGGTCAGTTTGGAACTCAGGATTTATTTACAGCACTTTGGGTGCCTCCCAAATAGTTCAAGCTATTCAATTGTCTCACTTATCCAGAGGGCCTGATCCAGCTGGGGGCTCCACAGCCTTTGGTTCATAATTCATGTGCTTCCATTCGTTTGGCTATTTGTCCCTGTGCTTTTTCCAATCTTGGGCTCAACAATTCATGCTCTTACAGTCCTTCCTCTTTCTCGACAGTTGGACACCTGGAGCTCCACCTGGGGTCTGGCTGAGGATCTCTGCATCCACTTTCATCAGTTATTGGATGAGAATTCCAGCTCGACTGTTAGGGTGTTTGGCCATCTGATCATCAGACTAGGTCAGATCAGGCTTTCTCTCGACCATTGCTAGCAGTCTACAGACGTGTCCTTAGTGCATGAGCTGGCTGTTTGGAACCTTGGGCTTACACAGGGACACTTTGCTCAGCCTGGAAGGAGGGGACTGGACCTGCCTGTACTGAATCCACCAGGTTTAAATGAATCCCCAAGGGAGTCTTGGCCCTGGAGGAGGCGGGAATGGAGGGGAGGGGCTGGGGGAAGGTGGGGGCAGGGGCGGGAGAGGGGAGGGACAGGGAACCCATGGCTGATGTGTAAAATTAAAACACAAATATAATAATAATAAAAAATAAAAATAATTCTTTGAGTATTGACAATGTCTTGACCAGCTGAAAATAATTTCACATAGTCTCTACTGAATAGAGACAGAATAGAATACCTAAATTCAGTTTCTTAATGATGTGTTGCAACTTGAAATATTACATCCTGGAAAGGGGGAGAATAAGCAGATGGACAAATTAGCTATCTAATTCACTTCAAGCTCCCTGTAACTTTCTGCTTGTTACTGGGAAGACCTTCATAGCTAGTTGTTGGCAATCTCATTTTGGAAGGAAATGATTTTAGCATGAATATTTGCTAACAATATTTTGTGTTAAAACATATGACAAGCTCTTCAAATAATACATCTAGTTTCTAGATATGCAAAAAGCCTATGAGTCTAATTGTTCACAAATTTTTTGCATATTCTCCTTGAAGAAAGTTCATAATTGAATAGTCATACAATTAGAGCCTATAATTAACAGCAGCTGTAATTATTATTTGAGGTAGATCTCTCAGTCAGCAACCTTTATTAAACACCATTAGGCCATGCATCCTAGAACAATGTAAAGATTATTTAAAATTTATTCAAGATGAAATTTAATATGCAATTAATAATAATTAATAAACAGAAATCATATTTATCATCTGCTTGGTCACTGAAAGAATCTTATTAACCAATTCCAAAATCAAAATGATTTCTTTTGTTGCTGTTGTTGCTTTCATTGTGTCTGGAATTGTATTGAATTGTGTAGATGATTATAGAACTCTTAGCCTCTGCATTTTCTCTGTCTCTTCCCCTCTTCCTCTTCCCTCCCATATCCCTAGTTCCTTTTTTTTCTAATAAATATTTACTTTATGTGTATGAGTATTTGACTTCATATACGCATCCAAGAAGAGAACATTGGATTCCCTGGAACTGGGGTAACAGATGGTTATAAACTACCATGTGGGTGCTGGGAACTAATAAAAATGAGAAAATACAGGGAGATGATACTATGGCCTCTTTGGATGACGCCCAAAGGCAGCCTTCTTCATGTCTTCTAGGCTCAGCAATGGGCCCTACTCAAGCACTTGAGTGATTCAAGAAATTGATGCCACTCATCACCCAATGCGTGTTCTCTAAGTGAATGTCCTGTGAATCAGCTTGCTAGATAGAGGATTCTGTTGTTAGTGCATAGAGAAGACACAGTTTTCTTATCACAAACTATGATCCTAGTTTGAACATCACTGCTGCTGTCTGCAGTATCTTAAAAGACAGGATTGCTAATGAAATATAGAGAAGAAATTTATTCGTCACCTGTCTGAATTTTGGGGGATTATAATGGTATGCTAGTTTTTCCTCAGAAAGTTTGAGATAAAATTAATTAAGCCTTATAGGTTAGTTTGCATAGAGGCCAATGGCTAAACTACATCACCCTTGTATTCAACAGTATATTTTACATAAAATAAATAAATATGCAAGAAAACATTTACAATTCTGTAGAATAATGTCAAAATAAAAGATGTGTATAATGAAGCATAGTACTTTAGCAATAGGCTCTTTGATAGCTGTCTGCTACGAAATTGTGTCTGTCTTAAAGAGAATGTTAGGATTCACAAATTCACACAGTACACTTTCAAAACATGGAGGTTTGCCACAGAGTTAGAACATGCTACTGCCACAGTGATACACTTAACACAAAGGCTGACTAATCATCTATTTTTCAGGCTTGTGCATTTATGAGACCCACAGAATGTTGGATCTTATCTGAGAAGCATACTATAACTTTTGCAGACATAAAAGTCATTGACATAAAATTTAGGGCTGCAAATGTTTGAAGAAAGATTCTTGCTGGAAATTTTACAAGGTATTGGTATTAGAGGCAGGCCAACCTAAACTGGGTACTTGAACTCTGGTTTATTAACTGAAAGATTTGACGCCAGAATGCTACCTCCCTGATTCTTGTAATAGGACCCTGTCTTGCCTGTTGATTGTAAAAGTTAAGCAACATTTTATATATAACATTCAGGAAACAAGGTCTGACACACTGTAAGCATTTGATGAATAATGTTCCTTATTATTATTTCCAGCAGCAATAAGAAAGTCACAATCTCCCTATGAAACTTGAAGGCCCACATTTACATCGCACAGAGTTTAATATCTGTTTCATTCCCACAGTAGGAGCAGACATACAGAAACTCAATTCTCATCCTTGATATCCTATTTATTTTCAGTATTCAACAGAGGAAAGGAGTAAATGAAATGAGCAGTCTTTTGCCAGGGGAGCTACCCTTCTTCAGAGTCTGTCCTTACTGTAAAATGAGAAAGCAGCCACTTTTCAGAGGTACTATAAACAATTACATAGACATCCATTTTGAGCCCCCAGTCATTTCCAGGTCTCTTCTGCTGTTTCCACAGTCCACGTGCCCTTGGGAAATCCAAAGCTATAACAAATGTGTCTCCTATACCTGAAAGGCCACAGAGGTATTTGCATTTTATAAGGAGCAACGTTTTCTCTCTCAGGTTCTCTCCAAGGTGTTTTATATCCTGTTCCCTAACACAATGAGTACAGTTCCCAAGCTGAGAGAACTAAGATAAACAAACAAATAACTATTTTAAAAGGTTTCAGACTCGATAGATAGTATTGTAAATAAATATGTATTATTACTACAATTTTAATAGTCCTTCAGCAGTTAATGCTACTATAATACACGTGCATCACACAGATCCAACTACCCCATAAAAGACTCACATGTATAAAAATGGAGTATACATCAAATATGCTGTTTGTTTTTATAAAACTAAATTTGTCTGATGATTTTTCTCTAGAAAACAAATCAAAGGCATTTCAAAATTCAATTTATAAATGACAAACCATTTTCACATAAATGTTGCCTAACAATTTCACAAATTGTATTCTTAATGAAAAATTTGTATTGTAAACAAATACTGTAAGAAAGTAATTTACCCCAAATCAATTTTTTTGTCTAAACATTGAACCTGTCAGGGAGAAAAAAGTCTTTTCCTCACCCTTTGCATGACTGACATTCCTATTACAAAATACAGATCACCAAGAAAGAAATGTGCTACTTCAATATAAGTTTTAAATGACATAGGAACTTCCAGAAATTAAGACTGGAAGGTCCCAGGGAAAGTTATATGCTTTTACTCCAGGCATAGAGGGGTGTTCTTGGAGGACAAAAAGGAATGATCTAATCGTAAACTGAGATGTCCTTAGTAGGTTCCTCTTGGTGTCCTGTGATATTTCTGCCCTTAGAGTAGACAGGACACCTATCATTTGAAGGTCATGGAAGAGCAGATAGTTGCGTTTTTTCTGCTTCTGCTGATTTTGTAAATGTCACGTTGCTATAGTTTGTGATTTCATGTCTGAACTTTGACAAGGTTCTGCTGATACAATCTGTCTATACTTTTTTCATTCTTCATAATTTCATTTTATTGCTTCTTTGGGAATTTCCCATCATGTACCCCAATCCCACTCATCTAACAATCCTTCCATGTCTATCCTTTATCCTTGTAGCCTTCCCTACAAAACAAACAAACAACCATTTCGCTCCTTTGTCTTCCCCCACCTCTCTACCATATATTCATTCTTCTCAGTGACATTGGGAGCTGCGGTGTGTCAGGCAGTATGCCCTTTTGCCCAAAGAGCTTTACTTGCAAATGTTCATTGCAATGAGTTGCTGGTCTGGTTCAAGACCTCTGGCTCCTAGCACACCATCAATACAAAACTCTCACCCAAACTTCTCCTGGATATCCTTCTGTTTCCCCAAGTCCTGGTGATTCCTCAGCTGAGGTTCCTCAGGACTCCCCCCTTTACCTGCTCATGCAGGTCATAGATGGGGTAGCTGTTGGGTGGGCCAACTCAAAGACGTGGATATGGGCCTAGGTGCTAAGAGAGTTGGTCAGTCCAGGACTCCACCTGAACTGCCCCCATTAAGCAAGAGTCAGGGCCACCCCTCCTGCACACACATATTGAGGGGTGGGGCCAGTTCTCCTGTTGAGGTGGACCACACAAAGGGGGCAGTTCATCTGCACCCACACCACTGAGGCCAGTCCAGTGGTGAGTTGGACCAACTCTCTGGGTGCACAGGCCAGATTTCCTATAGCCCCAGGTGATAACATAACCCATGTACCCACGAACACAGACCCTGACTTCAGTAGGACCACCATGGGCCCAGACATGGCACTTGCCCACAACTTGGACCCAAATGTCACCATGGCCCTGGGTGGCAGCACAGGCCACTCAGATTGGTATGACCATGGTAATAGTGTGGCCCTCAGACACTAATGTGGTGACAACCTAACCCCAAGTATCCTCATGGCTTTTGGTGGTAACACAGGCCACAGACATCATCACAGACACCAGCTGTAGTTGGGCCACAGTCCCAGACTGGCTGTTGTCTATATTTTTTTAAGGCTTTGTCATTTTGTACATCACAGGACATCTTATCACATTTCTCAGTGAGGCAAAATATTTGCTGAAACTTTATGAAAATTAATTACATTAATATTTTGTTGTTGTTTTTGTTTTTTCAGACAGGGTTTCTCTGTGTTGCTTTGGATCCTGTCCTGGAACTCTATTTATAGACCAGGCTGGCCTCAAACTCACAGAGATCCTCTTGCCTCTGGCTCCCAAGTGCTGGGTTTAAAGCCATGCAGCACCACCGACCAGTTTTAAATTTTTAATAAAGCAATTTCAGAAGAGTCCCGTGTTCTTCAGAATTATGTTTACACATAGTTTTGCATTAGCTCTATATTCCTTAACTGTCTTCAACTCCCTTCATATTATAAAACATTGATCATTAATGGCTTACAGTACTATCATTTTTATAGGTGCCCCATACATTCTAATGTTAAATGAACCCCTAAAGTGACTTTTTTCAGTAAGCCATTGGATAGCTATTTCAAAATGACTGACTCGGGGAACTGAATTTTTTTTTTGGCATTTTCTCATTTTTAAAATATAAAAACATACTTTTAAACCTGAAATGCCAAGTTCATGAAGTTCTGAATTTTAGAGGGATGGTGTCTGAAGATGGCATGGTTCACCATAAGGGAAACCAATTTAACACCTTAACACTGAAAGGCAATCCTTCAGACTGGTGATGGGTTAGATTCCAAATCTTTCCCCAAAGGCTCATCAGCTGCGGTGCTCTTGGGAAATAATATAGCTTTTAGCAAGTGCTCGAGGAAGGATGCTAGGCCCCTGCACATTGTGCATTTGAAGGAGGTATTGAGATGCTAGCTTCTTTTCAACCTTGTGTTCTGGTTACCAGATTGTGAACAGTTGGCGGTGTAGTGAAAACCCACCATGATGTTTTGCCTAAGTTCAGACCCAAAGCAACAGAGTCAAGTGACTAACAGAAATCATTCAAGCAGAGATCCAAAAGTAAACCTTTCTTCCCTTTAAAGTTGATTGATTTGAGGTACTTATGACAGTGGTGGCAGCTGACTAACACAAGGTCATTTCAATAATGGTCATCAAACTCCAGGAACCAGGCTTGATTATTATTATAGTACATTATACACGGAGACCTTTAGAGATGTCTGTTAATTTTCTTGTTTTTTTTTAATAATAAAATAAAATAAGATTAAAAACCTAATACATCAGAATTAAACAAAAGAAAATAAAAAAACAAACAAACAAAAACAAAAGGAAAAGAGCCCAAGAGAAAACATGAGAATTAGAGTTCGAATACTCAAGAATTCTATAAAAACACTAAACTGGACGCTATAATCTATACTCTGAGGATCTGATGTAGACCTATGCAGGCCCTGTGCATGCTGATTCAGTTTCTATGAGTTCATATGAGCTTTTCTCCTGTTGATTTAGAGGGCCTTCCTTTCATGGTTTCCTCCATTCCCTTTGGCTCTTAATACTCTGCTTCCTCTTCTTCAGGGTTCTCTGAACCTTAAAGGGAGGGATTTGATGGCAAAACTATGTTTAGGGATGAATCTTCCAAGGTCTTTCACTCTCTACATCTCTCTACATAATGTCCAGCTGTGGGTCTCTATCTGTTCCCATCTTTAGCAGGAGGAAGCTTCCTGATGATGGCTGAGCAAGGCACTGATCTGTGAGTATAGCAGAAATGCCATTAGAAATCATTGTATTGCATGTTTTTTGTTCTGTTTTTCAGAACAGGAGTATTTGGTTTTATCCTAGTACCTTGGTCTATCTAATCTTGGCTCACATGAGCGTTGTCAGGTGTGGGTTCCATCTCAAGGAGTGGGCATTAAGTCAAACCAGAAATTGACTGGTTACTCTCACAAACTTTGAGCCACCATATATTAGCACATATTACAGACAGGGTACCATTGTAGATGAAAGTGTTTGTGGCTGGCTGGTGTTTATATTTCTCTTTTGGTAGTATGCAGAGTGTTCGCCTATGTCAAAGATGCTAGAACCCAGGCGTGAAGGCTCTGTGTAGGCACCAGCTCCATTTTTCCATGTTCAATGAGTTGTGTTGTGCTAACGTGCTGTCTTCAGCAAGGGGAACTGTCACTTGAGGAGAGCAACCTATAGTCTTGGTACCAGCCTGGGTTGTTTGAGGGTTTCCATAGGACCCATTTGGCCAGTAACTCCGTTAAATGTAACCCAGTCCTGGGACTAGAAACTTCACTTGGTGACAAGAGAGGGCCAGTTGGGGCTGCGCCTCTCCCATATTTTTGACAATTTCATTTACAACTCCCTCATCCATGTGTATATTTCAGGAGGCTTCTGGAGGCCTTTGTTTTAGCTGTCTCTCCCTCTATATGTCCTTCTTCCCCACTATCCCCACTTAATCTTCCTGTTTCTGCTCCCCTGCCCATCTATCCATAACTATCTATTCTATTTCTCTTTCCTAGGGAGATCTATCTGTCACCCTTAGCACTTTACACTTAGCCTCTGTGGATCTACAGTTGATTGGTCATCATTGACTTAACAGTTAATATCCACCTATAAGCAAATACACACCATGTTCACTTTCTGTGTCTGTGTTACTTCTCTCAGGCTGTTTTTTGTTTTGTTTTGTTTTACTGGTTGTATTCATTTCTGTTGTTGTGAAGAGAAGAACCTTTTCATCAGATTTACATAATACTCAGTAAGTCACAAGTCAGTTAATAGTAACCAATAACAAGTAAAGCCATATGAAATTAAAAGAACACTTTTTAAATTGAAAATAGAGTTTTAAATACAATATATTCTGACATGACTTCCATTTTCCAAGCTCCTCCCAGATCATCCCAATGTCCTCATCCACCCAAATCGCACCCTTTCTTTCTGTCTCACTTACACAAACAGACATCTAAAATAATAATAATAATAATTGATTATTAATAACAATATTTATTTGAACACTGATTAATTATATCAACATTATTATATTAATATAACTAATAAAATGTAATAAAATATAATTATATTGTGTTTAAAAAAACAAAACAAGAAAACCCCAGAATAGGTCAAAGAAATAGGAAAAAGAGCCAAAGAGAAAGTTCAAGAAACTTATAGATACCAATTTGCACAAACAAAAAATCCCATGAAAACACAAAACCAGAAAGCATATTATAAATGAAAGGCAAGAAAATGCTGACAAAGCATAATGAGACAAAAAACCTCCCTGATGGTACTGAGTTAATTTAGTGTTGGCTATCTACTGCTTGGCATGCAGCCTACCCTTTAGAGTGGTGTGAATACCCAGTGAGACTGCCTTGGAGAACACTAATTTTTCATGTGTGAGCACTTGTCTTTTGAAGATAGCTCCTGGGTTAGAAATGTGGGCTTGGGTCCATTTCCCCAAGCCCCTGGGCTCCATCTGAGCAAGACCTGTGCATTTCCTGTGCATGCAGCCATATTCTCTGTGAGCTCATATGTCTGTAGGTCCTGCTGTGTTTAGATGCCCTTGTTTCCTTCATGTCTTCCATCCCTTCTGGCTCTTACACTCTTTCTGTCTGCCCTTCTTCAGTGTTCCCTGAATTCTGGGAGGAGTAAATTGATGGAGAAACCCCATTTAGGACTCTCTGTTCCACGATCTTACTCTCCTCCTGTTGTCTAGCTGCAAGTCTCTGTATTCATTCTCATCTACCGCAGGAGGAAGCTTCTCTGATGATGGTTGAGCAAGATACTGAACTATCCATATACCAAAATGTTTTTAGGATTCATTTTATGGTGGCAACTGGTATGACACAGATGAAGCATACACTTACTGTGGGACTGGCGGGTGAGAGAGATTTGTCCTGACTGTGGACCAGGCAGGAAAACGCTAACTACAAATGGCACCCAACATGTTGGGAAGAGTTTCCACCTAAAACCTGACAAAAAAGATTCTAAAACGGAACTAAAACCAGCTCCCTAGTTGTTTCTGTCAAGTTAGCAGCAGCCTGCCGGTTTGAGCTATTATGGTGGATTCCTGGCCTGTGTGTCTGACCTGCAGTGTGGCAGGAATGAGGAGTCTACAAGCGGCACTTTACTCTGCTGCATGGTGGATTTAACATTTGCTAGTTAAAAAAAAAAAAAAAAAAAAAAAAAAAAAAAAGGTTTTTGGGCTATGCACTGCTTTGATAGAACTGCTTCTGATAGTTGATGGTACACATGGCTCCAGACCCAGAGCTGGTTGTTGGTGGTAAACTGTACCACCGCCATGTTGGGAAGCTGAGGTGGGCAGAGCCAGCAGCCACAGCGGCGTTTCAGTCTTACAAAGATGGATATTACACAGAGAATCTGGTTTGTGCTGTCTTTGGGATTTTTAACTGCAAAAAAAGGTTTGATCATTGGGTTGGGGATTTAGCTCAGTGGTAGAGCACTTGCCTAGCAAGTGCAAGGCCCTGAGTTTGAGCCTCAGCTCAAAAAAAAAGATTTGATCGCAAAAGCTGTTGAGTTAAACAAATATGTAAATTTTAAAGGTACCTTGACTTCAAAATTTGGATATAAGGATGTGTTGCTTTGGAAAAGAGTCTCTGCTTTTGTTTCCACAGAAAGCCAGAGGCTGTGGATTTGTTCCAGATTAAGATATATCAGGTTTGATTAGCCAAGACCACCTGAAAGGTCTCAGATGACACCATGGTCCAGATGATCCAACATCCAGAATGGTTTCAAGGCAACTGGCTCAGAGGTTGACCCTCACGGACTACTCCATAATCCTAAAATTTTCTTTGTGTCTCCATAAGATACAGCAACCCCCTCCAGCAGGAAGTCGTAAGAAAAACTACGCCCAATTTCCCAAAATTTTCAAGCTGGCTTTGGAGATAGAATTGGCTCACTTCTTCTCTAAACCCAGACATATTGCTAAAAGAAAAGGTTAAGAGATTCTTGTGTCCCAAATCAGAAGTGCCCTTGGTGTGGGACAAAGAAAAACCAATATTTTTATTTAAATCAGGTTGATCAGGTTGATTATAAATTTGATCTCTTCCTAAAGAAGAAAAGGGGACATGATATAGATATAATAGGATGAAAGGGTAGATTAATGAACTTACTTTTAAAGAGCAACAACTTGTTTGAAATGTTTTACATTGGTATAGATTTTAGTCTATTGATACAAACGTAAAGTTAATTTTGTTATTCTTTATATATATTTCTACTCTCGTTTGAGGTATTATGTTAATGCAACTCATTTAGATTGTAATCGATAATTAAATACAGATCCATTAGTCTTCTATGATAGTCAAACTTATAGTCATGTTAAGTTTTCTAGGTATACATAGAGATATTTCAGATAGCCAGGTAATCTTCAAACACTTCAAAAGTCTACAGAATATGGCATTTAAAATATTTTTAAAATTTAGACTTTCTGGACAGTGAGACATGTCTTCTCCTGACAGCACCAATTTACTTCAGAGAGGAGGATGGGTATTGAAGACACTTCATATGGAGTTTATCTTCACCTTGGGAAAAATAGCCATTTGGACAAGAAACTGTTCTTGACTGGACTACTTGATCACCTGGACATGCAGGATCCATAGAAAGGTGACCACTGAACTTTGCTTGACAAAATGGTCCTTCAGGTTCCTGCTTCGCAGAGGAAACTGCCAGACATTCTATGGGACACTGAAAAAAACTGACCAAGAGATTCTAGCCCTGTGGGCTGAAGACAAATGTCTCAACTTTACAAAGAAACATTAGGTGACTGTCCAGGCTGCCAGCTGTCTCTGTCTACCCTGTAAGACTCCCGAAAGTTGCTTGCATCCTTCTCCTGGTTCTCAGGTAATATTATATCCTTCTGAGGTCTTTGATGTGGTTGAAGACTAGATAGTCATAATTTCCTCATTTACGATAAAAGGTAAGTTAGATATAAAACCTTAGACTCACAAATATAAGATAGATAGGATATCTTCTTTAATATTGTAACTGTAATTCTTGCTTGATAATTGTTTTGTTATATGTAATTGTACTATGTAAAAGTTAAAACCTTCCTTAAAAAAAAAAAAGAAAGAAAAGGGGAAGTGCTGTGGATATCACTCTGTGTAAATAAAGTTCTGATTGTCCAGTGGCCAGGCAGGAAGTATAGGCGGGACAAGAGAGAAGAGAATTGGGGAATTGGAAAACTGGAGAGGGAGAGAAGCTGCCAGCCACAGCCATGACAAGATATAAGGTACAGGTAAGCCACGAACCAAGTGGCAAAGTATAGATTAATAGAAATGGGTTAATTTAAGATAGAAAAACTAGATAACAAGAAGCCTGCCATGGCCATACAGTTTATAAGTATTATAAGTAATATAAGTCTCTGTGTGCTTACTTGGTTGGGTCTGAGTGACTGTGGGACTGGCGGGTGAGAGAGAATAGTCCTGACTGTGGACCAGGCCTAACTCCAACTTCTATAGTGGCATTTGCTCTGCCCAAAGGAGGTGGTGCTTCCTGCCATTGTATGTGACCTCTGATAAGGAGCTGAAGGAAGGTCACTTGCCCCTTCTCCCTGTTCCTGCCTTTGAGGTGGATTCACTCCCAGTCAGATCCGAGGATGACTTCTATTGTCTACTTCATTCTGTAATCTTGAGTGTATATACCTCATTTATATCTTAATAAATTCTGTTACCCACTGAATAGATCCACGTGGATTGATCTTAATTTCTCTTAAGAGAAAAGTGGAAAGTGATAAGTGGTGGTTGAGGATTAGTTATTTTTTCAAGGCTCCTGACTAGGAATGCAGAATGATATGCTGAGACCTATATGAGCCCCAAGAGTTCCTAGCTGAGACATTAAGCTTTTCTTCTATATAGTTAGTGGTACCTAATAGGCATATCTTCTTACACCTTGCTGGGAGACAGAAACGTTGCTATAAATGCTATGACTTTGATGTAGTACCTAAAATCTCAGGTTCCTTCTCTATCAAGAAAGAGCTTCATTCTTCAAAACTGATAGTCTCTTACAGATTTTATATTACATGTCTCTTGTGATATTTGAAGACACAGACAAGAAGACAAAAGATGAATCAAACCACTATAAAACTCACAAA
Organism: Onychomys torridus; assembly: GCF_903995425.1. Lineage (NCBI taxonomy): Eukaryota > Metazoa > Chordata > Mammalia > Rodentia > Cricetidae > Onychomys > Onychomys torridus. The sequence goes on along the minus strand of NC_050459.1, from coordinate 36,344,249 downwards.
GGCTTGAGTCTTTATATTTTAATTCATCTTATATAGGATCAAAGTATTAGCTCAACCTGAAAAGCAAACATATAATGACCTAAAGACTACCCACCACAGCTAAAGAGCTACCTGATGATTGTAATAAAACAAATCAAACCATTATTTAGCAAGCCTCATTGGACATCACTATTCCTCCTTTGTGAAGAGATCATTACAGCCTTAGCCAACTCACTCTATCCATCCTCACCTCTGATAAATATCATTCTATTCTCTTTCTCTGTGAATTCCTTCTGCATGATTATATCCATCATTGTATTTTTATACTTCATAAGCATGATTACAATTTTCTGATATTCTAAGTATTTTTAAAATTTGGAGAACAACATTTAATTTCAAGGTTGTTCAGGAATGCATTTCCTCCCTGAGAATTCAAATATATGTTTTTTCTTCTATTGTGGCCATAGAAATAGCATTATTGATCATTTCCTTTGGGCTTATCATTCTTTCCTAAATTGTAAATTTTCCTGAAATTGCTTTTGATAAACAACATAGTGGGACTTAGTTGATGAATCCCCCTTTTGGATTGATTCTTTACATTTGGGCAGTGTCCTAATTATTTTCTGTTGCTTTACTTATACACTGACCAAAAGCAACTTGGGGAGAATATAGTTTACTGCAACTTACAAGGTATAATTTATCATTGAGGCAAGTCTGGACACAATAAGATAGGAACCCTGAAGCAGGAACTGAGGCAAAATTGTGGAAGAAAACTTTTCACTGGCTTTCTCAGCTTCTCTTCTTATACAGCTCAGGTCCACTTGCCCAGAGAGGGTATCCTCCAAGGTGGGATGCGTCCCCCTACATTCATTAGCAATTAAGAAAATACCCACAGGCCAATCTGATGGAGGTACTTTTGAGGGTCACTCTTCTCAGGAGACTCTAGTTTGTGTCAATTTGACAAATAAATAAATAATTAAATAAATAAATAAATAAATAACCAACACAGACAGTATGAAAACCAACCAAAACAAAACTTAAAGTGGGACCCAGTTGAATTAGAATTTGGCTCTATACTGGATGATTTCATCATAGCCATTTCTATTAATTCTGAGTTCATATTGTAACTGGCCCCTGGGACTCAGAATAGCTGGCGCCATGTTATAGGCACCAATTCTGACCTTTAAATGCCACACATAAGCCCAAAACCTGCCAAAAAGGAAACAAAGACCTAATCCATCAAAGACCTAGTCCATGATTCCAGGAAAGACCTTAAATATGCTAACCTTGCTTTTTGGCTTCTTTAATTCTGCTTCTTGCCAACAAAGTATGACCACTAGGATATGATTTTGTTGCTTAAAGACAAAGGACTCTAAGGCTTGGGCCTGCTTGATTTTGGCAAGTTCCCCATGCAGCCACTGACTAGCAATAAAGACTTATGGTTTTGACTTGAAGAGTGTCTGTGTGGTGGTCTCTTTTGGGCTCACCTCACAATATCTAGAGGTTCCAGCGAGAACCCCAGAGACTGAGATGCTGAGGCACCAGGGCTCTCAGATTACTTTGTGATAGTACAACTGAAAACAGACAGTTCCTAGAGTGTGTGCACCATGAGACATTCCAGACCATCACGAACTTCTCCCACCTCTAGCCCAGCTGCCCAGGAGGCCCCTAATGCCTCCATCTTAAACCATGAAATTACAGAAAGTTGCATGAATCTGTTGAAACCAGAGTTTTCTAAAGTCTGGCAAAGGTTCTACATGTTGACTGGAAACTACAGTGTGCCTATCAGCCAAAAAGCTCAAGACAGATAAAAAGCCTGAATAGAACTGTAAAGGAAACTTTAACTAAATATATCCTTGAGGCTGCTGAAAATTGGGCCACTCCCTACCATTTGCCCTCCTAAGGACTGGGTCACCCCAAGTCAGGAAGTTTTCGCACTACTTGAAATTTTGTTTGGGATACTTCACCTGCTCCTCCTTTAACTAAGAGTTTTTCCTAAGGTAGAAATTACTAACCATTCCCTCCCCAAGTACTTACAGATCCAGCAACAGCTCAGAGAACTATTCATCAAATGGTTCAAGAGCTTGCACCTTTTTTGAGTCTGAGCCTGCCCACAAATTCCAGCCTGATGACCTTGTTTGGGTAAAGAGGATCCTGACCTTGAATCTGAAGTCAGTGTGGAAAAGCCCATACTCTGTGATCTTCACCACTGCTGCAACACTGAAGGTTGTCAGTGTCACCCTTGGGTTCACCACACCCAGCTGAAGGAGCTATAAAGGACAGGGATAGATGGGTCACCACCAGTTCCTATGACTTGCTAAAGATAAAATTGATATGGTCTCCATGACTATAATTGCCCTATTTTGTCCTCTTTGTTTCCCAATGGGAAAGGCCCATGACTTCCATATTATGCGGGGATTAGAATTAATCAAACAATAACCTCCATTTCTAATTCTGACAACTGAAAATGGGACCAACCTAAGCTCACCCTGGGGAACCTGCAAGGAAAGGGTTCCTGCTTAATGTCACTAAGATACCTCCTAAGTAGTCCCCTATGCAAATTTCTGTAGCCATATACAGCAAATTAACTCCAGGAATGGTGGTTGAGTATGTTTCCAGAGACTATCCACCTTACTTGTACTAATTGCTTAACCAAGTGTACCTCTTCTGAATTGTTTTCATTGGAGGAGACCACACTCCTTTGCATCATCTGTATGTCCATTCACAGGTGTCTATCCACACTGGAGAAGACAGTAGGGCCCACCTAAATCTAGATTATGGGCTTCCCTGGGCATGAAGAGCCATCCCCATTCTTATTTCCCCAATGGTAGGGGCAGATATCACTGTCTCCACTGTAGCTTAAACCTCAGCCCTAATTGTGAGGTTAAAAACTTTAGGGAACTCAAGGAGACATAGACCTGAGCTATCTGTAAAATTCTATTACCTGTCTGGAAAGTCAGATAGACTCCTATCAGAGATTGGTCTTCATAATTGTAGAGGACTTGATCTCCTCTTAATGAAACTAGGAGATCTTTGTATGGCATTGGGAGAAACTTGTTTCTTCTATGCCAAAAAGTCAGGGGTAATTAGAGTAAGTATAGCCACAGTTAGAAATAACCTTAAGGAAGGAGAAAAGTGATAACAATAATATAACAACTGGTACTAATCCTTGTTTTACTGGTCCTACTGGTTAACAACTCTACTTATGGCCACTGGTGGGACATTAATCTTTTGCTCTAAGCCCTCACTATAGGACCCTGCTTACTCAGCTGCCTACTTAAGAATGTAAAACAGAGAGTAAATTCTATTAAATTATTATTGCTAAGAGGACGATATAATCCCCCAGCCCAAGATGAGTCCATAGAACCAATGGGGGATATGACAGGCTCTCAGACATTAGCACAACTGACACCATGTTGTAGGCAGCATTCTGACCTTAAAACCCAGCCTACAGACCCCAACAGTTGTCAAAACAGGAGCAAAGACCTAATCTATCAAAGACCCAGTCTATAATTCTAAGAAAGCCACTAAAATGTAACTAACCTTGCTTTTCAGTTTCTGTAGTTCTGCTTCTTGGTAACTGTTGTGTGACGAACAGACTGTTTTTTTGTACATAAAGACAAAAGTCTGCAAGTCTTGGAGGTGCATGATTGGGCAAGTTCTTGTGCAGCTGCTGCCTGGCAATAAGGACTTCCTTTTTGCCTTTAAAAGTTTCTGTGTGGTGGTGTCTAGTAGGATTGACTCACAACAACAGGACTGATTATGCAATAAAAATAAGCAGTTTAGAGTGGAAAACAGGTAAGACAAGAATTCTGCTATTGATTTGGACTAGGTTTATTTATAAAGATTGTTGAGGACGGTCTTTTCAGTGGATAAAATGAAGGCAATGATTCTAACTGGACAAGTTTAAGTTCTTTATTCTCTTCGTGAGAATGTTGATGAGTGTCTTCAGGTTGCCTTTCTTCAACTTCCGTATTTGTAAAATGGGGACACTAAAAGTATCTATTTTATAGACTGTTGCAAACAGGCAACCAAAATTTTCCTAATTTTAGATAACACATTATAACTACATTGAATCTTAGAGCAGTCACTCAGTTAATGCATTTTCATCCACATGTTGGTACAAGAAGAAAATACAAGCGTGCAGGAAGATTTACTTACGATTCACATTGCAGCTTATACATGTGGGAACGAGGCTTCAATCAATTCTCACGTGCTTTCTGCAGATCCCGGTGCCCTGTGTGAGATGAATGTGCCCCTGGCCTCTCCTGTCCTATTTTATAGTCTTGATTTATGTTTTTATGCTTTATTGTGAGTTATATGTTTACAGAGAGTCAGAAAATTACAGCACTGAAGAAAAGAACAGAAGTGAGGTGGTTAGGTGTATAAAGCCAAATGTTTATGTCAATTTAGTCCAACACTTCTGGCATACTCTATCATGAAGCCTGAGAAAAAAACGCTCTCAGCTAACAGCTGAAATCCAAGGGACTTCCAATTTATTTCAGCTTTCAAATAGGAGATTTTTTTATTGGACTCGTGTAAATGCAGACAATTGTTACATAAACAAATAGGCAGAACAGATTTAAAAGAAAACAACCACGCTTCTTGGAAGCATGGAAATAAAATTAAGTAAAGTCTCCTCAAAAATTCTTTTGCAGTTTGAAATTCAGATTTCATAGAGAGCTTTATTTGCCAACATTCTTCACGCTGTTGCTTTCCAAAGCTATAGCTTGTTCTATTCATTATAGACAGAGAACAACTATTAAGCTTTAGAAAGCTAAATGCAGATGCAAAGCCGCTGATCCCAGCCTAGAGGATGTACTTTACACTTCCTTGAAGACTGACCCAGAAATCCCAACTAGGACACCATGCTGCTAGAATAGCTTAAAAAGATTAAGCCAAAAGAAAGAACTTGTGAACTTTTGTTCTGCCCATATTTATGGTGTTTTAGGTGAACACATCCAAGAGAATCAACTGCAAAGCAATTAATAAAAATCTACCCAGATTTTTCACTTGGCTGCTAAGAATACTTCATATTCCATGACTTTTTTGTTTATATTCACTTAACTTGTCAAATGCCATGAACACTAAGCTTTGGTAGCCTAACAACCTTGTGAATCAGGAAAAATAAAAATGACAGAGCCTAAAAACACTTCAATTTTGAGATGTTTCAGAGACTACAAAAATTATATTAAATGCACGCAGCAAATAATTTTGTTTGTCTTTGTAAAAAGAGTCATTTCAATAAATAATCAATTACTTTGTTAAGTAAAATTGATCAAATCACCATGACTACCCTCTTAGACATTTTTCTGAAAGGAGCAAGTTGTGATTACTTTTAAAGAATATTTCAACTGACTTTGTTGTATTAAAGCACCCCAGCCAGGGAACCAGGTAGGCTAACTGTGAATCTTTACCTTCCCTCTCAGCTCCTCCAAGTCCAAAGCCCAAGTCTCATGCCAGCTCTGGAACAGACTATCTGCTGCAGCCTCCTGTTCCTCTCTGTTCCCATCTCCAGTCCATCACACAGACCTTTCCACCCAACATCCAGCCTCAAATTCATTGCTTTATCCCAGCAGGCACTTTCTGGGTACCCACAGGCTAGTCTAGCCAGAGAAGCAGATAGGCTAACTATAGACCTTCACCTCTCCCTCAGCTCCTGTTAGGAAATCTGAACAGTTTTACTGCTCTGTGCCAGGAGACTGGACAAAGGCTAGATATATTTTTTTCATTAGGTCACATATGCTCATTTTGTGTTTATTTAATGTGATAACTGATGTAGAGATTTTACTATATTATTATGCCAATTATATTTAACTTTATAATTATATTTTAAAGATAAAGGAGGAGTTTTAGTTGTAGTGACTTTTTCCCAAGGTAATAAATTACTCATAGGAAGGTTCATGAGTTCTTTCATACACAGGGATCCCTCCATTTGAGAAGCTTGAAATTATTGCATTATGCTAAACGTGGTTTAGAGGTAAACAAATCGCAGGCCAAAATAGCTCAGTTGGAAGAACATTAAACTGGAGATTAGCAAACTGTAAGATCAGAGAATACCAAGTATCCAACAGCTAGATCTCCAAAGCATCCTTTCTGTCAGCTCTGGAGCCAGAGGAACCTCATGTGAGACAAAGCAACTGTGGGTGAACCTTTTGGGATGCTGAGGCTGTGGACATACAGTGGAAGCTTAGTGTTAGCCTCCTGCTGACCAGAGAAGAGCTGCCTCCACCATGTTGTATTGCTAACTGATCTGGGATTGCTGAGTCAGTCCCTCAGAATCTTTCATGTAGGCAATTTTTTTGATCTCTGGTCTTGTCAGAAATCTCTTCAGTGTTTTCCTCTCATCCAATAACTGATGAAAGTGGATGCAGAGATCCTCAGCCAGGCCCCAGGTGGAGCTCCAGGTGTCCAACTGTCGAGGAAGAGGAGGGACTGTAAGAGCGTGAATTGTTGAGACCAAGATTGGAAAAAGCACAGGGACAAATAGCCAAACGAATGGAAGCACATGAATTATGAACCAAAGGCTGTGGAGCCCCCAGCTGGATCAGGCCCTCTGGATAAGTGAGACAATTGAATAGCTTGAACTGTTTGGGAGGCACCCAGGCTGTGGGACCAGGACCTGTCCTTAGTGCATGAGCTGGCTGTTTGGAACCTTGGGTTTACACAGGGACACTTTCCTCAGCCTGGAAGGAGGGGACTGGACCTGCCTGTACTCAATCCACCAGGTTTAAATGAATCCCCAAGGGTGCCTTGATCCTGGAGGACACGGGAATGGAGGGGAGGGGCTGGGGGAAAGGTGGGGGCGGGGGCAGGAGGGGGGAGGACAGGGGAACCCAAGGCTGATATGTAAAATTGAAACACAAATATAATAATAAAAAAAAGACAAAAAAATTTTGAGTTAATTTGCTTATTATTGCAAGGCACTAGACGAATTTCACTGCAGCTGCTCAGGCCAGCGTTGCCAGTGGATGACTAGCAGCTGTGCCTGTCTGAAACTGCTCCTGGTTCTCTCCTTCCCTTCTTTTTGCCCACAGCTCTTCTCTAAGAGTTCTCACTGAAGAGAAATCCTCCCTCATGTGTGAGGCCCTTTTAGACTCTAGGAAGGTTCCCTGACACCTCTACCATTTTGGCTTAGAGAAGAAATGGTCTCTTCTCCTTGGCATCTGCATGACTAGGTGCTCACAGGCATTCTCCATGAAAGGGGTCAAGGCTATGATAATAAGACCAAGGGACAAAAGTAAATGATGTAAAAGCTAGAAATATTAGAAGAGATGTGTGATAAGAAGGTCCAATGGTAATAAAGAAAATGCTAACACAAATTTTTCAACAGTAGACCCATGAGCCTTGGTGGGGCCATGGTTTCCATGGGGTAGATAATAACACTTAAAATCATTTTGTTTTACCTTCTACCCCAAGTTTTACTCTCTGGAGGATGGAACTACCTTTCCTTTCTATCATTGTTATAGTCATTTTCTGTTGGAATGGTTATTATGTAAGAATATGAAACTAGCTTTAACAGATTTTGTCCTATACATGATTCTTTAACAAACTTGTCCCAATTATAAAGAGCCTCTAAACAGCCATCTTGCATCAAAAACTTAATGCGCGTGTGGACCATAAAACAGCACAATTTATTTCCAATTTCTTTTTAGTCATAAAAGTATGGCTTTAAGTAATCCGTCAGCCAGGGTGTGGTTGGGAGGACTTAGATGATACATTCCAGAACCAAAAATCTCCAAAGAGAGAAAGCTGAAACAAAGGATTACTTTCCAACACATCCCTTGGGAACTTCAACCCTCTCCAATAACTCACCTTATTTCACAGCAGCTCGCCCCCCAAATAACTCAAACACGTTCCCGAGAAATCAGATTCTGAATTGGTTCCCAAGAAGAAGAAGGAGGGACCAGTGGGATGGCTCCACAAGGAAAAGGGCTTTCCGCCCTAGCTTGACCACCTACATTTGGTCTCTGCAAGCCAGACATCACAAGCGCAGAAGGACTTCCTGCAAGTTGTCCTCTGATCTACACACACACACACACACACACACACACACACACACACACACACACACACACACACACACACACACACACACACACACACATACACACACATACACACACATACACACACATACACACACATACACACACATACACACACATACACACACATACACACACACACACATACACACACACACACACACACACACACACACATCAGCAATCTATCCTCTAAGGTTCAGTCTATGTGGCCAGACTACACACACACACACACACACACACACACACACACACACAGAGAGAGAGAGAGAGAGAGAGAGAGAGAGAGAGAGAGAGAGAGAGAGGTGGTATTATGTTCCCCACAATATTGTGCACCCTAATAAATTTATCTGGGGTCAGAGAACAGACAGCCACTAGAACAAAGCCAGAAATGGTGGCTAGAAAATGGGTCAGAGCAAGCCATAGCAGAAGTTGGGCAGTGGTGGTGCACACCTTTAATCCCAGCACTTGGGAGGCAGAGCTAGGTGGATCTCTGAGTTCAAGGCCACTTTAGAAACAGCTAGGCATAGTGACACAGCCTTTAATCCCAGAAATACATCCTTTAATCCCAGGGAGTGATAGCAGAAAGCAGAAAGATGTTTAAGGCCTGAGGACCAGGAACTAAATTAGTTAAACATTTGGCTGGTTTAGCATTCAGGCTTTGGAGCAACACAGTTCAGCTGAGATTCATGTGGAGGAGGACTCAGAGGCTTCCAGCCTGAGGAAACAGGATCACCTGAGGAACTAGCAAGGTGAGATAGCTGTGGCTTGTTCTGCTTCTCTGATCTTCTGGCATTCACTCCAATAACTTGCCTCAGGTTTCTTCTTATTAACAAGTATCTTTAAGATTCCTACTATGAAAGAGAGAGAGAGACAGAGACAGAGACAGAGACAGAGACAGAGACAGACCAATAAAAAGACAGAGATAGAGAAAGACAGATATAAAGACAGAGACAGAGAGACAGAAATGGAGAGAGACAAAGAAATAAATATACAAATATACAATGAATTAATAAATATAATAAAAATTTGAAAATGATAAGATGGTTATTGGTGTAATTATTAAGGCCACTCCATGTAGTTAAAAGGGAGGTTTATTTTGTGGGCTAACTTACAAATGAAGGGGTAGGTTGCAGGGTCTGGCAAAGGTATAGCGCAGTCTGGCGGTGTTCTCTGGAGAACTCTGCTCAGTCTACCTCCAGCGTCCAGAGTCCGGGAACCAAGAGAGAGACCTCTTCCTGATCCTTAGTCTTCTGCTTCCTCCTCTGCCCTGCCTTGTGGGCGTGACCATTACTGAAGTCTCAATGGGGGTTGGAACTTCCAGGCCAATGCTGGGATGGCTACCCACTACAGATGGTGGCTGTTGTGGTGGGCCTGAAGTTGGGTAGTTGTGGAAAGGAGCAAAGGCCAGAGGAGGATGGAACCAAATGAGGAGGTGGAAGCCAACTTTCCAGGTGGCTATACATATGGCTTCACTACTGAGCATCTGGCTGCAGAGGCCATGGTAGCTGACATGTATGCTGTGGGTATTGCTCTGTATAAATAAAATGCTGATTGACCAGTAGCCAGGCAGGAAGTATAGGCGGGACAAAAGGAAGAGAATTCTGGGAAGTGGAAGGCTGAGTCAGGAAATGCTGCCAGCATGAGTAGTGAGATGTACAGATACTGGTAAGTCATGAGCCATTTTTTAATAAAAATGGGTTAATTTAAGATATAAGAACTAGATAACAAGAATCCTTCCATGGCCATACAGTTTATAAATAACATAAGCATCTGTGTGTTTACTTGGATCTCAGTGGCTGTAGGCCCAGGCAAGGGTGGAGATAACCCCGGCTACACATGTACCCCTGGCTGATATTTGATTCCCATACTACATCTGCTGCAGAACTGGGTGTGAGTGCCTATTTGGTCAAGTACCCACCATCTCAAGTTATTTGCTATGGAGAGGCAGGTTCATTCAATTCTGAACCCAGTGGCTGGATTGTGGCCCATGGCACGATTACACCCCCAAATCAGAAGATGTACAAGGCCTGCAGGGAGCCTAGAAGGCTCTGAAGACCAGTGAGTGGTCCATCACACCAGGTCCGATGCACCATCATGCCATTACCTGCCATATGCTCTCCAAAAGGAGGAGGATACACCTGCCTTCCAGCTTCAAGCTGGATCATTCTTGGGCTGGTATGCCCAGCTACAGTTGACAGAATCTTCAGGTTGCCAATGTGAGCCCATGGCACAAGAAGCATGGATGCCAGGTCATAAGTGTTCACACCTAGGACTTTATGAACCACTTTGGTAAACTGGAGGCAGATTCCACCATTGATACTGCAGGCATTGAATGCTTCCTCACTTGTAAATCTGATGTCTATACCCACCTTGGCATCTACCGAGCCAACCTCTGGCCCCTTTGTCTCACTCTTCATGAGGTCCATTTCCAGCTTGGAGCAATATCCATGGCTTTCCACATGTGGTCACCGTAGCATCAAAGGGCAGATAAAGGTAGCTAGTAAAGGAGGTCAAACAAAGGAGCTCTAGCAAGGGAGCTACTGGAAAGAACAAATATGGGGTTCAATAATAACCCCTACCAAGTCCATCTTGATGGGATTAATAGTTACCTTGATGTTTTCTAGAAAAAGGAAACAAAGGAGTATATTGGCCCTTGCACAGTACAGATAACCCTGGTTAGAACATGGATTTGATTGATATTGTCTCAGTTCTAGTTCTTCTTGGTGATGCTTCTGTTCCTGAAGGATGAAATCTGGTTTCAGTGACATGATTACACCTGTTCCAGGATACAGCTTCAACATTATGGAAGAGGTCCTTATTTGGAAGGTAATTCCATTTAAGATGGTCTGTCCTGAGGGCTCCCTGTTGCTTGTGGTAGTTTTGATCCTTTGTCATACAGATGCTTATCAATGAATCCTGTTGTAGCTGGAGAGTTTCGCTGCTTGGATAGAAGCATAGAACCACTTCCTATGGTTTCTGCAATTTAATGCAACAATATAAGAGAGTAACTCCAGAGGGAAAAAATGTTAGAGACAAAAGAGAGCCAAAGAGAGGCCACATGAAGCTATTTCAACCAGTGACTAGTACTCTCCTTCATGCTTTCCTACTTGTAGGTCTTAGATATGGAGAGTTGAGCTTATCTAGTTAGGAGGCTTGTTGGGTTTGAGCTTGGGTATGCTATATCCTTGCTTGGGTACCATAGATTTAAACTTTCTCAGGATATATGTTTAGGTATGGCAGCTTGTTTTTCAGAGGACTTTCCCTTTGCATCTTCTCACCTTCTTTATTTAGGTAATCTCTGTGAATAAGGTAACTCTTTGAGCTGATATATCATTTCTCTGTGCATTTATCTCTCTCCCCTTAGATTTTAGGCTTTTTGATTGTCCTACTCAGCTCTTGGGTGGATTCCAAAATAGTTGATAACTTGTTGTTCATCTAGACTCACATTATGACAGCCACTTAATTTATCAATGTGCATATTTGAAATCACCCAATAGGTAAAGAAAAATAAAAACTAGTTGTAATTTAGTCATAATAGATAAATAATATTTTCTTCTATCATTATCATATCTGAAGGTGCAATCAATATTGGAAAATAAATGAATCAGGAATCAAGTCATTTTATTCCTAGAGTGAGTCATTTGTGGGTGTGAGAACTCAAGGCTTCATCAATTTGTTGACTAAAATTAGATGAGGTGACATTTTTTGGTTATTTGTAGACTGTTTGGCAGGAAGATTCCCCTGCCACAGAGTTTGATCAAACATTCACTTGTAATTGAGGCACAGTTCTTATGACATGGGTAATATGAGAAAGTATCGAGTTTGTTTCTACACATTTCCTGTTCTTATTTGAGGCTGTATTAATGATTATGTAATTTTTAATATAATATTGTCATTTTATGACAGTTGGTGTGCTCAACTTTTTTCAATCTGCCATTTCTTGTATTCCTAATATACTGTGGGATATTTCATTCTGGATTTAAGGGACAAGACCTGATGTTTTAACAAAAATGTTTGATGTAACACTAAGAAGAGATATAAGTAATGCTAACCTATTCATAAAATCATCTTGTCTCAGCATTCCTACCTGTGAGATAGACTTTTGTATCCCAACCATTAGTATTTTCCCTTCTTTGATCAGCTTCCAGATTTGTGAACTTGTAAATTCCTATTCATTACAAATCACCCAGTCTATGGTATTCTGTTGTAGTGGCATAAAACAGATTAAGAAAGATATCTATTACATTAAGGATAATATGTAGTCTTATATCTCAGCCTCAATTTAGCTCCCATCAGCCAAAGAGACTAGAGTTTCAGAGACTGCATTGACCCGTCTCTCCTATAGGCTCATATAGGGTGTATCTATTCATTGAAAATCCATACTTATCTAATGTGTGCTTCTTTATTTATGTTCATGTGCTTCCTCCTGGGGGGACACTTCTTTCTCCATCGTTTGTACCTGCCTCATGATCTCCACTATCTTGACCTGCTGTGACATTTATTTCTTCTAATGCATTCTTTGACTCTTGATTTTACCCTATCTTACATAGTTCTCCAAAACATTTCATGGATCACACCTTTGCAAAATTACTCGATTCCCTAAAGGGAGAACGCTGATGGTCTTCTTGTTTTCCCAGGCTCCCTTGCATGGCGTCAGACTTAGAGCAAGCACGTGACAATACAGTTTGCATTTCCTTACCACAGGGAGAGAGTCAAGAGAAAGTTTGACGCTTGGTATTAAGTGTGGTTATTCTCTGAATATCTGTGTTCTTCAAAACCGATTGAAATGTAATTGGCACTGTAACAACATTAAGAGACTGGACATTTCTGCATGGTGATTTGGTCAGGGAGGCTCTACTCTCATGGATGAGCTAATAGTACTACCCTGGAATGCTTCCTTCTTTTCCTCCTCCCCACACTCCTTCCTCAGCCTATCCCACCAAATGGTGTGACAAGCAAGGTGACATGTTAGATGCCAGACCTTTGGTGTAATACTTGTCAGTTACAAGATGCGAGACTCTGAATTGTTCATTGTAAGTTGTCCAATCTGCAATATGTTGTTAATACATAGCTAAACAGAACAAGACAGGTACCAATTACCTATAAAGAAGGGAAGAACTTGCTGAGCGCCAGCCTTTGATTGTGAGTCAGTTGGCTGAAATTCCTCCAGCATTCTCCAGCTCTGACTCTGTGCTTCAGTCACCTGCCTGCCCTTCTCTTCGCCGGAAGGCGAGGTTGTCTCTGCACATTAGTGAGACCATTTCAATGCCTCTCCTCCCATCCCTCCCCTCTTTGTTGTTACAGACATTACACCTTGTCATGGAAGAGCTTCTACATGTTCATTTCTGTTTCCCATCTATCATCAGTTACCCTTTGATGTGACAGACACCTGTCCCGGTATACAGGTAGAGAGCAGAATCAGCTTCACTAAGGGTGCTTGCATTGCCAGGTTTCCAAAATGACTTGGTTGGCAACTCTGCTCTGCTCTTTGTTGCTAAGTATGACTCATAAGTGACATGATACACTGTTCAAAGTGACAAATGGGACATCTGGAGGAAAGCCCACCACACAGCTGTCGGTGTCATCTCAGTTTGGGGCATTCATGCGGTCACACCTACTGACACCTTATTATGCCCAGCTCTTCAACACTACCCTCTCTCTGTCTGGTTTATTGAATCATGTTTCAATCAGCAGATTGTTAGACACCGTGTCCCTGTGATGACACGAGATGATGACAGTGTTTGCCACTCTCCTGCTAGTGAACATATGTTGAATAATACAAGATGCGTGTAATGTAAATTGCTACATGACCTTGGGCTTCTGCATGTTGATGCTTGTTCCCAGTATGATTCTTCCAGGTTCAAAATTGCTGTCTGGGTACATGGAGCCACAGTTCTTGTGTTACTCCTAGCAACTGAGCACATAGCCCAAGACAATGAAGAATTTGAGGAAAACTGTCACTCAACAGTAGTATTCTATGTTTTGTGGGGTTTTGGGGGTGGGTTATTCTTTCTTTCTTTCTTTATAATTTTTTGGCCAGTGGCCTTTAGCACACACCTTCAATTTGAGTCTGAGATTTGCCTGGTCTGTATAGTGAGTTCCAGGATAGCAATGGCTACACAGAGACACTCTGACTCTAAATAAATAAATAAACAAACAAACAAATAAATAAATAGATCTAGATCCAGTGTATACTTGACCTCAAAGCGCTAGTCAGAATATGATCAAGTATGTTTTGACCAATAATGCCACAAATTCTTTTCAGATTATCACTGGCGCAAAGTTGTACAAAACAAATCAGAAGAAAACATAAAACCAACTAGTTGTAGCTACTGCTGTTAACACTTACTACTTTTTATCAAAAGATGGGAAATTTAACCAACTGAAAATCTGTGTGCCTATGTATTGAAAACAACAAATATTTCTGGTAAGAAATTTGGATGTTGGGTGGGGGTGGGAAACCAAGAAAAAAATAAATTTGAATATTTTACTTTTTAAACTGAACCACAATTAAAATATGACAACCTCCTTTGCTACTTTTAAAAGTCATTTCTTGTGCTATTTTAAATAAATGCCTAAAAATTCCTATTTAAAAAATTAGGTGCAATTAAAAATAGCTTCCCCTGAAGAAAATGTCGACAAACTAGCTCTTTGAAATCAATAACATATGGTGCTTCTGAGCAACTATATTTGTCAGCAAGTAACAGTAATTTATGAGTTTTATTAAAGCAATTTAAAATGTACTATTTTGGCACTGATATGCACATCATCTAGGAAATCTCAAGATTGGGGAAAAAATGATTGTCACTTTATAGTCTTGGGCTATGGATCACTCTGCTCTGCTGTGCTTTTAGCCATTGCTGTTATTTTTCTCCTTGGTGATGACCGGGAAGCCAGTAGAGCCAGTCCTTTATCTTAGCTATCGTCTGGTGAGGTCTGTGTTTCTATGCTACCCTCTTCCTTATGATGATCTCTCCTCTCTTCTCTTCTTCTCGCTTCTCCCATCCCTTATAGTCATTCTTCTTCTCGCCCATCCCCTCCCCTTTCTTCTTTTCTCTCGACTCCCTCTCTCTCTTCCTCTCTCCTCTCTCTCACTCCCTCCATCTGTCCCTTCCTCTCCTTTTCTAGCATCCTTTCACACATGTGTACACACACACACACACACACACACACACTTTATTACTTATGTATACATGGACTCACTTTAAATATTCATGACTGAGCAGGTAATTTCATTCACTTTAGAATGCTCTAAGGCTTTCTATAATCTGTCTTTCTATGAATGTTACATTCTTTCACTCACTAAATATGTAGGCCAGTACTCCATTGAATAGATGTACATAATTTGCTTATTGGCATTTTTATACAATACACATCTTTAAATTTTAAATGTAATGGCTACTTGTGGGAAGAAGAATGCCAGATGGTCCAAGAGAGAAGTGGTAGTGACAAGTAGTACGAACAGTTTTTAAACTGTGTGTTAAGTATTAGAAACAGTGATACCTGTTTACTTGTTTCCCTGTTTTTCAAACTTACACAGTTATCTTTTCCCCTCCAACCTCTTTACTACAATGAGAGTTTCAATGCCCCACAAGACATCCAGCCTCATCTGCTTTTGATTTATCTGCTTCTGCTTTTATCACCTTTATTACTAATTATCATACTTGTAAAGTTAGTGCTGCCTTTCATGATTTCAAATGACCCACTTAAATCTCTCATCCTTGACTCATCAGATTATCCAGTCTGTTTTATTTAAGATGAGTCTATCTTTCATTAGAAACAAGCCCTGAATCTCAGCAGGTTAAAAGTTTAGTCTTTACTTCCACTGTTGTGCTGTCCACGCCCCAAACAATGCTAGCAACAGTATCTTCCTCTCTAAATATCTTCTGCTTTTCTGCTCTTATCACAGTGTTGGAAATCCACGATGATTTCCAGTATTTCCATTATGCTTTCTCTGTGCATTTTGTTTGTCTGTCTTGCATCATTTTTACTTCTTTTTCCTTGTGTTTTTCACTAACTTGAGTATTTCTACATTTTCTAATTTATGTGGTCTAATTTTTCTACATTTTGACTGCTCAAATTTCCTTGTAAAATCCCAGTATATCCTTCAAAATTCCTTGTTACAAGGAAGGAGGAATGCCAAGTCTTTCCTGTTCACCTGTACACCAGGCTCCACTTTTCTCTTTATCTGTAAACTAGCTCTTTGTGAGTTTTATCTGTGTGGCATAAAATGACATATCCACACCTTCTCTAAACAGAAGCAGAAACATTAATCAGAAATGTGTCAACACAAACAACCCTTTGGTAGATAAGATGGGAATGGGAAAGTAGAGAAACCCTACGAACCTGGGAGACCTTGCTTATTAGTTTTATTTTCCACATGGAAATGGACTCACTTTTTTTTTTTTTTAAGCAAGAAAAGAGGGTATAAAAAGGGGGCCAGACAGTACCATCAGAATCCATCATGGTGCATGAGCAGACTTTTTGGAGTCCCCTACCTATGATGGGACACTTTGCACAGCCTTGAGGCAGGAGGAGGGGCTTGGGCCTGCCTCTTCTAAATGTACCTCCTCCTGGGAGGTTTTACCTTCTTGTAAGAGGGAATGGGAGGTGGGTTGGGAGGGGGAGTCTGGAGGGGCAGGAGGAGGGAAGAGGGGGATCTTTGATTGGTATGGAAAATGAATTAAAAAATCTTAATAAATGGGGGGCAGAAATAGATGTGATTTTTTTTTTTTTAATCTGGAGAAAGGAGACTCGTCCATGGTAGGTTGGAATGTTACATATGATATGTGATATAAGATAGGGTTAAACATGTTTTAGAATTCAGACTGAGGCTAACCACCCATTTATGTTCAATAAATAGAATGGCATCATCCTTACATGTTTCCATACCAATATAGCTAGGACATTCAGTGTATCTTCTACCTTCTCGATGCATAAATAGAACTTTTAAATAAACCCAGCATCCTTACATGAACAACACAGGGGACATGCCTAGTTAGTTTGTCTCTTTTAGAACTATTTTTATGACAAATTGGCTCATTGTAAGTTGTACAAGAGGATACATAAAATCACATTAAGCAATATTTTGTATCTCTTTATAGATATCTTTAAACCTTAGCTTCTGAAGAAAATCAGAATTTTTTTTTTTAAATGAGATGGCTTCTGAGTAAATGGATTTTGAGATAATGGTTTTACAAGTTGTAATTACACAATAATAAATGTGCTTATTTATCTGTGGTGAAACTTAGTTTAAAATACCCTTGATTTTACAAATGCATTGATTCTGATGTAGACAGTGATGGCAGCAAGCAGCTCAACCTTGACTTTTTAACAAGTATTTAAAGTTTATCTTCTACCACATTGAGGAGCATTTTCAATGCTTTAGGGTTTCTTTTCTTTCCTCTTTCTTTTCTTTCATTTGCAATGGACACCCTAAATAAAATGAAACTTAAAAATCAATTTGAAGAAATGACGAAAAATTATTTGTGATACTATCTTGTACCTCTTCCTACTTCTTATTCCTTTGATTTCTTCCCTTCAAGTGAACTCTTTGGAGATTTTTTCTTCTGGTCTTTTGAGTCTGGGTCTTGCTTCACAGTCCAGTACTTACAGTGGGTCCAGAATATTGTCATCAAACTTGTGATCCTCCTTATTAACTTCCCAAATTCTGGAGTTACAGGAATGCACCACAATGCTGTCATGCATAACATCTCAAAGATGTTAAAATATATCTATTATGATGATACCTTTTCCTTATCTTCAGAGTTTCCTCCTTCTCTCCAAGTTCTCTTACAGATAGATGATAAATATTCAACAGCTTTCCATCTCTTTCAGCATCACTGTGATCACTGGCAGAGAAAACATTTCCCCATTCAATGTGGCTGTTGAAAATCATTGTGTGATGAATAGTGTTCATTGTTTTTTATTAATGTTCCCTAAAGCAGTACCATTCCCTCTTTGGGAAGAACATTTGATTGCAAAACAGGAGACCTGCATTTTCCTCCTGGCTTTACAAATGATTTTCTTTTTCTGCTTGAGAACTTTGTATTAATGATTGCAAAAATAATTAAGAATGGAGAGATGTAACTTAGTAATAGAGCATATTTCTACCATTCATGAGGTCTTAGGTAGGATGCCTGGGTGCTGAAACTCTATTTGTTATTTTGTAACTTCCTCTTCCTCTTGATCGAGAACTCAGTTGTCTTCTGTTTCTTACCCACTAGTACAGGAAATGTTGGATTTCTTTTCTCTTCTTCCAGCTATTGGTTGAGCTGCAAGGTTTCCTCACTCAATGCAATGTAACTTTTCTCTGACTTCAGCTGCTCATTGCATACTGAGAGGGAGGACACAACCTGACTTTCCTGTAAACAATACTAAATGGATTCTGCTGGATGTATCTGTGTGTGTTTGTGTGAGGAATTATACAAGAAATATATATATATATATATAATTATTTGATTCAATTACCATTGAATAATTGAAGAAAAATACACTGAATTTGAGAGGTAGCAATGGGGACATGGAAAGAGTTGGGCAAGTTTGTAAATACATTTTTCTTACATGATTTTCAGTAGTTTTCAGATAGTACACCCAGGACTTGTTTGTGATTATTTTTACTATCCTACTTGGCATTCTCTGAATTTCCTGGACCTGGGGCTTGGTACTTGACAATAATTTGGCATGCAATCTCAAGCAGTATTATTTAAAATATTTATTTTTTAAATTTATTCTTGTTTTCTATTACTTGTTATACTTTCTGTAGTGTTTACACAGTTTCCATATTTGTTTTTAACTGATCTTTGTTTTCTTTGTTGTTCAATTTTAGAGGTTTCAAATATTTTCTTGAGCTTTGCAATTCTTTCCTGGGTTTCAAGTCTCTTGGCAAGCCCGTCAATGTTATTATTCATTTTATTACCTTATTCATTTGAGCTCTTGGGATACTTGTCATAATTTAAAAATTCTCAATCTGATATTTTAACATTCATGACATTTTTTGGTTCTGATATTTGCCTTTTCCTTTCATACTATGTTTGCTTTTTCCCTTGTATTATTTCTTGTCAGCTTATTGATAATCATATGTGTTGCCCTGGGGAAAAGAGACTCATGAAAATATGTCTTAATAAAATAATGATATTGTTCAAGGAGAGAAGAAATTTTCTAATGTTTTATGATTATGTTCCCATGGTGTTAGTGAGTATATGATTCTGGACTATACATTTCAAAATTGCCTCTAAATATTTCTTCCTCCCAGGAGTGGACAGAAAACCTCCATGTGCGACAATGAGATGGTCCTTTCTCCTATCTGGCAGCATGGTGTGGGTTGGAGTTAAGGATTTCTTTTCCCCCAGGGAGATAAGGAAATCCCAGCAAGTCAGGCTGTTGTTAACTAATTTCTCTTAGCAGAACAAACACAGTGTTATGTCCATTCCAAAACTGTTTCCAACTCACACCCTCTGCTGCATGCATGGGAGTAATATCCCCCAATAGTTCATGAAAAACCTGGTCTTCCTCCATGAGGAACAACCAGCACAATTTTGGGAATTCCTCATCTCGAATGTTTAACACCCAGGTTTGTCCTCATCTACCACTTCACAATTCATTAGCTATGGTTCTGGTTCCTTTCCCTGGAAGTACTTCCTGCAAGCATTCTTGCTCCAGTGTGCTTTGCTTCTTTGCTTCTATCATCTCTCCCCAATTTGACCTAAGATCTTATTCCCTTTATAGATCTGAGTATAGTTAATGACTTTTTAATTTAATTCAACTTCCTACTTGTTGGAATTGAGTGGCAACAGTCAAACCATTTTCCCACAGAATTATGAAGTATATAAATTCAGAGTTTAATCCTTTTCTCACATTATCTATTTTCCATTTGACTTTTCTTTGTATTATCTTATGGAAATTTAGCATTGATGGATTCTTAATCTGTTTTTGTTTTGTTTTGTTTTCAGATATTTTGCTTGTTTGTTTTTGTTTTCAGAACAGGGTTTCTCTGTGTAGGCTTGGCTGTTCTGGAACTCACTACATAGACCAAACTGGCCTTGAACTCAGAGATTCTCCTTCTTATGCCTTCCAAGTACTGGAATTAAAGGCATCTACCACCACCAACCAGCTGGAATCTTTTAATCTTACGTCTTTTTCCATTATGATGTTGTTTTACCAAAATATTTAATGATGGTTGGAGGAAAGGTGGAAGAGAGAGACTGAAACTATCAGGGGCACATACAAAAAGGGATGAAGCTGGGTGTTGTGATTCAAACCTTTATCTCAGCTGAGTCTGGCTTGGTCTAACAGTGAGTTCCAGGCCATCCAGGGCTACATGGTGAGATCATGTATGAAAAGAAATACATAGATACATACAAAAATAGGGATGACCTGGCAAGATGGGAAGTCCAAGAGTGGCCAGTGATCAGTTTTGATCTTTATAAAAGTTTCTCATCAGAGTCAGGACTCCACTCTATCTACACTAATGCCTTCTGATGGCAATGCCCCTATCACTTTCTATTAAGCACTGAGTGTTAAAGATTCTAACATCATCATACCTGACAACAAACAAAACCTAATAAGATTAAGGTTACAAGTTCCTGATCCTATCAGAGCTAAGCTCATATACTGTCTCTCCTAAATGATATTTGTTTTGATCATGTCATTGTAATATATTGAGATTCTTTTTATCATTTATTTAAAAAACCTCAGGTATAAATAACAGAGACTAAACCTGAGATCTACTGAGTGAGTGCAACACAATGCTGCCCCTGTCCCTTTGATCATCCATTCTTTTCCTGTGTGTCCTTCTGTCTCCCTCTGAGACTGCCAGGAAACTCTTTGGTCATTCTGAAACTCTCTGGCCAGCTGAAAGTGGACTCTGCTCTCTGAACTGTGGTCGGACTCTACTGGTGGTCTTGGAGCTATCAACATAAACAGATTTCCCCCAACATTTCCCCCTTTTTGTCTAAATAAAAAGGAAAAAATTTAACTCTAAAATAGTAAAAACTATATAAAATAAGAACAATTATCGGGTACTGGCCAAATAGAAAGGAAAGGTATTAAGTTTAACAAATTAAACTATATATTAAAAGAATAATTATCAATTAAGAATTACATTCACAATGTCCAGTCCATTTGTATTTGGCAAATTCAGAAAGAAAAAAAAAACTCTCTTATCTATCCTCTCTTGATGAGTTCAAAGTTTTTGTACCTAATTTACTTTCTATTATGACTAAGGAAAACTGTAACTATAATTATCTAGTCTTCAACCTCATCAAAAACCAAAGAAGGATATAATTTTACATGACTAAACAGGAATTGCAGTACAAGTAACATCCAAAACTTTAAGAAATGACAGAAACAACTGGCATGCCTACTATAGGAATATCATATTTTCTAATGACTGTAATAATCAACCTATGTTCATTTGAAAACACTGGGTTTTGGAAGTCAGTTGGGGGCAAAAAAAGAAAGAAAGAAAGAAAGAAAGAAAGAGAGAGAGAGAGAAAGAAAGAAAGAACCAGAGTTTAAATTGAGTCACTAGAACTAAAAAGGGGATTTTTTTTCTGTTCTATAGCTCTAAAAGAAATAATTGTGATTATTTATTGGTCTTTGAAGAAAAATATAATTCTCAACATTGTATGTAAGGCACCATCTTTTTTGTCAGTTATTAACTAATTTACATTGAAACTATCTGGACCAATTGGAGACTGACTTTAATATTAAATGAACTCATGGCCATATAGGAAGCATTTGCAAGACTTAGAGACTACTGGTGTTACTGGATGACTTACAGATTTGCTCTCTGTCTTTGATCTTGCTCTTTCATCTTCTGTTTATCCAGTCATTAAACTAAAACAAAAACAAGACATTTAGTTATACCTGGTTCTGTTGAATATCTTCTTCTCTGACAGCAAAATGCCTCTTATGCTATAGGGTTTGGCTCTTGGTTGCCTCTGTGTAGCCCTTACTTCTTCCCAGAGCTTCCTGCCTTGTGCATTCAAGCTCCAAATAAAAAAAGTAATGGAGATGCAAAATGGCCCTTTTTGATGAATATTCTAACACAATGTCTCAATTTGAAAGTGTTTGATGCCAGAATTCTTTTAATGCCAAAGTAAAAGAATATACCAAAAAATTGTCAAAATAACCTTTGGGATTACTTAGCTAAATATCTTAATAGAGTCTCTGGGAGTTACTGTATACGAGTTCATATTCTGCCTGTGATTATAGCTTAACAAAGAAAAATAAATTCTCTCTTAAAAACAAGGACAGCAAGACATATGAGGGACCAGCCTGACATATTGTAATCTCAGGGAAGAAGTTCCTCTCTGTAATAGTAGAAAGTGGTACTTTTCCATCATGTCAAGCTGCATTTTGTCTCCTTTCCTAAAGACAACATTGTTTTATATCAGATTTGGAGTTATTCTGAGTCCAAAAGTTTTGGTGTGCTTCTGACTTCTGTTTTTTTTTTTTTTTTTTAATTGCACATGAGGACATGGGAAGAAGAGCTGAAGATACATGCATCTGCTTTTATACTCATCTGTTACATGCTATAGAGTAGGATCAGTAGTGAAAGGCCAAGCCACGGTCCTGTGAGGGGAGCATCTTATAAGCCACGGTCCCCTGAGCAGTGACATTGGCATTCTAGCAAGGGTCACATACTACCTCTATCTAGTGAGCATATTTGTGAGAAATAGATATTCAGCACCTAAGCCAGAGCAAGAAGGCAATAGAAGATGACCAGAGAAATGATACCAAAAGCCTGGGGGATTCCAACAAATACAGCTGGAGGTTTGGCCATAGAATCAGTACAATACAGACACGACTATGGATGCCACTTTGTCTGCTACAGTGGATTCTCCCTCGCTTCTTCCTTAGATAATTGCTCAGACTTTCTTTTCAATGTGAAAGCCTGGCCAATATTAGGATCAGTGAGAGAATCGTTAAGATAACTGGCTTCATCTCTACATGCATCCTGCATAGATTTAAAAAAAAAAAAAACAGTTTAAGGATCTAGCTGAGTTATAAAAGAATTCCTAGTCAGAAGCCATACAGAAAATTATAACGAAAATGGAAGAAATTTGGAGAATAAGCAGGGAAAATGAATAGAACGGATGTCAGAGGAGAAGGGGGCAGCCTGGTGCCATGATTGAGGACCAAAGATAAGACCTAAAGTTGTAGTATGAAGAAACTGTATATTTTGAAACATTGAGACAAAATAGGAAGAAACATTTATATTTTATCTCTGGCCAATTATATACACTATTAGTTGAGAAAGCTCACAAACTTTACCTGAAAACAAACTAGCTTACAGACAAGAAACCCAACATCTGACTGCGAATCTTGCAATATTTCCGAGCGACGGCATAGACCAAAGTCAAAAGCTTTGAAATGCCCCTAGAGAAATGGCCCCACCGAAGGAGGGCAGGGGTCAAAGTGATGCTGATGCTTATGACAGCGAGGTGATGCTGCTGGGCCATTTGAAAGAGATTGCCTGGCTAGTTCTAATCTCTGCTAGCCATAATTTAAAGGGACAGAAGTCATTAGTTTGCAGTGCGGCTCCGTTTATACCAATAACACTTTCATTTGATTTCTGTGCAAGTCTCTTTGCTCGGTAACTGAATGTCAGCCAGTGAGTGAGATCTGTCTTAGCGACATTGGCAACTACAGATCTCAGCAGCATAAAGATAATACACCTACAGCTGCTCTTCTGACCATTAATCAAGATGAGCTGTGTCCAGGTTGTGCCTTTCTTCTCAGTTTTGATAGAGAAGGGCAAAATACAAATATTCTTTTATAATCCAGAATGTGTGCGGCACCTGTTTTCTAATCAGAGCAATCAAAGCTTTAGCACAGAAAGGAAACCACAGTTGCAACCTCCTGTCTAACAGAATCCATGCTTGGTAATCAGATCAAAATCCAATCAAGCAAATCTTTTTTTTTTTATTATTTTTTTTTTGGTTGTTTTTTTGTTGTTGTTGTTTTGTTTTGTTTTTTGTTTTTGTTTTTTTTTAGACAGGGTTTCTCTGTAGCTTTGGAGCCTGTCCTGGACTAGCTCTGTAGACCAGGCTGGCCTCGAACTCACAGAGATCCACCTGCCTCTGCCTCCTGAGTGCTGGAATTACAGGCATGTGCCACCACCGCCCGGCTGCAAATCTTCTGATTTGGTGGGATGTGATCTTAAATGCTTGTGCTTTGTAAAAAAAAACCTAAATTAAGTTTGAAGCAGAGCTAGGGTACGTCTAGAGCTCCTCTTGTGATTTCTGCGAGTTACTATGAGCTTATGTTCACAAGGCCCATTTTCATGACTCTGGGCGTACACATGTATTACATTCTACCCTACTCTAATGAAAAAAATTAATTTAAAAACCCACTTTCAATCCTCATCCAGTGAAATTAGCATACTTTACTAAAAGTAGTGGTTCTCTATAAATCTGTCACTGAAACTGTGCTTCATTGTCTGTCCTCCCAGTTGGATCTGAAGGCCTGTCCTGAATGCTCCATTGCCTTTCTGCTTCTGGCCAACAACAATTCATTTTTTCTTCTTGATAATGATATACAGAGTCTATCAATAGCCTTTTAAAATCTTAACATTTATGTAAGATCTCACAATCTCAGCTTATATTTTTTTCTTAAGATGCTGTAAGAAGCCAGGTAGAAAAATAAAATTGATCTCATTATTCATGTATTCAATTACTACCTTTGAGTAACTAACACATTATAAGATTTGCTTGTGTTTGTAGCCTTATCTTGTCATCTAATTATCAAGGTCATCCTTGTGGAAAGTACTACTTTACACTTGAAGAAAAACTTTAGTGTTATCATAATTGAAATTGGGGCATAAAGCAGCTATTTCTGTGGGACAGATTGGATTTGCTGCATTAGGTACACTTTCTACATTCTCTGCTCTTTTGTCTATACAACTCTACCTTACCTATTGTCATGGACATTGCCACAGGGCAACATATTTGGGATACCTGACTATTTTGAGGTTTTTCAGGTTTTCCTCTAGGAGGTAAAAACATTATTTCTTGAACTTGGACTGATCTTGCAAGCCACTTTGATAAGTTATGTGTATGTTTCATGACTTATAAATACCAGTACCAAGAAGACTTGCAACTTTTTACCTCATTTTCCTGGAGTGATTTTGATGGTTTGTAGAGAAGCCTAAAATAAGATGCAGTGTTTAAAAAGAGGGCCAACTCTTTCAGCCACCCCAGTATCCACAAAAAGGCTTAAAAGTAGGAGGGTAGCCTGAGACCCTTTTCCTTCAGCCACACTGCCTGCTGATCAAAGATGAAGGAATGAGAGCTCAGAGGGCCAGCCTTGGAAATGTTCAGTTGACTCATAGAGTCAATAGAAATTAAACAATAACATCAATAGCAAGATGTTGTTTTGAATGCTTTGCTATATAGCAATAATTTATAAGTAATATATATATATATATATATATATATATATATATATATATATGGTAATGCAGAAAGAATTATTTCATGTAAGATTCATCATAACAAAATAAAAGTACTCATATTCATATGGCTGCAAAGGAAGGTTCAGAAAGGTTATTTCATATGTTCTGGTTTTATTATTTCTGTTTCCAGGGTGCTGTATGAAGCATATTATGGATCACAGATTTAATAAGGTCAAAAAGAACACATTACTCCACTATTAAAAACCAAAAATAACTTTATACTACATAGGATCTCAGTTGAATTGCAAGAATTCTAAGTCCTATAAAATGTTATATTTTTCAGTAGAACTTGGCACAGCTATTTCATCATTTCTAACTTTATACATTTTTAAGAAATTAAAACCAGCAAGAAAACAGTTGATAAATGGACTTTATCTTCCCTAAAATTTCAAGCTTGATGCTGTTAACTGCTTCTAGGATGATCTCAGAGCCTATCAGATCTGGATTCATGTAAAGACCATACTCACAAGTTGTCGCTTAATTTTCTAAAGTGTAAGTTCATTAACACAGATCCAAACAAATGAGATTTATTTTTTATTTCATGTAGATCATATTTAAGAATGTCTGTTTCCTGTGTCTTAAGAATAAAACACTTCCCCAAACCAGTCTTAGTAGGGAGATCCAGTAACAGAGAATACATTCCCCCTCTGGCTTACACTAACGTCTATAAATTTTGCTGGTTTTCAAAGTAAATAATAATAACACTTTCACATAATATCTATTTATTTTTTATCTTTTCTAAGTGTCAAACTTGCTATTTTTGCTATTTTTCTATGTTTTGGTTAAGTTTTAGATTTGCGATTTTGTACATTAATTATAGCTCAGGTCTTTTAATAGGAATTATGATGATGAAAAATCCAGGTACCTAAGTCTTCTGGAAAAGGGATTACCAGAATTATAAAATTGAGCAGAAGTTACAGGCAGTGTTTCACAATTGGTAAGATGTGCTATGATATGACAGTAGGAAGAGTTAGGATGATGCCTGTGGATTAAAAAACAGGCCCATAATACTTAATGTGACTGTCAGCTTGGTTGGATAAAAGAGAGCTTGGGGACATTAATGTGGCATCCTTTGGGGTATGTCTTTGAGGACTTTGCAGAGATGATTGACTGAGGGGGAATGGTAGAGTGCACTGCAGTCTCAGGCTGGAGAAAAGGAGAAAAGGACAAAAGCCTGCTGTGTTTGTATTCCCTTTTCTCTGCCTTCCAATCTAATGAGAGGTGAGCAAGAAGTTGTCCCATGCTCCTGCCACCACAGAGCCCCATACCATTGTGCCTTCACTGGAATGACAGACTGTATCCTGTCATGCTGGAACCAGAGTAAACCCTTTCCCCCTTACGAACAGTCAGGCTTGCGAACAAATCAGGCTGGCACCAGAATGGCTCTGTACTAGCCTCTGTGGTATGAGATTGTGGTATCATTAGTTTCTAAAGGCAGTCCAGAGTTCAGTGCAGTGTTAAAGAGTGCTTGCTCCCTTGCCCTCCACGGAGCACTAGACAAAACCTTAGCAACACCTAGGCTGCAACAATAGACATTCCGATTCATTAGACAGAAGTGGATTATGAAACCTGAATTTTAAAGGCGCCTCAGAATCTCTTTGTGCAACCTGTTGGAAAACTAATGTGGTGTACAAGGCAATGGTTGAGGACCAGACAATAATCATAATGGATTTTTAAAATGCATTATACTTTAAGTTGGGAGGGAATCCCTAATGTATTTCTAAATTTCAAAGTGTAAGTTCTAATAATAGATTATTACTTCTTGGTTATGCTTTTATATTTCTTCTTTTTTGGAAGCAACTGTGTGTGAAATAAGTGAATTATTTGTGTGTCACATTTTAGTTTTATTCATGGTGACTTAAACACATGTCTGTCATGCAAATCATAGCAGTTAGATCAGCACATAGTGATGAAGTCAGCAAGTAGTCCTGTCTCACCTTGAGCTGAGGTCATCCTTATTCTAGAATCAGGAGAGTCTGAAGCTGACATCAAGACATTCTAAGTCACTTTCAACTTGTCTAGAGTTCCCTTGTATGTGAAATGATGCTGCATCAGCATGTATCTTCCATCACCAGTAGAAACCACTCATGAGGGACGTAAGCCGCTGCCCAAACCTGTGGTACAAGTTGGCTGCTTTAGGAACACAGTACCTAAAGATCCTGCCAGCAGGTTATAAATCATTCTTTTCCTTTTCCTTGTCTATAATATGACTACTTGATTATTTTATGGAACCTAATGTCTATTTATCCTATCTTAAATTTCCATGCAGATCCTAATGTATAACATGTAATAATGTTCAATAGCACCAAGTATCATCAACTGTTTCAGGGTATGATTTTTTCATGTGGTCTCTGCATAGCCTTGGATAGTTTCTTAGGGGAATGCTTTCTGTAAAGCATTAAAGGCATTTTCCTTTGATGTGTGAAAGTGCTAGGTAGTCTACACAGCACAGGATTTCTTTCTCACAGGAAAGATCCTTCTACTGTTGCATTAGGGATAGTCTGGAGACTTGTGCAGGGAACAGGTCGCCAATCTGAATTTCTTTCTCTTTAGTGTCTCAAGAGAAGTGGAACTGTGGAGAGTTAGTTCTGCTTGGGATGAAATTTCCCTAGGGAAGACGGAAGCCCATCCTGCCCATTCCTGTCTTCCTCTGGGGTCAACACTCACTGTTTCTAAAGTTTCCCCTTTTTCTTCATTTACTGTTAGAGAGCCATGAACACATGCCAAAGGCACATCACTTTAACTCTAGATGTATTAGAAACAATAATTGTACCTCACTAATCCATGCTCTTGAAATGTGCAGAAAATGTTAAACAAATAGAAAATTACTCTTCCACCTGAATACGCTCTTGCTTATTGGCTTTCTTTCTCCTAAGTTACCCTATGGTCTTTGTTCAACTCATTCTCAGGTTCTGGCAATCCTCAAAGTGTCTAGCCTTGCCCCCAGAAAAAAGTCACAGTAACTGAGCACTTGAGCCTGCTTAATATCAGCGAACACTAGCCACTTGCACTTCATCTAGATGCACATTAATGTTTTCTACCTACAAAGTGGGCCAAGAGAGCTCTTCCCAGGAGTGGTTTGTAATTAAAATTTTTCCCATTCCTATTGCACTTATTTGCCACTGAGCACTGCCATTCATTCCTTTTCAAGTTACCTAAGAGCTTTTATTCCCCACAATGGCAATTATTCTCTAAAACAGAACATAAATGATAGGAAATATGTATTTGGTCTCTGCCTCTTGTTCCTGGCACACATTAAAATGTTCATGGACTGTCCATAGTACTGTAGTTCTCAAATTTCCTAATGATGCAACCCCTTAATACAGTTCTTCATGTTGTATCGATCCCAACCATACAACTATTTTCTTTGCTATTTCATAACAGTAATTTTGCTACTGTTATGAATTATAATGTAGACATCTGATATACAGGATATCTGATATGAGACCCCTGTGAAAGGGTTACTCGAACTCCAAGGGGGTCACAATCCACAGTTTGAGTACCACTGGGATCGTAGTGAGTTCATCTAAGGTAGTGAGGTGACTGGTAGCTAGTAGACCCTAGTTAGCTTCAGAAGGGGCTCCTCACTGGAGAGATGAACACATGTGAGAATGCTGGAGATTTAAATTCAATTCCCTCCATTTCACAGAAAAGAAAAGAGGGTGTGGGTTGCTGACCCATAATCTATCTAATCAGACCTATATATTGAAATCTTCATAAAACCTCAAAGGACAGGGTTCTGAGAACTTCCAGTGTGCTGAACACGTGGTATTCTACAGAGAGTAGGGTGTGGCTGAAAGATGGGTGTCTCCAGTCCTTCTCTAAGCCTCATCCTGTGGATGAATACTGTTATGGTTTGAAGGGGATATGTCCCCCACAGGCACATGTGTTTGAGAGCTTGGGAAACCTTTGGCACATGGCACATGGCACATGGCACATACCTAAATGACAGAGATAGGATGTAGGGATAGGATTTTCTGTTTACAGCTTCACCTTTGTTTGATCCTAGCCTCTAATGCCTGAGCCACTGAGATGTGAGCAAGCCACTTCACTCTCCCGCCACAGACAGGAGCTGCCTGATACCACTCCTTCCTTGCCAAGATGAACCTTATACTAGGAAACAGAAAAGGTGACATTGGCTCCATGTGATTATTTCAGTGAGAGAATGGGACTGGTGGTTTCCCTGAAGAGTCTGTGACCTTCAGCCACAACTTCGGTCAACTACCTGATCACATGTGGGCAGCAACTGACATGCTATTGTGTGGTCTATGTTTGACCATGATGTTGGGCTTTGCATGGAGATTGAATGCATTTCCGGCTTCTGTATTTTCAGTCTGCTGTGGCCGGAGTGGACACAGCCCATCATAAGTTGAAGAGTGTCTGCATGATGAAGCAGAAGAGATTTTCTTAGATGGCTCTGCATTCTGACACAGTGACATGCAAACTAGAAACACTCATAAATGTAAATATACTACTGTTCTTTCTTCTTTTAGGAGTCGTCATAAATTGTAGATGTCTCTGCTTTTTCCTCTTGACAATACACAATAAAAAAATTCTTTTTTTGACCAATGGATGTATCCTTAACTGACTGTGGTTTTATGCCGATATAAATTACTGATGTATATTAGTCACAAAAATTCCTCTGTAAATGACATGTGCCTTATTTCAGGTTCTTTATTCCCTGGGGCTGGTCTTGAATCCAAGATCCTTCCAATTCAGCTGGAGGAGCAGCTGAAATTATAGATACATCATGATGCACCACTATTTCCAGGCTTTTAACATTACAAGGGATGCTGACTTGAGCATTTTAACACACAAATCTTTAAAGCCAAGATTTTTCTATGTGACAGAATCCAAGAAATAGGAATATTAAATCACGTGTGTCTATTTGAAATTTTAATTGACATGAAATGATCACTAGTAATCACTAATAACTCTAAGGTCGGTAATGCCATGTACATTCCTCAAAGCTGAAACTGCCTTTGATTTTTCTCACATAAATATTACTTTCATTTCTATTTAAGCCTGGTTCATATAATGAGTATGATTGTACTTTAAATATTCTTCCAAACTTTTGCTAGGAAGTAGAATTTTCTATTTTGTGAATCCTTATTTTTATCATTTTCTTTTCCCCATAGGATTATGTAACATTATTCTTTTTTGGTATAAAATATGACAAGAAAATTCTTTACTCTAGTGACTTCTATTTACCAGGATGTAAAACTAAAACATTCAGTGAAAGTACTCTCTAAGCAAAAAAATTTTTAATTTTATCTTACAAATCCTGCATTGTTCTTGTAAGCTAAATTTTATCAAGAAGCAACTAGGAAAACTGATGAAGGAATGTTAATAATAATAGGAAAGAAACTGGAAACCCTGTTTTTAAAAATGTAGAAATAAAACACAAGTATTCAAGATAGTGACCTAGAAATGATGTCATGAATAGGAAGTTGCCAACTAATTTGTTCTATATTCATGACGATGAAACAGGTATTAAGCCAGGCAGTGCTAGCATGCACCTTTAATACCAGCACTGAGGAAGCAGAGCCAGGCTAATCTCTGTGAGTTCGAGGCCAGCCTGGCCCACAGAGAGAGAGATCCAGGACAGGCACCAAAACTACATAGAGAAAACCTGTCTCACGCTCCCCCCCCCACAATAAACAAATAAAAAAGAAAGAAAGAAAGAGGGATTTGTGGTGGTATTGTGTTCCCCAAAATATTGTGAACCCTAATAAACTTATCTGGGGTCAGAGCACAGACAGTCAATAGATACAGAGCCAAAAGTGGTGGCTAGAAAATGGGTCAGAGCAAGCCATCGCAGAAGCTGGGCAGTGGTGGTACACGCCTTTAATCCCAGCACTTGGGAGGCAGAGCTAGGTGGATCTCTGTGTTCAAGGATACAGCCGGCATGGAGACACATGCCTTTAATCCCAGAAATCCAGCCTTTAATCCCAGGGAGTGACAGCAGAAAGTAGAAAGTTATATAAAGCGTGAAGACTAGAAGCATTTGGATAGTTAAGCATTCAGGCTTTGGAGCAGCACAGTTCAGCTGAGATTCATGTGGATGAGGACTCAGAAGCTTCCAGTCTGAGGAAATAATACCAGCTGAGGAACTGGCAAGATGAGGAAGCTGTGGCTTGTTCTGTCTCTCTGATCTTCCAGCATTCACCTGAATAACTGGCCTCAGGTTTGATTTTTATTAATAAGAACTTTTAAAGATTCCTGCTACAGGTATTAAATATTTTTATCTAATTATAAGTCTAGAAACTTATTTAATGATATTATTTCTCCTAGATCTTTTCCTCCTTCCTACAATTGTCGAGAAAGAGGAGGGACTGTAAGAGTGTGAATCGTTGAGACAAAGATTGGAAAAAGCACAGGGACAAATAGCCAAACTAATGGAAACACATGAATTATGAACCAAAAGTTGTGGAGCCCCCGATTGGATCAGGCCCTCTGGATAAGTGAGACAATTGAATAGCTTGAACTGTTTGGGAGGCACCCAGGCTGTGGGACCAGGACCTGTCCTTAGTGCATGAGCTGGCTGTTTGGAACCTGGAGCTTATGTGGGGACACTTTGCTCAGCCTAGGAGGGGACTGGACCTGCCTGAACTGAGTCTACCAGGTTGAGCTGAATCCCCAGGGGAGTCTTGGCTCTAGAGGAGATGGGAATGGGGGGGAGTGGCTGAGGGGAAGGCAGGGGCGGGAGGGGGGAGGACAGGGGAACCCATGGCTGATATGTAAAATTAAAACACAAATATCCATATGAAAAAAGTAAAATAAATATATTTTTAAAAAATGTTGAAAATTTCTTTAGGTGTTTCTCAGACGTTTCTGTTTCCTCTTCTGAGAATTCTCAGTTTAGAACTGGACCTCATTTTTTAAATTAGGTTGTTTTTTTTCTTGATTTTGTTTTTAGTTCTTTATATATTTTAGATAATAAAATTGAATTAGAAACATGCCTTCAATTAAATTTTGGTTGCATCCTGTGTCAGTGTGTTAGTTAAAGATAACTAAATATTAATGAAAATATTTTACTTGCAGTATTAACCTCTTCTTATATTACTGCTTTCAACACTGCAGTTTTATACTGAAAACTTTTTAAATATGTAAAAAGGACTGGTTATTGAAGTATATCACAGATTTCTGTCATAGTTTGTGTGTGTGTGTGTGTGTGTGTGTGTGTGTGTGTGTGTGTGATTAAACACTATCACTCAAAACAACTTATGGAGGAAAATATTTATTTCACCTTATAGTTGTAGTTGGTCACAAGGGGAAACCAGAGCAAGAACTCAAGGCAGGAACTCAGAGGCAGGAACTGAAACAGAGCTCATTGAGGAATTCTGGTTGTTGGTTTGCTCAGCCTGCTTTCTTACACTTTCTAGGACTACCTACCCCAGGGGGTACCTCCTACAGTGGGCTGGTCCCTCTTAAATCAATCCTTAATCAAGAAATTGCCCCATAGACTTGCCTGAAGGCCAATCTTATGGAGACATTTTTTTTCAAATAACCCTCTTCCCAGTCGACTCTAGCCTGTGTCAAGCTGGCGAAAGTACTAGAGAGCACAATCTCATGATAGTTTAGTATCCCTCCTATGAAATCTGGAAATTAACTTTTCCTTTGAGAAGTTCCTTTTTTTTGATACATTTATTTACTGTGTGTGAGTATAGGGGGTATGCCACAGTATGTGTGCTGAGATTACAGAACCACCTGTAGTGGTCCATTCCCTCCTTCATCTATGTGTGACTCAGGAATCAATTCAGGTTACCAGGCTTTACAAGTCTGTATCTTTACTGGCTGAATTATCTTCCAAACTTGACTGGATTGTTTTTTTTTTCTGTTTCATTTATTTTTTTATAACAGAAAACACATCAAGAGTAGAACAATAATAAATAAATAAAATGAAATGTATACTATCCATTATGTAGGGAAAATCTCTAAAAATGATAACCATAATTAATAATTTGGTACTCAAAACTGCCAGGGAATATAATTTGATATGATGATAGAGCTCATTTCTCTAAGTTTAATTATTTTATCTTAGCCATTTTTGGAATGCCAAAAATTCCTATTAAAATCTTATCTATTCATTATGATTCCTAGATCATCTGTTTCCCATAGGAATTTGATGATCCAGTTATAAAATGTTGGTCTTTCTTACTCATGGACCTTGAGGACTCAAAAGCAGTCACTTCAAGAAACTTATAGCAAAATCTTAACCACACAATTCATTTTAGATCAGAATGTTTCCCAGAGGCAGAAAAACCAACTAATGAAAATCCCAATGAGCCAAGGCAGACAGTTATTTGAATTCATCCACTTAGCTTCCCATTTCTTGAGTGAGGCTTTTACTAAGTCCAATTCATAAATTGAACATGTTGGTTGAGTCAGCCCAAATTAAATCAAACTGACTACACTTGTAACTATGTTCAATTGAAAAAAGGGATACAAGAGTTCTGTGTTGCAATGACTTTGTCATACCATAGGTGATCCATTTTTGTTTTAAAATAGGGTTTTAAATAGCATATGTCTCTATATGTATGTGTGTTTCTTTTGCTTTTTCTTTGGCTTCTTTTCCTATGCTTGTTTGTTTTGTCCTATTTTGTCTTGTTTTTATTTTATCATACCTTAACTATTAAAAACATTTTAGACTTTTAGCTTTGTAGTGGTGTCACAAGCCTTTAATCCCAACATTCAGGAGGCAGAGACAGGAATATCTCTGTGAGTTCTAGTCCAGCCTGGTCTGCAGAGCAAGTTCCAGGACAACCAAGGACAGCTAAGGCTATATAGAGAAACCCTGTCTCGAAGAACCAAACCAAGCAAAGAACAAAGAAACAAACAAATGAACAAAAAAACATTAGATTTTTTTTTTTTTCTGAGACAGGGTTTCTCTGTGCAGCTTTGTGCCTTTACTGGAACTCATAGAGATCTGCCTGCCTCTGCCTCCTGAGTGCTGGGATTACAGGCATGTGCCACCACCGCCTGGTAGATTTTTTTTTTTTTTTAACTCTGCTCTCCCTCTGAGCCTGGAGCAAACCAGTTTGATGATGTAACCCACCTTCATATGAGTTACCAATCCCTAACTTCATATATGGGTGTTAGGGATCTAAACTAAGATCCTGATGTTGTCATGGCAACTACTTTACTGACTGAACCATCTTCCCAACCCCTTAACTATCTTGAAATATTTGTAATCTAACATGTTGTTAATAGCATGTTCTACTAATGATTCCTTATCTTCAACACATTCATAACTTAAAATCTTTTTTTCTAATACAAAGAAAATAAGTTTTCTTACTTAAGGAATAAAATAAGACACAATATTAGAAACTCTAGGTTCAAATACAAAGGGACAAAGTTAAAGAAACTAACACTAGCAAGAGAAGATAATATTTCTTGTTATATAATAAGAAATATTTTTAAATAACAATATGCTATGGAGGGAACATAAATTAGCACTTCTATTACTCTTGACATTTTTAACAGAAACAAAAGTTAGTCCTAAAATACTTAATGACAAGTAATTCAGCCTTTGTCAGGAATTCTTTCTACACAAGTATCAAATATTCATGGGATAAGTCAGAAAGTCTTGACCACCTCTACAAGGCCAAAATCAACATTACTCTGCAGCTGTGTTACACTGCTCAACTTGATGTGGGTTTACAGTCCTTCAAAGAACACTCTTCCCTTTAACTCTCTCATAGATCTTGTCGTTGCCCTGTCCTGTTACCCTAAGGAACACAGAATCTTGTCTTTGAGCTACATTATCATCCTCCTGTTGCTTTTCAGTACTTCAAGGGGACCCTTGCCTTTCATTCTCACTAGTAACATTTAACTACAAAAATCCTTGAATAGCAGGAACTACATGTAGACTTTGCTCTCCACAGCTTTCTTCTTTTCCTTTTCCTCCCCCTCCTTTCTTTCTCTAATTCTCTTTAAGTAGATTATGCGTTCATATGCTAAAGTAATTGAAAGGCTTCCCATGACAAAATTGGATCACTTCCTTGACATCTGTATTTCAATTTATTTCCCAGAGACAAGGAAAAATTCTTTTTATTTTAATTTTTCCAAATCTACCTCATACTAGATGGATAGCTGAATATATTTATATATTTTCTTTTAAAAGTATGTTTTATTCTTTGACATTATCATACTTATATAGAGTTTATTAAGATCATACCCTCCTCAAAGTTAGTTATTCTGTATATGATTATTTTCACTATGACCACTATGAACTATATAATGATTGTTTTATTTTTGGGTGATTGCATATTATACTTTAAAGAATAAAACTCCATGGGCCTGATGATGTCATCATTATTTCCATGTGGGTGTAGAAACACATTAGAAGATATGTATGTGGTTGTTGCTAAGTTGTTGTCTGTAGAGGATAATACTAATTTCTATTCATGTCCATAATATATGAAATTGGTACCCACCACAATATTCAAGACAGAGAATTAATAAACATTTGCTATTTGCTAATCAAATGAAGGTGGGTTCTTTCTATTTTTAACTTGACTTTAATGTAATAATCAACGAGGCTTTTCATATCTCTTCATCCATGTGCATACTCATTTCTCTTACTCAAAATTATGGAACAGACATTGTTAATAATCCCATGAGAATCACTGGACAGCAGTTCAAATACAGAAGTCTTTTCCCTATTTTTTGAAATGAAATAAATGCATTAGCCATTATGGTTTATTACAATCAGCTTTCTACTATATATGAATTTATTGCTTTTATTTATTGCTGGCCATTTTCTTATCCCAGGTCACAGAGTAATTCTCTAATTAAATCCTTTAATCACTCTAAGTTATACTCCATTTCTGTGAAAACTTATCTTACAATCACATATGCCATTGATAATAGCTAATTCAGAAGAATGAAGAGTAGAAAGGAAAACTATGATGTGAACTCAGTGGTCAGCAAAAGGATACACTCAAATACAGAGGATTTAATGATCTTCCCAGTTTACTCTGTTAGAGAAAGCAAAGTGGGGCAAAAAGTAGTGTCTTATATGTGCATGCTATGGTTGCATGCTGATTTACAATACAACTTACTAAAGAAAATAACACTTCCCTAGAAGCAAAGCATGTGCAATGCGGATGAAAACATAGGCATTAGGAAGAGTACTTCTGGATTTACTCTCTCTATGTCATATGTGATCTTTCAAGGCCTACTAAGACAGAGAGCTTTCAAAGGTCACATTTATTTTTATCTATAATTAAATGAAATATAGTAATTACTCTGCTATCTACTGATTAATCTGAATTAATCAGAGTTGGAACTAAAAGCTGATTGTATTGGAAATAAGAGGGCACATGTCAATACCTTAATACCTAGTTTTAAAGGATCACAAATCTAAAATTAGTAAAATGTTTTTAAAAATCCCCTTTTACATCTCAGAAGAGATCTTCCACTCCACATTTTGATGAAACTTCTTGGAATAATCAATCATGCCCATAGGACTCAATCTGGAAAATGTCTTGATTGGGAATATTTTTTTATCTTAGCTCAAAAAGTAAAAACATTCAACTAATATGGATCATTAGTAGAATAACCTTATTCACATTAAATACAATCCCCATTGTAACAGAAGGCTTTGTAGTTAACATTCCCACTAGCCAATTAATAGATTAGAATATAAGTCATTAATGATAAAAATAATAATTTGTGATTTGCATTGGAGACATTTTTTCTCTTATTTTTCTTAGTTCTTAGAGAATTTCATACAATGTGTTTTGTCATATTCACTGATTTCCCCAACTCTTCCCAAATCCATTCCCCTTTCCCCTGCCCACACAACTTTTTGTCCTTTCTTTTTTTTTTTATTTTTCTCTTTTTTATTTTAAAATTTAATTTAATTTTACATATCAGCCACAGATTCCCTTGTCCTCTCTCCTCCTGCCCCCATTCCCATCTCCTCCAGGGCAAGCAGGGACACTTGTTGCTTTTTTCTTTTAAGCCCATCAGGGCTATTTGTGCTGCCCACAAAATCTTGGACTTTTGATCTTCCATACGAGTGTGGTTGATTTACCAGGGGCTAAACTCCAATCTCTCTTGTCTTCTTTCTCCTTCCCTCTCTCTCTGTCCTTCTCCCTGTCCCTTCCCCTTCCCTCCCTCCTCCCCCTCCCCCTTTTCTCTTTCTCTCTCCAGCAGCTACTAATTGCCAATAGTTTCTCAGCTAAGGGTGGGACTTTATGCACACCTCCACTCATCGTACTTGGATTTGGTCTGACTTGAGCTTGCAAAGGTCTTGTGCATGCTGTAACTACCTCTGTGGGTTTATTTGGTCAGTTGCCCTGCTGTGTCCTGAAAACAATTTCCTTGATGCCATCCACTACTTCTGGATCTTAACAATCTCACCACCTATCTTTCTACAGTAACTCTTAAACCCTGGGAGGAAAATATATGATATAGATGTCCCATTCAGGAGTTAGTATTTCACAATTTTTCTTTATTTATACCTTGATCAGTTGTGATTTCCAATGTTAATCTGTATTCACTGTAAATAAAATCTTCTCTGATGAGGGGTAAGGGATGCATTAATCTCTGGATATAATGATGAGACAATACTTTAACTCTACACCCATTTAGCATAGTAACAGGTTTTTCTTAATGCCTGTCTAGCTACAGATTCTTGGCCTGATATTGGTGCCAGGTACAGGCGTCATCCCTGGAGTATGCCTAAAACCCATTCAGGCCAGTTGTTATTGTAGCTCACGGTATTAAAGCTGGGAACTACTGATTATTAGGTTACTTTTCTCCTCTGTGAATGTGTATAATAAACTAGCTGGTGCAACTGAAACTTTCTAGTGAGGGTCAGCTTGATTTCTGTCAGAAAAGATTTTTACACTTGAAAAAGAATTGTTAGCTGGGCGCTTTGGAGCAGCTAAATCGCCGCCATTCATTTCAGTTACCCTTTGATCTTTCATGTTTTTAAGTATGTTCCTTCCTAGGTATATTTCTTTCTTTTGGTAAAAATAAAACCCTAATTATTATTACTCTTTAAAGCTGCTGGTGTTGAAAATGAAACTTAAAGAGCTATGAAAATCAGATATTTTCTTTTCCGTCAACAACTCAAAAAAATACTGTGTAACATATACTAACAATTGGTTGGCATTGTCCCTAGTTATTTTTTGATAAGTATGAAAATTTATGATCATCTAAATATCATTATTATTTATAATACTTTTTCATGTTTTTGAAGTTATAACTACATCATTTCCCCATTCTCTTTCTTCCCTTCAAATCCTTTTAAGTATTTCTGTTGCCTGTTCTCTCTCAAAAACATGGCCTTTACTCTTTGTTGTTACATACATACACAAACTCACAATATGTACATATAATATTTTTTGCTGCAATCCTCAAAAATATACAAAGTAGGATTTTAGCTGATTATGACAAAGCTAATACTTGAAAGTAGCCAAGGGCCTTCCAGTGGTCAAGCTAAGGTTCAAGGAGCCTTGGTGATATTTGGCTTTTGATTATCAGCTGTTTCCTGCTATGAGTTTCTTGTGTGCTACTGTAGCTTTTCCATCATCTATTGGGACCATTTCCCCTCTACCAAAGGAATATTTAGATAACCTTGTGTGCTGACAGCCAGAACCCCAGTTAAAGCCTCCCTGTAATTATCATCATTGGCAGCATCTGGCAAGGTCCATCCCCAGATGGAGGAAAGTACCTTATCAGAGATACCTCTGTAATCTCTAAGAACAGACTTAAACATTCAGACTACCTGTTTGAGAAAGCCTGGTGCATGTGCCAATAAAGCTTTACTTCCTCCTTTCCCGAATCTTACCTCTAGTTCCAGATCTCCCTTTAACTATCACCAGAGGCATCCAGCTGTACCCAGGTTGCATAGTGATCTAGCACATTTTCCCCCACCCTGCAGAAAAACAGCAGCTAGATTGGACAAATAGGAGCCACAGGAAAAAAAGAAGGCAGTTTTATTTTCTTCCAATGACCTAGCAACTTATAGATTCTTAATATTTTCTACCAATCACGTTTAAGACTATAGTTAAGCACATAAGATCCCTCTTCTTAGATATTACCCAAATTTAGCCTTTAGTTAATTTATTTCCCCATTGGCCACTTCCCTTTGGGGTTGCAAATAATAACTAATGGTTATTGCCACTCTATGTGATTCTTATCACCCCTCCATTTGACCCTGGATGCCTGGCTTTGCACTGCCAAGAGAATACTGCTTTAAGTGTATATATACCAGGACTTCCAGGGACAGAGAAGAGAAAAGAGAATGGAAGAACTAGATGGGTAAGAACTTGAGAGGAACAAACTGAGATGGGGAAGAACTAGACTGAAGGGCTAAAAGAAAGTACTAGAGGAACAAGATGGAAGATGAGGAAGAGCAAGATGGGGAAGAACAAGATGAGGAAGAACAAGATGAGAGAGAAGGAGATGGGAGAGGAGCTGACTTGGGAAAGAACTAGATGGATGAGAACCTAGAAGGAGCTATATATGAGAGCAGAATATAAGCTTGTAACTGACAGAATAATAAAGTATATGGAATAAGGACTTTTGTGTATGTAGATTCATTTCTTTTCATAAAAGATTAATTATCAGCTGGCTGTAGATTCTTCCTGGACCCTGGGAGGGGACTATCGAGGGGCTGGACTCCCATAGTCCCCGATAATTTTTATATATGTATATAATATGTTATGTACACAC
Source organism: Onychomys torridus (assembly GCF_903995425.1). Classification (NCBI taxonomy): domain Eukaryota; kingdom Metazoa; phylum Chordata; class Mammalia; order Rodentia; family Cricetidae; genus Onychomys; species Onychomys torridus. Next base: position 36,304,064 of record NC_050459.1, on the reverse strand, counting down.
AATATGTATATATAATATGTTATATATGTGCATATATCTATATAAATGTTTTACACACATATACACACAAATGCACACACAAATACACACACACACACACACACACACACACAACAACTTGTTCATTCTGTATAATGGTTGTTTTCTGTACAGGATTTCATTGCTGCCGACTTAGTATTATATAACCAACATGAGCTCTCTTCTGAGGAAAACTACTTTTGCTGAGAAGCTTGTAGCTCTTTGTCTAAGGTGTGGCCTCATGTTAGCATGCTTCCCCTTTCCACATTAGTGTATCCTTTGGTGCTGTCTATTCAGGTCTTGTTTAGACAGTCATGTTGACAAGACTTCATGGGTGTAGCTTCTCTGACATTTCTAGACGCAAATCAAACAGCAAACTTCTTGTTCTTCTGGTTCTTAACAATTGTCTCTCCTTCCTTTTCACAATGATCCCCAAGCCTTCAGTGAAGGAGTTGTCCCATAGGTGTTGGGAATGGGCATCACATGATTTCTTGTTCTCTGAATATTATTTTGTATTATTCAGTGGTCCTTGTAAATAGAGCAAAGATTCATATTAGGAACACAAAAGTGCTAGATTTTAGTAAAGTAGACATATTTTAAAAATTATCTTTCCTATATCATATTAACAAAAGTGTAATATAAAGAAATTCATGTATATGTGAATATATGCATATATTTTTTCTATATTAAAATATGCTCATATATTCATATAAATATTTATATATAATAAAGGTATAGGATTGATTCAGAAACATAAATCCTTTAAAATGTTAAAATTCACATGTATCTTGGAAAACTATTATTTTACCATTCAAATTAGCAATGTGGTATAATGTGTAGTTATGAACAGTTTCTGTAAATATGTCAACTGAGTAAATGCTTTTTATTATAATAAAGTGTTTTTGATGGGTGGTTAGGCTTTAGAGAAACAATGAATGGAAACTCTAAGAAAAGTTAGTGGCTCATGTATCAATTTAGATTCTTTTCCTTTGGATCTGATAGATGAAATTGTTAGGTCCTGATCTGTATTAACGTAGGTACTAGCTGTTAAAGCAAATTGTTTGATCACTGTTATAACTCTAGTGAAGTTTGATCTGAATTCTTAAGCATTATTTTAGCTCATAGAATTATATTTGAAGATTAATGCTACAGTAGACTGTTGGAACTCAAGTACACATTTCCATGCCAGTGGAAGTATAGCTGTTAATTGCAATCCTCTCATTTGGGTAAGCTAAATTTACTGACTTGATCATATGTAGAAAACACTAGAATTTTAATAATGTAATAAATATACTTTATTACAGTATAAATTTATAATAGACATGTTATTTTCAGTCCCATCATAACAATGTTTAGTATGTCTGTACCTATATATATTCTATTTAGAAATTATGATTATTTAGCTAATTATTTAACTTAACTTACTTCTCACCTGTAAAGTGATAAAAACACTTGTGTTTTTTGTATGAGGATTAATTCAGTCATAATACTTAGATGGGTGACTGGTATATAAGAAGGCCTCAGTGAAGATGGAATGTCATAATTATTTATAAGATGGCCAGTGTTCTCAAATCAATAGCGAGGACAGGTCTTCTCAGTGAGTATTGTGATTCATTACATATGAGCATTTCAGTCTCTGAAAACTGCTTTACATGTGGGGAGGAAATAGCTGTCTGCCTTAGATGGTGAGCTTTCATCACAGTCAATGATTTCTTTCATTGTAAGGAAGTAATGCGAGTTATCACATGGGAAAATTTAGCATGACCTGAAGATCTAGCATGCCTTGTTGCATTTTCTCAGATGCACTGAATGAAGGGGAATATGATAATGTGAAAGACATTTCATGCCTTGTAAACATCTGAAAGTGGATTTCACATGGAGCCTGCATGTTAAATCAAAGACAGTATCGGAATCAATAACCACTTAGTGAAGCATTCTAGGTGGAAAAACCATTTAGAGGGAAGGCTCTGCTATTACTAATGTGGGGAACTAATGTGAGAATGAAGTAGTCTACACTAAAATGTATTTTCAAAAAGGTGTTAACATCATGCTAGAAGGTGTGGATATTTCCCTAACTGTTCTGTGCTGAAAGCAACTTGGCCATATTCAACTGGATACACCACATTATAGTCAGTTCATGAATTGTAGTGTGAGGGTCAAATTTATTTTTGTTTCTGAAACTCTTTGGAAAAGTATGGCCTGATGAAGTTGTAGTTTATATTCCATAAAAGTTACCAGTGTGTAATTCAATGGTTATTTACAAGAGTATAGTTCAGAGGCTTCAGTATATTTAAGACATTATGTAGTCATTATTAAAATCTGATTGTATAATGTTTAATCAGTTCATAGAGAAATTCCACAAATGATAGCAGCCACATGATTATCACCTCTCACTCTGCCCAGCTCCTTCAGCCCCCAATCACAGTAATTTGATTTGTGTTTTCTGGACTTATGTATTCTGAGACTATATACATATAATATATAATCATTTATATATATAAATAATATATCACACATCTATATTTTGTATTCCATATTTTGTTTATTCATGTGTTAGTTGATCGACAGTTGAGTTGTTTTCTTTGTTTATCTGTTATAAATAATTTTGAAAGATTAGGGAGATCACTCATTTGGTAAAATGCCCACTGAACACGCATGAGGGCATCGTGGTGGCCATACATAACCCATGTTGAGGGAATGGAGACAAACAGATTCCCTGAGGCTTGCTATTTATCAATTCTATCTAACAAACAAGATCCAGATTTGGTGAGAGACCAAATCTGTCTTTAAAAACTTAGGTGGAGCCAGCAAGAGGGTAAAGCAGGTAAAAAACAAAAACCCAAACTCAAAAAACCATTTGCCTCTGAGCCTCATGAAGCCTCATAATCTGAGTTTGAAGCCTGGGCCCCAAATGGTAGAAGGAAACAAACTTTGTGAATTGTTTTTTGACCTCTACACGCAGTGTGGCATGAGTGTGTACACACATACACAAAATTCTCTCACTCCATAAACAAAATAAGTGAGTGAATGTAACAAAAACTCCATTTTAAAAATAAAACAAAGTAGAGAGGAGTCTAGGAAGATACCAGAAGTTGACCTTTGGCCTTTACCCCTATGCTTATACACCACCATTCACATGTACACAGACATGAATACATATACCTATCTTTCACACAATACTTCTGATTTGTGTGTGTGTGTTTGTGTATGTTTGTGTGTGTGTTTGATTTTCATCCTCTGATTACTAAAAAATGAGAACCTTATGTATCATGTTTGGAGAAGTATCTATTCAGAAAATGCTTTGTCAGTTTTTGTACATAGATTTATCTTTCATTATTGAAAGTACAAGATTCTTTGTAGTTGATATTTATTCTTTAAAATCAAATATATGCTTTTTAAAAATTGTCAGTGTTCAATGTCTGTGCCATTTGTCTCCATGTTCTTGACCTCATATTCAAATGATTGAAATAACAGTGCACATGCATATTTAAAAAATCATAAAATATTATTCAGTGTGAAGTGAAACTATAGGCCAGAAATACAGTTAAGATTGACAGTGGTTCTCATGAATGTAGGTATTTAAAAGCCTCATTATTACCTACAACTTCTTTTTTCATGTGGTTCAGGAGAAGTTTGGTTGTTAATGGGAATAGCAAAAGTAAATCTTTATCACTATGCCATAACCTCTTTTTTACTGTATATGTCCCATCCTATATGCCTCTGATTTTCATCACATCCTTTCACAATTATGTATAAGCATATGGTTAAAATGGTTTTAAAAAAATCTACTAAAAAGTATGCTTTGAGGATGCTTATAACCAGTTCAGACCAATCAGCGTCCTACCATCTATCTCCAGACAAAACTGAGATAGGATCTGTCTAAGTTTAATGGTTCACAGTGAGTTCAGTACAGGTGGGGTCTTATATTGCTCCTAGGTCCCTAGGTGCATTGTTGCAGAGGTGTGTGTGTGTGTGTGTGTGTGTGTGTGTGTGTGTGTATGCATAACATGCAGTAAGGAATCACAGAAGGTGCATGCACATTGCTTAAAGCAAGCAATGCTCCTGTACCCTAGATGATTCCCTATTTTTGTCTGCCGTATTTGAAAATATTTTGTACCATTTTGTGGTTTGTTTTCCATTAATGGGTCTTTTTGAGCATAGAAGTTCTTAATTTTCTCTGTTTTGGGTTGTAAAATTAGATTTAAAAGAACTAAAATCATCTAATCCAAAGTATGAAGGCTTTCTTTCATTCTTTCTCATACGAGTTTTACAATGTGCACCTTATATTTAGCTCTTTGTTTTAGTTAGAGCTCATTTTTGTATATCAATAAAATATGATGAGCCATTTACATATGGCTGTTGATTTTTTCCTCTCCATTGCTTATTAAAAAGAGTTGCCTTTCTTCAACAGTTGACTTGGTAAATTTTTCAAGTACCACTTGCTTATAAGTACATGGATATATTTTTGGATTTTCAATTCTATTGCATTGGACACGTGTCTACCCTTTGTGATATTTAGATTATTGTAACTGTATTAATTTCTGAAATTGGATATTGTGTCTGCTAATTTATTCTTTAGTTTTTTCACCTATTTGATGTCTCTCTATATATATCAATCTACTTTTATATTCTTTTACATTCTATAAACTCTACTGCTGTTTCCTAAGATTTAATAGCTAACTATTCTCATCAATTTTCTACTATCATATTATTCACACAAATATGCCTGAATATAATTGTGACTTACACATAAAGGATGCATTTTTTGAAAAAAATGATATAATCCTTTTTAATTTAATGTCATAGTATTTTCCATTTTCTTTTAATACCTTTGAACTTACAAATGTTGGCTATACCAAAAATATATATTTGTTTAATTTGAGAAGACAGGCTCTCACTGTGTAATCCAGTCTGGTCTCAAACTCACAGTGAGTAGTACTATTACAGCCATGCACAACCATTCCTAGAAAACAGAAAAGTCTTTTGAGTTGTTCAACTGTAAGCATGATGGTAGTATATGTGAAAATCTGAAGCTGTTTGAAAAGCTATTTGATTTTTTTTTCACACTTTGGGGGCCCACCGTCCAGCTCCCAAATAATACCCAGAAACTTACTCTCACCTATGAAGGTCCAACCTTAGCTTGGATTGTTTCTAGCCAGCTTCTCTAATTTAAATTATCCTGTTTCTCTTTAACTGTGTTCTTCCCCTGGGCTTTTTACCTTTCTTTATTATATGTATCTTTCTTTCCTTCTTACTGTGTGGTAGGGTACTGGCCCCTGGTGTTGTCCTCTCCTCCTCTTCCTTCTTTTCTAGATTTCTCCTCTTATTTATTATCTTGCTCACCACCCCCTCCTACGTCTCACTCCTGCCTAGCTGTTGGCCATTCAGCCCTTTATTAGACCAATCAGGTGTTTTAGACAGGCAAAGTAACACAGCTTTACAGAGTTTAACAAATGCAACATGAAAGACTACAACACATCTTTGTATCATTAAACAAATATTTCACAGCATAAATGAATGTAACACATCTTAAACTAATATTCCATGACAGGGGAAAACTTCTCAGTATTAATCAAATAATGCCATTGATCTTGTGTTTAAAAGATCTGGAGCTGAGTTTTTCCAAGCTTGTCTTATTCAGTTAGGTGCTTGCCGTTATAATCTCATTGTATTTTCATTATTTTTGTTCATTTATTAATAGATTGTATTCTTTGCCTCTAATAAGAAGTTGAAGCCCTAAGATGTTAGGCGCATAGGTTAATGCCATGAAAGATGAAGAAAATATGATCTGTTTCTATTGGGAAAATCAATTAAACAACTTCTATAATAAAAAAAAAAAACACACTGATTCTAGTGAAGTCAATTTATGTGGTCTGAGGAAATAGTTACTATTATAATATTTACTTGTAAATAATATTAATAAAAATTTGCTAGTATTTAGAGAAAACTAATGTTTTAAGCGTCCTTAAATTCAATAAAATTTTTTTTAAAAAGATATGAAGAAAAAAAAAAGAAGCTATTCACGTAAACGGTACTAGGATACTGACTGAAATTCTAAAGTCAGTCGTAAAAATAAACCTGGATTGCCATAAAAATAGACAATGCTTGCACAATGAAATGACATGAAATTTAAGTTAAAAATAAAACATCAGAAGGGCAAATCTAATGAAGTTGAAAATCATATTGATAAACTATACATATTAAGCTGAAACATTCTTTTTCAATGCAGTCATTATGGAAATTATGAACAAAATACCTAAATTCATGAAGGAATTGTATCTATCTTGATAAAGATTATGTACCAGGAACCCAGAATGAATTACACATAATAGTCTGATATTTTTTACTTTTTCAAAGCAGAAACAGGCAATGCTATTAATAGTAACATACTACTCAACTAGATAATGGACACAATGTACTGTGACAAAAATCAATAAAAAGATATCGCAAAGTTATGTTTGTCTTAAAAATTATCTAAGTTGAAAATCTTGAGTTAATTCACTAAAAAAAATGAAGAACTTCAAGTAAGTGGAAAAATACTGTATTAGAACATACTAATTAATAATTTTCTCCACTATAGCAAATTAATTAGAAAGCAAGATGAAACATAAATTCCACTCACCAGACTAATCAAGATTTTATTAAGAAACAAGACAAAATTTAATGAAAAATGTCTGAGGTAAAAGAAAGAAAATTATGAACTTTATGAAAACCATCAGAATTGTAAAAATGACTAACAAAAGCATGTCTAAATAGTTCAACAGAAACAAACTACTTTCTGATTTCAAAAACAAATTGTCACATTACTACCAATTAAAATATAAATGTGCTTTAAAATACATGAACTCTCCTGAAGATTTTAAAGTAGAAATAGACAAATTATAATATTCATTCAGCAAAGACAAAAAAATCATCACAAGCAATGTTGTTGAATTGGCCCAGTTAGGTGTTATTGAACATACTAGTTATTATAATCCAACAGTTGAAGCAGTAAACTTGAGGAAGAAAATATGCAAATAGATCAATAAAGTTGAATTAGAAGTGCAACATACATAGCATTTTGTGTTTAAAGCTTCATGAGAATTTTTGAAGCCTCTTGTATGGCTGTGCATAGATATTTCAGAGATTATGCGGTGAAAGTATTTATGATTGGAGCATCATAGAATTAAAAGAGAATGTCTTCCAGGCATGACACTGCTACTGACCCTGACTCGGTCATGTACAAGTCATAAGACAGCATGTTATTGTTGTTTTAGTGACTTTTCTATTGCTGTGAGACATAAGACATAAGGCATCATGACCAAGGCAACCATGACCAAAAAGAAGTTTCTATGATGAAGATGAGCTCGCTCGCTCTCTTTCTATATATATATGTGTGTGTATATATATATACACACACATATATATAATACACATATATACATATAAACACACACACATATATGAAGAGTTCAACAAATGCTGCTGATATCAGCAGCATGGAGTCAGTGGTGATCTTGACAAAAGCTTAGGTAAAAAGGAATCCAATTCACTGATATAAGTATCCTCAAAAAGAACTAAAAGAAAGACACTTGAAACAGTGTTGTTTTGAAAACATGTAAGCAGAGAAGAAACTAAGAATGTTCTGAAACAAAGGGAGATGCGTGCTCATATAATGGGAGCAATTTTCAAGCATTATATGTTGATTGGATGATTAAAAAGAATTCAAACATTAATTTTTATTTAGACAGGGTCTCATTGTGTAACAATGAGCAACTATTTTGTCTGGGCAGGAATTTATCTTCTAGGAGATGATTGAAAAAGTAGGCTTAGAGAAAATCATAGTGAGTATTGTGATTGCAAGCTCTCTTGTCTAGATGTATTCTGTTTTCCCCAGGCAGTAACTGAGCTAACCTGTAGAAAGAGGATATGACAGGCCTTTGGAAAATAACAAATTATTATCTATCTAATGAATTTGCTTTAAGTTAAAATTTCTTCTGGTAAACCCAATGTTCTACCCTCTGAATGTCCTGTGGAGATTACCAATATATACATATAGTTGAATTGCAAGTAAGTTCAATAAGGCATCAGTAAGATAAAAGCTGGTCCTTGTCTCTGAGCACTCATAAACATGTTTATGTGCTTTGTAAGAATACATATATATTAATATATATGATTTTGCTATTTATAAGTTCCTCATTGTGCTTAGCACCTCTTGTTTACATGACCCAATTACGTTTCCAGGTGACACATCTGATAATAGAGTACTGGAAAAGTTTCAATTCTTGGCAAACAATCTCTGAAATCTCAATTTAGTCAACTCCATAAAATTGATATAATATCAGGAACTAAATTATCTATAAGTATGATTTTATTCATTTTACACAAAAATCTCTTAGAAGAAAATATTTACATTTGATTCACTGACTCCATAAGATTTGGAATATTATGTTTCATGAGATAATTCTTTGTAGGATAAAGATGCATAATTACAAACATTACTTGATTTTATCTTTTAATCTTTAAAAATATGTAGCAAAATAAAAGTAACTATTACTATGGTAACAGATTAAGAAGGGGTAAAAACTTGTTTTGACAAAGAAAGGTTAAGAAGCCTACCATTGCTTTATAACACAGAAACACATGCTATACTAATCTTCAGTGTTATGAAGATATTTGTGTAATCACTTGTTAAATTGTAACCAAGATACTCTTTGAGCCAACTATCACTATTACTGCTTATGATTTAGACATGCTATATTAATGCTCAAAATGTATGTCAACCTTTGACCTGAAAGGCAGCACCTTAATGGACTTAATTTCACTGCTTACGGTGAAATGTTTAAAATAAACTGCATATACTAACTTGAGTAATGGCCAAGATGTTAATATATTTATGACTGGGTTGAATTGCAAATAAGCCCACAAAGGCATCAGTAAGATAAAAGCTGGTCCTTGTCTCTGAGCAGCTCATAAACATGTTTATGTGCTACATAAGAAATATACTAGTATTGGCAGAAGTACTCTTTGTAATCATATATATAATTCACACACATTTTGATGAATTTCCTGATCTGGAAGATTACATGAAGTCTGGCACTTTGGGTCCTATAAAGAAGGCTTCATGATTAACAGGATATGGAGTCAAGGTGTTGCATGCATCTTCAAGTTTCAGAAACTTCTGTAGGACTGCATGGGTAGAAAATAATCAAGCAAGGTCATGAACACAAATCTCTTGTTCATGGATCAGTGGATCAGGAAATCACATTGTTGGATGATAAATCAGAAATCATTGGAGTGTTCTGTCCTTAGGTTGAGTCATTTTTCTCTTGATACTAAAATTGATAGTGAAGGTATACTTGTTCACCTCAAACCTAGTGCCCGATTTTCATTAAGATACAGACTTTTCACCTTCTATTCTGTTAATTGTTTGAGTTTCTGAAGATGAGGAGGTGAAAGTAAACAAAAAATACTTATGGAGGCTTAGCTTCCAATTTATCACTCCTTGTAGGCTATTAGGCAATCCTTCTGCTAAGACTTATGGCACCCCTACATCATGAAGAGTAAATTATGGTATGATAAATGAAGGGGGAGTGATTGTAACCATCAGCAGAGGCTTTCTGAATTAAGAAAATATTGAGTACATAGTCAAGGAGATTTGGAACTGGAACCCTGATGACGAGAAGTGCACACACAGATAAGTGCCTTTCCAGATCTGAGAAAATATGAATGCTGGAGAGCATATGAGACTTCAAGGATAGATCAATGATGGGAATCAGAAACAGACGTTTGGAAGATACAATAAACTATGAAGTGGCTGGACCAAAATCTGACTTCATGGAAGTATGCATTTAAACTCTAAATGATGCATCAATCCTTCATTCCCCAAGCAGTTTCAAATACAGAGAACAGGCCAGGAAAGCTTTGCAGTAGTTTACAAGGGGACCCAATCTCCCTCTCTGTGTAACTCTTTGCACGCACACTTGATGATGACACACCGGATGGACACAGTGCTGGGAAAGAGGAAATGGGTTTTATAACAGATGGTTGTATGAATGTTGGAAGAAAATGCTTCTTAAAAGCACCCCTGCAACAATATTTAATTTTAAAGAACATATATTACTGAAATTAAGTTGTTAGAATTAAAATAAGTTATAGGTCTGTCTAGAAACTGTCATGGTAAATGGATATAACACATAATCTTTGTAAGTATTAAGGAGTAAAAGAAACACCACTTAATATCTGTCTAAAAACTGTCATTCTACAAGGATATGAAGTTTACTTTTAGAAAGTATTAAAGATTAAAGAGCACATACCATTTGTTTTATGATTATGGTCAACATGATGTATGGCTTATACATATTATTTAGTTTAGTCTTGATAACCTGAGGCGTTGAACATAAGTATTTCTACTTCACAGACAAACTCATTAACACAACAATTACTTAATATTTGATGAAAGATACACAGCTTTTTATTTAAAATTATTTCTTTTTTAATTAGCAAAATTGTTCATATTTGGGGGGCAGGAGAGATGGTTGAGCAATTAAGAGCACATGCTGCTTTTGAGAGGGACCAGATCAGGTCCCATCACGAGCATGGCTCCTAATAACCAACCATAACTCCAGGTCCAGAGGATCCAACTCCCTCTTCAGGCCTCCACAGGTCGTGCACATATATGTGGTACATAGATAAACATGCAGGCCAACCACTCAAGCATTTAAAAAATTTAATAAATTTTTTAAAAATTACACTTATTTATAAGGATAACATATTAGGATTAAAGCATAAAGCAGGCCCTTTAATTTCAGAATTCATGGTCTTCACTGATCTTCTGAATTTCTGTCATTCACAGGGCTATATACTTTTTAAAAGGTGCCTATAACCTTGTACTCTTTACTCACAGCTGTGACTCAATAAGCATTGCATTCAAACAACATCCGTATTTTCAGTTTCTGTTAAGAAATTTCTACTAAATTATCTGATGATTCTTCTACAGCACCATCAGTAACAATAATACAACTAACTGTCAACTCATTGCAAGACACTAGTAAAGCTAACATATTCTACAGTAATATTTTTCTTAGGCAGTAAGAAAGTTAAACTTAAATTCCCACCCTCATGTCCCAATCTCCTTAAGTTTTAAAGTAAACAGTCAAGACAAAAATTAGAAAACACACACACACACACACACACACACACACACACACTATCTTTTGTATTTGGCATATTAGTAAAATAAAATCATGAAATAAATAAAAAATTTTACTGTTTTTGAAAGATATTTTCCAGTGTTCAATTATTGTACTAATTTAAAACTTAGAAATACGCATTATTGTGGTACAGAACATAGGAAGGGAGCATGTGCCATCGCACACCCTGGGGCCAGAGGACAGCTGCCTGGAATCAGTTCTCTCTCCATCATTATGCAGGTTCCAGGTATTGAAATCAGGCTTGTGAAGCAAGGCTTTTACCTACTAAGCTATTGTACTGACCCCTATATTTATTTATTAATTTATTGTTATGACATCTCTGCTTATACTTTTTACAACTGTTTGTACACATGTATATGTATAGGCATAAAGCCATGGTGTGTGGTTGGAAGTTAGAGGATAGCAATTTATAGAAGGTTGCTTCCTTTATGTCCTGCTTCTTGGGATCAGACTCAGGTCTTCCAGACTGGTAGCATGCACCTGTACCTGTTGAGTCATTCATTTGCCCTAAGTATTATTTATTTACTTTTAGCTTCTGGTATTGGCATAAGATCCCTGCATTGAGGTATCACAGTCAATTAAACAATTGGACCTCCTAAATAGTTACTCTCAGTCCTAAGAATCAACTCTGCCTGTCCTTTCAATAAGATTATAATTGAAAGAATATCTATCTGCTTGAGATATTATCCATATTTTCAGACATTTCCCCACAAACAAGGCATTTAAATGGTCATATAACACCAGGAGTTTGTATTGTTTATCTTATATTAGGGATTAACAAGCTGAGCTACAAAATCTGCTAGGAAGTGTGATTTTCACCGTCTATTCCTCACCTTCGGTTTTATTCCTGAGTCACTTGTAGTGAGGTTAATGTAGGGAAGCATTTGCAATAAACAGTGTAATATACTCCCGAGACCTCAGAGTTGTTTCAAATATCGGGACTAATTCCTGGTGAGATGTGAGAAACCAAACAAAAATCTCCCACAGTTAACCAATGGAGGTATGAGTCCCTACAAGATGGAAATATTCTGTATTAAATGATGATCCTTGCTATGATCTGTGGGAAAACAAATACATACATGATTTGAATGTACATAGGACATACACATTGGTCCTATGCAGGACCACAGCTTAATGAGAAACACGTCATTTAGTCTGAAGAAAACATGAGAGGATGGTGAAGAAATGGCTTCAAGCTTTCTACAGTCTATTAATATTAAATGTCCTCTATGAGAGAAAAGTAGGTAATAATGATAGGGCTATTAATGGCGAAATTCCGCCATGGAGTTCAACTGCAGATCAAAGGAGTTTATTTGGGGTTTAACTCACAACAAGAACAATTGAGTTGGTCGAGGAATTCAGGAGGAGTGGAGCGAGTTGCAATGTGGTTCTCTGGAGAACTCTGCCTTGATCTGCAGCACCAGCATCCAAGACCACAGGTAGCCAAGAGAGCTCTTTATTCATTGCAGGTCTTAAAGGTCCCAGTCTTGGCCACGCCCAGAGGGAGGCAGGTACCCAGCAGTTACCTGCTGCCTATAGGGGCGGTGCTTCAGGATACAGACAACCACCCCTACAGGCTGTAGTGATGATATAGAGAATCTATTGCATTAGGTTGGAAGGTTTGTTTTGCATTTGGCACTACAACAGAAAGAACTTTTGACAGGACCTAAGATTCATCATTTTGGAGACTCTCATAGCTATGGAGAATGGGCTGCTTCTCAGTATTAGTCCCTTTCATTTTTCACAATCTCATTGTGCTACCTGTGTGTATATATATATTTGTTCTTTCATCTTCCCTCATATTTTCCTAATTTCTTTCCAGACAATTTCATTTTCACTGAGAGCCTAGAAAAGCAGATTTTTAAATTACCTGGGCAATTAAAATGGTGACATGCAATATCATTTCTGCAAGAGTAATAGTTATTGTTTTATTGCCATTAATTCTCTAAATGATGTGATGAAAATGTCCTTCCTCACTCATCTATTAGGATTATACACATCTAGTGGAAAATAAGGTCTTACAAAATTATGCTTTGCTTCTGTTTATTTTACATTTATTTATTGTATAGATTGTGTGTGTGTGTGTGTGTGCGCGCGCGTGCACGCCTGTGCCCACAAGCTTAGCACTGTATCCATGTGGAAGTCAGAGGACAATTTGTGGATGTCTGAAACTCTACTTGCACCATGTGGATTCCAGGGACCTAGCTCAGGTATCCAGGTTTGGCATCAAGCACCTTTATCTGCTGACCCATCATACCTCAAATGCACAGGTTGCAAATGCCCAATTTGGTGATTATTGATAAATATACGAACTAATGAAATCAGTGTCACAATCCAGATGCCGAACATTTTTACCCCCCAAAAGATTCTGGCACATGCCAGCTTCTCAATACCCTTGCCCGAAGGTTACTTTCACTTCTACTGTGACAGATTTGTGTTGATTATCCCTCTTCCCTTCAATTATCACCAACAGCTTAAGGAAGTCCTTTAAAGTTCAGTTTTTCATTGCATTTTTTCTCAATTTTATCTTCATTTTATTATTTTCTGCATCACATATTTCTGGATTTTATGAACTGTTATCACAAAATAAGAATTGCTAGAGAAAGTTTCAGGTTGGATAACAGAGGTGTAGCATACTTCTTAAGAGATCTGTGTGGCCATTTTAGATAAATAAATACCATTTCTGGCAATGTTGAAAAGAAAATATGAAGAGAATGGTTATAAGACTCAGCTCTTCTTGTTGCTGTGACAAAATATCTGATGTAAACATCCTGAAGGACAAAGGACTTCCTGGGCTGACTGTATCAGCGGGCACAGTCCATGGTGGAGAAGGCCAGGTGATGGGGCAGGCTTGATCCACAATGTCAAGGGCTGTGTTTGCTTCTCCTCACATCTTAGCAGGAACTTTAACAAACATCTGCCAGCTAATTCCCATTTTCAAAAGGTTGTACAGTTTCCTCAACTGGAGAACAATATATATTCACCAATGGGGAACATTTCACATTCATGCCATAACAACCTGGTGGGTGTAGATAAACAAGAGAGCAACAGTCTGGACACATTAAATGGAAGTAGATAATTTATTGCCCTGGGAAAGACAAGTGGAAACTTTTAGATTATGTAATAGGTATAAAGATCTATTCCATTATCAAAGTGCCAAGAAATAATGTTATCTCATTGCTTCTACTTAATGGAAGAACTTTACAGTACAATATATTCAATACATTTTAGAATAACAGATTTCAAAGCATGCATATATTTATTCATTCTGGAATCCCAATATGGATGCAGATACTGAATTCTTTCTCCATATCTTAGTATCTTAGCAGTATGTATTTGTTTGACTAGTAAATTTTCAAGGTACATGAGCATGATAATTAAGTACCTAAGTCTAGTTGTAAATTACTTCTTTCCATAAAAATGAGAACATTTATATTTCCCCTTCCCCCGTGAAATACTTATATAATGGCTGTTCTAATCATACAGCATATAATGTTTCAAAAGGCTTCTTTTTTTTATTCCTGTGGCACATTCTAATGAAAGAAACACGTACATTTTAGTATATTACCTAAATAATGTTACTTTCTAAAAGCCACCAATGCCGTCAGAATCTTTGTCATATTCTGAGAATGAATTACACACACACACACACACACACACACACACACACACACACACACACGCTCGCTTCCAGAATTTAACAAAATGCTTGCTTTCCAGAGTTAAAAACCTATCTAGAAAGCCTTCCATGGTTTGGTTTAGAAATAATTTACAAAGTCTAAAGCTTTTTCTTTTCCTAAGCTTAGAGAACATATTTGCAGAGCAGTTATTGCCTTTTTTTGACATGACTCAGCTCAGGTGCTTTTTTTCCAGATGTAATCTGCAGTTTTTAACTCAAAATCTTGTTCCTTTCTTTTTGCCCTTTTGTATAGTATTGATGTCCAGTGAGTATTGGTGATGGATATGTAATGTCCACTCTACCTTATGTTCAGTAAAGATTTCTTCATGATTGATGCAATCATTCTATATGAAACCTTCTACTGGTTTTGTATAGGTTAAAAACTAACTATTATGAGAAAGGATACTGGATTAACCATCCAGAATTGGCACACCTCCTTAGGAGACCAAGCACCATGAAGAATATTGATATTCCCCTCACAAATGCTATGGCTCAGCCAATACCCAAAATTGCTAGGGAATTTGCTGAACCAACATGTAGCTATTCTTGGCAGAACAATCTCTATAAATAGTAGAAGTTATCAATGATAAACAGAGCAATAAGAAGTCAATCTTTCTAAAAACAACAGATCTTTCACTTAAAAATTAGAATCAGTATTGTAACAATTACTTGAGTAGTGAAACCTATTAGAATTTTAAGCTCATTTAATTCTTTATAATTCTTTAGAAATATGTAGCATACATGATAAGAACTGTTCTTGACATGAAAAGAAAATCTAGCATAAAATATTTTTAGAATATTCTTTATGAGAATATGGATTGATGCAAATTACACAGGGGCTTACACAAAGATGATTGCTGTAGAATAATTGCATACATTTCTTAATATATTTTATTTCTATCATGCTTGGCTTACACAGTTGCATCATTATAACTCTTAAAGATAAACAATGAAAATAGGGCTATCTGTTGTATAGATGGAAGCATCTAAGCTTTAAAAACAAGTGACTAATTTAAGATCCTATTTTTAAAAAATTCTATAATAAAAATGATTGGCATAAAGACACACCAAAATGCTCATGACATGGTTTTCATAATTTCATTTTAATTTTAATAGCTATCATTTACTTAAGGAACTCTGTTTTGTCAAGATAATTTCCCTATCTAGATTTAGGAAAAATACTAGAACAAGTGCCTTGTGGGAAGTAAGTGTGTGTGTGTGTGTGTGTGTGTGTGTGTGTGTGTGTGTGTAAGAAAAACAGAAGTCAATGTTTGATGCTGTCTTAGAGTTACTATTGTGCTGAAGAGACACTATGACCATGGTAACTCTTATAAATGAAGACATTTAACTGGGGCTGGCTTGCAGTTAAAGGTTTAGTCCATGGCGAGAAGTATGTCTAGCACACAGGCAGACATGGTGCTACAGAGATAGCTGAGAGGTCCACATCCAGGTCCAAAGGCAGCAGGAAGATGATAAGCTGCTTGGCTTGAGCTTCTGAAACCTCAAAGTGTGCCCCCCAGTGACACCCTTCCTCCAAGAAGGCCACACCTACTCCAGCAAGGTCACATCTCCTAATAGTGCCACACCCTATTGCTTTCTGGGGGCCACTTTCATTTAAACCACCACGAGTACCTTTTTCAGCGTTCTGACCTCGACCTCATGGTTTGAGAAAGGGACTTTCACTGAACCTATAACTCACTGACTCAGCTAGATTGGCTAGCCAGCAAATTTCAGAGATCCTTTTGACTCTACATCCCTAGGGGTGAAATTGCAAGAGACAGTCACTCATTGTTGCCCCTAGATTTATATCTGGATCCTGGGTATCTGAAATTGGTTTCCCATGTTTCTGTGGCAAGCATTTCATTGAAGAGTCTTCTTCGACTTCTCAACATGGAGTTTATATTTCATGTGTCACTGTACTTGTGTAGTTATACAGGTTGAAAAATATTTTAAAAAGACTTACAAGACAAATTCAAAGTATAAGACAAATTAAGTGGGATAATATTTAATCAACAATATATCTAAAATAATTTCTAAGACCAATTTTCCAGTGGTGTTTTATCTTATGCTTTCTAAATTATGCTTAAGTATATTTTAATTTCTTTTCATTTTGATTTTCTTTTTTTTGTTTAATTATTTCTTGAGAATTTCAATCATGAGTATTATATTTACATTAGATCTCCCTCCCTTTTTCTCTTCCAACTCCTCCCACACCATCCACTTCAACTCTTCTAAAAAAATTGGCCTCTTTTTCTTTCTTTTTGAGCTGAGGATCAACTGAGCTAAATCCCCAACCTTTTTTCTTTAATTATTATTGTTATACACACACACATATACTCTAGTCAATGTTGCTTGTTTGTGTACATAACATACATATATATGTAAACACATATACATAAACACACACATACACACACAATATATGCTGTCATGTAGGAGTCGATCCTTTTATGACCTTCACCATCCATACTGGCATGTCAATTGGTGCTGTCATTTCAATTTTTGGTTTTTCAAAGAACACTATTATTTATTTATTTTTTTATTATTATATGTTTTAATTTTATATATCAGCCATGGGTTCCCCTGTCCTCCCCCCTCCCACCTCCTGCCTTCCTCCCCTCCCCTCACCTCCATTCCCATCTCCTCCAGGACCAAGACACCCCTGGGGATTCATTTAAACCTGGTGGATTCAGTACAGGCAGGTCCTGTCCCCTCCTTCCAGGCAGAGCATGTGTCCCTGTGTAAGCCCAAGGTTCCAAACAGCCAGCTCATGCTCTAAGGACAGGTCCTGGTCCCACAGCCTGGGTACCTCCTAAACAGATCAAGCTATTCAATTGTCTCACTTATCCAGAGGGCTTGATCTAGCTGGGGGCTCCACAGCCATTGGTTCATAATTCATGTGCTTCCATTCATTTGGCTATTTGTCCCTGTGCTTTCTGCAATCTTAGATTCAACAATTCACGCTCTTACAGTCCCTCCTCTTTCTCGACAGCTGGACACCTGGAGCTCCACCTGGGGCCTGGCTGAGGATCTCTGCATCTACTTCCATCAGTTATTGGATGAGAGTTCCAAGACGACTGTTAGGGTGTTTAGTCATCTGATCCCCAGACTAGGTCAGATCAGGCTTTCTCTAGACCATTGCCAGCAGTCTACAGAGGATATATCATTGTGGATTTCTGGGGACCTCTCGAGCACTCTGCCTATTCCTGTTCTCATGTGGTCTTCATTTATCATGGTCTATTATTCCCCATTCTCCCTTTCTGTTCTTGATCCAGCTGGGATCTCCTGCTCCCCTAAGCTTTCTCAAAGAAGACTATTTAAAAAGCAACTTGCAAGCTCTGATAACTTCCCATCAATTACATTTAGCATGTTACAAACACTAGTCATTTCTGATGTCAGCATTTTTTAGGCCAAATTTGAGGCTATGTTTTTGCTTTGTATTGTTTCTATGCCATCAAAGTTCAGGTACACAGATGGAGACTGAACACATGTGTGGTGATATTGTGTTCCCCAAAATATTGTGCACCCTAATAAACTTATCTGGGGTCAGAGAACAGAACAGCCACTAGATATAGAGGCCAGAAAATGGTGGCACACATGCCTTTAATCCTATCACTTGGGAGGCAGAGATCCATCCAGATCCCTGAGTTTAAAGCCACACTGGAAACAGCCAGGCATGGTGACTCACACCTTTAATCCCAGAAAGTGATTCTTTAATCCCAGGAAGTGATGGCAAAAAGCAGAAAGGTATTTAAGGCATGAGGACCAGGAACTAGTGCTGGTTAAGCTTTTAGGCTTTTGAACAGCACAGTTCAGCTGAGAGGCATCCAGTCTGAGGAAACAGGATGAGCCAAGGAATTGGTGAGGTGAGGTAGCTGTGGCTTGTTCTGCTTCTCTGATCTCCCAGCATTTACCTCAATACCTGGCTCCAGGTTTGTTTTTATTAATAAGACCATTTAAGATTCCTGATACACATATATTTTCAGCTAAGCTTAACAGAGTGTGAATAGATTAAGCTAAAAAATATCTAAAGTCAGTTGAGCATAATCTTTACATAAATTATCATTAAAAAATTAAAATGTTTATGCCTAAATCAATCTATAATTTAGCCCTTTTTCTTAACTAATGTTAATTCTAATTAGCTAAATACTCTTTTCAAACATAAAAACTACATAACTAATTTGGGAAAATATGTGTGACAGATTATCAAATGGATTTCATTCAGTAGAAATATTTTAAACAAATTTTGCGGTATCAGAAAGAATATTTACCAGAGCAACATGAACTCTTGGTCTTAATTGAACTTACTTGTTATATAATTAGTTGATAAAAATTCAACTCATTTCAAAGAAACACAATGATCATGTGTAAGCATCAGGGCTTACTTACTTACTGAGTTACCATTTACTTGCCAGAGTTTCTTGATACAGCCCATGAGAAATGAATGTTAACCAGGCATGGGTTGGAGGATCACATGAAGACTCAGGCTGTGACCAGTTTATTCCAAACAATAAGACTTTTCATAGTCTTAAATGAAACAGAATAGAGAGGTAGTTGCCAGAATCAATACAACAGTAGTTGCCAGATCCTAATATGTTAGTGAGCTATACAGAGTATATAAGATTAGTGTCTAAAACTAATAATCCAGCCAAACTTCAATATATTTCTTTGACTTATAGAGCACACAGAGAATTCAAGGTGACCTGAATCCTTCACAACCTGAAAGAGTGTCTCTGTTTCTCAGGAACTGAAAGGCACGCAGTGCCCCAGGAGCCATGCATTCTAACCTGAAAAACCTATGATTATGTGTTCAAGTTTTATCAACATTGATTATAAACATATTATTTCTGTATTGATTTTCTAAGTTGATGGCTTACGAACTTATGAGTACTTGAAACTGATTTGGGTGAAAATGCATCTTGTGTTTTCATGTGGAAGATCTCAAAGCCATTTACAAATCTCTGGAGTTTTCTGACTAAAGAAACATTTGGAAAACATGTTTCTTTACCTTCCAACAGGTTTACCTATGGTGGAGTTGGATTCGTTACTTATTCTCTTCAAGCAGAATGTAGATGGGCATACCTGAGGAAAGAGTGTTGGCTCAGGAAGTTATGAAACTAACTTGTTGTCTTGTACAATCATTCAGTGGAGGAGGAACTCTATGTTTCCCTGCTACTGATGAGGAAGGAATAAAAACATTTAAGAATACAATTATTTCTTTATATCCTTTAAGGGATTTTTAGAACAAAAGACACAGAGAATTTAGTGTATATCAGTGTCTTAAAGCTGCCTCCTCCAAGAAGCAGGAAATTCTACAATCTACCTAATGGTCAGGTTCTCTTTCGTGACATTTGATAATGGTACAATTTTCCCTCCACTGCCTTCCACTTCACTCACCTACTTTCCTCATTTTCATCAGGGGTTTGGAAGTTCTGTAATCATTTCTCAGATAGTACATTCTGGTTTCCCAGAATGATGCACAAAGCTGAGCACTGTTGTCTAAATGAGTTCCCACAAAGGAAAGCACTCGGTCATCACTGCAAATGGGAGTTATTATGTGGGGAATAGGATCCAAATGAAACAACTGTTAGCAGATATGTCTTTAGTAACACAGTGATTTCCCAGCTTGTGGATCTTCTCTGTCGTCTCCTTCCACAGTTAAAAATGCAGTTTCAGAGTTATAATTCTTTCAGTTTATATATTAAATAAAACTTTTATAACTATGTTGTTATTTTCTCATTCACTATGTGCCAAGAGATGATCAAAGAAGATAAAAATGTCCACATACCTGGCAGAGGGATACCATGATAACGAAGGTGGTTTTCCAATGATAAGCTCTTCCATGGCACTAGAGATGCATTGACGATCCTTATGATTTTTCACAAGTGGAGGAAACTTGACAAAATAATTTGTAGTAATGGAGGACTGTATTTGCCTTTTCCCTTAAGTTAAAACAGGGAAAAAAAACCATACAGATTTTGACTCAGGCTAACATAAATCCCACAGCCCATACTTTTAGCATTAATTAGCCCACACAAGTGTCAAAGTAACACCTCTAATCAGAAGGTTATTCATTGATTATTGAACAAATGCTTACTTTGGATTTGCTCTCTGCTAAAACATTTATAATTTTTTTCATCAATGTGAAAACAAATAACTCACAGTAAAATTTATATTTCAGTGAGATTAGCAAGTAAATGCCATATATACTAAATACAATAGTCTATCTAGAGCATTCAGCTTGCCTACCAGTTTGCTAGCTCCAATGAAGGAGAAAGATTATGTTTAATAAAACATAATCTTACTTAATACCTTACTCAAGTCATGGTAACTTCTGTCTTTTTCACTATTGTACTTTATATGATTTTCTGAAATTTATATATATCATTATGAACCTGCTGGGGTTTTTTTTGTTGTTGTTCTTTTATGGACCTAATACCCAGCTCCCAAATAAATTACACATGGAGGATTATTCTTATTTATAAATGCTCAGCCTTAGCTTGGCTTCTTTCTTGCCAGCTTTCAGCTTTCCTTAACTTAAATTAACCCGTCTACCTTTTGCCTCTGGGCTTTCCCCTTTTCTTACGTCTGTGAATCTTACTCTTACTCCATGCCTTGCTGTGTAGCTGGGTGGCTGGGCCCTCGTGTCTTCCTCCTTCTCTGACTACTTCTTTTCTCTCCTCTCTCAGATTTCTCCTTCTATTTATCCTCTCTGTCTGCCAGCCCTGCCTATCCTTTCTCCTGCCTTGCTGTTAGTCTTTCAGTTCTTTATTAGACCATCAGGTGTTTTAGACAGGCACAGTCATACCACTTCACAGAGTTAAACAAAGGGAACATAAATAAAAGTACCACACCTCAAAAAATATTCTACAACATAAACCTTCATTTTTCTGCTTTAAATATCTAGGCATTTCTTTATTTTCTCTTATACATAATCACCTTTATCCCTGTCCTCTGGTAACACTGAGTAAAATATTTAAAAATGTGTGAATCTACCATGCTGGACTATCATAAATCTATCTTGCTCCTCTTTTGACAACACACACTGAAAATTTCCTCAGTTTTCCAGTTCATTTGCTCCCATTCGCTATTGCTTCTCTGCCATTTTCTCTTCCCTTCAAACCTCACACCCTTGTGTTTATCTCATCTAGTTAATTTATTTGTAACATAGAAGCCAGGAGCTAGAAAGCTTTGCAACAGGAAAACACAGACTTCCCTGAATCAGGACACAACTCTTCATAGTTCTCTTCTGTTCAAATGGTAGAGGAGTCCCCCTGCCCTCTATTTCAGGTCATTTTTCTCACTGAATTCTGGATTCACTATTCTTCCTTCTTTGGTCTTCCCTATATTTTCAATCAATCTTTTCCTGCTTCTTTTTCAAGGAAACAAACTCATCTGTCCATGTGGTGTTCTTCCTGGAAACAGTTACCATCCTGTCTTCTTGTACACTCAGCAGACTTTTTTTTTCTGTGATACATACAATATATCTTCTACCACATGATGCCATGAAAGTGCAGCACCATGGCCATTAGTGACCTGCCTGTGTGAAACCCAGTTGAGAGTTATCATTCACCTTTCTACTAATAGTTAATAACTTTTTACTAAATCTCATCTTTTTAAAACAATCTCATGCTTTGATACCCAAGTCACTTGTGTGTATTTTATTTTTCTCCTAAAACAAGTCTGTTCTTCCCAGTATGCTTTGCTTCTTATTCAAAACATTCACATCACTAATGAATGACTCATTTTTGCTCTTTTAAGTATTGTAATGAACGTTTTTGTGTGTACTTTCATTTGCTCACATAATAATCTCAAATTTAGTATGCTCAGTATTGTTTTCATCATTAGTTGTGCTTCTGTCCTTCATGCATACACAACCCATACAATTTTTTCCTCTTTTTGTGTTCTGATTCTGTGAAAGATACCACCACTATTCAATTAGAATTCTTGGGAAATTTCTGCTTGTACTATTGCCTTCTTCCAAACAAGCATACATCCTGCTGGTTCTGCATTATAGACACTTGGAATATTTTATAAGAACATCTCAGTCCTCTCCATCATCTTCTAATATTTTATCTTGCTTGTTTGTCTACAATGATGCTGAGACTGTGTGTGAAATCTAGGTCTGATTGTACTTCTACCTTCTCTTTTTCTGTGAGTCTCTATTATAGGTTAGACAAAATGCAAATACCATGACATAGACTTGAACAGCAGAAATTAGAGTGGAATGTCTTTCCAATGTGATATATTAAAAGCTGTTTACTTACCATTATATCTAAAAACTATTATATTTTCTGGACACATAACTAAACAGTATTGTATAATAATCTTATATTAATTAACTGTACATTGGAGTAGTTTAAATCAATCTTATATCTTTCCTCTAAATGATGTTTTTAAGTCATCTCTATTATGACATGACATGAAAGAGCTCTTTTTGTCACGGACTTCCTTTCAGCATTTCTGACATCACACTACTTTGCTGTTGATTTGTAAATGGGAAGTGGAAAAATTTCATATCCTCCCTGCATGAGCCTGTGCTATTCGGTATGTAACTCCAACATCTAAAAGCCTTTTAAGTAATAAGATTGCAATAAGTTTTGGGTAAGTTATGCCAATGAAATTTATTCTGATTTGACATTAAGCTAGTCTTCGTCTCCATTTCTTCCATTCCAGTGAATGATCTTATTATTCACTGCATAAATATTAATGTATTTGATTATGGGGTGCTACCCCAGACTCTGGGGTATAACTTACATACATGGCATTTGCACAGGATTAACTTTCTAAAATATGCAAAGCTTAAAATCTAAAAGCCATTTTTCCACAAGGGATTTAGATTAGGAATTCTGAACTTGTAGTAACCTTAATAAAGCGAATTGAAGTCTATTAAGCTCTTTCTTGAAAATGGGAACCACTGAAAGAATGTATTTGAAAGAAAATTTACTTTTACAGAGTAAATTGATATTTTCACTTTCTAGAATATCTGTTCCATAGAGTTGGGTTGCCTTAAAGTTTCAAGCATTCTCCATATTGTATTAACCTGGCTATTGTAATTCAGACAACTGATAGCAGATTCACAGTGTCTGTCAACAAAACCTTTGTAAGTTCTAGGGCTGCTGTAAGTCTCCATTGGGCACCTAGTGATTCTACACAATGATCTTCCACAGCTACCAAATTACCAAAGATCAACTATTTTGCAGTCTAGACATTGCAAGTTTATGGAGGTAAATGGAAACATGCTGTAACAAATAGACTATTCTTGATCCCCAGCTGGAATAACAAAGCCTTTAAAAAGTTCATCACCCCTCTGTGTGTGTGTGTGTGTGTGTGTGGTCCTTCAGGCAGCAGTAGATCTGTCATCATTCACAGTTGTTGCATTTCACTCATTACTGACATGAATGTATACATTGGCTCAACTTCACCTAACTTGTGCTTTATTCTGCCTCCATGCCTACATAGCAATTCGAAATTCTCAAGGTGAGTCGTTCTAGTTTCCTGACAGTGCTGCCATCCTGGCCTTTAGTTTGCATTGGCTTGCATTCAAGGGTCTTCAAAATAGTCATTGAGATGCCCTCCATAATTAGCAGAGTTCTTCAGTTTATTAAATTAATCTTTAGTAACCTAAGAGCCTCGAGAAATTTACACATATTAATAAAATATTTTCTGGCACTTCCTGAGTAGATTTTAAAATACTCCAGTGTAAAGGCTGTTAGCATTAATACTTTATGGTGTTTATTTGCAACATGAAAAAGAAGACAAATTAGAAAGTCAAACATATATACTAGCTGTGATTTCTGTTTACACTCTTGTTAAATAAGATTTTATGTTGTAAAGGTTCAATGATTTCTTTAAATGTAATTAACATTCCCATTAAAGAAATAAAAATATTGAGTTATGTGATTAATTGTCTTATTTCTTAAATTTCCAAAATGAAGCACATTTTTAAAATCTATGTAAACAGAAAAAATAAAACTTTGGCTCTTATGTATGAGTCTAGACTTAACTATTATTACCTAAACACGAGTTCCATATACCCAAAGGCTTTTTAATGAATTTATTTGTTATACATAAAGCAATGAATGTTTAGTGTTATGTTTGAAGTAGTATTAATTAGTGTTTGAGGTTTTTGTAAATGCTTATTGATTTATGAAAGAATTCAAGTCCTAGACAAGAAATGCTATGTCTCTAAAATAACATTCAGCTTTAACGTTAATGAAGTTAATTTTATATTAGTAGAAAATATGGCATAAATATCAGAAATTTAAAATCTTCACCCAACAACATTTATGACTTCTGGCATGACCTCTGTTGCTGCCACCACTGAATGTCTTGAGTCAGAGCTGTTCTTCTTCTATACCTCACACTTTGCTTTTCAAAATTTTAAGAGGCCTAAGCTAAAATACATTTTTAAAGAAAAATCTATATTTATTCTTCAACAGGGAAGGTAATATGGAGGTAATAGTCAGGGTGCTTGTATGAATCTCAAAAGCATCTAGTTAATGTCCTAGGGGGCTCCTCCTCCAAGAAGCAACTCAATAGTTGTGTTGGCAGTCATTTACTACTAATTGTGGTATCAGGTCTTAGCTCACAATAGGTTACTTAAAGTAAATTTAAAACAAATAATTAATTGTAAAAGAAAATTTTAGATCATTTTTCTATTGTGAAGTAGACATAAAATGCAAGTGGGATTCTGTAATACAACACTATATATATCTCATTGTAGCAATTATATAATTTAAGATCAACCAAGTTTACACAACAGCTATATTTAACAGCCAAGCAAAGTGACATAATTAACATGATGTAAGGCATGTAGTTAAATATTTTGAGATCAATTTTCATTTTTCAGCAATAAGGATTAAAGAAGCATTAATTGATGAAATGATAATTGATGAGACTAAATGATACAAATTAACAGAACATCTCCAGTGTTTGTTCATAATTGTCAAGCATCTTATTCAAGGCTTTTAGGAATCATAGCATGAAGATAGTAGAATGATTTCAAAAGGTTTCCAGTGTGTTGAAATTATGTAATTGATAGATTTATAATAATTAAATTAAAAACTCATATCTGTGCTTCTTCCACTGACTAACTTAACCAAACAAATATTAGTGCATGAATTTCTCCAAGACAGCATGCCCTCATCTCACAGAGCTGCATATACATTAATGAGTAGGTGACCAGTCTGTAGTCTCTCTTGATTTCTTAGTTAAGTTTTTATTTGGTACTCTTTGAATATCACTGGAAGAAACCTAGTTGATATGGATTGGTAATAGTTGAGTGAATGTGATTATGTGTTTACATTATTAGCCGTAGACACAAATAGATGTCATATATTGTGTATTACTAACAAATTTGACTTAAAAAATTTAACAACAAAGAAATTATCTAGAAAAGTCCCTAGTAATGAATCTCAGATAAGGCCCAGATTCTTTGACTTTTAGGTTGTTTGTCTTTGTAATCAGTAGTTTAGGGCTAGCTATCAGGAATTATATTATTATTCATGGCTGGGAGGGATGATTCAGAAATTAAGAGCACTTGCTGTTCTTGCCAAGGACTAGATTTCATTTCTCAGAACTCACATGATAGCTCATAACTGCCCAGTTTCAGGGCATCTGACTCCGTCTTCTGACCTTCATGAGCTCTGGCAGGAGTGAGATGTACAGTTATATACTCAAGCCTATGCATACACACATAAAATAAAGTATAAATGAATCTTTTAAATTGAGTAATGCTATACAAAGAAAACTTTTGCACAAAATTGCATTATGAAGTCAAATCTTCATTCTCTAAGAGCTGATAGCCAATTATCAATGACTAAGTAAGTGTCAATGGTTAAAAAACAATTTATGAAAGAGTGTTTCCTCTAAATTCTCTGTATCAATTAACAAAGTAGACTTACTTTCTGAACAGATAATGTGTGGTCCTTTTTAATTTGATGAATTTTATGTAATTGAGATATTAGAATCCAAAGTAAGTAGAAGTGTGAGAAGAGCTAGACATATTGACAGATTATTTCTCATAAAAAGATACTGGAGCACAAACAAGAATTCAAGGAGGAGGTATCTTTAATTCGATAAATTAGAGCTTTGTCTTTTGATCTATGAGAAAAAATTTGCACTGAAAATCCAAAATGAAGGATCTCAGAATTGGTACTTCTGAGTAGCCAGACATAAATGTCTTCTAAGATGAGTCACAAACTCAAAACTGAACTCCCAACTAAAATTCTATATATTAAATGAACATACCAATGAACACTTAAATTCAATTCCATTGAATTACGTTTATAGTTTTCTTATTCTGAAAAAATGCATTATTTTCTATTAGGATGTGTGATATAAAATACAAGCAATGGAACACTCATCAATATGTCTACCAACTCTTCCACCCAGAGCATGATTGCTATCAATTCAGGTGCCAGTATCCCTGATCTCTAAGAACAAACAGGTGATTCAGAAAACAAGATATTTTTTTTGATAATTAAAGAAATATCTGGTTATAAGTGGCACCAGTCAAAAGAATATAGTATAGCCTAACATTGAATAAATTTGGCCCATTTGCTTTGAAAGACAGACACAGAGATCAGGATAAGGTTCCTTCCAAGATGAAGATTCATCTGATCAATCATAGGTCAAAGAGCAAAGGGAAGAAAGAGCATAAGTATTGAAGATTCTAAGAAAAACAGAACAGGACAAAACAAAAATTCTCCTAATTTATTTGGAATTCCGAGGGAAGGAACAATGCTAATAGACCTTAAGAACATTACTTTATGGAGTAAGAATATTGAGACAACATAAAATAAAATTAAAATTTAGATTAAAATGTTATGTACATAAATTATGACTGTATACCCACACACAGAACATTTCTAGAATGTGTATTAAATCAAGAGTGACACTGGGAAGATTAGCATGACATGTGCATAAGAATATCCTGGAAATCCCTGATATTTTAGAATGATGACATTGGAAACTCATTGTTTACCAAGCAGAATAAGAATAAGAAGAGGAATAGGAAAAAATAATCATTTAACAATTGTCATAAAAAAGATTGAATAACAATATTCTGAATTAAGAATAATGACATATTTATATAATCTCAGATATCACTTTGGAAAACACTTATTAGTAACAAATAGAATGATTGAAGATGGTTCAGAGGTCAGGAGCACTTACTGCTCTTGCACAGAACACTGGTTGAATCCTCAGTACCCACATGGTTGCTCACAACTTTTTGTAACTCCTGGTCCAGGGTATTCAATGCCATTTTCTGATACTGACTTGCTCTACATGCACATAACACACAGCACATACACTCAGGCACATGCACACACACATACACACACACACACACACACACACACACACACACACACACACACACACATGAGAGAGAGAGAGAGAGAGTTCATTTAACAATGAAATGCAATTTTCTAGTCCTTGAAAGTTATTACCAACTATTTAGGATAATAAATAAATGAAGGTTAGTAGTTAGTCATTATAATCAAACTTGTAGTCATATTATGAATGTTTTCAAGGTCAAGCAAAATGTGTTTTAGATATACCAGTCATCTTTGAACACTTCAGAGATCTGCAGAATATGACATTTAAAATGTTTTAATAACATAGATTGTTTTTCTTTTTTTATGACAATGAAACATGTCTGCTCCTGTCAGCACCAATCTACTTCAGAGAAGATGATGGGCACTGAAGCAATTCCATATGGAGTTTACTTTCACTGTGCCAAAAGTTAGCCAGTGGGCAAAAAAATGCCCTTGCTTTGACTGCTGACAGTATGCTGTCCAAAATGGACCAGCAGGACACAAAAGAAAGGACTGCCAATCCTTGCCACAACAAGGTAGGAAAGCTCTTTAGAAAATACTGCTTCACAGATGAGTCTGTCATATATACTAGGCCTGTAGGCCAAAGATGGATGCCCGAATGTCGCAGAGAAACCTAGGGAGACTGTCCAGGCAGCCAGCTGTTTCTGTCATTCCTCACATTGTTTGGAAGTCTCTTGTTTACACTTCCTGTTTAACTAGGTAATATTATTTCCTTCTCAGGTCTCTGAGGAAGTTCAAAATTAGTTATAGTTTTCCTTGTTAACAAATTCAAAAAAGAATCTCACTGAAGAGGTGTAAAGTGTATAAGTTTGAAAGACATCAAAAGATAGTTTTCAGTTAGTAATACAAGTTAGGATAGAAAGTGAATTAGGTATATTTTAGACTCACCAAAATAGGGCAGATAATGGAATATTTTCACTGAATTTGTCAAATGCAAATGGACTCGACACTGTTGTTGCATTTATTGCCTGTATATACCATATATAGTTATTGTACTTATATAGTTTTTCTTATATTAGTTATAACTTTTTCATTTTAGACAAAAAAAGGAAAATGTGATATTTTATTTGTGCTCTAACAAATAAAGCTTGCCTAGGGATCTGAGGACAAAGCCAACCACAGTATTAAACATAGAGGTCACACAGTGGTAGCACACACTTCTAATCCTAGCATTTGGAGGCAGAGATTCATCCAGTTCTCTGTGAGTTCA
Source organism: Onychomys torridus (assembly GCF_903995425.1). Taxonomy (NCBI): domain Eukaryota; kingdom Metazoa; phylum Chordata; class Mammalia; order Rodentia; family Cricetidae; genus Onychomys; species Onychomys torridus. The sequence goes on along the minus strand of NC_050459.1, from coordinate 36,274,619 downwards.
AGGCCACACTGGGAACAGAGCCAGGCGTGGTGGCACATGCCTTTAATCCCATCACTAGTTAACCATAGAGGTCTGGATGTCTATAAAGGTAGACAGGAAGTGATAGAGCTGGGCAGAAAGAGGAGTGATGTGGCTGGGCAGAGAGAAGAAGTAAGATGGAAGGGCACAAAAACGTCTATAGGCGTGACTATACAGAAAGTAGCTCTCTTGGCCTAAAGATTTCCTAGTAGAAACTTGTGGCTGGCTTATTCTCTTCCTCTGATCTTTCAACTTTCACCTGTCTCTGAGTGTTCGTTGTTTTGTTTTGGTTTTTTTCGAGATAGAGTTTCTCTGTGTAATTTTGGAGCCTGTCCTGGATCTCACTCTGCAGACCAGGCTGGCCTTGAATTCACAGAGGTCTGCCTGACTCTGCCTCCTGAGTGCTGGGATAAAAGGCATGTGCCTCCACTATAAGACCTTTTAAAATTTGTGTTACAAAACATTAAAGTGAACCAAAGTGAGGACATTCTATAAAATTCCTGGTTTGTCTTTTCACTATATTATTTTCACAAAGCATATAGAATGGCTAAATAATTGATCCTGCCCAAAAGGATGCATGGAAACATGACAACACTAGACACTAGATCTCCTTTAGCTAAAAAAGAACATAATTGGGACAGAGTGAAAGAAGATATTAGAAATATGTATTTATGACTCAAAACTTATAGGCTTGAACTATTAAGAACTCCTACATTAGGCTGAGGAGATGACTCAAATAAATAGTAGAGTCTACTTAGTTTTTTTCAGGTAAGTAGACTCTACTATTTATTTGTCAATGGCAGTAGTTACACTATTTGTATACCTCACAAGAGATTTCAAATTCTCATAAAATGTCTATAATTTCAAAGTAGTAATCTAAATATTAAAAATATTTTGAAAAGCAAAGGGAATTCATGTGCTTTAGGAATTTATTATTCAGCCAATGGTCAGACAACAAAGAGTGAAACAATGCACCATTTGAACTGACATTAGGTGATGTGTCTCTAGTCTACATAGCTAGGAAAAGGCAGAACCATCAACAGTCTATGGGGTAGAAGAATGGCGGCCATATTCAACAAACAGGAACATCAGTGTAGCTAACACACAGCCAAGTTACCAAGGTTTAAGATATAAATGAGATTGGCTCATCCAAAACTTTACTAGTGATGGAAAAACTGTCAAAGGCCATTTGAAAGTTGTCAGTGTTGTAGCAAGATCCTATCTTACTTTTAAAAAGAAGTTTACTCTGGAGATTGTGTGAAAGATGGGCTTAAAAGATCCAATTTTTGAAGCAGGGAGTACCACTCAGTACTATTTCTCTTCCTCCAGTTACTTCTGGAATATATTCCATTCATATTTTTCTCTTGTCTCACTGCAGTGAAATTACATTATCAAGGTCGTCAATGATCCATATTCGCAACAGCCAAAAGATTACATCTACAAAGTAATGAATTACATCTCTCAGAATCCTTTCACATTGCCTTACTTCATTGACAGACAAGGCTATGGCATGTTCTTTCATGGCAATTCTCATTCCAGTCTCATTATTTTCCTAACACCTACTACTCCCTACCACTACACTAGCAAGACTGCACTATTATTTCCTGAAACTCAGGTAATAATTCTTGTCTCAGCAACTCCTCTATGGACATTTGCTTTTCCCTCTTTTGGGTCAAACAAACAAATAGCTACATAGACAAATCATTGCCAAAACTTTTCTTTATCACATTATTTAATTTTTTCCAGTCGTATAATTCATCATTTCTAGTCTTGAAGTGATGTGGTAGTATGTATAATTATACCATAACACATACACAGTTCTGTCCTTTTTATTTGTTATTTGCAGCATCCAACTAAAAACATACATTTTTTGTAAAGAAGTTTTTTCATATTGTATTGCCAGCATTTTGGAGAGTATATAGAAAACATCAGACTGTGATATCATACTCATTGAATGACTGGCTGAAGCTATATGAAGAACAAAGCAGTGATAGACTGAAAGAGATAATCACTGATGTGTCCTCTAGAATACAAGGGGGATGGGAGTGAAGATACAGTAAATGGTTTCTGATATTTATAATTTTTCATTAAATACCCGAAAGGAAGGAGATATGGTCCAAACATAAATACATAAGGAATATATTCAAAGTGCTGCCATTTTGACAGGGACATCCTTTAAAGCACAGTATTCAGAAAGCTTTGAAAACCACAGCCTTGCTATTTTACAGTAAAATAGAATACAATAAGGAATGAGGAATATTAAATAAATGTGAGAGAAATTTGCATATGAGGAGATAAAGGCTATTTCCCTCAAGTGCAACAAGAAAACTTGTATAAATATTTTGGAGAAAAATCGTGCTATGACCAAAGGAAAGACAGAAGAAAATTAAGGAAATAAACATTTGTGGAATTTACCTTTCAGGTAGAATTTGTAGCTTATTTCATAATTAGTTTCTGGGGAAGGTATGCATCTTTCTTGGATTTGACTCTCATAACAGGATAACAGCACAAGTGGCTTAAACAACCAAAGTTCCATGCCCAGGATCCTGGAGGGTAGGGGTGTAGAGTCAAGATTCTGGAGGGTAGGGGTGTAGAGTCAAGATTCTGGAGGGTAGGGGTGTAGAGTCAAGATTCTGGAGGGTAGGGGTGTAGAGTCAAGATTCTGGAGGGTAGGGGTGTAGAGTCAAGATTCTGGAGGGTAGGGGTGTAGAGTCAAGATTCTGGAGGGTAGGGGTGTAGAGTCAAGATTCTGGAGGGTAGGGGTGTAGAGTCAAGATTCTGGAGGGTAGGGGTCTAGAGTCAAGATTCTGGCTGAGCTTGTTTCTAGGAACTTTTCTTCTCTCAGCATGCCAGCATCCATCTTCTCTCCATTATCCCATGGCCTTTCCCTTGCTTGTGGAGAAATGTGTGAGTTCAGCAAGGTCTTTTTCTGTTGGTGCTTGGATAGCACCTTCATAGCACTCACCATCATGACATTGTCTAGTAAAGATATTACCTGTGAAGGTCCTGTTTCCAATACCATCACCTGGGGTTTGACTCCAACATAAAAAAAATGGAGTGACACAGTATTCAGCCAATAATAATGTGTTACATATTCTTTAAAAAATCATGGGCCAATTTGTACAATGCACATAGATGCACTGAAAGAATAATTTACACAATTGAATGGAAGGGAAATTACCATTACCAGGAGCCTTGGTAATAATGACCTGATTATTTCCTGGTCTCAGCTCTTATTTTGTAGGACATCACCACAGGAAAAATCAGCTTGAGGTAGAGGAAAAAGAAAACCAAGATAGAGGAAGAAATGACAGAGGAGAAATTACAGAAGAAAAGAAGGAAGAAGAAGGAAGACAAAGCTAATTTTTATAAGCAAAGTTTTATTATTGCTATGGAATTCAAAGAAGAATTTACTGTAGAGATTTATTATCTTTAAGGGATTCAGAAATAATCTTTACTAAACTCAGATGAAAATAGATGACCTTGCCCAACATTTCTTTCGGCCTGTAAAAATACTCATGTGTTGACTATTACTTTAATATTAAATCTTAAATTAAAAAGGATTTTATTTTTCTTTTCTTTGTGTATGTATGCATTTGTGCATATGTGTGTATGAGAGAGATAATCTGTAGAGTATATTTTAGGATATGTTGACTTAGTATAAGAATAGACTTCAGGGAGTATGAAAAACAGGTTAGTTAAAATGTTTGACAGATTCTCAAATATTAAGTTTAAATAGCCTTTAACAAATTTTCTCATTATGTTGTACAATTTTATGATCTAGACTGTAGATTTGTTTGAGTTGGCACATTTCTTTCCAGGTATAGCTAAATAGAAGATAAAAATTTAACCCTAAGAACTATGATCCAACAACTGTCACAAAAATTTTGTGGAGAATCAGAAAAACATTTGTTTTTTATCATAGGATTGACAGATTTGGTCTAATATATTTTTTCCTTTTTTAAAATTTATTATATTTGTGTTTTAATTTTACACATCAGCCATGGGTTCCCCTGTCCTCCCCCCCACCCCCCCCCCACCTTCCCCTCCACCCCCTCTCCTCCATTCTCATCTCTTCCAGGGCCAAGACTCCCCTGGGGATTCATTTAAACCTGGTGGATTCAGTACAGACAGGTCCAGTCCCTTCCTTCCAGGCTGAGCAAAGTGTCCCTGTGTAAGCCCAAGGTTCCAAACAGCCAGTTCATGCACTAAGGACAGGTCCTGGTCCCACAGCCTGGATGCCTCCCAAACAGTTCAAGCTATTCAATTTATGTTGGTCAAAAAAAGAAACACATAACTATGTGAAAGATGCATTTAAAAATGGACTGCTCATGGGGTGTCAGTCATCTGCCTGCCACATAGAAAGCTATTTGTCCATGTAATATTTTTCCTGTCTTCACAGTCATATAAGGCTGATGAATCTTCCCACTTGATACATTAACCAAATTTAATGGTTAATTGTCAACTTGATTTGCTTGTGTCATGATGGAAGCAATAGTATATATTTTTCAGAGAATTATACTATGAATTCTTTGGCACAATCAATATATTAATCTCTTGATGAATTCATAATAGGATGCTATTACTGGGAAGCAGTGAAGAATAGGAGTTGGAGACTACCAAGTAAGTGATTGGGAACATATTTATAAGGCTATACATTGGCTTTGGCTGGAAAACATGATGTGAACTTCTCTGCTTTGCTATATTTCCCACTATGATGGATTCACACTATGAAACCATGAGCCAAAATGGATACTTTCACCCTTAATTTGTTTATGCCTGTGTGGACAGTCAGCTTTCACCTCTTAAAATGGTACCTATAAGAAGGAGAGAGGGATAAGAAACTTTTAGAGGCCAGGCGGTAGTGGCACACACCTTTAATCCCAGCACTTGGGAGGCAGAGCCAGGTGTATCTCTGTGAGTTCAAGGCCAGCCTGGTCTCCAAAGAGAGTTCTAGAAAATATGCAAGGCTACACAGAGAAACCCTGTCTCAAAAAAAAAAAAAGAAAGAAAAGAAAAGAAAAGAAAGAAAAAGAAACTTTTAGATAGAAAGACAGCAGAGAGAAGACAGACAGAAACACAGGATAGCTTCAGGAGGACCTGGATCAAAATTCACCCAGCACCTTCTGTCTCTTCAAAAGGGCTTTTTTATAACAATGCCAAAAGGCAGGACAAAAGACCTCCCCCTTGCTAAATTAAAGCACACTGCACAGCCAAGTGTAGACTCTTCCAAATACCTGGTAACCATACCCGTGGTCCAATCATTCCCCTATGTAGCTCTGCTGAGTAAAGTAAGCTCAGATCTCACTAGGAAACCTCTGTGGGTCTCCATATGTCAGCATTCTATCACAATGACAAAGGTAACTAACACAACTGGGGGGGTAAAATGGGAAGAAATCCATTGTTATCATCCTTGTTCAGTTCATGTTTGGACCATTACATTGATGAAACTTCATGGGTATAGTTTCTGATGTTGCTAGGAGTCACAATCTCACAGCAAAGTCCCTGATCCTCTAGTTCTTACAGTCTTTCTGCCATTCATCGGCAAACTGAACAATGTTAGCAGAATCAAAAATATTCTTAAATTCTACATTTTGTTTGTTGTATCTAATACACTGATATGTCTGATACATAGATCACTAACTAACCTAAATTGCTTTAAGTAATTTTTTTTTTAAGTAGAACTAAAGATGACCCCAACATGGAACCTGAACTGCAGTGCTGGAAATCAGAAGCTGTTTTTACACTGCACATAGACCCCTGTGCCCTGCCTGGGGAATAGGTAAACTCTAGGGAATCCTTATTCCTTTGAACTTCTTTCTGGTCCTTTATGCTCTGTTTTCTCCATCCCTTTGTAGTTAATATCATTTTGAGGCTCATCAGGACTTTCATTTTGCTGTGGGATGTCTTTTGTATGCCATGAGTATATGTTGCTTCCATTGGTTAATAAACAAAGCTGAACTGGCGTACGGCAGGGCATAATGGAGCCAAGTGGAAATCCAAGAGAGAGAGAGAAAGAAGAAAGTCAGAGTCGTGGAAATGCTGCAAACCCACTGCAGAAGGAGCAACAAGATGCAGGCAGACCTACGATAATGTCACGGCCATGGAGCAACATATAGATTAATAAGAACGGGTTCATTTAAGATGAAAGAGCTAGCTAGCAAGAAGCTGAAGCCATAGGCCATACAGTTTGTAATTAATATAAACCTCTGTGTAATTATTCTATAAGCAGCTGTGGGACCGCAGGTGGGAGAGTTGCATCCCAACCAGGGTCAGGCAGAATACAGAGAATCTTCTCTCTACACCATTTGCTTTCACAAAATTTAAAATAGCTCATGGCTAGGATTGTATCTGGCATCACATGTCAAACTCTCATGAGTAAGACATTGGTGTAGCATAACTTCTTCATGTCAGGATAGTCACAAGATTCCCTTTAGCTACTCACCAGCCCAACTCACTGTATTTCTAATGTTGAATTCATCTCAGTCACTGGTAATGGTGCCCATTGTCTCTTAAAACCTGAATTAAAAGAAATTAAAAGTCTCAGATTGTAGCTAAGAATCTCTGTCTTTTTATTCTGCATGATTTTGTCAATCATTCCCTCTCATAAATTACAGTTTCTCTTCTGCATTCACTATAGCAAGACTCCTATTAACCACAAGTGACTTTAAGATACCTTGCATTGTGCCATTGGCCACTAAGTAGACTTTGGGAATCCTCATGGGTTAAAAAAAAAAAAAAGCAAATATTAGTGACATCAAGTAGTTATTCAGGTGTCATGCGTCATTTCTTGTTAAATCTATTAAAATTCCAGTCAATTGAGATTTTTGTAGTAATATTATAATCTAGCTAGGAGAAGCTTTAAAATCATAGAATCAGCATCTACAATCTACAGGTTAAAATTTTAACCTGTAATAGTTGGTAGTGGGAAGTGAATATTGTGAAAATTCTTGTGATCTTATGAAGGATTGGTCTCATGAGAACATTTATCTGTGAAAACTAAATCCTATTTTAACTTCCCAAAGAAACTATCCCCAGGGACCACTGAGTCTAATCACAGCGATTAAGTATACCTTTTATAACATAGTCAAAGGTGCCAAAATCCCCACTGTGCTGGAGAAACTCAGATGATAGATCAGATGTCCTTGAAGAAATGGAAACTGTATAGAAGGACCCAGAATCCTAAGAGTTTAGAAAAGTATTTGCAGACCTGCATTTTGGTTGAACTATTTTCTCTCATTTTCAGTGGAATCTGAATTGGGGGAAAAAAAATAAAAGATTCCTCTTTAAAAAGTGGTATTTAGATAAAAGCAAAATCTTTGGTAGCTGAATGCAGATCCCCCACTGAGATTTATTATAACTGCAATGGTGAATTCTATGGTTGTTCTTTAGACTTTATACATACTCTGACTTCAAAGCTCTGTCTTCCTAGTCCCCCAAAAATGAAAGAAAGAAAAAGGAAAAAAAATCTTACAAGTTTCACTCTGTTTTGTATTTGATTCTTGAAAGACTGAAAATATATATAAGGCTTTGTCTTAAAATGGCTTAAAAGCCAAAAGGGAAGGCAATGCAGCATTCCTTAAAGCATCTGTTGCATGAACTAGCACAATAACATCTCCAAATTTAAGTCTCTTATCATGACTAATAAAAATGTCATTTGTAAATACTGATGGGGCATGTATAATTTAAAATTTACCATTAGTGTACATCATTTCATAAATAATAAAATGTGACTTCTTTTTAATCTCAAAATTAGATTGAACCAGGTGAGTAGAATCAGGACAGATGTTTCTTGTCAATGATGTCTTTCTGGGCTTTTGAAAATATGTCAAGTTTCCCATGAGAACAGACCTTCAATGGAGGTTGCAATTTGGAAACTCTCATCTAAGTCAAGATTTCCAGATACCAGAAATCACTACTTTGCCTTCAGATGTTGAACTAGATACTGTCATAGTCTGTGTTTATACTGGTCCATTTGTGTCAGGTAAACTGAAAAATGTAATGATTAATGAGTTTCAAAAGGAATGCTAGAAAAAATAAGAAGGATCACCCAACTTGCTCCAAGAATGTAAAAAAAATGAATTTTGTTATTTTAGGAACGATGTCATTTTTAATAAGTTTATGAATGCAACATATGAGATGAAATACTTTCTAAAGACAATAACTTAACTAGCTAGAGCTGTCTTGATGTTCTTTTATTTAGGAATACACACACACACACACTTTATATATATATAAAGTTACTTATATATATCATGAGATACATACTAAGCCAATGAAAATGATCTGTCAAAGCTGGTGAATGCTACAAGTTAATTACAAAGGAAAGATATTTTTTTCTTAGAAAATACCAAGACACTCATCATATAAATTAAATGCATTCTAAAATATTTCATGCAGATTTTTAAGTTTATTATTTAAAGATAAAATAAATTTGTTTGGCAAATAGAGTTGCCTTGAAGTATCTGTAATTATGAAAACACTGAGATTCCACCTCAAAATTCCAAATATAATATATTATGCAAAAGGAGCTGCTGAAGTGTCAACATAGGATACTAGTTGCACAGTGGACATTCAGTCTAGTGACATTGGACATTAGAGTTTTATAATCACAATATTAAACAGAAGAAAATATTTTGCTACCTAAGAATTACTTAGATAAGAAAACTGAGGTGATTATTTTTTTAAGATAATAAATATTTGTGAAACTTGAACTGCTCTGTAAAGAAATTCTAGCTTAATACATATTAAGAAATGATGTATTTACTCAAATAATTTTTTCAGTCTTTAAATAGATTCTAAGAATTATCAAAGATGAAAAATTGGATTTAAATCTCTATATACAAATTAATTTTATATACACATGAATTCAGAGATTGTCATGCATTAAGACCTGCTCAGTGCATGAAATTGTCTATAATGATGGATAAAGAAATAATAATTTCTTAAAACAGTGTGTAATATCAATATTTTATTAACATGGTTACCCCAAATGTTCTTTTTTTCCCCTCAGGGTCTACATTCTTTTTAAATTACATTAACTGCTAAATTCCTGAAACTGCAAAGTATAAATGAATTTCATTAAAAGCTATTTATCTCTCTCTGGAGTAACAGGAAACCACAAGTAAATGGGTTAATTAGACTGAATACAGTTTCTTTCTACAAACACAGATGTTGGGAAGATCTCCTGACCGTGAGGATTCAAACTGTAGAGGTTCTTGTTTGCCTATTTACTGAAAGTGTAATTACAGAAAGTAAACATGCTACATTCAATCACTAATGAATCACTTATCTTTCAGTCAGAAAAATATGTGTTGTTCTTAGATTTCAATTGAACTGAATTGAAATATACAGATCAATGTGGTTTTAACTTAATTAAAAATAATATGAAATAAATGCATTCTATAATATTTTTATTAACTACATTAAGTTCACTATCCATAAACTCCTAAGCTTTATAAAAATGTGTATATTTACCAAAAGAGATAATTCAACCACACAGATAATAGATGGTTCAAAATATTTGTTTCAGTGAACTATCCCCTAGGAAGATGGCATTTTACATGATGTGATATATATGTGAGTTTCTGGCAAGCACTATTTATAAACAAAGTAATTACTTGGTATCATGCTGAATGCCAAATTTAAAGCTTAAAAAATTTCAGTGTGCTAAAATAGAGAAGAGTAAGATTTTATGCAGGGAAGTGTTCTAAAATTGGAAATAATGTACTGATATGTTCAAATATCATAAAGCAAAAAGTAATGCTTATCTGAAATCAGACCTTTGAGAAAATAAGAAATTTGGGTTTTATATATATAAGATCCTATTTACTTAGCTGTTAGTCTAAATTCCTTGAAAAATAGCAAGTACACAAGAGACATTAAATAATGAATATTGAATGATCAGCGGGAAATAAATAGTAAATGACTGAATACATGGATGAAAAAATGATAGTCAAGAAATGATGGTACCTGCTTTGGTAAATTTTTTAAATGACCTAAATGTAATTTTATTTTAAAAAATTACTCATAGCTCATTTTCATTCATGATTTTCTACAAATAAACTATACACATCTATCCTATAAAGTGTGTGTACTATTTAAAGTGATATGTGTCCATGTGTGTAAGAGAGAGAGGAAGAAAGAAAGAGTAAGTCTACATTCAGGGCAGAGTTGACAAGTGACTACCATTAACACTTATATACTTTACTTAGAAAATACATTTTTTACATTTGCATCATATTAATTTTTTGTTTTTGTTTTTGTTTTTTGTGACAGGGTTTCTCTGTGTAGCTTTGCACCTTTCCTGAAACTCACTTGGTAGCCCAGGCTGGCCTGGAACTCACAGAGATCTGCCTGGCTCTGCCTCCCAAGTGCTGGGATTAAAGGCGTGCAACACCACCACCTGGCATCATATTAATTTTTATTTTGAAGTCAGCAAAGTCAAATATTTCCCAGATAACAACAAACTTAAAATGACTTAAATGTAAATTTACCTAAAAAAATCACTCATAACTTACCTTTATCATAACAGTAATATAATTAATTTCAATAACAAAATACATATTGGGTTGATTTTCACCAATCTAAATACATATTATATATTATATATATATATATATGTGTGTGTGTGTGTGTGTGTGTGTGTGTGTGTATACATACATATATATTAACATTAGTTTTTTAAACATTTATGGGGATTATGAAATTGCCATACATCAAGACTTGCTTAGTTCCTGAAATCATGTTTAATGATGGATAAAGAAATAGTAATTTTTGCAAACAGTGTTTAAGGTATATTACCTATGCAGCTCCTTTAACAACATAATGTAAATTTCTAGCCTTTGAAAGTTATTATTACAAACTATTTAGGATAATTAGGAAATACAGATTAGTAGTTAGTCATCTAACAATCTAATTTATGACCATGTTAGGTATGTTTTCAAGGTCTATCAGAGATATATTTTAGATAGATGATTTTCAAACACTTCATAGATCTACATAATAAGACATTTAAGGTATTTTAATAACACAAGGCTTTTCAAGACAGTGAGACATGTCTGCTCATGACAGCACCGATCTTCTTCAAAAAAGGATGGTGGGAATGGAAGAACCTCTATTGGAGTTCGCTTTTATCATGGCAAAGCTAGTCATTTGGGCCAGAAACTTCCTTTGCCTTGACTACTGACAGTATGCTGTCCAAATTGGACAAGCAGGATCCAAAAGAAGGCAACTACTGAGTTTTGCCAAGACAAGGTAGAACAGTCCTTTAAAATTTCTTGTTTCACAAAAAAACAAAATCTGTCAGATATTCTAGGCCTGTAGGCTGAAAGTGGATGAGCCAATGTGGCAGAGGAACCTTGGGTGACTGTCTAGGCAGCCAAATGTCTCTGTTGTTTCCATAGCTTTGGAAGTTGTTTGTCCTGCTCTTCATGTTTACTCAAGTAATATTTTATCCTTCTTGGGTCTCTGATCGGTATTGAAGAGTAGTTATACAAGTTTTCTTTTTACCAAATTCAGAAAAAATCTTGCATACAAGATATAAAGTTTATAAAGTTGAGAAGCAAGAATGCTCAAGTTGTTTAAGAAGATATTTTAAGGTCTAAACAGATATTTTTAGAATGTAATTCAAGTTATGATAAAAAAAACTGTTTAGGTATAAAACTTTTGACTCAAGATAAGATGGATAATAGAGTAATGTCTCCAAATTTACCAATACACATAGACTGAACATTGTGAATGTAGTTCTTACTTGATAATTGTTCTTATTGTGTATAATTTTACATATTAGAGTTAAAGCCTTTTCTTTTTATTTAGATAAATAGGGGGAAATGTTGTGGGATGTTCGTACATTATGTGAAGATGTACTGCTGGTGTAACAAAAAGCTGAACAGCCAATAGCTAGGCAGGAGGTATAGGCAGGACTTCCAGAGCAAAGAAAGAACTCTGGCAAGAAGAGAGATGGAGTCACCAGCAAAACGTAAAGGAAGCAGGATGGGCAGTATCGAGATGAGGTAATAAACCATGTGACAGAACACAGATTAAAAAAAAAAATATGGGGCCAGGCGGTGGTGGCCCACACCTGTAACCCCAGCACTCGGGAGGTAGAGGCAGGCAGATCTCTGTGAGTTCGAGGCCAGCCTGGTCTACAGAGCTAGTCCAGGACAGGCTCCAAAGCTACAGAGAAACTCTGTCTTGAAAAAAAAGTATGGGTTAATTTCAGTTATAAGAATTAGTTATTAACAAGCCTAAGCTAAGGCTAGGCATTCAAAATTAATAATAAGTCACACTATAGTTAATTATTTGTGAGCTTGGTGTTCTCATGAAAAAGTACTGTGACATCTCTGTGTTATAACCAGTTGTGGCTTTCTGTGAGGGTCAATCTGAAAAGAGAAGCTTCTTTGATGAGGAATGAGAGCTAGGCTCACCTGTGGGTACTAGAATACTAAGAATGCAGTTAGTTAGCTCACTGGTTGAGGAAAATGGCAGTAGTAGGTTCTTCTCTAGGAACCATGACCTCACCAGCTATGAGTGGTTTGCATTATTAGACATAATTCACTTTCTATTGAGTAATCCTAAATCCAGTTAGACATCTGTTGCCCCCAGGATGTAAGTACCACTACTGCATCACTGGGAATACATTGCGCAGATGGTCATGGTTGTAGTTCACATGATTTACATTTGGATGAGATTATTAATTGCTTTTCTCTCTTGCCAGTTTGTGTAACACCGTCTATGAGAGCTAGTCTTCAGGGAAGAGGCTTCCATGCCAGTTCCAGGTCCACACCATACAGTTCATACACACTGATGTTTCTTTTTATTATCTAGTTGTATTGATTAGTATATGTTCAAGAGTGTTGAATCCAGGTGCTAAGAACAAATTCTTCATATCACTCTGAATTTTCACAAGAAGGCTTTAATTTTTCCAAGGAATGTGACAATGCTTTCAAGACTAATATATATTCTTTGAAATATTACAAAATCATTAGCTTTAATGTTAATAGTATGTTTTTTAAAAATTGTGATGGTGGATTGGAGAGATAACTCCCCAGTTAGGAATGCTACTGCTTTTGTAAACGACCTGATTTCTGTTTTCAACATTTATATAGGACAACTCACAACTGCATGTTGTAAGCTCCAGTGCAATCAGTACCCTCTTCTGGTTTCTACAATTTCCTGTACTTATACGCACATACATAGACATTCACACATACACATAGTTAAGCATAGAACTGATCTTTTAAATGAATTCTGAAATCATGAATATGGAATGAATATCAAGTCCTCCTTTCCTGCATCCATATGAACAAATCTTTAGGTTAATGTATTGATTTACATGGATTCTACCTCAGACACATTATTTTATCCTTCTAGAATTAACTTAATTTGAACATATCTTATCCTATTATCCATAATTATATTTATCAAGTTTAGAACTTTAGTTTTTTTTTAATGTATGTTTATGTGAGTCAGTACTTTTGACTTCACTTCTTGTAATACCTTCAACAGACTTGGATATCAAAGTTATAAATGCTAAGAATTAATTCTGAGTCTGTTCTCTGGAAGAGTTGTCCAAATTCGTACTGTTTCTTTCTAAACATTTGAGAAATTTCACCAAAGCAGATCACAGGACATTGCCTGATGATAAGATTTTTCTTCTTTATTGGAATCTTCATCATTAAGATTATTTTCTCTTATCTAAATCTCAGGCAAATGTTTTTTCAAAGAATCTTCTCATTTTATCCACGTTGTCAAGTAAGTAAATGATATAATTGCTCATAAAACCATCATTTGGTGCTAATAATATCTGAAGGATTTCCTTTTCTCATATTTTTAATTTTGGTATTATATACCTATGCAGAGAGCTCTGATTCTTTTTAGGTACATTTTGCTGAGGATTCTCAACTTAATTGATCTATTAAAAGAGCCAATTGTTTTCATGTTGAATATATCAACTGTATACTTTTAGTCAGCGTTTACTTTAATGATTATTTTTATTTTAGGTGCATGGGCTTATGAGAAGTACAGGTATCCAGCAGTGTTTGAATAGAATGATCGGTAATGTCAACTTAGCTGCAGTCTTAATGTGAAATTCTTGAGAAAAATATAATTTATATTGTCATTATATTATAGTGTCAGGAGCTATATTCATTCTTATTTACATGTGGAGTGCCCTCACAGTGGGAATAATTACAGTGTCATCCTTAAACTCCAGTTAGTTATTATGCAGATGGCTTCACTGCACAGATTTATCAGTGATAGAGGTTGGTCATGAGGGAGGCATCATGACTTCTGAAGCTTCCTGATATGCTGAAATATGAAGAAGCCACACCCAAGCCTCATGAAAGGAGGAGTCTGTGTTCTTGGTCTTTCTAGCATGCCAGCAACTGTAAAGCTTGCCAGCCTCTACTGTGTAAGCCCAACTGTTAAATCTCCCTTGGAATATAGATTAATTCTATCACTTCTTTTTTTAAAAAAATTATTTTTAGAATTTCATACACAAATACCATATTTATATTGTTTCCATCTCTTTCTCCCCCAGCTCCCTCTGTGTCTTCACTTCCTTTAAAAGTCATGACCTCATTTTCTTTATTATTGCTATACACACACACACACATACACACACACACACACACACACACACACACACACATATATATGTATGCATATACATGCACACATGAATAAATTAATACAACTCATGGAATCCATTTAGTCTTACTTTTGTGTATATATATATATATGTTTAAAGCTGACCATTTGGAATTGGATTACATATTGGGGGCTAGATCCTGGAGAAGACTACTTCTTTCTCTCATCTGCCACTAATTGCCTGTATCTCTTCATGTACATGTGGTGCCCCCATTCATGTTAACATGTCGGCTGATATTGCCACTGTTCTGGTCTTGTTTAGGGTACTATATCATTGAGATTTTGTGGGTACAGCTTTCCTGTCACATATAGAGGATATGATCTTTCAAGAGGTACCTTAGTCCTCTGACTTTTACAATCTTTCTACCCCCCCTTTTTTTAATGATGTTCCCTGAGTCTAAGTTGTAGGTATTGTCCTATAGTTCTATAAATTAGACCCACACATCCCATAGTAAGTTGTCCACTGCATTTTCCACAGTTATGGATTTTTTGTGATGGTCTCTGTATGATGCAAAAAGCAGTTCCTTTGAGAAGAAATGAGAGTTATCTGTAGATATAAGCATATTTACTTAGATATAAGGATATTTACTTAGAGTACAGTCAGAAATTGTACTGGCTTAGGAAAGTGGAAATAATGTGCTCTCCTTTATTATATAGTATTTTCATCATTCCAATTTCTTTTCACATAATCTTTTCAACCTAGAACAGGTAAGTATCTATCAAACTTATCACAGGAGGAGTGTCTTGTACATTTCAACAGATAAAACACGTTTTAGGAACTATAATTTATCATAAGGTAAAGTATTTTTAGTTTGGAAAACTAAAACACACATATTCAGTGAATACAATTTACAAAGAAAACACTTAATGAAGGAAACATAGGAATGCAAGTTATTGCATAGCCGTGGCATTTCTAGAAGTGCTAGATCTTGCTGTTAGAACTCTTACTCTGGCGGGTTGAATGGCTGAACATCATCTGAGCCTAGTACTGTGCTTTTAGCCACCACGAGCAACATCATTACTTAGTCACAGATCAGCCCAGAACGTTTCACTGCAGACCACAAAGCACTTTACAAACTGTGACGTTGATGTGAACTAGATTGGCAGATTTTCTACCCAGCTTGAAGTAAATCATATCCTATAATATCTGGTCAAGAGACTTTAAAAAATTGACAGATGTTCCATTTAAGGGAAATGAACATTTGCCTCAGAAACTCACTGCTCTGTCTACTGATTAGGTAGTTGTGCAAGATTATGATAAATATATCATGGACCCCTGTGTTTCCAAGGTTGTGAGAAAATAGTCCTTCAGGAGTAAGCACATTAGCTCCAATGATAAAGCTTTAATAGAGGAGAAGCTGCATGTATAATTAAAAGCCTACTTTACATTTGAGGTCTACTGGCTCTACATTTTTACGTCAAATATTTTTATTTTTCAAGACAAAGACAAGTTTAAAACTCTACCCAAATCTAGAATGCTTTTTATTACTATTCTTCTATATTAAAAAAAACGGAAGCATGGTGGCATATGCATTTAATTCCAACACTCACAAGAGAGAGACAGACAGCTCACTGTGAATTATAGGCCTTCTTGGTCTACATAGAAAAGTCCAGACTATGCAGGAAAAAAGAGAAAAGAAAAGAAAGAAAAAGAAAGAAGAAGAGAAAAAGAAAAAGTGTCCATGACAGCAAGTTATATTTTCCTTCTTATATATTAATTTGGATATTATATTTAAGTATTAATATTATTTAGATGAAGCAAAACAAGAATTTTAAAAGTGAAGTGTACTTTATTGTACTTGTTTTTCATAATCTTTTCAACCTAGATCTGATAAGTGTCTGTTTTTCTCATCATAGGAGGAGGGTTCTGCACATTTCAATATGCTAGACAATATAGTTGACCCATCAAATTTTTTTTTTGTTTTTCAAAACGTGGTTTCTCTGTGTAGTACTGGCTGACCTGGAACTTACTCTGTAGAGCAGGCTGGCCTTGAACTCGGAGATGCACCTGCTTCTTCCTCCTGAGTGCTGGAATTAAAGGCATGCACCACCACCTCCTACCTGGGCATCACATTTTTTTTTTTTTAATTCAGAAGTATATTGGAAAAGCAGAAGGAAGCTAATAGTGGGTAAAATTTAACTTCAGTGAGACCATATCTTCATTTAGATTGGTAGTGTATTGTGGGGAGCAAATGAAGTCTTGAGTAATTGCGTATTTTTGACATAAGTGCAGTCATATCAAGGACCCCAATACCTCAGACTCATAACAATGGCAAAGCCTTTCTTTCCCAGACCATGCTAAGGGAAATAGAGAAGTTTTTCCCTGGTCAAAGCACAAATGTTGAGGAAGCACTGACCTTCAGGTGAAATCAGTGTGTGTAGAAATTGCCAACCATAGTTTCCTCCTCCTGGAGGATTGTAACCTGAGATTGCTCTCTACAGAGACATACAGGGAGCTAACTAACCCATCTTTGTCCTTAGTGTTCTATACAGGAAATATGCTGAGTTTTCAGGTAGCCAAACCTGTCGAATCACAGCTTTTCTGTATGTGCACCTGTCATTTCTCTATTCTTCCCTAAGCCTTGTCTGGCTTGTGGCAAGTGGTATCCAAACAGGGATCCAGACTATGGGGACCTCAGGTTTGTCAGAGGAACAGCTCTTGACAAGAAGACACAAATGGTCATGGTGAGTGGGGCAGTGCACATCTCTATGGGTTGACTGTAAAATACAGGATGAATCTAGAGCAGTGCTGTCCTAAGCAGTGTTGGCCTAAATTTTTCATAATATAGTAAGGAGTCTAAGTATGCAAAATAACTTGGGAATTCATGATAAAGAAGGAAGTGCATCTCCAAGAAAAAATTAATAGTTATCAAAACTATGTTCACACAATTTAAATAGCCAGTTCAAAATGGGAAATATGAAGTGAAGAGTGATGTAAAAGATAAACAATATTGACTAAGGTAATTCCACTTGGCTTCACCAAGTAGTAGGATTATGTTGAGCAGAAGGCACAGGGAGACAGTGACCTCTGTTACCTCTCTATTTTTTGAGGCATATATGAATGGTATTTAAGATGGGTTGGTGGATGCCATTATACTACCGGCATGAGGGATCCCTCCTTTCATACAACCTGGATGAAAATGTTGTACCATTTATTAATCTAGTGTGGTCATAAAGTTCAGAGTCTTGTCAGTATGCTTTTGGTTAAGTCCAAGTGTCTCCATGTTCCCAACTTACTTTGATGTATTTGGAGGTGGTAATTTTTTATTTGCATAAATGTTATTTGGGACCTATCACCTCATGATTTGTAGAAGACATGTGGGCTTTTATTTGTACACATGAAATGTAGAGATTTTCTGTTCTGACATTTGCACTGAGAAAGGAGCCAACTGTTATATAAAAGGAGTCACTCAGCGAAGGCTGGCCTGAAGGTGAATGTGCTTCAGAATAGAGAGTAGCTCAGAGCAGGACCCAGGGAGGATTTCCACCATGTGCTATCTCTGCTTTAGGAAAGGAAGATGGTCATTTTGTTCTTTTTGTCTTTAAATTTGTTGCTTATGTTCAAAGCAATAATACATTTTAAAAATCACATTTATTTATTTATTTATTTATTTATTTATTTATTTATCTCCATGCCTAGACATGGGCTCCAAGGCCTTGTACATGCTAGATGAGCACAGAACTACAACTGCAGCCCTACTTGTATTTTTGAGGCATGATCTTACTCTAAATCAAAGTTTGCCCCCCAAATCTTGGCAATCCTCCTTTCTCAGCCCCTTGTGCATTAGAATTATGAGTGTCCATATTTTAATGGCAGGGACCCAAGTTAATGTGACTATAGTTTCAGAAAGTAAAGTTGTGTATGGCATTTTAGGGAGAATTAGAGGCCATAACTTCAAATTCATCAGTGAATTTTACATGCATACCTTATTATGTTAAATGATTGAAAACTTACTGATTCTTTGATATATGTAAAGACTAACATAATTAAAAGGAAATTATTTAACCCACTGAAAGATGTATAGAACAATTAAATTCTTTATTTCAGGGGCTCTGGGGCATAGTAATTCAATTAACTGTATTAAAAGCAAAGAAGATGGGGAGTATTTTGTTTATTCAAAAGAGAGTAGGTTAAGAAAAACCATACATTTCTTATTTATCTTCTCAGACCAATTTGCTGTTCTGAGTCCACACTTCAGGCTTTTGGTTCAGAAGGCTCTGCTTTTCAAGGGAATGCATTAAATCTGAAAGTAATGTAACTGTGATGGGTGGCATATAAAACCAGGGCTTCATTGTCAGGAAAGGACTAGCCTAGGAAATTAACTTGGCAGTACAGAACCATGACCTCATTTTTCTGTTCCTCTGTCTCCCTGCTTCCTCTTCTCTATCCTTTCTTTAAGCTTATCTCATAAAGGAAGAAAATCAGACTTTCCTGGGTTCCTCCTAAATCTGGATGCTTTGTTGGCTTTCTGTTTCTAGTCTTTTGTGTTGTTTCAGCATACCTTGATTGTAGTGGCATTTGTTCATGTTTAAAGAAAGGTAACAGTTGCTCCATGTCTACTTGACTTACAAGAAACTTTCTTATGTGCCCATCACTAATCACTTTGAATTGCAATATATAATCAGACAGAACTGAAAGCTTTTCTGGTGTTTTAATTGTTCAAAAGAAAACAAGTTTATTCCCTTAAATATATTCTTTGAGGCTAATTTCTTACTATGGGTCCAGTTTGTTTGTTTGATTTTTTGGGGTGTTGTTTTTAACGTATTAGTGATGTCTTCATTTTTTTTTTCTTTCTTGTCCTTGAAAAAGCCAACAAGCCTAGTCCTCATTTCCAAATGTCAGGCACCAGCTGCAGGACACTTCCCATTCTGGTACTTCCCAGAGGCCGAGACAAACTCTGGATCTCACCTCTCCTTGCAATCCCCACAGCATGTTTCCTGGTCATTGTCTGCCTTGAAACCACTCTTAGCTGTTCAACTTGCTTATAGATACTGCAAAAACCTTATTTCCCACAGGGCTTGCAGGGAGAGGTACAGTATAACTAATCTCAAAATAAATATCTGATCCTGGGTTTTAAAATTAGCACAGATTCTTGAAGTTTTAAAAGCTCTTTGTTCTGAATATAGAGAATGGCTCTAATCAAAAATAGCTGTACATTTTCTCTCTTAAAGGGCATTAGTTAATGATAAGTACTAAGCACCTTCTTTTGAAAAACTGTCTTTGATGGAAAATGTACTAGATTTTCTATTTGTAGCTGAAGTGAAAATGAATTATAGTAACTTTAGTATTGATTTTCTTTGGTGCTGAATGTAGGTTTTGAGAAATTATGTATCATATGACTTTTATTTGAAATAATGCCCAAGCATGAGATAGACTTGAGTTCCCTCTGTGAGAAAAGTTTTCTTGCAGAATATTTCTTTACACTGTGTAGATATGTTGCTATGATTGGTTTAATAAAGAGCTGAATGGCCAATAGCTAGGCAGAAGAGAATAGGTGGGATTTCTGGGGACAGAGAGGACTCTGGGAAGAAGAGAGGCAGGGAGACTCCAGGAGACTCTGAAGAAGTTGGACATATGGTACAGAACAGAGGTAACCAAGCCACATGGCAGAATATAGATCAATAAAGATTAGTCAATTTAAGTTATAAGATAGTTGGGGAAAAGCCTAAGCTAAGGCCAAGCTTTCATAATTAAGAATGAGTCTCCATGTCATTATTTGGGGACTAGTGAAGCTTGCTACAAGTTTTCATACATCTCTTTCAGAACTTTATATTAGATTGTTGGGAGGGCAGAAAGATCATGCCAATTGAATATGTTACTTCTAAAATCTTGAATGCCTCACAAATTATAAACACAAGACACAGAGGAAATGATGTGACTAAAACTTCCTCTGGAGGACATATGAAGCTGACTTAACTTTGTTTATGTTGAATGTTAGCTACATATACCAAAGCCTTTTCCAGACTGTTGCTTTTCTGGCTTGGCTAAGCCAGTACTATTTTTCAAATAGAACTTACTTTTATACTTAACTCATTCTACATTCTGCTTCTAGGAGGGCTTCTGGGAATCACAAAAAGTAAAAATCACAGAGATCTTTTAATTATATGGCACCTTCCCATCATTTGCAAAATGCATTAATTAGATAGCCAGAGTCATTTCCCAGGTGAATCTCTACAATTTAGGTAATCTTGTGGTTGCTATTCATATGAAATGCTTTTGAAAACAACAAAGTTCTTTAGGAAATACAACTCTGTAAAGACTGTACTTAAAAATCTGTGAATGTTTCTGCTAAGAATATCATCCACAGACCCTCATATTTCTGTTTATATTTTAGAATTCTTATGATGAGAAGAATTCTTGGGAAATAAATTATATACAATGGTTGTAAGCTGAATCCTCTGGGCCAAACTGCCACCATCTTTATGAATTTAACTATGTCTTATTTAAAATCTATCAAATCTGGCCCATGGAATGTGGATATTACATCATATAAGGAAAGATTAGGAATGGTCATTGGGACCTCATCTGAATATTCAACCACCCATCTATACCATTTCTACGCATTTATCTAATTGCTGGTATCCTCAGGGGTCTAGAAAAGACCTAGATTTTTAGAGTGGATAAAAGATAAGTGGAAGGAAGGCCTCCATTTGTGTTGTTGTAAGGAAAGTCATCATATATCCTGAGGGAAGATATTCCAGTGCTGCTACTATGGAGTCAACCAAACTACTGTCACTAACTCTTCACACATACTCTGTAGGTATAGTGGTTTAAATAACAATGGCCCTCATATGCTCATATATTTGAATGTTTAGTAATATGGGAGTAGTACTATTTGAGAAGGATTGGAGATGTGGCCTTGTTGGAGTAGGTATGTCCTTGTCAGACTTAGCTTTCCCAGTTTGCTCTCTCTCTCTCTCTCTCTCTCTCTCTCTCTCTCTCTCTCTCTCTCTCTCTCCTGTGAATCAGGAAGTAGTTCTCAGCTACTGCTTCAGTACCATATATGCTTCCATGCTTTCTGCTCTAATAATAATGGACTAAACCCCTGAAACTGTAAGCAAGTCCCCAATTAAATGTTTTCTTTGGGGGTTGGGGACTTAGTTCAGTGGTAGACCACTTGCCTAGCAAGCGCAAGGCCCTGGGTTTGGTACTCAGCTCCAGAAAAGAAAAGAAAAAGAAATGTTTTCTTTTATAAGAGTTGCCTTGGTCATGGTGTCTCTTCTCAGCAGTAGAGCACTGACTAAGACAATAGATATGTCCAATAAAGTCATAGGATCTTCAAACTGAACTGTAGTAGAATAGTATTTTGGTTTGTCATTGGGACTTTACATGGTTGACCATATACTCCCAAGGTAAGGACTTTGAGTGATCTCAACCCAGAAAGGACCAGACTCTTGAATGACCATCACCTTTTGTCTCATTCCAGTGATAACATCTGAGATATCATCATTCCTTTTGTATATTTCCATGAAAACAGTGAAATAAATTGTTTTCTACTTAGGTTTTCTGTGTAAAGATCTACTTAAAATGACAAGAAACAGTTCTCAGTTTGGTTAGCAGCCACACAGTTCTATCAATAATATTCATAGCAGCCATATCAAATTCCATGGTTAAATGAACAGTTTTCGAATGCCTAGTTTATGTGAGCTCAACTAAGCAATGGGATAATTGAAGTCAAACAAATGGCATACATTCTGATCTGGTTCTGATTATCAAGTTTTCTAGAATATATTTTTATGTTCAGCTCATGCATGTAACTTTAACAGTGAGTGTCTAACCTCTGGCTCATGTACATAGAGTTTCAATTCTCCCAAATGTTCTTATGCTTGTACTTTATAACTTGTAGCCTTATGCTACAGTCTTGCTATTCCTTATCACACTATCTAAAGCAGCTCATATTCAAGATTCCCCTCTCCATAGGTACTTCAGTTATAAACTGAATTAAAGCAAGAACCTTTGTGGATCTTCCCAAAAGAGGTATATCTTGGCATCTAACTTCCATTTCTTTTCAAGTAAAAGTGACTTGTAGTTAACACCAGCCTTCAATATGAACTTGTGGGCAAAATTTTTTATACATGTGATTAGTTTATTTCCATCTATAATTAACACATGATGATATTTAAATAGATGCCAATTGTACAGTAGTTAATTGTTTAGCAGGAGAATGATCTCCTTTACAAATGTGCAGTTTTCCTTTGCAACATGATTCCCATTTTTGCCAGGAGTGCATTTTTAAAGTTACTATTTTGTACTTGTGGAGCTAGATTTTTTTAAAGCTTCTTGTTGAGGGATTGTAATATTTTAAAATTACAACCCATAATGTTTACTGTGGCTTTCTCAAGTCATATCTCTCCTGCAGGAGGATATTTAAAATTAGAAGAGTTGGAAATAATATAAGTATAAGCACAGAAAATTACTAGTTGTAATTTTAGGAGATGTAAAGACATAAATTCCACCAAGTGACAGATTTAGACAAATCTTCCTTTTTGGAGGATTTTTCAAACAATATAAAAGAGTTTTGAAAAAGAAGGCATTGATACTAGAACCTGTTATGAAGGCAATAAGATAATCACCTCATAAATAGTACAGAGATAATTGTTATGTATCCTAGAAAATATCATTGAACTAGGTAACTTATGAAAACATGACCATCTTTACATTGAAGTTCCCTCTTTGTCAAATTACTAATCTAATTCTTTGTGAAAAATAAACTCACTCTTTTCTTTCTAATCAAATATATGCTTTATGTATGTTGCATGTGTACATGTGTGTTCTTTGTGTGTATTCATTCATAGACATCTCCACTATGGGCTGAAGTAAAATTTACAGCAATGTTTGTAAGAAGCAGACTATGAGATGAAAATAATAAAAGAGATTCTCTCTGTCCTATCTTTGAAAAACCTTAGGTAAATTTCTGCTAGTTTCAATCACAAGCAACTTAGAAAGGCTAACTCCTTAACCCCTTTATGTCAATAAACTGTAGATTGTAGACCTTTTATTTTAATGCAATGATAACGACTGAGTTGGCCAGTTTTATGTAAACTTGACGCAAGCTAAAGTCATTTGAGAGGAGGGAACTTCAAGTAAGAAAATACCTACATAAGATCAGGCTGTAACAAGTCTGTAGGGCATTTTCTTAACTAGTGACTTATGTGGAAGGGCCCAGCCCAATGTGGGTACTAACATCCCTGAGTTGCTGGTTCTGGATTCTATAAGAAAGCTGGTGGAGCAAGCCATGTGGAGAAAGCCAGTATGCAGCACCCTCTGTGGCCTCTGCATCAGCTCCTGCCTCCAAGTGTCTGCCCTATGTGAGTTCCTGTCCTCACTGTATTCTATTATGAACAGTTATATAGAATTCTGAGTGATAAAAAAAAAAAAAAAAAACCACCCTTTCTTCTTCAACTTGTTTTTGGCCAAGGTATTTCATCACAGCAATAGTAACCCTAAGTAAGACAATGACTAACGAATACACTGTAACAAGATTGATCCTCACACAGATGACACACTTTTAACATCCATCTCTCTCTCTCTCTCTTCATCTATCCTTTGATCTCTCTGTCTCATTGATCCTTTGATCTCTCTCTCCAGTCTAACATCTATCATTATCTATCATCTCTTTATCTATTCACATCTACATACCCCTTTTCTTTTCTTTAGTAACTGCAGCCTTAGGAATCTAATATTTAAAAATGTCACTTATTAAAGCCACATTTGTGCACTTATTACTTACTTTTGTGTACATCCATCTCAAAGGATGTGCACCGATGCCACATCCTTCTTCCAACTTAATATCACTAACAAGTCAAAAGATACTCTTGGGTAGAAAATTTAGTAACTAGCTGAAAAGATGGATATCCTCAATGACCAAAAATTTCCAGTTTAGCCGGGCGGTGGTGGTGGTGGCACATGCCTTTAATCCCAGCACTCGGGAGGCAGAGGCGGGTGAATCTCTGTGAGTTCAAGGCCAGCCTGGTCTCCAAAGCAAATTCCAGGAAAGGCGCAAAGCTACACAGAGAAACCCTGTCTCAAAAAACCAAAAAAAAAAAAAAAAAAAAAAAAAAATCTCCAGTTTAAGTATAGGCAGGTGGAAGCAATGTAGAGTACCAGTGAGTCGAGGTTTCTCACCAAATCTTTTTCAGAAAGTATTCTTATACAAAGGCTTACAAGACCTCTCTGGCAAACCAATTATCAAAACTCATGATGGAGCTGGCACTATATCTCACTGGGTAAAGGAACTTGCCAGCAAGGCAGATGACTTGAGTTCAATTCCTAGGACCAACATGGTGGAAGGAGGAAAGACTACTTGCTACACGTTGCTGTACTCTAACGTCTACATGGACACTATGGATGCTTGTGTTATACACACACACACACACACACACACACACACACTCATAAAAACACAAAATAATCTCTTTCCAGCTATAATAAATCACTTTAAAATGTTTTCTTCTCTCTTTTCCATGTTTAATCCTGTCTCTAAACCAGGCCAAAAGATGTCTTTTAATATCATTCTTCTCTGATATTATTGGTGGTATTGAAGAACATTTTTCATCTTTTTACCTTTAAGAATGGATAAAGAAAATATGGTACATATACACAATGGAGTACTACTCAGCAGAGAAAAACAATGACATCATGAGGTTTGCAGGCAAATGGATGGATGTAGAAAAAATCATTCTGAGTGAGGTAACCCAGACTCAGAAGGACAAACATGGTATATACTCACTCATAGTAGGATACTAGAGGTAAAACAAAGATGACTAGACTGCTACACAACTCCAGGGAGGCTACCTAGAAAACGGGACCCTAGGAAAGACACAGGGATCACCCAATGACAGAGAAATGGATGAGATCTACATGAAAAACCTGGATGACAGTGGGAGTAATGAAGGGCAAGGTTTGAGGGAAAGAAAGCTTAGGGGAGCAGGAGATCCCAGCTGGATCAAGAACAGAAAGGGAGAACAAGGAATAACAGACCATGATAAATGAAGACCACATGAGAACAGGAATAGGCAGAGTGCTCGAGAGGTCCCCAGAAATCCACAATGATACATCCTTTGTAGACTGCTGGCAATGGTCAAGAGAAAACCTGATCTGACCTAGACTGGTGATCAGATGGCCAAACACCCTAACGGTCATGCTGGAACTCTCATCTGATAACTGATGGAAGTGGATGCAGAGATCCTCAGCCAGGCCCCAGGTGGAGCTCCAGGAGTCCAATTGTCAAGAAAGAGGAGGGACTGTAAGAGCATGAATTGTTGAGACCAAGATTTCAAAAAGCACAGGGACAAATAGCCAAACGAATAGAAGCACATGAATTATGAATCAATGGCTGTGGACCCCCCAGCTGGATCAGGCCCTCTGTACAAGTGAGGCAATTGAATAGCTTGAACTGTTTGGGAGGCATTCAGGCTGTGGAACCAGGACCTGTCCTTAGTGCATGAGCTGGCTGTTTGGAACTTTGGGCTTACACAGGGACGCTTTGCTCAGCCTGGAAGGAGGGAACTGGACCTGCCTGTACTGAATCTACCAGGTTTAAATGAATCCCCAGTGGGTTCTTGGCCCTGGAGGAGATGGGAATGGAGGGGAGGGGATGGGGGGAAGGGGGGCAGGGGTGGGAGGGGAGAGGACAGGGGAACCCATGGCTGATGTGTCAAATTAAAACACAAATATAATTTACAAAAAGTTTTTAAAAGAGTTAAAAAAAGAAAGAAACTATTCTTGGTGAATTTTTAAATTACAGGTCCAGAATTTCAAGATGCTCAAATATTTTGAGTGTAAGATGTGAAGAAGAAAAAGAAAAAGAGATAGAAAGTTAATAATTCCTCAGAAATTTATAAACACATTGTACTTAAGCATGCATTTTATTTAGGATATTCTTCCTTTTTAATTTATGATAGACTGATTTAAATGTTTATGAAACTAGTGTACCTTAAATGTCATTCTTAACTACAACACTTATTTTCAGAGAAATTAGTTGTTTCCCAAAGACATAATTTAACTATCTTCTCATAAAATATATTTTTCATGATTTTTATAAAGTCCTTTAATGTGTCCTGAGACATGTAGATATAAAAGAATTTGTAACATACAGCCCCTGAAATAATCCAAGGTGTTCAATGAAAAAGGAAGTCCTTGAAAAACAAAACAAAAAAGCCTTTGGATATAAAAGGTTATTTGCAGCTTAGCATGTAAGATTAGTGATAAATAACATATTATAAATTCTTTAGACGTAACTTTCTTGACAATATTTCATAAACTGACATTTGTTTTGAGTTTTATTATATGTATATTATGTCCATATTAACTCTAATTGAGTCTTGTGACATTTCTTGCTAATTGCCATCCTGACAGAGTTTGGATTCACCAAGGAGATAAGCCTCCAGACACACTTATTAGGGATTGGTTAGCCTCTGGCATGCTTCTAGAAATTATGTTGCTTGTGTAAATTGAGGTGAGAAGTCACGTGCAAATGGTGTCTGGCACCACGCCCTGGGCAGGGGTTCTAAATACCATAACAAGAAGAAAGGAAGCTGAGAGCACAAGCATTCACCATGCTCTGCAGCCCTGCTGCCTGAGTGTGATGCAGTGTGACTACCTGCCGGACTTCTTGGCATTGATGAACTGCACTCTTGACCTATAACCTGGAATAAACCCTTTCTCCACTGGGCAACTTAGGTCAGAGTATTTTCTCATAGCACAGGAAAAGAAACTATACCACTCTGGGAGGTGGTGGCACATATTTTTAATCCCAGAACTCAGGAGGCAGAGAGGCAGGAGGATCACTGAGTTTGAGGCCAGCTTGATCTACAGAGATAGTGCCCAGTCAGTCAGTGTACTGAGAAACCCTGAATGGAAACAAACAAATAAACAAAAAACGAGCTTTGCTTATGGGGCTGGAGATATGGCTCAGTGGTTAAGAAACTAAAACAAATCCCTTTCATTCAATTAGTTTTATAGCTGTGAAGTAACACATCAATTTATATAACAGTGTACTGATTAGTCTCTGTGTACTGATTGTTCTGTGACTAAACAAGCCTTTTGCTAAAAATTTAATTTTAATATGTAAAGTATATACAAATACTTTATTTACATATTATCTCTAAGCATCCATAAATGTTCAAAAATCATGTTATAGTGGTCAGTATTTCCACCAATTTGAATTTTAGTTTTAGAATTTTTACCTTTGCAATAAACAAAGATTAAAAAAAATACTTTCTCATGTTATCTCTGTAACTGAATATATCTGTAAAATAATGATTCATATCTTTATTATTAGCATTATCCCTAGACATTGAAAATATTGTGTGTGCTATCTGTTTTTTAAAATACCTACAAATTCTCTCCAAACTCATATATAGCCTCTTTGTTCAATAGTTTGATGGGAGATTTAGAACAACACGTTTATCTCTACACTGATATTTTAGTTCTCAGTGACTGCTGTAATTGACCTTAACTTAGTGAGATAGCTCACAGCAATCACTCTAGCAGCCATAACACAGACACGACATCTTTAGGGATATACTCTGGGGCTCTAGACAAGTGTTCACTTTTACCAGTTCTAGGCTGACTGCCTTCAATGACAGTGCCTTCCTACCATTCAACCCCTGTCTTCATTATGAAGACATCTGCCCATACTGGACTCACTCTGAATCCAGGATCAATCCCCTTCTCAAAATCCCCAGGGGAGACCTTGCCTTGGAGGAGGTGGGAATGGGGGGTGTATTAAGGGGTAAGGCAGGGGGTTGGGGTGGGAGAAGGGAGGACAGGGGAAATCCATGGTTGATATGTAAAATTAAATTAATTATAAAACAAAACTTAAAAAACTTTAATTGTATATGGCAAGTCATTTTTTCAGCATATAAAGTAACATACTGAAAGAATGTAAGAATAAGAAAGTAGCCCCAATTTGTATAAATCTTTGAAAAACCCTTTATGCACAATACAGAATTTTAGACACCTGGCAAATAAACTATATGTTTCTATTCAATATCTTAATTTGACTAATTAATCCATATCTGCCACTCAGAAGACATAAATGGAGACATTGCAAAAGTTACTGTAAGATGCAGGGATTACTTCCTTGCAGAGTTATGGAGGTATTTCAGTTTTATTGACTAGAATTCTCTAGAACTGTACCATTTCCCGATCCCCCTAATGGTGATGTTATGTGTAATTGAATCCTTGAAAAGCCAGCAGAAACGCAGAAGCCATTCATACACAAGTTAAATGAGTTAGCTTGCTTTGCTGAACTGATTTGAAAGAAAAGATATCAAGTTAACAGGTGATCATGGCTCTCATCCACTTTCAGGGTGATTGCCAGATGTAAGGGCTTTTGTAACTTCTTAAGATTTGTCTGCTATGAATTGATTTAATATACAAATGTGAGTATAACATACACATAAGAAAAAATTCTCAATGTAGACATGAATAGGAAGTATTTCACAATAGCTTCCTGAGAGGGAAATGGAAAAAATCTTTTTAAATTTCCTGCTGATTCTTTCTTTAGAAGCAATCATATAACATTGTTTTTCTCTTTCTTTCTCAGTTCCTAAGTATCTTTAAATAGATAAAATGGTCTAAAATATTTTTAGACATATTTATTATGTATCTTTTTTGGATGCTTAGAATGCTAAGATAAATTTTAAAATTATCTTTTATCTGAACTATTTACCAAAAGGCAAAAACTTGTCTGGTGGCATCCTATTCTAAGTTCATCTTTGTCCCCTCAGTCAGTAAAAAACTATTGTTTTGTTTAGAGTACAGATTCTCCTGTACAGCACCTGCATAGACTTTCTAATTCTAAGACATACTGATATTTTCTGAGATTGATGGTCTCCATATGGAATTAGACATTAGGTATAATTATAGTTATATGCTGTTAAAAAGTAAAAATAGAATGTCTTTGAATTGCAAGAGACGTTTCATTTCAAAACAAAATATGTATTATTGAGGAGCCAGAGATTTACTACAAATCTTAGCTTTGCTGCAGTTGGTGTAACAGAGAGAGAAGGTGAAGATAAAGAGCAAGGGTACCTTTGCTGAGCAGATGTGCCCAGAGGAGGAGCTGAAGGCGCAGGACTGCTTGGTCTCAAGTCTTAAGGAACACTAGAAGGAGTGGGCAGGGCAGTGAAGAGAGGATTTCAAACCTGTGGATTATGTTCTTGGTCACTGGAATCCTTCCTGGTGTCTTTCTTAGATATTTTAGTCAATGGGCCTCTTTTTAGTTTCTTTGTTTTTATGTTATTGTCTTAGACTTATATTTTCACCTTTAACATTTAGACTCTAAAATCCACATTCGAGGCAACAAACAGCATCGTCTTTTATGAGCCTGTCATACCTCATTTAAAGTCATGTGTTCCAGTTCCATTCATTTTCCTTCAAATTTAATTTTCCTTTAAACCTGAGTAAAATTCATACAAATTCCATTTTCATTATCTGTTTTCTTGGTGTGCATGCAGGCTGATTCCATTTGTTCCCATTGTGAACAGAGCAGCAGTGAAATGAGCGTGGGAATATCTCTGTAGTATTACAAAACCTTTTGGGCACAGCCAGGCCACATGGTTGTTCTATTTTCAGTACTTTTAGAAGCCTCCATACTGATTTCCATAGTGACCAGTTTAAGCTCCCACCAGCAGTAGAGATGGTGCTGCTTTCCCCACATCCTTTTTTTTAATTAAGAACTTTTTTTTTATTCATTTTACATACCAATCACAGATCCCCCTCTTCCTTCCTCCAAACCCTCCAGCCTTCTCCCCCAACTCACCCCCCATCCTGTCCTACAGGAAGGCAAAGCCTCCCATGGGGAGTCAGCAGAGCAAGGTCCATTCAGTAGAGGCAGGTCCCAGATCCAAGCCTCTCCCCCTGCCTGTTTGAGGTGTCTCACTATAGGTAGTGGGCTCCAAAAAGCCAGCTCATGCAACAGGAATGGATCCTGATCCCACTGCCAGGAGGTCCCTTAAGCAGATAAGCTCTACAACTATCTCATTTATGCAGAGGGCCTAGTCCATTCCGGTGGAGGTACCACATGTGTTGGTCTAAATTTCATGAGTTCCCACAAGTTTGGTTTGATTGACTTTGTAGGTTTCCCCATCATGATCTTGATGTCCCTTCCTCACAGAATCCTTCATTGTTTTAGGCATTTTGTTATACAGCAATTAAATATTTGCTTGTAGGTATAAGAATACATAAATATATAGAGGTAGAATAATTTTTCATTATTTTCATTATAATTTGTGAGGGTACATTATAGGAAAGCAGCAATATACTTTGAAACTTTGCAGCCATAACTAATAACTCCATATTTGCTCACTTACTCTTGACATAGTTAATATGGATTGGTGTAAGGACATCCAGACAATTATATGTGTTATGTAAAAACAAAATGGAAGGCAGGAATAATTTAATACAAATGTTCAAGAAATATCACACACCTCTAAATCTAGAAAGAATGAATTTCAACAAGGATTAATCTGGCTCCTTTCACGGGGATATTTGTCACTGGGGAGACACATTTCTGTGTTACAGTTAATAACCAAAGAAAACATACATCTTATTATGATGCATAAGAATGTCCTTTGTTACAAATAATTATTTCTTCCAAAGTTTAACTAATTTCAAGGCTGAGAAAGCTTGACACAATGGCTAGCAGTACAATGAAAATAATCCAAATACTTTCTCTATGTCCTTTCTAAAAAGAAACAATGTTCACTAGGAATAAACATATTTAAGTGTTTTTAAAACTGTGATGAACGTACTTTACTAAGTTATAAATGATCTTGCTAAAACTAGTTATTAGATTATAGCAGTAAAAGAATCTAGTGATTTTTGCAAATTAAAAGAGGCATTTGTTTTTCTAATACACACTGCTTCGTAAGTGTTCTCTTAGAAAACCACTGTGTATTTGAGCTATATTTTTGCTGCGACAATGGAGGGCCTGTTTGTAAACTGATTTTGTCTAGTAGTGCAAGGAAACAACAAAGTAAAACACAACATATTTTCAAAAAGCAAGTGGAATTTCTTATCTGCTTCATTCAAAAAAAGTGTAATTTGAAATTCATTGTTGGCATAGTCCTGATGTAGATTCTCCAGTGTAGTGATTCTGTGAAGAAGGTAATGCATGTTTTCATGATGCTTATTAATAAATCCATAGCGGTAGTGTTATCACCCAGTTGGCAGTATTGTTGCTTATCAGTCATCATAGTATAAATGAGAGGCCAAAAATGCATGTTAATGTAAATGTTAAAGGCTGCATTTAAGTCTTGAGTATGAAAGATCAAACTCTAAAGAAATACAAATAAAACAAGAAACAGATTAAATCTAGAGAATAATATGTAGACAAGAGCAGAAAGGAATGAAGGCAGGATTCTGAAGGAATATTTCAGGCCTCAAGAAGTACATTTAAGGTTGAAAATTTGGATGATTTTTTTTCAAATGTAGAGAAACAATTTTTGTGCACTCTACTCAGTACTTGGAAATGATGTAAAATATGGAAGTGGGTGTTTTTCAGGGTTGCTGAGGGGAGTTGCTATATATGCCTAAACCCAAATGGCCTGGTTTTCCTCACTTATCCATCTTCAATGAGAGCTTCAGTGCCTCTGGGTCAGCACTTGCTCTTAGAAAGTACAGAATGGACTGACTCATTCCTGTCATAAGGGAGAATCCTAATGAGAGAAAATGGTACCATCACTTCATCCCAGGGAAGCCTCTAGATAATGAATGAAGAATAGCATGCATTTACATGTGTAACTATCCTCTCTCTCTCTCTCTCTCTCTCTCTCTCTCTCTCTCTCTCTCTCTCTCATCTATCATCTGTCTGTCTGTCTCTCTCTGTATCATCTATCATCTGTCTGTCTCTCTCTGTATCATTTATCATCTCAATACACACACATATGTGTGTCCCCTTTTATAACATATTTACACAATAGTTGCTTTTCTCTTTGCTGCCACAATCCATGATACAACCAAATTAAGGAAGAAGTTAGCATGGTTAAAGTTTAAGGCAGGAGTTCTCAACCTTTGGGTCATGACCCCTCTGGGGTTGAACAACCATTTCACAGGGGTCCCCTAAGACCACCAGAAAACACAGAGAGTTCCATTATGATATATAAGATTAGCAAAATTAGAGTTACAAAGTCTCAACAAAAATAATTTTATGGCTGGGGGGTCACTGCAGCATGGGGAAATTCATTAAAGGGTCACAGCATTAGGAAGGTTGAGAAACACTGGGTTTAAAAGATACCATTGGAAACAAAGAGGAAAGCACAGCAGGGAGATTCCCTGACAGCAATGCTGTGAGGTGAGTGTTTGTTACAGCTTGGAGAATCAGAAAATGTGGAAAACCTGGCTAGAATTGTCACACAGCAATAATGCTTAAGACCAAGTCCCAAGCAACCCACTCTCCAGCTGGGCCCAGCTTCCCAGGGGTAAACAATACCACCAGCTGGAGGCCAAGTATTTAAACCCATGAGCCTGTGGTAAATATTTCAGAGTCAAGCCCTAACACTAGCTATGTACATATACACATATATTATTGATCTTCAGCATAAATGCAAACTTAAGAAGTAGTATCTGTTGGTATTTTCCTAATTTTTCAATATATGCGTTTTTAATTATATTTTTGTGAAAAAATTTATTGGTGTAATTCTCCTTTGAAAATTGAAATATGAAGCTCCTGAAGCACAAAAAAGATCTCAAGAAATATATCTTATATTACATTTAATTTCTAGATTTTAATTCAATATCCATGCTGAGCTTCAGAACATTTTTAGTGAATTTTTCTTTGATTAAAGCTATTAATTGGAATTGCATGTAGAAAATTATTTGAGCATTACATTTCACCTTTAGGGAGAGCTAACTGAATACTATTTGAAATAAGAATAATTCAAGCAGCAAACGGAAACAACCCACAGAACACCTTAATATCAAATGGCACTTTATTAAGTTTTAGCACAATTACTTAGAATGTATTGGGCAGAGCATTTGCTACAAATCATTGCTAATGCACGATATTAAATAACTTCAATATTAGCTGGTACACTTCTATTAAACAGTCTTAATGAACATTTAAGAGGGAAATATTCCAACATTTTATGTTTAGTTTCTTTTTTCTTTACATTGTCATTGCGTTGTTGATTATTTTCAAGACCAAGTTGAGTACTAGAGGATGGGTGACTACAGGATCTTGTATCTAGAGAATTTCTGTCACTCCGAGGTCCAGCACTGAGACTTTAGTGTTTGCAATTCTTGGTTTTCATGGGTACTTTGTTAAGTGAATTTTTATGCAACTCCAAATCCCTTCTTATATGTTTTAGGAGGGGCTGGTGATGGCTCATATAGCCCAGATTTTATTTCATCCACAATGCCCAGGTTTCCTAAGGAAGGGATATAAACATAACAAAAATCTCTTTTCAGTTTTTGGAAGACTTTTGGAATGTCTGCTTGATGTGTGTGGGTGAAATGGGATCAGCCAGTAAGGCTGCAAGGCTGGTTGTTGCTCCTGCTGCCATGCCTTCTCTGGCATGATGGACTGTAACTCCACTGAAGCTGTAAGCCAATGGCAACTCTTTCTTCCCTAAGTTGCTGCTTAGCCTGGGCAGTCTACCCTACGAACAGAAAAATAACCAAGGTGCTTTTTATTGGGGATTGCAAATGAAACAATTTTCTAAGAAAATGCCTCAGAAGAGAAAAATTAAGACATTTTTAAAGACTGTGAACAAATATTTAACTTTATAGCCAATGAGAAGAAATGTGTTCTAGTTGTTTCTGAGAATATAAAAAATGACTCTTAATAAGAAATTCAGGCACTTCTAAATTGCCACAGTCCCTTCTATCTTGGAGTGTTTAACACTGATGATCAATACAATGTCTTTTAAAATGCTTTTGGTACAGATACTTTGTAGACCCATTTTAAATCTCATGTCAGTTCTGGCCTTTATTCCTTTTCTGTAAAGCATTATCATTTTCCCTACCTGTGTCTTCTGTTGCTTTTACTTGGCCCCAACAACCGCTTAGAAGTTAATATTCCTAATTCCACACTTCTAGACCAGAGTGCTTTACTGACATTTGTATCTCCTGACATGACTTTCGTCCTTATTTGCATAATTTCTTAGCTTTAATATTTCAAGCCCAATCTTGACTCCATCATCTCATAGACACTTCTGTGCACCTGACTGACAACTTTAGGAAAGCTTTCCTTGTACACTACTACTAATTTAAATACCACTTAAAGAGATATAAATATATTTGTTTCCTTGTATCCTATTTGAAAACCCATTCCTCCCCATCTTCCTACCTCCTCATAGACTATTACTAACACATTAATTTCGTATATTTAATCTTATTCCCACTCTGTAAGCCTCCCTTTCTAAAGGCACCCAAATTCTTGTTATACCTTTTTAATTTTTGCCATATATAAACTTCTCCAAGCCAAATTATGTCTCTTGCAATGATGTAAATGTTGATGTGCTTGGTGATTCAAATGACAATGTCCCCAAAAGGTTCACATTTTTAAGTATTGGCTCCCGATTGGTGGAAGAGTTTGGGAAGGATTAGGATAGTCTTATTGGAGGAGGTTTGTCACATGTGCAGGCTTTGGGGTCACAAAAGACACCTGGGATTTACAATTTTTTTTTATGTATGTTTTTGTCTTTGTTTTGTTTCTCTCTCTCTCTTTGCCTCATGCTTGTGGATCTTTGTGAGTTCTCTGCTGTTTCTTTGCTCTGTCATCATGGACCCTACACTCTGAAAACCTTAAGTCAAATTAAATGCTTTCTTCTATGTGTTGCCTTGGCCATGGTGTTTTACCATAATAGAAAAGTAACGAAGACAGTGTGATCATTTGACAATATTTGTGAAAGAGTACTGATCCTGGTGTCCTCTTCTGCCTGCTTACCAATCATTTCATCTGACCACTTCTTATTTCCTTCAAATTCAGTGGAAGTGCCAAGAGCCATCCAGAAGTCTTTGCTCTGTAGTGGATATTTGCCTCTGCTTTTTCTCTACTTTCTTCAGCATTCTGGTCCAGCCACTCTCACAGCACTGACTTTTTGCTTTTTCTGAATTTATTTTTCTCTTCTGGCACTGAGGCCATGGGCTTAGTAAGAATAGTGAACACAGAGCACTCTGTTTGGTCTTCACCATTAACACATGAAGAAGCTCCTCTTACCATCACACCCCTTTCACAGGTGAATAAACAGAGAGGCCAAATTAGGAAACAACAACAACAACAACAACAACAAAAATGAAACAAAGCCACCCAGTGAGTGAGTCCCAGAGGTAGAATTCAAACAGAAGAAATCAGATCCCAACACTCACGCCCTTTATGTTTTCATCATTTTATATCATCAATCTCGTGCGCGCCATTTGGTATATAATGTCCCCTACATAAGTGCTGGCTAAATGATTGAACTCTCAGTAGCGCCCTTTATCTAGAACAACACTGAGGTGTAACAAGAATCTTAAAGAGTTCTTATCAATGAAGTCAAACCTGAGGCCAGTTATTGGGGTGATTGCTGGAAGATCAGAGAAGCAGAACAAGCCACAGCTATCTCACCTTGCTAGTTCCTCAGGTGATCTTGTTTCCTCAGGCTGGAAGCTTCTGAGTCCTCCTCCACATGAATCTCAGCTGAATTGTGTTGCTCCAAAGCTTAAACTAACTACATGCTTTTTCCTCCTTAGTTCCTGGCCCTCACGCCTTATATACTTTTATTTTTCTGCCCCCACTCCCTGGGGTTAAAGGTTATGTTTCTGGGATTAAAGGCTTGGGTCACCATGCTTAGCTGTTTCTAAAGTGGCCTTGAACTCAGAGATCTAGCTAGCTCTGCCTCTCAAGTGCTGGGATTAAAGGTGTGTATCACCACCGCCCAACTTCTGTTCGGGCTTACTTTTCCCATTTTCTAGCCACCATTTCTGGCTCTGTTCTAGTGGCTGTCTGTTCTCTGACCCCAGATATGTTTATTTCGGGGAACACACAATATTTCAGGGAACACAATACTCACCACACTGAGGTTAAAACATTATTTGAATAACACAGTATGTAGAAGTCAACCACACCAAACAGCACCTACTCCCCATGAACATACATTCAATTAATTCTGTAAGAGCTCATTGTTTCCTACCTTAGCCCTGCAGCTTTAATACAATGCTTTCATTGTTCTTGCCATTTGGTGTGGCTCTGATCCCCTAAAGAACACTATTCCTCACCTAAAATGCTCCCCAATCATTATGTCTCTGATTAGAAAACACACAATAACTATTACATGTCTTTTTTTGCCTTTGAATCAACTAATAAGGTCATCATACTCTCATAGTAATCTGCTCCTGCAGAAAATGAGAATTGTTCCAAGAAAGGCACTTCTTATTTTTGTATATTAACTTGTTCACTTGGGGAATGAAGAAAGATTTGGAAGAGAAACACTCGCCTAACACTTCAAAAAGCTTTGGGGACAGTGGGTAATGAAATAATGATTTCTAAAGCACCAGCAGATTTGAAGATAAAAGTTGCTGTGAGATGCAAAGATGATAAGAATTTCAGGCAAGCAGCTCATTTAATAGCCATTTACAAGAAGAGGTCTAATTCTAAGAAGTCCTTCGATTAAGCTCTTAAAGTTTAAGTGATTATTTTAAGACTAAAAAAATGCAACTTGGGTAGAAAACAAATAAATGGGACATAAATATGTCACACTTGCTAAAAATCAAATTCCACTTCCTAAATTTAAAAATCTAGTAAGACTGGTTATTCTGTAAGGAAATAAACAAAACAAAATGTGCCAAGGAAAGCAGAAGTAAGCGTGTTTCATAAAGATGGAGAGTATAGTTACAGAATCAAAAAATAGCATCATGAAACACATCTTCCTGCCCAGATACTTCAACATTGCTCTTAGGGTCTAAACAATATAGGAGTAGGAGATACGTGTTTCTATGTTAAGCACTAGGGAAAGAAAATAAGAACTATGAAGAACGTGAAAATACTATTGTTTGCTTTTAATCTCATTAGAAAAATATTATATCAGCTTGCATCTTACTTCTGAATAGTTTGGGGTGGCTTTTTAAGAACTAGGATATTATTTCAGACAGTTCTTTGGAGAATTAGTTATATTGCTTAAATGAAAGTATACAAAATGTAATTTCCCTACAAAACTTTAACATTCCTATTATCTGACTTAGTAAACATCAATTTCATTTTTTTCCAACTTACTCTATTTACCCACATCCAAATTAAAGTGGAAACAATATGCTTGTTTAATTTATAACTTTTTGATATGAGATAATTGAAGACTAAAAAGTATAAGATACATGGTAGACATAGCTCCCATGCATCATGCAATCAGCTTTTACTCATAATGGTTTTCATAAATCTAATGCATTGTCTGAACCAGAGTATAAAGCGAGTGTATCAATATCTACTCACTTACGTAATGACAAATTAGTTTTTAGTGTTTTAAGTTTGAAAATAATATACAAACATAATTTGTATATGCATATATTCTTGTCTTAAAAGCTTGTTTTTTCTTTACTGTTCTACAAGAGCAGCAAACATTCTTAGTCATGAGCCATTTCTCTAGCCCATTTCTTCAAACTCCTGATAAGCATTCGATTCTACTTACTCTCCCAAGGCTTATTATTATCAGTATTATCTGTGTTATTTCTGGTCATAACACAGACACCATTCTTCCCTCCAACTCCTTGTTGAATATCCATCTGCTATTTCTGGTAATTTTATAGCCTGCATTATTTTCTGACTAGCTCAGGATTCTTCAATCTGAGAAAAATCTAGCTTGCTCTCTTATATACAAATGTGTCATTTTTTAATTGTATCGCAATGATGCAGCACTAAAGTAAAAGCTAAATAAATGCAATATTTGTTTATTTTATTTGTCATGGAAGTCTTCTAAATACTATATATATATATGTCATATTTCTTAGAATTAATTAAAATGTGATAATACAAATTTCTTCTTTCCTTCCTCCCTTCCCTGTGGTGATATTTTATTTGTATGTTAATAAATAAAGTTTGCCTGGAGATCAGAGGTCATAGTCAACCATAAACAGAAGTCAGGCCATAGTAGCACATGCCCTTAATCTGATCACATGGCAGGCAGAGTCTATATGTGTTCGAGGACAAAGCCAAGCATGATGACACACTCCTTTAATCCTAGTACCAACCATAGAGACGTGGAGGTCTGTATAGTCAGGCAGTGATGAAGAAGTAATGTGGCTGGGCTTAGAGCCAATGAGAAAGCAGAACAGGAAGGCAATAGAAGTGCAGGTTAGACAGGAAGAGGCTGTCTTGGGAAGCTACAGTGACATGGTGAGCTAAGGTTAGTTGGTGGCTATTGTTCTGATCTCTATGGCTTACACCTCTGTATTTGGCTCTGTGTTTCTTATTTAACAAGACTGTTTAGAAATTTGTCTATACTTCCCTTTTCTTTTCCCCTTTTCATTTCTTCCCCTCCTTCCCTCCCTCCCCCCTCCCTCCCTTTCTCCCTTTCTCTCTGCCACCCTCTTAGCATTGGGGTAGACACATTCATGTAAGTACTAGGCAACTTTACCACCCACCACTGAGCTACATTCCTAGTCCTTAGGCATTACTTAAAATTTCATTTCTGAATTCCCATATGTACACCACAACTTGTATACTGCAAGACCTAAAAGTGCTATGAATGTAGATCTCCCTTCAGTGTTGATTGTAAATAGAACACACAAGGGAGAACATATTTGCAGCAGATATTTAATCAAAAGTATCTTAAACATCCCACATTTATTTAGGAAATATTTCTCATTGATAATGATTTGAGAGCCAAAAAAAGAAAAGGATAGGAAGTCAACAAAAGTTCTAATTAAAGTTATCAGAAAATCAATTTTAAAATAATGCCAAGGTTCTAAAGAAAATCAAAATCCAAATTAATAATCCCTGAAACTAATGCACAAATCACAAAGCTTATTGGGAAACACAAAGGCTCTTAGAGCACTCTTCCTAAGAGTGTTGATGAGAATGCAAGAAGTTCAACTACTCAAATGGCATTGAAGGGTTTACCTATAGGTGCTTTGTACACAGGTCCGCTGAGCTCAGACTACTAACTCCCAACCCAACAAATTAACAGTGTTGTCCTGGGCCTCCCAGAAGAATGTTTCATCAGATTAATATTCTTCAGTGGGTCACTGTCAACACAATGTATCACAAAAAAACTGCTTTACTAAACCCTGCACTATTCATACTCACAATATTGCAAGGACTGAAATTGTACTGTTTACAGTCACCACATTATGACAATAGTGGACATCTGTTTGAACATGGACTAACAAGGCAGCCCTTACATTAACAATCAAACTCTTGTATAACTATGACTTATTCCTTTCATGTAGTAAAGATTGGAATAGAAATATATGCATATGTATATTCTGTTTCCAAAAGTAGTCTTTAAAATGTATAAAAGCTACCATTTGATGAAAAGAGAATCATCTTTGGTGAGGGATGTGAGCCACACATATCTGTGGGTATAAGGATTGTAGCTGGAGTTTTCTCCAGTCCTGCCTGGCCCATGGTCAGGACAAATCTCTCTCACCCACCAGTCCTGCAGCCACTCAGACCCAACCATCTGAGTAAACACACAGAGACTTATATTATTTACAAACTGTATGGCCACAGCAGGCTTCTTGTTAACTGTTCTTATATCTTAAATTAACCCATTTCTAGTAATCTATAAGTTGCCATGTGGCTTGTGGCTTATAGTATCTTAACATCTACTTTTCATCATGGCAGCTGACAGTGTCTCTCTGCCTCAGCCTTCCACTTCCCTGAATTCTCTTCTCTGTTTGTCCTGCGTTACTTCCTGCCTGGCTAATGGCCAATCAGCATTTTATTTATACAGAGTGATATCCACAGCAATGGATTCACTTTAGAATGTAGTTAGCTGGTATCCCCAGGTAGTGGTTATGCTTCTAGTACCAGGAATGATTTTCCTAGATCAACAAGTCTGCTTTGAGACTGTGTCTTTTAGAAATGGCTGCTGAAAGAGGACATGAACAATTAGAATATCAGTAGACATACTAGCACAGAAGGGGGAAATATCAGAGGAGACCATCCCTGAAACAAAGAACTATAGGATCAGTAGACATACTAGCACAGAAGGGGGAAATATCAGAGGAGACCATCCCTGAAACAAAGAACTATAGGATCAGTAGACATACTAGCACAGAAGGGGGAAATATCAGAGGAGACCATCCCTGAAACAAAGAACTATAGGCACTTACTGAGAGAAAATTAGCATCACTCAGGGATAAGCCCCCTCACTGATTATCCATTGCAAAGTTATCAGCTCTGAGATAAAATAACATACATACAAATGACAAAAGAGACTTACCAGGATATATATATCTTTTGGTGTAAGTCCATATATATGATAATAATGATTAATAATGTTATATATCAATGATATATACATATATATATCTAATAATAATTAAAGCAAAAGAAGCCATCAATTTATCAATTTAAGTCAGTGAGGGGGACATGGGAGGAGTTGAATAGAGGGGACATAGGAGTTGTTAGAGGGAGGAAAGGGAAGGAGGAAGTGATGTAAGTATATTGTAGTTCAATAATATATAAAATGTTTTTAAAAACTTGGGGAGGAAAGGATTTATTTGGCTTATGTGTTCTAATCACAGCCCATCAATGAGTAATGTCAATGTAGGAACTCAAGCAGAGGAGGAGCCAGGAGGGAGGCAGGAACTGAAGCAGAGGATATAGAGTAATGCTACTTACTTGCTTGCTCTTCATGGCTAGATCAATCAGCTTTTTTAGATAACCTAGGACCACCTTTCCAGAGATGGTAC
This sequence comes from Onychomys torridus, assembly GCF_903995425.1. NCBI lineage: Eukaryota > Metazoa > Chordata > Mammalia > Rodentia > Cricetidae > Onychomys > Onychomys torridus. Next base: position 36,233,110 of record NC_050459.1, on the reverse strand, counting down.
AGCCCACAGTGGGTTGATCCTTCCATACCCACCATCAAACAAGAAAATGCCCAATATACATGTCCATAGGTCAATCTGATGACCTCAACTGAGGCTCCCTCTATCTAGATGACTCTAGCTTGTGTTACATTAAAAGAAAAACAGCCAGCACACACACACACACACACACACACACACACACACACACACACACACAGTGACAAACTTGTGACACGTGTATATACCTATACACATGCATATGTGAATATCCCTAAAATTGTAGGCATATTAAATAAATACTGAAAAATTATTAAAGTACCTTAAGTCAGGAATGTTTGCTTGTAGTATTTGATTTTCATCAAATTAATTATTAGTATGTGTGTAGGCATATATATCATGTCCACAAGTGGTGGTGTTGCATAACAGTTTCCTCTGAGCTTGAAATATTTCATCCTACAGGGAAGCTCATTAAGACAGGAAGTAAACAACTCAAAATACCTTCAGGTAGTTCCTGAAACTGATGAGATTCACTAGGCTCCTCCCTCCCCAAGTAAAAACAGTAAAGACTGCTGAGAACTACTTTCAGATGAGCCAAGCTACAAAAAGGACTCTAAGACAAACCTAGCATACAGGAAGAAGTAGATACCAACCAAGCAACTTGGAAACAACAGAGACCAGCTGAGTTACCTAGGAGAAACAAAGACCACAAGATGAACTGCCTGGAAGAGGCTCAAACCAACTGAGATACCCAGAGAGGACACTCCTACCTGTTGAGTGGTCTCCAGGTTGTGTAGTGGATTCCAGGATTCTAGCTTTTGTGCACTGTCACACATGCTGGGGTGGACTTTGGTGATATTCACACTTCGGTCTGTCATAGGCTGCATTTCTGGGGTGAATAGACATGTCTGTTTGCTATATCTGTCCAGGAAAATATGTCATACAACAGGAGGTCTGAGGCCAATTTGGGTAGTCAATTGACACCATCCATTTTTCCATGCATTCTAGTGATCAAACTTGAATAATCAGGCTCATAGGGCAAATACCTTTACTGACAGAAGTACTCACATTCACTATATTAAAAACAACTTGCCAGCTTATTCCCTATATTAAAAACAGACAAAAGCAATAATACTGAAATACATTTTAAAATATAACATCGATGTATTGGATCTTGATGGCTTGAAGGTAAAATAGTTTCCATGGGCTTATGATTCTGAGCACCTGGTCCTCAGATTACAGGGCTTTTTCTGAAGTTGTGGGGCTTTGCTGGAAGGGATACAGAAGTGGAGTGGGCCCCACTTTGATGATTATTGCCTAGCTGCCTTCTGGCCTGTTTTCTCTGTCTCTTGATCCTTCAGGATGTGAAATGCTGCTGTCTTATACTGTCATTCCTACATTCAAAACCATTCTAACCATCATGATTCTTTCTCTGTCTTATACTGTATTAAAAAGGAGCTTGAATCCAAAAACAAAACAAACAAACAAACAAACAAAAAACAAAACTCTCCATATGTAAGCTGCTTCTTTCAGACTCTGATAGCAGTGAGAATAATGTAATGAGAAATCCAAGGAAATGTCATTAATATTGAGAAATAGATTTTGTATGAAAATGGGGCTTTAGAATTAGGCCATAGTTATACATTCTTACTGAATGGAAGAGGACCCATGATTATGGCTATATAACACACTGGTATTCAAATTCATACTTTAGCAAGTATATTTTACCTTTAATTGCACACTAAATTAATTTAATTGCACATTAAAATAATTCTACAACCAAAACTTCATTAATCTTCTTTGTAGCATGTATTTAGCTATCTCCAGCTTATACCTAGCTGTAAACCTACCTAGATAATCTTAATAACTTTAAACTCTTGTGGCATTTTGAATAAAAATGTTTCCCAGAAGCTCATGTTTGATTAGTCGATCCACGGTTGGTGGAACTTTTTGGGAAGGATTAGGGGGTATGTCTGTGTTAGAGGAAGGAAATGTTTATTGGGGTCCAGCTTGCAGGTTTCAAGAGACTCAATTCATTCCCAGTGTATCTCTGCCCTCTGCTTTCAGATCAAGATGTGGGCTCTCAGTTGTTCCTTCAATCATTTCTTCTGTCTCTCATCATAGATTCTAATCCTCTGAAACTATAATCCCAACTAAAAGGTTTTCTTTCTAAGTTGATTTAGTCACAATGTTTTGTCATAGCAGTAGAAGGGTAAGCAATTAAACTCTCAGAAACCTATAACTGAAATATTCTTTGAATGGCATGCATTCCTCTCATATATCTTGTTGCTGTTGTTGAGTTACCTCCAGTCTATAAGTCATGGCTTTGTTAGCAATTATTTCACTACTGAGTAAATGGAATAGCTGAACATTCCCCATGATATCCAGTGGCTAAAATCAGTAGTTCCTGGTATGTGCTGCTCTGTAAAATTATCTGGGAGTTTCTAAAGTATTTCAAAATAGTCAGGATCTCTAGTAACCAGCTAGTTATAGAGTTCCAGATGAACTTTAGGTTCCTACATAGATTACTGGGAAGCTCTAGTTTGATCAATATTGGTACTACAGTTATATTGGCTTCCTCATCAGGTGCTTCTTCCTTCAAGTGTGAAAATGTCCCCACATGTGGTCTTCTCCTATTTTATCTGTTGTTTTCTAGATATGGTTCACACCTGTAATCCTGGAACATGTGAAATTGAGACAGAAGGATTGTCCATTAGTTAAAAGTAGTCTAGATGACATCATGAGTATTGGTAAAGGGAGGTTTATTTTGTGGGGTAACTTACAAATGAAGGGATAGTTTGTAGGGTCTGGCAAAGGTATGGCACAGTCCGGCGGTGTTCTCTGGAGAACTCTGCTCAGTCTACCACCAGCCTCCAGGGTCCCAGAACCAAGAGAGACCTCTCCTCTCAATCCTGGGTCGTCAGCTTCCTCCCTCAGCCCCGCCTTGTGGGCGTGACCATTACCGAAGCCTCAATGGGGGTTGGAACTTCCAGGCCAAGGCTGGGATGGCTACCACTACACATGAGTTCTATGATTTTTTCTTACTTGTAGACTGAGATCCTGCACAGAAAAACAAAAACAACAACAAAACCTAGAGATAAACAATAAAAACCTATTTGCCCTTAATTTTTTTTTTTTTTTTTGCTTTGTTTTTGCTTTTTGAGACAAAGTTCCATTTTGCTCAAACTGGCCTCTAACTCACTATGAAGATGGCTTCAACTCCAGATCTTTGCCCAGCTCTTCCTGGTCTAGGTGGTTTGTTCCATGTGTGTTAAGAAAAGTATTATTAAATAGTGTTCAGTCATCACATTATGACATGTCCTAGCCCTCTATCAAATCACCAGATGGAGCATCAAGTTAGCCAGCTAAGGTCCCAGCTGTCAATAACTTTATTCTGATTTAATTCACTTTGCCAATGGCCTTTGAATATATTCTTACCTCCAAAATTAGCAGAAATATCTGTCTTCTTAGTCTGTATTTTAAACTAAATAAAAAAGTCAAGAAATCATTTCATCACATTGTGTTTTGAAGAGAAATAGGAGAAAAGTAACTCAAACTATTAAGGTTGTGAGTATTGGTAAGTTGTGGAAACTTTTTTTTTTTTATATAAAACTACATATAATGAGGCTAGGATCAGTATAAGAGATAAAAATGTTTTTGTACATTATGATGTATGCATGTGATAATAATGTATCTTGCAGGACCCACCTCTTGACTCTTCATAACAATTCTCTGAAACCATAGATCATTAGATCAATCAGTTTCACATTCTAGGATCACAAAAAATACTTAAGAACATTATAGCCTAGGTATTCCATGAAAAGGGACAAATAGCATTCACATGTTGGGATGTAATGTATTCCCTTGATATGAAATAATAAATTACAGTTGGAAAGGTCTATGTTCTGGCCCTTCTTTTTTGAACACATGGGTCTAGAAATAAAGTTTTAAGCTTGAATACCTGTGTAGTTTTTCTGCTGTCACTCATAGTCTATAGTAGAAAATACAAAGTTATGAATCTATATTACATATGATTCTATTTCTCAAGAAGTTCCTTTTACTAGCAGTCTATGATTAGGAAGAATAGTACCAATAAAAATCACTTTGCTGCATTAAATAATATTATTTGACCTACTATACTACCTTATATTTTCAATTCCCAATATATTAGAAAGTTTATTTTTATTTTCGTGTAGTCAAGTATCATGATTAATCATACATCTCAGTGATCTCTCGTTTCTACAATGGAAAAGTTAATCACTACATATTACATTAATATTTACATATTTTATTACATTAATTTACAGTGTAGAATAAACATAAAGTTACTGACATGAGCTTTAAACAATGTAATGATTGGGACAAATGGTGCCTCTTAATTTTAACAGTGTAAATCATGTCAACTTTAACAAATGTAACAATTTTGAGTCAAATAGTCTTTCTAGTGGGAGAAAGTTTTCAATAATATTAGTAAAATTTTATAATAAAATACACTGCCTTTTACAGAACAACTCACAATTTATTCTATATGAATAATATAATTACTTTAAAATAAATCAATATTTTCTGCATTATTCATAATGGCTAATTCCTTTTCCTTTTTAATATTTTTTTCTTTATTATTATGTGTTTTAAATTTTATACATCAGCCATGGGTACCCCTGTCCTCCCCCTCCCACCCCACCCCACCTTCCCCCAGCCCCTCCCCTCCATTCCCATGTCCTCCAGGATCAAGGCACCCCTCGGGATTCATTTAAACTTGGTGGATTCAGTACAGGCAGGTCCAGTCCCCTCCTTCAGACTGAGCAAAGTGTCCCTGTGTAAGTCCAAGGTTTCAAACAGCCAGGTCATGCACTAAGGACAGATCCCGGTCCCACAGACTGGGTACCTCCCAAACAGATCAAGCTATTCAATTGTCTCACTTATCCAGAGGGCATGATCCATCTGGGGGCTCCACAGCCGTTGGTTCATAATTTATGTGCTTCCATTCGTTTGGCTATTTGTCCCTGTGCTTTTTGCAATCTTGGATTCAACAATTCACGCTCTTGCAGACCCTCCTCTTTCTCGACAGTTGGACACCTGGAGCAACACCTGGGGCCTGGCTGAGGATCTCTGCATCCACTTCCATCAGTTATTGGATGAGAGTTCCAAGCGACTGTTAGGGTGTTTGGCCATTTGATCACCAGTCTAGGTCAGATCAGGCTTTCTCTCGACCATTGCTAGCAAACTACAGAAGATCTATCATTGTGGATTTCTGGGGACCTCTTGAGCACTCTGGCTATTCCTGTTCTCATGTGGTCTTCATTTATCATGGTCTGTTATTCCTTGTTCTCCCTTTCTGTTCTTGATCCAGCTGGGATCTCCTGCTCCCCTAAGCTTTCTTTCCCTCAAATCTTGCCCTTCATTACTCCCACTGTCATCCAGGTTGTTCATGTAGATCTCATCCATTTCTCTGTCATTGGGTGATCCCTGGGTCTTTCCTAGGGTCCTGTTTTCTAGGTAGCCTCCCTGGAGTTGTGTAGCATTCTAGTCATCTTTGTTTTACATCTAGTATCCTCCTATGAGTGAGTCCATACCATGTTTGTCCTTCTGAGTCTGGGTTACCTCACTCAGGATGATTTTTTCTAGATCCATCCATTTGCCTGCAAACCTCATGATGTCATTGTTTTTCTCTGCTGAGTAGTACTGCATTGTGTATATGTACCATATTTTCTTTATCCATTCTTCAGTTGAAGGGCATCTAGGTTGTTTCCAGGTTCTAGCTATTACAAACAAAGCTGATACAAACATAGCTGAGCACATGCCCTTGTGGTATGATTGAGCATTCCTTGGGTATATGCCCAAGAGTGCTATAGCTGGGTCTTGGGGCAGATGGATTCCCAGTTTTCTAAGGAAGCGCCATATTGATTTCCAAAGTGGCTGTACAAGCTTGCATTCCCATCAGCAGTGGAGGAGAGTTCCCCTTGCTCCACATCCTCTCCAGCATAAGCTGTCTTCTGTGCTTTTGATCTTAGCCATTCTGACAGGTGTAAGGTGGTATTCAGAGTCATTTTGATTTGCATTTCCCAGATAATTAGGGATGTTGAGCAATTCCTTAAATGTCTTTCAGCCATTTGAACTTCCTCTGTGGAGAATTCTCTGTTTAGTTCTATAGCCCATTTCTTAATTGGACTGTTGGGCATTTTGATGTCTAATTTCTTGAGTTCTTTATATATTCTGGATACCAGCCCTCTGTCAGATGTGGGGTTGGTGAAGACCTTTTCCCATTCTGTAGGCTGTAGCTTTGTCTTGTTGACCGTGTCCTTTGCTCTACAAAAGCTTCTCAATTTCAACAGGTCCCATTGATTGATTGTTTCTTTCAGTGTCTGTGCTACTGGTGTTATATTTAGAAAGTGATCTCTGGTGCCAATGCATTCAAGAGTACTTCCTACTTTCTCTACTATCAGGTTCAGAGTAGCTGGATTTATGTTGAGGTCTTTGATCTGCTTGGATTTAAGTTTTGTGCACGGTGACAGATATGGATCTACTTGCAGCCTTCTACACATTGATATCCAGTTATGCCAGCACCATTTGTTGAAGATGCTTTCTTTTTTCCATTGTACATTTTTGCCTTCTTTGTCAAAAATTATATGTTCATAAGTGTGCGGGTTAATGTCAGGGTCTTCAATTCAGTTCCATTGGTCCACATGTCGGTTTTTATGCCAGTACCAAGCTGTTTTTTATTACAGTAGCTCTATAGTAGAGCTTGAGGTCAGGGATTGTGATGCCTCCAGAGGTAGTTTTATTGTACAGGATTCTTTTGGCTATCCTGGGTTTTTTTGTTTTCCATATGAAGCTGAGTATTATTCTTTCCAAATCTGTGAAGAATTGTGTTGATAATTTGATGGAAATCTGTAGATTGCTTTTGGTAAGATCACCATTTTTACTATGTTAATCCTGCCTATCCATGAGCATGGGAGATCTTTCCTTTTTCTGACATCTTCTTCAATTTCTTTTTTCAGGGACTTAAAGTTCTTGTCATATACGTCCTTCACATGCTTAGTTAGCGTAACCCCAAGGTATTTTATATCATTTGTGGCTATTGTATTCATTTACTCTGTCAAATTCTGTGGAATGAGTGAAAGTATCATATTATTTTATCAAAATTTTATCAATACACAGCAGAAGAACACTAAATAGTATGATTACGAATTTTGGTTATCACTTGATTGAGTTAAAAAAGAACTAGGAGATTGGTAAAACACATCTCTGGGTTAGTTTATGGTGATACTGTCAGACAAAATTAACTAAACAGGAGGGCTCTGACTAGTCACAAATCTGAGTCACAACCCATAGTCTGAGATCGAAGTGAGGAAGAAAATGAGAAAGTCTGCTAATATTCAGGCATTCTTTCTCTTTCTGCTCTCTGGCTGTCAAGTTGTGGGCTCCTCTGATCCACCATATTCTTCCTCAAAACCCTATAGTTGATAAAACCTTGTCAGTCATGAACAAAAGCAACCACTTCCCCCTTCAAGCTATTATACCAAATATTTGGTTATAGCAACACAGTGAAACTAGCATAGCTGTAGTACCACTAAAAATAGAAATTACATAGGGTCTTTGGAACAGAAAATATTCAGGGACCAAATCTACAGAGACCAAATGAGAAAAATGCATTCCCATGAGAAATGTTGAAAAAACATTTTTAAGATTGGAATGCTGGAAAGAATCAATGAACAGAAACACTTGGTAGAGCCCAAGAACATTTCTCAGAATTGCATGAGAAGGGACTTATTAGAAGCTAGGTCATCAGAACTGCATGACAAATTGTACAGGTGGAAACTTGTGCTACACAGCAAGCATGATACAGATATAAATATGGGAGATTAGCCAGGAATTCAGGGCTGATCTGCAGGTAATAGCTGATTGCTGAGCAGGAGAACGCTCTCACTCACTCCTATAGTTAGATTACCAATTTTGACATAAGCAAACCCAGCAAGGAGATAAAAAGAGTTCTCCAATAGAATTGTAGGCAGATAATTCCAAATCCCCAACACTGAAAGGAAATCAACCACAGAGCAAGAAGTTACTAATTGGAACAGAATAACTAATACACAGTGCAGGAAAAAAAAAATTGAAGAAAATGTATATGCTGACTAAACTTCAACTCTACATGAAAAAGTCCAGTTTCTTCTAACTGAAATTTTGGTAGAGAAATTAGAAGTAATTAGGGAGGGAATGCATAAGAGAAACAATAAAAGGAAATGCAAACAAAAAAGGGCTTGAGTTCAGCCTAGCAGTGTGCTCTATTTTTTTTTTCTAAACTAATAACATGGTTTGACACATTCAGAAAAATTTTATCTGTTTTTCTTGATTAATTGTTACATTATAAAGCTTTAATGAGTATTATTGTATAATTGATAGTAAAAATTTAGCATTCTTATTTACCTTCAATTGACATTGTACCTATTGTCTCAGAGGACAAAGTTGTGGAAGAATTTGTTCTGTTTAGTCAATGTAGAGGTTGTCATCAATTTTCTTCCAATATTATGAGTTCACAAATCCAAATTAGTAAAATCATAATGAAAAATGTAGGATGATTGACATTCCATCAGAAAAATATGCAGAATACTCTAAATGTGACCATTCACAGGCTGACAAGAGTTGAGACTTGCCCATTGTCTGGTTGAGGTCTCTATTGCTGTGTTGAAACACTACCACAAAAAAAAAATAGCTTAGGAGGAAAGGATTTATTTGACTTGTGCTCCATATCAATGCTCATGATCGAAGGCAGTCAGGACAGGAACTCAGGCAAGACAGGAATCTGGAGGCAAGAGCTGACAGAGGTTATGGAGGAATACCGCTTAGTGGATTGTTCTACATGGCTTGCTCAGTCAGCTTTCTTATAGAACCCAAGACCACCAACCAAAGAGTGGACTCTCTTCTATCAATCACTAATTAAGAAAATGTCCTACAAGTCTGCCTACAGCCTGATAATTACTGAGTTATTATCTCCATTGAGGTTCCCTCCTTTCAGATGACTCTAGCTTGTGACAAGTTAACAAAAACCAGCAAGTACACTCATTCTAACATTTTATTTGCTTCCACAAAATGCAACCTCATATCATCATAACATTAGCAAATTGCTGTTTGGGCATAGTAGGCATTTTCTGTGACTCTTAAAGGAGTTTTAAATATATGTGAATAATAAACCTCAGGTTTGCCTTCTCTATAGCAACAATAAATAATTCCTCATGCCTTTTCCCAAATTACTGAAATTATGTCTATTTCATGAACATGGTGGCAACTACTCCATATGGCAGATGAGCCTCATTCCTGTATTCATGTTGTGAGAACTAGAAATGTCATTTTAAGACTGCAAACTATCATTTACAGCACAATCAAGATTTATTAAAATGACTCCACAGAGCAACACTGCACAAAATTTATGAACTGTAAAACGGCTATAAAGGTCACTTGAGATGCAAAAGTTTAATTTGGAATATCATGTTAGGGTACAGAATTGCTTCACTTACTGCTTGTTAAAATAAATGGTTTAGGATATTTGTCTCAGTCTACAAAGTTTATGAACATCAACAAAAAATAATTCTACATTGTCTAATATTTTACAAAGCTTTGATATCTTTACTTGTTATTCAACAATCTATACCTCATCTCAGGCATAAAATAATAAATAAAATAGACACAAATTTGACATTGATTTCAAAATACACTGTTGTTTGATATAAGACTTTTTACATCATTACCTGTGTAAATGTCAACATTTATTATTTCATATTATTATCGATTCCTTCACCTTCTCATGGCAAGAAATAAGAAATAGAGAGCTTTTAAAAAGATATAAGGGGGGCTGGAGAGATGGCTCAGAGGTTAAGAGCACTGACTGCTCTTCCAGAGGTCCTGAGTTCAATTCCCAGCAACCACATGGTGGCTCACAACCATCTGTAATGAGATCTGGCTCCCTCTTCTGTGTACATAATAAATAATAAATCTTTTAAAAAAAGATATAAAGGAAGTGTACAAGATATTGAACATTTCTAACAAGAGCATTTGCTTAAGGAGAATTTTTTTTAAAAAATATAGGATGTATACCTTTTCTATATCTAATAGTTTAATAGATCTTTATTTTGACCAGACCATAACATCAATAGTTTTGGTTTTCTATAAAGAAAGTCAAACAAAATGGACGTATTGAACCTCAAATGCTTACATATTTGTGTAATCTCAAACAGCCTCATTAGGCAAGAACTATTAAGCTTATTTCACAAATTAAGAAAATAAAACTTTAATTCTCCTCTTGCTTAATTTCTAGGTTAAGTGAAATAGCTGAGTTTGGAATGTCTGCCTGGATCTGGAGAGATGGTTCAGCAAATAAAGTTTTGCTTCCAAGCCTTATGAACTGAATTTGATTTCTGGGATGTACATGATGGAAAAGTAAACCAGCTTCCATTCAGTGAAGGCCACATGCACACTGTGACATATTATACTTACACACACACACACACACACACACACACACACACACACACACACACACAAATCAAATACAATAGAACCTCAGTATGTCTGGCTTATTCATGTTTTGATGTTCTATTCTCTGCTATTTCCAATTATAAAGCACTGTAAAGACATTTATTAGTGCCCCCAAACACTGATGATTCTTGAATGCCAACATACAATTACAATTACAATTTAATTTACATCATTATTTAAGTCACCTATTACCATGGGTTTCTAGGGGTAAGAATCAGGTATTGTTGCCTATCACGTAGTAAGGGATCCTTGAAACTTCGTTGAGAATTTGTGCCAAAATAGAGCAATGTTTGGGTAAGACATAGCATGAAGAAACAACAGAGTGGAGAAATGAACTGAATTTGCCACCAATTTTATTTAAAAATAATTTTATTTAATTATTAATTAATAATTTAATTAATAATTTTTTCATAATGCCAGCCTTACACATTTGTGGAGTGTACTTAGTGCCCTTTGATTTAATTTCATCATCTGAAATATGCATGTTTGTGGTTGATATATTGTGTGCCCCAATAAATTTATCTGGGGGTCAGAGAAAAGAACTGCTACTGTTTTAAACATAGGTTTAGGCAGTGGTAGCACATGCCTTTAATCCTAGCATTTCAGAGGCAGAGATCCATCTGATTCTCTGTGATTTCAAAGCCACACTGGAAACAGCCAGGCATGGTGACACATGCCTTTAATCCCAGGAAGTGACTGATGGCAGGAAGCAGAAAGGTATATAAATCGTGAGGACCAGGAACCAGAGCTCTTTTTAAGCTTTTAACAGCAGTTCAGCTGAGATCAATTTGGGTGAGGACTCAGAAGCTTTCAGTTTCAAGATTCATGAAAACAGGATCAGCTGAGAGGTTATCGAGGTGAAGTTAGTTGTGGCTTGTTTTGTTTCTCTGATCTTTCAGCATTCATCCCAATATGTGGCTCCAGGTTTGTTTTTATTTGATAAGACCTTTTAAGATTCATGTTACACATGTTCTTAAAAATTTTTGTATGCACGCACGCGTGTGTGCATGCTTAAAATCTTTAAAAGGAGCTTCTTCAAATAAAACATGATATTATAACCTTTAGGAAGAGGGGGAAAGGCCTAGAATACAGAGCGATGAGATTAGAGGACATAACCACCTGAAAACTAGTTCAGAAAAAAATTCTGCAGAATATAGAATGAGGGAGTAAACACCTCCTTCTGTAACAGAGGGCAGTTAGAGCTTTCTTGGGAAATGGTGCACCAGTGAGGTCATCTGCTCTGCAGGTAGCTGGGATGCAGTTTGTCAGCCTGTAAGATAGTGAAAATCAACAAACACAGAGCCAAAGAAAACTAGCAGCAGTTGAAAACAACACAAGCACAAAGGAAGAGGGAGATCAGAGAAGCAGAAATGTTCTAAGACCAAAATGTAAGTGATTCATGTTTTTTTAAAATCGATAGCCAAGATGTAATGTCTATTTGATTTGCAACAGAAAGACCATGAAGACAAATGATTCATATATTTTATTAGAGATACTGTATAAATAAACTTCCAAGACGCTACCTTGAAATGGTTCTTAATATCCCTAACTAAACCAAACCAAGCAAGAAAAGAGAAAAACAGAAAAGAAAAAGCTTTATAAACAATCATAAATGTTGGAATACTTAGGATGAGTTGAAATTACACAGGCTTCTGAGGGTGAAGTGGGTGGGAGGCACAAGCTGAATGTGATAGAGATCAGTAATTGAATTCTAGGCAAGTGCTGGGACAAAGCCTTAATTTCCCTCCAGGCAAGTTACTGAAATATAGAATAACTATAGTTATCTATATTGTCTTTAATTTAGTAAACCTATCTATCTATCCATCTATTCAATTATCTATCTATTTGTCATCTACCCATTTACTTTTATTTGTGTGTGTGTGTGTGTGTGTGTGTGTGTGTGTGTGTATGTTTGTGCAAAGGAGCACAGGTGGATATTAGAGGATGACTTGTGAGGATTGACTCCTTTCTTCATGTGGGTTCAGAGGGTCCAACTCAGACCATCAGACTTGGCATTTTACCTCTTGAGCCATTTCACTGGCCCTGTAATATCTTTTAACTACTGTGGTGGCAAGGAAGTATTTTGAAGTATATTAGGACTAAAATGCATTAAAATGCCTCTTATTTCAATATAGGGTATTATTTATAAGAATTATTGAGACAAGTAGGCTTCCTGAATGAGAAAGCACAACACAGAAATATGCTTAAGATGAAACCAGTCTTGACTGGAGTAGGTAATACTGGAGGTCGATATCTAGGAAATACAAAAGATAGGAACATGATTGTGATACAAAAATATTTTGAGAGTACATTGATGATGTTTTGTTTAGGAAATATTAATAAGTATGTAGAGATTTTAACAACTAAATGCATTTAAAGCTTAGTTTTACTTTATTTAATAAAATAAAAAGTAAAATTAAGTCCTTAAAGACACTCAATAATCATGGCATATTAGTACGAACACTGACCATGAAGCCAATTTTTTTTTTAAACTTAGTAACATTGAGGTAAGATAACTTATGAAATGGCATTTTAACAAAGATACTTTTTCCAAAAGAATTTATTCAGGAGTGTGTAAGTTGACGATTAGTGCTTTTAGCATATTTTAGGTATATGGATTTATGCATCTTGAACACCAAAACTCTTTAAATACTTTTTTAAACAATGTGCATGACTTATTGCCCTGCCACTGGGAATACAAAAGATTTTGCACAAATAAATCAATTCTAATACATTTTCACAGTTATATGAAAATCAACACATTTTCTTCTTCTCCTTGAATTGCCACTCAATGATACAGCAGAATTTCAGAGGAAATCATTTCTTGAATTTTTTCCTTTGGTCAGTTCTTTGCTAACAATGATTGAATACATGGTCATACAACCTGATGCACTGGTCCATGCTTTGCCAAAATAGTTCTTTCCATGGCCTTAGTCCTTGTTGTGAAGGGCATAAAAATGAACTCTCATTACAGAGCAATTGTTTCATTTTACAGTCCCAGTATGCTGTCAGTAACCAAGGAGACTCTTACAAAGAAGATTATTACTCACTACTAGACATACTAATAGATAGGTTTTTCCAAAGTATTTGTCTAATGATTAAAAAAATGATAAAAATTTTACTTAATTGTAAGATACAATGTATGAGTTTCTGATTGATTTAAGGAAAGCATCCCATTTAGTAATACCTGAAACTATATTTTGATAAGAATATTTTATGTTTATTAAACCTAACCAGAAAGTAAATTGCTCAAATCTGCAAATGACATGTTTCACCAATAATTACTTCTAATTGGAGAGATCAGGATTGGAAGAGATGTAATTGAATAATTGTATTGCCTTCAGTAATGCTGACAACCACTTACTTTTCAATGCAGATTATGATTTAGTTTTTAGTATCTATTATAATAAATAACAACAGAGTTTATATATTTTATATTTCTTTCCTCAGAATTAGCTCTATCATTTAGCTTAAATAGTGAAGTCAGAAATATGTGATCTAAGTTTCTCTTCATTACCAGGCTTTTTAATAGTAAATCTGTTTGTTTCTTCTCTTGTGTATTAATTATGAGTCTCTAAATGAAGAGAGCTTATATAATTAATACATACATTAAAAGGAGGTTTATTAGAGTGGCCTTAAAAATGTCATTCATGTAGTCCAACAATAGTTATCTCACACTGGAGAGGCAGAAAAACTAGTAGTTAAGTGCATAATGCTGATGTTTCAGCACTTTCGATATGGTGCTGGAGCCATCAAAGATTCCCAGAAGGCTGTTCATCGTCAACTTACATTGTAGTCTCGAAGAGCTTGCTTTTAACACCCGTATGGAATGCTTCAGTGGCTGAATACATGAACTTGCCAGAGAGAGTGAGGAGAGGTGGCAAAAAGCGAAGTTTCCATCCTCCTGGTCCTTGTCTAGGTGTGATCCAGATTAAGGGTTAGTCTTCCTGCTTCAAATAATTGGACTGAGAAAATTCCTCAGAGGAGTCTTAGCACATTGTGATTTTTCAGTTGATTTTTACATGAAGTCAAGTTGACAACTATGATGAGTCATCACCCATTGATTTTTATAGATTTTAGTTTTATTTATTCAGAGATGTTTATGAGGTTTCTTTCATTCCATAGTGCATGGAGATTTCTTGAGTAGTTCCCTCATGTGGGCAAAACTCTCTTTCCACTTTCTGAAACTTAAGACCCTGTAGGGGGTAGCCATTCTAGCTTTGACCTGGAAGTTCCAACCCCCATTGAGGCTTCGGTAATGGTCGTACCTACAAGGCAGGGTTGAGAGAGGACGTTGAAGACCCAAGTTCTGGATGCCTGGCTCTCTTGGTTCCAGGATCCTGGACACTGCAGGTAGATGGAGCAGAGTTCTCCAGAGAACACCGCCAGACTGTGCCATACCTTTGTCAGACTCTACAACCTACCTATCCCTTCATTTGTAAGTTACCCCACAAAATAAACCTCCCTTTTAACTATGTGGAGTGGCCTTAATAATTTAACCAATAAGACCTCTGATTTGGGACACAAGAATGCTTTAAATGCTTTAAATGTGTGTAAATATGTACATGGGTGGGTTGGGGATTCAGCTCAGTGGTAGAGCGCTTGCCAAGCAAGCGCAAGGCTCTGGGTTCAATCTTCAGCTCAAAAAAAAAAAAAATGTACGTAGGCTTAAAAGAGAGAGAAAAAGAAATGTATAGTTATAGAAACAAATAGTTTTTAAAAATAAAGTCTTTAAAAAGACAGTAAAGGTAGGTAGTATAAAAAAATAAGCCATGTAAAGATGGATATTACACAGAAAATCTGGATTGTGTTGTTTTTGGGATTTTTAACTGAAGAGAGATATTTGATTGTAAAGGCAGTGGAGTTAAGCCAATATGTACATTTTAAAAACACCTTGACATCAAAATTTGGATCTAAGGATATGTTGTTTTAGAAAG
This sequence comes from Onychomys torridus, assembly GCF_903995425.1. NCBI lineage: Eukaryota > Metazoa > Chordata > Mammalia > Rodentia > Cricetidae > Onychomys > Onychomys torridus. The sequence continues at coordinate 36,217,664 of NC_050459.1, read as the reverse complement.
GAGGCTCTGCTTTTGTTTCCACAGAAAGCCAGAGGCTATGGATTTGTTCCAGATTAAGATACATCAGGTTTGACTAGCCAAAACCACCTGAAAGGTCTCCGAAGACACCATGGGCCAGATGATCCAACATCCAAAACAGTTTCAAGGCAACTGGCTCAAATGATACACCCTCGCGGACTACTCCATAATCCTAAAATTTTATTTATGTCCCCATAAGATACAGCAACCCCCCTCCAGCAGGAAGTAGTAAGAGAAATTATGCCCAAATTCCCAAATATATCAAGCTGGCTTTGGAGATGGAATTGGCTCACTCCATCTCTAAACCCAGGCATATTGATTAAAAAAAAAAAAAAAAAAAGGTTAAAAATTCTTGTGTCCCAAATCAGAAGAGCCTCTGGTATGGGACAGAGAAAAAACAATATTTTTTATTTAAATCAGGTTGATTATTAATGCGATCGCTTTCTAAAGAAGAAAAGGGGTTATGATATAGATATAATAGGGATAGATTAATGAACTTACTTTTAAAGAGCAAAAACTTGTTTAAAATGTTTTACATTGGTATACATATTAGTCTATTGATACAAACTTAAAGTTAATTTTGTTATACTGTGTGTATATTTCTATTCTTGTTTAAGGTATTATGTTTGTACAGCTCATTTAAAATTGTAGTGGATAATTACAAACAGATTAATAATTAGTCATCTATGATAATCATACTTGTAGCCATGTTAGTTAAGTCTTCTAGGTATATATAGATATATTTCAGATAGATAGGTAATCTTCAAGTACTTGAAAGAACTACAGAATATGGCATTTAAATATTTTAAATATTTAGACTTTCTGGACAGTGAGACATGTCTGCTCCTGGCAGCACTGATTTACTTCAGAGAGGAGGATGGGCATTGAAGTAACTTCATATGGAGTTTATCTTCACCTTGGCAAAAATAGCCATTTGGGCAAGAAACTGTTCTTGCCTGGACTGCTTGATCACTGGACATGCAGGACCCATAGAAAGGTGACCACTGAACTTTGCTTGACAAAATGGTCCTTCAGGTTCCTGCTTCGCAGAGGAAACTGCCAGACATTCTACAGGACACTGAGAGAAGTGACCGAGAGACTCTAGCCCTGTGGGCTGAAGACAAATGCCCCAACTTTACAAAGGAACATTAGGTGACTGTCCAGACTGCTAGCTGTCTCTGTCTACCCTGCAAGACTCCCAGTTCTCAGGTAATATTATATCCTTCTGAGGCCTTTGATGTGGATGAAGATTAGATAGTTATAATTTCCTCAGTTATGATAAAAGAGAAGTTGGATATAAAAACTTTAGACTCACAAATATAAGCTAGATAGGATATCTTCCTTAATATTGTAACTATAATTCTTGCTTAATAATTGTTTTGTTGTATGTAATTTTACTATGTGAAAGTTAAAACCTTCCTTTAAAGAAAAAAGAAAAGGGGAAGTGCTGTGAATATCACTCTGTAAATAAAACACTGATTGGCCAGTAGCCAGGCCGGAAGTATAGGCGGGACAAGCAGAGAAGAGAATTCTGGGAACAGGAAGGCAGAGGCAAAGAACTGCCACCCGCCACCATGACAAGCAAGATGTAGGGTACCAGTAAGCCACGAACCATGTGGCAACTTATTGATTAATAGAAATGGGTTAATTTATGACAGAAGACATAGATAACAAGAAGCCTGCCACGGCCATACAGTTTATAAGTGTCTGAGTGATTATTTTGTACATGGGTTGTGGGACCATGGGGGCTTGGTGGCACCTGGAGAGATGATCTCCAACTACAAAGACCCCAGGATTGGATGGCTAGGGTGAAATGAGTAGTTGTACTGGTGTAAGGACAGAAGAGCTACCAATTCATTTACCCTTCATTTAGTTCCATAAGAACAAAGTGGTTTGCATTTTATTACACATTGGTTGGGGTATACTCCTTTAAAGAGATGCTGCATATGCAGAATGAAAATAGATAGTCGATGAAGCACATTGATTATTACTAATCTAACAACGACACATATTATCTTCAAAATTGTATATTTAAGAAATAGGCTTTATGAACCTGATATGAGAGCACTGCATACTGCCTTTCTCTTTTGGTGCCTACTCACAATAAAAGAAGTACAATTCTGGAGTATCCAAACTAGAGTCATAATTAGAGAATGAAGAGTGATAATTCAGAAATTGCTATCAAATGTGTTTGAAGCCTGATTTCTCAGGTTCAAGGTCAGCTGTAAATTTTGTGATTCTTTCTTTCTTTTTGTTTTCTTCTCTTGCTATAATCTTTCCTGTTTAGGTGCCATAGTGCAAATAGCTACCAAGCAAAGAGTACCAAGTAAAACAAGATGGTAATGGGGGTTTAAAAATGAATAGTACTTACGAAGGGCAAGTCTTCTACATATCCCTATGAACCAGGAATTCTCAACAATGTCAATGTCAAAAAAAATATCTTTAGTTAAGTCAGATCCCAGCCTCTTCCCCTGAATCAAGGCTGTGTAAGGTAATGTTTTACAAAAAGCCAGTTCATGTACCAGGGATAGATTCTATTCCCACTTCTACGAGGCCCCTTAAACAGACCAAGCTACACAACTGTCTCACTCATGCAGAGGGCCTAGTCCAGTCTCATGCAGGCTCCACAGCTATTGGTCTAAAGTTCATGAGTTCTCACTATTTTGATTTGATTATATCTGTCAGTTTCTGAATAATGCTTTGCTGACTCCCCATGGGAGGAAGGCCTTACCTGTATGGAGGAGGGGATGGGGGGAATGGAGGCTAGAGGGAGCTGGAGGAGGGATGTGAGGGGAATCTGTGGTTGGTATATAAAAAATTTCTTAATAAATAAAAGTTAAAAAAAGAAAAAAGCAAATACATATTTAAAAACTTTTAAAAAAATCCATGAATACTTTAAGATTGCAGCATCTTGTAATGAAGCCCTGGAATGTTAACCCTGTTGAAACTGTATTTCTTTTGCTATTTCAGGATGTTTCCCTAGGAAATATTCTGTCACTTAGGTACCCAGGATACTGAGGTCGGGGAACTGAAGATTTGAAGATGACTTGGGACACATACCAAACCCTGTGTTAAAAATAAAAGCAATTTCCCCACAGCTAAAAATCAAAATACCTTGCCAAGGGGATTATTCTCACATTGCCCCTTCTTGTAAACAAACTGCTGGTGAATGACAAATAAATATCGGAGCCAATATGTTCAGAGTAACTTGAATATCAACTTCTTTTCAAAGAATGGGAAATATCACCTTTAAATTCTCACATATTAAACATTCAACAATCTTTGTTGCTTGACCACTATGCCAGGTGTTGACCTTAGCACTGAAGATACAGTGAAAAACTATGACGCTTATTCTCAGATTTCCTTAATAAGTAAAAATGAAACTCAAACAAAAATAAACAAGTAAACATGTTTTGTATAAAAGATGGTATTAAAGCTGCTTAGAAAATATTTTATATATAGCCAATAAAGACTGCACAAAATGACTTAACAATAAAAATGTACATGTGATGATTTAGAGATGTTAAATTTTCTATAGAATTGTTGATAAAAATCTGATGATCATAGACAAGAGGAAATTTGGAAACAAACCTGAAATAACTGAGGAGTCATATAGTCACATGAAAAATGGAGAAAGAGCTTTTTGGACAGACAGAAGACAAGGGCTCAAAAACTGATATGTGGACATTTGAGACATTCAAGGCAGGCTTAAGGAAGAGTTCATGAGACTGTTTGCCTGTAAGAGGGTAAGTGGCAGTAGAGAAAATAAAATCAAGGAGGGAGAGAGAGCAGGAGGGAGAGAGGGAAAAAGAGAGAGAGAGAGAGAGAGAGAGAGAGAGAGAGAGAGAGATGGGAAGGTAGAAAACAACAAATGATTGATGGTGGTAAGTTACACAAAAGTTTTGTAAACATTGTAGTCAGAGGGTTTCTCTATTCCTGCCAAGCTTCTGGAGTCCCATGGCCAGATTATAAAATAATCACTTAGAAGCTTATACTATTTATATCTGTTTGGCATTATTACTGACTAGCTCTTACACTTAAATTAACTCATTAATTCTTATCTATGTTTAACCATGTGGCTTGGTACCTTTTCTCAGTTCTGCCTTGTCATCTTGCTTCCTCTGCATCTGGCTGGCAACTCCTGACTCAGCCTTCCTTTTCCCAGAATTGTCCTCGTCTGTTTGCCCTGCCTATACTTCCTTCCTGGCTACTGGCCAATCAGCATTTTATTAAACCAGTGTAAAAAGCTTTATCCCACAACATTACCCCTTTTATGACTAATCAAAAAGGAAGGTTTTAACTTTAACATAGTAAAATTACTTATAACTAAACAGTTATCAAGCAAGAATTACTTACAATATTGAGCCTATTTGTACTTGGCAAAATTAAAGATGATATTCTATCATCTATCCTATATTTTTATGCGTCTAAAGTTTCATATCTAATTTATCTTTTATTATAACCAAGGAAAATTATAACTATCTAATGTTTAACTACATCAAAGACCCCAGAAGGATATAATATTACCTAAGTAAACAGGAAATGCATTGTAAGCAACTTCCAAAATTCTGGAAATGACAGAGACAGCTGGCTGCCTGGACAGTCATCCAAAGTTCCTCTGCAATGTTGGGGCATCCACCTTCAGCCTATAGACCTAGAGTCTCTCAGTTGCTTCTCCCTGTGTCATGTAGAATGTCTGGCAGTCTCCTTTGTAAAGCAGGACCCTGAAGGACCATTTTGCCTTGCAAAGTTCAGTAGTCACCTTCCTATGGGTCCTGCATGCCCAGTCAATACAACATTTTTTCAAGCAGTCCAGGCAGAACAGTTTCTTGTCCAAATGGCTATTTTTGTCAAGAAGAGGATAAATTCCATATGGAGTTTATATGAAGCCCATCCTCCACTCTGAAGTAAATCAGTGCTGCCAGGAACAGACATGTCTCATTGTCTAGAAAGTCTAAGTTTTTGAAACATTTTAAGTGAATTATTCTATAAGTCTTTGAAGTGTTTGAAGATTACCTACATAATTGAAATATATCTATGTATACCTAGAAAACTTAACTAACATGACTATAAGTTTGATTATCATAGATGACTAATTATTAATCTGTATCTCTCAACTGTACACTACAATTTCAAATGAGTTGCACAAACAAAATGCTTTAAACAAGAGTAGAAATATACATACAGTGTAACAAAATTAACTTTAAATTTGTATCAATAATCTAGAATCCATAGCAATGTAAAACATTTTTAAGCAAATTGTTGCTCTTTAAAAGTAGATTCAATAATCTACCCTTTCATCCTATCATATCTATATCCTATATTTCCATATCATATCTCCCTTTCTTCTTTTAGAAAGAGATTGACTACGACCAATAGCAATTTGTAACCAACAACCTAAACAAAGACAAACATCCATAATCCATTTTTTGGGTAATGTGGGTGCAATTTTCTAGGCTACTTCTTGCTGATAGGGAACACTGGTAGTCTTATGGGGATCCTGAAAAAAATTAAGAGTTATGGTCAAGTTCTTTCTGACGGGAATAGTCTGTGATGCTGTATTCTCTTAACCAGTTGTTTTAAAGCTGTTCTCGATGTTGGATCATCTGGAGACTTCTCAGGGAGTCTTCCTTGATCAAACCATATTAGCCTGCAAGCAATCCATAGGTTCTGATCTTCTGTGGAAACAAATCAGAACCTCTTTTCCAAAGCAATGTATCCTTAGACATAAATTTTGAAATCAAAATATACATATTGATTTAACTCTGCATTTTTTACAGTCAAATGTCTCTCTGCAGTTAAAAATCCCAAAGACAATATAATCCAGACTCTCTGTGTGATTTCCATCTTTACGTGGCTTATTTTTTATATTACTTTTACTTTCTCTTTGAAGACTTTATTTTTTAAAACTTTATATTATTTAATGTAACTGTCTATCCTTTTTTTCCTCTCTCTTCCAAGCCTACGTGCATTTTTAACACATAAGGAAAACCATTTAGAGGTTTATTTCATCTGAATCTGTCTTTTTGTGGATCTATTATTTTAAACTGCAGCATGACTAGGACTGAAATGGCAGCTTTGGCTGCTGGCTCTGCCCACCTCAGCTTCCCAACATGGCAGAACTTCATTTACTGCCAGCTGAGGGGGAACCATGCTCATTACTGACTCTGAAGCAGTGGGTCTATGCTTCCATCCAGCGGCATGTAGCCCAAAACCCCTTCTTTCCGTTTCTTTTCTGTAGTAGCAAAAGCTATATCCACCATGCCCAATGTTGCTCGGCTTGCAGATGCCATTGTGTACAGCAGCAGGAATCCACCATGCAGTATTCAAGCCCATATGCCATGAACCTGCCATAATGTAACTCAAGTCCGCACATCATGATGTCTCTGTACCTTTGCATCTCTATATCTCAACCCACATGAGAAATAAAGTAGAAAGCTGTTTTTGGCTCCATTATTGTGTGTCAAGAAGCCCTTTTTAAACTCTTTTAGGCCTTATGGAAATTTGAGAGCCCCACGTTGGTACTCCAAATGTAGTTGGAAGTTAGGACACAGAGAAACATCTGACTACAAAGCATTTCTACTAAATTTATTTCTAGATGAGAGCAGAAAGAACTGAATGGTTTACATTTAAGAGACCAATGTAATGTTCATGTTTTATAAGAAACTTAAAAACCATCATTTAAAGGTTATGTTAGGATATTTGCTAGTCGATTTAAGAGTCAAGCTAAAGGATACTGTGGGAGCCTGTTGTTTGTTGTAGTTCTGTCTATGTTGAGAGCTCCTCAACACTTGTTACTGCTGATATGTGAAATTGTAATGTAAAAGGACAAAGTATCTCAAATATCTTTTAAAAAAAGCAAGCATACTTAAAAGTTGGGGATGTGCCCCAAAAGAGTTCATACCAAGGACCTGGATTTTTTTCCCTAACACTCCTGTAGTTACTCATAATTGTATATAATTCCAGTTCCAAAGCATCTTATACATTCCTCTGGCATTTGTAGGCTCCGGGCATGCACATAATGCACAAACATACATGTGGACAAAACACCTACACATATAAAATAAATTTTAAATATATATTTTGAATTACATAAAATGTATTTAAGAAATTAAACTGACTTATTTGTTACATCTTTTTAATGCATCTTTGGAAATTCCACAATATACACAAAATATGAAATACATTTCCTTTAGGTATCATGTCTGCTGGAATGTTAATAGATTATGGATACTTACAAATCTCAAAATGAGCTGCATTCAAGATTTAAAGTCACAGAGACTGGGATGGATGAAAAATGTTCTGTCGTAAGTGACTTGGTTGACATTTTAAAGCTAGGATGGGAAAATTAACTGTAAAAATTTGAGGCAAAAGATGAAAAGTTAAGTTTTAGACTATAGAATATAGTATGTAAAGTCTGAAAACTCAGGATTATATTTCATATTCACCTACAAGTCCTCTAGAAATGTGCTCACTAAAGAAGGAAAATTTGAAGGCTTAGTCTTCACGAGTATAGGGAAAAAAAAAATTTCAAAAACGACTCTGAGATACCACCTTACACCTGTCAGAATGGCTAAGATCAAAAACACAGAAGACAGCTTATGCTGGAGAGGATGTAGAGCAAGGGGAACTCTCCTCCACTGCTGATGGGAATGCAAGCTTGTACAGCCACTTTGGAAATCGATATGGTGCTTCCTTAGAAAATTTGGAATCCATCTTCCCCCAGACCCAGATATAGCACTCTTGGGCATATACCTAAGGAATGCTCAATCATACCACAAGGGCATTTGCTCAGCCATGTTCATATCAGCATTGTTTGTAATAGCCAGAACCTGGAAACAACCTAGATGCCCTTCAACTGAAGAATGGATAAAGAAAATATGGTACATATACACAATGCAGTACTACTCATCAGAGAAAAACAATGACATCATGAGGTTTGCAGGCAAATGGATGGATCTAGAAAAAAATCATCCTGAGTGAGGTAACCCAGACTCAGAAGGACAAACATGGTATGTACTCACTCATAGGAGGATACTAGATGTAAAACAAAGATGACTAGACTGCTACACAACTCCAGGGAGGCTACCTAGAAAATGGGACCCTAGGAAAGACCCAAGGATCACCCAGTGACAGAGAAATGGATGAGATCTACATGAACAACCTGGACGACAGTGGGAGTAATGAAGGGCAAGGTTTGAGGGAAAGAAAGCTTAGGGGAGCAGGAGATCCCAGCTGGATCAAGAACAGAAAGGGAGAAAAAGGAATAACAGACCATGATAAATAACGACCACATGAGAACAGGAATAGGCAGAGTGCTTGAGAGGTCCCCAGAAATTCACAATGATACATCCTCTGTAGACTGCTGGCAATGGTTGAGAGAAAGCCTGATCTGACCTAGTCTGGTGATCAGATGGCTAAACACCCTAACAGTCGTGCTGGAACTCTCATCCAATAACTGCTGGAAGTGGATGCAGAGATCCTCGGCCAGGCCCCAGGTGGAGCTCCAGATGTCCAACTGTCAAGAAAGAGAAGGGACCGTAAGAGCGTGAGTTGTTGAGACCAAGATTGCAAAAAGCACAGGGATAAATAGCCAAACAAATGGAAGCACATAAATTATGAACCAACAGCTGTGGAGCGCCCAGGTGGATCAGGCCTTTTGTATAAGTGAGACAATTGAATAGCTTGAACTGTTTGGGAAGCATCCAGGCTGTGGGACCTGGACCTGTCCTTAGTGCATGAGCTGGTTGTTTGGAACCTTGGGCTTACACAGGGACACATGCTCAGCCTGGAAGGAGGGGACTGGACCTGCCTGTACTGAATCCACCAGGTTTAAATGAATCCCCAGTGTATTCTTGGCCCTGGAGGACATGGGAATGGAGGGGAGGGGCTGGGGGAAAGGTAGGGGTGGGGGCAGGAGTTGGGAGGACATGGGAACCCATGGCTTATGTGTAAAATTAAAACACATAATAATAATAATAATAATAATAATAATAATAATAATAATAATAATGTATAAACATATTTCCCCCATATCTTGTTGTAGGGATGGCTTATAATGTATCAAAAGTACGTGAAGTCTTGATGTTCTGAATCAAATATGGCCTCATCACTGACTGAGTTATAGACAGAAGGAGATTATGACAATTTTGAAGAGCTACATGTATCATAGTCTCATAGTAGGTCTTATGAAATATTTGTACAGTACACAGTTCTAATTCTTTTATTGGAATTCAAAATTGCAATATCAGACAAACAGGGCAAAAATATCCTGTGTTCTCATCTGTGATGATCCATCTATTCAAGAGAGAACAAAGGGGAGGGTGAGGGAGGTAAAAGTATTGCTCTCAACCCACAGAAAGGAAATACTGTAGATCACACTAGGTCCTATAGAAGAGACAGGAAACTCAAAGCAGTAACTTGAGAAAAGTTGGATCTACAGCATTCAATTGGGTTTTCGTGGTAAAAGCAAGAAAATCCATCAATGCATCTGATTTTCTAGAACCTACCTCCCTGATAACTAAGGAAAGAAGACTACTGCTTCCTGAGTTTTTACAAGACCTAACATGAAAAACAAGATAAAGGATTTAAAGCTCTGGATTGGAAAATTGTGTAAGGAAGGAATATATCCACCGTGGTCTGCATCCTTTATTATTTCTCATAAAGCAATATTTAGAGGAGAGGCAGTAAAGTTTTTATATCAGCTTTTTTGAGAGTTTCCTACAATATCGTTTGGTCATAGTAATCCCCCATCCCTACTCGCCCAGGTTTGTGTCATTTTTAAAATCCTGCAAGACCAGTTTGTGATGTGCGAATATTCTTGGATTGTGGTCTTCCAACCAAGAATGGTTGATTTATTAGGGGCTACACTCAGAGAGTACACTCTCCTCCTCCCAGAAGTTAATGATTGCCTACATTTCTACAGCTTGTGGTAGGATGGTGTGTTCAGATTCTCATCTCCTTGCTTGTATCTGGTCTGGTTTAGGCTTACACAGTTTTTTTTTTTAACATACTGTGGGGAGTTCATGTGTACAGTTGCCATGTTATGTACAGAAGATAATGTTTACTTCTAGTCATCTACCACCTTCAACTCTTACATTTTTTTCTACCTTTTCTTATACAAGTGTCACTGAGCCTTGGCTGATGTACATCTGTTCTTGTTAGGGTCAATCATTCTGCAGTTTCTTAACCTTTGCACCTTGGTCAGTTGTAGGTCACTGTGTTCAGTCACAATCTACTATAAATGTGGGTTTCTCAGGTGAGGGAAGAGAGATACATCGATCTTTGAGAATAACAATAAGTCATTAGTAGTCAGTTTTATACTATGACCACTTAGCAGCACAATGGTAGTAGGCTCTACCCTAAAAACTTTTTAAAAGATACTGAAATTCACGTAAAAATCCAAATTGTTAAGTTATTATAAAAACATTTCCTTTAAATTTATGCCCCTTAGTCCTAAACAGAATGCTTGTCTTCCAACCCCACCTACACTCCCATGTACATCACATGAGGAATGGGTGGCATGGTTGGCAGCATGGATAATAGAACATTTTATCTTTAAGTTCTTCCCTTCCCCAGCGTTTTGTTCTCCAAATACAGAAGGTGAACTATATTTATTTCCTAAAAGCTAAATTTGTTGAGTGAGTATGAGGCTGATAATTTAAGAGGCTATTCCTAATGTCTCAAAAACAAATTATATATATGTGTGTGTGTGTGTGTGTGTGTGTGTGTGTGTACACATGTGTGTGTCTATATTTGTGGTTTATAATATATTACCTTAAGTTTAATTTTTGTCGAGCAGTATCATTAAGTATTTGTGACTATTAAGAATTGTTTATCTAACAGCACTTTAGAAATCAAAATATTCAAATCATATTTCCAACAGACTTTAAATATAGCAGAATGTGTTATAATTGAAGTTCTGACTTAGCATCCCTGTCAACTCTGATTTAATGGTAAGGAAGCCTGCCAGCTTCGGCTTAGCATGGAGATTAACTTACCTGGCAGCTATTTTTCAGTTGCAGGAATTAGAATGCAAATAACAGCCTGAATATGGGTTCATCAGGAATAATAACGTGTAAATACTCACTCTTCTGTTTCTGTGACGTCTTAGCTTATTTAAAATGTAATTTAAGAGAAATTGGCAAAAACATTTAATTTTGGGGGTTCACTTGATTTGTATTAATGTCGTGGCAATTCCCCTTTATTTCTCAGTCATTATTTGCTCACTACAATTGTTTAAGAAGATTTTTGGTTTATATGTTATGTTTACTTTCTTTTTAATTGAGAAGGCTTTACATTTTTAAAAGTTTTGAGATCACAGTGAAATTGAGAATCTATGAATTTTTTGAAATTCTGTCTATTCCCCAATATAGAGCCTCTCCCTAGCCAATGCCATCAGACAAGCCCACTGGTTAGCAGAGGCTGAATTGGGACTATTTGATGAGAAAACAAAATTATATCCAGAAAACCTTGATAGAGCTGAAAACTGCTGTGGTGATATTTTATTTATCCTGAAATGTGGTGATATTTTGTTTGTGCTTTAATAAAGCTTGCCTGGAGATCAGGGAGGGAAAAGCCAGCCATTTTCAGTAAACAAAAAGTCAGGCAGCACACACCCTTTGTCCAATCACTAATCAAGCAGGGTCTCTGTGTGTTCAAGGCCATACTAGGGGACAGAGCCAAGTGTGGTGACACATGCCTTTAATCCCAGTGAGATCTGGAGGTCTGTACAGACAGATAGTGACAAGGAAGTGAGGTAGCTGGGCGAAGATAGCCAACGAGAGGGCAGGACAGCAAGGCAATAAGGTGTGGCTAAGACAGGAAGTAGCTGGCATTTGGAAGCTGCAAAGTTGGTGAGGTAAGGTTGGCTGGTGGCTTTCCCTGTTTCCCTGATCTCTCTAAGGCTTTCACCCCTATATTTGGCTCCCTGTTTTTTTTTTTATTTATTTAATAAGACCATTTAAGAAATTCATCTACAGACTGCTTGCTTTGAGCTATTACTTTAACAAAGGTAACATTTATTTCATTCATTTTGATGTGTCCATATCCTGGTTATGGAAAGCATAGTTTGCTTTGGCTGTGAATGAGACTAGAATAGAACATGCCTTTAAATTCTATCCCACAGTGCCCTGAAATGCATTCATTTTCATTCAGGGTTTGCTCATTGCTCAAGGGAAGGTCCACAGCATTTTTGTTTATTTGCTATATTTTCTCTTTCTACATCATAAAGATATTCTCTGAATCACTGGATCTACATGTATCCTCTTTGAAACCTACACTATTTCATTTCTTCAATTGTATTAGTGCATCCTTGCCCTAAGAAGCAATCCTAGACCCATCATTCTGAACATTTTATTTCTTTTGAATAAATACTTTGCTGACAGCTGAACAAACTGGACATTCTGATAACTCCATCTTGGATTTCTAAGCCTAATGATAAGATGTAGGAATATGAACATATCATATCATGTTTTCTATTTGTTCATAATTTCTGTGTTTATTCATTTTCTTGAATATCAATACTATATATTATTCATTAATAAACTCAGATTTTCTATATTATTCTTAAATTAATTATTATTGGTTTCTATATCTTGGACAGTTCTTTTCAGATTCCCTTTAGCAAAATACCTAATTGGTTAAGATTGTTCTATAATTTATTAAAGATATTGGCTACTATCATTTTATTCACCATTGCTGTAAATAAACTTATTTTACCTATACTTTATATTTCTAAAATTATTTGATGTATGGCAAAGCAGAGTGCTTGCTGTAAGTAGAACTGCTTTGCCAAGATTTTTGAGTTTAAAATGATGCGAAGTCCTTGTATTTTTATTAGCTAAATTTTCTCTTGGAGATATAAATTTATAAGTATACACACCCACATGAATGCATTAAAATGTATGTATCTGAAAACAGATGTGACAAACAAATAAATAATGAATGGATTTAGTGAATTTTGTCCACCAATCCCACCATTCTGACATTTTAAAGAGAATTTACTAGCAAAGCAAAACTTCTGAATTTGCCTAGGCACTTAACTGGCTATTGACTAAACTTGAATAGAAATAGGATTACATTTTAGGCAATGGAAAGCAAATATAGCTGAGTTTCAAATTGATGTGTGTGTGTGTGTGTGTGTGTGTGTGTGTGTGTGTGTGTGTGAGAGAGAGAGAGAGAGAGAGAGAGAGAGAGAGAGAAGGAGAGGGAAGGGGGAGAGGGAGAGAGAGGGTTCATCTTTGGAGAACCATGTTTAATTCATTAAGCCATTTGTTGTTTGTATTGTATTATTTCTTGCTTAGTTCTTAGTTCATTGTGCATTCTAGGTACTAATCTTTTTTTTTTTTTTTTTTTTTGGTCAGATGTATAGCAGCTAGTAAAGATTTTCTCCCAGCGTATATAGAAGTAACCTCATTCTCCCAAACATCCTTGGTGCTATTATTTCCTCCTCCCTATCTCCATTATGTTTTGACCTCCCTTCCTCATGTAGAGAGAGACCCCTTTTGCTCTTTCCTTTTCAGGCACATCATCTGAATCCTGTTATCCCCCCTCTTTGTTCTCCCATGGTGGATAATTTCAGTCTCCTCATTTCTGTAGTATTACTTTCATATTTACATATAAAGATTTGAAGCTAAGAACTGCAAAGAAGTGTGAACATGTGACATTTGTATTTCAGGCTATGGATTATCTGACTCAATATGCTACTAGTTTAGTTCCATCCATCTACCTGTAATTCATGACATCATTTTTCTTCACAGAGGAATAGTATTCCATTGTGTATTTGTACTGAATTTCCATTATCCACCTGTCTGTTGGAGAACATTTAGGTTGTTTCCTCTTCTCAGCTATTGTTAATAGAGTGGCAGCAAACATTGCCGAGCAAGTGTGTACATGTGAAGGAGGATATCAGCTCCTCTGGGCATATGTGACAGAGTGGTGTAGCTGGGTCATAGCAGATTTACTTTTGACTCTTTGAGGCTTCTCCTTGATTTCCAGAGTGGTGGCACCATTCTCATTTTCACCAAGAGTGACTTGTCTCTTTTCCCCACAATTTCACCAAAAAATTTTGTCAGCTGTTTTGTTGATAATTATTCATTCTAACCAGGATGAAATGAAACTCAAAAAAATTTAAATGTGCATTTTCCTAATTGATAATGTAGATGATGAGCACTTTTGAGTCTCTCTCTCTCTCTCTCTCTCTCTCTCTCTCTCTCTCTCTCTCTCTCTCTCTCTCTCTGGTTTTTCCAGACAGGGTTTCTCTGTGTAATCCTGGCTGTCCTGAAACTCATTCTGTAGACTAGTCTGGGCTCAAACTCAGGTATCCACCTGTCTCTGAAATGCTGGGATTAAATGGGTGCACCATGATGCCTGGCATTTGAGATATTTCATAGTCATTTTTATTTCTTCTTTTGAGAACTCTGTTCAGATTGCTAGTCCATTTTTAATGGAGCCATAAGTTTTCCTGACACTTTGTTTCCTTTTTAGTTTTTATATATATTCTATATAGTAATCTTCTATACTTAATCAGATGTATATCTGACAAAGATAATTCCCACTATGTGAGTTTCTTTTTCACATATTTACTTAACAGTTCAGAAGCTGTCAATTTCAGCAAAGTTGGAGGATACAGAATCAATTTACAACAACCAGAAGCTTTCTATATATGAACAAAAAACACACTGAGAAAAATAGATAATGGACACACTTCCATTCACAATAGTCTTAAAGACAATAAAAATACCTTGACATAAATCTAAGCATAGAGATAAAAGAATTCTCTATTAAAAATTTAAAATCTCTGAGAAAAAGAGACTGAGGAAAATACTAGACAACAAAAAGATCTTTCATGTTCATTGACTGGTACAATTGATATTGTTGAAATGACCGTGCTGCCTTTGATGACTATTCTTGCTTATCAGTTTGACTACATTTGGATTTAACTAAAACCCAAGTGGCTGAGTACATCTGTGAAAGATTTTTTTTTCTTTCTTTTTTTTTTTTTTTTTTGTGATTGACTCATTTGAGGTGGGAAGACCTATCCTAAATGCAGATTTTTTTCAGATGGAAATATTCATTGTGAATCTGGGCCACACCTTCTGTTGTGATCTTCTGAAAAAGGCATGGAAGAGGAAAATTCCTATGCGTCGCCGCCTTGCTTGCTTGTTCCCACTCTCACCAACACGTTCATTCCTCACTGGTATTAGAATCAACTTCTTCAGGATTCCAGCAAACACTGTTGACCACCTCAGACATCCAGCCTCATACACCAAATGACTATTGGATTCTTGAACTTTCTGTATGGAGACAGTCATTCTCTGAATATTTGGGCCATAACCTGTAAGCCACTCAAATAAATCCCATTTTGGAAAATAGGTATTATTCTATCAGTTGTTCCTCTAGAGAACATTGACTAGTACAATATCAATTTACAGACTGAATATATTCTCAATCAAAATACCCACAATGTTCTTCACAGAAAGAACAAAACTCTCCTAAAGCTTTTATAAAATCATGAAAGATACCAGATAGCTAGAACTATCTTTAGCAGAAAGAAGACTGGAGAGATCACCATTCCATATTAAGGTAGAGGAAAGGATTTTATGAATAGGATTATATTCACCTAGGAATTAAGGCCAACAATTGACAAGTGGGACCTTTTATATTTTTAATTATGTGTATTTGTGTGTGCATTGGGGTTGTATAAATGAATTTGTGTGGCTTCCTACAGGGGCCAAAGGAGTTTGTTTTCAGATCTCATGGGTCTGGAATTACAGGCAGTTGTACTAAGGAGCTGAGAAGCAAATTCAAGTCTTCTGCAAGAACGGTATACTCTTTTAACCACTGAACTATCTCTCTAGACCCCAAACACATCACTTTGAAGCCACAATATTTCACCCTAGTTCTAAAAACCTCTTAAACAATTTATTTTTCAATACCAAATTGTAGCAGAATTGTTAGAAGTTCTTATTAATGAAATCAAACCTGAGGCCAGTTATTTGGGTGAATACTAGAAGATCAGAGAAGCAGAACAAGCCACAGTTTCCTCACTTCGCCAGTTCCTCAGACTGGATGCCTCTGAGTCCTCATCCAGAATGGATCTCAGCTGAACTGTGCTGCTCCAAAGCCTAAAAATTTAACCAACCAAATGCTTCTAGTTTCTGGTCTTCATGCCTTATATATCTTTCTACTGTCACTCCCTGGGATTAAAGGCTGGATTTCTGGGATTAAAGGTGTGTGTCACCATGGCTGGCAGTTTCTAATGTGGCCTTGAACTCAGAGATCCAGAGGTATTTCTGTCTCTGAAATGCTAGGATTAAAGGCGTGTGCTACCACTGCCTATCCTCATGTTTAATATTGTGGCCATACTGTTCTCTGACCCCAGATAAGTTTATTAGCCTGCACAATGTTTTTGGGAACACAATACCATACCAAATGGTCAACCTTAAATACATACATACACATAATATTAAATTGACTGAATAGGTTGTATTTAGGAATATCTATATGTATTATATGTATACATGTATATACAAGAAATACCAATTCATAAAAAAGAGATGTATTTGAAGAAAAACAGGGAGAGGTACTTGGGAGGATTTTAGGGAAAAAAGGGAAAGGTAAAACATTATCTAATTTTTTAAATAGTTATCTTAAAATGCAAAATACACTTAGTTATTATGAAAGAGTCCACAAGTCTTGACAGTTCTAGTATTCCTTAAAAACCCAAAGTCTGTGACTCAAGTCAGATTGTAAGTTGTGAGCCCTTATAAAGTTAAAATACAAAGTTAAAAATATAAAGTTAAAAATTTTTGGTACTTTCAATATACATTTATATAGAAGAACCATTCTAATTCTTAGAGGAAAGAACAGACCCATAACAAGGAAAAATTAGAGCAATTTCAACACAACAGGAAAATCACCTTGTCTGGAGTAAAACTAACTTGGATTGTATCACTTAAACTCTGTGGCTTACAACATGTGTGACCTTTATAAGGGTTACTCCATTCACTGTCTAAAAATTTCTTCAGCAAAGTTTTCACACTTCTAGAATCTTGAATGTCCTGTGGTCTCTAGTGCAACTTAGGCTATACCTTACTGTAGACGAATTTCTGAACAGTCTTATTAAACAAGAAACACAGAGCCAAATACAGGGGTGCAAGCCATAGAGATCAGAGCAATAGCTACCAACTAACCTTAGCTCACCACATCACTGTAGCTTCCTAAGAGTGCTTCTTCCTGTCTAACCTGCTCCTTTATTGCCTTCCTGTTCTTCCTTCTCATTAGCTCTAAGCCCAGCCACATCATTTCCTCAACACTTCCTGTCTATGGATGGTACTGGGATTAAAGTTGTGTATCACCACACTTGGCTGTGTCCTTGAATTTATAGAGACTCTGCCTATCATGTGATCAGATTAAGGGCATGTGCTACTACCGCCTGACTTCTGCTTATGGCTGAATATGACCTCTGATTCCCCAGGCAAACTTTACTTGTTAACATACAAATAAAATATCACATTTCAGTGCAAATAAAATATCACCACACCTTACTATTTCATGCAATGGCCTTTCAGGACTTTCTTGTCCGAGATCTGACCCTGCCATCCATTGCCTGGCCTTAGGAACTAACTGTCTGCAACTTTGGTGGCGCCTGTAAGACATCTTCAATTGTGCATATTGCATGCTTGAAAACTCAACATCATATGGACAACAGCAAGTTCTGTTATTGGTTTGCGATTCAACCAGGACCCCTTGGAACACAAATCTAGAGAATATTCTGACTTCAAAGCAGAACCTGGGGAAATATTTCCTTAGGTAACAAATTACCCCTAAGGAACCTAAAGGCTTAACCCTTTCAGACACTCTCTTTTCAAATGAATTTGCATGGTTATAGCCTGGAGCTCTCAATGAGTGGATTCTTACTTAAAGGCGCATTTCCTATTGCTGCAGTACAATGTCCACTGTAGTGGATAGGTGTGTAGTCTGAGCATGACACAGCTGGCCATATTGCCTTCACAGTTGGTAAACAGAAAGAGTCACCTGGCTTTCTTCTTTATTTGTTTTAATCAGTCCAGGACCCTAGCCCATGACAAAGCTCTGCTCATGTTCAGGGCTGATCTTTTCTCTCAGTGAAGCCTCTTTGGAAGTACCGTCATCGACATGTCCAGAAATACAGGTCCTAGATGTCCCTCAATCCCATCAGTTTGACCATGGAGATTAATGATCAAAACAGTGCAATCCATGTTCAAGTCCTTTATCACCTTCTACTGATTTTTTGCTGATCTCTGTTATCAATTTCACAGTAATTAAAACCCATTTTATTGTATTATAAATTACTATTTTTTTCATGTCAGTTATGCCTTCAAAATTGTCACTCACAAAATTGAAGGAAAAAATCATTGAGTCAGGATGCTTTTTTTCCTGACATTTGGCATTGTAAGCTAAGTTATAAATTCTATTACAATAAATAAAATTAAGAAACTACAACAACAATAACTAGACATTCTCAAATTCTAATTTTGCTCACAAAAATTAATTCCCCTGGAACTAACAAAAAAGCAGAAACGGATTGTAAAGATTCTGATGAACTATTCTGACATTTGCAGGGACTTTGATAGATATCAGGTATGGAGATAATGTCCCTTAATAGCTATGGGCGTTTTGTTTTTTGTTTTGATTTGTTTTGTTTTTTGTTTGTTTGTTTTTGTTTTTTTAATGGCTACAGATGCACAAAAAGCAAGATCTTGAGGTCATTTAAGTAGAGAACTAAAATCATTCTCCCAGGAAAGAGAACATGTTGGGTGTCCCTTTCACCATGAGATATCACACAGCAAAGATGGCAAACATCTTTATTCCCTCCAAACTCTGAGTAGGAGATGATAAGTTTCAGGCCTACTGAAGACCTCTCTGCTGACATAGCAAACTGAATCAGACCAAATTGGAAAGCCCAGGTTTAATGGGTAAAGCAGTCCTGGGCAATTCCCCTGTCTGCAGAGAGGAGATGGGGATGTGAGGAAGGAAGAACCCATGGGTCTGTTTTCTAGGATGCCACTTATATACCCCATGGGAGTGGTCTTGAGCCTCTGGGGGAGGACCTGTGTTTGGTAGGCTTTGAAGGGACAGGTTTAGGGAAAGAGATGGGGAGGGGAGTTGAGGTGGATCTTCCACCAACTCCTTCAAAGCATTCCAGATTCTTTGGGTATAGGCATGCCAGGGTGCCAGGGGTTGAGGTGGAGCTCCCACCCAAACATGAGGAAAATGAATCATTATATCACAATTCAAAGTTCCCGCCTACATTTGCAATGGAAAGGAAGATGTACTATGCCATGAATTTCCGCTATCTTCAGTAAAATTCTTCCAAGAACATAACACCAATAATACACAACAAGACTTTACATCTGTGACAACCTTGGAGTTCTTGACTTACTATTAGACCATGAGAGGTCAAATTTGTCAGAAAAGTCTGTATGGAGATCTTGTAGCTGTAGGTGTGGGCCATCTCCACTCACACATAAAGGCTAGTAAGAGGTTTCATTAAGGCCCTAGTGTATGTTATATACTATTATGAATATTTTTCAAAGCCTAGAAGTACATAAAATTTATCAGTGAGATATAAGAATAAATATGAGGTGAAAATGACATCCCAATTGCAATGAATATGTGTATTACCAAAGTTATTTTTATGCCTTGCTTGGTATTCTATTTCCTGTCCTAGACTAGATAAGATATTCCTTAATTTTCATAATCTAGCAATAAACTATTAATGATTATATATAGCCAATATTAAACTTTAATCAGAAATATAATTATGTTAAATATAGAATTTCTATTAGCAAGTCATAGACTATGTTAGGAATAGATATACAATTAAGTTTTTTACTTATGTATGGACTTTACTCTCTGTTACCTGATCAAACCTCAAACTCTGTAGAAGCCTGTCTATCTAGTGATTCTCTTTTCCCCTTTATAAATGATTATAAAGTGAAAGTGAAATTTTTTTCCTTGGCTGGGGCTATAAGTCAGTGACACAGTGCTTGCCTCACATGTATGACATTCCAGGCTATCCAAAAATTGAAAAATAAGAAACATTTTCATATCATCTTATGGGATGCTGCCTTAAAAATGTAGTTGCCAGTTGTCATCATTATGTTTAATGGGACTGTCTAGATAATTTCCCTTAACCAAGAATGTAAAATAAAACTCAAACATTCACATTTACTGCAATAGAACCAATAACTTGATAAAACTAAATGAATAGCTACAAGAAATTAAGTTGGAATATAGGTACATTTGTCATTATTTGGGGGCAGCATAGTAGACACATTTGAAACCCAAATAACCATTTAATAAACACATAACTTCTAAAGGACATATGGAGGCTAGGGAAAAGACTAGGTAATTAAGACTGTTTTCTCTTCTTCCAGAATACTCAACTTCACCTCCCATTAGCCACATTTGGAGCCGCACAACTCAGGTTCCAGGGAATCTAGCACTCTCTTCTGGTCCCATAGGCACCTGCACACTCACACATGGTGTACATACATACTTAGGCCCCCCCACACAGAATAAAATAAACAAATAAATCTTTAAAACTAAATGAAAAGTAAATACACATATTTCAGAAACTTTCTGCCCACCAGCAGTAAAACATACTAATAAAACAGATCTCATTTAAAGTAGCACAAGTACCATGCTTATTATAGTATCTCACTCATTGGAAGATACCTAAATTTAAAAATTAGTATCTCTAGAGAATCTGAATAATTACAAAAATGAAAATGCATGCTCATTTTCTTACTATTATCCCACTCATATTAACTATATGAATGCAAATTCTGAATTTAAAATGTTCTTTGAATTACTTTTGAATGAGGATGTACTCATTACATGCATTTAATAAAATGACAAAATTCTGAAATAGTACAAGAAGCAATCAAAAACAAATTGAAGGCATGTTATTGAATAATACCAGGAAGATACTGCATCCATCCATTGACATGTAGATAACATCTATAACATCACAGACTGTTCCTTTACAAAATCTGTAATATGTGAAAAACATTCTATATTGAAGAATTAGGAAAAATTAGACAATTCAGAATTTTGGCAGAAAGCAAATTATGCTAAGATATTACTCCAGGAAACACAACTATTAACAGCTAGAATAAATGTTGGAATAGGATAATAATAGGAATAAATAGTCCTTAAAAGGACTATTTTAATACTTTAATTGTGCATGAAAAATCCAGAGAAACAGTGACTTTTTCCAGCATCACAAAACAAAATTAACAAATATTAAAAGATTTAAGGTCTACGGATTTAATGCTTGTGAACTGAAAGCAGAAATGAAGAGTTTATGTTCTGAAGACTTAGAATAGAAAAATTGTCCGCTGTTCTTCTTGACAAGTACACAAACCACCATGGCAGTTGTTTATGACATAGATATAAGTCTGTCCTAGGTCCTCTAAATATGTGCTTTGGTTTTGTAGCTCAATGTTTTTGTGGGATTCCTAGTAATGGGAGTTGGGGTGTCTCTGACTCTTTTGCCTGCTCTTGAGACCTTTTTCTTCCTATTGGTTTTCCTTATCCAGCCTTGATGTGAGAGTCTGTGTCTGGTCTTAATGCAAGTTGTTATGCCATGTTTGGTTGATATCCCTGGAGGCTCTGTTCCTTTCTGAAGGGAAACGGGGGAGCAGGGGATCTAGGTGAGAGGGGAGTTGGGGTGGTGGTGTTGGAGAGGAAAGGCTGTGGTTAGTTTGTAATATATGAGAGAAGAATAAATAAAAGACGAAAGAGTCTGGGGAGACTAGTTAGGATCTTTAAGTTCTGAAGGGCCACAAAGCAGTGATCCCACTGGAACATTTGTCTCTCATTTGCTTTTTTCCAGTTACCTCCTAATCACTATAGATTAACTGCTTTAATTTGTTGGTTAAATAAACCTGAGACACTCCTTTCTCTTATAAAAATTATCACAACTTTTGTAAAACTGCAATTGAATAAGGAAATGCATGGGAACTCTGTTCAAAACAGATGCTCAAAACACAGACAAACAACAACAAAAAATAATTTGTAACCATCACACATTTTTCATGTTTTCAACTCCAATAATTGACATTTAATAATTGTTAAGTAAATGCTTAGATACTATCATATAAGCACATTATACAGTTGACGCTACAACTACAGACACGCTAGGGAAAGCAGATTCATGTGCTATTTTAAATCATTTTGTGTAGCCATACATCTCAAACCTTGTTCATGTAGAGATTTTCATGACTTAACTATGGATTTAAATGTTGCCCAGCAGAGGATAGCCTCTACTGAAAACAGATGTTTTTAGAGGCACACTTGATTATCAAAACTGTGTTGCTATCAGTGGAGAAATTGTTACAGTTCACTCACTAAATACATGGGTGGTATGGTTATCAAGGAGGAAGAACTCTGATCTCAGAAGTCAAAACCTTGAAAAATCCTTGGAAGTCTGTGATTTACAATGAAGATTCATAGCTGTAAATACAGTTCTCTCAAAATTTTGCTTTCCTTCAATAAACATATTAAAGAGAATGATGACATGCATTCAGAACCCGCTGTAAGAACAAGATTCCCCTTCATAAACAGATCAGAAAAAAAATCTTGAACCTGGACGAGATCAGATTGAAGTATTAATGTACATGGTAACAATAATGTTTATTGTTAGAAGACAATAACTAAATCACTAAACCTGTAATACTTAATTACGAAGATTTATTTGCATTTCAAATGTTCAGATTTTGCATTTTATGGATTCTACTTAGTGGGAACCACATATCAGGCCCAGGAGCGTAAACCATAGCATCTGCTTTGGACTATGCACATTCACTTGAGGGAAATAGGAAACACAGGCAATTATCTGAAAAATGGCCAGACAAAACACATTTGTGATTTATTTATTCAGCCATTCTTATATTCAACAGTGCATTTTATAAACTATTGCTTTATTTTTCCCAGGGTAAAAACAGACCGTTTTATGTATTAAAATTCTGAAACAAGCAAGATTATATATTTTCTCTGGTCATTTAGTTTCACAAGTGGTATTTTACAACAATCTTTTTCAAATTAAAAAAATGACAGAAATGTTTAGCTATACCAAAATAATTCACTGCAATCAAAGATAGTATACTATCAAAAATAATATAATATAATTTTGAGAGGAAGATATAGGTAAAATATAAAAGAGAATTTTTTTTTAAAGTTGGAGGAGTGAGTGTACAATTTCTGGAGCCATGGCGTGATAAACAGATGAGAGAAGCATCTTTTTCTTCAGAATTTGTTTCAATGTAAATGGATCGATGACTGTTTTTAACATCAGTGAAGTTGGAAGCAAAGAACTCCGCCATGTTAGTGTGCTTCAAAGAAAAAATTGTGTTCTGTCAGACTACGTTTTAGTTTAAAATTGAAGTTTAAGTATGAAAATAATTAGGTTTTATGTTTCTGTCTCTTTTGTTTATTTTCTTTAGGAAAGAGTAAAGAATAGTTAATGTGATTCACTCCTAATATTTCCTGTTAAATCAGATCTTGGTATTTTTTGAAACTGTTAAAATATTTTAATTATATTGATTATTATAATTACTTGAAAGAAAAAAAAAAAAACTTTTCTACCAGATGCCTTCATCTAGACCAGTGGTTCTCAACCCATGGGTCCTGACCCCCTTGGAGTTTGAACCACCTTTTCACGGGGGTCACATATCAGATACCATTCATACCGGGTGTTTACATTGCAATTCATAACAGTAGCAAAATTACAGTTATGAAGTAGCGACAAAAATAATTTTAAGGTTGAGGGTTACCACAACATGATGAACTGCAGTGTTAGCAAGGCTGAGAAACACTAATTTAGACCATGGTACTTTACTAGCCCTCAGGGGTTTCTGAGAGAGATCTCTGCATTTTTAAGGCTTGGATTCTACATTAAAGATAATTAGCCACATACTTGATCTCTAGTACATTTATTTTTTAACAAATACCAAAGCAAGCAGGCCAAGCCATCTGTGTTCTTCCTGTTTGTAATAAAAAGGACATTTGTCTGATGATGACATACTTTTCTCAGTGCACAAAGTACTTTACTTTATGATGGTATTTATGCAGCTTCCGCTGAATGAAATAATGCAAGATGTTTATTAGTTTAGCATCTGCTTCCATATTCTCTTAGCCACTTCACCAGCAATTCACATTACTTTGAAGAGAAAAAATATAGTCATTTGAACACTCTTCTTGTGTTTCCTTCTCAGCATATTGTTCACTTTCTGTTCAATAAACATTGTAAAAGAAAAAGCAGATTTCATGAGGCATTGAAGGAAAATACAATACTTGCAGAAAAGTTTATAACCAAGTTCCAAACCCCTTTGCTTGGTATCATTGATATAGTTAACATCACTTCTCATTTCGAAGATTCTACTGTGGCTTTTGTGATCCCCTCTCATGTCATTGAGAATGGATTTTTAAAAGTCCATGTTCCCAGTGGTTTTTGATAGTCGTCCTTTTGTTTTAAAATCAAAATTGTTTCAGAATCAAAATCACGGAAACCAGAGGTCTTTCCGAGTGTTCGTATACTAGAAAAGTGCATAGTAATGAGCATAGTGTGTAACGACTTGTAGACCCTACCTCTATGTTGTCTTACTACCATGATGAATTTTCAGTGTTACTCATAAACACTTTCTTTTGACTTGAACATATTCTATAACACTCTGGTAAGGTCTCTTCTGTGTTCTTTAGTCATATATATTGATTTCAGAGCTGTGAGAGAATTCATTGATTATTGAAGCTAAGCACAAGAAGGAGAAGTAAGAAAAATGTTGATATTATGTAGCCTACTCTAAAAACTCAAAACAAGACAATAAAAAATGCCACTTGAAACCATAAAATATCATATACTTCACAGGTTGGCATGACAATGAGTTAATATGAATGTTCCCATATATGCCTGCACTTTTAGATGATAAGAGCCATATCAAAAGGAGTATAGTCTCATTATTTTAGAAACAATTTCAAATGGAGATTTTTGGAATAGAGCTTTGATGGTTTTCTACTTGGGGTTTTAATGGGATCTAAAGATTGAGAATAATAGGTAATGGTGATTCCTAAAAGAATAATTGATTTTTTTTAAAGTTTAAGTTAAATTTAGCTTGGATAGAGGGGAAGATAGTGAGTTTGTCTTCAATACTAGGTATTGAACTCAGGGCTCCTCACATGCTGTATTCTAACTGCATTCTATCTCTGAGCTACACCACAACTCCTTTCTCTCTCTCTCTCTCTCTCTCTCTCTCTCTCTCTCTCTCTCTCTCTTGCACAGGATCTCACTAAATCACTTGAGTTGAGTAGTCTGGTTTTGTGCTTGCTCTCATCCTAGATGGACATGGAATTTAATAGCCTCACCCTCATCCTCTCAAGTAGCTAGGAGAGAAGGCTGTGGCTCCGGGTCTGACTTAAGTCAGATGGCTTGACTCTCTTGTTGGACCATCTGGTTAGTAAAATTTTGTGTCCCATCCTGACTTCTAAGGGTTTCCCTTTCTGATTAGGAAAAAATTAAACATTAACATCTTAAGGAAATAATGTTTTATGTTATACTGTGCTAACCCATATTCCAATTACCACTTATTTTTAGTGAAACAGACTTTTCCATATTAATTGGATATTTCTCTATCCCTAAATAATTTGAATGGAAAAAGGGATTTTAGGAAAGTTGATTAGGATTAACTTTGAACAAATTGAGATAAAGAGTTGGGATTGGGGCCTGATGAAATTTAGGCATTACAAAAGCTGTACTCTGTTACTGATTGGTCCAAAGGACTAAACTTAGATGGATTAAATATTCTCATCTGTTGCAACTATGGCCTTTGTTCAATCAGAAAACTATGGTACTTGAATTCAATAAACATAAAAGCTAACTTTAACATTGTAAAATGTGTGGAAAAACAAATGAACCCATGACCTTCTTATTATGCTCATCATTCTGAAATGATTGACATATGAAGCCCATGCCACATATCTAAATTGTTTCTTAGATTGACATTTGATCAGAACAAGCCAACATTTGAAGCAGCATTGAGGAAAATTTCTTGATTCTGTCAGGCCAGGGAAATCTATTGCAATTTACAATTTATTTTACTAATTCCCATGGGCTCCTAATAGAAAACCCCTTGCTGTTACAGTGTGTGAGCCAGGCTTATTCAATTGCTAAAGAGTGCATTAAAACGAAGCTGACAGGAATTTCCAGTGGCCCTTCCAGCTAATTTAAAATATGGAAAAGGAAATAAAGAAAGCTAATTTAGGTAATAGATCAAGTTTATCCAAACTCACAAGCTGTGTGCTTGTGTTCCTATTCCATTTCATTGGTAATGGAAAAAAAGGCTTGGGGCAAGTACACAAGGCAATGCGTATGTTTCATTCTTATAGTCCACGGCTATATTCATTTAACCCCTCTATCCAAACTAAATGTAACCTAAACTTTAAAAATCAATTATTCTCCTTTCAGGACTAAATCACCAATTACCTACTATTCTCAATCTTTAGATCCCATTAAAACCCCAAGTAGAAAACCATCAAAGCTCTATTCCAAAAATCTCCATTTGAAATTGTTTCTAAAACAGTGAGACTATACTCCTCTAGTATAAACAGAGTCAATTCTGAGAAATCTGCTTTGCAGTTTTCTGAGATGTTCTTCACAGCTGCCTTGCCCTGTTGCCCTCCGTGAGAGTCAACATCAAGGAAATGGAGGAAGAAAAAATAATAATAAAGAAATGGGTAAACATAAAATTTTCTAAATTCTATCTTTTTTCTTTTTTTTTTTCATGTATATGTTTAGGAATCTTGAGAACAAAGAAAAATCCTTTTATGTCATTCACTGCTGACCCATGATGAAAAGCTGTTATTAGTGACAGGTTAAAACTGAAAATAACCTGTAATTAGTTTAACATCATGATGATGAGTACTGCCCATGTATACTCACTAACAATCTTCACATAAAACAAAAGCTACTATTTTAAGCAAGCCATTTACCTTTTCTTATACAGAGAGGGGATTGAAAATTGTTTAGATTCCTGACTATATTTGAAAATGTTGACTTCATTTTCTATTGAGGTGATAAGATACTCGGTTCAGATGTGGCTTCCAGTTAGTTTTTATGAGATTCCCGAGCGTACAAACTAGTGGATTTCAGACTCTCATGCATTCTCTTGGGCTGCTTTTCTTCTACCAGATTGTCCTGTCCAAATTCAATGTGACCTTTATTATTTATTTTATTATGTTATATTTTTAAAAAATTAGTGAATGGATGAATGAATGAATGAAATGAATACCTTGTCATTAGGGTAAAGGTTAACAACTGAACTGTCATTTATATCTGCTGGGTGAGGAAAGATCAGTTTTCTCCAATGGAGTGATATGGTACATCAACCACTCAGAGGCAGTACTAATTAATGTTCAGGAGCAGTTGGCTGACATACAGAATTCACAGTTTTGTTTTGTTTGTTTTCTGTGTGTGTGTGTGTGTGTGTGTGTGTGTCTGTTTATTTGGTTGCAGATTGGTAGATTGGTGGGTTTTTAGTTTTTTTCTGTTTGAATGTTTTATTTTGTTTTCTTGGTTTTTGGGGTTAGTTGTTTTAGTTGGGTTTTTTTTTTTTTTTTGATAAAGAACTTAAAGCTGGGTGAGTAGGATCTGGAAGGACTTGGGTAAATGTAACAATAGGATCAAATATATTTAAATTACATTTTCTTAATAAAAATATAATAAAAAGAAAAAACATGCTTGATTGAAATTCATTTTCTTCATCTCCATGCTTCAGACTAATAAAGAAGAGAAACTTTCTCAAAAACTCATATTAAAAATCTCCAGAGACAAAAAACGAAAGACATCCACCCATTTTAGCTCAAATATACCAAAGGATAGGAAGTAGTCTCACATGTTTCTAAGTGATATTCCCACTGAGAGCACCTTACTCATTCAGAGACAACTTCTTAGCTCTGACTTTGACACTGATATGTTTACAGAGATATGCTTTCACAAATCCAACTCTGGATGCATTGGTAAGCTTTCTGGATACCTATGTTCTGTAAGTACTAAGGATTATATTTCATGACCATTTATGGAAATTGTTTTTGTTTTTCTTTGTACCACAGCCTATTTTATTTCCTTCAACAAATAACTACTTATTGTATGTTTCTGTATTTCTGATAGTTATGAATATAATCATAGTCATTCATCACAAAGCAGGTATTAATTTTAATCACATCTTATGAGAACCCTTTCACTGAAGCTTTTTTTATGTTTAATAATAATAGTATTTTCTAAATTAAAAATAAGTTCTATATTATACTATTTTATACAAGGTGATAAGTAGAGAATACTTTGGAATCATTTTTAGATTGAGAGGGTTTCTTCTAAATATGGTGGATGGACACTTTGTCAGTATTTAATTAATTTTAGAATGTATTATTTTGCATAATATGTCTATTTTAGAGTTACATGTTCTCTTTTTCTCATTGTCTGACTTCAGTAAGTTCTGTGCTATCTTTATACCAGGCCCTATCAGTACTCTCGACTACCCAGTATATGCCTCTACTAAGACTTTATGTTTCTGAAATAGAATTCTAGTTATTGTTGCCTGAATATTGGTATAAATATTCTAAATATTTTATTTATATATTCTAAATTTTTATTTATTGCTCCAAATCAGTATAGTTTTGTTTGGATTTTATTTATATGTTAATTTGAGGTCAATAGAAAGTTTCAACAATATCACTCATTTCCAGAGTAATGTTTTATTTCTATGAAAAATAGAGCTTATTTAAATGAATAATTTAAATTAATTAAATAAATAAATTTAAATAAAATAAAATCTTCCCAAGGTTTAAATGCTGCTAATGTTTTTTGTTTGTTTGTTTTGTTTTTCCCTAATTGCTGCATCAGCTATTAAGGCCCTTTTTTTATCAAATTGTGTGAGTTTTACACATACCTGATTCTTTCTCTCCAACTCCTTCATTTTTGTATTACCTAACAGCTGTGGTCTTCTCTTAAATACCCACAGTTATGGCATTCATTATTTGATGGCTAGACTCCTTTGTACTTAGTTGATTTTTAACTTGATCTAATATTGTCTATGATAATATTGCTGCACGATAGATACTGTCCAATTAGGAACAATAATTGCATTTGGTTGTCATGTCTCCTCAACTTGTTTTAACTTACCTGTTATATCATTGTTCTTGAATTCTAAATCTCTTTTTAAACAGGAAATGACATTTTCAGTTTGCTTGATAGTGGTTTTTATTAGTATAAGTAAGGAAACTATTCCTGTTTCAATTATTGAATGCATGATCTTGCACACTTCACAGTGTATCACAACGGGAAGCCCATTATCTCCCCATGTCTTTCATTGAAGATGCTAATTTTATTGTTGAGTAAATGTATTATAGCTTCTCCCTCCTATTTAATTACTATTTGACCTTTCTTCAGGCCACTTACTAGGAGAGGAAGGAAGATAATTTAAGGCAAACACAAATATTCTTCTCATTAAAATCTCTCCTTCCATATATCCACTGATGAGCCTAGTATTAATCACTGGTTTTAGAGTCTAAGGAAGGTGAAAATTTTTTAACTACAGAGAAGTAGCCCAAGAGCTTTTTGAATAGGGTGGAACTATTCGATATTTTACACTATTATTGATGTTTTGTTACTATAAACATTTGCAATTGTAAAAGATCATGTAATAGTGTATCAAAAAGTCAGTTTTACTCTATGAAAATGTAAAGAATTTTTTTAATTATAGGAAGAATTCCTGATGGCTGGATACAAATATCTCCGCTTCCTTTTTTTTTTTTTTTTTTTGTTATTCTCAGGAATAATGATAGTAAGGGCTGGGATTTCCACATACTAAAACAAGAGAAATTTAATCAGGATGACATGGGTTCTGCATCAGTTACCCTTCTATTACAGAAAGTGGGTTCCATTATATGTCAAGTAAATCCAGGGTGGATTGCTTCCCAGTATCTTTCAGTTGTGATGTAGGCAGAAAAAACACAAACAACACTCTATCTACCCTAGGAGCTTCCTGAATCATAGGAGACAGGCTCAGAATTAATTGAGAACTGTAACTTTATATAACGTCAAATGTACATGGGCATTTGCTACACTGGACTCAACCAATTACATTTCCAGTTCACAGTACCCTACTTGACAGAAGCTGTATCAAGCAGCTCATTCAATTTTATTGTGGTGAAGAGCTATATGGTCTTCAATTGAAAAGAAATATATTCTGATTCAGAATATGAAGTTATTTTTCATTTTATGGTTATGAGAAAATAGTGTGGTCTGGGTATCTTGTACAGAACATAAGCTGATTTCTCAAAGTTCTTTAAGTAGGCAATCTGATGTCAGGTTCTAATGACGGCCCCTTCTGTTTGGAGATGACTAAATTCTCATTGTAGCTTCATAAACCAAGGACACTGTGTACCATGACTTACTTTTTTCCTTTCCTTCTCTTCTCCTTCTTTTCTTTCTTTTTGTTTTTTCTTTTAATTTTTATAGCAGCATCGTACTATATAGCCTTCTCTGGCCTTGACTTTGTGATTTTCGGCCTTAGCCTCTCAGTGTTGGGATTCCAAGTATGTGTCACCATGCCAAACTTTATTGTGATATATATTTGTCCACTGACTGCATTCAATGTGATATCATATTCATAATGTCTGTCATCTAGTCCTAACTACCTTTTGAAAGCTTCCATTCTTCCAAGCTCTGAGAGCTCTCTAATTTGACTTGAGGGTCTCTCAGCAAAAGAGAAATCATATCTGGTACTTAACATAAGCTACCTAACCGGGGATAGAGAAGTCATGGGTCTTGAGAAATAGCTATCACCACCAGAAACCTGTGATTCTTAACTACAATATAAATATTTATCTTTATATCCACAAATAATTGTAGTTCCACCCCTCTTCAAAGAAACAGATAGAGACCACTACAGAAAAGCACAGCCTATGCAAATGCAGAGAACAAGAGATCTCCCATGGTGCCCAGTCTGGCTCACACATCTACAGCACAATTCCTGCACCTGAGGTTTGAGGATCATTGTAGAAGAGCATGCAGAAAGACTGTAAGAGTCAGAGAACAGGAAATTTGCTCTGAGATTATATTTCCTTAGAAATGTAAGAGAAACTACACCCTTGAAGTCTCACCAATATGGCTGCGTAAATAGGACCAGAACCATGGTGACAATAACTAAAGGCATGAATGGACATGCTAACTGGGAAGGGAGAAAAGCTCATGGGGCCCCAACCCTCAACAAGGAACTGTAAGCAGCCAGGGAATGCTGAGAGTAGGAGAAATCAGCTTCCCCAGGGAAGAATCCTACAGTTGGTTATCCAACACCAACTGGTCAACCCTGAGATTAGACATGTCTGCTGAAAAAGGCCTGCTGGAGTTTTCTTGTTTTCTGAAAAGTGACATACTTTCAAACTGGATGCAAAATAAGTTTCAAAGACTTAAGAAAAATACTCAGTTTTGAAATATCTATTTTTTTCCTAGAAAGGAAATTAAAGTAAGTAGTGAGCTCTTCATACTCTTTAGTCTTGATTATGGCATTGACTGTGTTCCTCTACAAATGTATAAGATTTTTAAATTATAACGTTTAAGTATGTGTTTTTGCTTCCTTTTGTGACACTTTCTCTCACTGCTGCTCAGGCTAGCCTAGAAATCACTTTCTAATGAGGCTATCCTTGAACTCATGGCAATCATTCTGCTTCAAATGTTAGGGTGTTGGGATTACAAGCATAAATGGCCATAATTAGATTAAACATATGTGTCTTGTTGGAGCCAGTTATGCTTTTTGTAAGAAATTTTACTTTGTTTTTTGTTTTTGTTTTTTGAGACAGGGTTTCTCTGTGTAGCTTTGTGCCTTTCCTGGATCTCGCTCTGTAGACCAGGCTGGCCTCGAACTCACAGAGATTCTCCTGCTTCTGCCTCTCAAGTGCTGGGATTAAAGGCTTACTGCCTGGCTCGTAAGAAATTTTAAAACAGGTACACAGGTGTGTAACCTATCCAAAAGTTTTTCTGAAGTATTCTCCTTTGGGGAGTCCTCTGGGACCTTTAAAACTAAGACAACAATCTTAACAGTAACAGATTTGTAAGGATTCCCAAGTACCTCACACAATGGAGTTCTCTCTAGAGTAAGTTACAAATTTAAAAGCATTATTATAATTTTACTTAATGAAATAATTGATAGCTTCCCCAATAATTAAAAATCAGATAATCCAAAGCGAGATTGGGATCACTAAATAAGAATATAAAGCTGTAAGAAGTTATTAAAAGAAGTTACCTCTAGCTGGGAATTCAACAATGGATTGCCCACCATGTAATATGAAATAATCAATTTGACTTTATGTCTGGATTCAGATAAATCTATTAATTTTGTTTTATGAAGGAGAGTACATTCATTGCTTATGGAACAGTTAGTTCCTAGGAAACCATTAAGTTTATTTAGAATGTGGTTATGACTGGAGGAAACACATCATTTCAAGGAATGTAACCACTCTACAGGCTACAGAGCTGCTGTGGGATGTTCTGTATGTCAAATGTGTTGCTCTGATTGGGTAAATAAAGTGCTGATTGGCCAGTAGCCAGGCAGGAAGGATAGGGCAGGTGGGACAAGGAGGAGGAGAATTCTGGGAAGTGGAAGGCTGGGGGAGAAACTGCCAGCCACCACCATGAGAAGCAACATGTAAAGATACCGGTAAGCCACAAGTCATGAGGCAAAGTATAGATTAATAGAAATGGGTTAATTTAAGATAGAAAAAGTAGATAACAAGAAGCCTGCCACAGACATACAGTTTCTAAACAATGTAAGTTTCTGTGTGTTTACTTGGTTGGTTCTGAGTGTCTATGGGCCTAGCGGGTGACAGAGATTTGTTCTGACTGTGGGCCAGGCAGGAAAACTCTAACTACAAATGGCACCCAACGTATTGGCAAGAGTTTCCACCTAAAACCTAATAAAAAAGATTCTAAAACAGAGCTAAAAAACAGCTTCTTAGTTGGCTCTCTCAAGTTAGCAGCAGCCTGCCAAATTGAGCTACTATGGCAGGTTCCTGGCATGTGCATCTGACCTGCAGTGTGGCAAAAATGAGAAGTCTACAAGCAGCTCTTTACTCTGCTGCGTGTTAGATTTAGCCTTTGCTAGTTTAAAAAAAAAAAAAAGTTTCTGGGCTATGTGCTGCTTTGATAGAACTGCTTCTGATAGTTGATGGTACACATGGCTCCACACCTAGAGCTGGTAGTAAACTGTACCACTGCCATGTTGAGAAGCTGAGGTGGGCGGAGCCAACAGCCACAGTGATGTTTCAATCATACAAAGATGGATATTACATAGATAATCTGGTTTATGTTGTCTTTGGGATTTTTAACTACAAAAAAATATTTGATTGTAAAAGCTGTTGAGTTAAACAAATATGTAAATTTTAAAGATACCTTGACTTCAAAATTTGGATATAAGGATATGTTGCTTTTGAAAAGAGTCTCTGCTTTTGTTTCCACAGAAAACCAGAGGCTGTGGATTTGTTCCAGATTAAGATACATCAGTTTTGATCAGCCAAGACCACCTGAAAGGTCTCCGATGGAACCATGGCACAGATGATCCAACTTCCAGAATGGTTTCAAGGCAACTGGCTCAGAGGTTTACTCCCATGGACTACTCCATAATCCTAAAATTTTCTTTGTGTTCCCATAAGATACACCGCCCCCCTCCAGCAGGAAGCAGTAAGAAAAACTACGCCCAAATTCCCAGCTGGCTTTGGAGATGGAATTGGCTCACTCCTTCTCTAAACCCAGGCATATTGTTAAAAGAAAAGGTTAAGAGATTCTTATGTCCCAAATCAGAAGTGCCCTCTGGTGTGGGACAGAGAAAAACCAGTATTTTTCTTTAAATAGCATTGATTATAAATGTGACCTCTTTCTAAAGAAGAAAAGGGCATATGATATAGATATAATAGTCTGAAAGGGTAGATTAATGAACTTACTTTTAAAGAACAACAACTTGTTTAAAATGTTTTACATTGGTACAGATTTTAGTTGTTGATATAAACTTAAAGTTAATTTTGTTATACTATGTGTACATTTCTACTCTTGTTTAAGGTATTATGTTTATATAGCTCATTTAAAATTGTAATGGATAATTTAAAATAGATTAATAATTAGTCATCTATGATAATCATACTCGTAGCCATGTTAGTTAAGTCTTCTAGATATACATAGAGATATTTCAGATAGATAGGTAGTCTTCAAGTACTTCAAAGACCTACAGAATATGGCATTTAAAATATTTTTAAAATTTAGACTTTCTGGACAATGAGACATGTCTGCTCTTGGCAACACCAATTTACTTCAGAGAGGAGGATGGGCATTGAAGACACTTCATATCTTATCTTCACCTTGGCAAAAATAGCCGCTTGGGCAAGAAACTGTTCTTGCCTGGACTGCTTGATTGACATGCAGGACTGCTTGACTAGACATGCAGGACCCATAGAAAGATGAGCACTAAGTTTTGCTTGGCAAAATGGTCCTTCAGGTTCCTGCTTCACAGAGGAAACTGCCAAACATTCTACAGGACACTGACAGAAATGATCGAGAGACTCTAGCCCTGTGGGCTAGAGACAAATGCCCCAACTTTAAAAAGGAACTTTAGGTGACTGTCCAGGCTGCCAGCTATCTCTGTCTACCCTGCAAGACTCCAGAAAGTTGCTTACATCCTTCTCCCGGTTCTCAGGTAATATTATATCCTTCTGAGGTCTTTGATGTGGTTGAAGACCAGATAGTTATAATTTCCTCAGTTATGATAAAAGATAAATTAGATATAAAACCTTGGACTCACAAATATAAGATAGATATCTTCTTTAATATTGTAACCGTAATTCTTGCTTGAGAATTGTTTTGTTATATGTGATTTTTACTATGTAAAAGTTAAAAACTTCCTTTAAAAAAAAAGGGGGAAGTGCTGTGGATATCACTCTGTGCAAATAAAATTCTGATTGGCCAGTGGCCAGGCAGGAAGTATAGGCGGTACAGCAGAGAAGAGAATTCTGGGAAGTAGAAGGCTGGAGAGAGACACTGCTAGCCGCCGCCATGAAAAGCAACATGTAAAGACACTGGTAAGGCACAAGCCATGTGGCAAAGTATAGACTAACAGAAATGGGTTAATTTAAGATAGAAGAAAAAGATAACAAGAAGCCTGCCACAGCCATACAGTTTGTAAACAATGTAAGTTTCTGTGTGCTTTCTTGGTTGGGTCTGAGCCACTGTGGGACTGGCGGGTAAGAGAGATTTGTCCTGACTGGGCCAGGCAGGAAAACTCTAACTACAAACGGCGTCCAACATGTTGGCAAGAGTTTCCACCTAGAACCTGAGAAAAAAGATTCTAAAACGGAACTAAATACAGCTTCCTAGTTGTCTCTCTCAAGTTAGCGGCAGCCTGCTGGTTTGAGCTACTATGGCAGGTTCCTGGTGTGTGCATCTGACCTGCAGTGTGGCGGGAATGAGGAGTCTATAAGTGACACTTTACTCTGCTGCATGGTGGATTTAGCCTTTGCTAGTTAAAAAAAAAAAAAAATTTCTGGGCTATGCACTGCTTTGATAGAACTGCTTCTGATAGTTGATGGTACACATGGCTCCAGACCCAGAGCTGGTGGTAAACTGTACCACCACCATGTTGGGAAACTGAGGTGGGCGGAGCCAGCAGCCACAGTGGCGTTTCTGTCTTACAAAGATGGATATTACACAGAGAATCTGGTTTGTCTTGTCTTTGGGATTTTTAACTGCAAAAAAAGATTTGACCGTAAAAGCTGTTGAGTTAAACAAATACGTAAATTTTAAAGGTACCTTGACTTCAAAATTTGGATATAAGGATGTGTTGCTTTGGAAAAGAGTCTCTGCTTTTGTTTCCACAGAAAGCCAGAGGCTATGGATTTGTTCCAGATTAAGATATATCAGGTTTGATCAGCCAAGACCACCTGAAAGGTCTCCGATGACACCCTGACCCAGATGATCTGACAGCCAGATGGTTTCAAGGCACCTGGCTTAGAGGTTCACTCTAATGGACTACTCTATAATCCTAAAATTTTCTTTGTATCCCCATAAGATACAGTGCCCCCCTCCAGCAGGAAGTAGTAAGAGAAACTACGACCACATTCCCAAAATTATCAAGCTGGCTTTGGAAATGGAATTGGCTCACTCCTTCTCTAAACCCAGACATATTGCTAAAAGAAAAGGTTAAGAGATTCTTGTGTCCCAAATCAGAAGAGCCCTCTGGTGTGGGACAGAGAAAAACCAATATTTTTCTTTAAAGCAGGTTGATTATAAATGAGATCTCTTTCTAAAGAAGAAAGGGGGATATGATATAGATATAATAGGATGAAAGGGTGGATTAGGGAACTTACTTCTAAAGAGCAACAACTTGTTTAAAATGTTTTACATTGGTTTAGATTTTAGTCTATTGATACAAACTTAGTTAATTTTGTTATATTTTGTGTATATTTCTACTCTTGTTTAAGGTATTATGTTCATATAGCTCATTTAAAATTGTAATGGATAATTAAAAATAGATTAATAACTGGTCATCTATGATAATCATACTCATAGCCATGTTAGTTAAGTCTTCTAGGTATACACAGAGATATTTCAGATAGACAGGTAATCTTCAAACACTTCAAAGGTCTACAGAATATGGCATTTAAAATATTTTTAAAATTTAGACTTTCTGGACAGTGAGACATGGCTGCTCCTGGCAACACCTATTTATTTCAGAGAGGAGAATGGGCATTGAAGACACTTCATATGGAGTTTATCTTCACCTTGGCAAAAATAACCATTTGGGCAAAAAACTGTTTTTGCCTGGACTGCTTGATCGACTGGACGTGCAGGACCCATAGAAAGGTGACCACTGAACTTGGCTTGACAAAATGGTCCTTCAGGTTCCTGCTTCGCAGAGGAAACTGCCAGACATTCTACAGGACACTAAAAAAAAGTGACCGAGAGACTCTAGCCCTGTGGGCTGAAGACAGATGCCCCAACTTTACAAAGGAACATTAGGTGACTGTCCAGGCTGCCAGCTGTCTCTGTCTACTCTTGCAATACTCCCAAAAAATGCTTACATCCTTCTCCCGGTTCTCAGGTAATATTATATCCTTCTGAGGTCTTTGATGTGGTTGAAGGCTAGATAGTTATAATTTCCTCAGTTATGATAAAAGATAAGTTAGATATAAAACCTTAGACTCACAAATATAAGATAGATAGGATATCTTCTTTAATATTGTAACTGTAATTCTTGCTTGATAATTGTTTTGTTATATGTAATTGTACTATGTAAAGGTTAAAAACTTCCTTAAAAAAAAAAAAAGAAAAGGGGAAGTGCTGTGGATATCACTCTGTGTAAATAAAATTCTGATTGGCCAGTGGCCAGGCAGGAAGTATAGGCGGTACAGCAGAGAAGAGAATTCTGGGAAGTAGAAGGCTGGAGAGACACTGCTAGCTGCCGCCATGAAAAGCAACATGTAAAGACACTGGTAAGCCACAAGCCATGTGGCAAAGTATAGACTAACAGAAATGGGTTAATTTAAGATAGAAGAAGCAGATAACAAGAAGCCTGCCATAGCCATACAGTTTGTAAACAATGTGTAAGTTTCTGTGTGCTTTCTTGGTTGGGTCTGAGCAAGTGTGGGACTGGCGGGTAAGAGAGATTTGTCCTGACTGGGCCAGGCAGGAAAACTCTAACTACACAGAGCTCAAAACTCACATGCTATAAAATAATTCTGCACACTATATGCCTTAAATAAATATATAAAGCTATTTTGGTGGTATTATGTTAATAGAACGAAGAAATAGACATTTCATTTTTGAAATATTAGATTTTAACTAATAAATTTCACATTTTCTACATAAATATATGACTGTTTCACAGTAATTCCTTTCTTATATATGAATAGAGGGTGTGAGTTACTTACCTTGAATGACACAATGTAATTGTATCAAGAAAATAATGGATTCTCATCTCTCGATGTGGTAACATACTCTGAGGAGCAATATTTCTTTCTCTTAGGAGCTTTCTTGCATGAATGTAAGAAGGCAGCTGTCTTTCCTTCATTTCTGTAGGCTGTGAATCCTTATCAATACTTTGCAAATCTCTTCCTATTAATTGTGTGTTTGTTTCTTTGTAAATTTCATATTTTAGAAATCCTACTGTCCACTTAACACTGGGTTTTATTAAAGAATAGAATATTTAGAAGTTATGTATATCTATATACTTTTGTATATATATATGCTAGGAAGAATAAAAGGGAAGGGAAAATAATAAAATTATACTTTAATTCCAAAAAAGTTATAAGGAATACATAAAATAAAAATTATATTTTATTTCTGCTACCTGAAACAGATATGAATGTTTTCAATATCATTTACTATAAGGTAGTCCTTGTAGCTATTGTTCTGAAGTTTGTAGTTAACATTTCTGTAACTTTTTAAAAGCAGAACTCCTATTTCTTAGAATTTTTCATTCTGTTCTTTCCTTGTGTCTATTTATTATGTTTACTCACATTCATTTATACATGTGGAGTATTTTGTATACAATCAAACATTATTTTAGTAACATTGTTGCTTAAAAGTCTCTGGTAAGACAAAGGATGCCCAATCACACCACAAGGACACTTGCTCAACTATATTTATAGTAGCTCTATTTGTAATACCCAGAACCTGAAAACAACCTGGATGTTCATCAACTGGAGAATGAATAAAGAAGATGCTGTCTATTTACATAATAGAGTGTTACTCAACTGTTAAAAAAAAAAAGAAAAAAAAAGACACTAGGAAATTTGAAGCCAAGTGGATGACTAGAAAAAGATCATCCTGAGTGAGGTAACCTAGACCTAGAAAGACAAACGTGTTATGTAAGCACTCAGAAGTAGATACTAGTTGTAAAATAAAGGATAATTATGCTAGAATCCACAGACCCAGAGATAACAAGGAGAGTGCGTTGCAGGGACACCTAGATCTCCCTGGGAAGGGAAAAATCGAAGACACTTTGTGAGTAGACTGAGGACGGGTATGAGAACATGAGCGATCAGGTTGTGAGTGGGAGAGCAGGGAGGGAGAGACCCTGAGGGTGACTGCTGGTTGCGGGGAGGGCATTTCGGTGCTGGGTGGAAGCCTGGTGAAGGGGAACCTCCCAGGAGTCTAAGGGAAGGACACCAGCTTAGACTCCTGGCCGTAGGGGATACATAGCCTGAACTGGCCCTTCCTGTGACCAGATTAGTGCCTGGCCCTTGTCACCAGAGAGGAGCCATCCACAACTGATGGGGGAAGATGCAGAGACCCACAGCCAAATATTAGGTGGAGCTCAGGAATCCTGCAGAGGAGGTGGAGAAAGGGGTGTAGGAGCCAGAGTTCAAAGGCATCATGGGAAGTCTCACACAGTGAACTAACCTGGGCTCTTACAGGCTCCCAGAGACTGAACTGACAACCAAGGAGCCTACATGAGACACATCTAGGCACTCTGCATATATGTTACAGTTGTGTAGCTTGGTCCTTTTGTGGGACTCCTCACAGGGAAAACAGGGGCCATGTCTCTGACTCTTTACTGGCTTTAGGGACCCTACTCCTCATAATGGATCACCTTGCCCAGCCTCAATACATATGGAGGTACTTGGTTTTTAATGCAACTTGAAATGCCATGTTTTATTGATACTCATGGGAGACCTGCCCTTTCTAAGATGAAGACAGAAAAGGAGTGGATTGGGGATAGGGAGAGAAACTTCCAGATGAGGATGGTGGGATGACTGTGGCTGGGATGTAAAATAAACATACAAATAATAAGTCTCTGGTAATTCCATCATAAATAGAAGTGTAGGTAAATAAAAGAGAATTTCTAATATATTTGAAATTCCCTTGAATAGTGTTCTGTATAATAAACTTGCTGAGTGCTCAAATGAATTTTTCATGTTAAGAAAAATGAGAGTTCCTTTGATCTGTTGAAATTGAAATATGGACCATATGAAGGTGTATTTTTAATTTATAAGGCTTTAAATGAAAAATGAAATCAATTAAAACAACTTGGAGGTCAGTTCCACTTTTGCAGGTTAAGATTAATATGTATCAATAAATATTCCTTCAAAAATATTCTATTAATGTAATAATCTACTACTTTGATAGTAAAAATCTCCAAGAAAGGAAATACTACTTCATACCTAGCCTGAGTCTTTGGGATCTATTCAAACAAGAATGTGTGATATGAACAAAATTGCTTGTAAGAACTGTAGAAAAAACTAGTCTTTAAAAGATATTCATCGTGCATTGCATTGCAAAATTATTCAAGAATGCTGAGAGTGGTAGGCAACAGAAAAAGTGTTTAACTTAAAAAAAACATATAATTGACTTAACAATACAGGCCTGGCAATTACAGCAATTCTATGCTGTAGCATACACTAAAAAGAAGTTATTAAATGACTAACTAAATAGAAAGACTTAAATCACATTATTACCACGAGAAAATGACATTCATTTTAAAGAAATGATACATTTACAATAGTTTTCATTGGACTGAAATATATTATTTTTACATATATTATATAGTTACATTTATATACATGACATATGTCACACACATATACATAACACACACACACACACACACACACACACACACACACACACACACATATATATATATATATATATATATATATATATATATATCACCCAACTTATAGAATATGATATGTGTGCATATATACATATATATCTATATATGAAAACTTATCATAAAATTAACAGGAAGATCAAAAGAGTAATTCCTCAGAATTTTTTCAAGAAATTTAATTCTTGATGACTACATGTAAATACCAAAGCAGGAAAAGAAAACATGGAGTGTAGAGATATCCTATTTCAGCTACTTTATATTATTTTAGAATAATAAAATCCAAACATAACTCCTTTCTAACTCACACACCTTTTCTCTTGCACATATTGTTTCCCTTTTCTCTCTACCACTTCTTTTCCTGTTTGATCTTGTCCTCTCACACTTATTTCCAAAGTTTTATACTCAATGAGTTCTGCTCAGGGCAGTAATTACAAAAAGCTCTGACAGGAATTTCAGCTCCAATTTTTCTTTTCTCTGACCCTCTTCTTATCCTTGGCTGCACTGCATTTTAAGGCAATTTTCTTGAAGGTTACTGTCATTTAGTATCTGATGTCACAAGGGGCGTGGATCACAATTGATTCAAAATTGTTGTTGAAGGCACTTACTCACTCAGGGCTTCTGACTCCTCTGTATCATGAAAGCTGCTTGGTGGGAACTTTCATCTCTGAAGAGAGTTTGGAAAGTATATATTTTGAGACCTATATTCTAAGTATTTTGTGCTCTTTATACTTATCTAAGAATCCTTGTATCACCCTCAAAAACTGAGCTTTATGTTGTTGAATGCTATACATAATTGAGAAATCACAGCTTTTAAATGGAGTATATTGTCAACAAATCTGAATTCTACAGAAGATTATGTAGTTCAATAATTTTATAATTACTTTATTCCTTTCTCTTTTTTGGTGATTAGTATCTTTAAAGGTATACGTTAAAGTATCTTTAATTGAGGCTATCCTCAATTAAAACTTAATTTCATGAGCTGCTTTTTTCTGATAGGAATCTTCTACCATAAATTTATAAAAATATGATTTCAAACTATTTTTTGGAAAATGACTAAGCCTACATTTAGAATATTTATTAGAAATTAAGTAAATTATTCCATACAATATATTAACTAGAAATTCATCCACACAAACATGAAGTTATTTGTTTATTTTTCTCTTTTTAAATAATATTTTTTCCATGTTATTTTGAGTATTTAACAGCTGAAAAAATAATTCTCAAATCCCTTTGGAGCTCTGTATGCTGTGGGATGTTCTGTATGTCAAATATGTTGCTCTGATTGGTTAAAATAAATAAAGTGCTGATTGGCCAGTGGCCAGGCAGGAAGTATAGGTGGGACAAGAGAGAAGAGAATTCTGGGAGGTGGAAGGCAGGGGGGGTGGAGTGGGGTGGGGGGTGGACACTGCCAGCAACCTCCATGACAAGCAACATGTAAAGACACCAGTAAGCCACAAGCCATGTGGCAAGGTTTAGATTAATAGAAATGGGTTAATTTAAGATAGAAGAAGTAAATAACAAGAAGCCTGCCACAGCCATACAGTTTGTAAGTAATGTACGTTTCTATGTGTTTACTTGGTTGGTTCTGAATGTCTATGGGCCTGGCAGGTGAGAGAGATTTGTCCTGATTGTGGGCCAGGCAGGAAAACTCTAACTACAAATGGCGCCCAACATGTTGGCAAGAGTTTCCACCTAAAACCTGACAAAAAAGATTCTAAAACAGAACTAAAAACAGCTTCCTAGTTGACTCTCTCCAGTTAGTGGCAGCCTGCTGGTTGAGCTACTATGGTGAGTTCCTGGCATGTGTGCCTCCTGACCTGCAGTGTGGCAGGAATGAGGAGTCTACAAGTGGCACTTTACTCTGCTGCATGGTGGAATTAGCCTTTGCTAGTTAAAAAAAAAAAAAAAAAAAAAGGTTTCTGGGCTATGTGCTGCTTTGATAGAACGTCTGATAGTTGATGGTACACATGGCTCCAGACCCAGAGCCGGTGGTAAACTGTATCACCACCATGTTGGGAAGCTGAGATGGGTGGAGCTAGCAGCCACAGTGGCGTTTCTGTCTTACAAAGATGGATATTACACAGAGAATCTGGTTTGTCTTGTCTTTGGGATTTTTAACTGCAGAAAAATATTTGATTGTAAAAGCTGTTGAGTTAAACAAATATGTAAACTTTAAAGGTACCTTGACTTCAAAATTTGGATATAAGAATATGTTGCTTTGGAAAAGAATCTCTGCTTTTGTTTCCACAGAAAGCCAGAGGCTGTGGATTTGTTCCACATTAAGATACATCAGGTTTGATCAGCCAAGACCACCTGAAAGATCTCTGATGACACCATGGCCCAGATGATCCAACATCCAAAATGGTTTCAAGTCAACTGGCTCAGAGGTTTACTCCCATGGACTACTCCATAATCCTAAAATTTTCTTTATGTCCCCATAAGATACAGCGCCCCCCTCCAGCAGGAAGTAGTAAGAAAAACTATGCCCAAATTCCCAGCTGGCTTTGGAGATGGAATTGGCTCACTCCTTCTCTAAACCCAAGCACATTGTTAAAAGAAAAAGTTAAGAGATTCTTGTGTCCCAAATCAGAAGAGCCCTCTGGTGTGGGACAGAAAAAAGCCAATATTTTATTTAAAACTAGTTGATTATAAATTTGATCTCTAAAGAAGAAAGGGGATATGATATAGATATAATAGTCTGAAGGGGTAGATTAATGAACTTACTTTTAAAGAACAACAACTTGTTTAAAATGTTTTACATTGGTATAGATTTTAGTCTATTGATACAAACTTAAAGTTAATTTTGTTATACTGTATATATATTTCTACTCTCATTTTAGGTAAGAGAGATTAGTCCTGACTGTGGGCCAGGAAGGAAAACTCTAACTTTGCCTGTAGACAAGTTTCTAAACTGTCTTATTAAATAAGAAACACAGAGCCAAATACATGGGTGAAAGTCGCCAGCCTTACCTCTCCAGCTCTGCTGTAGCTTCCCAAGTGAACCAGCTTCTTCCTGTCTGAGCTGTGCTTTTATTGTCTTCTTGTTCTGCCTTCTCATTGGTTCTTAGCCCAGCCACCTCACTTCCTCATCACTGCCTGTCTGTACAGACCTGCAGGTCTCTATGGTTAGTACAGGGATTAAAGGCTCATGTCACCACACTGTGTCCTTGAACACACAGAGACTCTGCCTGCCTTGTGATCAGATTAAGGGCATTTGCTACCACCGTCTGACTTTTGTTTATGGCTGGCTACCTATGTCCTCTGATCTCT
Source organism: Onychomys torridus (assembly GCF_903995425.1). Classification (NCBI taxonomy): domain Eukaryota; kingdom Metazoa; phylum Chordata; class Mammalia; order Rodentia; family Cricetidae; genus Onychomys; species Onychomys torridus. The sequence goes on along the minus strand of NC_050459.1, from coordinate 36,173,679 downwards.
AAGCAAACTTTATTTATTAACATACAAATAAAATATCACCACATTTCAGCACAAATAACATATCATCATAGAACCCAGGGTATACTATTTACCACTTTTGAGATCATAAGACATATCAGCAATATATAGTTTATTTATTTATTTTGGGGGGAGGTTGAGACAGGGTTTCTCTGTGTAGTTTTGACGCCTGTCCTGGATCTCGCTCTGTAGCCCAGGCTGGCCTCAAACTCACAGAGATCTGCCTGCCTCTGCCTCACAAGCACTGGGATTAAAGGCAGGCGCCACCGGCACCCGGCTAGCAATGTATAGTTTTTAATCCATATCCAAACTCTATACAATGTTCTGAAGTTATATCTGAATACAACTGACACTTAAAATGGAAACTGTGAAGTTTCATGTTCAATATTACACTTTCTTTTTCCTGTATCTGTTTCTTGTGCCTTCCCTTGGGCTCTCTTCCTTCTGTTTGTTTGTTTTGTTCTGTTCCAATGTCTTAGTTTTTTGTTTTATCTTATTTTGTTATTGTTATCATTTAAAAGCTTGTGTGTTTTCTAAAGAGAGACAGAAAGGGTGCGGATATGGATTGGAGTGGAGATGGGGAGGAACTGGGAGGAGTAGAAGGAGGGAAATTCATAATCTGGATATATTATGTGACAAAAAACATCTATTTTCAATAAAAAGAAAAAATAAATAAACATGAATTTCAAAACAATGGTTTTACTTTATGTCTTCGCAGGGAAATCACTTTGCTACTCCATGCTTCAGTTTATTATGACATAAAACAGAAACTAAAAATAACTCTTTATAATATAGTTGTTGCCTATATGCATTATGGGTAAGTTATTACCCACAGTGTCTGGCTGGTGTTTAAAATTCAATATGTGGAATTCATGGCAATCATGATTGTTCATTGATTAGTTTTGTAGTTAAAGTATAAGCTATGGAAATTCAGACTTCATAAGAATGGTCAGCTCATATGCAAAAATCTCACATGAATACCAACAATGTATTCTAAAAACTATAAACAAATCTAATTCTAAAGATTATAAAGTGTTTATAAAATCAAGTCAACAGTTCCCAGTGTCATAAGCTTTGTTGAAAAATGCATTGGTGGTTCTAGCTGTGCATATAAAGATATTAAAAAGGCAAATAAAAAATTTCAGAAGAGAAACAGCAAAATTGCCTGTATTTCAGATGTTCATTTACATAGAAAATTTAGGTAATCTTTAAAATGTGTACTAAAATAAAAAGATGTTTACTTATTAATTTTGTAAACTGATTAGTTAATAAATTCTAATTTTGTAAACTGATTAGTTAATAAATTCTATTAAGTAACCTAAGATAAAATAGGGCCTTACCATCAATTTTTATATAGCAACCAATAGCCTTGGCAATAATCTGAGTTGTTTGCAGGGGTTTCATTGAGGCCCCTTTGGACAACTCAATTAGATGCAACCCATTCCTGGCACTGGAAGTTTCACTCAGTGATTAACAATGTCTAGTTGAGACATTGTCTCTCTTGTTATTTGGCGACTCCATTTATTCTGTTTTAATATGTTTATATGTTTTAAGAAGCTTCAACAGCAGTATGTTGTTAGTATACCATTTACTCTGTTTCTAGGCATGGAGTTTTGACAATTTTTAATTATGTAGAGTCAAGAGTAAGAAACTGCTGTCTATACAATGCTTATATATTTCTAAACATTGCGATGTCTATATTTCACTAGTGAATAAGGCACTTCTTTAGAAAATGTATAAGATATGAAATATAGAAAATTAAATCGTATTTATATATGCAAAATACATCTTCTTTGTTATGTTATGATAGTGTCAATATTGTAAATTATGATTCCACTAATGAAATCAACTATTAATCATGAATACCATCTTGTGGAATAATCTACTATTATTTCATTGTGCCTGTGCCCTTTTGGATACTCAAAACATGTACAAAGCATTTTATTATTTTGCTTTTCAGACCCTGTAAATACTGTAACTTTACAAATTATAACCACTAATAAATATTTTTGCCCTGAAAGACAAACATAAAATGTAGGCTTTCAGGTACCCTCTCCACTCTGCTGACACCCCATGGGAGGCCTTACCCTTTTGGAAGAAGGGATGGGGTGTGGGTCTGGGAGAAGGATGGGGGGAGTGGGAGGAGGGAAGAGAGGGGGATCTGTGATTGGTATGTAAAATGAATTAAAAAAATAATGAAAAATCAACAAATATAGGTTTTCAGACAGAATTTCATAAATTGTCAGGCCTTGGTTTTGTTTCATCTGTTCTCTGATCATGTTATATACTTACTTTGAAAATGTGCTTCTGTCAGAAAAAAAATACAGAAAGCCAAATATTTAAAAAAAGAAATATATATATATATATATATATATATATATATATATATATATATATAATGAGAAAAAACATTAACACACACTTATGATACTCTTAACTAAGACATTCTTAAGTGAAATAAAACGCAGTAGCTACAAAGACATAATATAATCAGATCAATGAATCCCTGTGGTGGAACTTTTTTGGCCTAAATTAAATAGTGAAAGGAAATGATTTGCAAATTCTCAAGTCAATTTAGATCTTTATTTATTTATTTATTTATTTATTGTGGTCGTTCTGTTTTTAATAAACATGATGATTTTTAAAGTATGTAAGTATGTGATACTTCCATTTTAGGGACTTCATATTATCTATAATTGAAGTTTCTATTTGACTTTTTGTTTGTTTGTTTTTGTTTTTGTTTTTGTTTTTTTCGAGACATGTTTTCTTTGTGTAGCTTTGTGCCTTTCCTGGAACTCGCTTTGGAGACCAGGCTGGCCTTGAACTCACAGAGATCTGCCTGCCTCTGCCTCCCAAGTGCTGGGTTTAAAGGCCTGTGCCACCACCGCACAGCTTGACTTTTTGTTGTAGAAATATTCAAACATTCACAAAAGCAGTCAGAATAGTACCACAACCTGCCTCATGCCTTCTACTCAGGCTTAACAGTTACCTTTATAGAAATGCCATTTTCTTGATTCTCTCCCTGAATTTCTTTACATCCAGACACTGTAACATTTCATCAACAGATATTGTATTGCATATTTTTAGAAGTGATTAACTTAAACACAATTATTATAGTGCTATTGTCACATTGAAACAATATTCAGATTTACTTCCTTTCTAAAATTTTACCAAAAGCCAATTTTTTTCATGTAATATATAAAATATATTCTAACTACAGTCTCCCTTACCCCAGCGCCTCCTAGTTCCTCCCCAACTCCCCCACTGCCTTTCTGTCTTCTCTTCTTAGATCTAAGGGATAATAATAAAATGTAACAAAAACAAACCAAATGGACTAAGACAAAACAAACAATCAGAAGGAAAGGGGTTAAAGAGAAATCAGCAGAAACACATAGAGACGCAGAGACACACACAATTATATGCACAGAAATCCCATAAAACACAAAACTAGAAATGTAATATATATATGAAAAGGATCTATAAGCTACAACCAAGCAAACAGATGCCCTGACACAACATCATGAGACAAAAAACCTCTGAAGATGTAGTTGAGTTCGTTTTCTTAACAACTAAATTATGATCCATTGTGTAAATGTATCGCATTTTTACTTTCTTTTATTGAAAATAGATTGTTTTCTCATACAATACATCCTGACCACAGTTCCCCCTCCACCTACTGCTCCCAGATCCCAGACAGACCTAACCTCTCCTCTGGATCCACTCTCCCTCAGTTCTCTCTTCAGAAAAAAGTAGGCCTCCAAGAGACAACAACCAAACACCACAAGAGAAGACACAATAAGGCAAAGCAAAAGCCTTTATACAGAGGCCAGATAAGGAAGCCTAATAGGAGAAAAAGAGTCCCAAGCACAGGAAAGAGGGTCAGAGACACATCTGCTCCTAATGTTAGGAGCCCATAAAAATGCAAAACAGCCGTAACATGTAGGTGGAGTTTTCCTGCCTGGCCCACAGTCAGGAAAATTTCTCTCACCCTCCAGGCCAATAGATGCTCAGAACCAACCAAGTAAACACACAGAAACTTTCATTACTTATAAACTGTATGGCCGTGGTAGGCTTCTTGTTATCTACTTCTTCTATCTTAAATTAACCCATTTCTATTAATCTATACTTTGCTACGTGGCTCGTGGTTTACCATTACCTTACATCTTCCTTGTCATGGCTGAGGCTGGCAGTCTCTCCCCTCAGCCTTCCTATTCCCATAATTCTCCTCTTCCTTGTCCTGTCTACCCTGCCTGGCTACCAGCCAATCAGCACTTTATTTTACCCAATCAGAGCAACACATTTGACATACAGAACATCCCACAACACTTCCCCTTTTCTTTTTTTTCAAAAAGCAAGATTTTAACTTTTATATAGTAAAATTTCAGATAACAAAACAATTATCAAGCAAGAATTGCAGTTACAATATTAAAGAAGATATCCTATCTATCTTATATTTGTTTGTCCAAGGTTTTATATCTAACTTATCTTTTATCATAACTGAGGAAATTATAACTATCTAATCTTCAACCACATCAAAGACCTCAGAAGGATATATTGTTACCAGAGAACCAGGAGAAGGATGCAAACAACTTTCGGGAGCCTTGCAGGGTAGACAGAGACAGCTGGCATCCTGGACAGTCACCTAATATTCCTTTGTAAAGTTGGGGCATTTGTCTTCAGCCCACAGGGCTAGAGTCTCTCGGTCACTTCTCTCAGTATCCTGTAGAATGTTTGGGAGGTTCCTCTGCAAAGCAGGAACCTGATGGACCATTTTCTCAATCAAAGTTCAGTGGTCACCTTTCTATGGGTCCCACATGTCCAGTTGATCAAGCAGTCCAGGCAAGAACAGTTTTTTGCCCAAATGGTTATTTTAGCCAAGGTGAAGATAAACTCTACATGAAGTGTCTTCAATGCCCATCCTCCTCTCTGAAGTAAATCAGTGCTGCCAGGAGCAGACATGTCTCACTGTCCAGAAAGTCTAAATTTTAAAAATATTTTAAATGCCATATTCTGTAGGTCTTTGAAGTATTCAAAGATTACCTATCTATCTGAAATATCTCTGTGTATACCTAGAAGACTTAACTAACATGGCTACGAGTATGATTATCATAGATGACTAATTATTAATCCATTTTTAATTATCCATTATAATTTTAAATGAGCTATACAAACATAATACCTTAAACAAGAGTAGAAATATACACACAGTATAACAAAATTAACTTTAAGTTTGTATCAATAGATTAAAATCTATACCAATGTAAGACATTTTAAACAAGTTGTTGCTCTTTAAAAGTAAGTTCATTAATCTACCCTTTCAGCCTATTATATCTATATCATATCACCTTTTCTTCTTTAGAAGGAGGTCGCATTTATAATCAACCTGATTTAAATAAAAATATTGGTTTTTTTCTGTCCCACACCAGAGGGCTCTTCTGATTTGGGACACAAGAATCTCTTAACCTTTTCTTTTAGCAATATGTCTGGGTTTAGAGAAGGAGTGAGCCAATTCCATCTCCAAAGCCAGCTTGATAATTTTGGGAATGTGGGCATAGTTTCTCTTACTACTTCCTGCTGGAGGGGGGCACTGTATCTTATGGGGACACAAAGAAAATTTTAGGATTATGGAGTAGTCGGTGAGGGTGAACCTCTGAGCCAGTTGCCTTGAAACCATTCTGGATGTTGGATCATCTGGGCCATGGTGTCATCGGAGACCTTTCAGGTGGTCTTGGCTGATGTATCTTAATGTGGAACAAATCCACAACCTCTGGCTTTCTGAGGAAACAAAAGCAGAGACTCTTTTCCAAAGCAATATATCCTTATATCCAAATTTTGAAGTCAAGATACCTTTAAAATTTACATATTTGTTTAACTCAACAGCTTTTACAATCAAATCTTTTTCTGCAGTTAAAAATCCCAAAGACAACATAAACCAAATTCTCCATGTAATAGCCATCTTTGTAAGATTGAAATGCCTCAGTGGCTGCTCGCTCCACCCACCTCAGCTTCCTAACATTGCAGTGGTACAGTTTACCGCCAGCTCTGGGTCTGGAGCCATGTGTACCAACAACTATCAGAAGCAGTTCTATCAAAGCAGTGCATAGCCCAGAAACTTTTTTTTTTTTTAAACTGGCAAAGGCTAAATCCACCATGCAGCAGAGTAAAGTGCCACTTGTAGACTCCTCATTCCTGCCACACTGCAGGTCAGGCACACACGCCAGGAACCTGCCATAGTAGCTCAAACCAGCAGGCTGCTGCTAACTTGAGAGAAACAACTAGGAAGCTATTTTTAGCTCTGTTTTAGAATCTTTTTTTCTCAGATTTTAGGTGGAAACTCTTGCCAACATGTTGGGTGCCATTAGTAGGTGGAGTTTTCCTGCCTGGCCCACAGTCAGGACAAATCTCTCTCACCCTCCAGGCCAATAGATGCTCAGAACCAACCAAGTAAACACACAGAAACTTACATTACTTATAAACTGTTTGGCAGTGGTAGGCTTCTTGTTATCTAGTTCTTCTATCTCAAATTAACCCATTTCTATTAATCTATACTTTGCCACGTGGCTCGTGGCTTTCCATTACTTTATATCTTCCTTGCCATACATAACATATATTCAGAGGACCTGGTGCAGATCCTTGCAGGATCCGTGTTTGCTCCTTCATGCATTGTGAGCCCAGATGTGCTCAGCTTAGTTAATTCAGTATTCTGGTGTTCTCAAACCTCTGACTCATATAATCTTTCCTCTTACTTTCTCACAGGGTTCCCCAAGCTGCGAGAGAAACTTGCCACATTTTTATCATCCACTATCAGTTAACAGACATTTTACTGTTTCAGCTTCTTGGTTACTGCTGAATAGAGTCACAGTGAACATGGATGAGTGAGCACAGAAAGTCTTTGGGGTATTTGCCTGAGAGTGGAAATGCAGGACCACATGCTAGATCTATTTCTAGAATTTGGAGGACAATCTACAGGAACACTGTAGTGGTGGCACCAGCTTGAGTTCTATCAGCAGTGAATAAAGACTTCTTCCCCACGTTCATGCTAGCATCTGTGGTCATTTGCCTTTTAGAGTATGACTTGAACAAGATGAAATCTCAAAGTGGTTTTAATTTGTTTCCCTCATGACTACAGATGTTGGACATTTAAAAAACTGTATCTCAGCCATTTGTATTTCTGGTTTGGAGAACTCTCAGCTCACTTTCATGCCTCAATTTTTAACTTGTTTGTTTTGGTGTGTGTGTGTGTGTGTGTGTGTGTGTGTGTGTGTGTGTGTGTGTGTGTGTGTGTGTGTGTGTGTGTGTGTGTGTGTGTGTGTGTTTATTTGTTTTAGTTGTTTGTTCTGAATGCTAACCCTCTGTCAGATGCATATCTGGTAAATACATTCTCAATGCTCCAGGCTACTTCTTTACTCAGATGAAGGTGTTCTTCGCTATACAGAAGATTTTCAGTTTCATGAAGTTCCATTTGTCAACTGTTAGTCTTAATGCTTACATTATGGTGGTTCTGTTTGGAATGTTCTTTCATGTGTGTATAAGTTAAAACATCTTCTCTACTTTCTCCTCTAATATATGCAAAGTATGGGGCTTATCTTGAAGCCCTTGATCTTTTTGAAATTGAATTGTCCAGTGTGAAGGACAAGGGTGTAGGTTCATTTTTTCTACAAGTAGCTTTAGGTTTGACTAGTACCAGCTATTGAAGGTGCTGTCTATTTTCCTATGTGTATCTTTTGCCTCTTTGTAAAAAAGGTGATTATAGGAACACGGCTATTATCTGTGTCTTCAAGTCTATTCCATTGATAGATATCTTTTTTTGGCTAGGAACCTGCTGTTTATATCATGATAGCTCTGTAGTATAATTTAAAATTGTGCATAGTGATATCTCCAGCAATGTTTTCATTGTTGAATGTTATTTCAGCTACTGTGGGTATTTTGGGTTTCTTTATGAATTTTAAGGTTATTTTAACTTTTTCTGTGAACAATTTAATTTTAATTTATTTCTAGATACATATGACCTAGCCAATTAAAATAAACCCATAACAACAAGGAAGATATAAGCAATAGTTCAAAATCCCCCAATTAAAAAAATGTTTAGTGTCAAAAGATTTAATGCAGAATTCTATCAGACCCTAAAGAAACTAAGAGGAATATTAGCAATTATTCCCTTAAAATAGAAAAGTAAGTACTGATACCAAATTAAAATAAAAAAATAAGGAAATAATAAGCCAATCTCATTGATGAAGGTAGATGCAAAAACAGTCAATAAAATAATTGGAAACTGAATTCAAAAACACTTCATGATCAAATCAGCTTCATCCCAGAGATACAAGGGTGGTTCAATATTTGTAAGTTAATAATGTAACTTATAACTCCACATAAAAATACACTTAGTGACAGAAACCTATGATCATCATATTAGATGGATAAAAGCTTTGACAAAATCTAACATGGCCTTCATGGAAGGTCTAGGGATATAAGGGACATATTTCAATACAATAAAGGAAATATACAACAACCTCACAGCCAACATCTTGGTAAAGAAAAATATTCTAAGCATTTCCAATAAAGTAGGAACAAACATTGAAGACAATGATGTCAACTCTTCCCATACCTGAATACAGTTCCTGGAGTCTTATCTAGAGCAATAAGACAACTGAGTGAGATAATGAGGATGTGGATAGGAAAGACAAAGGACAAAATGACCTTTGATTCAGATGATAAGTTACTATACAAAATGACACTAATTCCACCTGAAAATTCCTACAGGTGACAAGTACACTCAATAAATTAGCAAGATACAATGAGGACAAACAAAATTTTCCCTACATGCCACCAAAAATTATAAATAAATAAATTACAACACACAGAGAAAGAAATTAGGGAAATGGTCCTATTCACAGCAGCCTTAAAAAAAGATCTCTTGATAAATCTAAGGAAGTGAAAGACTTGTGCAGTGAGAACTTTAAGACACTCCAGGAATAAATTAGAGAAGACATCAACAGATGAAAAGACATCCCATGATAACAGATTTATGAAATTAATACATGAAAATGGCCACCCTACCAAGGCAACCTACAGAATCAGTGAAATCTCCTGCAATTCTTTCTTTGATCATAATCAAACTCAGTCTACACATTGCATTTTCTACCAGTCTTGAGTAATCTTAACTTTCTTTTCTCCTCCCTCCCTCCTGCCCTCCCCCATTCTCCCTCTCCCTCTCTCTCTCTCTCTCTCTCTCTCTCTCTCTCTCTCTCTCTCTCTCCCCTCCTCTCTCTTTAGCCCGTCCCCCATCACTGCTCTTTTTCCTGTGTAAATTATTGATTGAAGGCTCTGTCATGTCTTCTGTCATTAATCTGGATTTGTTTCTGATTTCATCAGCTTGGTGCGGTCACCACACTCCTCCTCTGTCCACTGCATTCTTTATATACTGTTAGTTAGATCAGGAAGCTTCCTCAGACATTTGATATGAAGAAAGGTGAGTTTGACTAATTTGTTGTCTTCCTCCCATCCCTCCATTTGCTGTGGATACTTTTCAGCCATGTTCTGGCCTACTCTCTAGGTTCTTTTACCCAAGCAAAAGATGATATCACAATTCTAAGTGATCCTGAATTCAGTTGAGTAGATAGATGGTAACACCGTCGATACTGATTGTTTGTGCTGTTTATTTCACCATAGGTTAACCTGAGAACATTTTGTTGTTTTCTAAAAGCTCTGATGCTTCTGTATAAACTATTACATTATCTGAAAATTGAAACCTTCAGAAAGAGAAAGCACTAATAGAAATGGTGAAGCAAGGAAGCACACATTGCTAAAAATAGATTTATGTCATGAAGAAACATTGGTCTCAAGATGGACATTCTAGTTTGATTTTCCTCTGCATAAAAGAAGTACTTTTTGAAAACCTACATTGTGTTGTCAAGGCTGAGGACCAAAGCTTTGGATCATGTACTTTGTGTAAATTACTGATACAAGTGAAATTGATGTTGGTTGTTCTTAACATTTTTTTCCATTATTGGCAAGGTCTGTATCTATTTGAACAGCCCCACCTCAGTCTCACATTACTCACCAGCTCTGGCTCTCCATTACAGGACTATGACAGCCATCTGTGCAATAAATTGTATTTCAGGGTTTTTGCTTATCCCTGCCTTGTTATAAAAGTCTATGCATTAATTCCTGAATTTTCTTTCACCTCACATAAGATCGCATGTCAAGACTCAGTAGGATCCAGAAGCAGCTTTCAAACTTCCGAGTTGTCAGAGAACATTTTTCCTTCCCCAACCTTAATGGAGCTTACCTAGTAATACCATGAAACCATACAAATGGTATTGTTCAGATGCTGGTGAATTCCATTTGAGCTTACACAGCTTGTATTCGAAATTAAAATTTTACTTTTCCCCACTCACTTGATCTGAAAAAGATGAGAGAAAACTTCAAAGTGTTCAGAGGGAGCTTCTGTGGCTACTACGTCAGGGGGTCTAATTAGCAGCCAGCAAGATCTGCACGTTCCACTGGGTTGCATCTCCAAATTTCGCATAAATAAGTCATTTTTATATTCCAAGAATAAGCACAAGTATGACTCCATCAAGACCAGAGCTCATATATTTTTCCAATGAGGTTCCCTTTGGTGTGAACACTTGCCTTTTCCAATGTGTGTGATAAAGACCAGAGAATGTGATGTGTCTTTTACTAAGTCACACCAGATGTAAACTACAATGGTGTTTCTGAAAGAAATTTATAGCCATCATCTTACATCCAGAAATTTTAAGAGGAGAGCAGTTTAGACAGCAGGATTATAGAAATCACAGGAAGAAAACATTTTTTCATTTATCAGGCAACTGCTCAAAAAAAAAGTGCATATTGTTAGAAATTCACTTTCACTGACAAAGTATCTGAAATACAGAAAGGACACGATATGGGAATTTAAGTGTGTTGATTCTGTGTCCAGTTGGAGATCCCAGTGACTGCTGAAAGTTAAGTGTGGATAACTGGAGGAGATAACTGAATTAATACTCAACTGAAATAGCACAACTATCATGACTACACCTTACTTTTGCCAGTGTTTGAAGACTGAACACAGTTTGGAGTACATAAACCAAGCATAGAATTTTATGTGTTTTAATCATAAATGATAAAATGATTTTACTGCTGAATCTACTGGACAGTAAAAACCTCCATTTATTCAGCCATGGTTAACTGTAATAGAGAGGGTGTTGTTTGCTTCTAGCAGAGAAACTGTATGTGTACATGAGAAATTGAGTGTGAAGGAGATGGGGGAATGGTATAAAAGTGTTAAATATTGGGACGGCAATTCTTGGAAGCTATTCCCAGGCAAGAATCCATTCTCACCAATGTGTGTTTTATTACACTGAAGTAACTTAAAATAAAGCAATACCTCTCATTTTTTGAGGCTGATCATGCAGGTTTGTGCTAAGATGCCTGTGGGTGTCAATACACAGAAGCTGGGCAGGAGCATGTTCTTGAAGCCTGGGGAACTCTGTGAAATAAGGGCAGAATGTGAAAGTTGGTAATTTTCTATATCATCATTTAAATGACACTTTCTATTATCTACCTTTTCTGGTCTATTTAAGAAACTGATTCCTTTGAGGAAATGGGTATTGAGTCACAAATGAATAAAGAGGAAGAGCTCGATTTGTTAGTGATTATTACCACAATTGATTGTAATGAAATGTAAGCCACTATTCTTTTAAAATCAATTGTGTTATCTCTCTCTACACTCGGCCATCAACAGTAAAGGAAAAAATGTGCCAGTATTTACTCATTTATACCGGATATCATTGAGTCTTGGACAATTTTAGATGTATTTACATTAGATCTTCAGAGTCCCATTTAAAATCATAGTGAACTATGTGTTTCTTTTATAGCAGAAATTTTTAAGTAAACCATTTAAAAACTGTTTTACATTTTATGTCTTTCAATGTCTAATTCTTTGATAAATATTTTATTAATGCATTCATTAATAGTTTTATGAAAACTCCAAGATAAATTTGATATTATTTTAATTTTCTAGTATTCTATAGTTTATGACAGACTTTCATGCAAGTTGTTAAGCTTATATATCAGGACTTTAGTCAGCAAATTCTCCAAGGCAGCCATGCCATTCTCAGTATTATTGGAGGAAGCTAAGGGGAATTCTCAAACAGAAAACCCAGTCTGTCCCTCTGTCCATCTTAGGGAAACGTGTTGTTTTTGCAGATTTAGGATCCAAGGAATCTCTTACATTCCCAAAAATAAATAAAGAGTTTGAATTTTGTATAAACAGTCTGAATTTTGTGTAACTATATGTTTAGTGCCTTTTAAGCTTTCTCAATACAGTGTAATAATATAAACCAGTATCAAGTGTATACTGACTTTTTAAAGTTATCAGTACTCACTACTGTCAGATATCTTTTTTATTGAAAAAATTACTATAACAAAATTCTAACAAAATAGCAAAAATGTTAGTGCATAGACCAGGGAACATAATGAAAATCTTAAGACTCAGGCAACTCGATATAAAAGGGTTCTACTGAAAATTTTAAGTTACAATTAAATTCATCTTCTAACCTTAGAAATGGTAGACTTACTGCCTAGTGTTAACTTATATTTATACAGAGTTTTACTCTTCTATAACTTTGTACCACACACCACCCAGCTTAATTTTCCATAATACTATCCCTTCATTATAATTAAGAGGAGTTCTCAGAAAGATTTTCAACTACAGCTTTTTAAACATATTTTAATGTGAAGAACTGGAGTAAGTCATTGTGAGTCTGAAGTAAATATTTTAAACACTAGTTTTCAGCTTTTCTTCCTAAGACCTCTGTTAATATAATATAAATAATAATTGCTATGTATAAGATATAATCTACATTTTACTATTACTTTACAATAGTTTTCTAAACAATTATCAATGGCATTTTAATTAACACAGGTACTAACTTTCTTATTTTATTTTATTTATTTCATTTGCTTTCAGAATGTGAAATACTTGATCTCCATTCTTTTTTGTTTTGTTTTGTTTTTGTTTTTGTTTTTGATACAGGGTTTCTCTGTTTTGGTACCTGTCCTGGAACTTGTTCTGTAGACCAGGCTGGCCTTGAACTCACAGAGATCCACCTGGCTCTGCCTCTAGAGTGCTGGGATTACAGGTGTGTGCCACCATCACCCAGCTTCTAATGTCCATTCTTAAAACACGTCCTTGCTCTCTTCCTACCTTCCTTTCTTTTTTCTTTCTTCTATTTTTAATTTTCTTTCTTTTACTTTTGCAAATGGAAGAGCTAGAGTCTTACGTAGCAATAGTCACATCTGCAAACATTGACATACTAGCCATTGACCCAGGGCAAATTCTTTAACCTTTCCAATGTGTGTGATGCCAAATTGTGCATTTTGAGCATAACTTAGATGTCATTGTCACCTGCAAAAAAGAAAGAAAAGAATGTTGGAAAGATGTTCCTGAGGGCATAGAATCATGAGTTTCATTGAATTTCTGACCACTTTTGAGACATTCTCATATCGAGGATATGACTCTAGGTGGAACGTCTAGATTCATCTCCACAAATCAGCTGACAGACACAGACAAGTCTATGCCTGACCTCTCTGCTGGATGCCGTAGATGATCTTTTAAAACATCTTCCAGCATTGTAAACTCACAATACCCATGAAATTACTGTTTTTTCACTTATTAGTCCAGGTAATTGAAATTCATTTGGATTCTTTTCTGGCCTGAATGTGCAGTCAGTTGCCGAACCTGACAATTCTTGTCTTCCTGATTCTAGTATGACAACATCTATATTCATACTTATCAAATTATGACTCAAAATCATTTTTACTACAGGTAATGCAATAGCTTCTGGAATTTCTTCCATCAAGTTCTTTCATTCTTGAATTTACCCTCCTAATGCCTGCCACAAATAAGACTCTAGTCAAGTCATTATTAAATAAAGCCCCACCTCTTCTGCCCCCACCACCAAGACAGCCTTAGTGGCTTTATTTGCTTTGTACATTTTCTCTCTGTGCCATGGCCTCAAACTGCTTCCCCAACTTCATTTTTCTATTTAATCACTCCACGAATAGGCAACAAGGGACAACTGATAGTATACTATACACTAGAGCATGCTCCATCTCTATTTGTTTTTTCTGACAGACTTTGATGACAGACTTGTCAGTGTTGAACAAAAAACAATAAGATCAGATAAAGGAGGCAAGAAATATGTATTTCACATAGATAACTGGGAAGACTTTTCTATAGCAGAAATTTGAGCTGAGAGGAGATCTGAATCAGAAGGAGCTAACTATGAGAAGGCTGGCCTGATGTCAGAGATTTCAGAACAGAAGAAGATGTGGATCAACTACAGCACACATTACATACTTAAGCAGAAACACTACTTCTGGCTTTTATTTCAACATTTTTAACTTTATCATTACTAATTATGATGATTATGTCACTGAATTTTTTTTCACCTTGAGATTACTTTTAAAACTCTTCCTTATATCTTGATTCAAATGCAATTCTCATGTTTTCTTTCCCTCGATATCATGTGGGCTGAACATCTTCTTGGGACTCTGACTGTATTCTATTACTATATATGACTATATTAGTAAGGTATCATTTGTATTATTAGTACATATCCTCATAAACTATATGTTTTCCTGAAAACAAGGTAGACAACTCAAAACTGCCAAGAGAGGAAAATTAGTCTTCTTAAGAGATGAGCCTCCTAAATGGTTATCCAATCCCAACTAGTCAGCCCTAAAATAAATTACATTCTACATTAAGTGGACTAAGAAGTTTCATTTTTATATTGATTCATATATATATATATGTATGTATATATATATATATGTATATATATACATATATATGTATATATATATATTTATATGTGTGTGTAACAATAATAATTAGAGAATAAAAGACTGAATTTGAAAATAAATAGGGTGTGGGACATGGCAGGTAATGGAGCGGGGAGAGAGAGGAGGGAAATGATGAGATTATATTTTACTTAAAAATTAATTTGTTCAGAAAGACAAGCAAACATATTTTTTCACTACAGCATGTGGTGCAATATCTTGAACAGCAAAGTTTCATACAAATATTTGTGGAACTTGAGAAAATATCTGCATTTGTTTATAACTACATACTGTAATTTATTGAGGTTTAGTGCACAGAGATAGTCAGCTTCTAGCAGAATATGTTCACTTTGTTCAACACATACCCACCACTCTTTGTATTCTGACCTCTACGTTATACCCTGCAGCACCACTTTCTTACATTAGTCTTTTGTTTCTCTATCATCCAGACATATTGATATAGTTTCACTTTTTAAAGATACTTTGTAGAGCTATGTATTTTATTTTCTGTATATAAGCATTTTACTTGCATGTATATATGTGTGCCACATGAATTACTTTACAAATGCCAGTAGAGGGCAGAAGAAGGCTTCCGATCTCCTGGAACTGGAGTTACAGATGGTTGTGAGCCATATGGTCCCAGCCATATGGGTGCTGGGAACTGAATCCAGGTCATCTGCAAAGGCAATAAATACTCTTAATTTTTTAGCCATCTCTTCAGCCCCTAACTACTTTCATTTTTATTAAGTGTTCATACTGTTTCTCATTGCACATGCCATAGAATTTTTCTGGATTTACCTTTTACCTTCAACTAACAATCCCACCCTCTCTGTTGTTTCCAAGAGTAAATCTTCCTGCTATTTTCTATGGCAGGCTTAACATCATATCTTTCAGGAATCCCATCTTTCCTTATTTCTCTGCCAAAATAAAAATGAGGTGTAGTTCATGTGTGTCTCCAGCCACATACTTATACCTATCATGGTGTAGATATACTATGACATCATGTTTTTATTTATTGTGCCAATGTGCTACACAATTCTGAATAATATTACATTTTCTATGTTCCTAGGGATATCTGAGATCTTAGCTTGTAACCATCATCCAATATGTATCATTGAAAGAATAAATGAATTGAACAAGTATAATTCAGACAAGAGCATCTTTTCTTACATACTGTATCTCCGGTACCTAAAACATTGCTTGGGGTTCTGACTGATGCTCGGCTAAATTTTGGTTTTAGATGTGTAGTATTTAGAATTCAGTTAAAGTTTATTTAAGTGACTATATTAATCTTTACAAAACATCATTACATTAAAGTTATTGTTCATAATAATAAAATATACTTGTGACATACACAAATGGTAGGGAAAAGAGAACATGGATTGAGATGGTAAGAAAATAAGCAAAGTGGGGGAAAGATTAATCAAAATGAATTATGTACAAATAATGTTGTCACAGAATAATATGCACTTAAAGACGAGCATCAGCATCCCATGCTCTCAGTTTTTGAATCTAGTGATTTTTCCTAATGAAAACTAAAGAGGTAGAGAAATGTAGAGTGCCATTTGGGACAGTTTTCAAATTACAAGGCATATAGAAACCATCCTTTTTAAGACATCATACTCAATCTAGTACTTTCAATTTGTGTCTCATCAATTGATTTTTATCCACATAAATCTTCCAGCAATTCATTTATCCATAAAAGTAATTTTTCACTTTTGGAGTTCCTATAAGCATCATTTAATGTTTAAGTCCAAATAATAATTTATACCTATTGTAGAATTCTTTGTGCCTGTCAGCTCTTATCTCTTTCATAACACTATCCCCTTGCCCTCCTCCCTACCAGTGATTTTCCCAGATTCATGATTTTGGTTTTATCTTGTGACCCATTGAATTTAACCAGAGTCATCTGTGTGACCATTGGATTGGAAATACACACTGGAACTTGATTGGGTCACAGGTGGATGGATGCATAACTGAAGTCTGTAACTATCCCCTTTTCAGGATCTCCCTGTGACAAATAGCATTCTGGTACAGATGTAATTAAGTACACAGTTTTGAGAAACAGTCAAATTTAGTTTTGTAAATCGTCTTTGGAAAACTGTCCTCAGTGCTTTGTGTTGACCAAAACAAATCTCATTCCCATTACAAGGGACTATGGGATGGATTACATTACTATTGATTGGCAATAAAATAGTAAGTGCACTTTAATAGAATTATTCTTTTTTTTCTCCTTTTTTTATTTATTGTATTTGTGTTTCAATTCCACACATCAGCCATGGGTTCTCCTGTCCTCCCCCCCTACCACCCCCACCCTCACCTTCCTCCCAGACCCTCCCCTCCACCCCCATCTCCTCCAGGACCAAGACTCCCCTGGGATCCAATTTAACCTGGTGGATTCAGCACAGGCAGCTCCAGTCCCCTCCTTCCAGGCTGAGCAAAGTGGCCCTGTGTAAGCCCAAGGTTCCAAACAGCCAGCTCATGCACTAAGGACAGGTCCCGGTCCCACTGCCTGGGTGCCTCCCAAACAGTTCAAGCCACTCAAGAATATTTAGAAGTCAACTTAAAGGAAGTTAAGTGGTAAATAATATCATGAATATATTTCTATTTCATGTGTTGGTAGGGGTAATCCCTACTAACACAAAAGAAAGACCCTCTTAGCACAGAACCCCTTGACTCCACATCCTAAGAAAACAACATATTTCAAGGCTTTTTTGTTAACTTTGAGACATGAGAGTAAAAGGTATCCAACTGACTAAAAGCTGTACTGGGACATGAGCTGTCTTTGTTACAGGAGTCAGCAACATGGGAGCTTTTTTAGAGTGAGCTCTGGGTATCACCATGGGGATAAGAATGGCACCTCTGGGTCTGCACCTTAGTTGAACAGCATATTCCTCTTGGGAACGTGTCTTAGCTTCTGAGGAATTTTGACTCCAGTGTTCTTGAATCTGTCTAATATCTTTCTCTGTGGTAAATAGTTCCTAATTTGACAATAACTCATCCTTCATCCTCAAGCTCCAGCTACCTCCAGGACCATCCATCTCGTACTCAAGCAGCATAGTTTCCTTTCAACTCAGATCTCACGGCTAAGGATGGCTACCCCTCTGTCATCCTTGATAAGAATATTGATTGGATCTATTTTTCATATAAGCAATAGCTCCTACATAAGTTTTATATCACACTTGGAGGATTATTTAACACTGTCTTATCTACCCAAGTAAGTTCTGTAATTGTTTTAGGAAAAAAGGATGGGGTTAATCACATCTCCAATTGCACAGAAAAATAACACCTACATGTTATGAATTCTGTGAAAATATGTTAAACCTTGACACCACAATTTATAGAAATAATGTTTAGCAGTAAAACACTAACTTCTAAGCAGTAGTTGGAAAATAACAAAAAACACTACCAAAATGCAAAATAGAACAAATATAACAAAAAGGGCATAATTATAATACTCTCCAGTATTTTATATGAAAATAATTTTTAATAAGTATCTAGCATAATATTGTGAATACTTATGTAAGTCAATAAATGTAGCTATCTTTAGTATTATAGTCCTTTAAATCAATGTTAATGACAGAATTTCCAAGCAAATTACTAGTGAGACCTTTATGGGGTATTGTTCTTTGGGGCTAGGTTATGCAAAAGTAGCACAATCGTTCACACAGTCATTGGAAAGTAACACAATCATTCACACAGTCATTGGAAAGTAGCACAATCGTTCAAAGTCATCCTGAGAACAGATGGAATACACAGCTCATGCCCCAGTATAGCTTTTAGTCAGTTGGATACCTTTTACTCTCATGTCTCAAATTTAACTAAATAGCTTTGAAATATGTTGTTTCTTAGGATGTGGAGTCAAGGAGTTCTGTGCTAAGAGGCAGCAGCAGTGAAATCTGATAAGAACAAAGACTGGTATTTACATTCAATGGTGTCCAAGAAGCAGCAGCTAATGCTGCCTGCCCCAGTAAAGTAAGCTACTTGACTAGGAATGAGCCTGTACACGACTCTGGAAGCAGAAGACCTTCTATGGAGGCACAGAAAAACAAAGGAAGATGATCCCAGGATATTTGATCGGGCTTAGGGATGTTGCTCCACACCATAGAAAAGATCGTCTAACAAAAACTACCAATGCAGACTACTGAAGTACAGGATCCACAAGGATTTGACTTTCAGTAAATCGGTTAGGTCAGGAGCAAACACAGACTATTGGGAAAGGAAGACAGTATATAAATAAATATAAAAATAGTAAATGAAGCAAAACAATGTACGTTTATTAATAGCTTTTTAAAGAGTGCTGCCTCTTTTTTATTCCAGATGGGAAATTCAGCTTCAGTCATAAGTTCAAGTCTTATCTCTGTCATTGACATTCATATTTCCTTGCCCATGTTTTGTAGTGAGGATTGAATGAAGGGCCTTATACATGGTATAATAAGCAAAGGCTGCATTTCTAGGATACATTCTTCATTCCGTTTCTTGGTTTTTAAAGTAGAAACAAAGAATAGCCAACTCACTTTGGAGTATATGTGTGTGCATTTCTTCATTTTATCTTTACAACTCCAAAGTGAGTTCACTATTCTTTGTTTCTACTTTAATAAAGATAAAATGAAGAAATGCATACACATACCATAAACATACGTGGACCCAACACACAGGAATAGTAATGACCACTATTATGCAAATGAAGGAAAGCTGAAATACAGAGATTTATAACTGGTCAGCGTGCAAACAATAAGATACTGTGGAGTGCTCAACTTTAAGTGGGACATCCATATTACACCCCCTCCCCACCAGGGCTCAGCAGTGATCTCATTGCAGAATAGCATACAGAAAGAATATTAGCCACAGTGCTAGCAGAGGCCAGCTAGAAAAAAAAAATTGCCAGATGTTACAAGGCTGTTACAGACATGGACTCACAGTAGCAGAAAACATGCACAGTATCAACATGGGTGAGGGAAGTTCCATAACTAGCTGAAATGGTATTGACAGTTGATGGCTGCTCTGGAAGAAAGAATGGCGGCTTGCTTCAAGGATATGCCTCCTGACAGGCTGTCTAATCTCCAGTGAATGGCCCAATGCACATACTGGCAGCACTAAGTGGACTTAGTATCCTTGGAAAGAGTACATGAAGTGGGAAGAGGAAGTACTTTAGGGATGGAGGGGTACATGGTGGTGGATTTGACAAAAGTACATGGCATGCTGTATGAAATTCTGGAACAATAAATTTTAAATGAAGGAGTAAATAACAAATGTTGATTAAAAGTAAAAAACAAAAGATAGATGGTTCAGGAATTAAGAGAACTTGCTCTTGCAGAGAATGCAGGTTCAATTCCCAGGCTGCACACTGTAGCTTACTACTGCCTATAATTCCAGTTCGAGGGAATCTGATGCTTTTGCTGTCCTGTGTCCTCTCAGGTCATCAGTCATGCATGTGGTGCACATATATAAAATCATAAATGTAAAATAAATTTTAAAAAAGTAAAAGGTAAAAGTACAAACAAACAAAGCACAGAAAATGGAAAAGTCACAGCATGACACGGAAGTTTCATTCCCATAGCAAAACCAAAGTTCAGCTCTCTAGGACCAGTCAGGACTTGTCTCTAATGACCTAATCTATAATCTCATGAGTAACAAATGCTAACGTGAGACTACTAAATTGAGATAATGTTTGGATAGTAGAGGACTCTCCTTGCGTGTAAGTTCAGAAAAGGTATAGGACAAAGAACAAACAACCAGAAAATCTATCACATTGAATTTTGTCCCCCAGAAGATTGTTTACATTTACAGGGAATGGAGGTTACAGTGAATTTACAATTTCATTAGGTTTATCAGGAGAGCTGAGAGATGTACATAATGCACTCATAATATGACAAATTTTAACAGTTCCTGGAATGTGTCAACTTTAGCTGTTACATAAAATAAGGTAACTGAACTTAGTAACATCAATTTTTATGTAGTTATTTTTAACCACCAAATGGTCTTATTCCATTTTATTTTCAAGGTTTGGCTCCCGATAGGCATTCAATTCAGATGTTTCAGCATGCTTTTGTGGAGAGAAATTATACATACACAGGAATCTGACTCCATCAGTGTAACACAGAAATGAAAAGCAACATATTACCACTCATAGAATCTGTACTGTTAAGTGAAAAGCTTAATACTGTTCAGAAATTAGAGAGCCTCTCACAGAAGGGCAGGAGTAAATGCTATGTGCACATGAAATTCCCAGTGTGCCGCAGGGCTTCAGGGTCAATCCTGGGGGAGCAAGGTCTCTCTGTTGTCATTTTCAATAGCATTTACACACTGTGTAGGTCTAACCTTTGAAGATATATGTATTTGATAAAAATGAGAAAATAGACTTCAGAGTACACGTTCTATTTTTATTTCATGAGAATAGAGCAGACACGTATTAAAGAGTTGCTCACCTCTATGCTTTAGAATTTCTAAAAATGGCCTCCATTTACTCTCCTTCACTTGACTCTAAATATTTTCTGCTGAAGTAATGTGTATTTGGTTTTGATATTATTATCAAATGCAAAGTAACACTCTTTTTTACTTGTCCTAGCCATTTTGGATAGCTCCCAACCAAATAGAAAAGGTGATAATATATGAAAAAGTAAGCTAAGATGAGGACCACAAGAAGCCAGCTGTTCCACAGCAGGAGGTCAGAACCCTATCTTCAAGTAGAAGACAAACCTTGGAAATGGCATAATCTTTGGACTTTCAGCTGCCAAAGATGAAGTTGTTTCTTTCCTCCATTTGAAAGGCAGGTCACTAAATTCTGTGATCTTTCCCATCGAATCCCTTACAAGATCAAGACTTCCAAGAACAGGTATTATAACTCTCCACCAATGGATGACTTTTGTCTCCTAAAGAAATGCATCTTCCGTGAAGCAATCATTATCACTGATATTATAAGTGGAAAATATTGCAGGTTGACTAGGGCAGACATTGAGAGCCACTGACTGTCTCCAGACTGACTGGAAACCCTTATTCTAATACCTGGAGTAATTTAGATTATGAGAAATGTCAACAGGTTCAGCCTCTGCCTCAGAGAAGATATTCCAGAAGTACCTTTCCTGCACAGCACTTCTGACCATCACAAAACATACTCCTTACCAAGAAAGCAGATTCAGGAACAAAATCCTCCTCCAATCATTTTATACCATATTTGCTCATCTGAGACAGGAAGCTAGTTTGCCAGGAATACCTTCAGTTGCATGTGACTTGAGCATCTGATCATTGAAAACCACTCCATACCATCCATCCAAGTCTAGGAGGGAATCCATTTCCCTTCACCAAAGATGGCCTCTGGAATGAAGGCAGCTTCTTGTCATAAAAAGCATAGAGCCATCTGAAAGGCTTTTGTCATTTTTCATTCCCTTTGTTACGTATCTATCTAGTGGTCTCTTTCTCCACAACAAAATAAGTACTAGTCAAAAAGTCTCTTTCTTGGTCTCCTGTTCATTGACATCCTAGACCATTCTGCATTCTCTGATATCCACTCAGCATGTTATCAGAGACACTGATAACCCCTTGCAAATGAAAATTTAGGTTTTCCTAAGGCAGTCTCACTGGGGAAACAAACTATAAGGGTTCTTTATGTATTATGGATTCCAGTTTAGGGTTGTTTTTTTTTTGTATTTTTTGAAATGGGGCTTTTCTAGTTTGTGTGTGTGTGTGTGTGTGTGTGTGTGTGTGTGTGTGTGTGTGTCTTCTCTTGGGCTCTTTTTGACTGTTTGTTTTGTCCTATTCCAATACGTTAGCTTTTGTTTTATCTTATTATATTTTACTATTGTTCCTTAGAAGCCTGTTTATTTTCTAATGAAAAAAGAAAGGGGGTGGTTCCCCTTGTAACAGAGTTGCACATGATTGTGAACTCATGTGGGTGCTGGGAAACAGACCCAAGTCTTCTGGAAGAGCCAGTGCTTTCAAACACTGAGCCATCTCTCCAGCCTTAAGTAGTAATATTTTTATTTATTTATTTGTTTGTTTGTTTATTTATTTATGGTTTTTCAAGGCAGTGTTTCTCTGTAGCTCTGGAGCCTGTCCTGGACTATCTTTGTAGCCCAGGCTGGCCTTGAACTCACAGAGATCCACCTGGCTCTGCCTCCTGAGTGCTGGGATTACAGGCATGTGCCACCACCACCTGGCTATAAATCTTCTGATTTCCAAAGCTGAATATGTAGAATAAAGGTTGAAAATTAAAAAAGAAAACAAAATAATTTTAATGAACCATTGTAGGGCTCCAAGGAGGAAAACTACAAAAGCTCCTGATTAATGGAGATGGGCACAAAAGCTCTATGAAGTCACCTGTTCCCCAAATCAGCACTTTTTAAAAATCTGTCCTCCAACACCAGCTTGCCCAAGAGGGAGGGTCATGCCACCAGCCACATCAAAGGACAACAAAAGCATGTCTTTAGTTTCCTGTTTCCACAATTATGCATTGCCATGCCATTCAATTTTAGTTTTAAATGTTATTTTCCTTCCTAGACAAAATTCAAACAATATAGATTATGGAAGAATATTCATTGGATTAGCATACTGAGTTCTTGCCATTAAGAAGAGGCTAAGTTGAATCTCATTTTCTTCTGTATTATCAAGCTACTGAAAAGTCAACAATAAAATAAAGTGGAGTAACAGTGGTTGACTGGCCATCAACAAACTCATAAAACATCAATTAGTTGTTTCCTATTGCCTGAAAATGAAGTTTGAGCTTTATAACCATAGTTATGGACACTTCCACAAAGAAGCAAGGAGAGGATTAATTATCTTTAGTGAAGTGTTTCTCAGATTCTCCATTCAGCAGGCTCTGAAATCTGTTAGGGAAACTTTGCAACCACACTTTGAGATGGACCAGTTATTTCTGTTGGCAAAAGAATGTACCCTAAGTCTATATATTGAAGTTTTATAGTGAACATAAAAATTGAATGGCTTAACAATTATGCCCAATGACTAATAAAATCAATTCTTGATCAAATAAATGCACATAGTTATTATGTTCATGTCCCATTCCTCTGTTTCTGGGAATCGCCTTACTTTGTTTTTTGACTTCACTTTCTGCTACAGTGGGAGCAGAGATATTTTTATCAGTTGATCTTATGCTCTGTCTCACAGACAATGTTTTCCAAGAATGGATCTCTGACTCATATTAGTTCTTTCCCCATAAGGTTGAAGCCAAGCAAGTTTTATTGTGTATCTCCTAAGAAGACAGGAAAACATGTAAACTTGGAATTTGTTACAACCGTGCTTTAAACCATGTGGACTTGACACACAGAAGAAAGGGGAGGTGGTGAAAGATGAAGAGATGTCCGAAAATTCTGTTGTGCACACTTACTTTTTTTTTTTTTTGATGTTCTACTGCATTAGATAAAACCAACATAATATATTGAAATTTATTTTTCATCTAAATTCTTTGGGGCCTGTGCTTATGTTTTTTGACACCAGAAGAATTCTCACTAATGCTTACTGGGATTCCATTGAATATTTGGAAATAAATAAGGACCAGCATTCACCTATGGGAAGGAACCTTTATTGATCCTTTACCTCAGTATTTCTAAGAGATATTTATTATTGAAAGATATGCTATTTAAAAGATTTTAAAACTTATTTGAATAAAGTTACAGTATGTATTAACTAATTAATTAGTTAATTAACTTATTTATTCATTTATTGTGTGTGCTTCCCAGAGACTTGTTGTCTGTGTGTCAAGGGTGTATTCCTGTGATCCCAGTTATCTTTCATGTGCAATGCAGGGCTTAATGCCCAGCATGACAAAATAATGACAATAAAAGCCATCTGTATGTATGTCTCTGAGACAGTATAGAATGAATCATTTTCAACTTTAATTTTTCACCATTTCACTCAATTGATCTTAACAGAGTTCATGGCTAGAGACCAGCACTAAAATTTAGTTTTTAGACACTATACCCCTTATAATGTATTGTATTTTATAAAAGACAATGGGAATGAGAGACAAAACAATATAAAAATGACTCAAAAAATTATTGACCTTGACTTACACTGCAGTTACTCTTTCCAGGGCATCATACTCGTGAGTCCCTGGTGAATCACCGCAAATACATGGTGGCACAGCTGACTGAGGAGGGTATATTTGAGGTTGAGGGTCTTAATTGACTTCCTTCCAGTTGTGTGGGATTGGAAAGGAAACATGGCTACTTATCTTTACCATACTCACCTTCAGAGAGTGCTGCTGCTATTCTATGGTGTCTGTAGTAAGGTGTCTGTGCTGTGGAAACTAAGGGGTTGTCAACTAGCCATCAGTTCTAATCCAACCCTTATGGGCCTTTCTGAATGGTCAACAAGATATCAACAATGCTATGTCTATTTAATCTGCTCTCAGCTAAGTCTAGTTTCTGGGTATAATTAATCATAGAAAAGCAAGCTTAATGCTCTATTGTGAGTTTTGAAACTGAATATGAAACCGAGTTACATATGGAAAAGGGAAAACTGCAGATGATAAATTTTATGTGTATAAATTCTATTGGTGACAATCTGATGGTGGAACAGACAATCCAGTCTCTCACTCAGAGGCGGCTCCTAAGACTGGAAGGAGCTACATTTCCTGCAGAGATGCCAATGTACATTGGGGTTTGGGAGTTTCCCAAGCAAGAATTCTGCAATCTACTTAAGACCTCTAATGAAACCTTTTGAAACAGGTCATAAATGATGGATTCTTGGGAAAAAATTCTGAAAATAAAAATATTCTCACAGAATATAGTGTAAACACATAACTATGACTCTCATAATTCTGTGTAGTAAACCACATTATTGAAGTACTTTAAGATAGACTTGACAGATAAGAATATCAAAGTAATAAAGATGCTTCCCCAAGTGCAAAAATTGACAAAATAGTTTATGTATTAGGAAAATCAAAGGGATTATATGTTCAATACTGATATCACAATATTAATAAGGCTGTATTTATTTTATTTAGGTGCTATATCTAAATTTCAGATGTGAGGATGAGTGGAAAAAACAGGCAGAGATAGACAGATGATAGATAGATAGATAGATAGATAGATAATAGAGAATATTGATAGGTTCATTAAAAAGTGGTCATACTGTAATACTATTTCTTTTTTAATTTTGACCAGAGTCTAAAGTGTAAAGCTTACTAGTTACTTAGTAACCTGGGAAATTATTTCAAAGCAGAAAATGTGCTAATAACATCTGGAAAAAAGAATGTATTTATGGAAATCAAATTACTTTTGACAAATATATGTCAACTTTTACTGGATTTTGACATTAGCCTATCAATAGCAACCAGCTTAGACTGAAAAAAGAACCATAAAGTCTTTATTTTCTTTGATAATATGTTTATAATAATCCAGACATTATATGGTTTTTATTTTTTATTTGAAGAATATGTGGCTATTTCAAGTTTATGGGACAGGAGGTAAATGCCTTTCTTCTCTTCCCTAGTTTTTCTCTCGTAAAACTGTGAATTGTTTTTCCCATCTTCGAAGAGCCGTCATTACAAGCCTTATGTTACTTTTAAATATTGCCAATCATTTAAAGCAAGCTAGCATGTAATCAGGAAGCAAATACACTGACTCAAGTAGGTGACAAAGAGTTGTGATAGTTTACAAGACATGAACTACATTAAAAGGCAGTGAATGATATATTTACATAGATGACTTCCTTTAGTTGCTTTGAATCTTCAGACGGAGAGAGAAGGAATGATGCTGATGTGTGTATTCATCTATAATGTGATAGTTTTAACATAACTATAAACAGTGGTACCTACAGGTCTGAAGAAATGAAGACTCAGCAGATTGGTCACTTGCTCCCCAAGTGTGGATAACTGAGCTTGGTTCTGCAGAACTCATGCAAATCCTTGTGCAGTAGTGTGTTTGAAGACCCTATGCTCCAACAGCTATATAGTAGTAGCCTGGGGCAGGAGAATCTCTAGAAGCTTGTAGTCAGCCACACTTAAAACAAAGAGGACCTGTCTCAAACCAGATGGAACCTGTAGGAACTGACAGCTGAGGATATCCTTTGAGTTCCACATGTGCACTGTAATATACTCTTATACACACACACACACACACACACACACACACACACACACAAGATTAAAATAAAAGCTGGTATTTCCAGGTAAGTAACAATGGAGTGGCCACAGTCAAGCTGCCTTAAGTAGATAATGAGAATTCCTACTTTGTATTTTGTTTATCCCACAACAGTTTGTTATCTTCTATAATTCTGCATCCTAATTCCAAAATGCCTGTTGTGCTTAGAATTTGTCATCTTGTCACAGATACTATTCAGGATTCCTTTCTTCACTTTTGGTTTACTTTCCACTCATCCATCACTGTAGTACAACGATAACCAAGTAACTACATACTATCATTTATTTTTCTCCATTTTATTAACTATGTCTGTAATCCAACCTGCTTAAAACATATTATCCTGTGTAATGATAATTCTGACTATTGTGTTTTTCTCCACAATATGCAATTTATACATGATAGCTAAAGTTTTGAATGAATTTCTATCATTTTGGAATATTTTCTGTAATTATTTGGTGAATACCAAGTCCTTTTCATACGAGCTCACTACCATCTCTTAACTAATCCTATTGCACCATAAGAGTATGGAAAAGGCTTATTGTTAAACACTCTCTAATTTTGATTTCACCTCAAACATTAATAAAGAATCAAAGCAGTGATGATATAGATGACAATGTAGTTTAAAAAATTAGAAGAATGAGAAAACACATCCTAAACATTGATGTCAGCATTGGTTTTAGAAATCCTGCCAACAGAGAAATCATTGTGAAAAAACAGATTATAAAAGTCTACCTTAATTTTCCTACCATATAAAGTATGTCAACCTTTTATCATCTTGAACAATACATTTATTTTGCATATTTTATATGAATCCATTATAAGTAATGATAAACAAAATTTAAATTCAAGAAGAAACTAAGAGGACAGCAATGGAGTGAATGTGTTCCTGTAACAGGATTTCACCAGATCCTTCTATCAAGGTACTGCAATGACTCATTGGGCATATTAGTCCAATATGGTTGGCTTTTATTTGTTTTTCAAAGGATTGAAATAGATTTGAAGTTGAGAAAAGCCTAAGAAGCAGTGAGTCTGTCATCAAGAACAGAGATTCTCACAATACCCACTCATGTGTGTCACAGATTACAAGAGTTTAGAATTGGAGCATCTTGCCCCTTGGGGTACATAAGTAGGGCAGCACAGTGGAGGAACAGAAAGAATAAATCTCAGTCTTATGTCCCAGAATGTTGTTCAAGCTATGCAATTTTTTTTACATTAGTTCTGTGACATGAAAAGATTATGAGCAGTGAAGCAGCCTTTGGTTTACAAAAAAGAAATCCTATCTTATAATGAGTGGATTAAAAGAATGAACCCACTGTTAACATCAGGTGCAAACTTTCTGATCGTGGGTGGAAACACACAATATCCAAGAGCATTAACAGATTATTTGATTTTAAAAAAGAGGCTGGTAAGAAGTGAACATATTAGATCTATCTATACTTTAATTGCCAAAACAAAAGTAAAGAGGAGTTTTAGTTTGTTAGCCATAATTTTGTTTTGATTAAGAATTCTCAGTAATTTTAATGTTTTTTAGACTACAGAAAGACACAGGAATTTTCAATGTATGATCAAAGTAACTTGTTGACCACTGTATCTTTATTTACAGCAGTTGTCAATCTGTGGGTCAAGATCACTTTCAGGGTTTCATATCACATATCCTGTGTATCAGATATTTACATTACCATTCACAACAGTAGCAAAATTACATTATGGAGTAGCAATGGAATAATTTTATGGTTTGGGGTCACTATAACATGAGGAAGAGTATTAAGGAGTCTTAGCATTAGGAAGGTTGAGAAGCACTATCAAGAATGGAATTCAAAGATCTGGTTCTCTATGAAGCTTAATTTTGCAACTTTACTTTATAGTAATATCTGTTTAAAGGGTTTGTTTTCATCACATTTCAAATGAATTTAAAAATAAAAATCACAGAGATGGGAACTACAACTAACAATTTCAATGGGACTGAAATTGGTAATTATCACAACCTCAGTTTTATATTAGTTTAATTTTTGAACTATAGTGTGAAACCTAAGTGAAAATTGGGAGATATGAAAGCTCTTAAATGTTTACTATGCATAATAGATGCTCACAAAACAAATTGGTTTAAGTATTTTAATTTTCTAATGAACTTGCAGAACTCAGTTTCTACATGGATTTGTTTACTCTTTACACACACAGACACACACACACACACACACACTCACACTCACACACACACAAACACTATAGTAAAGTGACAGGTAATTCACCTGGGGTTGTTATTTTTGAAATTGATTGTACTTTATTCATGTGAATGTCAGCTATGTTTTCAAATTGATGAAGTAACTATTGTTTGAACCTACTGATTTTCCCAGACCAGTTGAGGGTCAAGTTCTATGTTAATTGTAACTCCAATATGAGCTTAAATTTCTTTAGTACATTTTTTAAAAATTATTTTTAGTCTAATGGTTTTCATCCCTGTGGGATGAAAATAATTGTTTCAACTTGTAGCCATTATGGCAGAGTGTAGCAATGGTTGGGACATAATGATAAGACTCAAACACAGCCAGTGAAGAGCCTTCTTCATCTATACTGAATGTGGGAACTATTTCTATGTTCTAGAACAGTGGTTTTCAATCTGTGTGCCACGACCCCTTTGGGGTCATTTATAAGATATCTTTTTTTTTTTCAAGAGAGGGTTTCCCTGTGTAGCTTTGCACCTTTCCTGGAACTCACTTAGTAGCCCAGGCTGGCCTCAAACTCACAGAGATCCACCTGGCTCTGCCTCCAGAGTGCTGGGATTAAAGGCGTGTGCCACCACCACCCGGCAAGATATCTTGTATATCAGATATTTGCATTATGATTCCTAGCAGTAGCAAAATTACAGTTATGAAGTAGCAACAAAATAATTTTATGGCTGGGGTCAACACAACATAAGGAGCTGTATTAAAGGGTCACCACATTAGGAGGGTTGAGAACCACTGCACTATTCCCTTCTAAAGCATATAATCTATTTTCTTTATAGAATTTCAAAATTTTAGCTTATATAAATCTTTATTTACTTTTATCTCCCATTGCTTAGGATAATTCTTGTGACAGTAGGCATGTTCTTTGCTTTTTGAAAAACCATATACCTAATACTGAGCAACATGACTTCTTTAGAATGAATCCAACCACATATTAGTTAAAAGAATGAATGAATGGATGGATATGGGGCCTCTGTTTTATTAGTAACTTTTTCAAATCAGAAGTTTTCTTCTGTTACTTATAACCAGTTCCTGAAGCCCTCACACAATTAAGAACCTTGAATAAAATGTGCTCTGGTTATAGTATTGACTCAACTAAAGGCAAAAACAAACTTTTGCTAGGTTTTCAACTCTGGGGGAGCTGTGTTATCTATTTTATGTAAGGCTCTTAGACAGTGAAAATGGTAGCAAGCAAATTGGTGTTGTCATGATTCACACTTATAAATCATTTCTATATAGGAGTCCCCTGGACAAAAAAATCCATCTATCCTTCACATAGGTCTTATAAACATGGTTTCAGGTGGTTTAAAACATCTTATAAGGGAATAGACAGCAAAACTCAGTCCCATTCATGTTTTTCCTTTTGGAAAGAGGTTGACTTTTACATATTTGATAGTATGTTCCTGTTGTTTTCCCTACAGCCTTATACCACTCAGTTGAGACTCTTCCCAGCTTGCACAGCCAGTAAGTACTTCATTTCTTGCTAAATGTTTTTCAGAATCTTTATATAGCCCCAGGGTCTACAGCTTTCACAATAATGCAATTTAAATGTGAGTTGCTTTTCACAGCCTGATGATTAGAAAAAAAAATGTACACTTGGATGTACATTCTTCTAAATCATACTTCTACAAAAAGAGCATGTCACAAAAACAAAGAAGCAAACAAATAACATGTCTCAAAAGTACTCAGGAATCATTATTTCATACCAGAAAGTCTGCCTTGAATTGATCTCTCCTAGAAATGGCTGCATAAAAAAGACCAGAACAATGGCAACATCAAAAGGCATGTTAAAGTGAAGGGGGGTAGTATTTCAAGGAATCTCACCCCTAGACAAAGAACTACAGGCAACTAATGACTTCTGGAAGAGGGATAATTAGCCTCTTGCAGGGTAAGACACCTTATTGATTGTCCAATTCAGAGTGATCAGCCTGTAAACTATGCATACTCAGTTCTCATTTTTAAAATGCTTACATTCTAATCTGGTTAGTAAGATAGTACTTAGTTAAATTTGGTTATAAACTTTTGTTCCACTTAATGAGTCATTATTGAAAATGTCAACTGTCATTTCTATTTCCATTAGAATATCATGATAAACATTATGCTGTTTTAGATGAATTCGAGGCTGGCGAGTGCTTCTACATAGAACGCATATGATGTGACCACATTTTTGAAACTTAGAACAACTGGAACTATTAATGTACATGCTTAATTATCTATCCCGGTATATATTTTGAAGTTATATAAAAGTGAGTGTCTCTGCAAGGACAAGGCTTGCATTACCAGTGATCTATAGGAAAATCACGGCAGAAGCTCTTAGTTTGTTTGATCTAGTTGGTCCCTAGCCACCTAGTTTGTTAGCACTACCACGACCAGGCAATAAACTTGACAGCTTAACAAGGAGAAAGGTGTTACTATTTCATCCTTCAGGATTTTAGAAGTTTAACACAAGGTCTTAGAACAGTTTGTTTCTACTCAGAGCTTATGGAAAATCTGTTTCATGAGCCTGAAGACACTTCTGGAGTTGGAGTAGTTATTTTTTTTTTTAATTTCTTGTCTTACTGTAGTTCCACTTAGACCTTTGACCTCAGCTTTCCATGGTCTTATGTGTGAGCATTGTTTATTTATAAGATCATAGTTCTATTGAACCACAATCCATCCCCATGATCTCATGTTACTGTAATATTTAATTAATGTTAATATAACATATGTAATATAGTTATTCAAGTAAGGACACATTTTGAGATACTGGGGATTAAGACTGTAACATATAAATTCAGCCCATAGTATTTACTGTATGTTATTTTATTGCCTTTTGTTGGTCCTTTTAGTCCCTAAGGCTTGAAAGACAGTGATGTTCTTCTCATTTTAGAGCAAAGAAAGAAGAAAATTTAGTCGATTAAGAAATTATCCAAGTTACAGAAGTGACAAATGGAAGCTCTATTTGCCCAGATGGATCCAAATCTCATGTCCTTAGAATAAGGTTTTGTAACTTCTATTCAAAATACTGCTTTCCAACAAATTTCACAGCGACGTGTATCTGAGGATAACAATATTTATTCTCAAGAAGTCAGCTTTCATAATGCAAGTACCATAGAGAAATATAAACTGATATGAGCATTGGGAGGAGGATAAGTGTTGAGACAGTGAGATGGCAAGCAAATATGTGAGGGGAAAGATTGCTGCGCATCCCTCCAAGCTTTTGCTGATGACTTCTCTGTTGCTCTGGGATACACAGTAAGTGAAAAGTAATATCCAAAGTTGGTTTTCCAAAGTCATAATTCACAAAGCCTTTCGAAAAAGATACAGTTTCCCAAATGATCATTGCCTATAAACCCTCCTAGATCCACACAACTTTTACGTCACCCTTTCCATGGCTTCTAGGACCATATAATTTATTTCTTGAGAGTCAAGTGTCTGGTATGAGAAAATAGGTAACACTGTAGAGACTTTTTGAGCAGCAACTTTTGTTACCAGCATGTAATATTCAGACATTTCACAAATATATAACTTTGATCTTGTCATAGTTCACATTATGCACATACAAAGTTGACTTTGCTTGTGGAGGAGCAGGAATTTGCTGGCAACATACCACTTAGTATTACATTCGTTTTCTCAATATTGATTCTCATTTTTTCCTTCTCAGGGACCCATATTGTAAGTTAGTTCACAAGTGTTCCCTCATATTTGTGGTTGGGAATCATCAAGAAAACCTGCTCCCCTGGACCTATGTATAAGTGAAATTATTAAGGCCACTCCACGTAGTTAAAAGGGAGGTTTATTTTGTGGGGTAACTTACAAATGAAGGGGTAGGTTGCAGGGTCTGGCAAAGGTATAGGGCAGTCCGGCGGTGTTCTCTGGAGAACTCTGCTCAGTCTCTTCCTGCGTCCCGCGTCCCGGAACCAAGAGAGCCACCTCCTCCTGCTCCTCGGTCTTCCACTCCCTCCTCTGCCCCGCCTTGTGGGCGTGATCATTACTGAAGCCTCAATGGAGGTTGGAACTTCCAGCCAATGGGATGGCTATCCACTACATCTCCCCCTTTTGTCTAAATAAGAAAGTTCTAACCTAATACAAGACTATATGATGGTTATCAAATATTGTCCAGGAGTAATGAGGGATAATGACTTAGATAAGTTGGAATTACAATAAGTGCAAACAATATCAAGCAAAAAACACATAGTAAAATCCAGGGAAGTCTAGAGCGTGGGTAGGTGGCATGTTACAAAGATCATTCCAAAAGGTATCCTATCCTAAAGAACCTGAGTCTAATACATAATATATTCTATCTAAGATATTATATATGTATATATACTAAGTTGTAACTATAACTGCTAATCTCCAACCTCATCAAAGACCTGAGAAGGAATATAATAATACCTGAGAAATGGGAGAAGGATGCAAGCAACTTTCGGGAGTCTTACAAGAGTAGACAGAGACAGCTAGCAGCCTGGACAGTCACCTAACGTTTCTCAGTATCGTTGGTGCATTCAAATTGGCTACAGGCCTAGAGTATCTGACAGACCATTTCAGAAGCAGGAATTCTGAAAGACCATCTTACCCTGTCTTGGCAAAGTATGGTGGTCGCTTTCATTGTGTCCCGCTTGTCCAGAAAGGACAGCATTTGTACTGTCAGCAGTTGAGGCAAGGGCAGTTCTTTCCCAGTAGGCCATTTTGTGCCAAGAAGACAAACTTCCAAATGGAAATGTCTTAGAAGCCCAACATTCTCTCAGGATCAAATTGGTGCTGCCAGGAACAATTGTGTCTCACGTCAACAGAATTCTAAATTATTTAAATGCCATATTCTCTAGGTCCATGAAGTGGTTGAAGATTACCTGTCCATCTGACCTATGTATTTATAAATCTGGATAACCTAACTAACATAATTATAGAGGTGACAAGCATAGGTGACAATAACTCTGTAAGTCTCATCTACCTAAACAACCTAAGGACTAAGGCTTCCTATAAATAAGGCAAACAGTCTGTAAGCAATTGTACAGTAAAAGGACAATGACTTCAAATTGTGACAATACACAAAATATCTTTAACAGAGGTAGGAATGTATAGTGTAATATGCAGTATGATAATAATCCTAAATATATATCAGTATACAGAATATCTTAAACAGAAGTAGAACATACATACAGTATGACAGACATAAATTCACATTTGTATCAATATACAAATATTTCAAATAAGAGTAAAAATATGTGTACAATATAACAAACATAGTTCTGTATTTGTATCAATATACCAATTATCTTAAATAGGAATATAAAAAGTTTATATTTGTATCAACATATAAGAATTCATAACAGTGCAAAGGCTGCTATATTACTAAATTTGTTTACTAATGTATGTGATAGTCTACCATAATATCTTATACATATCCATTCCATTTCTTCTTTTCCCCCTTTTTTTTTTGAGACATATTTTCTTTCCTTAAGGAGAGTACTGAGTTTGACCATTTCTTCTACCCCCAACCCTAGAACCATTATCCATAACCCTGAGACATATGAAACCTAAGGGATAAGGGGCATCGTTTTCTTAGAATTGCTTCCTGCTATTTAGGGGGCAATGGTATCTCTGTTGGGTATTGTGAGAAAGCTCAGATAGTTAAATCTCAATTAGACTAACTGTAGATTCTGCAGCAACTCTTAGAGTAATGGGTAAGATTGTCTGAAATTCTGGCAAGAAGTGTAGTATGATGATGATTACCATGGTATCATTCTGGATTGAATAGAGTTGTTGTTGTTGTTGGGGCCCCATTTTCCTTCTGGAGACTTCAGAGATTGCCTGTGTAGATTGGTACCAATAGATTCTTTCTTTCTGCTGTAAACATCTGGATATCCAAGGCCTTATGATTTCTGGAAGATGGGTATTTCCATTATCCTGGAAAGACAAAACAGAAGCCTACCCCAACCTTTGATTGTTAAATTTTTCTTACAACCTTAGGAGATGTCACATTGGTGGATGATCTTTTATTTCTCCTCATCAAGGGGTTTCTCCTGTTCAAATCGAATTTTTATTAATTTTGTTGGTATCCATAGCTTTTCTTCTCCTGTGGAAACAAAAGCAAAACCCCTTCCCCAACGTAGGACATATCCAGGTTTCCATTCTGAGGTCAACACATCTTTGAAATAAACCGGTTGGTTTAGCTCAGGAGTTTTGTTTGTCGTCCAATGTCTCTCCGCAGCTGTTGTTCCTTTCTCATCAGCATTGAGAAAATTCAAGGTTAATAAAGCAATATGCAATCTATTTCTAGGAGACATTGTTACCTGTTGCTGTTTATTTAGCATATCCTTTAAAGTTCAATTGGATCTTTCTATGACTGCTTGGCCTGTGGGATTGTGTGGTATACCTGTAACATGCTTTATATTGTAATAAGCAAAGAACTGTCTCATTTTATTGGAGACATATGCTAGGGCATTATATGTCTTGATTTGTACAGGTATTCCCATGATGGCCATAACTTCTAATAGGTGTGTAATCACAGAATCAGCCTTTTCAGAACTCATAGGAGTTGCCCACTGAAATCCTGAATAGGTGTCAATGGTATGGTGTACATACTTTAATCTTCCAAATTCTGCAAAATGAAACACATCCATCTGCCAAATTTTATTTCTTTGTATACCTTTTGGATTGCTCCCTGCAGGTAATGGAGTTTGGTTATAGAAGGAACAAGTAGGACATTTTTTCACAATATCCTTAGCTTGTTGCCAAGTAATGGAGAAATCCTTCTTCAAACCTTTGCTATTTACATGGTGTTTCTTATGAAATTCTGAGGTTTCTAGCACATTACCTATTAGTAACTGGTCAATCTCATCATTACCTTGTGCTAGAGGTCCTGGCAGACCTGTATGGGATCTGATATGTGTTATATATATAGGATGTTCCCTTTTTCTGATGATTTCCTGCAGTTGTATGAATAATGAAGTTAATTCTGTATTATCAGGAATAAATTCAGCAGTTTCAATGTGTAAAACAACTCTCTCTGCATATTGAGAGTCAGTGACTATATTGAGGGGTTCTGTGAAGTCCATCAGTACCATAAGAATGGCATACAGTTCTGCCTTTTGTACAGAGCTGTATGGACTTTGTACCACTTTACTTAAGTCTCCTGATTTGTATCCTGCTTTCCCTGATTTATTTGCATCAGTATAGAATGTGAGGACTCCAGAAATTGGCTTATGTCATACAATGTGAGGAAGGACCCATTCAGTCTTCTTTATGAATTCTATCCTCTTGCTTTTGGGATAATGGTTGTTAATCTCTCCCAAAAAGTTACTGCAGGCTCTCTGCCAGTATTCATTATCTTTCCATAGTGATGAAATTTCCTCATTAGTTAAAGGTACTACAATTTCTGCTGGGTCCATTCCTGTCAACTGATGAAGTCTTAATTTACCTTTTTGAATCAAATCAGAGATCTTTTCTATATAAGTCTTTAATTTCTTATTTGGTTTACGTGGTAGGAATATCCATTCCAATATAATATCTTCCCTCTGCATCAAAATACCTGTGGGGGAATGTCTGGAAGGGAATATGACAAGAATACATTTAAGTTCTGGATCCACACGATCCACAAGTGCTTCTCGAATTGTCTTTTCTACTAGAGCCAATTCCTTCTCAGCTTTGGCTGATAATTCTCTAGGACTATTTAATTCTTTGTCCCCTTCTAGAGTATTAGCCAAATTTTGTAGTCCATCTTTGGGTATTCCCATGATACCCAATAAGTTGGAAATGCTTCCTAACAACTTTTGAAAATCATTAAGAGTCTTTAATCGATCTCTCCTCAGTTGTACCTTTTGGGGTCTAATTTTTTGTAACTCTATCTTATATCCTAAGTAATTAATAGAATCTCCTCTTTGTATTTTTTCAGGAGCAATTTGCAGTCCCCAGCGAGGCAAAACTTTTTTTACTTCTTCAAACATGCTTTCTAATGTGCCTAACTTTGGATCAGCTAATAGGATATCATCCATATAGTGATAAATTATGGATTGTGGAAACTTTATACGAATTATCTCCAATGGTTTTTGCACAAAGTATTGGCATAAGGTAGGGCTGTTTAACATTCCCTGTGGGAGGACCTTCCATTGATATCTCTTGACTGGCTGAGAATTGTTATAATTAGGAACTGTGAAGGCAAATTTTTCTCTATCATTTTCTTGTAATGGTATGGTAAAGAAACAGTCTTTTAAGTCAATAACTATTATAGGCCATTCTTTGGGTAGCAGAGAGGGCAAGGGCATCCCAGTCTGTAGGGGGCCCATTGGCTGAATTACTTTATTAATAGCTCTCAGATCTGTCAGCATTCTCCAATTACCAGACTTTTTTTTAATAACAAATACAGGAGAATTCCAAGGGCTGGTAGATTCTTCAATGTGTTGAGCATTTAACTGCTCTTGAACCAGCTGTTCTAAAGCTTGTAGCTTCTCTTTTGTCAAAGGCCACTGTCCAACCCAGACAGGTTTATTAGTTAGCCATTTTAAAGGTAAGGCAGTTGGTACTTCTGAGAGTTCAACAGCAGTTGTGCTCTGTTTGTGTACAGCCTGAATGGTTGGTGACTGGTTTTTATAGCATGTTATGATACTATTCCTAGAAACATGCATTGGCCTGTATTCCTTTTCTGAGAGTGTAGGAATTTTAATCTGGGTATTCCACTGTTGTAACAGATCTCGGCCCCATAGAATTACTGCTACATTCGCTACATATGGCTTCAGACTTCCTCTCTGTCCTTCTGGCCCTATGCATTCAACCCATCTCGAACTCTGTTTTATCTGAGATAGGGTGCCAATTCCTAAAAGTTGGACATCTACCTCTTGAAGAGGCCAATTTGGATGCCATGATTTTGGTGTAATTACAGTCATATCCACACCTGTGTTTACCAGGCCCTCCAGAACCAAGCCATTAATTCGAATTCTAAGCTTTGGTCTTTGTTCATTTATGGAAGTCTGCCAAAACATTTGTTTTATTGTGTTCTTTGTAAACTGTGATTCATCTATCAGAGCTGTTTTATCATCCATTGCAGTATTGGTTTTTACAATAGGCATTGGTTTATTCAGTTGTCCTGGAGAGGAATGTCTTCCACAGTGGCCGGGAATGTTCTTACCACATTTGATTTGGGGGCCTGCAAGAGGCCCCCTGAGGCATTTCCTGCCAGTAAAGGGTTGCCTCGTATATCTATTTTTGATCTGCACTCACTGGTCCAATGTCGGCCTTTGCCACATCTTCTACATAATCCAGGAGGTGTTTGGGGTCTCCTGTTTAGGCTATTCCTAGAAGGAGTATTACTTCTAGGATTACCCCATGTACAGTTTTTACTTATATGACCTGGTGTACCACATTTAAAACATTTGGTACCACGGGGCCTTCTTTCACCTCTGGGATTTGTCTCTCCTATCCAAGCCTCATTACTGTAGTTAAAAGATTCAACACCATTAGTCTACTGAATCCATTCTTCCAAAGGAGCTGATGTGATCTTTAATGGTGTAAGTATTCTTTTGCATTCTGCATTAGCATTGTCAAATGCCAAGGACTCAGTTAATACTTTTCTTAATTCTTTATCTGATACAGCTTTTGTTATAGCTGTGTTCAGCCTTTGTAAAAAATCAGTGAAGGGTTCATGTGGTCCCTGAAATATCTTTGTGTATACCTCAGTTGCTTTTCCAGGTTCTGGAATTTTTTCCCAAGCATTTAGAGCTGCTGTACAGCATAGGGATATTGTATGCTCATCATAAATGGCTTGTACATTCCTGTCAGCGAAACATCCCTCACCAAGTATTTGATCTTGGGAGATCTCAAAACCTCTGAGTTTACCTTGTTGTTCTAAATTTCTTGCCTCTTCTCTCAACCAGCTTTTCCACTGTAACTGCTGGCTATATTCTAGAACAGCTGAAATTAACTGATGCCAGTCATCTGGAATGATTCTATGTGAGGTAGACCACAAATTTAACATCTGTTTTACATATGTGGAGTGTATCCCATATGTAACTACTGCTTCCTTTATATTTTTAAAGTCCCTTGTTGAAATTGGTTGTAATGTATATGTCGTATATGGCTCGGGGTGTGTGTCATCTGCTGGCTTCTCATGGATGATAACAGGATAAGCCATTGTATGAGAGCCATTTGGAGATGTTACAACCTGTATGGTCTTGCCCTTCTGCTTATTAGGTCCCTTGTCATGTTTATTGAGAGTTTCCTCCAGGGCTTGTAAACGAGCTCCTAGGGTCTGTTCCAGGGAGTAAACCTCCTCTCTTGTAAGGGATTCCAGATTTTTCATGGAATCATGGAAGTTTTTATGTTCTTCTGAAACACATGATTCCATGGACCTTATCTTATCAAGTAATGATAATTTTTCTTCCTTATATAGTGTCTGAGTAGCTACAACTTCACTCTGGAGAGTTAGTGTTCTATCCATTAAATACTCATATTTATTATCAATAAAAGCAATTTTGGGTACAAGCTTGTTTTGTAAATTCTGGTTAGCAGATTCCAGAGAGAGAATCTTTTTATGTAAGTCCTCATTGCTATCTTTTAAAACCTGTAATTCCTGGTTAGCAGATTCCAGAAAGAGAATCTTTTTATGTAAATCCTGGTCAGCAGATTCCATAGACAGAATCTTTTTCTGTAAGCCTTCATTGCTAACTTTTAAAGCCTGTATCAGTTCCAATAATGACTCATCTTTGTTCTTACTATTAAACCAGTGTTTGAACACTGTGTGAATTATTACAATGAATGTCAAAATGGTACAGGCCAGATATGTCTTAGGGAGGTCGTATATTTCCAGGAAAATGTCATTCATCATACAGGCAAAAAGGTTTTTAAATTCTTGTGAGGTAATGTTGTCAGCCATATTACAAGAATTACTCAAAATTTGTTAGTCAGTTTTAAGGTGTAAAATTATCAAGTACTTTTACTTGAAAGAAGCTTACCTTTCTGTGGTTTTGGGGGGTGTAGTAGCACTTTTCAGCCAGCAGGAGGCGTTGGTATAGCTCCAAAGCAAGGCCTGCTAGCGACCTTGGCTGGCAGCAGCTGAAGGCAGGAGCCAAGATGGCGGGGAGCCGGCACTCAGGGAGGAGTGGGAATGCCTCACTCACAGCGGTTTTCGCTGGTCTAGGGGCTAAGCTGGGGAACTGAGACCGGATTAGCTGTTCCTTTTTTTGGTAATGGGACCATGTAGGTGTCCCCTGGTTAAATGGAACTTTGCAGGCGGGTTTAGGTGCCCGCCAGCCGCCAGCCGGGAGGAGGCTGAGGGAGGGAGCCGCCTGGGTCTTTGGAATTTGCCCCACATGAGCGCCAGATATTGGTGAAATTATTAAGGCCACTCCACGTAGTTAAAAGGGAGGTTTATTTTGTGGGGTAACTTACAAATGAAGGGGTAGGTTGCAGGGTCTGGCAAAGGTATAGGGCAGTCCGGCGGTGTTCTCTGGAGAACTCTGCTCGGTCTCTTCCTGCGTCCAGCGTCCCGGAACCAAGAAAGCCACCTCCTCCTGCTCCTCAGTCTTCCACTCCCTCCTCTGCCCCGCCTTGTGGGCGTGATCATTACTGAAGCCTCAATGGAGGTTGGAACTTCCAAGCCAATGCTGGGATGGCTATCCACTACACCTATGTCCAAAATTAATGGCAAAAAAAGGCTCAACTATTTACTCCAACAAATACTTTCTCCTTGAAGATGGAACTAAACCAGACCACATAGCTTACTTAATAAAACTTATGACTTACTTTTCAATACTCACTTAATCAGCCTGCCTTTGCTGTATTTGACAGTCAAAAGATTTTCTATTATAACTTCACTCCAACCCTAGAAGTCAAATTATGTCCCTTTTGTAAACATAATTCTCAAGATACAGAGAAATTAAAAGCAAAATTCACTCTGGCACTATGTGAATAAATCCTGCAGATTTAAAAAGTCATGTTTATTATTTCATGTTAAACTGTTCCTTCAATACAATATTGAAGCAGTAATTTACTACCTGGGTGACATATAATTTAATACTCTGGAAAGTTTTATAAAGGAAAACAACACATTATCATCATT
Source organism: Onychomys torridus (assembly GCF_903995425.1). Taxonomy (NCBI): domain Eukaryota; kingdom Metazoa; phylum Chordata; class Mammalia; order Rodentia; family Cricetidae; genus Onychomys; species Onychomys torridus. The sequence continues at coordinate 36,132,463 of NC_050459.1, read as the reverse complement.
GTATATTTCATTATACTTTAAAGTAAGCATTGCCTTTTCAATATTTTTATTAGCATTTATTTTGTGGTGAGATTGGATGGCATTCATTTATTGTCTTTCACTGAGGAGAGCTGGAAATGGGGACAGAGCACACAGTCCTATGCATTTTTGATGGTATGAATGAGTGAGTGGGTGGGTGAGTGAGTGAGTGTATGAATGAGTGGAGCGTCTGGAAAATGGAATATTAATCAGCATAGTTAGTTGTTTGAAAAGAACCTATCATACCACTGCTATCCTCGTTAAATACTGATGTTTTCATAGTGATCCCTGTGTTCCCTTGCCTTTTAGATCATGTAATGTCCTCCTGTTAATACACATATTACTTGAGCAGGCAACTTGCCTCCAACAGTTGGAAGAACAAACGCATTTCTCACTACAGTGGTCTGGATGGGTCATGATTCCTGGTTGGGAGTTTTACAGAAGAGTCTGGGAGCATAGTAAATAAAATACCCCAAGTTAATTTGCAGATAGAGTTAAGTGAAACAAGTTCATTATGGGTCTAACTACTTGTGGAAATATGTGTCACTTATCATAATGTCCATGGTAACATACAGTACAGCACAGGATAAGGGTTGTAACACTCAACAGTGGGATACTTGTGAGAAATTAGAAATGCTATACATCCCAGTTGGCATGCAGCCGGAACCAGTTTTCAATTGTTCTATTAACAGAAAGTGTTGCAGACCTCCGTCCCACAGTTTTTCTGTTCACTGGTAGATTTTTTTTTTTTTTTTTTTTGAGTCTGACCTCAGAAAGCCAGTCCCATTGTTAAACTGCTCCAATTGCTATTCCCTCCCTTCTGCTTCCTTCCTTGTACATCAGCACTGTGCTGGGACTCCAGTACTTCAGAGGGCCTGTAAAACACTTTCTTGCTTAGCAAACCATGAGCACAAACACTGGTGCTTTTGTCTCTCTTGGGTTGAATAAGGAGACCAGAACCTTTCTTAACCTTTTACTTAAACTTATAAATTGGTCTTGCCAAGCTCTGCTGCAGAATCTTTAAGTAAATGGGTGGTCTTGCTGACGTGCACTGTTAAAACAGTGCCAAAGTGCTCCTCTGAGCCAGCTTCTTCCAGAATAAGCTGCTTGTTGAAGGATGTGTTTTAATGTCGTCACATCATCCCATGTAATTAGTGCACTCACAGTACCCAAGTGGACCTTTTAGAGGGCCTGACAAAATTCTTAAGTGGCACCTTAGCATCCTAAAAGAATGAGTAAAACTGTTTCTACCTCCGACTCTCAATGTGATTTAAAACATTCTCTAACTTTGTTTCTTGCACTATTCCCATAGGATTCAGAGGAGGTAAGTGATCAGTCCTGGCCCTGCTACACTGAGTTCTTTTACCAGCTGTAAATGTCTCTGTAGTGAATCTTCGGTGTTTTTATTTTTTTTTTAAATAGCATTTTAATTATTACAAAATTACAGTACAAAAGGCAGAAGTTGTGGAATATTCCAAAGTGAAATGGAGAACAAAAAATAAATAAATAAATCCTCTCTTATCAGTGCAACAAAAGATAGGTAGCTAATACCTCCACAGCTTTAGAGATCTGTGCATTTTTCTCAGGAACTCAGGCTACTCATTTTTATTCACTTAATATATCATACACGGTTTCTAAAATAGAAACTCATTTTTGTTAATGCAATTTAGATATGTGTAACTTATTACATAATTCAGGCAATCTACTTTTAAATAATTGTCTGTGGCAATAGCTTTGTAAATATATATTTGTGCTGAAATATGAGTCTTTCTTCATAATACATCCCAATAAATAGAAATTATGGGTTGAAAGTATGTGTGTGCTTGATAACTACTGACAAGGTATGCATATATTGGTGGAAATAATGATATTACACTGCAGCTCTGTGGATATGGCAATCAACTCATCTCCTGCCAATATTGGATAAACCCATTGTTTTTCTCTGAAAACTTAAGAGGAATAACTTAAAAATATTTTAATGTCTATATTTTCATTTTCTGGGAGGATTATTGTGACTATTACTAAATTTTCTATTAGGTTCCAAGATGTAACTTCTTAGTTCATAAATATGAATATTGGAATTGAGCTTTAAATTTCTTAATTGGGAGCCATTATACAAGATATTTATCTTCATTCTATTTTATTTATTGTTCTATGTGAATTTAGAGTCATTTTATCATATTAAAGATAAATCATCAGAATTTCAATGGTATTAAATATATTCACTAATTTGAGCAAATTAGCAAGCACAATTTTTATAATTTTAAATTATAAAATGTTAAGTAATTACATAATATTCATTTTATGTCAGAACAAACTAAATTATTGTATCTGTGTTGTACTTATTGCATGTTCTTTACTAAGGGTTATATTTAAATGCATCTTGAGTATGTTCATCAAGTCCATGGACCTGAATATTAATATTCTGGGAGTGAGTTTGGATTTTCAGTCAACCTTTCTACTGAATCATGAACTTCTAACCATTGATTGAGCTAACATAATTGCTGGCATGCCAATGTTCATCTAAATTCCAACTAGACGGGGATCTAATGTTCCCTTTTCTGCATGCATAATGTCATCTATTTAGGAACTCTCCTTTGCACATCCATAATCTGATCATCAAAAATCAGCCAGTATTTTTGACTTGTGCCTTGTAATACCCATCTTTGATTTTTTTCTAAGACTAATGGTCACTGCTTAAATTAGATTATGTTTATTCATTTACTAAGTGTCTCCTCCAAACATGCTCCAAAATATACAGTACATATAAATACTTTTGTCTTTTGTAATTATAATAATAATTCCTAATAGTGGATTTTGTATACATCCTCCAAAAAATATTTTAAAAAATAAAGAAGTGTGTTTTTAATTTATGTCCTTTTAGTTTGCTGTTATTTTTATATTGAATTTCTTTACAAATACTTGTATGTATTCATATTAATACAAATGTTTGTATGAATTACTGATAATTTCAACTTTCATTTTTAGATATTCAACCTTTACGCACTCTTTATTTTTATAATAATGTCTTCAGTTTTGTTCTCAGTCTTTTTTGTAGTTTTCAGTCTTGAAATACCAAAGAAATGTATCAGTCACAATGCTATGCAGTGTGAAACTGTGACCATTGTCATATGTCACAACAGTAAAATATTTACATTGTGTCAGTGAGGGAAATAACACAGTCTTTAAAGGTTGATTGTATAGTGTAATTTTTAAGTGGTTTTTTTGTAGACTTTAATTTTTCACAATTTACACTGTATGGTGAACATCACCTATTATAGATTCTTAGCCCTTCCTACTTCTAGAGACCCTTCTTTCTAAATAGTTCCCTTAATAGTTTTGTATCTTATACTTTTGTTCAGAGTATGAGGTTATAAATATATAAATAAATATTTGGAAGCCAATTTGGCTATATATCTATTCTTCATATCAGAACTATGTTCCATTATAAGTCTTGTGAAATTCCCAATCATGGGTTTTTTTCATCAATTATTGCAGTACCAAAGAGCATGTTTCTTCTTGGAAAAGGCTTCATATCCAATCAGAGAGCAATTGCTTACTGCCGTAATCATCATGCTGTGATGCCAGTAAGAAAACATTGTCTTACAAGTTGTTTTTTGCAACATTCGGGATGCACAACTGGCCTTGCTTTTTTTTTTTTTTTTTTTTTTTTTTTTGGTTTTTCAAGACAGGGTTTCTCTGTGTAGCTTTGGAGCCTGTCTTGGAACTCACTTGGTAGCCCAGGCTGGCCTCAAACTCACAGAGATCCACTTGACTGCTCCCGAGTGCTGGGATTAAAGGCTTGGCCTTGCCTTTTTTACCTCAGCAACCCACATAACACCTTCTGGCATTGTGAACTCTAGCCACTGAAGTGGAGGTTAGCCAGCTTATTTCTAACTAGATTCATCTGTGTGACTCATCTTAAGTATGTGGTGTCATCAGCATAAAATCTTGCTGTGTGGTTCTGCTGAGTGAATAAGAGAAATAACATTGATCTTCAATGTTTTGGAAGCTCCTGAGGGCTCCTTGGCTAACAACTCATAGGGAGAGATCATATATTAGGTAGGTACTGGGATTTTGTTGAAAGATCTGTGGTGTCTGAAAGTAGCCTTATTCATTTAGGCAGAGTACCATTGTTCAAGCTGGTTTTTAAAATTAATTAAACCTTTGATTCACAGAAGTTTCCATACTTCATATGGCTTCGTTTTTCAGTTGTTCATCGTATTTCCTGAGTAACCAGAGTTCTGTTTTTAAAGTTCTTACCTCTACCTGGAGAGAACACTCAGTGAGTAAAAAATATTTGCTTGCAAGTCTGACAATCTGAATCCTACCCTTGAATTCATAAATTATCAAGAGACAACTAACTTGAGGAAACCTATCACATGACCTTTGTAGGCATGCTGGGTCATGTATGAACCTGCACTCACTTCACCCACCCATCCCCATATATAAAATAAACCTTAAATCTTATAAAGTCCTCACTTATGATTAAATCCCACAGAGCAACCTCTAGGTTTTTCTCTAACAATTTCAGAGTTTTAGGTTTTCTGTGGAGAGCTGTGGTTTAATTTGAGTTGACTTTTATGAAGGATAAGAGATAGGAATCCAATTTCATTCTGCATGCAGACATTTGATTTTTAACATCACTACATATTGCAGAGGCTATCTCATGTGTGTTTGAACATCTAAAACACCCATTTTTTGATTTGTCAAAAATTAGATGGACGCCAGGCGGTGGTGGTGCATGCCTTTAATCCCAGCACTCGGGAGGCAGAGCCAGGCAGATCTCTGTGAGTTTGAGGGCAGCCTGGGCTACCAAATGTGTTTCAGGAAAGGTGCAAAGCTACACAAAGAAACCCTGTCTCGAAAACAAAAAAATTAGATGGCTGAAGTTGTTTCCTTTTTCTTGTTTTACAAGTTCTTTAAAATTCATAATAATATCGTAGTGGTTCAAGTGTACTCCTAATATATTCATGTCTGTATATGTATAAAAAGAAAGTAAAGATCAAGTATTTTATATTTCTGTACTTTTTAGTTTATAACCACAAATATTTGTGTACATTAATATGTATTTTCCATAATTATTCTTTTATGTGTTTGACCTTTTTTTTTACTTATCTAATGGTTATAATAGTATCTCCATTTAAATATGCTATGATAATATTGCCAAATGCTTATAACTTTGACTTATGATATTTCTAATAACTTTTTGGTGTAATTCTTCAAATTGTGGAAATGAGAATAGTGATCCTGCTCTTATCTCAGACAATAAAGAGATAAATTTTTCTATTTTAATATTCTATTACTAAGGGTCACATTTGATTTTGTTTTCAGATATTCCTTATTATTTTAAGAAGCTTTTTTAAAATAATTACTTCACAATGAATCTTAATCTCAATAAGTGTTACTTATCTTTCTTTTGAAGCAAGAGCTTTATGGCATTTTTAGAGGTAACATTATTTCTCTTGCTTGCCTACTCTTGATGTGGTATGTGCTAACAGATGTTTATATTTGAAGCCATTTTGATCATCCTGGGATGAGTCCTTCACCACCACCCAAGTCACTCAAACTTTCCTATCTCATTAAATATCATAGCTGTGCTAGCTTCATATAACAAATCAGAAAGAAACCTTCCTTTCATCTTGTTTGAAATACATTTTTTTTTCCCAGCTTGAGCAGGCCCTCTGGATAAGTGAGACAATTGAATAGCTTGAACTGTTTGGGAGGCACCCAGGCTGTGGGATGTGGATCTGTCCTTAGTGCATGAGCTGGCTGTTTGGAAACTTGGGCTTACACAGGGACACTTTGCTCAGCTTGAAGGAGGGGCCTAGACCTGCCTGTACTGAATCCACCAGGTTTAAATGAATCCCCAGGGGTGCCTTGATCCTTGAGGAGATGGGAATGGGGGGGGGGTTGAAGGTGAGGGTGGGAGGGAGGAGGACCCGGGGGTTGAAGGTGAGGGTGGGAGGGGGGAGGACAGGGGAACCCTTGGCTGATGTGTAAAATTAAAACACAAATGTAATACATTAAAAAAAGAAATATATTTATATTAAAAACCAATCCTGTTCTCAATATTTTGAGCTTCTTAATTTTCATGAGAATTATTAGTTTGGAATTTTATTCAAGTGATTGTTTGATATATTTTATTTCTTTGTTATTGATCTATTCAGATATTCTAAATGTTATTGTCATATATAAATTCATCCCTTTTGTCTGCACGCTCAAATATATTGGTTATGTTGTATAACCTTTATGATGGTATATTGTTACTTTAGGATCACTCCATTCCACCCCAACCCAGTGATGAGCTTTTCTTTTATTTTTTCCTTAGTTTATTTTTTTCTCATACAATACATCCTGAACTCAATTTTCTCCCTTCACTCCTCCCAATTCCCCCTCTCCCAATACTCCTTCCTCTACCTTGGTTGCTGGTCCTCTGTTCCAAATTGGTCCTTTTTTTGTCCCATTATTCTAGTTTAACCTTTATATCAGTCTGTTCTTATCTCTTCACCTTCTAAATCTCTCCTTGTGGCTCCTTAAATTTTTCCTGACTTGTGTGTGTGTACCAAATTAAACACACATATTCGAAAAATAAAACCTAACATCCTCAAAATGACAAAAAACATGTAACCTCCTTCTTTCTGGGTCTGATTAGCTCAGCAAGTATCATTGTTTTTAGCTCCATCCATTTACTTTTTAATATTTTCTCTGAATAGCCGAATCATAAATATTCCATCGTGTAAATATACCACATTTTAGTTATTCATTCATCAACTGATAGGAGACTAAGCTGTTTCCATATACCAGCTTTTTTGAATTTGGAGGCAAAGAAAGTGGCTGAGCAAGTAGAGTATGGAGTTCTTTGGGTATGGTATAGCTGAAACACATGTTAGGGCTACTTTTGGCTTTTTGAGAAACTTGCACACTGGTTTTACTGTGGTTGCTTCAGTTTGGACTGTGAACATAGTTGAACAGCATTTCTTTTTCTTCACACCCATGCCAGTATTTTCTTCTTTTGTTTTCCTTTCTTTTCTTTTTTGACCCCGGACAATCTGGCTGGAGTGAGATGAAACTTCGGAATAGCTTTAATTTACTTTCCCCAGATGGCTAAGGACTTCGATCCATTGCTTTGCTTTCTGCTGTTGATGATAGATATCCTGTCAATGGGTTACACACGTTCCTGTCCTTTAGACTCCCCCACTCTTGACTCCACAATGATGGACTAAATCCCAGATGGTGAGACATATAAATCCACTCTCTCTTAACTTTACGTTGTCAGAGTATTTCATCACAACAAAAGGAAATTAAGCTACTCTTTATTAGTTTTTAATAGTCCATGGTGTTGTCTACTCTTCCTAAGTCATCATCTTCTCTCATTCAGACAATGAGCTGAAATACTGCTATAGAGAACTACCAGGTATCATGGGCTGAAAGAAGAGAGGCTCGCTCTATTAAAGGAGATAATGCATCACTAATGCATTAAAGTTACATCGATGTGGGCAAAGTGATATTATTTTAGAATAATTATTAGTACTAAATACAGTTATCTTAAGTTTGAAACACTAATTTCTTAGGGACTACTCACCTTAGTGCTCTTAAGCCTACTTTCAAAATGCTTTTTGAGTTACATTGTTGTTCTTTATTGTCTTCTGCCACACCGGAGAAAATAGCTGCGAAGTGCAGCAATGCTTCTTCTCTTGGAAGGTATCCATTACCTACAGCTCTTGATCAAGGAGGGTGGCCTTGCACCTTTCCTCCCATCCATTCCGTTATCATTGTATAGTTCTTGTTTAGGTGATACACAGGGTATTGAATATTGGATCTTTTGGCAATCTGAGTTTGCCTAGGCAGCATGTTTTTCCAAGTGTCTTAGATGAGGTTTTAATATTTCCTGAGTAAACTATCTGTGTCTGTTACAAAATTTTATACTGCATTCAATCTTCTTAATTTTCTTTCTGTGCCATAAATTGAGTTCTTAATATTTTCTAATGTAGGCTTATACAACAGTTTATTTCAGTAGCAAGATTATTGCCCAGGATGTTCAATTTCTACCTTTTATTTAGTTATGAATACAAAAGTTAACTGAGAGATCTTCAGTAGCATTTTCTTCTATTTATTTATGTTTTCTTTTTAACCTAAATGCATCTGAAACTTAAGTCAATAAAGATATCTGTACTCAGTAAATAAATTTAGTAGTTACAGATTAAGCCATTTCTGGATCATTGATGCTAGCTCATCCAGTTATGATGAACTATTGATTTCTCACATTGTAGCTGATAGAAACTCAGATAAGTAATGTCTAGAGCTTTAAAGTATTTTTATGTTATTTGTCTTAAGACTACATTAATTACAAACTTATAAATTCCAAGTAATTGAAATCCCCTTTATGCATAAATACAAGATTACTTGTGATCCCAAACCTTAAAATTAAAAAATTAGCATTTAGCACCAAACTTCTATAAAGTTAACTTGTGCTGGATAGTTTTATCAAATTGGCACAAGCAGAAGTCACCTGAGAAGAGGGAACCTCAATTAAGAAAATGCCTCCATAATATTAGGATAGGCAAGCTTGTAAAACATTTTCTTAGTGGTTGATGGGGGCCAGTGAGCTCAGCTCATTGTGGGTAAGGTCATCTGTGGGCTGGTGGTCCTGGGTTCTAAAGTAACATAGGCTGAGAAAGTCATGGGGAGCAAGCCAGTAAGCAGCACCCCTCCATGGCATCTGCATCAACTCCTGCCTCCAGGTTCTTGCCCTGTTTTAGTTCCTGTCCTGACTTCCTTCATTGATGAACTATGGTGTAGAAATGCAAGCCAAATAAACCCTTAAATCCCAAACTTGCTTTTTGGTTAAAGTGTTTCATTACAACAATAGAAACTATAACTAAGAAATAACCTAAAGTTATCAAATTCTTAGTAGTAAAATATAGGTGACTCCTATGGTTACTATGTGGTATGTGGTACATTAAATATCAAAGACACAACAATAAAATTATGAACTTATGCATGTCTGAAGTACTAATCTGATTTGTCAATTCTTAATAAGATTAATCAATTTTCTAATTGAAGATAAAACTGGTTCATAAACATCACTCTGTCATAGTTAATAATAGTTACTTTAAAAAGATTAGAATCCATAGATCTAACACATTTTCTGTTCTTATATTTGGGAATGATCTTATATGCAGCTATTTTCTCCCATATATGGTGATAATATGTATCATCTTTTAAAAAAAATTATTACTTTTAAATATTAATATCTTATAATTTGGGGGGATTCTTAAAAATGCACACAATGTCTTTTGAACATATTTACCATCCCTGTCAGCTCCTCCTCTTAAGTGCTTCTGGATTCATTCCCCATTTCAATTTTATATCTTTATTTTTTTTAAGAATTTTACACATGAATATTATATTTACATCATCTCCTTTCAACGATTTCCCCAATCCAAATCTTTCCCTGTCACCTCCTCACTTCCTGTCAAATTCATGACCTCTTTTCCTTTAACTGTTATTGTTAAATGTATCCATATATATCTGTATATATGGACATACTCATATATATGTAATTATATATATTCTAATATTTATACATAAACCTTCTGAGTCCATTTAGTGCAGTTCATGCACATATGTGTTCAGAGCTGATTGAACACTTTGGACTGGATAACCTATGAGGGGACTTTTACTGGAGAATACTGATTCTCCTTCTCTTAGTAGCCATCAGTTACCTAAAGCTCTTCATCAAGTGGTGCGGTCTTACACAATTTCCCATCCATATTTGAATGACAACTACAGTTGTCTTTGTGCGGTTCTTGTTTAGGTGAATCATACTATATTGTATGCTAGATCTTTGATTTTTTTTGAGATTGCTTGTGAAACACGTTTCCAATTGGTTTTTTTTTTTTTATCATTTTACAAATATGTTTTAATTGAAGTAGAATTACATCACTGTTGTTCTTTCCTTTCCTCTCTATGGCCCCTCACAGCTATCCTCCCTTGAAAAGTTATGGAAGATGGCTCCCTTTCTTACAGTCTTTAAGCCACTAGGAAATACCTCCCCTATCCCTTAGGTTATCAAATTATCAGGATGTTCTTTCCATATATGTAAGCATGAATATATAAATGTGCATCATATAATATGTACACAAATATACATACAAATTTTATTTATACGTCCTACAAATCTCAATACACACACACACACACACACACACACATACGGTCTATGGTTCACAAAAGGGGTCTAGAATGGTCAAACTTGGTTTTCTGCAACCCATACATTTTTATATTTTGCATACTCAACTAACATAATGTGAATTCCTTGAAGTTTTAAGCCTCAAATGGTGAGAAATACTTAAAGAAATGTTGTACATCTTCAATCATCGGGAAAATGCAAATCAAAACTAATTTGGGATTTCCTCTTACACCAGTCAGAAAGGCCAAGATGGTGGAAACAAATGATAGCCCAGGCTGGCAAGGATTTAGAGTAGGGGAACACTCATCCATGGCTTGTGGGGTGTAAACCTGGTTTTGTGTCATATCTGCTCCTGTAGATAACCTCTAATCCACATTCCTCTAAGTAACCCCATAAAACTTCGGAGTCACCAAGTTGGATTTTGATGGTAACAATAATTAGAAATGCTGTTGGTTTTCATCTGGGATGAGAAGATGCTGCCCATTGCCTATACCTCTTAAAGAATAGTGTCACAAATTGTTGCATGAAGCAAAATCCCTCAAATTCTGTAGCGTATATAAGCATTTATTCATTCATTTGTTGTGTTTATATATAATATAGGTAAAAAATTTGAGATTACTTTTTTAGCATTATATTCCATTCATCTTTATAGGCTTAATAATTTTCTGTTTGTAACTGGATCAAATTAGAGTTCTTCCACTCATTTTATTTGGTCATATTCTTTTAATGAATAAAAGCATTACCATCTATTTAGAAAGATACAGAACACACAGAAATATATGTAAAATATAAACATTTATACACATTACTATATCATATAGTAAGTATTCAATGCATATATTTCCTTCTCCTTTCCCACCTTCATACCATTTCTCATTATTATAATTTTTAATAAGAGAAATAATTGAATTTACAATAACTGTGAATATTTAGCTGTAGGGTTTATACAGTTAACTTGCCTTTATATAACTGTATGTATAATATATACTCAAGTATGTATCGTTTAATGGAAGTTTCCTGGTTTAGAATTACTTATACTTGGATTCTAATAAAATAACCTTGAGGGTAAATAATAAAGCTTTGGGGAACTGAGTTATATGTAGAATAGAACTTTAAATAAATAAGATTTATTGAACATTAAAAACAAACATTTTGCATTTTCTACAGAGAATACTTTATCTTTGGTTGTATCTATGATAAATACTAAGTAGCCAAATGAGATTCAATTTATATTCCTAGAATGCTAAACATCAATTTTATTCAGCTTACAACTCTGATACTGTAGTTTTAACAAAACCTGACATTTAATATTTTCTATGATATTATCCAAACTGCTGTCTGAATTTACAATATAATATGTAAGCTACTATCAAAAAATCACTTTAAGAAGCTTTGTTAACTATTAATTTGTTTTATAGAAATGATAGAAAACTGAGCTTCAGGACTGACAATTAAATACAACTCAATTTAAATTATTCTTAATAACTGGTACTTTTTCAAATGTTCATACTTTCTTCATGCACTCACAAATCATCCCAAAATATTTCTTACTTATCTCTTCATTTTCTACCAAATATAAACTCTCCCTAAAATAACTCTATAATAAATATTCTTCCTAGTGTAATAATTACTAAATTTTAACTTACTAATTAAAAAGCCTCCTAAATAAATTATTTTTTATTTTATAATTTAATTTAATTTTACATATCAGCCACAGATTCCCCTGTCCTCCCTAACCCCCCCCAACCTCTCCCCAGTCCACCCCCCATTCCCATCTACTCCAGGGCAAGGACTCCCCTGGGAGTTCAGCTCAACCTGATAGATTCAGTCCAGGCAGGTCCAGTCCCCTCCTCCCAGGCTGAGGAAAGTCCCTGCATAGGCCCCAGGTTCCAAATAGCCAGCTCATGCACTAAGGACAGGTCTTGGCCCCACTGCCTGGTCACCTCCCAAACAGTTCAAGTTATTCAATTGCCTCACTTATCCAGAGGGCCTGATTCAGTTGGGGGCTCATCAGCTATTGATTCATAGTTCATTTAAATTATATTTAAGAGCCATTACTCTTTCAGAAGGAACATTGCCTAACTCTCTCCCTCTCCTTCTCTCTCTCTCTCTCTCTCTCTCTCTCTCTCTCTCTCTCTCTCTCTCTCTCTTCTGTCACTTTCTCTCTCTCTCTGTCTGTCTGTCTCTGTCTGTCTGTCTGTCTGTCTCTCTCTCTCTCTCTCTCTCTGTGTGTGTGTGTGTGTGTGTGTGTGTGTATAATCTATCTATCTATCTGAATAAGATTTGGCTATTCTAAATGTATATTCTCAAACAGGAAGCTTTCACATTCATCTACATCTTGTAAAGTATCATTAAACCTTGAATAGGAACTATTTGTATTACAAAACCATACTAATTATTAGGTTAAGTAATATTGCCCTGAATTTAAAGCACTGAAAAAATATAGTAAGCTTCAAGATTACGCTGTCCCATATTTTTAATACCATGTGTTTACTATTCCAAGTAGAAGAAATGAATGGGGTCAAATGCATTACATTTAAGACAGTCTAAAGTTGAAACGTATATCATACATACATACATAGAAAATGTAAAAGTTACAAAATGATACAAATTTAGTTTTAAAATTAAGACTGATTCATGTATTACAAACTTTGCAGGCAAATGAATGGAACAAGAAAATATGATATTGAATAACTAAAACACATAAGGATAACATGACATGTTTTCTCCCATTTGAGATTATTACATATCTTGGAGTAACTGTAAAAACCAGGAAAGTAAAAGGGACCCTTTCTGAGGGTATGGATATATATATATTTCCCTCTTGCCTCACAATGCTCCTCTCAAAGAGCCAAAAGACATCTTTCAAAACTCCCAACACCAGACATGAGAGGCTTTCTTATTGGCAGTTGTCCAAGAGAATCTCCAAACATAATATGCTATTGTTATTGCACTTTGTACATAGGTAAGTCTCCATTGCTGAAGACACTGTACACTTTAGGAACAGTACCCAGAGGCCCCTGAGCTGGAACTGACCTAAAAGCATTCTCCCTGAACACTAGTTAGTGTTCACAGTACCAGAAAGCTCTATGGAAACCTCCAAAGGAAGGAAGCAAGAAGCAGTCCTACAAGACATAAAATCTATGAACTACAGTAATATCACTTATGGTATAAGAACACTAAAGACAGTAGATAGGAACCTACTTTGGTAGTAACCAACAGCTCTTTTGTTGAACTTAAAGCCTGGTCAAGAAGAGAGACATCATGCTTGATACTGGAAACATAGCCAACTCCCCAGGGCTAGTGACTTTGTAGGTCTTGGATGATAACCTACATTCTCCCGCTTTATCAAACCAGCATGATGCCTAACTACATTCTACATATTTGCGTTTATACCCACAGATAAGTGTTGTCATCACCCCTTATCAAGGAAACTACTCTGCAATAGGAATAAATCATTGCAGAAAATCACAGCCATTCAAAAGGCAGAGCTGTAGAGCCCAGTCCAATCTGATACATCTACAACACCACTCCTGCACCTAATGCTCAGGGGTCTTTGTGGAAAAGGGATCAGAATGACTGTGTAAGAGCAGAACTGTGAGTCTGTGTCTCCCAGACTGTGAGCCTGTGTCTCCCAGGAATGTTAGAAGCTACACCATAAATTCTGCTCAATATTTTTACCTAAACATAAACTGAACAAGAATAACACCAAAAGACATCCTAACCGGGATAAATGGAAGCTCATGTGGCCTCAACTCTACACAATAAACTATAAATGCTTAATGAATTCTTAGAGCATAAGAAAGTCTTATCCAGGGAAGAACATACTAATTGGTTAAGCAATATTAAATGGTCAGGCCCTGAAAACATATGCATATAACAAGCTTTGTACAAACTCAAAGTGTTGTATTTATGGGTTTATGAATATTTTATTTATTTATTTATTTATTTATTTATTTATTTATTTATTTCTGAGTGTGTGTGTAAAAGAAAATGAAAGGAGACCACAATTATGAAAGAGAGAAAGAAGAGGCATATGGGCGGGTTTGGAGGTAAGAAAGAGAGGAATATGATGAAACCATAAACTCAGAAAGAAAAAAAAATATTTTTAAAGTGTCTGAGTTAATATATCATATAACAATATATTTTGACTAAACTATGCTGCCCTCTATTGCAAGTGGCTAACATCTAATCTAAAGAAGGTTTCTTTGAGGAAAAGTGATATGTTTGAGCATCAGATTTACAAAAGGTCAATTTGTTTGTATCTGAATGAACTAGGAAACACTCCTCCACATATGTCTGTGAATTCAGGAAATGTTTAGCTGAGGTGAGAAGACCCACTGTAAATATAGACAGCTCTATGCCATGGGCTAGGGTCTTGGATTGAGTAAAAGAAAGAAGAAAAAGGAGAGAGAGCACCATGTTCTTCCTTCCTTACTTACTATAAATATAGTGTTCCAAATGTCATGCTTGCCCACCATCATGGACTGTACCCCTTGAAACAGTCACTATGTATCCAAATCATGATCAAAATATATTCCTTCATCTTCTTATCTCCCTTCCTCCTTCCCTTCGTCCCTCCCTCCCCATCTCTGTTCCTTTCTTCTTTCCTTCCCCCTTCCTTCCTTCTTCCCTTAACGTTCGTTTATTAAAAATTTTGTAACTGCAAAATATGTACACACACACACACACACACACACACTCACACACACACGTATATATACCTAAATCCTACATTTACTGAACTTTAAATTTCAGAATATCTTCTATTTGATGGGCTCTAAATTTAGCCTCATTAATTCTTTCCAGTGATTTCTAAATACTCTAATGATTCAAAGAATAGCAATGGAAAAGTACTGAAAATAGAGTAAATAAACTCAGGTAACAAAGACAGAAAAACCAAGTTCTGAGTAATTATCAGCCTCTCATGGACCATTCAGTCACATCAACATCACCTTAAATGTTTATCAATACTTAAATCTATTAAAAACAGTTTTCAGTGTTTGCAAAAGAAAATATTTTAGCCGACAAAAAGTAAATCATTGTCTTACACAAAAATTAAGTTATATTTAGATTATCTTAAAAGATGTAGAGTTGGCCAAGTGGTGATGGCTCATATCTTTAATCCCAGCACTGGGGAGACAGAGGCAGGCCATCTCTGGTTCCAAGGCCATCCTGGTCTACAGAGTGAGTTCCAGGACAGCCGAGCTACACAGAGAAACCATGTCTTAAATCACTCACCCCCCCAAAAGATATTGAGTTATTTCATACAATAATTACTTTACTAGAATTTTGACATAAATCTGATTTTGTACATATTTGGGGTCTTAAAAAATCATAGCAGTGTCAGTATAAAATCCAGAAATATAGAGATTAAAGAAGGTATTGTAAAATCTTTGGTATGTACAAATCTTCTTATACTCTGATTATTATCACCTAAGACTCTCAGACAGCTCCAAATATGAAATAGAGATGCCTCACTTTTCAGAATGATTGCATCTCATGCCATTATAGCCTTAATCAGCAATTTGTACCTCTTTTGCCCAGTGGAGTCATGGTATTTTAATACATAGCAATAAAGCCAATACTGTTATAGGGTTCATCTTGAGGGCTTGAAATAGTTCAAGGGAGATAGCATTAAGTGCACACTCAAAAAGCTGTTATGTATGTGGCAACTATGTTTTTGCCTACCTCTATGATTTAAAGGAAACATTTTGTGGTCATCATGCTATAGAATGTAAGGATGTTCTCACTTTTTTCTATTTGTCAAAACAGTCTAAGTCTACACTGATTCAAGGTAGGAAAGAAATATATCTCACCTTATATGGCTTAATAGCAAGCTTGCACTGTAAAAAAGAGCATACTGATGTTCTTTTCATTTCTGCAGTCATTTGAAAAATATTATCCAACAGGAAAATCTGAATGTATGGAACATTGCTCCTTAGCTATGTTTATTGCTGAGATGAGGCAAAAAAGACACTTGGTAATCTGCAGTAACACAGAAACACCCTTTTCACTTCTCTCTCTTAGTCTGGAAACTAGAAGACATAGAAGTTGATCTTCCCTTCTACTGAATCTCCAAAGGACATTAGAGAGTTTTCAAAGGCAACAATAAATGTGGAAAAAAAAATTAACAGGGTAAAATCTTTCTAAGTTACTGGCAGATACTTGCCTATTCTGTTTCACCTTGGAGTTCTTTAAATGTGATGTGCATCACAGAAACGGACATTGTGTGTGGTGATGCATGCCTGTGACCACAAGATTCAGGAAGCTGAGGGAGGGGGATCATTATAATTCTGCTGCCAATATGGCATACTGTATCAAACGCTGTCTTCAAAAAACAGAAAAATTAAATCAAAACCAAAATGAGACTATTTGAAATGCCTATTTCATTGTGAGATCAGAAAACTTCACAGATACCAGCATCTCCTGATATAATCAGGGATAGTAAATGCTGATTTGAATGTATATTAAAATTAAGAGAATTTAAGATTTGTTTAAAAACAGTTTATGTGTGGTGTTCGGTAACAATATGTTCATGATCCATTGTGATCATGGAAGTCTAAAGGGGATGTAACAAAGAACAACACCTCTTTATTGAGGTGGCTCTGACACCACACCTGTATTCTCTCCACGAAACGTCACCAAATAGTAGTGCTTAGTTTATTTTAAAATAAAACCTAGTTAATTTCACTGAACTTTTTTTTTAGGTCTAGAAAATGTTAATAACAGTTCATTTTAGAAGCTTAGGATTAGAAATAGATTTGTTTAATTGTTTTTACAACATGATGACAAGAAAATATAGACAGTCTATAAATAATCAGCATTTTGTAACATTAAGATAAACATTTGCATTTAGTGTATTTCTTAATTCTACTTAAACCAAACTAATGAATACTTTGTAATTATCTACACTTATTTTTGGTTATCAAAATGTTCTTCAAAACTATAACTGATTTGATGGTTGGATCTGCACATTTGTAAGGACCTCAGACTACTATTACTGCTGTCAAATTCTTAATTTCTCCTTTTGTATGAGAGAAACATTGTAAAGGGCCACTTAAGATGATTTATTGAAATTTGGATAGAAGAGTGAAGTATTATTTACATGCTCATAGCAACAAAAACCTGAAGATAATGCACTTAGTAATGTTAGTAGTAGACGGGGTGAAGGCCAACACCATCTTAAGGAAATAGGAGTATTTATTGAATGACAGATACTAGTTTGTATTTTTCTGATTCAGATGTTTAAATGATTTTATTTTGTAGGTAATTTGACTGACATATCTAAAAAATAATTCCATTACCCATGCTAATTCTTTCTGGTGGAATGTGCTTTTTAAAAAAGCTATGTGTCTATACAGCATTGTAAATGGCAAATTGAATTGACATTAAAATTACTTGTGTGTCAAATTCAAAACCACAGTGCTTAATGGGAACATATTGGCTGACAAAAGTATCAAAAGTCTTATTCAGAATCTTATTTTTCATTTTTTAATTACTCATGAAGTTCAAAGTATGAGTATATGTCTTACATTAATTCATTCTTTCCTTTTGTATGGGTTTTGAAATAAAGTATAAAACTAAGCTGAATTGACATAAATCTGTCTTCAGGAGATAGTTAGCATTAATGGAAATAATTATTCTATTTCTTTCCAGAATGCCATGATAAATTGTGAATTGAGCATAATTCATCACAGTGTTTCTTCATTCTTAATAATGAGACAAAGAAACACCGTGATGAAGTCAGTTTCCATTATTCAGCTTTCTTTAGACATTTTACCACATTATGAGCTCCAACAGGGAAATCATTATCTTTCTTATAAGAAAAAAATGAGGCCCATATTTCAAAAATTTAAATGATTTAAAATGTCTGTCCTGGGAGATCAGTGTACTTACTTGTCTGTGCTTTCACAAGCACCATTATTCTTAGCTATAACTCATTTTTGAAAGGCCAACAATGAGGTAGAATAATGTTTACCAGATTTAACCTCATTCATTTTAGTGGTTAGATGAATCCATTGAATATGTGTAAAGGAGATGAATATGTCCATTCAAAAAATTACTACAATAGATTCCATGTAGAAATTTCTGATCACACTTAGTCATATTTATTACCATGACTTTGAGAGGCTTAAATACTATTCTTATCAACAATAAGCATTTGGTGTCAAACAATAGCAGCAATGCATATGTAATGACAAGTTAATGCAAGGTCTGTATGAACTTTAGAGTACATTCATCTTGATTTTGTGGAGTTAAGAACAATGCAAACCCTTTTTCTGGCACGTACAACCACACCATGAAGGATTACTTATGACCACAGTTTCGGTATCATAGTTGCTATGCTCTACTACTCAGATATTTTTGTGGGGACTGATTTTTAATTCTCCTATCAGTTCAGAAAGTTAGCCAGGAGGTGACTTAGTGGCTCGTCTTTTCCTGGACTTATTATCATATAAAGATTGCTGTCTTACCCTAAGCTATTTCACTTGTGAAGGTCAGAAAACAAGTCAAGATATCTGCCAGACACTTTTGAGTGTTTAAACTATCATAGTAATAGTTGGAAATACAAATCTAGTGCACATATTAAGTGATGCTAATGTTATTAATTGAAAGAAGCCCAAAACAGAGGAATCTTTAGCTAATGCACAAGTGATCTTGTCTCATATGCCCTTTTGTGTTAGCTTTTGGCATACCTTCATTATCATGCAGATTCCTATGATTCTGTAACAAGACCATGATGTCATTAAAAGCATATAATGAGCCAAATAAAGTATGAAGTCCAAGTTTGGTTCACAGGTATATCAGCTCAGTATAACTCTGCCAATAGATACTTTGGAAGTGAAATTGAAAGAGGACACTTCTTATCATTAGGTCACTTACTTTGAGGGGAGACAATAATATCTTTTGGTTAGAATACATATGGACTCACAAGCAGTAATGAAAGATATTAAATCAGGAATGGAATGGAAGACTCAAGAAAATGCTAATGGATTTGGGAGTAGGCTGAAGACACAATTGTTAATATTTTACTCTAGGAATGCCCATCACAGAGCACCCAAGAATGAAATACTACCAAGCAACATGGACAGCTAATGTGTGACACCATGTGCTATCAGCCAGCCTGGTGCTGATGTAAGTAAGGTACCATGAATGGAGCCTGAGCTTGTCTAACAGAATGGACCCCTTACTTCAAGCCTGGCATATTTATGTTTGCTCTTCAACTTCCAACATGTTAGAATAAGGTTAACCCTGCACTTCCAAAAGAACATCAGATCCAGATACCTGAATGTTACAACATTAACACCTTGGGGTAGCAATTTATTTACTTTATTTTTAAGATTTATTTTACTTATATGTGTTTGTGGATTTTCCATTTGATGTAAGTACAAGGCAAGAAGAGGCTATCATATCCCCAATAACAGAAGTCACAGATAATTGTGACCAGCCTAACATGGGCATTTGGAAACAAATGTGGGTCCTTTGTAAGAGCAGTGAACATTCAGAGTCATTTCTCTACCCCCCTAGGTACCAATTTAAACTCACACACACAATTATCATCTTCTTTGTAGTGGAGTGTCAGTCAACACTATTACTTACAACCTTGAAGAGTTGTATGTGCAGTAATTATGAATCCATGCAACACCCGACTATTGGGCCCACTCTTCAAGAAAGTAAATGTAGCATGATTAAAACACAAGATGTTTGGACCCTAACCCTCACTGCACCATTTAGAAACTGCTTGCATAATAAAGTGCTCAAAAACACTTGTGTAGGTGCAGCTGATGCACAGGGGCTCCATGAAGTAAGGCAATTATTCTCTGTAGATTAACAGCTATTGTACTATGCAATTTCCCCATTTAGATAAATTCCTGAAATCTAGGAGCTCTAGAGCAGAAAAAATGTCCTGTGTATTAATCCCCCCTCCCACCTCCAGAAAACCAGTCTCAATTTATAATTTCTTATAATATAATTGAAATATAATCTTATATTTCAAAGAGGGTAGGCTGGCATGGTGCTATTCCAGAAGTATATTAAACATAAAGTAAAGCTGACAGCCATGAAGGTTATCTGTAGCCTGAAGCTTTCCTGTGTTCTGCAGCCACTTGGTCCTAAACAAACATATAGAGGCTTGTTATGAATTACAAACTGTCTGGTCTATGGCTCAGGCTAATTGCTAGCTAGGTTTTTCATCTTAAATTAACCCATCTCTATTCATCTATGTATTGTCACAGGGCTGTGGCGTCACCGGTCTGCTGGCATCTTGCTCCTTGAGCGGCTAGGTTCCTTCTCCCTGTGTCTCTCTTATATTCCCCACCTGGCCTTCTCCTCTCTTTCCATAGACCAGAACAGTTTCTTTATCAATGAATGGTAGCAACACATATTCACAGCATACAGGAAGTCCATCACACAGGACCTCCCCTTTTCTGTCTAATCAAAAAGGAAGGTTTTAACATTAACAAAGCAAAATTATAGGTAACAAAACAGTTATCAAGCAAGAATTACAGTTACAATATCTAGTCTATTTGTATTTGGCAAAATTAAAGAAAACATTCTATCATCTATCCTATCTTTGTGAGTCTAAAGTTTTATATCTAGTTTACCTTTTATTATAACTAAGGAAAGCTATAACTCTCTAGTCTTTAATGCCATCAAAGACCCCAGAAGGGTAAAATGTTACCTAATGATAAGGACGTCTAGTTTCCTTAAAAGTCTCCCAAAGTTCTTTTGTAATGTTGGGATATCCATCTTCAGCCTATAGGTCTAGAGTATCTGGTGGGTTTTTAGTGAAGCAGTTAATCTGAAGGACTGTTTGCCTATTTTGGAAAAGTTCAACAGTCACTTTCCTCTGTGTCCTGTGGAATGTCTGGCCATTTTTTCTGTAAAGCAGGATCCTGAAGGACAAACCTGCCTTGTTTTGACAAAGTTCAGTAGTCACTTTCCTATGGGTCCTGCATGTCTAGTGATACAACATACTGTCAAGCAGTCCAGGCAAGAGCAGTTTCTTGCACAGATGGCCAGTTTTTCCATGAAGAAAATAAATTCCATATGGAGTGTCTTTGATGCCCATCTTCCTCTATGAAGTAAATTTGTACTGCCAGGAGCCTGCTTGTCTCATTGTCCAGAAAAGTCTAAGTGTTTAAAATATTTTAAATGCCATATTCTGTAGGTCTTTAAATTGTATGAAGAATACTTATCTAGTTGAAATATATCTTTGTATACCTAAAAATCTTAACTAACATGACTATAAGTTTGATTATCATAGATGACTAATTATTCATTTGTATTTGTTAATTATAAATTATAATTTTAAATGAAGTGCATAAACATAATACCTTAAATAAGAATAGCAATATACATACAGTATAACAAAATTATTATTAAATTTGTATCAGTAATCCAAAATCCATACCAATGTAAAGTATTTTGAGATTAACAATTGTTTGGATAAAGTACATTCAATAATCTACCTTTTTAAAAATAATTTCTATGTCATATCCCCCTGTTTTCTTTAGAAAGAGATTGAGTATGACTATAAATTGATTATAATCAATTCCTTTTAAATAAAAACAAACATTTATAAACAATATTTTGGGAATTCAGGTATAGCTTTTCATACTACTTCCTGCTGACTGGGGACATTGGTAATCTTATGGGGATACTGAGAAAATTTTAGAATTATGGTTAAATCTTAACTGTAGTAATCTGTGAGGCTATATTGTCTCAGCCAGTTGCCTTGAAGTTATTTTGGATGTTGGATCATCTGAGCCATCAATCCCATTGGAGACCTCTCAGGGAGTCTTTCTTGATGAAACCATATTAACCTTGAAGGAATCCATACTGTCTCATCCTGTGTGGAAACAGGGAAAATCTCTTTTTCCAAAACAATATATCCTTATACTAAAATTTTGAAGTCTAGATATCTTTAAGATATATGTGCCAGTTTAACTTAGCAGCCCCTAAAATTAAATGTCTCTCTGTAGTTAAAAATTCCAAAGACAATATAGTAATATACAGTATCCAGACTCCGTATATTTTCCGTCTTTATGTAGCTTTTTTCTTTATTATTCTATTTCTTTTAAAAAGACTTTCTTTAACCTTTTTTTTTTCTCTCAAATCGATGTACATTTTTAAACATATTATAAAGGATTAGAGGGCTTTTTTTCCATCTGAATCTGTATTATTGTGCATCTTTAACCCTTTTCTGACCAGGAGAGTTTTTAAATTGTTGAGCTGTGTAGCTACAACCAAAGCAGCAACCCTGGCTGCTGGCTTTGACCCATTTGACTTTCCAGCATGGAGCAGGTGTCAATCATGCTTACCTCCCCAATTCTGGAAAACAGCATTAAGTAGCATGCAGCTGTGTTCTTAAGCCTGTGGCTGTGCTGCCAAGCTGGGAGAGGCCTTTCTGTATCACGGCCCATGAGAGAGTCTACCATGTTGCCACTGAAGCTGGATGCGGCCAGGGGACACATCTCTGTATCATGGGTCCATAATGTGACCTGACTAGGAAGCTGTTCCTGGTTCTGTTTTAGAACCATTTTTTTTAAGCACTAAGGTTTTATGTGGAAATTCTCTCAAGTGTCTGGTTGCCAAACGTAGACTAAAGTTTCCCCATCCTGTTTGGTCCTGCAGCTGCCTGCCATTATTATAATAATTTGTCGGAGGCTTGATGTTAATTATAAACTATTTGGTCTATGGCTCAGGCTTATTGCTAGCTAGCTCTTACAACTTAACCCATTTCTATTAATCTATATATTGCCACGTGGCCATGGCAGTGCTGGTCTGCTGGTGTCTTGCTCCTTGGGCAGCTAGATAGCATCTCCTCTGACTCTGTCTTCCTTCTCCATGTCTCTGTCTTGTATTCCCCACCTGGCTGTCTCCTATCTTATTGTAGGCCTGAACAGCTTGTTTATTAACCAACAGTAGCAACACATATTCACAGCATAGGGAAAGACCATCCCATAGCAGTTATCCTGCTAAAAGAACAGGAAAGAAGAATCATGTTCCTTGGGTGAGGCTGGGATGATTGACAATCACTGTCTTCAGGAAGTAGGACTGTTATTGTACAATGATGATAGGGAAAGCTCCTTAGTATCCATTGAAATCAACTGAGTACCCCAAATGATTAATTTATTCAGTTTTCATAAAAAATTAACAGATGCAGAAGATTTAGATTGACAAAACCATGCTAACCACAAACTTGGGTTTCCTGGGGAATAAGATTTGGCTCACTTCACCAAATAAGGAGTCTCATCCAATAGAAGTATCAGTCATCTCAAGGAGAGGAGAATTAGAATAGACAGGAGTTTTGCAGCATCTTTTAGGCCAATAAGACCCAAGACAATAACATACATGTTGGCCATATGCACTTCTGGCTTAATTCTTTCTTCTGAAGTTATTTTCAATAGAGTTTTGTATGTTTTCATAGCAAACATGCTATTTAAGTCCTATTTTTTTGTTATTTACCTGAAAATCTTCTCCTGTTCTTTATTATTATTGATTTACTAATTGTGTTTATGGTGCTTTTCTGAATATCACAATATATTTCTATGTGCATGTAAAGTAACTTAAAGAATAACTAAATAACTTTGGTTTTCATAATCAGTGAGGTAATAGTGTGAATATATAGATCACAAAAGAATGAGATATGGCTTATTTGGCACTGTGTTGATATGCAAACTTATAAAAATTGTGCTAAGTAATTTTGGCTTATTATGAGATAGTTTCTTAAAATTAATGTGTCTCAAGATATTTAATGCTAAACTTTTACTTAAAAGTCAGATAACTGAGTGGTGCCTGAACTGGCCTACTCTGGTGATCAGATGGCTGAATATCCTAATTGTCATCATAGAGCCACCATCCAGTGACTGATGGAAGCAGATGCAGAGATCTATGGCCAGGTGCCAGAGAAGAGCTCCAGGAGTGCAATCAATGAGAGAGAAGAGGGATTCTATGACCAAGGGACATAGAGATCATGATGGGAAAATTTACAGAGATGGCCAGCCAAACTAGTGGAAGTGCATGAACTGTGGACCAATAGCTGAGGAGCCTCCATGGTACTGGATGAGGCCCTTGGATAGGAGAGACAGGCTATGTTGATTCCCAGTGGGAGACCTTGCCATGGAGGAGGTGGGAATGGTGGATAGGCTGGGGGGTGAGAGGAGGGAGGAGAGGAGCATCTGTGGTTGATATGTAAAATGAATAAAAGATTTCTTAATAATAATAAAAAACCAAAACAAAAGATGAAAACTGGGACTACTTTGTGACACATTTTAAAATTTCCATGTGCAATTTTGATTGGGGCACCTCTGTGAAAGTAACATGGTTCATTCAGAAATAAATTCTCAAATAAGTTTTCTGTTCTCTGATAAAGGTCATCTAGAGCTGAGCAGCAGGATTTTCAATTCAAACATTCCTAACCCGATTTCTGGGTATATATAGTTCCAACCCCAACAGAGGTCAGGAAGGAGTCTGTAGAAACTACAAAGAAGAATCCGTTTTCTACTTTACTAATGCAAATTAAAAATACACCAAATGACCTTTTCCCTACAAAAGCTTCTCAGTTTCAAGAGGTCCCATTTACTAATTGTTGCTCTCAGTGTCTGTGCTACTGGTGTTATATTTAGGAAGTGATCTCTGGTGCCAGTGCATTCAAGAGTACTTCCTACTTTCTCTTCTATCAGGTTCAGAGTAACTGGATTTATGTCTTTGATCCATTTGGACTTGAGTTTTGTGCATGATGACAGATCTGGATCTATTTGCAGTCTTCTACACACTAACATCCAGTTATGCCAGCACCATTTGTTGAAGATGCTTTCTTTTTTCCATTGTACAGTTTTGGCTTCTTTGTCAAAAATCAGGTGTTCATACATGTACGGATTAATATCAGGGTCTTCAGTTAGATTCCATTGGTCCACATGTCAGTTATTATGCCAGTACCAAGCTGTTTTTATTACTGTAGCTCTATAGTAGAGCTTGAAGTCAGGGATAGTGATGCCTCTAGAGGTTGCTTTGTTGTACAGGGTTTTAGTTATCCTGGTTTTTTTTTTTTTCCTCATAAGAAATTGAGTATTGTTCTTTCAAAATCTGTGAAGAATTGTTCTGGGATTTTGATGGGATTGCATTGAATCTGTAGATTGCTATTGATAAGATTGCTATTTGTACTATGTTTATCCTACCTATCCATGAGCATGGGAGATCTTTCCATTTTCTGATATCTTCTTCATTTTTTTCTTAGGACTTAAAGTTCATATCATACAGATATTTCACTTGCTTAGTAAGAGGTACTGCAAGGTATTTTATATAATTTGTGGCTATTGTAATGAGTGATATTTCTCTATGACAGCCTACAGAATGGGAAAAGATCTTCACCAACCCCTGCATCTGACAGAGGGATGATTTCCAGAATATATAAAGAACTCAAGAAACTAGACATCAAAATATCTAGCAATCTAATTTTAAAAAATGGACTACAGAGCTAAACAGAGAATTCTCAACAGAAGAATTTCAAATGGCTAAAAGACATTTAAGGAATTGCTCAACATCCTTAGTCATCAGGGAAATGCAAATCAAAATGACTCTGAGACACTATCTTACACCTGTCAGAATTGCTATGATCAAAAACACTGAAGATAGCTTATTTTGGAGAGGATGTAGAGCAAGGGGAACACTCCTCCACTGTTGATGGGAGTGCAAACTTCTGCAGCCTCTTGGGACATCAGTATGGTGGTTTCTCAGAAAATTGGGAATAAATCTTCCTCAAGACCCAGCTATACCACTCTTGGGCATATACCCAAGAAAGGCTCAATCATACCACAAGAATACATGCTCAACTATGTTCATACCAGCATTATTTGTAATACCCAGAACCTGGAAACAACCTAGATGCCCCTCAATTGAAGAATGGATAAAGAAAATGTGGTACATAACACAATGGATTACTACTCAGCAGAGAAAAACAATGACATCATGAGGTTTGCAGGCAAATGGATGGATCTAGAAAATAATCGTCCTGAGTGGTGTAACCCAGACTCAGAAGGATAAACATGGTAGGTACTCACTCATAAGTGTATGCTATATGTAAAGCAAAGGATAACCAGACTGCAACCCATGGCTCCATGGAGGCTAGCTAGTAAGGAAGACCCTAGGAAGGACACATGGATCACCCAGTGAAGAAGAAACAGAGATTTACATGAACAAACTGGGGATCAGTGGGTAATGGAGGGCAAGGGATGGGGGATGAGAAAATAGGAGAATGGGATGCTTGAGCTGAAACAGGGACAGAGTGGGAGAGCAAGGAAAGAGATACCATGAAAAATGAAGACACCATGGGAATAGGGAGAAACAGAGTGCTAGGGAAGTTCCCAGGAATCCACAAGGATGAACCACCATAAACCACTGGCAATAGAGAGGGTGCTTGAGCTGGACTACTCTGGTGATCAGATGGCTGAATACCCTAACTGTCATCACAGATCCCTCATCCAGTGACTGATGAAAGCAGATGCAGAGATCCATAGCCAGGTACTAAGCCACACTCCAGGAATCCAATTGATGAGAGCGAGGAGGGATTCTATGAGCAAGGGACATCAATATCATAATGGGAAAATGTACAGACACAACTAGCCAAACTAGTGGAAACACATATACAGTGGACCAACAGCTGTGGAGCGCCCATGGAACTGGACTAGGCCCTCTGGATAGGAGAGACAGTTGTTTAGCTTCAACTGTTTAGGGGGTCCCCAGGCAGTGGGATGGGAACCCATCCCTAGTGTATATGCTGGCTTTTTGGAGCCCAGTGCCTATGGTGGGACACTTTGCACAGCCTTGATGCAGGGAGAAGGGGATTGGACCTGACTCAGCTGAAAGTGCCAGGCTCTGCTGACTCCCCATGGGAGACCTTGCCTTGGAGGAGGTGGGAAGGGGGGATGGTTAGGGGGAAGGCTGGGGAGTGGGAGGAGGGAGGACAGGGGAATCTGTGGTTGGTATGTAAAATGAATGGAAAACCTCTTAATAATAATAATAATAATAATAATAATAATAATAATAATATACCAAATGAAAATGTAAAATATATATCTTGAAAGAACTAAACAACAGTCAAGAAAAGAAATTAAATGGAAACAAAGATGGGCTATTATTCAAGGTAGACATTTGGAGTTGAATATGTTTGCACTTTGCCAAATCACTGTTCTTGAACATTTCTCTAAATCTAATCATTGAACCTGAAAGCATAACTAGTTCATAAAGTAGTTCTTCACCTACAGCAAATCTTTCTAATTTTTCTTTATTTTAAAAAATGTAAAAGTTGAATAAACAGCCCCTGATTTCTATGTTTTAGAAATCCAGTACCTATCTTTACTAAGTGATAGACATCCATGTTAGAGATTAGATAATGAGTACAAACTGATTTAGAAATGGTAAATAGCATACAAATTAAATTGTCAACAAGTATGTCATATATATGTGCATATATATATACATATATATATAGTTTTTGTTCTACAAGCAAATAACATGATATAGTAAAAGCACAATGATTCAGTTCTATACAATAGATCAAGGGAAATATAATAATAGCTATACCCTCAGCCATATAATATTTATAATAAAATAATACATAATGACTATATAATGTTTTGTTGTAAAATGCAACATTCATTCTCATGAACTTGACCTGAGGCTAAGACACTGGTAGCACAGATAAGTTTCTTTTTGGCCTTCAAGATGCACAGCTTGTCAGGGAAACATAAGTATCAGACTTGTTCTTAAAACCATTTGTATTCTGAATGAAGAACTAATCTATACTTTGCTGTAAGTTCCTTGTTTAATATGTTTACTTTATTTTAAACTCACATATGTGCTGTGGGGTGTCTTCCGGTATGCTGTGAATATGTGTTGTTCTCATTGGTTGATAATAAGGCTGTTTGGCCAATGGTGAGGCAGAATAAGGTTAGGTGGTACATTTAAACTGGAGACTGAGATGAAGAAGGGTGGAGTCGGGAGACACTGCAAACTGATGCCAGGATATGTAAGATGTGAGAGAACAGGAAATGCCATGAAGCCATGTGGAGAAAACACAGAGTAATAGGAATAGGTTGAATTATGTTATAAGAGCTAGTTAATAATGGGCCTGAGCCATAGACCATTCAGTTTGTGATTGCCATTAAGCCTCTGAGTAGTTGTTTTATAAGCAGTTGTGGGCCCTCAGGTGGGAGAGGTTTGTCTGTACAGTGGGGCTAGGCGGGACCAAGAAACTTCCCCCTACATATATGTGTAGTTTACAAAGGTCAACACTGCCTCATGGAAACTGTCCCTAAGGACTGAATTTACCTGTGTTAGTTTTTTTTCTTCCTTCATATATACATCTCTGGGAAACCTGTATACATTGCAAAGTAAGAATTCTAAATATCTCTGTAAGTTTTTTTTTAAATTGACTCCTGAATAACCTACCAAAATTTTGATTATTTGACTACATTTTTTAAATTAAATTTCAAATTCATTTTCAATACCAAGACTTACTTTATACATTATTTTTAATCATATTCATCTCTCCCCGGCCCTGTGTCTTCCTACACTCTACCTACATTTCGATCTACCCAACTTTATGTTCTCTCTATCACTTTGTCTCTCTCAAAACAACAAGAAGGAAAAACAAAACAAAACAAAACATAAACCCCACAAAATTAACATGGAGTTTTCTTTGTGTTGGTCAACTACACCTGGACACAGGACCTGCCCTGGAATGTGGTTGTATACCCAGTGACATTCCACTGTAGAATACTGACTATTCCCTGTGCCACCAGGTAGCAATTGCAAATAGCTTCTTGGTTAGAGGTAGTACACTTCCCATGGTCAGTCTGGGACCCCCTTTGCCTTGATCTTGTACATGCTGCCACAGTCTCTATGAGTTAATATGTGCATCATTTCTGTTCTGTCTGGAAGATCCTGTTTCCTTGGAGTCATCCATCACCTCTGGCTCTTACAGTCTTTCTGTCTTCCCTTCTTCATTGATTCCTGAGCCTTGAGGGGATAGTTTGATGGAGATATCCCCCTTAGGACTCAGTGTTCCAGAGTCTCTCACTCTCTGCCTAGTAATTATTGTTTTTCAAATGCTAGTATATATACTTTAAATTTTTTCCTTTCTAGAATAAACTTCAAATTTACTTGAAAATGTGAAATAAATTCTTTAAATGAGCATTTTTTTTCTTAACTAAAAAAAACTTGTAGTGAACAAATAAAGGATTCTCTATCAAAGGCAAATCCATAATTATATATAATTATGAATCAAGAGGAGAGATAATGGCTGGGGAATTGGAAGTTCAAGGCAAGGCTGGAGGACACAACATGATGGGAAGGAGGGAGGGCAGAAGGGAGAGAGAGAGACAGAGAGACAGAGAGACAGAGACAGACAGAGAGAACTGGGGATAACTAAACAATTAGCACATTTATTTTGTTTTATGGCTTCCCATAATCTCTTTCAAAGTTAATGTTGCCATTGATTTTTAACATACTTTTCTCTCCTACTATTCTGATTTCTTCTATGAAGAGACAGAGGAAATATGTCACTATCTCAGAGGAGAATGAAATTAAAACTTCACCAATGAACATGGCAAACTGGATAGAGAAAAGCCCATGAGGCCTCAACCCTCAGATAGAACTATAGGCAGCTGAGGAACTCAAGTGGTGGCCTTTCCCAGGGAAAAGGACATCAATTGGAAGCCCAGTCCAGATAGTCAGCCCTGAAAACATACATGCAGAAAGTATTATTCATCCCAAACAGGTTGTAGTTAGGATTATATGGATATATGAATAAATGCAGCAATCAGTGAACAAAGGGGACATGAATTTGAAGAATAGTGAAGTGATAAGTTGAATGGTTTTGATGGATAACAGGGAGGGGATAAATACTGTAATTAAGTTAAAATCCACCCCCTAAATTTAAGAGGCAAAACAGAAAAGGGCATTTTGATATGGAGGCTCTAAGTCTTCCCCTGTCAGAAAACTTTTTACTTTGTTGTTTTATTTTATTTTATTTTTGTTTGTAGAAGAGATAAGTAGGATTCAAACGGAGGATCATTTAAAAGGTTACACTTGTGAAGATAGAAGACACAGACACAAGGTTTTAAGGAGATTTTTGATGTCCCGGACACCGTCAACTTTGTTCTACCACTCACCTAAGTTCATAGAGTTTGGATTTATAGAGAAATGAATTATAATGGGATGAACACATATTTCCAGAGCATGAGATATTCAAAACACCTGCCCTGGTAGCTGTTGACTTTTAGGAATCTGAGATGCTCAGACTTATATCTTTTAATTTCCTGTAACTTGTCATCATTTCAGTAATTTACAAAATTCCACACCCCAAAACTCCCAGAAATCAATCACATGAATAATTTCTCCTGATTCTGAAATACTATCCCTGTAACTATTGTAAGAGTTTCATGGGTGCTATTTTCTGGATAATCTATTCACAAAAGAAGTAAGCTTTCCTAACTGCTACAATTACAGTGTAGGTAATACAAGAAAAATGAAAAGAAGATGTTTTATTGACATAAGTAGTATCCACATAAAAGACATTTTCAAAGTTCAGTCCTAACAAGAACCAAAGATTGGGATTTAAACCACATACTAAGTTTGAAACTAATTTATAAATTAGGAGTAACCAAAAGTAACATTCATAAAAGTTATATAGAAGTAAATGGAAAAAATTAACCCCTCAAAGAAAGGTGGAATTAAATAGATTCCCTTGAGTACTGGAGAAAAATACAGTTCCTCAGATAACATATAAAATATATTAGCTCTTTATAAGTCTGGATTACAATTTATAATTCCCCTTACCTCCTCCATGCCAAATATGATGAGAATTAAATTTATGTCTGGCCTGGGTAGATAATGTGCAGTATTGAACCTGTAGAATAGAAAGGAAAAGTTCCATAAACTGGAGTAATCTATAGAAAACCGTTTCATAAAACATGAATTTGCAGAAAACACACACACACACACACACACGCACGCACGCACACACACCATTTGAAGAAACAAATCAATATGAGCAAGGGCAGGAAAAGCAGACACCACAAGAGTAATGATTAGGCTGTAATACATGAAAATGTAAAGTAAGTATTTTAAAAATGCTTAAGAAAATGTTAGCATTCAAAGAATAATGATACAAGGAACAATTCAAAATTCATTTTAATAAAAATAGAATTCCCAAATAGGAAAAGTCTGTGTAATGCTTAAAAGAATAGATGAGGTAGCAACTGAAAATGAGTGAAGCAGAAAAACTGTATTTGTGGAAACAGAAGAGCAAGATACTATCAAGAGATTATGTCAAAAATACGGATGAGAAAAAAATAGCCCTGGAAAAATAAAGTTTAATAAAGAAATTCTGCATTAGAATGCTTAAAAACTGAGGAGAAAGGAAGGAAAGAAAGAAGGGAAAGAGGGAGGGAGGGAGAGAAGGAGAGGTATGGGAGGGAGGGAGGAAAGAAGGAGGGAAAGGAGGAGGGAGGGAGGGAGGGAGGAGGGAAGTAAATAAAACACAAACACCGTGAGAAATATCTTACAATAAGTGAATGAGTTTTCCCTTATAAACTGTTTATTTCTCAGAAATGTAAGTTAAACTATTAAGAGACAATTATAGTTTAACTACTTAAGCAAAAGTAATGGCCAATTTAATCTTATTTGCCTAGCTGAACTATCTTTCAATACTAAGGAAGAATTTAAAAATGTATATATTTGAAGGATCTCTAAATATCTTGCAAAGGAACTCATCAATAATAAATTTCAAGGAAAAAATAAAAGAATTAACTAATGGCAGATGTGGAAAAAATTAATCAATACATAATAAATGTGATAAATTTTAGTAAACTTACATCCACATAGATCATACAAAAATTGCTAATAGTGTGGGGAAAATGTCATATGATACAGAATCTAATTAATTACAAAGGTAAGAAGGTCCTTATCAAGAAATTTCAAATCATCAATAATACATAAAATGTCCAAATTTGGATGTTTATAATTGTATAATTTTGAAATGGTGAAACATCACCACCTAAAGGACAGACTTAATAGATTATAGCAGACACCAGCTAAGGCCACAAGGTAGGAAGGAAACAGAACGCAAGATTTTGTATTGATGGGTCCCTTTACCAGATGCCTGATGTTTGGTTGATTCCAACTACTTCCAGTTTGGCTGTAGATACTGGCCAAAAGCTCACTCTTCTGGATACTGTTTGGACATATCATACATACATATAATATGTTTATATTCTGCCCCTTGCCTTTATGCCTAGGACAAATAAGCTCTCAGAGATTCTTAGATCTGCTTTTCTTTATTTTGTGCATGTAATCTTATAAATACATATACATTAACTCCTTTGATATTGATACCTATTTTGACTGTTTTCAAGTACTTCCTGGTATTATTCAGAAAATTTAAAATAGTCTTCCCAACACCATCACATTTTTTCTTGGGTATCATCAGGAATATATTACTTCACAGAAACTCCTCAGATTCTGGGAGGGCTATTTCTCAGTAGTCCCATGATAAAAAGAAAATGGTATGAATTAAAATGCTTTTTTTTTCCCTCAGGTGTTAGTGGTGCACACCTTTAATCCCACCACTCAGGAGGCAGAGGCAGGTGGATTCAAGACCAGTCTTGTCTACAGAGCTAGTTTCAGGACAGCTAGGGCTGTTACACAGAGAAACCTTGTCTTGAAACCCCCCTCAAAAGTTTTCTTTTTATATACTTAACCGAGCAAACATCATAGTTTAGCAATATTTTAAAGACCACCACAGATGGTGAAGTGTGTGCTTAAGATCCTTACCTCAGCCCTCAGGGAGGAAGGTGAGGTCAGGGACCTCTCACTTGTAATTCCCCAAATGCTTCATTATATAATGGGTATGTGTGTGTGTGTGTGTGTGTGTGTGTGTGTGTGTAATATAGATTTCATGTCTATCAACAGAGAAAGTCAGTCATCATCATGCAATCTGATGCTTTATGAAAGCTGGTATAAGCAGGATGAGGTGGTATCGGTAGCATACTACAAGAATTACAATTAATCATATGAGTATTGAGCAGAAAATAGGTTGAAAAGTATATGCATCTGGATGCCTCTCTATAAAATAGACTTCACATCTGTGGATTCAACCTCTTTGGACTAAAAATGCATTTACAAAATGCTTCTGCATTGTCTATGAACAGTGCGAGGAAGCGTAGGAACAAAAGGGACTGCAATCACTTCAGTTCTTTACATTGGACTTTTGGTATCTATTTTCTTGGTCAAGAAAATTAATTACATAGACAAATCCATTTTACATGTCTTATTTTAAATCTTATTTTTTCTTTATGGACTGATTATTACTCATGGTTCTTAATCTTAAAATTTACAACAATATCCAAATGAGTATAATGTCTAAAGTCTTCAGTATATATAGAAAACAACATGTGTGCATAATTGTTATTATGCCTAATTGTTATTTATACTGTTTTTGACCAGAAACAACCACACAAAAATATTTCTTTCTCAATAAAACTGAGCACTGAAATCATACAATGACTCATAGTTTACTTTATTCATCTTCTAGTGTCTTTCCAATTATAGTTGACAAAATTAATGAGTCTGATAAAAAATGGTTACATGTAACCTCAGCTCTGACATCACCATAAAAACAACCATTTTCAGAAAAAAAGAGAGGATGACTGAACTCTGGCCTTCCCTAATGTTTATACTCAATTTTCTCATAAAACTTATAACATTAGGAAAGGCTTAAAGTAGTCATAAAATTGCATCTAAGTGAAAGGAATTCTAAAAATATAATGTACTTCAGTAGTATAATTAAATTTGTGATTAACCATACCTATGTAAATTAATATGAGAAGTGGGTTCAAGAGACTGATTAAAAGAATTCCTGATTATAGTTACATTGTCTGAGCCAAAATGTTACTCTAATAATGTAGTTTCCTACCATGTCTGTCAAAGTTAATAATTTGCTCCCTATTAAGATGAGAATATGTTCACTCCATTTTCTGCCCTTTGGGTGGGATGACTTGGAGAATATTGGCATATGGAATAAATCTAGCAACTGCAAATCTGGTACCTTCAGGCAGGACACCAAAAGGAATCTTGCTGGTAAACATCAGTTGATACGAACTTTCCCATAGTTGCAAGGATCAGATGGCCTCTTTTTGCCTCTGTGTCAGCTGGCACACATGTGGTGCATAGACACACATGTAGACAAAGCACCCATACATAGAAAATACAAATAAATAAAAATTTTAAAACTAAGCAAAATACAAAGAAACCAGCCAGCTCCTAGGGTATCTACTAAATAAATGGGTGTTAATTCTTTGGATCTGTCTTTAGTGTGACTCAGTTTTTCCTTGTATCTTTATGTGTTGAGTCTGACTAAATCGGAAATCCATTTCAAATACCAAGGGGGTAAATCATGTAAACCAGGTGCATAGGTTCATTTATATAAACTTGACCACTGAGTGCCTTAGGCTAATGGTAGAACTGAGTTCACTATTGCATTTGCAAATAACTCACTGGCATGGATATCAAGAGAAATTGGAGTTTGAATCTTCTAGAAAATGTGTATTTCTATCACTTAATGATGGAATTCAGAGAACTCATTACACAATGAACTGACTTTTATTTTCCATGCATTGAGGAGAAGAAACCAAGTTAGTTAATTAACATTCCAAATCATACTTTGGCTATTTAGCTTGATGTCTGTAAGTACAGTTGCTGTTTATCCTAATGTTGTAATAAATACACCCTTCTTAAAAACAAAGGGAATGCTGGGCAGTGGTGGTTCATGCCTTTAATCCCAGCACTTGAGTGATAGAAACAGGCAGACCACCAAGTTCAAGGTCAGCCTGGTCTACAGGTCAGCCATTACTACTCAGAGAAACCCTGTCTTGAAAGAGAGAGAGAGACAGAGACAGAGACAGAGACAGAGACAGAGAGAAGGAAGCATTTAAGTTCATTAGTTACACTATTAATAATGGTTTAGAAAATGGAAAATACAAAATGGAAAGCATCAAGCTATAGGAAGTAACTAATGAACCCAGACTAGGAGCTGGGTGCTCAGACCTGTCGTCCAGTTTTTTAAGCCATGCTTTCTCTGGGTGACTAAAACATACTCAAATAGAGTAGAGTTGTTAGAAGATACGGAGAGTAGGAAGTAAGTTTTTTATTTTTATCTCCTAAACCACTTCCTAATAAAGTTTTGCATTGATTAAACACTGAAAACTGCTTTAAAATTAGTCATATTAAGTAGAAAACTGCGGAAAATGGTCTCGTTTTGCATGCCCACGCATCCAGAAAATCGCACTCAAGTAAACACTTTCATGATTTACCATCAGTTTTGAACCAATTACTGGCATATTATGTGTATGAAATGAATATATCAAGAATACCTCATAATTAGTGAGGTAATAGTTTTTATGACCCATGGCTTATAACTCACAATAAGCGGACGAACAAAAACTGGTATGAATTATTTATGTCTTTAAAATCTCCTATACAAATGAAAGGATAATAAAACACATGCTTCTTGTATTTGCCGAAAATTAAACATGAACCACTTCCCAAAATAAACATGTTTTCAGAGACTTAACAAAAGCATAAAGTATTTTTAATTACTTAGATAAATGAATTGATAATTTGGGGTTTAGTATAAAATAAATGAAAACCATCATAGGAAGACACAGGTAGACTAATAAAACTACCTATGTACATCAGCAGCATATTTAACACATGCTCCTACATATAATTTAGGCGAGAAAGGAAAAACTGCCAAAATACC
This sequence comes from Onychomys torridus, assembly GCF_903995425.1. Lineage (NCBI taxonomy): Eukaryota > Metazoa > Chordata > Mammalia > Rodentia > Cricetidae > Onychomys > Onychomys torridus. The sequence continues at coordinate 36,096,422 of NC_050459.1, read as the reverse complement.
CAGCTAATTATTATCATTGTTTTGTTGGTGAGCTCTTTCTCAGTGTGGGTGCTGAATTCAACACTGGTAATACAAAAGCTAATTAGGCCAGCCTTGTGTCTTCAACTCTGGTAGAAAGAGAATTGATGCCAATCAACTGGCAACATTATGCTAAGAAGTAGCAGAATTCCATCTTTTTCCTTGACTTGTCAAGGACCTTCATTATTCAATACAATGTTACACAAAATTGGCTGAAGGAATTTCATTTTTCTTCCTCTTAAGGGGAAAATGTTCATTCTCTTTTGGATTATAAATGCATATGTTTTGGCATTCCCTTTTTTCCTAAGGGCTTTTTATGAATGAATGCTCAATTTTCTTCAACATTTTATCTACATCTCTTGAAAGAGTCCTATGATCATGTGTTGACATTTTTTTGACATGGTTTTTAAATATTCACCTAAAATTAATTCTTGCAATAAGCTTAACAGATAGCTAGATTCAACCACTGATAGTCTCTTAATAATTTCTCCAAGTGTATGGAATCACTATATCTCTGTTTTGTTTTCTGATTTTTTTTTTTTTTGAGACAGGGTTTCTCTGTAGCTTTGGAGCCTGTCCTGGAATAGCTCTGTAGACCAGGCTGGCCTCGAACTCACAGAGATCCACCTCCCTCTGCCTCCCGAGTGCTGGGATTACAGGCGTGCGCCGCCACCGCCAGACCTGATTTTTTAAGACTACTATTGGCCTTTTTAGAATAATTTGAAGAATATTTCTTACTTTTCTATTTTCTGAAAGAATTTAGGAAATTAGTATTTATTAGGAATATTCATGATGAAATCATGACATAGACTTTAAAGTGTAGAGAATTTTAAATAAAGTAGTGATTTCAATGGATTCAGGATCATTTATTACTTGTGATACATGCTTTGATTGTATCTATCTTTTAAATAACTCTTACTTTTTATCTACACTATTCATTTGATGGCATGAAGTTGTATCTTAATATTATTTTAAATATAATAAAAAGAAACTAACTGTGTCCTTTCATATCTGTTGGATCTGCAATAATAAGTCTTCTTTAATTCCTGTGAAAATAGTGTTTTTTTCCTCTCTCATTCTTATCACCATAATGTGAGGTTTGTAATTTCATTCATCTCTTTCAAAGAATAACATTTTCATCTTGCAGATCCTGCCTACTGATTATATTGTTCGTTCCTCATTTAACTTTAATTTCTATTCACTTTCTATTTTAAATGTGTTTTAATTGAAAAAGAATTACATTACTTTCCCTCGCCCTTCTCTCCACCCTGGCCCTCCTAGCCACCCTTCCTTGAACTTCTTCCTTGTCCCTTCAACCCTCAAGTTGATGGTATCTTCTTCATTGATTGTGTGTGTGTGTGGGGCGGGGGAGGTGCATATGCACACAAAGTACAATCTGCCTAAAGTTTGTGTGTATGTGGATTCAGTGCCAACCACTTTGCACTAGGCAACCAATAAGGAGCTGTGTCCTGGGAGAGTCTAGTTCTCTTTGCAGTAGTCTTTATTTGCCTGTAGTTCTTTATCTAAAGGTGGGGCCTTGCAAGAGTTTTTCTTTTCTGTGTTAACATGATCATTGATATTGCCATTGTTTGGGGCTTGTTTACCCAGTCATTTCTAGGAGACCTTGTTTTACAGGCAACCTCATGGTATTCTGGCTCTTATAATCTTTCTGCCCCCTCTTACATGATGTTTCCTGAGCCATAGATGCAGAAGTATCCATTGGATATCGACTTATCCATTGGTGCTAAACTCCACAGGATCTGTTGGTCTCTGTATTGTGTCCAGTTGTGGCTTTTGGTGGTGGTCTGTTTGCTGTAAAGGGAGGCTTCTTTGATGAGTCTTCTTATCTGTGTGTTTAAGGCTGAGATTTAGAAAGTAATAAGGGATTATGTTGGTCTAGCATAGTAGTGGTAATAGTTTATTTCCTAAGGACTTTAACTTCATTCACTAGCCCCAGGAAGATGTCCAGATTTTCAGTGAAGGGCTTCATTTCCCTCCTGTAAAACAGACAGTAAGTTGAAGTATACAGCTGTTAACTGCCACTGATATGTGAGTGTAACTCATTAAACCTTTATTCGTGTTTTGGCATGCTGGTAATTGCCATGCTTCATAGGTGTTGTAGCTGGTTAGGACTATTTAATTGCATTCATCCTTTGGAAGCTTGCACAGTATTTTCTGGAACTATGGAAGCAAGGCTTCAGGAAAGAGGTTTTCAGGAAATGCCAAGGAATCAATGACATAAATAAAGCACATACAAGAAGTAAAGGATTTGATAGATCAACTATCCACTAACTACATACACTAGGTTGATAGTAAAAATAGGGAACTGAAAGAGTGTACAGGGTAAACTTGTTTGTGAATATGACAATGAAATACACTCAAAACTACTTTGAGAAGTATTAAAAGCAGTGGCCTAGTGGAGGCATGGGAAGAGAGACACATCAGGCCATCCTCATAATGAAATATTATCAAGGTGACAAAGCCACGTATATTAGTTTTTGCCCTTAGTACAGGAGCTAGTGGAAATGCTCAGAGTAGACACTGAGAAATCTAGAGTGTGTAGTACAAAACTTTGAGAAGGGAGACAGCAACCAACCTGTGTATTAGAGAGTAACAACAAAAGTAGGGTGAAATGACAGAGCATGGGTTCCAGGGATGTGAGGGCAGAGAGAGTTCGCAATTTGTAAGTAGTTTAGCCAACAACTTTGTCACTGTGCATGAATGTTGCAAAAATGGCTCAAAATTGTGTGCCCTGAGAAGTGGTAACACCGGCCAGTTGGTCCTCAAGTACAGTCAAATGTTAAAGTCATACTGGAATGTTTGGTTTGTGTGAGAATTTGACTTCATTGAAGTAGACTATTGTAGCTTTCTATAAAATATCTCAGTTATAGGTAAAATTTCCCTCTTGGTTTACAAGCTATTCTGTGTCCTAAGAAGACCTCACTTAGGAACTTTTAGAATTTTTACACACAAAAGAACATTTGGATACATTATTTTAAAAAGGCAAACATGACTTAATAATGTGTAGAAAAATCAAATGCAATTGGATTATAAATTTAAATCTTAAATAACAGAAAAAAAACACAAAAAGGGATGTTGATCACATTGAGGTAGATGCTATACTTGGGATCTAAACTATGTCCTACAGGTTTATGCTTTGAATGCTTGGTTCCCAGACTGTACAACTATATTGAAAGTAAGTTGAATTTATTCCTGATATGCCAGCTGTAGTTCTTTAACTGGTAGGTCCTGGATGACTGGAGCAGATCACTAATGTTAGGGCTATGGATGTAACAAACTCCCCTGGCTCCCAACCCACACTCACTGCTTCCTGCTACTTCTTGGTCTGTGCACATGAATGAACTCTGTCAGCAAAGTCAGGATCAAATCAGGAGGAAGTAAACTTTTTCTCTTACGAGCTTTCTGTGGGATATCTTGATCATGGCAACACAAGTTAACTGAAATAGTAGGTGATTTGCTTGATTAAAAATCCACAGCCTAACATTAGGCAGAACTCCAGGAATCTTGCAAAAGAGGCTAGAAAGGATTGTAGGACGGAGAGGTATTAAGGACATCACAAGAAATCCCACAGAATCAATGAACCAGGGTTATAGGCACTCACAGAGACTGAACCGACAACCAGGGAGCCTGAATGGGCATGGCCTGGGCCCTCTGCATGTGTTATTGGTGTAGCTTGGTCTTCTTGTGGAACTCCTGACAGTGGGAGCAGGGACTATCTCTGACTCTTTTGTTGGCATTTAGGACCCTATTTTCATACTGGGTTGTCGTACTAAACTTTAAAACACGGGGAGGTGCTTAGCTAGTCTTACTGGAACTTGATATGCCACTTTTTTTTTAATATCCATGGAAGGCCTGCCCCTTCCTGAACTGAAACAAGGAGGAGTGGACTGGAAGGAAGGTGGGGACAGAGGAGGGATGGAAAAGAGGGACTGGAAAGAGAGGAGGAAGAGGAAACTGCAACCAGGATATAAAATAAAATTAAAAGAATAAAAAAAAGAGGACTCAGGTTTGGTTTCCAGCACCTACATCTGAGGGGGTCACAATCACCTGTAACTCCAGCTTGTGAGAGCCCAATAATGTTTCTAACCATCCCCTAACACTAGACTCACATTCTATACATGCACGCAAATACAAGCATACACACAAATAAAAACCAAGTCTTAAAATGTAGTTGTGTTAACGTTGAAAACCTGCTAAGTTGTGAACTTCATTATACTAAAACTAAATTATACTCTCAGTCTCAAAACCAGCCTGGCCACGGAAACCCTGCTGAGCAAAGGATGGAAGCACAGAGATCAATAGCATGATCATTTAGTCAGAACACTTGTTATTTATAAATCTGAGAGTGAGAACTGAGAAAGGTCAGTTCTCAGAGAAACTTTATTTGGAAATGAAATCAGTGTAATAGATACATTTGAATAGGCTTAAATATAACCCAGAAGGATGGGGCTTGCATTCATGTTTAAAAAGAGCACAGAAATAATGTGGATTTCCAAATAAGAAATTTCCAATGGGGATATGTGCAAAGAGAGTATACACACACACACACACACACACACACACACACACACACACACACACACGTCATTTTCAGATTTTCAATGATTCTGAAGCAAAATTAAGTCTAGATACCTTCCACAATGACAAACATTGAAAAGTGCTGAAAGGCAAAACAATTTTTGGTTAAAATATGAGGCAAGGGTACATTAACATTCATTAGATCAAAAGTTACAATCATGTTTTCAGTTAGAAGAATTATATGAAATTGTTCAAATTGGAGCCAGTACAAAGTAGACTGTAGAAGTGAGTTGCGGCACATTCAAGATACATGGTATACAGTCGTCACATGAGTAATTGTAAGCTGCTTCTCATAAACGTGACGTTGAGTGAAAAATGCCTACAAGGGAAATCACTAAGACAAAAAGAGAAAGATGGAAGGGGAGAAGGAGGAATGAAAGAAGGATTCAAACCAAGTGAAAAAAAAGTTACTTTTGGAAAGCAGGACATGAATAGAAGTAACTGAAGTTTTCAGGTTACTGGCCATGTTCTGTTGCTTGCCTTGAGGGGAATCACAGTTGTTTGGGTCATGTAAGAACTTATTCAGCTGTGCACTTACGATTTGCAAACTTGTGTGGATGCTGCATATTAACAAAATATAGTTTAAAATGTGATGCATTTCAGAATCATTTACTAAATTAAAATATTTGGCAGTTGAGATACATTTTCTGGAGAGCTGCATATTATTGAGTTCCTAATTATCCACACAATTTAGGCATATCTTAGATAGCTTTTTAAACTAGTTTTCAACAACAGATTTAAATCTGTTCTTTTCCCTCCTGACTGAATGTGGAGTCAAGTGGCGATAGATCAACAAGAAGCTCATTAGCCCTAAGATTCTCTATTCTCAACATATCTGCTTGTTTGCAACTCTTCTCAACTTTAGGGACTTTATGACACATTAGCTTATACAAGATATCAGTATTTCATTAATTTTCCATATAGAAAAGCATAGTATAACATTGTGATATTTCTATCAGCCCATTTTTGAATTCTGTCACTGACAAATCTATATGGTCTTTGGCACTGTACCATCATGTAAAATCCAAAACATCCACGTCTTGGTTGTCGTATATAATTTTGTATGTACAAATCATTCCAATAAAATAATTGTAAAACTTACAGTAGTGTGCCATACTCGAATGAAGACTGTATTGACGTTAAGAACAGATAGTGTGTCTGGAAGTGGAAGTCCATGTCTTTAGTCCTAGTAGTTGAGAGGCAGCGTCAGGCAGATATCTGTGATTTAAAGCCCTGCCTAATCTAGAAAGGGAGATGGGGCCAGTCAAGGAGAAAGATAGAGACCCTGTCTCAAAATAACAGCAAAACCCCAAAATAATAACAAAAAAACAAAGAACAGATAGATAATATGTTTCAAATAATTCTATAACTATCAAATCCTTGCTTTGGATCTCAGGGAACTCCACAAAAGAGAAGGTGGAAAGAGTTTAGAGCCAGAGGGGTCCAAGGACACTAGGAGAACAAGGTTCTTTGTTTGTTTGTTTGGTTGGTTGGTTGGTTTTGTTTTGTTTTTGAGACGAGGTTTCTCTGTGTTATTTTGGTGCCTGTCCTGGATCTCACTCTGTAGCCCAGGCTGGTCTTGAACTCCCAGAGATCCTCTGGGCTCTGCCTCCTGAGTGCTGGGATTAAAGGCATGCGCCACCACAACCCAGCTGAACAATGTTCTTTAAATCAACTCAGCAAAGTTCATATGAACTCAAAAACTGAAGCAGCAAGGATGGCTCCTTTGGGGGTCTGCCCCAGGACTTCTGTGTGTGTATTATAGCTTTCAGTGTAGTATTTTAATGGCACTCTTAAATGCTGGAAAGAATGAGTCTCTGATTCTTGTGCCTTCTTTTGGGGGGGGGGGAGTCCTTCCCTTTTGTGGGTGTGTCTTGTACCAACTACCACTATTGACTATTATTATCGTGACTGTTGAAGGAAAACAACATATGCATTTTTCTCAATATTTCAATATACATATGGAAAGAAGCAGTTTATATATTTTAATAATATACATTGCCTGCCCCTCTGCCATTAAATAGGGGGCTAAAATAAATTCACCTTCTCAGTGAGAAGAAAATAACTAATATAATGCACCTCAAAGAGTTTAGTACATAGGAGGCTTCAGATACACCTTTCTTCCATTTCCCCCTGCCTGGCACTGTCCATCACTATTGGGTGCCATGCACTGCATTGGATATAGGTCTATAACAAAACTATTCAAACAAACTCTCTAGCCTAATAGAGTGGAACTTATTAAATGGGATAGTCAGCATATGAGTAAGCCACACATTTGTGGGAACAGGAACAAAAAAGACTTCACTGGAGAGGTATTTCAGGAGAGAGCTGAGTACAAGAAAAGGAGAAATACCATGAAGAGGTATATGTGATGTGGAAAGACCAAGCATGAAATTCTTACACAAAGTGACTTGGTAGAAAGACAGGGAGGGTTACTATAGCAGATAGATACACTGCAGTGAAAGAAAGGGGTAAAATAAGGAGATTTGTGTATACTGCCCATTCATGCATTGAGTGTGGTGGTATTGTGTTCCCCAAAATATTGTGCACCCCAATAAACTTATCTGAAGTCAGGGCACAGAACAGCCACTAGATACAGAGGCTAGAAAATGGTGGCACTCACACCTTTTGAAAGGGTTAAGCATGAAAAAGAGGAACGAATATCAGTCCCAGTTGTAACATTCTGTAGCTCTAGCAAAACATCCCTTGGCTAGTCTGGGAAGAGAAACAGCCCCCACCCCCATCTTCAGACTAGCCAATCATGTATTTCCCCTCCCCCTCACCCCCCATGTACTGATCTTCAAACTAGCCAATCCTGTGGGTTTTGCCCTTAAAAGATGCTTGCAACTGCTGTTCGGGGCTTTATTCACTGTTCAGTGCAGGGAGCCAGTTTGCATAAATGATTATTAAAATCCTCTTGCTGACTGGTCTGGAACCCGGTTTTCTAGGGCACCCACCTGAGAGGATAGTTCCCTGAGTCTGGGGTCTATCACTTTAATCCTAGCATTCCAGAGGCAGATATCCCTCTGGATCTCTGTGAGTTCAAGGCCACATTAGAAACAGCCAGGCATGGTGACACACGCCTTTACTCCCAGGAAGTGATGACAGAATGCAGAAAGGTATATAAGGCGTGAGGACCAGAAACTAGCAGCATTTAGCTGGTTAAGCTTATAGACTTTGAGCAGCACAGTTCAGCTGAGATTCATTCTGGATGAGGACTGAGAGGCTTCCAGTCTGAGGAAACAGGATCAGCTGAGGAATTGGAAGATAAAGTGGCTATGGCTTGTTCTGCTTCTCTGATCTTCCAGAATTCACCCCAATACTTGGCTCAGGTTTGGTCTTATTAATAAGAACTTTTAAGATTCCTGTTACAATGAAGTATCTAGAATTTCCACTGAATTAGAGAGAAAGGGATAAGGCAGATGCCAACCAGCCTAATTTTACATACTGAACTAAAAAATTTGAAAAGCCTTTATGGATGGATGGGCCTCTATTATCTCCATTGAACAAATGCCAAATGTTCAACAAAAAAGAAGAGAATAAGAATCAACTGTAGAAATTTGAAAAGTCAAGCTTAGTCACATAGAATGATGGCCAAGTATTGTTAAAAATGAAAACAATATTTGTTTTCTGTTTGTTAGTTTGTTGTTGTTGTTTCTTTGTTTGTTATTTCAAGATAGGGTTTCTCTGTGTAGCCTTGGCTGTCCTAGAACTTACTCTGTAGACCAGCTGGCCTCAAACTCACAGATATCAGCCAGCCTCTGCCTTCTGAGTGCAAGTGATGGGATTAAAGGCATGTACCACCACCGTCCAGAAATTTTTTTTTTATGGATAATGCATTTGTAATGACAGATTAGCCCTGTTTGACATAACTCTCCTTGTGTGTTTCCATTTTTCAGTTGGACTTTAGTATAACTGTATTTGATAGGTAAGTCCACAAAGTACTGTATATAATATTAACATATTCAATTAATTCATTTTAATTCATAAAAACAATGTTTTAATGATATAATATTAACATTATTATTTACATCAATAGGTCATTTCTGTCACATAAAAATATTACTTATAGAGAAAGGAAGATAAATGTATCATCTTTAGATGTTATAGTTCTACCAATGGTTCTACCAAATCTCTTAAAGAAAACATTTTAATAACATCATTTTATAAATCCTATAGTAAATAAAATACCATGAATACCTGAATTTTATATCAAGTAAAACGTTGTTTAGGGATAAATATAGGCATTTCATTTCAGGTGTGAATTAGTTATACATTGAATGAGTGGCTAACTCAGTTAAGAATTAAAATAAGAGAGCTATAGTTCAAGAATCCCACTAAAGCTATAAAACAAGCTGGGAATGCTCTGCTTAAAAAAACAAAACAAAACAAAACAAAAACCATGTTTTTCCCATAGTTCTTTTCTTCTTTAGCATTTGTTGAGGAAAAAAGGCATTGGACATTTACTAAAATAACTTTTGACTGAGACATTTACCGGTGATATTATTTCAAATTTTTATCTGTAAGTGCTTAGGAGGAAAGCATGTATGAATATCTACTACTTAGGTTTTCACAACTCTTCAATTAATAATACCAACTAAATTAGGTTAGTATGACAATTACTATTTGTTAGATATGTAATTATGCATTATTTCCCCTAATTTATTGTTCACTGACCAACTTTCATTAGCATGAAGATTTCAAGAACTTTTTCACTTCCAGAGCATTAGAGTTATTTTATTGGCAATGCACTTAAGCTCATGTGTAAAACAGTAGAACAGTGTCTACTCCTTGGAAGAATGACAAGATCTGTGATAAAAAAGATAATGCCTAAGCTGTGTTCCATGACAGAAAAAAAAATGGTGGTACAGACAGGCCCTTTGGCTTACAGCTGTCATGCTCCAGAACACACTTCAAAGCTACAGTTTAGATTGCATACTTGGTTCTGTGTGGATGCTCAGCCATCCCCCCATTGGCTTTGTGATATGTGAAAAAGTGTGGTCACACACACTTTTTACATATAGACTGACTAGCATGTGCTTATTAAGTATTTAATAAATGATACACATTAGAAGTAAAAAAGGAAACAGACACAAAGCCTTACTTCTCCTTCTATATTTCTGTTGTTTAGTTTTTGAAATTAGTAACACAGGGGAAGGAAAAATACTGTTAACATTTCAAGGAATGAATAAACGAGTTGAAAAAATGGATAGTCTAGATATCAATGCTATAGGAAATGAAAGAAGTTAGAGCTTATTTTGTATTCTATTTGTTAAAGAGAAATTTGATGCCTCTTGATAGAAAAGTATGATGTTTTATGTGGAAAGAAAAAAATAATCAAATGTTCTTGGTACTAAAAGTACACACACAAGGAAAATACATTAGTTTGAAACCTGGTAACCTAGGTTCACAAAGTGAAGACTTTCAGTAGATGAGTTGAACGAGTTCCATTTATATAATCCGGTAGCAATTATAAAGATCCAAGAGCACATAACCAAGGAAATCGGTATAAATGATAAAATACTGAAGTCCTTTACCAAGAGATTGTGCAAAGTGATGTGGAAATCAGAGCACAATGCCCGTTAGCATTCTCTGCGACTAACTGAAATCTCCTCCTTGTGCCATGTGACAGGATCTCCATGTGACATCATATATCTTAATGCCAGTTCATCGTGACAGATTCTATTAATACATGAAGTTTTGATCAATGTTGTTTCACATCTTCACAACTTGCTCATTTCTGAATAAGCCTGCCATACCCAGAATGCTAGATAAGTGCAGAGTTTATCAATTCCAAGAATTTTTTTATTTTATTATTTTTAAATGGAAAAAATATAAAATACATTATGGCCACAGTTCTCCTTCTCCAACTCCTCCTGAATTTCTGTCACTTCCCACCAACCCAATGCCACACCCTTTCTTTCTCTCTCTCTTTAGAAATCAAGCAAATAGGGAAGCCAAAAAAATCAAATGAACCAAAATAACAACAAAAATGAACCAAACAAAAAAATATAAGAAACACACACTTGAGTTTGTAAATTTATAACTTTCAAAGCCAATCGAAATGTATATAACTATTGATTTAAATTTGTCATGCCCAATAGAATGAAAGATTAACTAACTGTGGTAGCTACTCCCAGGGTCTCCACTGTGCTAGCTTTAGTATCTAGATATGAAATGGCAATCCCAGAAACAGTAGTAGTGGTGGTCGTCACTGTTATAACAGCAACAATGGCAGGAACAATGTCAAATTCTCTTCTGGGGCATGTGGGCATCCACTGGCATGGAAACAACTCCAGGAAGTTATAAATTTACAAACTCAAGTTCCATTTGCTTTTGGGATACCATTTTACAAGGACTCCAATTTGTAGTAAGGCTCGTTGAGGAAGGGAATGGCTCAGTTGCCTTTAGCCTACTGGCTATGGGTGGGTTAAGACTTCTATTGGTCTTTTCTGTGTCTAACACACAGATTGCTAGCTCAGCACCACTTAAAGATCTTTGGAAACAGTTAACTCTGCAGCTTTCACATGATTGAGCCCATAAGATAATGAGTATTTAGAGATGGGTAATGCCTGGGGGCGGGGGTGGGGGGTGGGCACTCACCAACCTAAGACAGAATGCCTGTGTGGCCTGGACAGGTATCTCCATGATGGGTAAATTGACCTGCTGACATCCCATGCAACCTAAGTCAGAAGCTCATTTTTAGTAAGGGGGGGGGGACCTGTAGGGTCCTGGCCCCCATTTTGGGTAACTGTTGCCTTGCTTACTGACCTTGACCTTGATATCCTTCCTGTGCTGATTCCCTGCAAGATTACACCCTCCTCAATGCTTAAGGGAAGTTCCTTGTCTGTGTATCCTGCATATTGGGCGAGAACAGCTTAAATGCAAGATTGTGAAACATTGGAAGGGAACTTCTACCCTCCAGGGTTCTCCCAATGTGCTGTAAGCCTATATTTCAGCATTCAAAAAAACAAAAAAAAGGAAAGAAAGAAATTGAAGACAGCAATGTTCTAAAACAGGAAGTGCTGATGGTGTCATGGGCCTATGAGGATGCTGGACTAAAGTCTATCAAATTGTGCAAACAGGAAAATTGTATACTATGTGAATTATCTGTCAATAAAGATCTTATTTTAAAAAAAAGAAACATACACACACACACACACACACACACACACACACACACACATGCATGCACACACGCACACACACACAGGATAAAATTACAAGATTCAAAATCAAAATCTACAAACAAAAGACCAGTAGGTCAAAAATGCCCAAACCAATCAATATGAGGCAAAACATCGAGTTCATTTTGTATTGGCCATCTACTGATGGACATGAACTGTTTGCTTGCCTGCTTGTTTAACTTCTATACTCAACCCTAGAGTTGTTGCTGATGTCCTTGATACGTATACATATTTCAGACTATTTCCTGCTCTATTCTAGTTTGGTGGAACACCTGATAATCACTTCATCCAGTGTCAGAAACAAGTTGGTTTATGTATTTCTCAAGTTCACCCCACTAAGTTTTATAAATAATCATCATTGACAAGTATTTGTAGTAGATAAAAAAAATTAAAACCATTATCTTTTTCACAAAGGAATTTAATCTTAACAAGGTTCTTGATTTATGAAGTCATGGATCCCCTGAGTTCATCTCTGTAGCTAGTATAATAGATGGTATTAATTGTTTTACAGACTGGATCAACTATTTGGAAACTATAAGTTCAAATGCAAAGACTATGACCAGAACTTAATTATTTCCTTGAGTCTTATCATTAACCTGCCCATGTATACTTGGGGTGTTCATTGTCCCTTATGGCAGGATGAAGTGGAGAATGACTTTTAAAGGCACATGAGATTTACAACAGAATATCTTTGTTATCCTTGGATATATGGAAGGAGGTAAATCTCCCATTGGAAGGTCTGCCTAGCAAAATTTTGCTATAAGAATAACAAATGAACTTACTTTGTGTATGGCATATTATAGACTCCAGAAAATATATTTTTTAGTCAATATGATTTTGTAAAAATTTACCACAGTCTCTTTTAAACAAATTTTAAATTAGCCTACCGATTATATTTGTTATTATTAATTTTAATGAGACTTACTACTGTTTTATTTAATCAAAATAAAATTCTATATTTTATCTCATCTCTTCCTTCTCTTCAACCTTTCCTTGGTCAGCCCTAAAAACAGTATGTATGGAAGCAACACTAAACAGAAGCTATCATTTATATTCACTAAGTCTAGGGTAGGGAGATGTCTCAATGAATAAAGCACTTGGCACACAAGTCAGAGGACCATGATTCAGCTCCCCACCAACTACATAAATACAAGGCAGGTATAGTGGGAAAAACAGCAGAACTTATTCTTCTTCTGCTCACATTCTATCAAGAAGAACATAAATTTTTTTTTTTAATTTTCATTTTTTGGTTTTTCCGAGACAAGGGTTTCTCTGTGTAGTTTTAGTGCCTGTTCTGGATCTCGCTCTATAGACCAGGCAGGCCTCAAATACACAGAGATCTGCCTGGCTCTGCCTCCTGAGTGCTAGATTAAAGGTGTGTGCCACCACCGCCTGGTTTACATAAAATGGTTTTTAACACTAAATAAATTCATGGAAAGTTATTTTTTATAATAAACTCTGTGGTCAATCTAGCTTGTACATGAAAATAAAAGGGAAGTTTAGTTACATAGTTATTTAAACATTTGTCCCACATGCAACAAAATCTGGTACATTTAGACCATGAATAACATGCAGAAATTTCTAGCTGAATATGTTTCATCAAAAACATTAAAAATATTTGCAGTTATTATGATCCACCTCATTTTATGCCTTTAATACCTGTATTTTCTTGGACTTAAGGTCCCTGGGGAGAATGAAGAGAAATACAGTTTAAAACACAGGAGGAAAAACATACTAATAACTTAAGAGCACAACAACATGACTCTAGTTCATATAACCTATGATATGTATGTATACATTTATAGTGATTACTTTTTGAAAGTTTTTTACTTGTTTATAAAGTATCATGGTCATGTACATCCCACACTGCCTCATTACAGCTCTATCTAGCTCAAGAACATATCTCATCTCTCTTTCTCTTAACCTCATGTCTTTATTTATAACCCACTAGTATGGTGATATTTCATTTGTGCTGAAATGTGATTATATTTATATGTTAATAAATAAAGTTGCCTGGAGGTCAGAGCTAATAGTAAGCCATAGCAGAAGTCTGGCAGTGGTAGCACATACCCTTAATCCTACCACATGACAGTCAGAGTCTGTGTGTTCAAGGACATAGCCAGCATGGAGACACATGCCTTTAATCTCAATACCAACTGTAGAGACCTGGAGGTCTGTATAGACAGGCAGTAAGGAGGAGGTCATGTGGTTTGGTTTACAACCAATGAGAAGGCAGAACAGAAAGTCAACAAAAAGATAGACACACAGGAAGTAGGTCTCTTTCTGAGGGGAAGGATGGCAATGGTAGAGGGTGGTAAGAAGGTGGTCTTGGTCTCAACTCTTAGCTGCTGCTCTCTGACCTCTGGGGCTTTTAACTCTGAGTTTGGCTCTGTGTTTCTTATTTTATAAAACTGTTCAGGATTACATCTACACACTAGGTCCAGTTAGTGCTGCCTATATATTCATGTGTTTGGGGTCTTCCACTGAGGGATGAGTAATTTATCAAAGGCTGCAAAAAAAAAAAAAAAAAGATTCTCTCTCCCTCAGCAGGCACTAACAGTTATATCCTAACTAATTTGGGCATTTGGAGATTTAAGTGGAATTGCTAAACAGTCTTATTAATAAAAACAAAACAAAAAAACAAACAAACAACAACAACAAAACCCAGAGCCAGATATTGGGCTGAATATCACCACAGGAAGCCTACCCATTTCCATGTTTTGATCTCTAGGAGGTCTTATGCAGGTAACCACAAAGGCTCTGAGTGTATATGAGTTAGAACAATAGATGTCCAGAAACCAGCATTTCACATCATTCTTCTTCATTGTCTGATTTTTATATTCTTTCCACTTCCTCTTCTAGGTTGTTCCCTTATAATTTGGGAGGGTCTAGTGTCCCCTTACTTGTTGACTCTGGTAGCTCAGGGAAAAGGGTAGTGGGAGCCTAGTGTTCATACCACAGCTGGGCTAATGCATTTTTTAATAAAGCAAGGGAATAATTTGAAGGCTACAAACATAAAGGAATCATAAATGTATGACATGAAAATGTTAAGAAATCTGATTTGATCAATATACATTATGTACATGTGCTGAATAATCATATTACATCATATAGATATCTATAAGTATGTGTCACAAAGAAAACAATTATATGTATAGTTCTTACCATAGTTACAAGTAAAGTTTCTGAACATATTTTCGTATGTATGACTTCTGATGATGTTTTCATTATGTGGACTGTAATCTTCAGTTTCATAAAAGAGCTGACTACTTGGGTTTGTTGACCAGAACTGCCTCAAATTACATACAGAAAAAGTTATTATAACCAAAGTAGGTTCCTAAGCTACTATAATTCTTTAAATACCAAAGCTAAGTTTATAAATGGTGCAGCCTCATTTTATAAAGTTCTCACAGTTTCAGCCAATAAATTTTTACTAGGTATTTGTTGACTTTTATATCTCCATGTTTTCATCCCAGAGTGCTGGCTGCAATGATTTTGGAAATGGAGCCTGTTTTTGCCTCAGTTTCTATTTTTTTTCTGCAAATATAAAGTGGCCATAAGGAAGGATGAGAACTTTTTCAGATATTTGGTTTTCATATAGTCCATGACAACTATAATCTATTCACTTATTTCTAAGTAATGCTATAGTTTTACCGGAAACTTTAGCACAGTCTTACTTAAAATGACTTTTTGAGTTTATTGTTGTTGGTTGGTTGGTGTGTTTGATTTGGCTCATAAGCAGTAGTCACAAATGATTTAGAAATATTATTTTGGGGTGCAGGTCACAAGCATAAAATTGTAATTTTGAAAGATAATCAATAATAATATATTAGCACTAATAGGAATTAAATAATACCCTCAATCTATGCTTCATTCTAAGATTTTATTCCTATATTTGAAATTTTCTGCTTTTGTATTTACATCTTTAAAGGTTAATTTATTTTTGTTTACTATACATGAATGTTTTGTATGAATGAATCCATGTGCACCACATGCATGCTTCATGCCCACAGAAGCCATAAAAGGGCATAAGATCCCCTGGGACTGGAATTATAAATTACTGTGGGCCATCATATAGGTGCTAGGAATCAAACGCAGGTCCCTTAAAAGATCAGCAAGTGCCATCTCTCCATCACAATTTATTTAATTTTTTTGCTTGTTTGTTCTTCAAACATTTTTACTGTGACTTCTCCTACCTTTATTTCACGATGTTTTGGGATATTTCATTTATATTTCTTGAAGAAATTTTCCTTTGGTTCATGTTGTATATTATTTGCACCACAATTTGATTACAAAAATAGTCAAACTAAGTTTAATTAGAAATTTTGGTCTACTTTATATATATAAAACTTGTTGACACATCTGTAATAGCTTGTTCCACATACATTGCCAAATTCTAACTGTAACATTCTTATCCATGTCACTTCTCATTCATTTCAGTAGATTATTACATACACAGTATCATCAGTATTATATCTAAACTGCTTCCTGATATTTCATTTAAATCAGGGAAAGAAAATTGTGAGCACAGTTAACAATGAATCATTCAGCCCTCTCTGGTCCTGTCACTCAGCCTAATGAAAGGAAAGTGACCGTGCTTCCTCAGCCCTGTAGCCCTGATGATGAATGTCAATCCCCTGTTTCTTCCTTCTCTTCCCATCAAAGGATACCAGCTAGCATCATTTAAAGAGAGAGAAAATACAAAACAAATATAACAGCTATTAGTCAAGTTCTTATGGTGAGCGGTTTTGCATTTTAGAGATTTGGAAGATTTTAGATGACAAATGGATAGAACAAAATTTTCTTGGAGAAGTCTAAAATATTTTTCATCATCTCAATTTACAGTTATTATTCATAATATATTGTATACAATAAATAAATTAACTGGTAATAAATATTGTTTCATTTTATTTTCCCTAACCATTAAAGCTTAAATTCATTTTCAGTTGATTTATTAATCATTACACAGGATATTTTATATAATAATCATTATTTATTCAAAAGTCAAATTGAATGAGTATATTATATTTGTATTTATTAAATCTAGTGATGATGTGTTTATCTATGTTATTCTTTTATTAATAAAAACTCGGGAGTCAGATATTGGGATACACACCTGATAGATCAAGAAAGCAGCTGAGAAATCACAGGCTGACTCTTTTTCTTCACCTTCCCAGATCTAAAAGACCCAGATATCTCTCTAAGCCCCTCCGTATCTCTTAATGTATCTCTCTATTTTGCCCTCCAAAATCTCTATGGCTAATTCCTATGAGCCTTTAATTCAAGTATTAACTTTATTAGCAGTCTCAGATTGTCAGTGAAAACAAATATCCCATGACATAGTAATGTTCAGAAGCAAAGCATGCTTTCTTTGAAGGTTAAGGAAAACATTAAGCCACAAGGGTCTTTAATAGAACCCAAGAGAGAAAAAGCCTGCCCTCAGGAATTCTGGGAATCTTAATGAGCAGTTTTGAGAGAAGAGCATTGAAAATTTGTTCTACACTTTGCTGGAGGTAGATGAATATGGGGGTTAATTTTTTTTTATCATGTAGACCAATGGAAAATTGGAGCTTTCTTGAGTCACAAAGCCCTAGAATGCTGTGGGCTCATTCTTTCAAATATATTGAGTACTCATCTTTCTGCCCTGCATTTATTTACTCAACCATGAATTGCTTTTTCTGGACCTGTTCATGTAAATGTCTCATTGAATGTGGTTGTTGCATGTGTACAGGTACAAAAGTTAAGGGAATTGCCTAAGATTGTCTACTTGGCCAGTGACAGATGGAGAATGGGAATCTGTGCCATTCCAAATTCCAAGTACTATTGGTAAGGCAAGCTGAGGATGGGAGAAGTAGATGGACTTCACATTCCTGTAGTACTTGTCATATCCTGCCGATTTGTATAAACCTAGACCTGTAACTCTTGCATAGAACATATAGTTCTATGTATTTCAATATGTATAAACAGTGTATAATGTTTAAATCAGGTTGCATAAAATTATCTCCTTAGATATTTATCACTTTTTTGTTATTTTATTTTTGATATTATAATATTATCACAACTTTTCTTCCTTTCTTTTTCTTCCTTCAAACTCTTCCATATATACCTTCCCACTTTCCCTCAAATTCATGGCTTCTTTTTTCATTAATTGTTATTGCATTTGTCAACATTTTCATAATTTTTTATATACAGTCTGTAGCTTTTTTATATACATATAGCTAGTGCTGGGGATATAGATTTAGCATGTTGAAGACCCCAAATTCAATGATCAGGATTGGATATAGCACCCCCACTGTGCAATAGCATGCCAGAACTTCCCCTACATACATTTAGGAATGATTTCAAGAGTCAAGCTTGTGACTTAATTAAAATCTGGAAAAATGACAAATAAAATCATACTCTAATGTATCCCCATTAAGGATAGTTCATCAATAATGGTTTCATTAGAGATTTTCCTTTCCATTTAAGATATTTAGAAATATTCTACATAATTGTAAGTAGACTCCTTGTAATAAACCTAAAGAGAGTGTAGGAAAAGCTTAGATCATATTCATGTAAATTCCCATATTAAAAGAGTTAAAATGCTTTTTTTTTTATGCTTCTATTTATTCACTAGTCAATAGAGTAGATTGGACCAAAGTCTCTTTTAGGCACTGAATTTACCAAATATCTTTTTTTATCTTTGTCACAAGGCATTTTCTTGCCTGAAATATAAAGAGATGAAGTTTTGAGATGTTTCTCAGGAATGCTAAGCTTGAAGGAGGAAGCTAACAACAGTAACTCCATTTGGTGTACCAAATGTCACCCTGCTGTGAAGTGAGCACTCTATAAATTGGTGACAGAATAAAAGAAAGTTGTTTGGTCAGAGGGAACACTATATGTCCAGTATAAGCTGAACTCTTTCTTATTTAAGAAATTTTTTATTCATTTTATGTACCAACCCCAGATCCCCCTCTCATCCTTTCTCCCTCTACCCCCCCCCCCAGCCTTTCTCCCCCCTGAATCCCCACTCCCTCCTCTGAAAGAGTGAGGCCTCCCATGAGGAGACAGAAAAGTCTGGTACATTCAGTTGAGGCAGGACCAAGCCCCTTCCACCTGCATCAAGGCGGAGCAAGGCATCTTTCCATAGGTGATAGAGGAAGACATTATGGGGTTAGGGAGAAACCGGGTGCTAGGAAAATTCCCAGGAATACAAAATGATGACCCCATATTAGACTACTAGCAATAGTAGAGACGGTGCCTGAACTGGCTGACCTGGGTAATCAGATTGGTGAATAACCTAATTGTCATCATAGAGCCTTCATCCAGTAACTGATGCAGAGATCCACAACCATGCACCAGGCTGAGCTCTGGGAATCCAATAGAAGAGAGGGATTATATGAGCAAGGGGGGTTAAGATCATGATGGGGAAATCTACAGAGACAACTGAACCAAGCTCTTGGGAACTCATGAACTTTAGACAGTCAATTGTGGAGTCTGCATAGAACCAGGCTAGGCCCTCTGCATAAGGGTGACAGTTGTGTAGCCTGGTCTGTTTGAGGGCCCCTGGCAGTGGTCTCAGGATCAATCCCTAGTGCATGAGCTGAACTCTTGTTTAGTTCAATATTGATTAGATCTGTGCTGCACCAATGAACTGTAAAAGCAAATTCATTCTCTAATTATAATTATTAACTAATAACCTGTTTAGAGCCTTAAAATGTCTCATAGTGTTTTTGGAAGGTCCCTGTAAACTCATTCCTAGTAGAACAGATCTTGGTTCTTCTGGAATTTCTACTCTTCTCTGAAAGAAGCACCTTTTGCTTAGTATATTGCCTGAGACTTTTCAGAAAACAAACTCACTTAGCATCTGGTCTCATGGAGAGAACGCATTTAGATTATTTGCAAAACAGAGTGCTAGATTAAAAATAATTTCTGTACTGTTCCTGTGAAATAGGTATAAAAATAAGTGAAAGTGGATTGTTTAAATGAGATGTCATTTTCACATACTTCAATGTAAACACTACATCTTCCAACTAGAAAAAAAAAAAAAAAAAGGTATTTCCAAGACCAGCTTCTAACTCACGGCTTCGAACCTTGTCAAAGTGCTTTTCCAGGCATGTGTCTTCTTCAGATTTTATACATACATGCCTTTGATGTGGACTATCTGTTTCCTTTCCTGTGTGTCTTGGCTATATATAGGCTATGGGTTAAAATCTGCTTTGAATTCTAGATTTTGTTTTCAGAATGGGGATTTTTATGGGATCACTTTGTGCTCAGTATTATTTAAGACAGTTCAGAACTTAAGTTCAGATTCTAGACATTTTAAACCCAATATCTTTAAATTATCTCTAGGGCTTGTCTCTAAAATGTCTCTCATTTGATCTCAAGTTTTAACTAAAGATATCAGATATCAAATTTTGCTTTCCAGCTTTAACATCCCAGGACGTGGTCCAAAACTGATGCAATATTTCCAAGAGACAGACTTATCTTTTTTGCAGCCAGCTGTAGAATTCTGCCTGTGTTAGCCCTTGCATTTTGCAGAAAATAGCTTCAAAATTGGAAACTTGCAGAATACTTCTGAAATCCTTCCTTCTTTAGTATGGTTGATATCCAGTTCATAAGAGCAAGTCAGAATTGTAAGAGTTCTGTGCACATCAGCGATATTTCTAGTCTACTTGGTTAACCCAGTTAAATCAAATCTGAAAGAATGTCAAGTTGTTTTGGAAAAAAACAAATAGGTGTCCGTGATCCCATATTTCTTGTGAACTGAAGAGTTGCGTTGCTATTTGTGAGCCTCTATAAAATAATTTGTAAGCATTCAGTGACAGGGTTTGGGTTTCCAGTTCCATAGATGTACTTCTTAAAGGGAAATGTTATCATATAATATCATGAGATATAAGAAGGAAGTTTCAATTTTCAAAGCCCAAGGCACACATCTACCAACATCTGACTACGTACAGTGCTTCCTTTAGGAATAGCAGACTTTTTGCTTTTCAAGTTCTACAGGTCTCTTTTCCCCTTAAAACCTATACTTTTAATATGAAAATAATTTTTAATACAGTTATTGGTGAAATTATTAAGGCCACTCCACGTAGTTAAAAGGGAGGTTTATTTTGTGGGCTAACTTACAAATGAAGGGGTAGGATGCAGGGTCTGGCAAAGGTATAGCGTAGTCTGGCGGTGTTCTCTGGAGAACTCTGCTCGGTCTACCTCCAGCGTCCAGGGTCTGGGAACCAAGCGCGAGACCTCTTCCCGATCCTTGGTCTTCCGCTTCCTCCTCTGCCCTGCCTTGTGGGCATGACCATTACTGAAGCCTCAATGGGGGTTGGAACTTCCAGGTCAATGCTGGGATGGCTATCCACTACATCTCCCCCTTTTGTCTAAATAAGAAAGTTCTAACTCTAACTACATACAGTCTACATACACAGACGGCTATAATCATCCTATTTTTGTTGTGCTAATCTTCTTCATATTTCACCATTAAAGCATCCTCTTTGTCATTGTATTTTCCTTTGTTAATTGTCACCTAGGTAATAACGCTACTGTAGCATTGCATTGCCTTTAATGAAAAGCAGCATTCTCAGCTCACTTTGGAACGCCAAATTTACACTATAATACAATAAAATTTGGTTTTTTTTAACTTACTGTGAAAAATACTATACAATGTTTGAGTCATTTGAGTTCAACTCAAAATGTGCTTGGAGACACTCCATTAAGAGGAGCCTGATTGAATCCTTACACAAAATCATGAGCTCAAGATGCCTTCCTGATTATGAAATGTCTGGATGGGAACATTCCAAGATTATTAAATATTTATCTTTCAGTTATAATGGCAAGGAGACATGATTTACCCTTACTTCACAGCAAAAACTGTCCAAACCAGCCTTATTTCCTGATGTATCTGTAGAAATAGAATCCTAATTAAGTGGCCTGGGCTAATTCAAGACTTAACTGAACTGAAGGAAGTTTCAGTCAACTGTAGATCTATATTGGGACGAAAGATGAAAGTCAGTCAAACTGCTGCAGTGATTTAACAAACCAGATACTTCCAAACTATTATAAAAGAAAACTAGATAATGTCTGGAATTGATCTGATGGTAAATGTAATCTGTGTTCGTTTTAAGGCATGCCTGACACTGGAAGAACTATTACCACGGAGTGCCTTGGTACTGATTCAGTGCATGAATCTCCAAAAGTCACTTTAAACATTCTCTACATAGCATTGCCTTCCATTATCCACCATGATCAGTAAAAACTTCCCGAAAACAGGGTACCTGTGAAGACCTTTGCTAGGTTTGAATTAGCTGTTTTCCACTTATAGTCATTTCTGAAACAGAACCTCAGTGACTGATGATGCTCTCAGCAGGGCACAAATATTTTAGCTACTGTTATGATGACAGATATTACATTCCTACAGGAATCCCTGAACACCCTTGTTTTGCTTTATGAGGATAATCAGCATGCTTTTTCTGCTGAGTATTATGAATTTAAGTTTCCAGAAACAAAGCCATACCCGTGTTAATGATTCTTCAGGGTTGATGGACAGAAAGGAACTTCACTGTCTCGCAGAATTGGAATGCTATAAATCCAAATTCAAATTATCCTGGGGTGTCTTACTCCTTGCAATTGTCAATCATTGTCCACCTCCGTATATGACTTAATATCCTTTCCTACTCTCATGTAAAATGTCTTGCAATGTATTAACAAGACCATTAATTTCTAATAGTCCAGAGATAGCATGTGAGACTTATAACAGAGCCTTCTCTCTTTGCTATAACATGTCTGATGTTTCCACCAATGTATTTGAAAAAAAAAAAACTTAATTTGTGATTTTCTTTGTTCTTTCATTGTAAAAATTTCATGAAAGCATCTCCATGCTGAAACATGTTCTTTGGTGATCCCAGACAATGATAACTCATATTAAGCCCAAGAATTAATTATATCTTATATCCTTGGAGCTGAAAGCTGTGTTTCCCACAAGTAAGGTTTAATTGCATTTATGAATGAAGAAACTTTCATTAGCAAATACTAAAATAATTACACAATACAAGACACTTTTTATAGACTTGCATTTTGGGAAGAACATAGATTTAACATTAAAATCCAAAATTCTTCTGGAGATCCACTAAGAACTAATGAAGCTTGCTTAAGAGGAAATAAAGGATATGCTACTTGAAGCCAAAGCCATTCACACCATTATACTGCTTCAACAGTTAATTGGCTTATTACCATTAGTGTAAGGGATAACTCTTTGTTTTGGACCACTGTCCCCTGGGGCACAGTGTTGTCCACTGTCTTCTTGAACCATCAGTAGCTCTGACTCTCAAGAGGAAACTATGTAAGATTGGTCCATTCACTTTTCATCATGGGGTGGGGGTTGCTCATGAGGCCACATTCACTCCTAAGGATTTATAGATCGAAACTAATTATTAGCAGAGAGGGTCTAAGGAGGCCAGTCTCTTTCCATTATTTACATCCTGGGAGGAAGAACTTACAAGGACTCACCCAAGGTAAGTGAAATGGCTAAATTTGGCTGTCAACTTGAACACAATGGGAATAACTAAAACCAAAGTGGCTGGGCACATCTGTGAGGGACTTCTTTTTAATTAAATCATTTGAAGTGGAAAGATCTGCTTTTGAAGTGGGATTATTTCATCTTACAGCTTGAAGTCTGTCATTCAGGGAAATAAGGGCAGGATGTGAGGGCCATCTGGATGAGACCTCTGTCACCCGATTGATTGCCAAAGGTTGATTGGGCTGGTCTGGCTGGCTAGGTGGAGTGTTCCCTTCCAACCCTCACCACTCCATGTGCATCCATCCTGAAGCTAGAAGCTTTGGAGGAAGTTGAAGAAGACAAATTTCCCTAAATAGAGGAGGTCTGGTCATAGGAATATGAATAGTTGTTCTCCTCAGGTAGAAACTCCAAACAAGCTCTCAAGGAAAGACCTGCTTGTAACCCAGATTTTAAGTGGGAAGATATACATTTAATCCTGCTCTTTTGAGGTGGGCAGATCCACCTTTAATCTGGACCACACATTCTGTGGGAACCCTATATAAAGGTCATGGAGGAATAAAGTTTGCTCTCTGTTTGCCTGCTTGCTCTCACTCTTGCTATCCAGTCCATTCTTTCTGTGGCATAAGAACCCACTTTTTCAGGATTCTGGCTTACACTAAAGACCAGATGAAACTTCCAAACTTGTGGATTGGATTCTTGGACCTTCTGTTGATAGACAGCTATTATTGAACTAACTGGACTCCACCCTATAAGCTATTCTAATAACCCCATTTATATATACATATATACATATACACATACACATATATATCTACACATCCACACACACAATATATATATATATATATATATATATATATATATATATATATATATATATATATAAATGTTCCTCTAGATAATCCTGACTCACACAATAAGCAACAGGAGGAAATAAAGGAGAGGAAACCATGATCTGAATATACAGTATGTAAAAATTATTTTCAATAACAAAAAAGAAAAACCTACAGTTACATGGAGAGGAGATTCTGTTTTTTCAGCCAGGTAGCTGTCTATAAGTTGCCTAAGTTTCTTTAAGTCACACTTCTCCTTTACTCTTGTAAGTGATACAGACTAACCCATTGTTTCATAAGACTTTCCACACATGACATAATTTATTTGTTCCCATATTAGTGTGTGACATAAGTAGAGATTTATGCATGTATCCTTATAAACAATTCACATAAGCCTGGAGTTCTTCCTCAACAACTTTTTATGCTGTAGAGATAAAGACTGCTAATAGGGAGGGGAAAATGGAAACTGCAAAATCGTTTTAGTAGAATATTTACTGAAAGTTTATACAAAGTACCAAAATAACTCAAATATTTAAGGATTTCAGTTCCTTAGAATAAGACTTAAGGAAAATAGTGTTGGATCCTAGTTAACCTCTAAAGTTGATGCTTGTTTTTTTTTAAATATGTTTTTAATTGTCATAGAATTACATCACGTTCCCATCTCCCTCTTCTCTCCAGCTTCTCCCAACCACCCTCTCTCAAAAGCTTTCCATGCCCCTGCTCTCTGACTATTGTTGTGTGTGTGTGTGTGTGTGTGTGTGTGTGTGTGCACATGTGTGTGCACTAAATTTGTATACATAAAACCTGCTGAGTCATTTTTTGTTGTTTGGTGAAATGGTTTAAAGGCTGTAAACCCAATAAGGTTTTATCCCTGGGAGAGGCTAATTCATTCTCCATTAGTTGCCTCTAGTTCTTGACCTAAGAGTCAGACTGAAAATTTCCCCCTTCATCTTTCCCATGCTCATTGATGTTGCTGTGGTCTGGTGCTGCTTATGCAGCCACTTTCAGGAGAGACTGTTGCACAGGTTTCATTGTATTCTGGCTCTTTGGATCTTTCTGCCCCCTCTTCTGCTCCGCCATTTTCCAAGTAAAGTCACACAGTTCTGATCCACCAGCAATTGAAATGCATCAGTATATTCACTCAATTGCCCCAAACTCGAATTTACCTTCAGAGAACCTGAGTACACAAAAAGTCTGCTTCATTGTGAAAGTAGACAGACTTCCAGCAGACCCCTATCAGAAAGAGACCCATACGTTCTTTTCAAATGAATAACTGAGACAGAGAGGAGAATTTCATTCTTCCTTCCATAGCAATTTATGGAGAAACCCAGTGTTAATAGTGTTGCTTGGTACTAATTTGATTCTAAAAGTAATATCTAGTAAACTCTAGAGTAAATGAGTCTTAAAGTCCTGATACTTTTTCCTACTAATACAAATGTACTTTGCATTTCTTGGCTTTAACAATGACAGTTTACTAGTATAAAGAAAGATTTATCCCTTTGTGCTTCGTGCTATGTGAGTTTTAAAACAACCCTTTCCCTGAGGATAAGCCATCAAATATACTTTCTAATGGTTTTGAATATTACTAATTTTTATTTGACTGAAATTATAGAAGAAAATAGCCAGAGACAGAATTAAACTAAGAAGGCACCCATTTGAGATGTGAATTTTGAATTTAATGTGAAAGTTTTAAGAATAAGTAATGAGGCATGTTGGTTAGTATTTGTTGTTTCTAACAAATTATGTGGGGGAACTGATTGTGTGTGTGTGTTTTTTTTTCTTAGTTGATTATGAAATAATTGGCCTTAGTGATATTCTTTTTATGTTGCCATTCACTAGAAAAGTTCCAGGCTTTGGAAATCTCCATAAGAACCACAGCAACACTAGAGAAGACCCCAAATGCAGTATTACCTTTAGAGTTATACATTGTGTCTCATCAGTAATGTTTTAGTCCAAAGTCGATTTTGAAAACATAGCTGGCAGGATCCGAAAAGTGCTGTGCCTGCACTTTAAAACTGTGCATCTTTGAAACTGCTGCATAAATACAGATAAACTTTATATGCATCGTTTACTGTTGGCTAACTATGCAGAGAAGGGGTGTTTAAAAGCCCAACAGTTCCCATGTTCCAGTTTGGGCTACAGAATTTCTCCTAGGGTAAACAGAAATAATTACAGTAATTATTGTTCATACCCTCTGGCAACAAAACACATATTTGTTTGGAGCACTGAATGTTCAAAAGGATGCTTGAAAATGAATGGCCCTACCTGAACCACACTTTCATAAAAGGGGGAATAATATATCTGCAGCAAGATTTTTACCAGCCTGCAGCAGCGCTTCTTGCCCATGGAAATAGATTTACCACTCAAGTGCTGAGTCATTTCTTTTTCCAACAATCTCTTCTCAATAAGCAAAACAAAACAATACGAGGGCAATTCATGGAGCTTGCTCATTAGAGTGTCCATGATTAGCATGTGAGATGTCACAGGTCAAACACGCTCTACTCTGGGTCTGGTATCAAATTAGCCCAAATTGAGAAGTCTCCTTACACCCCAACTTTCTTTGATTGTGGAATTCAGAATTTGAAGGACTATTAAACACTCTGTAAAATGTTCACAGCAGATCAGCATAAAGCCATAGAGTGCAGGTGTTGCAGTAATTGGAAAAGTGCTCTGTGCTCAATGGCCCCTCGAATTCATCCTCTTCTCCAGGGCTCCTTTGGGTTTCACAAAGCGGCTCAGGAAACCCAAGTGCTGACTGTACTTTTCTGCAAATTCAGGCTTCTCCGTCTGTGTAAAGTCAAGAGGTGAGTTGTGTTTGCTCCTCTAAACTTTACTTAAGGAGCTGGTATTCCTGTCAGGAAAGTAGGTAACAGTTTCTTGTTACATGTGTGTTTAAAACTGAGGATTTTAGATGCATGAAACATCCACATATGAGGAACTTCAGAATATGCACTATGTATAACATGTTAAAAAAAATGTTGCAAGTCCCTTTATTTCTGAAACCAGCTTACAGCTATTCACTAATAGTATTCACAGAGAAATCCATAGATTAATTCAAATAATATCAGTGCATGATTTCCCTCAATACGCAATGGCTTCATATAGAATGTAGCAGATCTCTGAACACTATTCTTAATTTTTGATAATATAAAAGATGTGCTGATCTTGAGTGTAAAGGGTCCAGGAATGAAGAAGTCACCTTGCACACTTACCAGGTACTCTATTCATTCTTTTGTGTGTGCTCTTCAGTAGTCTAACATTTTGAGAACCATGATCTCTGGTTGCCAGAAGAGAGGTCTCTATATATCACACTTTGGTGAAGTCCACAATTGGCTGCATTGACAGATGTTCATTCTGCTTCCAGTCTCAGGAGATTAGTATGGAAAAAGCTGAGCAAAGTGACCCGGATATACTTCTTCATCTGATGACTGGACACCTTGACTAAACCAAAAACCTTCTCCTTCTCAGAGGGGGAAAAAAAAAAAACCTTTCTCTTGGAAGATGCCTCAGTCTCCACTATAATTCTGATTCCCGAATTAATCATTTTTGTAATAGGGTCCCAGATCTTAGAAGACTGCAGACCTTATCATAACTGATTCCATGATGGAAGTATCATTCAAGCCATGAAACTCAACACATAGGCAGCATCACCTGCTAAAACAAAAACAAAGAGTAATCCATCAAAGTCCATAATTCTGGGAAATTCTCTAAATATACCTAACCTTGCTTTTTGGCTTCTACACTTCTGCTTCTGGGTAACTGTTCTTGTTAATTGAAGTACATCAACACAGAATACAGTTTTTGTGCTTCAAAGTACACCCTTAGAAAGACTTGGTGCCATCCTGGCATCCCAAACATCCAGATTACTAGCTGGCTAATAAAGACTTTCTATTGACTTAAATCATGTCTGAGCAGTCTTATCTGGTGGATACTCCACAGTAGATTTCTTAGTGCAGGTTTATGATGCTTAATAATTTGGAGTGCAGATAATGCTACATGATAGAGAAGACACATTGCAGATCTTCCCTGTGTCCCTTTCTAGAGAACAGAGAAAAAATCTGATTCCACCTTTTAATTGTTCTGTGGATCACTAAGTATAGAACTACAGAAGAACTGGAAATTGCATTCAGCTAAAAAATGAAGATATTTTTAATTATCACTAATATAAGTAAAACAGATTTCCCAGAGATGATATTCATTGAATGTAGCTAAAACTGGACAAGACTAATCCTAAGCACCTTGAGTTCTGTATATTGATTATTAAATATGTAACAAGGAAGTCTATATTTTGTAAGTAATAATTTTCTTTAAGTAGTAATTTTCTTATAAGTAGTAATTTTCTAGTGACTGGCAAGTATCTCATTTTTAGTTGATAAATTACAGTTTTGCCTGAATTTATGTGCTGAGAAATAATTATGCAAACCAAGATATATAAGTGAGAAACACTTCAGGTTATAGATAAATAACCTTCAGTAGGTATAAGACAATGTGCACCAAAATGATAATATTGGAGTTGGTGTTAAAATACTGTAACATTTTAAAGGGTATAAATGGTAACAATTCTTACAAATCACAACTGCAAAAAAAGTTTTAAAGAAATTAATGGATCAGAAGATTTATCTCACAGTAACTTGAACTTGAACCCAGATATGCTTCAAGAGTCAGATTCATTATATGTATATATTATTTTCTGGAAAATTATTCATAAATTGAATGTCTGAAAGAAGATTACAAATGAAAACTACCATATAAATTAATTGTTTTGTGAATATAAAATATAACCAAAGCTGTCCTGTTAAATGTGGGGTTTCATATGAAAAGTTATTTTTAATGTTAATTTAAATTAGTAATAAATACTTTTTAGGTGTGGCTGTGGGCTGTGTAAGGTTTTGGTCAACAACAGACTATACATATTAGGATGGCCCCATCCAATTATATAATTTAATGTTTAGAATGTATTTTAAACTTTTTTCCAGACATGTGTGTGTGTGTGTGTGTGTGTGTGTGTGTGTGTGTGTGTGTGTGTATGTGTTAATAATTAAGGAAAAAGGCATAAATTAAGAGGAAGCAGCAGGAGGCATGAGAACAATTAGGGGAAATTAGAGTCTAGTTTTGTAGGTCCACACCTTAATTTGTGTAGGTATTCTTCATTTTGTTCACCCAACTTAGTTGTTGATAACCAAAGATTTTGAAAACCAAGTTAAAATATGCCTATGTAAAAAACTGAAGAAGTTGTAAATAAGTGGATAGTCAATAAATACAGCAAACTGGAATGAGTCCTTTACTAAAGCTGTTTATATTTTTAAACTTTTGTAATATTTATTCTATCCTAAATTTACAGATACTACACACAAAGAAATACATAATAAATAATAAGGTGGGTTGTTTTTGGATACCATTATTATAAGATTGCTGAAATTTTAATTAACAGAAGTAATATTTTTAGAAGAAACACACATGCATATGCAGAGATGTCACTACAGAATTAATGCATAGAATAGAGGAATAAAAGGTTTGGCTCATCTGAAATAAATCAGGAAAGAAGGAACACACAGAATAAAAAGTAAAGGGAAGAAATGGAAAACTAAGATGTTGGACAAACAAATATACATTAATTCATACAGTAACTAAAGTAGGCCAACTGCACTCCATAAATAGAAGAAATAGATATTTTAAAAACTTACTTCATTAGTTAACTTATTTTTATAAAGTTCGATCCAGCGATATGCTATTAAAAATTAAACTAGAAGAAATAGACAAGAATGCTATGTATAAAAAAAGTCTTCTTTATACACAAGAAAACTAGTATAGCTCATTACTATTTTAAACAATAGAGACTTCAAGACAATCAAAATAACCAAAACTAAAGTTTAAATTTTTATGAACATGAAATTTTAATTAAGCAAGAAGCTGTGAAGAATCTTAAATGCATCCAATAATACATTTAAAATAATTTCAGAGAAAAATACTACCAGAAATATGAGAAAGATAACTAAATAGGTCAAGGTTTTAATTTCTCTGAGTAATTGACAGGAAGCAAAGGAAATAACAGTGTCTTAGTTGATGTTAGTATTGTTGTGATGTGTCACCATGACCTAGGCAACTTTAGGAGGAAATGATTTACTTGGCTTATGCTTTGACACCATGTTCATCACAAAGGATGTCAGGACAGGAAATCAAACAAGGCAGATATATGGAGCTGATGCAGAACCAATGCTTACTGGTTTGTTCTATATGGCCTGCCCAGTCTACTTTTTTACAGCACCCAGGACCACTAGTGGATTGGTGGCCTCACCCACAATAGGCTGGCTTTCATCCATGGATCACTACTTAAGAAACTTCCCTGCTAGCTGGTTGTGGCTTGATCTTATGGAGCCATTCTCTCAACTGAGGCTCCCTCCTTTCTGATGACTCCAGCTTGTATCAAGGAGACATAAAGCTGTGCAGTGAAAGCAGTATAGATTTGAAAACCACTGGCAATATGGACACTTCTAGTCATTGTACCACATGTTCAGAACATTCATTTTCAAGTGAACATAGATGAAAATGATAAATATATCAAAGCTTACTAACCTTCGAAGGATCCAAATCATTCAAAAGGGCATCTGACTAGCTTACCACAGCAATTTTGGAGTATACATTAAAAATAATTAAATGAGTCTGGGTTACTTCACCCAGGATGATTTTTCTTGTTCCATCCACTTGCCTGCAAATTTCATGATATCACTGTGTTTTACTGCTGAGTAGTACTCCATTGTGTATACGTGCCACATTTTCTTTATCCATTCTTCAGTTGAGGGCCATCTAGGTTGTTTCCAGATTCTGGCTGTTATGAATAACGCTCCTATGAACATAGTTGAGCATGTGTCCTTGTGGAA
Source organism: Onychomys torridus (assembly GCF_903995425.1). Taxonomy (NCBI): domain Eukaryota; kingdom Metazoa; phylum Chordata; class Mammalia; order Rodentia; family Cricetidae; genus Onychomys; species Onychomys torridus. The sequence continues at coordinate 36,065,413 of NC_050459.1, read as the reverse complement.
TAATTGAGCATTCCTTGGGTATATGCCCAAGAGTGGTATAGCTATGTCTTGAGGTAGATTGATTCCCAATTTTCTGAGATACCACCATACTGATTTACAAAGTGGATGTATAGTTTGCATTCCTACCAACAGTGGAAGAGTGTTGCCCTTGCTCTGCATCCTCTCCAGCAGAAGCTGTTATCAGTGTTTTTGATCATAGCCAATATAACAGGTATAAGATGGTATCTCAGAACCATTTTGATTTGCAGTTCCCTAATGACTAAGGTTGTTGAGCAGTTCTTTAAATGTGTCTTGGTCATTTGAGATTCTATTGAGAATTCTCTGTTTAGCTCTGTAGCCCATTTTTAAAACTGGATTGGTGGGTCTTTTGATGTCTGATTTCTTGAATTCTTTATATATTTTGGAGATCAGCCCTCTGTCAGATGTGGGGTTGGTAAAGATCTTTTCCCATTCTGTAGGCTGTCGTTTTGTCTTATTGACTGTGTCCTTTGCCTTACAGAAGCTTCTCAGTTTCAGGAGGTCCCATTGATTGTTTCTCTCAGTGTCTGTGCTACTGGTGGTTATATATAGGAAGTGGTCTCCTATGCCAATGCATTCAAGACTACTTCCTACTTTCTCTTCTATCAGGTTCAGTGTTTTGTGCATGGTGATTAATATGGACCTAATTACATTCTTCTACTTGTTGATATCCAGTTATGCCAGCACCATTTGTTGAAGATGCTTTCTTTTTTCCATTGTACAGTTTTGACTTCTTTGTCAAAAATCAGGTGTTCATAGGTATGCAGGTTAATGTCAGGGTCTTCAATTCGAAAGACAAACATGGTATCAACTCACTCATAAGTGGATACTAGATGTAAAACAAAGGATTGCCAGACTATAACCCATAGCTCCAGAGAAGCTAGCTAACAAAGAGGGCCCAAAGAGGGACTCATGGATCACCCTGGGAAGGAGAAATAGATGATATCTCTATGAGTAAAACTGGGGTTTAGGGGGGCAATAGGGGATAGGAGATGGGGAAAGAGAACATAAGAGAATGGAATGGCCAAACTGGAACAGGGATGGAGTGGGAAAACAATGAAAGAAATATCTTGATAGAAGGAGACTTCATGGGGATAGGGAGAAACTGGGTGCTAGGGAAGTTCCCAGGAATCCACAAGGATGACCCCAGCTTAGACTACTAGCAGTAGTGGAAAGGGTGCCCAAACTGGCTTACCCCAGCAATTAGATGAGTGAATACCCTAACTGTCATCATAGAGACTTTCTCCATTAACTGATGAAACATATGCAAAGATCCTAAGGCAAACAACAGGTCCAGCTCCAGGAGTCCAATTGAAGAGAGAAAAGAGGGATTCTATGAGCAAGGGGCAACAAGATCATGATGGGGAAACCTACAGAGACAACCAAACCAAGCTAGTGGGAACTCCTGAAATATAGACCAACACCTGTGGAGCCTACACAGGACTGGATTAGGTCCTCTGCATAATTGAGACAATCATGGAGCTTAATCTGCTTAAAGGGCCCCTGGCAGTAGAATCAGGATCCATCCCTGGTACATGAGCTGGCTTTTTGGAGCCCACTACCTATGGTAGGACACCTTGCACAGCCTTGAGGCATGGGGAGGATCTTGGACCTGCCTCTACTGAATGTACCAGGCTCTGCTGATTCCCCATAGGAGGTCTTACCTTCTTGTAGATGGGAATGGTGGGTTGGGTTGGGGGGGTGACTGGAGGGGCAAGAGGAGGGAAGAGGGTGATCGTGATTGGTATGTAAAATGAATAAAAAATTCTTAAAAAAATAAAAAACATAATGAAATGTATAGAAAAATACTCAAAGATTTGAAAATTAGTCAATGTGTATCTAAATTATATTGACCAGAGAAGAAAGTTCGAGGAAAACTAACATGTTTTATATTGTATAACTTTGAAACATGTATGTGATAGAAGCTTAAAACTGGTTATCTAACTTTTTATCTTGAAAATTAGAGCAACCAACTGAAAAGCAAATTCAACAGAATGGAGGTAAAATAAAGATCTAAGAAAAACAAAATGTAACTGAATAAGAAAATATATAATGTTAAATATTAGCAGAAAGAAATTGATTATTTGAAAAGATTAATAACTTAGCAAAACTTATTAATCAATTAGAAGCAAAATAATTTACAAATATAAAGAATGAAAGGGGAATTACTGTTTATAATGTAAACACTAAAATCTTTGTGTCTATTAGTTCAAAAAATCACATGAAATGGAAAAAAAAATCCTTGCAGAACTCCAAGTGGCATATCAAGATATAAAATGTAATATATGTGAAGATAACATCCAACACTAAAAAGTAATATTTTCACTATAAAATAACTAAATAAAACAATATTAGGAGGTATAAATTATCACTTTTAGAAATCATATGCCATTCAAAAATTATAAACAAAGGGATAGAAAGATGGTCCAGTGGCTAAGATCAATGGCTGCTCTTCCAGAAGACTAGCACTAATCCTCAGCACTAATATGGTGACTCACAGCCATCTGAAACTACACTTACAGGGGCCTGATGCCCTGTCCAACCTAGCTGGTACTGATTCATAGAAATACATGAAGTCAAAACAGCCACATGCATAAAACTGATTTAATTTTTTCAATTATATATAAATACATGGCCTTTGTTTTAAAATTTTAATTTCTGCATGTAATTATCTGCAAATTCTTTGTACCCACCTGTGCGTGTGTGTGCATGCTTGTTTGTGTGTGTGGCATGTTTAAGCTGTATTATACATATTGTGATAGATATAAAATTGGTCATCAATGGTGCTTTGTCTCCCTGAATTCACCTGTTGTGTGATGTTGAAGGCGCTCTTGTCCATTGATAATTGCAACCTCTTGCTGCATCCTTTTATTTATACAAGTGATTAGTCATAGTCAATGAGATAGATACTGGGGAAAATGATGAGATAAGAAAGCTGGAAATTGATATGGATTGGTTCTTCCCTTTCTCAAGGCCACTGGGATCTCTGTTAGTATTGTTATATCAGTTCTTCTGGGGGCTGGTCAAAAATAGCTCTCATCTTAATTATTCATGCTGAGACTCAGTCATAAAGATGACAGAACAAACATCCTGTCCACTGAAATATGAACTAAATAATCATTATAAACTACTAAGTTTGGGGATGTTCTGTTATTTAGCAACAATATAAAATGTGAGTCTAAAACTATGTTACCCTCTCTGATAGACATTGCAGCCTCAGTTTTCACTGGCCAACCTTTCTTGATGATAACCATAGAGACAACATTGATTTATTGTGGCTACTCCTCATTGGTTCCTCTTTTACCATAAAATTATTTTCAGTTTTTCCCTTAGTTCATTTAATGTAAATAAATGTAACTTGATCTAAAAGGTGATTTTTATACTGCCAATTAAATAGTCATATCAAAGTTTGGATAAGTGTCCCTCAAAGGTCTGTGTATTAAAAGATTTGTATCTAGTGGTGCCTTTCAGAGGTGGTAGAAACACTGAGAGGTTGGGAGCATTGGGAAGCTTTCTTGTCTAGATTTTGAAGGGGATACCAGGCTCCCTATCCTCTTCCCCTTCTGCTCTAACTTGTACTTCTGCAATGAGGGGAAGGAATTGCTCCTCCAGGTGTTTCTTGCTATGATATGCTGCCTCATCCCAGACCCCAAACCAGCAGAGCATGTAGCTCATAGACTGAAATCTCCAAATGTGTGAGCAAAATGACTCTTTTCTCCTTACAAGCCCTTATGTTACAGGGATGGAAGGCTGGCCAACGCAGCTCATTTGCATTTTTCATGGCATCAATATGCCCTGTTTTATTTTTCTTGCCGCTTTCTTTTGATTTTCTTGTGTTTCTCTCTTGTCAGAGTTACTTTCAGTCATCAACTTGACACAAACTGAATGTCATCTGAGAAGAAGAAACCTACACTGAGGATTGCCTTGTAAATGTGTCTGTGAGATGTTTTCTTAATTGCTAATTGATGTGGAGAGCTCAGCCCACTGGGAGCAGTAAAATCCATAAGCAGATGAGTCTGCTGCACAATATATGGTAGCTGAGTGATCCAGGGATGCCAGCCAGTAAGCAGAATTCCTTCATGGTCTCTGCTTCAGGTCCTGCCTGCAGGTTCCTGCTTGAGGTCCTATTGTAGCTTCCCTTGATGATGGGGCAGTTAGTGTGCTATAACCTGTAAGCCAGATAAACTGTTGCCTCCCCAAGTTTATTTTTGCCAGAGTATTTTATCCTGGCAACAGAAAACAAACTAGTACACCATGCTTTCTGTTTCCCCCTCATCATTTTTTTTTAATTTTAATTTTTAAAACGAGCATGATTTAGGAATCATGGCACTAACATAGAAGTGCAGTAGTACTCAAATTATTCAAATAGTATGAAAGTGTTACATAACAAAAGGTAATTTACTGATGTGCTATTTTACTCTTTATGTATTACCAATAGCTCGAACTCACATAAATAAACAAAAAAAGCAGGGTGTGCTCCTTAGAAAACCCAGAAAATGGACATTAGGAAAGGGAAATAGGGACAGATCCCCTGCCTGGGTGCCCCCCTAACAGTTCCAGCCAAACAACTGTCTTCCATATCCAGAGGGCCTAGTCCAGTCCCATGGGGGAATCTGGTGCCTGTGTTGTGATGCCTTGCGCAGCAGCCTTGGTGCAGTGGGAAGGGGCTTGGACCTGCCTAGGCTCAGTGTGCTGGGCTCTGCTAACTCTCCCATGGGAGACCTCAATTTTGGGGATGTGGGGATGCAGGGTGGCTTGGGAAAAGAGGGCTGGGGGATGGGAGGACAGAGAAGAGACGATCTGTGGATAGTATGTGGAGTGAGAAGAAAATTTCTTAATAAAGAAAAATGAAAAAAAAGGAAAGGGAAATAGAACAGATGTCATGGATTGATGGAGGAGGGGTATGTGAAACAAGAAAGAGCAGGTGGGAAAGGGAAAGGGGCACAAGGGAGGAGACACAGAGAGAAATAACTAAAATTAAAGGCCAGTTGAGGAGCAATATGGAAACCTAAAGAAGTAGAAACTTCCTAAAATATATACATGTATGAAGACAATAAAAATGAAACCATTAAATAAAGGGGAAGAAAGAGTCCCAGGTTACCATCTCTGGTCATCAAACGAGGATTTCAGTACTGCGATTGGGTACATCTAATTATCTTGTTGGTCAAAGGGGTCACATGGGTCACAAACAATCCAGGCTGTGGCCAAGACTATAGGTTTCTCTGCAAAAACTGACACCAAGTTCCTATTGCTGAAAACAACACGCGCATAACTCATCAAATGTGGAGAAGTGGAGCTGGTATCTACATAGAACCTTAACCCTACTGTTTAGTATTCTGGGTACCTACCAAGGTAGTTTGCACTCTACCAAAGGAGAATCATAAATGCCAATCATCTACAAACCCTTTGATTGAAAATAGTGTGCTGCCTGCAAGATAGGCTAGGGCAGTGGTAGAACAAGGCTTGTGGGTATAACCAATCAATACCTGATTTGACTTAAGACTTGCCCCAAGAGATGGAACAGTGCTTGAGTGACCAAGAACCAGAGACTAGATAGTCCAGAGACCTAGGGTGAAACCAAAAACTACTGTTCAAAAAAAAAAAAGAAGAAGAAGAAGAAGAAGAAGAAAAAGATGTAGCAATAAAATGTTTCCTGGTGCTATTCATCTACTCTCATAGGTCAGTGCCTTGTTCAACCATCATTACAGAAACTTCTTTCTGCAGCTGATAGAAACAAATATGGAGGCCCACAGCCAGACAGTATACAGAGAATAAGAGACCTTGGAACACTCAGCTTTATCTTCAATCAAATCCCTTCTTCAGAGCTCAGGGAACCCCCAGAAGAGGAGACAGGAAGAGTGGAAGAGCCAGAAGGTATGGAGGACACCAAGTAATCAAAGCCCTCTAAACCAACATGATCAAAGCTCATATGAACTCATAGGGGCTAAGACAAAATACACAAGGCCTGCATAGTCTGCTCCAAATCCTCTGTGTATATGTTATGGCTTCCAGCTTACTATTTTTATGGAATTCCTGAGTGTGCAAATGAGTGGATTCTTGTGCCTTCTCTTGAGTTCTTTTCCTTCTCTTTGTTTGTCTTATCCAACTTGGATATAATCGTTTTTATCTATTTTATTTTATATTATTTTATTTTATTATCATCTCTTATAGTCCTATTTATTAAGTAAGGGGAGACAGAAAGGAGTGGATCCAGACAGGAGCGGAAGTAAGGAAGTACCAGGAGGAGTAGAGTGTAGGAAAATTGTAATAAGGATGTGTTATTTGAGAAAAAAAAAAGTCTATTTTCAATAAAATTAAAAAATCTTTTTAAAAATGAGAATTTAAACAAATCCTTAAGCCGACATTTTAGAATTTACTAATCTATTTGAATCTAATTATATGTTATTTTAGTATCTCTGTTCTTTTTTTTTAATCTCACTGTAATGAATATATATTTATTATTTTCAGACTCAATGGTTCTCTCTTCTGCTTTCCCTAACATGCTATTTAACTGAACAACTTTTAGGTGTCAATCACTTTCTCAGATGAAGGCATTTTAAGATTTTATGTCTGTAAAGTTCTTAATGTTGAAGTCCGGTAGTCACCAAATCTGTATGAATGTACGGATTCATTTGTTGTTGAATCCAATGTGCCCAAACTTCATTCTTAGAAATATTGGTGTCCTGGCATAGTAATGCTATCCAGTAAAAGGATTTTCCTTTATTCCCAAAGAAAATATGCTACTGGAATGTTTCTTAATTAATCCATATTGGCTAGATTTTCTTCTACTGCAAGTAATGCCAATTTAAATTCAAACTTCAGATCATATGAATAAGGCCTAATCCTCAAAAGAAAAATTCATATATTTCTCCCTCATATGGAATGTGCATATGCAACTGTCTTCCTGGTGGAATCTGTTTATTATAAGGAGAATATTTCTCAGCCTGAGATGGTTTCTAATGTTCTGGCTCCTTCTTATAGTGCTTTTTTGTGCATGTTCTCTCTCTCTCTCTCTCTCTCTCTCTGTTTCTCCTTCCACACCCTTACTCCTTCCCTCTCCATTCAGTCCAAAGGTTGAGCCTAGAGCCTAATACTTGCTAGACTAGTATTTTGTGACTAAGCTATCTTCTACCCAATTAATCTCAGTTTTAAATTCTTCTCAAGGCATAAGTTATTGTGTTCCATTTATCTTAGGTATCATAAGTTATGTAAAAATTCATTTGCATCCCAGAAAAGCCTAGTGTTCACACTTACTTACCAGTATGACACCCACTTAACTTTTGGGGTAGTTAGAGGTCCATGGGGATCTTCACTGCCTTGGAAATTCAGTAAAGGCCTGAGGTTTATGATTGTAAGTTATCCCATATTTGTATATTTGAGTCCATAGGGGGATTTCAGGATATTTATTTTTGTCATCCTGGTAGTAACATTAGCTTAGATCCCACAGCATTTATTGTTTTATAAAATATTTTCTCAAGTAGAAGAGCCACACATAGAGTGATAAAACACGGCATATGCCTAATTTGTACAGCATACACCTCCTTATCAACTGTCTGGCATTTTCATTAGTAAGTTTAGGTTAACAAAGATTATATTGCGGGGCTAGAGAGATGGCTCAGAGGTTAAGAGCATTGCTTGCTCTTCCAAAGGTCCTGAGTTCAATTCCCAGCAACCACATGGTGGCTCACAACCATCTGTAATGAATTCTGGTGCCCTCTTTTGGCCTGCAGGCATATGAGCAGACCGAACACTGTATACATAATAAATAAATAAATCTTAATAAATAAATAAATAAATAAATAAATAAATAAATAAATAAAGCCAGGTGGTGGTGGTGCACACCTTTAATTCCAGCACTTGGGAGGTAGAGCCAGGTGGATCTCTGTGAGTTCGAGGCCAGCCTGGTCTACAGAGTGAGTTCCAGGAAAGCCTTGCAAAGCTACACAGAGAAACCCTGTTTCGAAAAACCAAAATAAATAAATAAATAAATAATAAAACATTATATTGCCTATAAAGTTATCTCCCAGATTTTTGAGGATCCTGGAAACTACTTGGTTTCAGGCAAGGAAAGAAGAAAAGAACAGCACTGGATCAGGAAATACTGTACCACAGCTAATGCTGCTTCCTGTGAACCTGCTTTGCAGAAAAAAAAGAAAACCTGTACTGCTGTGAAAAAAAGCCACTGTAATTTTCAAAGCTCCTTCATTTGGGTGAGCATTGTGCTTCTCTGTCTTTGCTCTGAGTCACCTCTCTCATCAGAACGAAACAAGCATTCAGTCTGGCCCCTGCTGTATTTTAAATGACTCAATTTGTTAAAAATGATCATGCTGACAGGTTTGATTGGTTCAAAATGCTGACACATGGATAATCCAGCCTTTTCCCTTAACCCACTAGCTCTTGTGGTTTGCTGTAAACACTGCAATATCACCTGCTTCCTTCCGCATGCCCATTAAAAATGCAAATTTGACGTAAGTGATTATGGGATGCGCATTTTTTTACTATCTTAGTTCTGCTCCAATTCCATTTAAAGTGAGGGCCCTCAGAAAATCTCAGCTTTCTTGAATGAAATATTTCCCACCCACCCCAATATACAACATTTCCCACCTGCCCAACATACAAGTAGAGAGCTTTCCCAGCATCAGGCAATGAGCACAAACCATCTCCTGCAAAGAGTTAGCAATGATTTGCAGTGAAAAGTAATAAGGTAATTTGAACTCAAACATCCCTTTCTGAAATACTGTTAAAACAAAAATCCTTGTGAGTTTGGGGTTTCTATTGTAATGCTATATTTTCAAGAACATTTGAAGAACCTGAAAATCAGATGTAACTGTAATTTTTTTCATTGCTTTTTAAAATTGTGTGTGTGAGCCACAGTCCACACATGGAGGTGAGCACAACTTGTGTAAAACAGCTCAGTCCTTAAACCAAGCAGTTCCTGTTAATAGTACGCAGGTCCTTGGGCTTGAGGGCAGGCCTCTTTATGTGCTGAGACACCCTGTTGTACTTTTAAAGAATTTAAAAAAAAAAGGTAGAGGAAAATAATAAGGAACGCTAAAATATGAAGATTTATTCCCAAGTTGAATGCTTGGGCTTTAAAATATATAGTACATAGACAGTTCAAAGTTGTTTCCTAAACAAGAATATACATCAAGTTACATGACTGACTAGGAGGTCAGCGCTGCTGTGTGTTGTATGTATATGTTTGTAGATGACAAGAGCATTCTCGCACCCTCAAATATATTGCAAGCAAGACTCTGTCAGCCTTTCTTTGACCAGAGGAGTCTCTTCCCCGTATTGTAATGCTTCTACTTGAATTCTAGTACAGAGGTCTTTGGCATATTTTTTTCTTCTGAAGACAAAACAATGTATTTAAATGCTGATGGTTATTATTTACCCACCATATGAGAGTATAATAGTAGAAAGTTATTTAAAAATAGTGTTCCTTCATTCCAATGTAAAGTAGTGTGGATCATATCACATCTAAGAGTTTGAAACAAGTTCTTGAATATAACTTAAGGACATATGTATAATTATGAATCCATGTATGGTATTTCTATGTATAGGGCTTTATTATTGATTTTGTATGATCAGACAAGCCGTTATATAGAGCTATTATGAGACAAACAATGTTTTGATGATCTCTAGTGAAAACGGAAGTTCAGAGACCCAAATTAACCTTAAAATGGACATATAGCTGATCAATGTCACAGAAACTCAAAATATCCTCAAGAACCAATTGGATTCAATCAACAAAAGAATATCATCGATCATGTCCTTCAGGGCTTCATAAACTTATATAGATATGCACGTTGTCCAAGTTTATATTTGGTAGGTTAATAAGCTAAGTGCCAAGAAATTTAAAGAAATGTATTAAAAATTAGTTGACTAATGAGAATTAGAATCAGGACTATATTCAAGAGTAATGGAAAAATCATCAAAATCTCTACTCTACTTTGTGAAATTTCAAACAATTTAGATGCTATTATAGTAAATATCATATATTATACTAAAAATTCAAAATTGATCAAAACAAAACTCAAATTTAAAATATTAATTTGTGATTCACTTTATTTCCAATATTGTATTTTTACTTTTCACAGAATGCAATGTTTATTTTATTTGTAGATTAATATTTTACCAGTTCTATTTACATTAAATAAAATTATCATTGTAGAGATATACCTTTCTCTTCAAACTTCTCAAATTTGGAGATACAACTAATTGATAGGCACACATTTTAAAATTCAACTCTAGTCTTCTATGTAAACTGCTATACCTCTTCATGTGTTGTAAACATCAGAAAATTTAGTATTGATGCTTCAAATAGAAATTTATCTATTAAGGACTTAAGATACCCTAATTACTGTTTGTTTCTCTCATTAAATCTCAAAATTTTCATCTGTTCTTCACATTTTATGATTCTTATTGTAATTAGTGAAAATGATTTCAGTAATGCAGTAGAGTTCAATTCTATACAGAAATCCTACAGTGGGTAGTACTGAAGAAAATTTGCTGGAATGGCTTTATCATATTTTAAAGTCCTCATTCATACAGAAAAAAAAAGATTGTTTTGTGAGAAACAGGCTTTGTGTGGCTTTTCTTTTTAATGTAGAAAAGTTTCATAGATATGTAATGGTTCCCAGGTCACTCAGTTTTCTATGTACATAAGCCTTATTAGACAAATGTTTTAAGTCAGTGCCTCCTGCTCCTGGGGTCACTTCAACTGGGAATGCCATGTGGAATCCATCACAAAGCTATCTGTCTAAAGGACACCAAGTACAAGAATGTGAATCTACCGATTCTTATACATATCAGATGAAGTTAAGTATCTGAAGTCTGTAAATCAGACCTAAAATCTAAATTCAGTATGCTGTCTTTGTGCCATTTCTTTTCTATAATATGTGAAGTAGACACAATATTATTGTATTTATTGATAACATTCAACTAATACTATTAAATAGAAATGCTAACTTCTGAGAAATGTAATTCCATTTATATCAAGAACCCATTAGTGGGGAATTTCTCACTAAGATAACATGAAAAATAATGTGGGGTAGGCAGATATGGTGGCCAGTACTTTCCATTACAGCACTTAGAAAGCAGAGGCAAGGGAGCTCCCTTTGAGTTTGGGGTCAGTTTGATTTATATAGTAAGATCCAGGCCAGCAGCTCAGTCTGTAGAATGATACCCCATCTCAAGAAGGCAAAACACCAGAATGTACAAAATGGAATTGATATAGTATCAGTCAAATGCTCTTAGAAAACTGATGTCTGAGTAGGGTAGTATGTGCCTAAAATCCCAAAACTCATGAGACAGAAGTAGGATAATCAGGCGTCAAGACCCTGGACCATAAATAGCAAGTTCCAGTTCAGTAGCTTAGCTTACATGAGACCCTGTTTTGAAACATAATCAACAACAACAACCAAAGGAAATACATATATAGGGGGAACGTTCTGCTATAAAATTGTGACACAATGCATTTTTCTTTCACTCAGGAGTTGTGTCTTGATATGTATAGAGTGAAAAAACTACATGGGATTTGACTTTGTATTTGGATCTTCAAATATTTAACTTCTCACTCATAAATTGCCTATCACAGGTGTGTAGATTTAGTAAAGTGAGAAAGTATAATGTGAATTGCCAAATGGTCTACTTTATGAAAAACCCAGAGTCAGATATTGGGGTGAAAGCTGAAGGGTCAGAGAAACAGAACAAGCCATAGACAACCCCATCTTACCAACTCCTCAGCCTCCATAACAAGACTTCCTGTTTACTCACACCTTATACACCTTTCTGTGCACTGCCATCTTCCTTCCTGCCTAGTGCTGGGATTAAAGGCCTGTGCTTCGCAAATACTTGGGGTACCAAAGACATGAGATCTCAAATACTGGGATTAAAAGTGTGTGTGTGCTACCTACACCTGGCTCCGTTTCCATTGTGGCCTTGAACTCACAGAGATCCATATGGATCTCTGCCTCCCGAGTGATAGGATTAAGGGTGTGTGCCACCACTGTCTTGCCTCTATATCTAATCTAGTAGCTGGCTCTGTCCTCTGATCCTCAGATATGTTTATTAGGTACAAAATATATTGGGGTACACAGTATATCACCACAAGAAAGTGTTTACCTAGTACATACATGGCCCTATGGTTCAAAACCCAGTAATTCAAAACAACCAACAATTTACTAAAAAAAAAAAAAAAAATCTGCCTGAGATTATTGCATTATATTACCTGTATCCAAAATCATGAGTTATCCTCATTCCACACTGAAACAGTGACCAGCTTTTTACAACCATTATCTCAAGAATTTAAAATTTGACTTTGCTTTTCTTCAGTGGTTATGGGTTTATCTTCTCTAACACTCAGAGAACACATGCTGTTATACTGAAGGTTATAACACTCAACCAAAGCCATAAGTTACTCATCAAACTCCAGAGAGGAAGACTAAACTAACTTCTCAAAATGCAGTTTTTACTAAGCAATGGCCTAAGAGTATTCAGAAATCAATCAAGTCTGCTTTTGTATGCTTTTAATTATGGGATTTTTCTTCATTCCTGATGCTTTTGAACTAAAAAAATATGTACAATTGTTTTATGTAAACTAATTACCTTTCTTAAGAAATCGAATAGAAATTCTTTGGATAGACTAAACTGTAGATTACACTATTAACACTACTAAATATGATTTTAAAACAGCATTGAGTATGGATTTCAGAAAACTGTTTCTCTTAGAGATAAACCTACATATGCATGGTAGGAGTTCTTTGAAATTCCATGAGGTGAAACAGAATGTTCTTGTGGATACTGAACATTGTTTTGTTTGAAGCCATTCCAAATAACTATTGTGTAAAGAAGGGTATATAAATATACACTATTCTTTGACCATCTGTCATTCACCCCAAAAATAAAAATTATAAAACAAGTTCATGAATTACTGATTAATGTATATTAGTGTGTTTTAAAGTTTCCATCTATGAAAACAAAATATTTCGAGGATGAAAGAATTTTTTTTTAAAAAAAGAATTGATATTTGTAGCCCTACTGCAGTCAAGGTCTGTGTTGATGTCCATGTCTCCTGTTGCCATCAAGGTCATGCTGGTTCCAAGGGTCTGGGCCTCCACCTGGGCTGTGTTGGTGTCTAGGGTGCATACTGCCACTGGGCTGTGCCAATTTGAGTGGCATTCACTACTACCTGGTTGACGTCCAGATCCAAGCTGCTGCTGAGGACCATGTATGGGTCCATAGTCCTACTGAAGCCAGTGTCTGAATAGAAGTCCATGGCCTATGTTGCCTCTAAAGGTCACATGGAAGCCCAGGATCTGGGCTGCAACCTGTGGCCTTGTTGATGTCTGGGGCCATGCTGCTGCCATAGCAATCCTAATCTGAGTGGCCAGTACTTCTACCTAGAGCCAGGATGTCAACCAAGTTGACCTGCTGCCTAGGGCCATGTCTGGGTCATGGTTCAGCTGCAGCTGGGGTCTGTGCTGAAATCTGTGGCCCAAGTGGCCACTAGGGCCTACATGGAGGCCCAGGGCTCAGCCACAACCTGTGGCCTTGTTAAAATCTGTAGCCAAGGCCATACAGATCTGGGTGGCCTGTGCTACCACCTGGGGCCATGATGTTATTCAGGCCCAAGCTGCTATCAAGGGCCCTGCCTCTCCCTGGACACTTCAGCAGGAGAGCTGGCCTGGACCCTCACAAGAGAGCTGACCCCTGCTCTCAGGAGAGATGGTCCCACCCCTCACTACAGGTGAAGGGAACCAACCCTGATCTGCCCAGAATGACCAGCTCAGCTAGCACTCAGGCCCACAGTTGGGCCTTGGGTTGGCCAACCCTAACATCCCATGAAGGACCTGCTGGAGCTTGTAAAGGGACTGGTCCTGTGAAACAATACCCACGAGATATCTGTGACCTGGGTGGCCCCAAGATATCCTAGAGGAGCTCTGGTGAAGATCCAGTGATGAAGGCATAAGAGAAACCAGAGGCCTTGAACTAGACCAGTGACTCATTGCCATGAACATCTGCCAGTAAAGCTGATTGGACAAAGGATATACTGTGTGGCACACCGCTCCTAATGCCACCAGGATGAATGAAGAGGTTTTGGAAAGGTGGGAAAGGAGAAACAAAGAGGTGTTGTTGTTGTTGTTTTGGGTTTTTGTTTTTGTTTTTTCATTTTATTAGTTTGGTTTGGTTTTCGTTTTGTTTGTTTGTTTTAGTTCGATTTTTTTTTTAATTTTCTTTTGGGGAGGCTCTGCAGGGCTGAGGGGACAATATGTGGGGATCAGGAGGTAAACTGAATTAGGGTACATGATGTGAAATTCCTAAAGAATCAATAAAAAAATTATATTAAAAAATAAATTCAACAAAAAATAAGAAAAGAATTGATTTTAATGTAAGTAAACAGCTTTACATGAATGACTACATAGAATTAAAAGCAATCACTACGGAATTACATGAACAATAAAAATGAAAAAAATTCAAAATCTATTGAAGAATAAAAAATTCTATGTATATATTACATATGGTTTTCAAATCATTCAGTTCCTGTAACTTTTTTGAACCCCAAGTTGTAAATTCGTTCTGTTGAAAATAACAAAATTATTTTTGGAAAGTTACTAAATTGCATTCTCAAATACAGCAATGTTAGGCATCACTGTGTGTTATTCTTTATCATGACATTCTCTATCTTTTATGTTGATTTTCTGCCTCAAGCAATTCTCTATTTATATCTTCACTTATTTTCTGGGAATGTGAAGACAGATAAAAACTTTAGATAACAAACAATGGGAACCAACATACAACAATCTCAACCGTTAACTCTTGTCATGGAGAGCTGAACACATTCCATTTCCCCATCAGCCTTTTCCCATGCACACACTGTAAGCTTTTTTCACGAGACTCTATTCACTATCCTCTGTGTCTTCTCACCCACAGTACTTGACTATAAAGATGTTGTGATCTATAATGCCCCTTGTTTTCACTATGCCATTCATTTTCTTTCATGACTTGGCCATTTTTAATTTCCATGTTCATGTGTTTGTGAATTTTTACCTTTTGTCTTTCAAAGCCATGTTTTTCAAAGTCTCATCAATAATTGTGAAATTAAAAATTGTTAGATTGAAGAAATACCCCAAAATTATAGTTGAAGCTCATGGTAAACATGCAGCCATGTAAACTTTACCTGCTAAATGTAGTCCCTTGCTATTTAGAAGGGCACCTAGGAATTTCAGGATATGAATGCCCTGTGGGCAATGCTGACTGGAGTCTATCTGACAAAATGTTTTCCAAACAATTAAAATAAATCAATTACATTGCCTGGTCTGAGTATAGTATTTTCAGTCATGGAGTAATAAAATTTCTTAGGGTGTTAAAGAAGAAATGAGAAGAATTTCTTTGAAGTATACATCTCTCTATGGCATGCTTAGTTTCTCAGAGAACACAAATTAAGGCAGGATAGAGCAATCACACTGGCAAACACTGGCAACAGCTTTAATGTTCTAGTTAGAATTCTTTGTGGGTGGGCAGGTCAATCATTGCCATTTAAATCCCCACACCTGCGCATCTTCACAGTTTGGCTCCCTGACAAATTTAAAAACAAAAGAAAACAAGCTTTCCCTCCAGAAAAACACAGCCCTTGAAATGATGAGTGACAAACTCAACAATGGCCAGCACTGTTTGTAGTGTTCTCATTTTTCCCATCTTTTGAAGAGAGGTTCATGTTTACTGTGGGCAGGTGCACCCGTGCCTTCGCATACTGATGAGTTCTCAGGTGCCTTGTCATTGAACTTGAGAAAGCAAAGCTTGCAAAACGGAGGAAAGCATTTAGGGGAAACTGCTGCAGATTGCAACCACCTGCTCTCAGCCCTGTGAGTGCTGGGAGAGTGCTGCCTGGTTTCTCAGAAAGCAGACTGACAGAGCTCTCCCTCACAGCACAGCAATGGTTGAAAGTGTTCTTAAACCTCTCTGAATTTCACTACCAATATCTCTCAAGAGAAATGGAATAGGGTGACAGATGATTCTTAAAGACAGAGACGGGGGCACATAAGTGGGAACACAAACAGTAATGAAAGTTTTCAATTATTGTAATGACTCAGGTTAACAAAATGCATAGGAAAGAGCAGGATCTAGGATGGCACAACACTCTCTAGTTCTACCTACCTTGGAACCCCCAGAGACGACTTCAGCCAACAACCTTGAGATCATCCTGGTTAGCAAGCCAAGATCCCATTTGTAAAATAATTAAAATAAAAATATTTGAAAGATTAACCAAGAATGTACAGTTATGATTTTCTCCCATGTACATTATAGATATTTGAGTTATTATTACTTGACTGACAGCTCCTTGGGAATAGGAATATGTCCCCATTGTTCACTTGATTTACAGTATTTAAATATTGTTCTGCCCACAGGAGATATTTTGTAGAATATATGAGGGCACATACTCTGAGCTTATGTGATTATTCAGAAGTGTTTTTTTCTCTGTTCTTTTCAATGGTAACTTCTTTGCTTTTGTCCTCAGTAACCTGTGAGGATCGAAACAAGCTCTTATGGCCCATGCCTGATAGTTTCCCAACAACACATTTATTGGATGCCCAGGCACTTATAGTTTCTCATTTTTATAAATAAATAAACTGTCACAAGAATTTAACAAAGGTCATTTAGCTGTAAACACAGATTTAAGTTTTAAACCACTGTGGGTGTTAATATTTTTAGTTCACATAAACCATTTTATGTGAGTCTATTGTTATTTTGTTCATCTCTTCGACCAGAACATTATTTAGGTCTGCTTTTAATTCTTACCTGGTCTATATCAGTTGTTTGTTCACTTATATTTAATCACTTCCATAAAACAGGAGCATATGACCTTCCCACTAACCTTCCTAATGCTGTGACCCTTTAATACACTTCCTCATGCCAGCAGTAGCAGAAGAGACAAAGGCTCAAAGAGGCTTATCTTCCCTCTATAGAGGAAAATAATGAAGTAAAAGGTGAAAGCATCTTTCTTCAAAATTCACTATAAGCTGGGAGCAAATCAGTCTAGGAGTCACTTTTTAGTACAAATGTAATCCCTTACAGGAACCTATAGGAAGTAAATGTTTTTGTTTTCTTTTGTGTTCGCCAAGTAATAATTACTCCATTTATTTCAAGACAACTACACTAAGGGCCTGTATTATTTCATTACATAATATTTTACACGTACAAATGTTGTTACATCAAATAGACACGGTGATTTTAATTTTTTTTAACTTAATTGAAAATTTATTTTTGTTGGTTGAAAATGGTAGTTCACTATCTGGGCACCACAAAGCTGAGTATGTAAGTTATGTATGTATCTGCTTGAGAGGGTGGGCAGGTGATTCCTCCCCTTCAACGGTATGCACAATGTATTTTTGTAGTTGATCTAAAGCATGTTTCCTTGACAAGATTTTCAAGTGTGCAAATTTCATACCATTGCTTGTACCAAAGTTATCTGGAGGCCCATTAAAATGAAGACTGTTTGGCCCTAAAACCAGAGACTGATTCAGTAGACATGACATAGAGCTCTAGAAATTCATTTCGGACAAGTTCCCAGGTGAGAATAACGTTGTTGATATTCTGGAAACACTTTTGGGACCCGCAGGTTAAGATTGCAAGTGTGTGTGTGTGTGTGTGTGTGTGTGTGTGTGTGTGTGTGTGTGTGTGTTCTCACCTATATTGTGATTCTTTATCATCTGTTTTATTTATCATGACTTCCCTTTTATTATTCTGATCATTATATTCAGTTTCACGGGCCAGTATCATTTGCATTTTCCAAATTTCAATACATTATTGGATAAAGTATAAAACCAGAGTAAATATATAATTCATTATCCTACCCAAGAAAATGTGTCTTTTAAAAAAATCTACCTTAAAGCATTGCATTGAAATTTTTATGGGAATTGCTTTAAATCTATAGATTGCTTTTAGTAGGATGGTTATTTTCACAATATCAATCTGGGAGGTCTTTTGATCATCTCGTGTCTTCTCCAATTTCCTTTTTCAGTGACACAATGTTTTCACTGTATATGTCACTTAACTGTTAATATTTACTCCAATAATTTTTGAGGCTATTGTGAACAGAATTGTTTTCCTAATTTTTTTTCTATGTATGCTTACTTTTGTGTATAGGTTGGGTGCTAATTTTTTTCTGGGTTAATTTTTATCATTCTGCTTTGTTGAGTATGAATATCAGCTGTAGAAGATTTCTGGTAGAGTCTTTAGGATGATTTATGCATATAATCATTTCAATTGCAAATAAAGATACTTTTATTCCTTCTTTTCTTATTTAAATCCACTTGATTTCCTTCATTTGTCTTATTGCTCTAGTTAAGACCTTCAGAACTATACTGAATAGAAGGCTGGAGAGTAGACATCCTTATCTTGTTTCTGATTTCAGTGTAAGTGCTTCAAGTATTTTTTTTTCCATTTAGCAAGATATTGGTTGTGGGCTTGCTGTTTGTTGCTGTTACTATGTTGATATAGCTCCCCTGTTTACACAGGTACTTCAGGACTTTTGTTATGAAGGGATGTTGGATTTTTGTTAGAGGCCTTACCTGACTCTAATGAGATAATCATATGGTTTATGCCTTTGAGATCTTAGTGGCACACATGTCATAGAGTGAGCAATCACTTTCCTAATGGATTTACTAAAGCTTATTCCAAGAGCTGAAACTCATACTTAACATATCCTCAGGTCCAATAACCTGTGGTTCAGTGTATCTGGATTTATGTTGAGGTCTTTTGTCCACTTGGACTTAAGTTTAGTGCAGGGTGATAGAT
Source organism: Onychomys torridus (assembly GCF_903995425.1). Lineage (NCBI taxonomy): Eukaryota > Metazoa > Chordata > Mammalia > Rodentia > Cricetidae > Onychomys > Onychomys torridus. Next base: position 36,046,597 of record NC_050459.1, on the reverse strand, counting down.
ACAGATCTGTTTGCATTTTTCTACATACTGACATCAAGTTAAACAGGCACCATTTGTTGAAGATGCTTTCTTTTTTCTTTGGCCTCTTTGTCAAAAATCAGGTGTCCAGAGTTATGTGTATTTAGGGCTAAGTTCTTGTTATACAGGTTTTCACTTGCTTGGTTATTCATATCCCCTTGATTTCAAGTACTATATTGAATAGATATGGGGAGAGTGGACAACCTTGTCTTGTTCCAGATTTTGGTGGAATTGCTTTGAGTTTCTTTCAGTTTATTTGGATGTTGGCATTTGGCTTATTATATATTGCTTTTTATTTATGTTTCAGTATGTCCCTCTTGTATCCCTGATCTCTTCAGGACTTTTATCATGAAGGGGTGTTGGACTTTGTCAAAGAACTTTTGAGTATCTAATGAAATGATCATATGGATTTTTTCTTTCAGTTTGTTGACTGCTATACCCTGCAAAACTGTCAATCATCATAGATGGAGAAACAAAATATTTCATGACAAAGTCAATTTGAAAAATATCTACCAACAAATTCAGCTACTCAGAGGGAAATTCCAACCCAAGGAAGTTAACTACACCCATGAAAACATAGACAATAGGTAGTATCACACCAACAAAATCAAAAAAAGGGAAACACACACATATACACATAAAACCACAACTACCACCACCACCATCACCAAAAAATAACATCAACAACAAAATAACAGGAATTAACAATCAATTGTCATCAATAGCCTTCAGTATGAATTGACTCAATTCACCACTGAAAAAATACAGATGAATAGAATGGATATGAAAACAGGATCCATCCTTCTGCTGCACACAAGAAACATAATTCAACATCAAAGATAATCATTATCTCAGAGTAAAGGGTTGGTAAAGATTTTCTAATCAAATGAAGCTAAGAAGTAAGCTGGTGTAGCTATGCTAATAACTAACAAAATAGATTTCAAACCAAAATTAACTAAAAGAGATGGAGAAGGGCATTTCATACTCATCAAAGGAGAAATCCACCATGATGATATCTCAATTTTGAACATTTATGCTCCAAATGTAAGGACACCCACATTTGTAAAATAAACATTACTAAAGCTTAAATCACACCTTAAATCCCACACAATAATGATGGGGAATGTCTTTCTGTATGCTGTGAAAATATGTTGCTCTGATTGGTTGATAAATAAAGGCATTTGGCCTATGGCAAGGCAGCTTAGAAGCAAGTCGAACATCCAAACAGATAGATGGAAAGAGAAAAGAGAGGAAAAGGTAAACCATGGCCACGTGGCAACTTACAGATTAATAGAAATGGACTAACTTAAGATATAACAACTAGATATCAAGAAGCCTGCCATGGCCATAGTTTAAAAATAATATTAGCCTGAGCGGCTGCAGGACCAGTTGATAAGAGAGATTTGTCTTGACCATGGGCCAGGTGGGACACAAGAAAACTTTAGCTACACAATAATAATGGAAGACTTTAACATCCCACTCTCACCAATGGACAGGTTATCCAGACAAAAACTAAACAAAGAAATAACAGAATTAACAGACATTATGAGTCAAATTGACCTAACAGATATCTATAGAACATTTTACCAAAACACCTAAGAATATATCTTCTCAGCACTTCATGGAATCTTCTCCAAAATTGATCATATACTCAGCCACAAAGCAAGTTGGAACAGATTTAAAAAATTAAAATAACCCCCTGTATCTTATTAGACCACCATGAATTAAATCTGGATTTCAACAACAGCAGAAGTAACAGAAAGGCTATAAACTCATAGAATCTTAACAATTCTCTACTGAGTTATGACTGGGTCAAGGAAGAAATTAAATCAAAAACCAATTTTCAAGGCTTTCTCTATGAAGTACATCTATGATGAACACAATAACTATTAAGGGCATCAATTTTATGATCCTTGGTCTTATATTTATGAGATGCAGTTAAGACACACGTATGAATTAATGAATAGAGTTCTCATTCAGGTTTAAGAATGATCCCAAATTGTAGGAGCCAGAGAGCTACAGAGAGCTGCTTATTATTCAGACCACATTCATATGTCATAAGTCTGTAACATGCTCCCATTCCCAATCAGCCAAGCTGGGAAATGATCTGGTTGATAGTCACATAGAAGTCATAACAGACTTAATTAGGAAAGATGCATAATAGAAAGAAAGTTTTGGATACTTGAAATTTATTAAAACTTACATACTCAGATATATTTGCAAGTTTTTCAATGCATGAAGTTCAGTCCTTTTCAAGCAGGATTTCAATATTTTCATTGTTTATATTTTTCTTTTCATTATTTATTTCTCTCCCTCTTATCTGTGTAGTGTTAGAAATGTGACTCCCAGGCTCTATATATACTAGGGCAGTGCTTGACCCTTGAGATACACCCTCAGTCCTTACTATTTCTACAGTTTAATCATCTAGCATCATTTTTAAGGGGGCTATGGTTATTATAGCAACTAGAAATATGATTCATTTTCATAGAATGCACCATCCTTTATGGATACCAATCAAGATCATAGTTATTTGACAAGTGACTGACAAGTCTGAATTAAACAAATGTCTTTAACTTGCAACTCCCCAATTTCTGTTTTGATTTTGTTTAAAATTTCCTTTTTCTATTCTTTTTCTGTCTCTTGTGTATAAATGAGTGGTAATTTTCCTTTCACATTCTTTAATGTATAGTCAACAATTTCAAATTCCCATTTCTTTATTGCAAATATTAAATGAGATTGAATCTCAGCCAGAACAGCTTTTAGCCAAGAGGTCTTAGAATCATCAGGGAAGAAGATGGATGTTGTCGTCTCCTTTCTGCTAAAGTAACTTGGTAAAGCATCCATCTTGAAACTGGAGCTGTACAGTGTAGTTCTTAAAGGGGCTGTTTCCCTTTCTCCCAAAATTTAATCAAGAGGTGGAAATTTGACGTAACTCAACATCAGAGATCAGGCAAAAGAAAGAAAGAAAGAGTGTTGATTGAGGAAGAAGTCAAGTCTCACTACTGCAGACATATTGGTCTACTTTCACAAAGATGACAGTCCATCAGCTGGCACACTTCAATTTGAAAACAAATGACTGTGGCCAGGGACTTTGTCTTGGCTCAAGGTAGATATATTTAACTGTACATAGGAATAGCAATAAATCATGCTAGATCAAAGGTCTACAAGATAATAGCTGGGATTGGAGTATTTTTGTTAGTTCCAGACCAAACTCTCTGGTGCATAGGCAGTGTAATACAAGTAGGCACTGTTGTCCATATACAAATTGCTTTGCATTCTACACCCAGACATTGAAACCCCTGCTCAACATTTCCCTTCATGTCTAATTCTTGAACTTGGCATTTACAAATTTAAGTACCAAATTGCAGATCATTTTAAGCTTATAGAAGTATGTGGAAGGCAAACTGTGAATCCCCGGGGCATGGGGCTCAGACTGAGATCCTCACACATATTGTTTTTAATGCAGAATATAAAACTAAGTTGTAGCATTTGATCCAACAGGAAACAAAATATTTTAGATTTGCTCCCCTATCTTCTTTATGTTATGGGCATTGTGACTATAGGTCTGTTTTGTACCACACTCACACTAAGTTGAAACTAGTTTTGTTACCAAGAATTATTTTATGACTGCTTTAGATGTTTGACAATATTGACTTAAGTATCTAAGGTATAATTACATCTATATTTCAGTTATAGTTACAGTTACAGTTCTGGTAGAAAGATGAAGAATGAGACACCTGTTGTGTGATATTTTGATTGTAAATAACAACCTCTAAGCTTTCTAGGTTATCTACTCCACAATTATAAAAATTCTTCACCAGGAATATTGTTTCATAAAAATATAATAAAATTTTAGAGGGAACATAAAATTTTCCATTACTTTTTTCAGTAAAGCATAATCCAGATGCCTCTCTGACAGTTTCTACAACTGCTAATGAAAGTGCATGACAGTGATCAGCCAGCAAGATGCTACTTCCTTGTGAGTTATCAACTCATTGGCATATGTTATCTCAGGTGTGTGCTAGCAGGCTGGGTAAGGGATGAACAGGAATATCTACTACTACTAAATTTAAGTACCATGTAGTCATATTAGGAGATCACTCTAAAGAAGACAAGAAGATGTGCCTTCATCCAGAAACCAAATCCAACAATCCATTCATTTGATTATGGGCTAGGAACAAGAAGACAATTCTAATAATCCAAAGGAACCAAAGCCATACATACTTCTATCAGAAGTTTAGTTTAAATTAAAGGAACAATGGTTCTTACATGTGTTAAGATTTATAATAACTATAGGTTCTGGAATTTATCTTTTGGAAGAAAGAACAATCAGAGGTAGTTAAGGAACAGGGTGATGAAGTGAGAAAAATATTCACACTTGATTACTCAGACATTATACACCTCTGTCTGAACAGAAAAGAATGGAATCTGGGAAATTATTGTCTACTAAAATATAGTGAGAGAAGCATGGAATATTAATTATGAGGATAAAAAGAACAGAATAAGAGAAATAAAATGAATAAAATTTGGACATTTAATAATTGGATAGAATTTAAAGATATTGTGCAACCTTTAAGTGTAAGTTATGTAGATAGGTTATATAGCTTTTTTTCTTTATGTCATTCTATACTTTCCATATGTGGCTTTCTTGCTGTTCAGTTTGGAGGGAGAAATGGCATAATTACATTACAATCAAAGAAATAAAAAGAATAATAATAACTAATAATACAAACCTGGCAATATGGTTAAAAACAGTTCTGTCAGATATAAAACATTGCCTGAAAATGAGAAAAATAGCTCTAATTAATTAAAATCATCAGGAGTGTATTCATGAACAAGTGACTAGTTCTCAGGTGGGATAGCTCCCGGCATTATTAAAAAAATACAATTCTTCACTTATTTGCAATTCTTTTGCCTCTGTGCTCTCTCTCTGTTGAGCTCATCTTTATGCTGGGAGTGGAACAACTCATACTAGGTTGGCATGCCCCTGTCTCAATGAATAAATAAATAAATGATTAGCGAAATAAATTAATAAATTTGAAATCTACCGTTTCAATGATCTATGTAGATCTAAGGACTGTGGATACTCTAATCATTAAAAGTTTGGAGTGGATTCCTTTCTTAATCAGAAATATGACCATCCCTGAAAATATTTGGTCTTCTCAACTTTCAGAGACATATCTAGTGTACTTGTAATGAACTTGCAGATAAAGTAGGAACTTTAAACTTAAAAGTAATTGCTGTTCAATTTATGAACTCACAACGATATGAAACATTGGGACTCACTGATCTAGTTCCTTTACCCAAAGGAAAAAAGAATATTAATCAAACAATGTGTTTATTGTAAATCTGAAAATTTTTAACTTTGAAGTTAATGAAAATGAGCTGGGAAGAAAACCCAAACCAAAACAAAACTAAGACACTCTTAATAGACTAGAACCAAAGACTGCCTGCAGGAAGGATGGTTTATATGTATGGTGAATATGAACTAGGACGACAACCCCCTCCTTGACCACATCAATTTGAACAATTTTCAATTAGCATGAGGGATTTCAGGAAATAAGATTTTGGGGTAAAACAATTGAAATTTATTTCCCCATGGGAAGGAGCCATATTCTCTACCAAGAACTGCATTTTCTCAAACAGGCAGTATTGCTCAGATAACCACAAAGTCCTTGTTTTCACTCTCAAGCACAAAATAAACATATGTCTGATAGAGAACATTTCACCTGGGTTAGGGAATCCAGCCACACTTAGCAGGTAATCCTATTTCCATACCGTTTATTGTACCCAGGGCTGTTTGGAACCCACAGTCTGTGACAGGCAGTCAGTTAAATAGAGATTAGTGTGGTGGTTGAGCAATAATTCAAATCCAAGTGAACCTTAAACCTAAAAAGCCAAAATCACTCCATCTTTCCTGTTCTGGTTCATCAGTCTATTTCAGGTAAGAGTAAGACAACTGAACTTCTAGAAAACTCATAATGGAAAACACAGAGTGAATGCAGTTTTCAAATAGAGCTTCATAACTTCTCTGTGTTAATAATAACAGTCTTTTATCTTATCCTAGTGTCTAAGAAGATTGGAAATTTTCATACTTGCAAAATACTTTTTATATTCACCATGACTGTATTATGATAAACTGAGGCTGGCTGTGGACAGGGAAACTGAGATAGTCCCCCATACAATTGGAAAGGGATGAGTCTGAGAGGACAAAATGTATCATAGATTATTAAAAATATATAACACTATTTTAACCATATATAGACAAGAAGAGCACTAGAACTAAGCTGTATCATAAGAACCATTGAAGTGGCTATCCTAAGGAAATGTAAAAATATATATGGAACAAATCAGTGACATGCATCACTCTTCTACCTGGTCAATGTGATGGAAACACACAGAATTACTGTAGTTAGCATTTTTAAAACAATCTTCCCATATAAATGACCAATAACTTAAATGCATTTCATAGATTTCTTTTATAATATTACTTTGGATTCGTATTTGTACTTATTATTTTGCTGATGGAAGATTTGTATGTTTAATTTATCAGGCAAGAAAAAATACCCTCTTTCCTATGTATAAATCACATAACCTTATTTCTACCCAGAAATTATTATTGTGACACATATTTCATAAAGCAGTAGTTCAGAAAAACCATATAATCAGAACTTAAAGCTACCATGAAGATCATAACCAGAGGAACCCTGAGATAAAATTTCAAGCATACTCAGTTGGAAACATAAACACATGGAATTATTTAAGTGAATTAAATGTTAATTAGAATTAAAAAGAGAGATTGGGTCAAACAACTTCAATTTCTTTTATTAGTCACATGTTTTCTACCCAAAGTACATTAAAAAAAAAAACCCAAGACATTTGCAAATCTCACTGATTTTGAAAGAAGAACACTAAAGACTAGCACTAATCCTACCTTCCACAAGCATCTAGGGGAGTATTTATTACTTAAGTATGAGAAATTAGAGGAAGAGTATGAAGATGGATCAACATCTAGAAATCATTCCCTGAAGCACGGACAGATAAGACACAAAGCAATGGTGAGAACTGAGTCCAAGATTCAGGATGCCTATTCAGGAAGACCAGGTTACTAGAAAACGATAGAGAATAAGAGGGTAATAGTCACCTCACAGTACAACTGTGGTTTAAAACTTGTCATTCATAAGCAGAAGTCTAATTATTGACAAAACAGATAAAGTTGGATGCTTAGTGGACAGAGAATGTCTGTACCAGAATAGTGCAAAATAATTAAGAGACATGAAATAGAGAAGTATATACATTTTTATTGGTCTAGTGTCAAAACAAGTCTAGATGAATTCACCAGTGCAAAAATCAAGTAAAAACTTCGTAAGTGTCCCATAACTGCCCCTGCTAAAATGCAAGGTACATTTGAGACTAAATCATCAGATAATCCTGCTGTCTGAAGAAAGAATAATGATTATGTTCCACTTTTAACACATGCCAGCACACAGCAGTCTAGCCAGGGCACAGTCTGCTTGCTGTACTGCCAAAATTACTTTTTTATCTTAAAAACATTTGAGAGTACTAATAGTTTCCATTTTCAGATTTTTGGAATAAGGATGCTGAGACAATCAGGCTCAAGCTAGTCAGATGAGTGAAAGGGGTGTGTATGAAGGTGAATCTATCTCTAACGTAAGTAAGCCAAACCTCTGTACCTACTGAAGCATTATACTGGGGTTATGTCAGTGAGGAGCAAAGGATGTAGTTCTTATTTATTGCTACAATATTTGATAAGTTCACCCTAGTAACCAAGAAAAACCCAAAACTATCATATAAATATTTATTGGCCAATCTTTATTTGGGCCTTATCAAATGTTTAGAATTAAAAAGAAAGCTAAAGAGTGATTTGGAATCAACAACTTTAATTTCTATTATTAGTAAGATACATTTTGCTCAAAAAATACTGAAATACTGATGTGCAATAAAGAATGTTAAAGACTGACACTGATCAAACAGCACAGAAAATTTATGGGCGCAACCACAATAAATAATTACACAGCCTGCCAAAAATTTGGAAAATTACTCATTCATGACATTAATACTTTCAGATACAGTTGGATTTGAAAACATCGGGCTCAATGTGGAAATGTATTTATTTCTTAGTATTCATGGGAGACTAGGCCAATACCCCTGTGAATCAAAGGTAGAGGAGATGTTTTTGTATAAGTCCCTTCTATAACATTTACATTTACATATAACCCCAGGTAGCCTCCCATAGACATTAAACAGTCTCTAGATTACATGCACTGTAGAAGACTGTGCAAAGACAATGTGAATGGCTTATGTAGTCTGCTGTTTAAAAAGATAGTAACAAGAGAAAAGTTCTGTACATGTTCATTACTGATCAAATGACTTTAATGCCTACTGAGTGCTACATAGTTTTCTATTATTTTATCAATTATACATCAACCTATAAATGAGACCAAAGTCTTCGCCTCCTGTAAGTTACTTTTTTACAAGCAGAAGTTTAATTAAAAGCATATATAAGTCAGTATAATGCCAGTTCTATGGTAGTCAGTATGGTAGATAATATTGAGCAGTTTTGGGGACATGTGAATATCCCAGATTACACAGAAGGCTTCATTCTATTGTGAGGGTAAAGCTTGAGTAAAGTCTGAAAGGATGCAGCAGTTAGTAAGATAGATGGGAAGATAAAGAACAACTGCAAATACCTTGAAATTAAAGCCCAGGAAGTGAGTTCCAGGAGAGAAAGGCATCCAGCAACATTGCTTGGAGTTCACAAAAACAAGAAGAAGATATTTGGGGATAGTCAACAAAGTTCAAAATTTGGGGATAGTCTACAAAGACCCTGAAAACCCACCATGAGCAATGGCTTTCACATCCATGGTAAGAAAAAATAATACTGCAGATTACTAATATGTTTCTACACAGGGTCTCAGATAGCTCACAATGGCCTCAAGCTTTCTGTCTCTAAACATAACTTTAAAGTCCTCATTCTTTAGACTCTCTGTCTTCCATGTACTTCATATATTGAGCATAACAATGTGATAACAGTCATATTCTAAAATGGCTTAATAATTTGAACAATGTATTCTATCACTTATGTCAAAGGAAATTATAAATTATTTATTGTACAGATTTATTTAGTGCTAAAAACAATCATGTTTATAAAAAAGCTAACGATGATAGTTTAAAATTGAGACAGGAAGAATTTCACATAAAAACGGAAAATAAAGGAAATAAGACTATTCATGGAATTAGCAAACAGTTTTATTGGATGTCTACCAAAATAGAATTCTAGAGCATTGTGGTTATTTAGTAGATTAAATTTAAGGACTGTGATAAATTAAATGAGACATAACACTTTGATAGGTTCTTATCACCAAACCTCCTTTATAAAATAAATAAATAAACCTACAAGGCATTTAAAGTCTGTTAACAAATTCAACCAAATCAGACAAATTTCAACCTTAAGTGGGTGAATTTAGGTCAATTTCTTAAAATATAATTTCTCTTAAATTATTTCTGACTGTAAAGCATTAATATGGGGTTTTCTAATCATGTCATGTTGGACAAGTGATCTACTTGAATTTTTAAGAGTTAGGATAAGCATGGCATAGATTTTATATTTATTTTCCTCAGAGAATAGTCCAATGGAAATGTCCTTCCAATATTCATTGTGAAGAGAAATGAATAAAACAAGAGGATGGCCTGAATATTTGGCAAGATGGGGGTTCCTTTATATTCATGTGCATTTATGCAGGCTCGATACACAAAATAGACCAACCACTCTCTATATATCTCAAAATCTCTGCTTATAGTTACATAAGTATCTCATGTTCTTAAATAGTTTTCGAAGACGTAATTCATAATAAACATGAACAAAACTAAGGTTTCTTTCAACCTCAAGTCAAAGTTCAGTTAACACCACCAGGTACTTCTCAGGAGCCCCATTCCTACTGTGTTGTTTCTTTAAATACAGCTACTCCTTGGTGGCTTTGCTACTTATTATATTTGAAATGGTACATTCCATTATTTAGTTACTGGCACTTTAATTCCTTCATAATTCAAAATAACCAAAAAAAAAAATGGTTTTCATGGCTTTCCAAAAGGAAGACCTTATCACCTAGAAGTGTGGAAAAGATGAATTGGAGCTCCAGGAGTCCAATTGTCCAAAAAGAGGAGGGTGTAAGAGTGTGAATTGTTGAGACCAAGATTGGAAAAGCACAGGGACAAATAGCCAAACAAATTGAAGCACATGAATTATGAACCAAAAGCTGTGGAGCCCCCAACTGGATCAGGCCCTCTGGATAAGTGAGACAGTTCAATAGCTTGAACTGTTTGGGAGGCACCCAGGCAGTGGGACCTGGACCTGTCCTTAGTGCATGAGCTGGCTGTTTGGAACCTGGGCCTTACACAGGGACACTTTGCTCAGCCTGGAAGGAGGGGACTGGACCTGCCTGGACTGAATCCACCAGGTTTAAATGAATCCCCAGGTGAGTCTTGGCCCTGGAAGAGATGGGAATGGAGGGGAGGGGCTGGAGGGAAGATGGGGTCGGGGGCAGGAGGGGGGAGGACTAGGGAACTCATGACTGATGTGTAAAATTAAAACACAAATATAATAAATTAAAAAAGGAGAAAAAACGGTTATGAATGTCAAAAGAAATGAAAACGAGATTATAAAGCTCAAATCCACATTTTTTATCATGTTTACCACAATGAATGCTACTTTTAGCACCCCACTTTTTTATATCCTGATCTCACTGTAATATGTAAGTCTATACTTTTTGAACACACATTCAGAAACCATTTATATATTTTTTAACAAATTTTTGGAAAAACTAAGCGAAAATGTAAATAATATATGAAAGAGTATAAGAAATGTTTTTTATTTAATTGACTCTATTCATGAAATAATTTACTCTCAATCATATATAAACATAGACTCCATAGCAAAGTGATAATTCCTTTAGAATATTATTTTCATATAACTTGATACTCTTTTTGACAGGCAGTACTAACATAACAAAGATAAAGTGACAAGTTTTAACTATCTTATTTTTAATTAGGGATTTGTTTCCTCTCCAAACCAATCATAATGTAATAATGAGACACACGGATCCATCCCACTGTCTCAATGCCTCCTTTAGGCAGATTTCACCCCTTGAACTTTTCAGCATGTGATCTTATAGTACCTTACCTACAAGAGTCTGCATTATTACCATTGTGGCTTTTAGACAGTGATATTTATGTTTTGAATTTAATTTACTGAATTTCGATTCGTTCCCTTACATCTTTATCAACAATTTTACATCTTCCAAAGAACACTGATGTTACAATAGGTCCAAAGATGCATGTCCCCTTAGAGGGTTGCCTGGCAAGTTATCTTAGTTTCCTCTCTTCCCACGATGATGTAATTTCAAAGGATACTGTGTAATGAACCATGGCATAATAAAGGCTGGGATGACCTTATGAACGGGCAATGGGAAGGGAACAGTGTAAAGGAAGAAACAGGAACATCGTGTACTTAAATGTCACACAGTGAACTTACTGTCCAATTTGAAACATCATGTTCAATTAAGAATTCTAAAACTTCTATCATACAAGCACTTGCAAAATTCACATCCTTTTGAGAGATCACTTGATATAAATTTATCTTAAATGATTACTAAAGAGACCAATTTACATATTGATAGGGTTGGGGATATCTGTGAAACTGTTTTCCAGCTTCATGGAGACTACTGGAGAAAATGAAGCTGTAAAGAACTTCATAAAAGCAAGGAAGTCACCATTTGTTGAAAAAAGAAAGTAAGTAAAAGAATCTTCCTTAATGAAGGCTGAGAGCTATAACTATCTGTGGGTTTAAGGAGTAAGTGTTGAGAATGCAGTCATAAACTACACTGGTTTAGGAAACTGGCAATAATAGGTTCTCTTCTAGGGTCAGTGTTCCCTCTAGCCATGGGTAGCTTGCTAGATTTTCAGTACCTGGCATGAAATTCCTCTTATTGAGTGAGCCTTAGTCACAATTAGACAGTTGGCTATCCTTAAGATGAAAACAGCAGTAAACAATATGGGATATTGTGTCTGGACAGTCATTTTTATGATTTATAGGTTTTATAGCTGGGTAAGATTATGAATGTTTTTTCCCCCATGGAAGCTTGCATAGCTCTTTCCTATGCCATGAGAGCTAGTTCTTGGGGAAGAGTTTTTCAGGTCGTTATCAGTTTGATTCCTCTAAGTCCTGTGCCGAAGTCTGAGGTATGTTTAGCAACTGGGTCTTACCTTAAGTTCTGGGAAGTAAACAGAAGGGAAAAAGCTTCTTGGTACAACAGACAGAGAATACTACATAGATCACCTGCTGGATAAAATATAGAGTAAGTGACAATGGGGTGCCCAAAGTGGTACATCTGTAAAGTACCCCCTACCCCTGAGACTCTGAGAAAGTAACAGAAGAGGGAGTGGAAAGATTTCCAGAGTGAGGGTGCTAGGATTTCTGAAAGACGATTTTTCTTCTCTACATTAGAGTGAAGCTACAGCAATGAAATCTCAAAAATACAGTTTCCTGAACAAATCCTGCATGAGGAAAACTCCAGTTCCCAATGTGGATAGAGGAAATTTCCAGAGATCCCACCCCGAGATGAGGCACTATAGGCAATCAATACGATCAATCACTGCTGAGAGAGAGAATCTCTTTTCTTCAGAGAGGTACTTCCTGGAAGGCTGTCCAATCCCAAATGACCAGCTGTAAGCACATCTACATATAAGCATCACTAAATTGAGTCAGAAAGACACACACACACACACACACACACACACACACACACACACACACCAATAGCAATAACTAAAGAAGTAATGAATTTGAGACGGAGTGGGTGAACATCAGAAAAGTTGAACAGGAAGAGAAATGGTTCAAATTTCACATGTGTGAAATTCTGTGCAAAATTAAATTAAAGAGGAAAACAAATATTACCAAAATAAAGATGAGGACAAATGTCCTTTGCTTCACTTGTGCCACTAAAGGCAAAGCTGGCCTAAAGTTAGCTCATATTTCAAGACCACTAACATTCTGTTCTAGGAGACAAATTATGTACTATGAAAAAGGACTTCAAATGCCATTTCCAAAGCAAAACATTGTCAAAATTATTAATTTATTCATTTATCCATGTACTGAAATGCAAATAAGCAGGCTAAAGTTGATCTTGGGTGGAAAAATATAATAATGACCTAACTAGTCAAGGCCATTTTGAAGTAAATTAAACTCCAGTGGGAGAGATAAGGGAAAAAATTAAATAAGGAATAGGAGGTGAGTGTGACAGATATAAAATGTTATCATAGTTCATAATCATGGGAAGGAAATTGTTTGATTAAGAGAATTTTTAAAAAAGTCTTCATAGGCAAAAACATATTTGTAGTGAACTATGAAAGCAGACAATTTTCAACAGATGAACATAGGGATACAGTGAGAGAATAAATGGTATCCAGGAGAAAGCTATTTGGACTATTACTATTGGCATGAAGTCTAATCCAGATGTAATGAATTATCTTGGAAAAATCAAGTGTGTTTTCTAAAGCAGAAAAGAGATATATTCATTGTGTCCACAAAGGGAAAAGAGATACCTAGATTTAGCCAAGCTTCCAAGCCCATCTTCATTTTGAGCTTTATTGTTCTTAACTTCCAAGCATGAAGATGAAAATAGATTGCTTATAACTTATTTCTACTGCTATGATGGCAGAGAATCTGTGTTTGGTCTCACATTTGCTAGGGGAGAACTTGAACAATATTTAATGGCTGAATGATAACCAGGGTTATCTTACCAACAACCACATGGCCATCTTTTCTCCACATCATGGTAATGAGGAGAAATGTTCCTCATGGACCATTTGTTAGAAAAACTGTTTCTCGGTGGGTGGTGCTACTTTTGGAGGATGTCAAAAGTCCAAAGGTGGACTGGAGATGGAGGAATTTGGTCACTGCAGATGGGCCTTTGAAATAGATTCCTAGTCTTTGTTACTGTCAGTCTCTTTGCTTTGTGGTTAGTCATGATGTGAACAGCCTCCACTGCATGACCCTGTCACCATCAGTCTTCTCCTATGATTGACTAAAATCCTCTGAAATTGTGAGACAAAAATCTTTTCCTCTCTTAAGTTGTTCCTATAAGTTATTATGTTCCTGATGATTTATTTAATCTTCAGATCCAAAGGTACATCCACCCTTCTTTCCCATCATGCTTTTACATATAGTTTTTTTTTTTCATCATTGTGCTATCTGCTCCAGTCCTAAAGTATACTCAGTGAAACACTGTAGACATAGAGAAGAGTTCATCAACAAGCAAAACTAGGGTACTTTTACAACTGATAACAATGGTCATTGTTCTCAAACTGAGTATGCTAGAAAAACTAGCTATATTCTCATTACAAGGATGGTATCTTATAGCTAAAATGTCAAGAATGATAGGCAGACAAAAAGAACTCTTAGAAGTAGACCTGGTTTTATTGTCAATTGGCCGATAATCTACCTGGTCATTGAGGTTTTACTGATGTTCATGAGCTGATAAGTCTTCTGATTTTCTTTGCATAGAATCTGTATACCCAATCACTATGCTGCTTTGAATTTCAATTACATTTTAAAAAATATTTTAAACTGAAATGTTTGTAGCTCTTATTTTTATATTATTATTTATTATTTGGTTTTGGTGCTGTTTTGTGACAGGGTCTTTCTATGTAGCCCTGGTTGTTCTGAAACTCACTGTGTAAACCAGGCTGGTTTTGAACTCATAAAAGTCCTCCTGCTTCAGCCTTTCAAGTGCTGGGATGAAACACATGTACCACTATGTGGTATCCTGTATGCCTTTACCAAAGAAATTAAACATGAAAACATAAACTGAAATATTCATTCTTAATTTCATGTTTTCACATAAACTTAAAATCAAAATCCCAAGAAAAGAAGATGACAGCCTCTCCCAAGAATAAGAAAAGGTGTTATACCAAGAACCTTAACAAAGGAAAAGGCCTTCAAAGGATAAAAAGAAGAAAACACTGTTTTTTAATTTTAGTTTTTATTTTACATACCAACCACAGCTCCCCGTTTCTCTCCTTCTCCAGTCACCTCCCATCTTCCCCTCACCCCAGGATCCATCCACTTCTCAGAGAAGGTAAGGCCTCCCATGGGGAGTCAACAAAGTCTGGCACATCAAGTTGGGGCAACATCAAGCCCTTCCCCCTGCATCAAGGCCGAGCAAGGTATCCCACCATAGAGAATAGGCTCCAAAAAGCCAGGTCATGCACCAAGGATAAATCCGAATCCCACTGTCACTGGCCCCACAAACTGTCCAAGGCACACAACTGTCACCCACATTCAGAGGGCCCAGTTTTGTCCCATGCAGGTTCCCCAGTGGTCATTCCACAGTCCATGAGCTACTGCTACCTCTGGTTAACTGTCTCTGTGGGTTTCTCCATCATGATCTTGACCCCTTTGTTCATGTTTTCTCCCTCTTTGATTGGACTCTGGGAACTCCGCCCAGTGCTTAGCTGTGGATCTCTGCATCTGCTTCCATCAGTTACTGGATGAAGGTTCTATGATGACAATCAGGGTAGACATCAATCTGATTACAGGGGAACGCCAGTTCAGGCACCCTCTTTGCTATTGCTTGAAGTCTTAGCTGAGGTCATCCTTGTGGATTCCTGGGAATTTCCCTAGCACTAGATTTCTCCCTAACCCCATAATGGCTCCCTCTATCAAGAATCTCTTTCCTTGCTCTCCCTCTCTGTTCCTCCCCAGGGAGCATCCCATTGTTCCCTACTGTTCTCTTCCCACCTCCTCTGAGTCCAACTCCCCCCCCCCCCCCCCCCAGGCTCCCAATTTACTCAGGACTTCTTATCTATTTCTCCTTCCTAGGGAGATCCATGCATATCTCTTTTAGAGTCCTCCTTGTTAACTAGCTTTTCTGGGGTTGTGAATTATAGCCTAGTTATCTTTTGCTTTATGCCTAATATCCACTTATGAGTGAGTACATACTGAGTGTGTCTTTCTGTGTCTAGGTTACCTCACCCAGGATTTTCTTTTCTAGCTCCATCCATATCACAAGGACATTTGCTCAACTATGTTCATAGCAGCGTTATCCATAATAGCCAGAACCTGGAAACCACCTAGATGCCCCTCAACTGAAGAAGAGATAGAGAAAATGTGGTACATATATACAATGGAGTACTACTCAGCAGAGAAAAACAATGACAGCATGAAAATACTTTTTTTTTGAGAGACTTTCAATTATTTTTGTGTAATTCCATCCCAGTATGTATTTTGCTTTCATTTTTGTTTCTATCTCTTTACAGCCTAAACTATTATTCTTCCTTCAGGGTATTAAGTGTTTTCAAGAGGTAAAAGAAGAAGTGAGGAAAATTAAATTTGTAGCCATATTTTTTTTCTATGCCATCTCTTTAACCTGGACTTGAATACCCAAGTTCAAATGGTCAGCAGTCATACAGATGTATTATTTCTCTGATTATCTCCTGAGTGTCAAATTACTTCTCATTTTTTTTCACAAACTGTATGGCCGTGGCAGGCTTCTTGTTATCTACTTCTTCTATCTTAGATTAACCCATTTCTATTCATCTATACTTTGCCACATGGCTTGTGGCTTACCATTATCTTACATCTTCCTTGTCTTGGCAGCAACTGGCAGTATCTCTTTGCCCCAGCATTCTATCCTTCTGAGATCTTTGATGTGGCTGAAGACTAGATAGTTATAATTTCCGCAGTTATGGTAAAAGATAAGTTAGATATAAAACCTTAGACTCACAAATATAAGATAGATAGGATATCTTCTTTAATATTGTAACTGTAATTCTTGCTTGATAATTGTTTTGTTATCTGAAATTTTACTATATAAAAGTTAAAACCTTGATTTTGAAATAAAAAGAAAAGGGGAAGTTCTGCGGGATGGTCTATGTGTCAAATGTGTTGCTCTGATTGGTTAAAATAAATAAAGTGCTGATTGGCCAGTAGCCAGGCAGGAAGGATGGGGTAGGCGGGACAAGGAGGAGCAGAATTCTGGGAAGTGAAGGCTGGGTAGAGAGATACTTCTCCTCATTTTACACATTAAAAAGAGTCATTGAGGATCCAAGAACCAAATTACTCCCCATCTCTACTACTCAAATACAAATATAACGGAAGTTGGTCTACTGTGGGGAGTTGATCACATACTTCCTGTCACCCATCCTTACTCCCTGGTTATCGGGACACTGAAATCTGTTCATTTTAAAATACACTTTCACTATTTGTGATGATTTGAACATTGTAGAAGAAGTACTCAGCTCTGAAGTTTTGAGAAACTATTTACATATTTTATAGTCACCATAACTGTGGGCCCTTGCCATGAGGAGAAAAGTGCTTTCAGTTGGTTTAATACTTTTTTTTTCAAACTATAGTGACTAATAAAAGTTGTCAGTTATTTTGAATGTATTGACAACATTGTTATCTATAAGATAAACTTTAACTCCTTTTGGTTATTCCAATTTACTATAAAATAAGAGGGCAGATGTTAAATGGATGTCCTCTTTCCCTCCCAGACAGACTTACTGCACAAAGAGAATTATTTTGTAGGTATAGATGTTCAGAAGGGAGAAAATCTCATCTGTCTATTGACCACAGAGTCTCAGATTGTGCAAATCTTAACCATGGTGCTTTGTGTTTGCCTTTGTTCCGGACTTACAAAGGCTAAGCAAGTTTCACAATTGCAACAGCATTCGTCATTAAAATAGGCATACCTATTTCACCTGACCTTGTAATAGACTAGGACTAACAGTGACAGATTATTTCCTACTGAAATATGTAAGCTGTTGTGGTTTATGCAGTGTCCTTGTGGGCATGCCACAGTTACCTAAAGCCAACGTGCCTTTCATTTTCCCCCAGTGAAGAAACTTCCAAACACAGCCATAATTAAATCAAATTTCATGGTAACTAGGATGAGAACTTTTTAACATTCATTGGTGAAAATAATATTATGTTGTTAAATTACAAAGATAAGTAAATTTATAAACTGAGAGCAGCAGTGGCTTTGTGTTCCTGTATTCATTTCCATTTTAACTTTTGTTTTAAAATTTTAATATCATTGTAAGTAATTACCTGTCACTGGAAGAACCACAGTGTTTCAGTTAGTATAGTGTCTGATACAGCTTTGGAGAGAAGTTTTTTGTTTGTTTGTTTTTGTTTTGTTTTGTTTCTGGAAATGTCAGAATGTGCTTCAAACCGGCTGCAAGAAGAGCGAGTTAATGGGTTTTAGTTTTCCGGTGTTTTTATTCATTGTTAACCAGTTTCTCAGTGTCCTTTTGTGTATTTCTGCTTCTTATCATATTTTCCCATGCTGCTTAAAGACTGGCTACAACCAGAAGATACCCTGTGCTACACAAAGTAGAATTTAGATGTATCATGAGAAAATCTGAGTATAGGAACTGTTAGACTAAGGTTCGTCCACAATGAGACTCAAGGAAATATGTAGCAAGAAGAATCACTTAAACCAGAAATTATCATGAATAAATCAAGAGAAATCAAGTGTGCATGAAAAGCTGCCGGTCATACATGCTGTGCTCTCAGATTCGAGATTCACTACCTTTGTAATTGCTCTACCATGGAGGATAAGCATTTGTGCAAATGTTATAAATTATCCTAAAGCATATGCTATGAAATCTCTTCATAGTTCCACCCTTAATGATTTCCCACTTGGAGAGAAAGCCCCTGACGTACACTTTCTCTTGTACAAAAGTAATTCTCTTAGATCAAGGGAATAAGAGACATATTAGCCACCTCAATTATTCTTTACCTGTGTATTAGCATGAATTAGAGGTTCATGGGAAATAAAGAGAAAAATAAAAGCAAGAAACTCTCAAAGTTTTAAACTAAATAAAAAAAGGAAGATACGTGCAGACTATTGCTGTGGCCTACTAATTACAAAATTATGGAATGGGAGTGCATCTCATTCTTAAGATATGAGTTGCTAATGCATTTTCTTTTATTTCCCCCTGGTAACAGAATCTTTTCTTTAACAAAAATCTAACTTAATCAATTTATTCACTAAATGCACCTTTGTTTTCCCATATAAAAACATGGATAATGGCTATCTTATAGGAGGTCTGATACTATGCCTGCAATAATGGGAGAACTCAGTAAATGAGAGCTACCGGTTGATACCATGATTCATTGTCTATTTTTTACTCTTATTATAATCCTCATATTGCAGGCATAATGGCATGGTGAAAATAAACTTGGCATGCAAGTAGATTCACTAGTAGGGTCTGGAATATATATAGTGTTGTTTAAAAATACAAATACCAATAATGTACATGATAATTAAAAATTAATGAGAGGCAATCTATCAATCCATGCTAAATATGTGATTTTGATACACTCATCTTCACAAAGAATAGCAAATTATAGCTAGCACATCGTTCCTGTATGCAACCATCAAAGAAAAAATAAAAGTAGAAAATAAGTTCTATCTTACCTCAGCTTCTACAGTAGGGATTAGAACCATTGCTCTTAAAAATTACATGTCCTTTCTCTCTCTTTATACACACACACACACACACACACACACACACACACACACACACATATATATATATATACTGATTGACTGTGGGAGCCCACAGTGACTCTATCTTGTGGCTTGATTCCATGTAGACTTATGGTCAGAGAGTTTAAGCTTGTTTTTGCTACTCAGGTCTCAATAACAGGATGTTTTGCTAATGCAGTGTTTACCTGATATCTTGATAATTAAGGAGGTATTTACATTTGTCTGTTCCTTGAACGATGGTGTCCTTAAGATAAGGAGGACGTTTTGCCTCCTTACTTTCTGTAATCAAAAGTCATGAGAAATAAAATCAGAGCTGCAGTATTCACTGACAGTCCTCCAAATCTATTCTGTCTTGTCTCTTCTTAATCCTCTCTCCCCTAGTAAGGTGCTGTTCCACAGGTTGGCTGGTCCCTACAATAGATAGATAGATATGTTTATATATACACACAGACACATATATGATTTATATAAAAACATATACATATATAATTTAATTATATATAATATATAAATGTATTTATTTATATATATTACAAACTATATGTCCTCTCTGAAGAAGTATGGATACAAATTCAAGTTTTCAAATGTCACAATCAATTTAAAGCTAACACTGTATCAAGGATATCTGTGCACCAAAGTAGATGAATACAATATCAAATATCCTGCCATGTTTAAATGTATTTTATCTATAGCTTTTACCTATTTTTAAACATATAATAGACTTATTTTTCATATTTTAGTTTCCTTTGGAATTTAATTTGATGTGTTTTGATAATCTTAACCACTTCTCACAAGTCCTTCCAAATCCACCCATCAACATCTCTACCTACATAATTTTGTGTCCAATTTTTTTTCACTTATCATGTCCAATTTATGATGTTATTAAAACATTTTATATGTAGTCTTCTGCTAGGGTATGGTTGAGTTACCAGGGACTATACTCCTAAAGAAAACTGACTCTCTTCATCCAAACAACCATTAATTGCCAATAGCTTCTCAGCTCGAAGTCAGGCTTAATATCATCCTGACTTCTCTATACTAGGATTTGGTCTGTTTTGATCTTGCACAATTCCTTGTATGCTACTACAATAGCTCTGAATTCATGTGTGCCGCTGCCCTCCTGTGTACAGAAAACACTGTTTATTTATAGTTACCTATAACCTCTGGCTCATATATTCTTTCTGTTCCCTGCTCCATAATAATCCCTGAACTGTTAGAGGAGGAGGTATGGTACATATATTACAATTAGATCTGAGAACTCCACATTCTCTTATATTTTTCATTTTGACAAGTTGAGAGACTATTTGTTAATCATCATCAATTGCAAACAGAAGCCTCTCTTATGTAGGTTGAGAGATGCATTAATCTATGCCTATAACAGTAAGTCTTTAGAAATTGGTACCCTACTATATCCTTTTAGCAAAATAGGTAGGTCTCCCTTAAGGCTTATGACTTGTCTAGCCACAGGTTCTTGGCCTGATAATTGTGTCAGATATTAGTTTTATCTTGTAGAATGGGCCTTAAATCTAATCATAAAGTGGTTTTTTATCCCCATGATATTCACGCCACTGTTGTACCAATAGGCATGTATTGCCAGACCAATTATTACTCTTGCTCATAGGGTTCACATTTCTGTAAGACTGATGAGTTTTTAATCCTCAGGGAACATGCTTAACACCTTGCAGAACTATAAAAGCTAGCCAGTAGGGATGAAGCTTCCAGGTTCATATATTCATGTTCTATGACTCATGTATGTGGTATCTTCATCAATAGGGTTATACATTGGAAATAGTCTATAATATTTGGTGGTCTATTGTAACTCACTGGTTTAAAACACCAAAGGAAGGAACAAATTCCTAGAATTTGGCTTTTTATTTGTTAGCTTATGATGTCTAGTAGAGGTATTGTCACCCTATTGTTGGATACCTCCATTTTATATATATTTCCATATATATGGAATCTACAATAGTAGGTTTCCATATGACTTTTCAAAGGCTCTTTGGTAAGATCCAAATAGTTATTGACTTTTTTGGGGGGGGGCTGGCTGGCTGGCTGGCTTGCATCTTTGACAACACTCACTAAAATCTATTATCATTGTAACATTTTCCCTCTGACTTTGTGGTAATAACTTCAACCAGAACTAACAGTTTCTAACCTCTGAATTCTTGATGGTTACTAATTGACTCCATTGTGTCATTTGAATTGGAGGCAATTTTAAACAGTAGCCAGGATATGATAGGACAAGGAAGTAGGTTGGTGGCCAAGAACACCTTGTAGACATGTCATAATTGGATCTAAGATGGAAAGAATGCTTTGTTGCATTTCTGAGCTTTCTGACTAAAATAAGTACTAAGAGGAACAACTGGTGATCAGAAGGGTTGTACTTCTTATAATTTACAACACAATATTTTGGCTTGTAAATTCCATTCTAGTGATGCAGAGCAACAGCATCAATATTTTCAATGAATTTTTCCATAATTGTTACATATATTATGTGTAGGAGAAATTACATGGTATGGCTAGAATACTAAAGCTTTTAATTTTTCTCTTCCTCTTTTCTGTAATATAATTACACATGCCTATTTAAAATTAAATCAACTATTTCTCATATTGATTATGTGAGCTATATCTTAAGAAATCTGTCACTGTTCAGTCCATTTATTAAAACTGTGGAATTATAAAAATGGTAAATTATCCTCTTCTTAGTTGCATTTGAACTGACTATTTTATTATCATTTTGATAGGGAGAATAAGGGTAGATTCAGTCAAATGATCTTATACATAAGGATAGGAAAGGGAGAAGTCCAAAACTTGAAAATATATAAAAATTATCAAAGGTCTTGATTTTAAAGAAAAAATGCTTACTGTAACATCTTAATAACAATTTCCACGTGCATAAAGCTATTTGTTAATTGTGTTGTACACAAGAGAGCTATAGAAATCAATGGAGCTGAAACTTTCTAAACTGTACCACTTTTGAAAATAATGTACTCTTTAAGAAATGTGTGTTACTAATATAATAAATAAGACATTGGTTGTAAGTATTCAAAAAGAATGTAGTAATTATATATACTTTAATCATTTGCAAAATATGTAAAAAAAAAACAATTTGGGTTAGAAACTTCTACATAATCTACTGGGGATTAGGAGATTAAGTGATATACTACAAATTGCAGATAAAATGGGCGAAATCCTAACATAACTAAAATCTATGTGTGTTGGTGAGCTCTTCCTAATTTCCACCAAAGAGTTCACAGACAGGAAGATGAGGTCCATGTGGTAATGTCACAGCAGTGTGGTACTGGTATCACGCTGAGTGCGTCAGTCTTTATGGAACTTGATCCATTACTTTGTATAGGTTTTATATTTTTACGTTTCACCTAACATTGAAATTAATGCTTCAAAAAAGAAGTAATCCTTATGAATGAAACAAAAAGTAGAGCATGCAGACTAGTATCTATTATTGGATGTGTAACAATGTGTTGGTAGGAAAGTTCAAGGAACCTGGAGAACTATTGAATTCTACTGTTTACAGATGTAAGGGCTTAGTGATAACAAGGTAACTTCACAATGATCATGGACCTCTCTTATAGCAGTATTTTTTAAATTTAAGGTAGTCAAAAATGTCAAGCTCTTCTACTCAATAGAGACGAACCATCTCACCCATAATGCAATTTTAATATATTTTTGATAAAGTGGCACTCGAGACAATAATTGTTTTATGAGGATGATTACTGCAGTCTACTAAGTTCCACTAAGAATGTGTGCAGAGTCCAAGGTGGAGTATAGGAAGAGGGTAGGAGTTATAAAAGTCATTGTTGAGTTGTTTTTTTTATTTTTCCAAAAATAGCAAGAGCAAATATGTCTCAAATTTAAAATTTATAGATCTTTTTTGAGTTCCACATGAACACAATTAGCAATATATATCAAAATCTGTGTACATAAATAAACTGTAATAATTTCCGTAAACACTGGAGAATTGGCCCTGTGAATAAGCACACATGTGAAACAGTCTTGGAGGCCTGTTTTTGGATCTCAGCACACATAAAAAGCCAAGTGTTGTCAGATGCCCACCTGTAACCCTGGAACTGTTGGACAGAATCAGGAGTACTGGGGTTTGTTATCTGCCGGTCTAGGCAGAAACATTGAGTCCCAAGGTTCAGTTAAAGACCTTCCCTTAATAGAAAAAGGTTGGGAGAAACAGAATAGGGCATCTGACACCCTCTTCTCCCCTCTGCATGCACAGGTATGCATGTGCATATAGGACATGTATGCATACACTGTAAACGTATTTATAAGAAACATTCTGTAAAGTAAGGTATTTTGAAAATAAATACTGAAAGCTAAAATGATAAAATTGCAAAAAAAAAAAAAAAAACATGCACAGAGCATAAAAATTACACAAATCAGTGTTTTGTGGCAGTCTTAAAGGGCTGATATGTCCCAACTGACATGAAAATTCCAACTAAATTACTCTTATTTATGTTGATTCTATTTTATAGCAAAACCACTACATACAACAGGAAAACCTTATTCAGGAAAAACTCAAAATAGCTTTGCTATCTATGATATGATAGAGTAAACTATCTTTCAAGTCACTTTAAGAAAAATAGAAGACACAATATTATTTTTAAATTGGAAAAAATAAAAAAGGAAGTAAGGTTTTTCAAAGGAAAAAAACCAGAAATGTTAGGTATAAGAGAACCTATTAACAGTAGCTAAAAACAAAATTGATGACAGCTGAGGTTCCCAGGCCCCTGAACAACTTCTGCTGGGCTGTCTCGAAATTTCAAACAAAAGAGATGTTGGGCCACTGGGAAATGACGGCTAAAAAACCTTCAGTGACTTTCTTTTGGCTAATAAATCAAAATCCTCCTTGCGGAAACATACGAGTTTTTCTATGCAGTTCCCCATGGAAATACCTTCACTGATCTGGTAGAACTTGCCAGAAGGAGTTTGCATTTCCCCTCTCCCTTCTCTGCTCTATATCCATCATTCTCATGTGTGTGTTCATGCAGCCATGCTACCCTCCTGTATCATGCTCTTTCTCCTGATGTGATGATTCACATCCTAGGCATCTTTCAAGGTCTTCACACATCTGCCATCTGCTACCAAACCATATCCAACTATCCTAGGCAATGTTGACCTTTCCTTTCCTCGGCCTCTTGGGTAATTTTCATTTGGTCTGAAACATAACTGGTAATTATTGGAAAATCAGCAACAGCTGTTCCACTGGATGTTTTTAATGGGCCAGCACGGTGAGTGCTGTCACATTTTGGCTTCTCTGTTCCTTTCCCCTTTCAAATGATATTGGTGTATTCCACAGAATAGTCATTTCAGCTCTGTTGTGTGTGGTATCCAGTTGAGGAAACTTCACAGGAAACTCATCTAGCACAGAGTCAAACGTCAGTACCTTTCTTTCCATTCTAGAACTCCTCAGGAAAGGTTTTTGCAAATGATGCATGAGTAATACAGAGACTTGAGTCCTAGTATTTGCATTTACCTGTATTGTATTCTCGGAATCTTTTCTAAGTCCTTTCAACTGTAAGTTTGCTCTTTTGCTCCCATCTCTGCTTCTTCTCTCTCTGGAATTTTTTGCTTCTGTCTTCTCTATACAGCTTTCCATAAATTCCAAGTTCCCTGAAACTTTTCCACAAGTTGATTTTTTTTCAATTAACCTGAATTTCTTTCAGTTATTTATGGCTCAGTACTCTGGGGTGTACAGGCACTGCACACAGTGTACAAGTAGCTAGTATTATCTCAGGTCACTGGGGTAAACCAGAGAAAAGCCACTTTTCTGTTTCCGTAGAGCTTCAGTAAATAGGTATGTTTTTACACAGCACAAGTCAATTCTAGTTAATTCAAGGCAACCTTAGTCATTTCAGTATTTCATTAATTCATTGAAAGCCTCACAGGGAAGTTTCTAGTTTCTGGGACTTACAAAGCCCAGGTCAGAGGAGTCATCCATTATTCCAAAATCAATTGGCATGCCTGACTTCGGCCTGGATTCATGGCAGGGTTATATATGGATCAAGGCTTCCCCAAATCCATATACTGAATTCCTCACCCCGAGATGCTTAGAATGTGATGGTATTTAGCAGGCAGGCCTCTAAAGATCTAGGTAAACCTAAAGTAGGGTCCTTATATTGGGGTCTATGTAGCTGATATCTTTCAAGATGAAACTGAGGATAAACAAAGGCACCAGAAATGGACCCACCAAAAAGTAAGAGTTCATAAAGACTTGGCAAGTAACTGCTACCTGCAAGACAAAGACAGAAGTCTCAGCAGACACCAAACCAACCATCAGATTGCTCTTGGGCTTCCTACCTCTAGAACGACAAGAAATGAATCATCTGTTATTTGCGAGATGAAGTTTGCATCTGTGGGGAAGAAAACAAACAAACAAACACACTATGTTAACCATACTTTGTTAGCTAAATACCACCATAATTTCTTCATATATAGCTTTGAATATTGTTTAGATACTTATTTGACCCTGTTGGGCAGATATGCTTTTCTTTCATGCCCATGCTCTTAAGCACTATTTGAGGAGAGATGGTTCAGCAGTTGGATCAAGAACAGAAAGGGAGAACAAGGAATAACAGACCATGATAAATGAAGACCACATGAGAACAGGAAGAAGCAAAGTGCTAGAGAGGTCCCCAGAAATCCACAATGATACATCCACTGTAGACTACTGGCAATGGTCGAGAGAAAGCCCGAACTGACCTAGTCTGGTGATCAGATGGCCAAACACCCTAATGGTCATACTGGAACTCTCATCCAATAACTGATGCAGAGATCCTCTGCCAGGCCCCAGGTGGAGCTCCAGGAGTCCAATTGTCGAGAAAGAGGAGGGACTGTAAGAGTGTGAATTGTTGAGACCAAGATTGGAAAAGCACAGGGACAAATAGCCAAACTAATGGAAGCACATGAACTATGAACCAAAAGCTGTGGAGCCCCCAACTGGATCAGGCCCTCTGGATAAGTGAGCCAATTGAATAGCTTGAACTATTTGGGAGGCACCCAGGCAGTGGGACCTGGACCTGTCCTTAGTGCATGAACTGGCTGTTTGGAACCTGGGGCTTAGACAGGAACACTTTGCTCAGCCTCGAAGGAGGGGATTGGACCTGCCTGTACTGAATCCACCAGGTTGAACTGAATCCCCAGGTGAGTCTTGGCCCTGGAGGAGATGGGAATGGAGGGGAGGGGTTGGGGAGAAGATGGGGGTGGAGGTGGGAGGGGGGAGGACAGGGGAACCCATGGCTGATGTGTAAAATTAAAACACAAATATAATAAATAAAAAAGGAGAAAAAAAGAGAGTTACACTTAATTGGCCTATTGTAAAGTAGAAAATTAAACTTTTGTAAGTAATATTTTAAAAAAAAACAACCAACCAAACAAACAAAAGTGTTGTTCTTGCAGAGGACCCTAATTCAATCTTAGCACCCACATGATAGTTTACAATCATTCCTAACTCCAGGATTCAGGAGGCTCTAACAGCCTGTTTGACGTCTGTGGCCACCAGGCATGCATGTGGTGCACATATATACATGTAAGTGAAGCACTCATTTATATAAATTAAATAAATTTAATCAATATTTGAAACTGTTTCCCAATAAATAATGATGTGATTTACTTGGCTCATGCATGGTTATAAATTATATGTTTGATGCACAATACATAAACTTACCAGATAAATGTTTAGAACCTGTATCATATTGCCAATTGACACTTTTATTATTTTAGACTAAATTTACTATTTGCAATGACTTTCTCTTCGGTTTCTTGGTTCTACTCCTCCAGTGGAACAACTTCTTATAACTGCTAAGATGATAGCTGGATAGGAGGCTTGCCATACAATGACTTGACACATTTAAACACTCAAGTCAAACCTTTCATAGCTTGATTTCTATAAAATACGTATGAACACATATCATGATTTTCATATAATATAAAATATTGGTCAGCCTCTAAGCTTTCATATTACAGAATTGAAGGCAGTAGAATGTAGTCTCAATGGTCACATATATCTTACTAATTGGCAGAAAACCATGATTAATGTTAACATGCAACAGTGCTGAAATAAAATGGGTTAAATTCAGTTTTACCTTTTGTTGTTATTTTAGAAAGAAGTGGGAATTTTCTGTGAAGTTAGAAAAAGAGAATGCTAGTTTTCCAACTGAGAAATGACACAAATATTATTGGACAGCCAACATCTGGTCTCATTTAAGTCTGTTCTGGACAGGGAAAAAAATAAAGATTATACCAGAGGGAGCAACCCTTATGCTTGTGGGGAAATGAAGGGGATGACATGGTAGGTCTTTCCAGTGATTAAAAAGCTTCCATTTCCACATAGCCTTCCCACAAATAGAGCATTTGTCTTTGTTCAACTTTTGCATTTGATTGTCTAATGTACAAAATCTCAAGGAAAAATGCTAGAATTCCGTTTTCCCAGTGATCAATGCCAAGTAAACGTATTAAAACCTTCCCAACTCTTTAGCAAGCTACCTTCAAATGCCGCCATAGAGAAAAGGACAATAATTTCACATTCAGGGGCTGGGTGATCACCTTACTTTTAAGAAAAGTATGAAAGAAATCTGTCTTCTCAAGGTCAATATATATGATTACCAGGAAATTTGGGGAAATTAAATTCAGTGGAGTTGCAAGGGCAGATGCTGTAGGTATTAACTTCCATATAAATCAAAGGTGAACTGGAGGTTGCCTGTTTGCCTTTTCAGCATTGTAAAACACCAGGGCCAGAAGTTGGTGTCTTTGCAATGTAGCCACACAGCTGTTGTGCACTTTTGTCAATTTTACACCTGCCTGGTGAAAAAAGTCACCTCACTGAGTCATACAAGTCTAAGGCAAGCAGTTAAAGCTGCAGAGTGTAACCGAGGGTATTCTATATGGTTTCACTCCGGTCAGCCTACTTAATATCCCCTCTGTACAATTATGATGCTGTTTCTGGTTCGATATGACTCCACTAAAAAGCTATGAGTTATAAACTTTATAACATAGTTACAATATTGTTACTAAAATTTAAACGAATGCACCGAGGCTGGAAGCCAACTGGCTGTAGGATTTAAGTATATTTCTTAGGGAATGGTAGACTTTGAGAATCAAAATATCAAATATATGTGAGCAGAACTATTTATATTGTTTAAAATAATTATTTTCAATTTTCCAACAGCAACTGAGGATCTTTACTTCTAAATAACCTATATCATTTCAGATATGATATAGCTAGAACATAGCAGGGAATCCCAGGCAAGGAGATACACATTTTAAGATGTTAGAAGCTTTAGAAATATATTTAGAAACACAAACAAATACACACACATATTTTTATACAAATATTTAAGGTTTACAATTGTTAGCAAATACTAAATGCGTTGATGAATAATAATGGTCACACACTCATGAGTTGTTTTCTTCTTGTTGAACAGCATGATTTTATCTAATAAATGGTGTGGGTTTATATTTTAAGGGCCCCTAACAGAAATATCCCTTTTTACTCCTATAAACTGAAAGAGACCGTGTGGAAGAGTAGGATGGTGGCCTTTGGGTCAAGTAGCTTTGCCTCCACTCAATTCCAGACCTACATAGGTTGTCATAGTCCTGCTTTCTCAGTCCCATCAGCCATCTCTCTCCCCAGAAGGAAACAGACTTGTCCCCTCAGCAGCAACTCACTGTCCAAAATCAAGGCTGGCAAAGTCAGCCTTTCAGCAGCAATAGCAATGACTGGTAGAAAGAGTAGCAGTGTCTGGCCGTGAGAGGACTGTGTCTTAACTCCATGTGTATCACCATTCCAAACAGCAGTGACAGATGCTAAATACACTTTGGCTCAACTAAACTGGCAGAATGCATCACTTCTAAAAGTACGTTATAATACTAGATAATGGAGTCCATACCTTAGATGGTAAATAAAATGCATACTAGTTATAACATTACAATGATTTGGATGAGTAACATAGCCCCACTGTTTCTTCATAAGAAATGTGTAATACTATTTATCCAGAAGGATTGTAGTAAAGAACATATTGGTTAATGGCCCAATGGTTGGCATTAATGGGAGCTAAAACAATTTACAAAACTATAAAGTTACTTATGATGTGCAGAGACAATTAGTGGTGACAGATTTTTCCCTATAGATTTTTATCCCTCAAGACACTCTAAGTAGATACACAAGTAAGAAAATAGTAGCTAAAGATATCTTGATTTATATAAAGCCCCTAGCTCTAAAACACTCAGATAATCATTACTGTCTGTTGCATATACTTATCTTTGGTGTACTTGGCTATGTGTATTCTGTTTTGCTTAATATGAACAATGCCTTTAGCCCCTCTTGGAAACTCTGACTTACTTAAATATACAGATTTTTTTTTAAGCCAGAATGAATGTAAGGAAAACGGCTCAGTGTGTGAAGGACCTACTGTGAAAGCATGGAGACTTGAATTAGATTCTCAGTACTCACATGCAAGGTTAGATGTGGCTGTACATTGTTGTGATGCCAGCACTGGGAGGTCAGGGTAGATGAGGGGATCCCAGAGCTCACTGGCCAGCAAGTCTAGCCAAAACACCAAAGTCTAGTTTAGTAAGAGACCATGTCTCAAACAAATAAAATGAGAAGCAATTGAGAAAGACATCCTAGCATCATCCTTTGGCCTCTATACACTCCTGCGTAGGCAAGCATATACACACTTTTACATATATGATATCCAAAATGGAGAACCAGGAACATGAAATGAAATATACATACAATTCATGGACTACAATATTAAATTTTGCTATCTGAACCTGTTGATTAGGAGTAAATTACTCTGTTATCCATGTGCACATGTGAATGGAATTACTTTACACACTTTAGAGTTGTTCAAGACTGACATGAAGGCTTTGAGAAAATATGAGTTCTAAACATAGATTAGAAGCTAGGATATGTGGGAAGATTTCCACTAACTGCTGCTTACATCAGCAGCCTTAGGAGGCAATCAGTGAGCACATATTCCATGAATACATAGTTCAGATTGTTTCTTTCCTATGTGTATTTACATCAAGCTGTGTGCCAGTCTCCCGGAAGTTATGTCAGACTCTAGCCCAAATATTTATTTTCATCTCTCATGTTTCACAAAGACTTCTTGGTTATCCTCTACTTCAGAAGAAGGTGTGATAGAGCCCCATTCCCTAAAGCACTTATTTCTTAAACACTGATCTACCCTTTTGTCTTTCCATCAACTCTGGAATTTTCTGCTAAGTATTTGTTTGAAGACTGTGGTATAAATCACCTATATTCTGATAAATTCTCCTCTTCTATTATTACAGTTTTCTGTCCCTACTAAATTATTGATCCTTGCTCTACTCTATTTCATGTGACCTCTATGGTCTGTTTTCTGTACTGCATCCTAATAGACTAAATCTTAAATTGCATTGTTTCCCCCAGAGGCCTGTGACCACAAAAAATGAAGTACTCTCAAGAGAATTTTCCAAAATTGTAATTAATATGAAAGGTTTCATATTTTCCATCTTTCCCCATCATGTGGCAGTCAGTAAAACAGTTCTAAAGTTGATGGTCTGCTTACCTGCAAGAGACAGATCATCCTAGTTTTCCTGCATCATTTCCAGTGTGAGGAGTGATCATCTGCGGGAGATTCATGCTCCCAAGACCCTTCTCACCTTTCTACGGAAAAGTCCTCCACTTCCACATTTCCATTACTTTCTTGTGTCAAGCAATTTGCTTGCTATTGATTATTCCAAACAGAGCTCAAATACATTGTTTGCATAGGGAAAAAAAAAACACACAAATACTCCATTGCATCGATATTTGCACTCATATCAGGCTCCTTACTAGCATAATGCATTGGAGAAAAGGTTATACTTTCCAGCTAATGCTTATGATATTTTTAGTCAAGGTCCTCTTTCCCACTAGCTTCTAAATATAGAAAAACAATAGCTAACATTTATTATTTTAGTCACTCTAAAGCAAACCCCTGCATGTATTCATTATTTTTTAATTTTGATTTGTTCATATGAAATATCACCTGCACGAGATTATAAAATCCACAAAGTCATAACTGGAGGAGAGATGGCTCAGCCAGTGGCTCAAATATCAGTTGGATCAGACCCTGTATGCATTAGTTAATTTTTTAATTTGGATTTGTTCATGTGAAATATCACCTGTAGTAGATTATAAGATCATGAAGTCATGGCTAGTGAGATGGCTCAGCAGTTAAGAGTGCTTGTTTCTGTTTCAGAGGACCAGAGTTCAATTTTCAGAACCCACATAAGGTGGCTACCTGTAATTCCAGTTTCAGAGCACCAGCTCTCTCTTCTGGCCTCCTCAGGCGTCTGCATACATGTGCGCATACTGATAAACACACAAACGCACACACACACACCACATGAAATAGTAAAAATAATCATTACATATAAAGATTCATAGTCACCATTCCACAGTTCCTAAAATTGAATCAAAGTAACAAATATTTAATAGGATTCTATACCTTTGACCTTAAGTAAATATACACTCACTAAACAGCAATAGAGGTTACAGAAGAATTTAAGATAATGAAAAACGTTGAATAGAAACAAAGAGGACGACATCAGTTATTGATACACATTGGGAACTGTGTATGTTCCCAAAAGCAATTAACTTGCCAAGTTTTACACTTCTTTTTGCAGAGGATTCCAGAATAAATTATATAGAATTTCTTGAAAAAGGGGAGGAAGAAACATAGGTGCTAACCATCATGTCTGTGATATTGACACTGTGATATAACACTGGAATATGTTGCAAGTGGGCTGTCTACATCAGTGCCTGATTTACATGCTCCAAATGCTGAGTAGTGTTCTCCCAATGGTTATGACTCATCATTTAGCAATGATGACACTGAAGTCGAGATTAAAATGATCCTTTTTGGCAGTATTCCTTGATATTTATTTGCTGCATCATGCTGGGAAACTACCTCACTGTCAGTGGAGAGCAACACCTCTTAATTGTTCTAATTAGCTCCCTGATACCAGCATCAAAAGCACTTCTCTACTTCTTCTGAAAATAAAAACAGTAAGATGGCTCACAATTGAAGTTTCATCACATGTAACAAAATATATGATATGAAACCCAAAGTTGTCAAAAAGGTTGTGACATTGACTGAAAGTCAACTAATTTTATATACACATTTGGAAAACAAAATATATAAAATAATATGAAAACTTAAAATGAAGTTCAAGTCAGCACGCTTGTTCATTCTGGTTTGTTTATGTCAGAAACAGCAGGACATAAGAAAATTAAACAAATTAAACAGATAAAAAGCTTATCTTTTTAATTCTATATTAATAATCATATTAATTATTATTATAATAAAAATAATTCTATGTTAATAAAAATAGAATGGGAGTGAACAAAATTCTGGGGAAATGAAGCAATATAATCATAGTTACATATCATGATGAATAAATCCTATTTTATTGAATTAGATTTTGTTGTGTTTGAGGGAGCGAAGAAGAAGAAAAATAACCTTGGGCAAATGAAGTAAGTTTAATTTTTTTTTATAGGGTCTTCAGTGGCTCAGTGTAGCAATTTTTGATTTGGGGGTTTTTTAATAAGTGAGTAGAATCTAAAATAAAATTGGCTTGATACAAGACACACATTCAAATGTTTTCAAAGAACTGATTAGTTGAATGCCCTGGGATGTTTATAATGTCTACATGGGTTTGAGTTCTGTTGACCTCCAACCTGGTTTGCCCCTGACATCATAGTGTTTATTATAAATAGTTCTAGTGCTCTGTGTGGTAGTGTTCCTGTTGTCTGTCAGAGCAGCATGTTCTATAGCACAATTTACATGGCTAATATATAGAAACAAGAAACTCGGCCAGGTGGTGATGGCTCACGCCTTTAATCCCAGCACTCGGAAGGTAGAGGCAGGCGAATCTTTGTGAGTTCGAGGCCAGCCTGGTCTACAGAGCGAGATCCAGGAAAGGGGCAAAGCTACACAGAGAAACCCTGTCTCAAAAAAAAAAAAAAAAAAAAGAAGAAGAAGAAGAAACTAGAAACTCAAGAAAAAGTCCATGTTTATAACAATACATGGAAAATACTACTGGAGGAAAGAGTGTTTAGAAATATTAATCATTACAAGTATGCATTTTATTTTTAATTAGGGTTATATGTGTGTCTATGAGCTCAGGTGTTCTATTGACTGCAAAGGCCAGAGGCTACTAGATCCCTTGGATGAGTCACAGGAGCATTTGTTTACCTGACATATGTGCTGGAAACAGAGCTGGGGTCCTCTGCAAAATCAGAACATGTTCTTAACCAATGAGTTATCTTCCTAGCCCTGAAAATATCAGTCTTTATGGATTTGCTTGCTAGTTATAACTTAGGCACATTATGTAATTAATATCTTTCACATTTTCACACAGTCAGCTCAGTTCTCCTTTGACTGAGGACCAACTGCAACATAACCTCTATATGAATTGCACTTTCTTTTAGGATTACCCTTTTCCTTTTAACATTATTATGTAATTTTCTAACGGCTAAATCATATTGCAAATATATTATATCAATGCCATGTGTATAAGAAAGAGACCACTCATGAGAGGAACATCAGTTGACTTGTATTTTATTTACTATTATTTTATTATTCTTATTCAACTTTTCTAATAAATTTTAACCTTCTGGAAGCCACTGACAATTCTATTACTACTTTTAGTTACATGTTCACCTATCACATAGAAAGCCAAGTTTGACTGATTGAGTGGTGCTCCATTAGGAGAAGTTTCTGCCTCAGACAGTTGCCGAGTCTTGCTGGTTGTGTTCTTCGAGCATTTTAATAGCATGTCCTCTCTACTGTCGATGTAGCACTCTGGCACATCTAGTAACTTTTCTTCATCAGAATGGGCGCTGTTGGCGCAAATGCCTCAGGCTTCAGATTTTATTATAGCATATTTTTTCTATAGAACACTAATCTCAGTGGAGAGCACTTAGAGATAAAAGTGAATACTTTTCAGAGCTGAACTATTCTTCTTCATTAAGGCAAGTATTTAGTGAGTTTTCAGCTCTTTTAAATTGTTTTTTAGTCTTTGAGATTATAATATAATTTCATCCTTTCTCTGCTCTCTTCCTTACACCCAAACCTTCCCATAGCCCTTCCCACTCTCCTTCAAATTCATGGCCAATGATTTTTCACTAATTGTTATTGTATGCATATAGCGATCAGTAGAATGCCATTGCATGTATGCTTCCAGAGTTGATCATTTGGCACTGAATCATTAATTGGTATACTCTTCTCTAGTACATAGTTGCTTTAACCAAAACTTCCTCTAGATTGGAGATCTGTGCTAAAGACTTGTTTGACAGAAAAAAAAAAAATTAGGAAACATCAGCATGTTTTTTAATAGTATCACAAACTACCTAATAAATACTACCTTTGCTTATTTCTTTTTTCTTGCTGTAAAGAGGCATGTGTACTCTTGATATATCATTATTGTTGTTATGAGATGTGTTTGTGTGCGTGCGTGCAAGTGTGAAGTCAGAGGTCAGCTGACATAAATAAGTCCTCTCCTTCTACCATGGGTAGTGGGATCTAATTTAGATCATCCTTTGTGCAGTAAATTCTTTTAGGGACTGAGCTATTTCTTGGGCCAATGTGACTTTTTAACAAATGTAGATCAGGCTCTTTCTCTGGTCTCAAAGAACCTGAGTGTTTGAATCCTATCACAGTGATATAAATCATTCAAGGTATTTTATCTTGCACTTGGCATTGTCATTGGTATATTATTGATGCAGCTTCAGCTATGGCCCCACAGAGCGACGTTGCCTTTAAGATTTTATTATGTATAAGAAGAAGCAAAGTATTTTTACATTCTCCATTGAAACATAAAAAACTAAAAACATTAATTTTAGTTTTGAGATATTTTTACTTTACAATATACCCTACATGTTATCACTGAATTCAGAAAGGGTTATAGTAAACAAGCTATGTTGGTCCAGATTATACTACAGTGCTTGAGTCCATAATTTGGCTGTTCTCACTTGAATTCTTTCCTCTTCTACTTCCCGCCTTATTCCTTACTGAATAAATATAGAATGCAATGCTAGTATTTTCTTTCTTTTCAAAGATGCACATTTCATGAAAATATGTACATATTAAGCATACAGTTAAATGTATTTTGACAAAATATATACTTGCATAACCCCTTACAAAATCCTGGAATTTTTTTATATGTCCCTGCAGGATATCATCTTCTTCCTGTCATTATCATTTTGCATGTTTTAGAGTTTCAAATACATATTTCATATTTTTTATATTTTATACAATTGTTACACTTATTATTACATTATATATTATAATCTATTAAAATATATGCATATATATAATGACATTCTGTGTCATACTTTCTTTATTAGAGAAATATTTTCATATTTGTTGTTGTGGTTCTTGGATGTAGATAACATTTTCTTCCTTGGAAATAATGTTCTATTATCTTCATGAGCAACTTTTTAAATCTGCCCTTCTGTTAGTAGACATTTGAGTTGTGCTCAATACTGGATATTATCAGAGCTTCAAGAACTCCTGAGAACACATCTTTGGTTCTCATATCTCTTGAGTAATGTCTAGAAACATTGTGTCAAGCAGTAAGTCTCTATAGGATATTGTAAGTAATTTCCTATTTTTGTGGAGCAGTTATGCACTACTTATGCCTATCAGCAGTGTGTGAGTCCTGCTTTATCCACACCCTTGCTGCCTTAGTAATTCTTTGCTATGCCCTGCTTTATCTTCAAATGAAATCATATCAAAAAGATCTTGTGAAATCCCACGTTCATTGCATTACTAATGACAGTATATGAAAAATGGAATCAACTGTACTGATAGATAATGACAAAAAACTTCATATGTACAATGAAATACTATTCTGCTATCTAAAGTGCGAAATCCTACCTATTCATCACAATATGAATAGATCTGAATTTTATTATATTTTTGTTATTTAGTTCTGTTTTCTTTTTAGCAATCCTGAGAAGTGAGCCTAGAATTTTGTACATTCAAGACAATCACACTGCTTTCAAGCTATATCATCAACCATACAGATCATTATGTTAGGTGAAAGAAGCAAGACATAACAAGAAAAGTTGTCACATGATTTCACTAATATATGAACTCTGAAAGGTTTGTGTCACAGAAGTTGATAACAGAATGCTATAAAAGGCTGTGGAGATAGAGTAGAAGGATGAATATCAAAGGTTCATCAATGGATATGAAGTTCTGGTTAAATAGGAGCAAGAAACAGTGGCTGAGGATATAGCACAGTCAGTGACTGCCGTGACAGATGAAGATCTGAGTTCAGAACCCTAATGCTCATGTAAAACATTGCTCATAATGATGTAACCAAGGTGTTGGAGAGGAAAGAAATATCCCTGAAGTTTTGCTTATTGATCAGCACGTCTTGCCAAATCCATTTAGGTTCAGTGAGAAACCACATCTAAAAAAAATAAAGATGGGATTGACTGATTTTTATATTCATTGTCAACCTCTGGGCAGCGTATGTGTGACTGGTGTGAAATTTTTCACACTTTTGTACATATCCCATGTATTTATAATACACACACACACACACACACACACACACATACACGTGCACATTTACACTTGGGCATGCATGGAGAGAGAGAGAGACAGAGACAGAGACAGAGACAGAGAGAGGATAGACAGAAATATAGATAGATAGATAGATAGATAGATAGATAGATAGATAGATAGGTAGATAGAATAAAAGGGAGGTGAGGGAGAATCAATACTTTTGATATTGACACCCAGTTCATGCTACAGACTCTTGAAATGGTATTGCGATGGCTGTAAATACAGGATCACATCCATGAAAATCATACCTGGCCTCTCATTTCTAATCAATCTTAAGTATTCTTGAAGAAAAACATTCTTTGATTCATGGTTAGACCATTGAAAAGAATGACAAAAACATCATTTTTAAAAATAATTTTATCTAAATTTCATGAGTTCCTGCTAGCATGGTTTGGTTGTCTCTGTAGGTTTCCCCATCATGATCTTGATGCTCCTTGCTCATAGAATCCCTCTTCTCTCTGATTGGACTCCTGCAGCTCTGCCTGGTGTTTGACTGTGGATCTCTGTTTCTGCTTCCATCAGTTACTGGAGAAAGGTTCTATGATAACAAAGTATTCATGGATCTGATTACTGGAGTAAGCCAGTTCAGGCACCCTTTCCACTATTGTTAGTAGTCTAAGTTGGGGTCATCTTTGTGGATTCCAGGGAACTTCCCTAGTACTGGGTTTCTCCCTATCCCCACAAAGTCTCCCTCTATTAGAGCCTCCACTGGACTGGACTAGGCCCTCAGCATAAGCGAGACAGTTTTGTAGCTTGATCAGGATATACCCCTCCTGCATAAGCTGATTTTTGGAGCCCACACTACCTATGGTGTAACACCTCGCACAGCCTTGAGACAGGGGGAGGGGCTTGAACCTGCCACTACTGAATGAACCAGACTCTGCTGACTACCCATGAGAGGGCTTACCTTCTTGAAGGAGGGAATAGGGGATGAGTTGGGGGAGAAGGGAGGAGGGAAGAGGGAGATCTGTGATTGGTATGTAAAATGAACAAAAAAATTCTTAATAAAAAATTATTTGAGCACAGCTCAGCAATTATAACCATTACAAAATTATTTGTGCTCTTCTTAGATTCTGATAAGTGGTAGTTTGCAGACACATTATTGGGAATATGTTTTAACCTTCAGTGGTTTAATCAGGAGTCTGGACTACTTCCCCAAATTATAGTAGGCATGTAAAAAGAAAATATATTCTGCTAGTCTGTGTCATTGAGATAATTCACTATGTCTACCACTTGATAATCTCTCCAACTTCTTCCAAATCTAGCAGTTACATGCTACAAAATTTCTCACACAATTTTCTTTATTAATTTTTTATACATTATATATTGATCATAGTTTCACCTCCCTCAACTGCTTTTAGATCTGCCCCACTACCCAAATCCACACTTTTTATTTCTCTCTCTTTGGCAAACAGACAAAACAAACAAACAACAAACAAGGATAAAAAATACAACAAACACACACACATATACACAAAACCTATAAAACCACAAAATCATAAACTACAATATACAACAAAAGGAACTGTAAGGCAAAAACAAAATGCCCAAACACAGCATTGTGAGACAGAAAGTCTTCAAAAATATCTTTGAATTCATTTTGTGTTGGTCATCTACATGGGCATGGAGCTACCCCTTAAGTGTGGTTTATATACTTATTGAGACTCTGTTGGAGTAAACTATTTTTTTCCATTGCCATTTGGAGATTGCTTCTAACTTAAGGATGGGAGAGTTTATCCACTTCATTCTCAGCACCCGGATTCCATCTGGCTTGGAGTTGACAGTAACATCACAGTCTTTCAAGACGCACTTCTAACACTAAGAAAAGAAAGGCTAACTATCTTGAGCAATTATCTCAAGATAAAAACACTACTAAAGTATAGTGGAAAAACTACTCATTTGCTTCTTCTCTCCATTTATTTCACTAAACTATAATGAATAAATTATCCTAGGTTTTCTTTGGACTATGAATAAAATTTTATATTCACACTCAGTATATGGACATACAATCAAAATTATTTTTAGGATAAATGATGCGCTTAGAGAACACATGACAAAATTATTTATCATAAGAAAATATTTTTCACTTTAGAATATTTGATTAGCACATACAAATAGACAAGCATTTGGCTTATTAATAAATTGAAATTTATTTCATAGACTTTAAAACCTTGCTAGGCAATGGTGGCACAAAGCTTGTGGGAGTAGCCAACAAATACCTTGACTTGACTAAAGGCCCAGTCAGTGAGATGGAACCCATACTGGACACTGCCTGGGTGACCAAGTACCTGCGATTAGAAAACTCAGGGACCTAGAGTAAAACCAAATAATACTGGTCTAAAAAAAAAAAAAAAAAAAAAAAAAAAGAGGAAAAAATATAGTGATAAAGTCACTCCTAAGGGTTGGTGACCTGTCCAGCCATCATAAAAAAAAAGCTTCTTCCTGTTGTAGATGGTAACAAATACAGAGACTCACAGCCAGACATTTTGCAGAGAGTGCGAGACCTTAGAACACTCAGCCCTAATTGTAATGTCTCCATCAAATCCTTCCTCTCAGATATCAGAGAACTCTATGGAAGAGGAGGCTGGAAAGCGTTTAAAAGCCATAGCAAATTAAGGATGCCAAAAAATGAAGACCTCTAAATCAACATAAGCAAATGTCAAATGAACTCAGAGAGGCTGAAGAAGCGTTCTCAGGGCCTGCACCACCAGACTGTACCAGGTCCTGTGCATTTGTATTATGGCTTCCACTTTAGTGTTTTTGTGGGATTCCTGAGTGTGTGAAGGAGTGGGTCCCTGACTCTTGTGCCTCTCTTTGGCTCTTTTCCAACTTTGATGTGATCTGTGTTATTTTATTTTGATATATTTTAAAAATTGAATGAATGAATGAAAGAAAATTTATCTGCTAAGGTAAAAATTAACAACTGAACTTCTATAAAAAAACATTTCATAGCTGCTGGCAGATAGGAAATCAGTTGTCTCCAATGTAATGACAGTGGGTACACCAACCATTCAAGGGCAGGACTCATATTCAGGAATAGTTAACTAGTATATAATAGATGCCACAGTTTTTTTTTTTCCTGTGCTTTTACTTGGTTATATTTTGGCAGAGTTTGTTTGTTTGTTTGTTTGTTTTACTTGTTTTTTGTTTTGGATGTTGTTATATTTTGTTTTCTTGGTTTGGAGATTTTTGTTGTATTGGTTTTTGCTCATTTTTGGTAAAGAAGTTAAAGTTGGATGGGTAGGGAGGAGGAAAAGATCTAGAATGAGTTAAGGAAAGGAAAAAATATGATTAAAATATATTTATATTTAAAAATTGTTCTAAATAATAAAAATACGATAAAAATAAAAACAGCAGTAGTGATATATTAATATTTTTATGAAATCAGTGCTAATATCTACACTTGTGGTAATACCACCTGGGTTATGATTAAGATGTTCTACATATAGATAAAATATAAATATTAGTGAAGTTAGCAGGAAAGGTTTTTCTCCATCTAGAAATTAGGTGGTTTTTACTCTAAAGCTGAAGCAGAGAATTCATGAACTCATTCATTGTAAAACAAGATTGGCCGGGGTTGGGGATTTAGCTCAGTGGTAGAGCACTTGCCTAGCAAGCGCAAGGCCCTGGGTTCAATCCTCAGCTCCAAAAAAAAGATTGGCCATCATATCCCCACTCCTAACAGAGCATGAGAGTCTCATCAGCAAGATTGTTTCATGGCCTAAGATGGGTACAAGAAACTTAGCCACCATTGCATTTAGTCAACAACAGACTCTGCTTTTAATTGCATTTAAACAACCAAGATTAAAAATGAGAAGCATAGAGTTACTCAATTCCTCCCTGTCTGAGCACTTGAACAACCTCCAGAGCTGTTCCACACAATACTTCTGCTTGTAAATCATACACCTGAACTTAGGTACAGGCTTACAACTGATTATAAAAGAGACTGGAAATTCCACATCATGATAGTAAAAACAACCTGACATCATACTTCAAATGTGTTATAATTTTAAATCTCTTTCTAAGAGAGTCAACTGCAAGTAAATTCATGAAGATGTATATGCCTTGGTTGGCTCATTTGTAAAAATAAAGAAATAAAATCTGCCTTTGACATCATGGAAGATAATGGTAATAACAGGGATACCAGATGTTAAATCCTGTGCAGAATTGCATATTTAACTTTGCATAGAGTTTTAAAAGAATCTCTAATGGTTACTTACTATTATTATTTTGTCAAGGATGTCTTAAAATTGAATTAACATCAACATCATTTCCCTGAGTTAATAGTATTTATGGAGAATTTGCAGATCAAAGGGCTAAGACGTTCCTAAGTTGGGACTCTGACTTTGCAGACATGGTCTATTGTTTTGTATGTTTTTAAAAACAGACTTTATCAACAAATGACCTTCTCTCAGTTAAAACCAAAACTCTTCTATTAAAATCACATCCATATCAAATACACAAATCATAAGACAACCAGGTTAATAATAGACTTCTTTCACTAGTCTTATTGAGCTACCGCCAAATTAAATGTGAGCATCTGGCTCATGGAAATGTATCAAATGATTAACTGTGTTATTTAAGACAGAGTTTTCACTATAAAAACTACACCCTGATATCACGGTACTGTAAACACCAGTTCTAGACATTTGGCAGTTCTTTAAATGTTTTAATCATTGGAGAATAATGTTTTTAGTACTGATCTATAATCCTTGGCTATCCATCAATCAAAAGAATAATTCCATTGTTCATTTTATTCCTCTCCAATAAAATGTTCTGTCTTCATGCATGACCTGTCTCAAGAGCTGCAGTTTCAAAATGTAAATGAAAAGTCAAGTATCTTAATGTCTCTACTCAAATGAACAACATGCCTAATGTACTGTAAGGGCTTATGTAGGCAAATTGAGTTCTAAGTAGCAAATCTAAACTGTTGATAATAAAACCTAAAGAAACACAAATAAAAAGGGAAAAAGTCTTTAAAATTGAGGCCACAGAGTTTAAAGAGAATGATTAATCCTGAATCTTACCTAGTGACATGAGACAGTTACTTGTGAAATCTGAAGAATGATAAATACTACAAAATTTTGTATTTTATATGTTAGCCACACATTATTCTCCAAAAATTCTTAATTATTTCTCTTCCTGCAAACATCCATAGAAGTATGATACAGTATGCATCTGCCATTCGTGGTAAGCCTGGGTTTTCTTTCAATTTCTCAAATTTCAGTTTAGGTAGGTAGTATTTATTTTATATCTACTCTAGAGAGTAAACATACTCAACAATGTGTACCATACCTAAATTTGGAATATGATTTGGATAGCATATATTACTAATAATAAATTCTTTAGGAAACAGAAATAGTACACTTCCAAGTCCATATTTACTGACTTGTAGTTGAGCATCTGTATATGAGATTAGGAGTTAATGATTGATCCATATGTTCAGAGAGTTGCATATTATGGAAAATAATCATCTTATCACACACACTCCTGAAAATGAAGTTCAAATAAAATTTGTTCCTATTCTTAATGGCACACATCCATGCAAAGTTTACCTAATTCCTGCATCTTTATAATTAACCATATGTAACTGGTCCAGAGCACTCTCCTCCTTCAATTTTAATTGTCACCTTTGTAAATGTGTAGCCCCAATTTTACCATTATTTTTGTTCCTAGGCCATCCTTATTACCCTTTTTATTGTTACTCATTTTTCACAAACACTGGTAGATTAGATATGTTTTTTTTTGTTTCTTGCCCCCTTTATTTTAAGTGCAATTAAAAGCAGAGTCTGATTTTTTTCCATTACTTTTATCATTCTCTAATTGCCTGGCCAGTTCCTTGAAAGCCCATAACTGTTTGTTGAATGTATGACTAATCACATTAACATCCTCAGCCCTGCCCTCTACCCTAGGAGGTGTCCTGTATTTACTCTTGCTATTCTCCAAACTGCTGCCTAAATCACTGTTCCCAAATGCTAAACTAATCATGCTGTTTTTATGCCTAATTTCCTGCTTTAAAGCATTTAGCCTTGGCTCTTCCTTCAGCATCAAACCATCTTTCCTGGACCCTGAGCTTCAGATTTCAATGGGAACGCCATCCTCTTGAAAAAAACTTTTAGGATTAGTTGTTGTTTTTTTTCATTTTAACGACAAAGATATTCAGATCCTATCATCGGCAATATTGTTGACCTCCCCACCTCCCCAGCAGCTACAGGCTTTGATTTATCTCCACAGCATCCTGTCACTTGGACTAGTTTTCTTCAAATTGAATGATGCCACTGTGCTCTACCTTATCCCAAGTTCAATGTGGAATTATTATTATAGACAGGATTTTTACTCAAAATATTGTTCTCTATCATTGATGACTGTTGTGATAAATAAAATGGACATCAAAGGGGATAATTTTAAAACCTAAGGAAGGCAATTGGCTCTGAGTTGCAACAACAGTTTCCACAAATATGAGTACACTTTTTTCTTTTTCTTTTCTTTCTTTCTATTTTCTGTCTTACAAATGCTACTTGAAACACTTTAATTTTCCTTTTATTGAAAATATATTCTTTTCATATACAATATACCCTGATTATAGTTTTCCTTCCCTTTACTCCTTCGAGTACCTCCCTGTAGTTAGAGTCCCATAGTCGCTCAGACCCAACCAAGAAAGCACACAGAAACTTACATTGTTTACAAACTGTATGGCTGTGGCAGGCTGCTTGTTATCTACTTCTTCTCTCTTAAATTAACCCATTTCTGTTAGTCTATACTTTGCCACATGGCTTGTGGCTTACCAGTGTCTTTACATGTTGCTTCTCATGGCGGCGGTAGGCGGTGTCTCTCCTTCCTTCTACTCCCCAGAATTCTCTTCTCTCTTGTCCCGCCTATACTTCCTGCCTGGCCACTGGCCAATCAGAATTTTATTTACACAGAGCGATATCCACAGCACTTCCCCTTTTCTTTTTTTTTTTTTTTTAAAGGAAGGTTTTAACTTTTATATAGTATAATTACATATAACAAAACAATCATCAAACAAGAATTACAGTTACAATATTAAAGAAGATATCCTATCTATTTTATATTTGTGAGTCTAAGGTTTTTATATCTAACTTGTCTTTTATCATAACTGAGGAAATTATAACTATCTAGTCTTCAACCACATCAAAGACCTCAGAAGGATATAATATTACCTGAGAACCAGGAG
The DNA here is from genome assembly GCF_903995425.1 of Onychomys torridus. Taxonomy (NCBI): domain Eukaryota; kingdom Metazoa; phylum Chordata; class Mammalia; order Rodentia; family Cricetidae; genus Onychomys; species Onychomys torridus. The sequence goes on along the minus strand of NC_050459.1, from coordinate 36,002,177 downwards.
AAGGATGTAAGCATTTTTTGGGAGTCTTGCAAGAGTAGACAGAGACAGCTGGCAGCCTGGACAGTCACCTAATGTTCCTTTGTAAAGTTGGGGCATTTGTCTTCAGCCCAAAGGGCTAGAGTCTCTTGGTCACTTCTTTCAGTGTCCTGTAGAATGTCTGGCAGTTTCCTCTGTGAAGCAGGAACCTGAAGGACCATTTTGTCAAGCAAAGTTTAGTGGTCACCTTTCTATGGGTCCTGCATGTCCAGTCGATCAAGCAGTCCAGGCAAGAACAGTTTCCTGCCCAAATGCTATTTTTGCCAAGGTGAAGATAAGATATGAAGTGTCTTTAATGCCCATCTTCGTCTCTGAAGTAAATCAGTGCTGCCAGGAGCAGACATGTCTCACTGTCCAGAAAGTCTAAATTTTAAAAATATTTTAAATGCCATATTCTGAAGGTCTTTGAAGTATTTGAAGATTATCTATCTATCTGAAATATCTCTATGTATACCTAGAAGGCTTAACTAATATGGCTATGAGTATGATTATCACAGATGATTAATTATTAATCTATTTTTAATTATCCATTACAATTTTAAATGAGCTAAACAAACATAATACCTTAAACATGAGTAGAAATATATACATAGTATAACAAAATTAACTTTAAGTTTGTATCAATAGACTAAAATTTATACCAATGTAAAACATTTTAAACGAGTTGTTGCTCTTTAGAAGTAAGTTCCTCAATCTACCCTTTCATCCTATTATATCTGTATCATATCCCCTTTTCTTCTTTAGAAAGAGAACTCATTTATAATCAAACTGCTTTAAAGAAAAATATTGGTTTTTCTCTGTCCCACACCAGAGGGTTCTTCTGATTTGGGACACAAGAATCTCTTAACCTTTTCTTTTAGCAATATGTCTGGGTTTAGAGAAGGAGTGAGCCAATTCCATCTCCAAAGCCAGCTTGATAATTTTGGGAATGTGGGCGTAGTTTCTCTTACTACTTCCTGCTGTAGGGGGGCACTGTATCTTATGGGGACACAAAGAAAATTTTAGGATTATGGAGTAGTCGGTGAGGGTGAACCTCTGAGCCAGTTGCCTTGAAACCATTCTGGATGTTGGATCATCTGGGCCATGGTGTCATTGGAGACCTTTCAGGTGGTCTTGGCTGATGTATCTTAATGTGGAACAAATCCACAACCTCTGGCTTTCTGAGGAAACAAAAGCAGAGACTCTTTTCCAAAGCAATATATCCTTATATCCAAATTTTGAAGTCAAGATACCTTTAAAATTTACATATTTGTTTAACTCAACAGCTTTTACAATCAAATCTTTTTCTGCAGTTAAAAATCCCAAAGACAACATAAACCAAATTCTCCATGTAATAGCCATCTTTGTAAGATTGAAATGCCTCAGTGGCTGCTCGCTCCACCCACCTCAGCTTCCCAACATGGCAGTGGTACAGTTTACCACCAGCTCTGGGTCTGGAGCCATGTGTACCATCAACTATCAGAAGCAGTTCTATCAAAGTAGTGCATAGCCCAGAAACTTTTTTTTTTTAACTAGCAAAGGCTAAATCCACCATGCAGCAGAGTAAAGTGCTGCTTGTAGATTCCTCATTCCCGCCACACTACAGGTCAGACGAACCCGCCAGGAACCCGCCATAGTAGCTCAAACTGGCAGGATGCTGCTAACTTCAGAGAGACAACTAGGAAGCTATTTTTAGCTCCATCTTAGAATCTTTTTTTCAGGTTTTAGGTGGAAAGTCTTGCGAACACGTTGGATGCCATTTGTAGTTAGAGTTTTCCTGCCTGGCCCAGTCAGGACAAATCTCTCTTACCCGCCAGTCCCATAGTCGCTCAGACCCAACCAAGAAAGCACACAGAAACTTACATTGTTTACAAACTGTATGGCTGTGGCAGGCTGCTTGTTATCTACTTCTTCTCTCTTAAATTAACCCATTTCTGTTAGTCTATACTTTGCCACATGGCTTGTGGCTTACCGGTGTCTTTACATGTTGCTTTTCATGGCGGCGGCTGGTGGTGTCTCTCCTGCCTTCTACTCCCCAGAATTCTCTTCTCTCTTGTCCCGCCTATACTTCCTGCCTGGACACTGGCCAATCAGAATTTTATTTACACAGAGCGATATCCACAGCACCTCCCTACCTCCCCTCCAGATCCTGTCCTTTTGCATCTCTCATTAGAAAAGAACAGACTTCCATGAGATAACAACCAAACATAATAAAGTAAAATAATATAAGATGAAGCAAAAACTATCACAATGAATTTGGACACAGGAACTCAACAGGAAGAAGATTCTCAAGAGCAGGCACTGGAGTCTGAGACCTACTCATTCTCACTCTCAGGATTCCCACAAAAATACAAAGCCCAAAGCTATAAAATATACACAGAAGACCTGCTCAGACCCTTGCATGCCTTGTGATTACTGCTTCAGTTTCTGTGAATTCATACGTGCCTTACTTAGCTGATTCTGTGAGCCTCATTCTTTTGGTGTCCTCCATCCCCTCTGCCTGCCTCTTTTCACTCCTGAGCTCTGAATTGAGGGACTGGATGGAGACATCTTATTTAGAGCTGTGTGTTCAAAGGATTCCCTCTCTACTTAATGACTATCTGTGGGCCTCTGCATATGTTCCCATCAACTGCTGAAGAAAACTTCTCTGGTGATGCCTGATGAGGCATTGATCTATGAGTACAGTAAAATGTCATTGGAAGTCATGTTATTGATAATTGTTTTTTAGGCAGTACTGTTTAGTTTTACCTTAGGTCTCTGGATCATCTGGTCTTGGGTTCTTAGCTACACAGGCAGTGTCAGGTATGGGTTTCATCTTGTGGAGTGGGCCTTAAGTCAAATCAGACATTGGGTGGCTACTCCGACAAGTTCTGTGTCATGACTACTCTAACATATCTTGTAAGCTGGACAGATCATAGGTTAAAGGTTTTATGGCTTGGTTGGTGTCCACATTTCTCTTTCAGTAGCCTTCAGAGTACCTTCCCACACAAAAGAGACTAGATGTAGAGGTGAGGGCTCCATGTAGACACCAGCTCAAATTCTCCTTCATGTTCAATGAGTTGTGTGGTTATTGCCCTATACAATGGGACCTCACTTTAAAAAAAGAAAAAGAAAAAACACAAGAGCAGGAACCAGTGGCTAGAGAGGCAGGTTCCTTAGGGGTGTAATCTACTACTATTATTCTGCCAAATGTACATGGAAAATAAATAGATTCCCAAATGACTTACTGTTACACCATAGATAAGTACTCCTTTCAATCCTCATGAAAGATGCTTCCTTTTTAAGGGATGGTGAGCAACACAGAGACCCATAGCAGGTCAAGGTACAGAGAATAAGGGACCCATCCCTAAATAGGACTCTATAATGCACTTCTTCCCAAGGCTCAGAGATATTTGCTGACAATGGGTTATGAAAACCAAAATAAGCAGAGGCAATGGATATGACTACCAAAAAAAAAAAAAAAAAACACTATTTTTTGGACACAACGGGGAATTTGTGCATACAAATTCAAGTCATGACTGCATGTGCTTGACCTGTGTAAGCTTGTGACAGACCAAATCCAAGGATGGAGGAGGGGAGATGGGCATGATGACCCAGCCCTCTCTGAAGTATTATTGATAATTAATAGCTTCTAGGAAAGGGAGAGTTGGATTCCCTTAAGGATGTGGCTCCTGGTAGATTTATCAGTCGCCAGTGGATGGTCACATTCCTTGAGTGTATAGGCAACACTAGCTAGACTTGATAGGTTAAGAAAAATGAGGGAGCAAAATTGGGTAGATAGAGAGTGGGGAGGTGTTCTGGGAGGAGATGGAGGGGGATGAATATGGCCAAAATATAAACAATGTGTAAAATTTTCAAAAAAAAGAAAAAAACATTTTAAAAAGGAGACCAGAGAAAGATCTCTCCAGAGACCTACTCTTCTATTTTGGGTCAATCACTGGAGTATTAGCTGCTACTTGCTGAGTGACCTCATTGCATGCTGCTGATTCTAGGGACATGCCAGAAAACAGAATTCTATGGTGGCTAGCAGGTGATGTTGAACTGCTCTTCTAACAGAGAAAGAAGAAGCAATAGTAAATGCCATAATGTATCTCATCCTTTTTTTTTTTTTTTTCTTTTTAATGAAACGAAGCAATCCCCTGATACGGTAAATGCTAATCGAAGCTTTGCACCTATTTTCTTGTGGGTGCCAGTTGGTAGTGGTAGCGCACATTAGGATTTGCTGAAGGAGGCGGAGGCAAGGAGGATCACAAGTTTGAGGCCAGCCTGGGCTCTGGCTTCCTTAAGCTCCGACTGACCATGTGCGCTGGCGTTTCAGCCCAAAGCAACCTATCTGCAGTTGCATGTAGCTCCTGCAATTAGCGGTAGCTCCCGCAGGCCTGAGTTGTTGGCAGCACCGGATTTTTAAGCAAGTAACTCCAGCTGCAGCGGTAACCAATTGTAGCTAAGGTAGGTTGGGTCTGAGTCCTAAACCAAGCTAGGCCCAGGTTAGGCCCGAGCTAGGGAGCCGGCCCGCCTAGGCGGGAAGCCGGACCCACTGCCAAGGCAAGAGGATTTTTAGTGAATTCTTGCCACGTTGGGCGCCAAATGTACATGTAACCGGCTTGTTAAATAAGAAACACAGAACCAATTGCAGAGTTAAAAACCACGAGGTCAGAGCAAGAGCGGAAAACCTTACCCTTCACTGCTTCTGCTGTTCTTCCTCTCCGCAAGAGACCTACTTCTGTGTGTTCTGTCTATTTATAGACTTTCTGTTCTGTTTTCTCATTGGTTGTAAACCTAGCCACATGACCTCCTCATCACTGCCTGTTTGTACAGGTCTTCTATGGTTGGTATTGAGATTAAAGGCGTGTGTCTGTCATGCTGGCTGTGTCCTTGAACACACAGAGATCTACCTAGCTCTGCCTCCCAAGTGCTGGGATTAAAGGCATGCACCACTACCGCCCAGCTTCTGCTCTGGCTTGCTCTGACCTCAAGGCAAATTTATTAACATACAAATAAAATCACATTTCAATACAAATAAAATATCATTATAATGGTAAATGCTAATTGAAGCTTTGCACCTATTTTCTTTAGATGGACCTTGTGCTGGTTTGGCCTGCAGGTCTGTGACCAATTTGCCCCCTGTAGGCACTGGGTTTATGTATTCCCCTAGACATAATGGTACCCGATGTTCTCAAAGTCTTTCCATCTACTTGAAGACAATTGCAAGTGCCCAAAGTTCTTCCCTGCTTCCTCTTGCTAATTTCCATCCTGTTCCTTTGGGTCAAACTCCAATGCCACTATGTTCTACAATTGGAGATTCTCAGTGCCATCTTATCTCTCATTTGTCTTTCTTACATGACTCTGTTTGTGTTCTGTTTCATATGCTGTGTTTTCTTATGCCTCTTTAGGTTGTTGTAAGGAGATCTTAACCCTTTGTGTACCGACTGATTAAAAAAAATTTTCATCTGTAGAGCATAATTAAAGGCATATGCTTGAGGAAACGACTTGCATGTTCTCCTGATGCATGTTCTCTCTATATTCTTTAATAATCATTTTAGCGCACACAATTTCAATTTGTACAATATTCATTTCATAAGGAAATTCAGTGGTTACACTTTCCAGGACCTCAGTGAGAACAGACCCAGAAGTTTGTTTTAGTGTTTGTTTTCTCTAGACAATTTTTATGTAGCGTGCTTATCACCTTCCAAGGAAGAAAAATAATAATAAGGGTTTCTTTCTCAATTACTTTGTTATCTGTTCAATAGACGATCATTCATTTTTTTCTATAAAGAATGGGAGAGGCTGTGATAAACTCCCCTTAGCTTGTATTTATTGTGACAGAAAACACTATTACCAACAAAACTTGTACAAGCATGATGTCACTGAAAAGGATGAGCATTCAGAGTGCTAGAAATGTAATTTGAGAGAGACCAACAATAATTCCCATTCTGTCCAGCTTCATCTAATACAAAATGACAATTGGCCAAGAAAAGATTCATTTCCTTCCTGGAAGAATTCCAAGTTGTCTGAACAATTGAATTTTTCTATTATGTACAAATGGTCACTAATGCTTTTCATCAGACATTGACCATGCATAATCTGGCCTTTAGGCCAGAAAAGAAAACATCTTAGAATGGTTTCCTAATAAAATGTGGCCACCGTCTCCATGAAAATGAATACAGAAAAAAAAATGCCTGCCAAATAGTACTAGAACACATGATGTAACTATTGATCGTAAATGATCATAAAATGTTGAACAATCCCCAACTATAAAAATGTGAAAGAAAATTCTTTGGCAAATTATGTGTAATCAGTATAAAGTTTTCTAGGATCAACTTTCCAAGTATCAAACATCTAATGAGAAAATACGTGATGTGGTTTCTACAGATATCTATGATATCCATATTCTTTCTGTCAAAACAATGTATCTATTACTCAAAGACATTATGTACAAGCTTTTCTTAATACATATTGTATTAATATTAATTCTTATGAAGCTTCACTTTGATTTCTCAATCACATGAAAAATATGTTTGACTGTTGTATCTTGATAATTGTTGGGTATGTTGTATGATCATCCTGACAGCAAGATTCAGTCACTCCAGGATTTTGAAACTGGTCCCTCAACTACAACCAACCCTAGACCAGGAGACAACTTTATCAAAGTGTTTCATATGCTATGTGAATGTTTATAAATTACTTTCAGTGTGTTTATGAGAATGACCCTTCCCATCAAGCACAAGAATCATCTGATTTGTACAGTTCTGTGTAAATTGGCAGTGTTGGTTTGCTCTTCTGGATTCTACTATCTGAAGATACTTGAGCACTAAAGATTCAGACTCCAAACTAAACCACTGATTCAGGGAGGTGAAAAATCATGTTTTCACATAGAGAATAATACAGATTTCCAGAAATATTTGCTAGTCCAAGTGATATTGGAACTCTATAATTTAAAACTCTACAAAGGCAGTTATTCTAGGTAGTAGGTGACCACAGTGTCTCACCATAAATTGCTTACATACTATTCTGTTGCCAGATAGGATTGATCTAGGATCTAGGACAAGGCAGAGCCCATGTGTGGAGAGAGGATGCATAATAACTGTGTCTTTCTTTAATAAGCCTGAAAAGGTTCCTGAAGCCACCACCCTTTCCAAGATTGCCTCAGCCTCACTTCAACAACTGTGGAACAACTAATATTTGGTGCATACTTCATTAAGCTATAGACTCTGCCTCTCAGATCCCCCAGAAACGATGTATGAAAGGTGGAAAAGGAAAACGCATGTGATCAGTTTCAACTTATCACTATGCCATTAAACCACAAGCACTTCCGCAGCCCATAAAACAAGGGCATGTCATAGCCTTTCACGCCACATAAAGAATCCTTTCATTCATTCTCAGTTGCAGACACCAACATACAAATTCTTATATAAAATAGTTACAAGAAGTAACTTGAGGACTTAGATACAATACTCCCTTCTTTTTGTTTCTTTCTTTTCTTTCTTTTTTGTTTTTGTTTTTGTTTTTAGAGACGAAGTTTCTCTGTGAAGCATTGGCTCTCCTGAAACTCATTCTGCAGACCAAACTGACTGTATACACACCCTGGAACTCATTTTGTAGACCCGACTAGCCTCATACACACAGAGATCTGCCTACTTCTGCCTCCCAAGAACTGAGCTTAAAGGCATGCACCACTACTCCCTAGCATCCTTTCTTAATTGTACAAGACTGATCACATCCAAAGATTGCAGTCACACAGATGCAACTTTGCTTTGCAGGAGTCACAACCATGACAGGATGCTACCTTAACCATGATCAAACTGGTGAAATCTAGCTAAGACAGATTATAGACATCCATCAAATGAATGTGTCCTCTACCCTAGGAAACATATTCAAGCACTCATGATTGGCAGATAAGGATGCAGGCACAGAACAGGCATTGCCATTCCTTTTGTTGATTCATCAAATCATCAGAGCTCTTCATCATAGAACATGTAATGCCCTTTGTACTGTCAGCATGTTTTCTGTACCTGTTAAAATAACCTCTGTAATGTGTCATATATGGTACACACACACACACACACACACACACATACAACATGGCCTCATGGTAAACAATATCTAAAAGCTTTAAATAGGAAACTTGGAAAAGGCGTAACCAATGCTCATGGTGAAATAGCCCAAGCCGGAGTAAAAGTGTTTTCCAGGTTAGGAAGTTTTCTATTGTTCTTCTAAAGTGAAATTCTAATCCAGTCTCAGATTCCCACTGTATCCCAGTCAGAACAGTAAAGTCTTCTGTACAGATGGGAATGATTGCTACATAATGTCTCTGAGGGAAGAAATGGTAAACTTCTCATAATGTATAAACAACATGTACATGAAGGAATTGTGTACACATTCTACTTCAAGTCTTTGAAATAAATGGAAGAGGAGTGCTAAGCTCCTGTTTCAGATGTGAAGGTCCTGATATCAAGACCACTAATTGCCTAAGTCACTCACTTACTAAACTAAAGAAATTGACTTTGAGCCAGTGATTTTTTCCTGAGATATTCTGTAGCAAAAATTGTTGTTTCAGAGAAAAGAAAGAATTTGAGTGTGCAGTAATGAAAATGTTTACATAAAGAGAAAAAATAAAGTTGACCCCCGATTTTTGAAATGCTGTGACATGTGGAGGGCACAGTTATCTGGAGCTTTGATGGCCATTACAGTAGCTGGTGAAGGAGTCGCCTCTAACTCATTGACATGCAGGTCTTCCTCCTGTAATCTACACAAGGTCCCATCATGCAATACGCCAATCCGTATAGTTATCCAGAAGCATACCTTATGGTTAGGGACATGGCTCAGTCAGTGAAGGTTCTTGCTTCCAGACCTGGTTTCCTGAGTTTGACTCAGGTAACCTGGGACTCATGTGGTAAAAGAAGAGAATCAGTACAAACAAGTTATCCTCTGAATTTCACATGTGTGTGCACACATACACATAAAATAAATATATAAACAAATAAATGAATGAGATAAAAATGTTCAGAAACATACTGTAAAAACAGACCCTAACATTGTACGGCTTATCCGTCACCATACCCAACTATTCAACTTTAATCTTATTTGAACTCAAAAACAATAAAATTTCAATCTCAGGAAATTTGAAATGGATTTTGAAAGTTTAATTAATTTGTAATCTTCAAACTGTCACCAGTAAACACAGAGACTCGAAGGCTGGATGGCAGAAAATAAAGAAAAACAATAAACTGGAGTAGACTAATGGCCTTTGTTCCACTTGTGACTTTTTAGGACAAGTCATAGATCATAGCTCACCAAGCTTCTGATTCCTTTACCATTTGGGGTGTTTTCTGGCTTTAACTCTGACATCCACATAGCCTGGCTTTGAACTTCATGTTGGACCTTTCCATCTTCTGTAGGATCCACTGTGGTCAGGTTCACACAGTATGGTCAAGCAAGAAAAAGGCCGTTTTTACCTTTGTCATCTGATCTGTGAAATTAAGTTTGTTATGATTGTCACCCATCAGGGCTAATGACCCTAGTCTTTCCTCTCCTCAGTTTCCCACACAAGGAAGGGCTACATAGCTTCTTAGGACATAAGGGTGTGTCCTTAGCAAATGATGTGTTTTCTTTTTCCAAATGGCTTAGATGATATAAGGGAGACACATGACCTTCCAAGAGCAGTATCAGGTGAGAAGCAGAAAACCTTGCAAGTTTAAAATGTAAGTAAGGCAAAAAGAAAAAACAAAATGATCAGAATTGACAGGACGCTTGGTGACTAGCAAACCAAGAATGGATGAGTTTTAAAATGTTATATATGCTGTATGTATGAAATACTATGATTAATTTAAATTCTAAATAAGATAGCATTGAACACAGTGATTAAAAATTTCATAATTTTTCTATTACCATCAATGAAAATAAAGAACCTCTATTAGGCACACTGCGTGCAATCATTATTTTTCTGGATGCTATGATACTTGGACTTATTAAATCCTTCAAAATGCATCTGCAATACGTCCGTTCAAAACCAGAAAACACCTTTTTAAACAATTATCTGAAAAGCAGGAAAGAAAAATAACAACTGTGAAACTGAATAGAAACATGAAATACTACACATATTAAAGTAAATAAGCTAACCTTGACTCAAGAATCTGGACAGCATATGGCATAATAAAACAAACTGGAGTAAAAGAAATATAAATTGCTAACAAGATAATTATAAATTTGAATAAGCCTAGAAACCAGTTGTAGTATTAGATTATGAAACAAAAGGAGACAAATAAACATAACTACTGACTATAAAGAAAATGTAGCTAAAGATAAGATAAATGCAAAGGGTATAACAAATGGCCATAGATCACCAAATGCAAATAATTTGGGAAACTAAAAAAATCTAGGAAATTAATGATTCTAAAACTATTCAAAAGAGCAAACATATACCTAAAAGTAAGGGTTAAGTACTCATTATGGTAACAGGATACTGATTCACTGACAGAGATATTGAGTCATTGGTAGGATATAATTACCAGGGTTATGCTCTTTACCATGTCTGGCTTTTATCAGTGTCCTGTATTTTTATTCTTCTATCAATGCAAAAATCTACACACTCATTAGTATCCCAATTACTGAAAATAACTAGCTTCTGTCTTTGTGTAGAGCACACCAGAGCAATTATATAGTGAAGAACTTTGATCTCCAAACAAAAATAAACTTTCCCTAATGAATATATCAAATAATTTTTAGAGGGATCGGCATTTGCTGCAGAGAAAAATTAATTTTGAAATTTAAAGTAACTGATTTTAAGCAACAAATTACTTTACCAAAATCAAGGCACCAAGTATACAAGTAATTGTGTTAATAGAGATTAGTGATATACAGAAAACCGAAATGAGTAGTATGTATTCATATAGAAAATAATCTTTCTGAAACTGCAAACTATAGGCATCTATTTTTTCTTGATTGCTCAGACTCAGTAATCCTGTGACAATTTTAATTATTCTCTTAATTTTCACTTCTTCAGATAAATATATGCAAAGTACTTGCAGTAGAGTATCTGTGATCATACTCAAATATATAAATCAAACTACTTATATACAGCAAATTGCCAGTTGTAAGAATTATTCAACACTGGCCATTGGACTATTAGCTATTTTACCATGAAATTCCACAATAAAAGTAAGCAATAGTCTTCCACCTGATATAATCTATAATTTATCTATACATATGCAAAAGAGTAATAATCACTATTAAAAGCATACACATCTTCCAGGAAAGGTGCAAAGTTACACAGAGAAACCCTGTCTCAAAAAACCAAAAAAAAAAAAAAAAAAGCATACACATCTTTTAATCTTTTAATTAGAGTTGTTACATCAAAATAAATCAAACTATGATGGCTATATATAACAACAAAACAATTTTCCTCACAAGTCTCCTATCTGAACAAGGCTCACTGGTACCACTCAGCTATACTTCACCTTGTAGGAGGTGATAAATCACATCACAAAGTCTATGGTTTCTAATGTTTTTAGCCTAACTCATATATCTCCCTCGGGCCTTGCTGAGCCTGATGATTTACCTGGTGCTAGTGGTAAAAGTATCTACACATGACCCTGGTTATCTAGTTTTCCTTAGCCCACGGTAAGCTTAGATTTCAAAAGCAGACATCAAGACATCATGTAAGAAAGGCCCATGTCATGACAGTGAGCCCACCCCTGACACTGCCAGGAGTGCCAGGAGCCAGAGGCTATGTGGCCCAAAAACCTAGGATAGAACCAAACACGACTGAAGAAAAAAATGTTAGTGCAATGATGCCTAACAACACTCTGCTATACTCATAGATTGATGCCTTAGCCCAATAATCATCAAAAAGGCTTCATCTAGCTACTGGTGGAAAGAGATGCAAAGATCCACAGTCAAACATTAGGCTGAATTCAGGGAATACTGCTGAAGAGAGGGAGAAGGACTGTAGGAGCCAGGGAGGTCAAGGACATCACAAGAAAACCCACTGAATCAACTAACCTGGTCTTGTAAATGCTCAGAGACTGAACCAACAACCAGGGAATCTACAAGGGACTGACCTAGGCTCTCTGCATATATATGACAGCTGAGTAACTTGGTCTTCATTGGGACTCCTATTGACTTTTGGAACCCTACTCCTCATACTGCTGGGTCACCTTGCCCCAATTAATACAAGGCAAGGTACTTAGTCTTACTGCAACTTGATATGCCATGTTTTATTGACTACCCTTTTCTGATTAGAAATGGAGAAACAGTGGACTAGGAGAGGGTCAGATGAGAGACGGGGGGGGGGGGGGGGGGCGTCTGGGAGGAAGTGAGAGAGAAGGAAGTGAGGTTGGGATGTAAAACAACAAACAAACAAACAAACAAATATAGACAGAAAGGCCCAGAAGGTTTTAGACAGGCTACTGGGAAAAAAAAAAACGCATCAGTTGTCTTATGCAGCTCTGTACACTGCATGCTAGAAGACTGACCTACTGGAGGATATGTCCATGGTGCAAAATAGGCATGGTGGTTATGGGGCAACCAACCTCTTCCATGTGAATATAAGGCCTGTTCCACAGAAATGATGTTATGCCTGATACTGTAAACCTAATAAAAAACCCATGAGTAGGAAGATCGCGGGCCCTACAGGTGAGTCTCCCATTATTGCTTTGCTAAATTTCTATGCTGTTAAACAGCATTTTCAGTATTTATTTATGTTTCTAGCCATAGATTTTTTTTTTTTGCTACTCTTAGTTCAGAAAAGCCTCATTTGGCTGTGGGTCGTGGTTATGGCAAAGACTCAAACCTGGTCAAAGTACCAAATATAAATAACTGAGTACTCAGCTGTGGTGGGTTATCTGTATCAAACTCCCTCCATCCAAGGCTCAAGGAACTTTGAAGAAGAGAGACAAAAAGAAGGTAAAAACATGAAAATGGGAGGAGGTGTGAAAATGCAGATTCCTGGGTCTGATATGGATGCCACATCCATAACCTCACAACATTGGGGTAGAATTCAAAAGACCTACACAAGATCAAGCAAGGCAAAATTCCAACATGACTAAGGAGAAAACACCAAGGAACTGCTCTGGGAGGTCCTGGAACAAGTTGATGGCTACTGAAAGAGGGAAATAGAATCACTCACTTTGGGGATGTGGCCACTTGTCAGTTGCTTGTGCCCAAGTGGATGGCCACACACCCATGAACTCATGGGCAGCACTAAGTGGACTCATGGGTTATTAATAATAAAAAAGACATGAAATTCAGAGGAAGATGGAGTGGTACACTAGCATTAGTTGAAGAGAGGTAGTAATAGATATATATGAAACTTTTTTCAAAGGGTAAACCATACTATTAAGAAAAAGAAAGGTTTAGGTAAAAGCAGTTCCACTTTAACGACCTAGATTCTGCAGTCATATTGCATTACACTCTCTTGTTAGAACATTTAAAGGTGGGCCGTTGTCACTTATCAGAAATCCTAAAGAAACATCATATGGGTATTAAGTTTAGTGAGAGCAAGTATTTTCAGTGTTTAAGTATAATTAATTACACTCAACTAAGAACAAAATGATAAAAATGAATATGTAAATCCAAACGTTTCAATGACTAAATTAAATGCAAATGAAGTCAAGGTGATCATTCAGACCTATTTCATTTAATGATTTCAAATGAATGAAGTGTAGTGAACAGTTATTTGAGTAGGTCTTGACATTTAGCTAGAAGTAAAGCATTCAGATCCATTAAAAACTTTTCTCAGTAAAGAATCAAGTCAATTCTATCAATCATGAAGACTTTGTTAATATATCTTTCATTTTATTTACTTCTTTTCAAATTTCTTCATTACTGTGCTTTCAATAATTTTTAAACCCATAATAGTCAAGTGAGAAGCTCGATAACTTATCTGTGAAAATGTGAAACAAACAAGCACAAAAACCTTGGCAAAATTGTTGAACAACTGTACACTGCAACTACATATCCTCATATGGCTGTTCTCAAGTAGGTAAATACTGGAAGCAAGTCATGTTTTTCTAAGGAGGGAGTTAACAAAGCATATAAGTGCATACAATAGAAAACTCTACTATAATTTATTGGCATAATTAAAATAAATTTATTATTATAATATGCCACAATAAAGTTCTTATAAATGCTTTAAATAATATCAAAAAAGTTAACCCAACTGCATTTTAGGTACTAAAAAAAACAAATAGAAGAGCATGAAAATCTTTATTTTCTCCATTGAGGAGACACCATAGAGATTTAAAATAAACATGACATCTCTGATAGAACTGTAGTTTAATTATCACCATTACAGAAATATTTGCAACATACCCAGTAAAACTATTTGAACAATTACAGTGGTGTTATTAAAATGGTAGACCACTTTCTCTTCATTTATTAGAAGAAAATTATGTCATGATACTTTGCTTAAATAAGACATGCCAACTACTTTAGACCTATTGCTGTTTTGACTTTACTTCCCTTGGGTCTTTAATTTATTCTGACTATTTAATTGCTTATACAATAATTTTAAATATGAGCTGGTGTTTTGTATAGTGTGTAATTAAATTGTATAGACTATGAACTGAGTTTTACACAGCCAGAATTACTATACTCAATAAATATCCTATTTTATATTTTGCCAATATATAGTTTACAAACAACTATTAAAATTCCTCAGTAAGTTGAAATTTACCGGTCATTTGTTTTTCTCGGATAAAACTCTAATGCCTGGAAATACATAAGCAATAAAATAAACAAAACTGATGAATTCATTATGGTGTTTATATCCTGAAAAGGCAGATTTGCTACAACTTCTTTTTATACAGCCTCAGTGGGAATCTGTTGTCTATAGAACTGGTTGCTTAAATGATGATTAGGATTGATTCTAAAATGTTTTCTTCAGTCTAATGTGTTGAACCCTAGGTCATGGAAGTATTTTGAAGGCTATGAAGTCTTTGGATCTTGTCAGGTTGGTGGAAATAGATTTCTAGGCATGGACCTTTGAAGGTTATAACCAGCCTATGGTTCCCACCTCTTCTCTCTGCTTCCTGATTAGCTACAACATGAATAGCTGAAACATGTTCCTGCTGCCAAGTATGTGGAAGATCTGACATGTCTTCTAAATAACAGACTGAAGCTGTTAGCCAAGATGAGTCTCTCTTTTCTTAAAAGTTCATGCATTATGGTCACACTGATGAAAAAGTACCTAAAAAAAAAAACCACACACACACACACACATACAAGGTTTTTGTTTGTTAGTTCATTTGTTTGTTTTACAATAATATTTTGCTCAGTGAGCTTATTAAACATAGTGATATAGTGATAATTAGGTTTATTTTCAGAAGTAAACATTAATCAGTCAAACATATATTTTTTCTACATTAAGATATGGCACCAGAATAGATATACTCATTATAGGCATATGATTGTCTATGAATGAGAAAAATAGCAAAAAAAAAAGTCAATATTATGGCTAGGAAAATGATGGTTTCTAGTATAATTGTGCATATTTAAAAGATAAAAGTAAGTTACAATTTCTGTGAAATCATCTCAGCACAATATTCTAAAACATTTAGCTTATTTAAAGTTGTATGGAACTAATGAATAGTACATTTCCCTATATCTTTTCAAATTGCCTTCTGTGTTTGTTGTTCATTCCCATATTTCTTTCCTGCTTTACCCTTCTCTTCCATACCCACCCATTTGATCCTCCTATGCTCATTTATTCTTTCTTATATTAGTTATAACATTTTTTCCTTTTTTCTTATTAGAATAACAAGGGGAAATGTGGTGATATTGTATTTGGGCTGAAATGTGATATTTTATTTGTATGTTAATAAAGTTTGCCTGGAGAGTAGAAACTTCCTAAAATAAATATACTTATGAAAGAAATATAAATAACTAAACAATAGGGGAGAGAATGCCCCAACTAGACATTTTAGGGCCACCATATAAAGCCTCCAGTGCCAGAAATGAATGAGTTCTACTAGTCATTGGCTAAGGGGGCACATAGAAACCCCAAACATGACAAGCTGTTGTCAAAGCTATGGTTTGCTCTCCACAACCTGATGGTAAGGCAGTGTTGCTCATAACAACACTTACACATGATGCCACTGAACATGGAAAAGTTGAGCTGGTGCCTTACTAGGAGCTTCACCCTTATTGACAGTCATACATAGTATTATAAGGTACTCTTCATGTTGTTGGAGGAGAAAAGTAATCATCAATATCACCCAGCTACAAACCCTGAGGCCCACAACAGTGACCTGCCTGCTGGATATTATGGGAGTAATCAAACACTTTCCAGTAGATTTAAGGACCACTCCACAAGATAGAACTCATAACTGGTACCACTAAACTGGCCAAGAACATGAGATCAGATAAGTCATGAGCCTTTGGAAAAGACAATTACTATTGTTCTACTATAGGGACATAACAATAAAATTACTCCTAATGACATAATGCTATACCCACAGATCACTTTCTTTCTCACCCACCTCAGAGACGCTTCTTAGTGTAGTAGATGAAAACAAACACAAAGACCCACAACTAGACAATGCACCCAGAGTGAGAGACTTTGAAGCACTCAGTCCATCCAGGAATCTATGTTGAAAAGGAGGCAGAAAGTTTGTAAGAACCAAAGGTGGTGTATGGCTCCAAGAAAATTGTCTTCAAGACACAAGACTGGTACACATATAAACACACAGTGACTGTGGCAGCATGAATAAGGCCTGTACAGATTCTAACCAGATGAAGTACCAGCACAGAATGAGAAATGGACACAGGCTCTCACCTCTAAGACACTATTTGCAATTGATATTGTTTGGCAAAGGACAAAAAATCAGTTTTCTGCAACCAAATTTTGCTGGATATAACTATGCCTCAGGGCAGGTGTTATTGAGAACGCAAAATGAACTCAGTGCTAGTTTTATAGGCTTTCATTTTGCCTTTTCATTTTTTTGCCTTATTAGTCTTTTGCTTATTTATTTTGACTTCTACTTTTAGGTTTTTGTTATTTATTGCTTTATTTTTATTTGCTTCCTTGCATTAAAAACAGAGGAAAAGGATATAGAGTTGGGTGGGTAGGATGGTAGGGAGGATCTGGGATAAAATGAGGGAGAGGAAAACATGATCAAAATGTATTTCATAAAAAATTTCAGCTAAAGATGATAATTAAAAGAATAAAAAAAATGAAATAAAACAAATTAATATGTCAGGACAGAAATCTGGGTAGTTGCTGTGGAATGTTCAAGTATGTCAAATGTGTTGCTCTGATTGGTTAAAATAAAACACTGGTTGGCCAGTAGCCAGGCAGGAAGTACAGGTGGGACAAGCAGAGAAGAGAATTCTGGGAAGTGGAAGGCAAAGGCAGAGAGAGATACTGCCAGCCACCGCCATGACAAGAGAAATGTAAGGTACAGGTAAGCCATAAGCCACATGGCAATTTATAGATTAATTGAAATGGGTTAATTTAAGATAGAAGAAGCAGATAACAAGAAGCCTACAACAGCCATACAGTCTGTAAACAATATAAGTCTCTGTGTGCTTACTTGGTTGGGTCTGAGCGACTGTGGGACTGGTGGGTAAGAGAGATTTGTCCTGACTGTGGGCCAGGCAGGAAAACTCTAGCTACAAATGGCACCTAGGTAGTGTAGACTTAGACTCCAAATCCAGAGTTCTTCATCTAGAGTCCTATAAATGTAGCATACAACATTTCTATTTTACTTACTATTATTTAGATTAATGAAGAAGGGCCGCATATACAGCAGACCAAGTTTAAATATTGAGAGCAGAAAAATTATTAGTGCTACTTGGATTTTTCTCTAAGATGCCATGTGGAAAACTTTACAAAGTATTTTAACATATTACTTCTACTCTGTATTCATAACTACCTACAAATATGCATTTCTATTTTGTAGTTACACAATGGCATGGGCACCATCACAAAGACTTTGGTGGAAAAACCATAGTCACATACTTTATAACTTATTAAACTCTTCTCATTATCTTGTTCCTGCTAAGTGAAACCTCTTTTTATGATAGGCACACGCATAATTGCTCAGCCCATGTGCATGTAACCAGTTTTCTTTCAATCCTAGTCTTTCCAACAAAAGACTGATTTAAGTTCTTGTGGATATGTCAGATATTACAAAAGAAAAACCAAGGTTGTGTTCTGAGATGAGGCACAAAGTTTTTTGTTTTTTTTTTCAGATTGGAGAATTAAGGTTTTTTGTGGTTTTTTGTTTGTTTGTTTTGTTGTTGCTGTTGTTGTTTTGTTTTTTCTAGACAGGGTCTCTCTGTGTAGCTTTGCGCCCTTCCTGGAACTCACTTTGGAGACCAGGCTGGTCTCGAACTCACAGAGATCCGCCTTGCTCTGCTTCCTGAGTGCTGGGATTAAAGGTGTGTGCCACCACTGCATGGTGAGAATCAAGTTTTAAGGATTCCAATGTTGAAAAGAAGATCATGAAAATGTGTATTCAAATGACCAAGAGAATGGGCACCAAAGGGAACATGCCCAAAATTTACTAACAGAAAACTTTGACAACTAGCCAACTGTGAGAGAGCAATTTCAATTTAAAACAAAAACAAAAACAAAAACAAAAAAAAACAAAAAAAAAACTGTTCTTTGGGTCAACAATACAGTTTAGCTGGTAAATGTACTTGTATTGCAAATGTGAGGATTCCAGTTCTAGCCTCAGAACTTAGGTAAAGGTATAGTAACAGTCTAATTTCACAAAGTTGTTCTTGCATGCTATTGTATGTGTTTCTCTGCCCACACACATCATACACATCCATGACATATGCCAATAATATTTTTATATTTGTCTTATTTTTAATATATATATTATTTATAATGTTCTATCCAACCTTTCCCCTCTCCAATTCCTTCAGTGTCCTCCTCTAACTCCCTTTGAAATTTATTAGCTTTTCTTCAGAAAAAAAGAGTATGACCTGCACAATTTAGCATGTCTATAATCCTTACCTGTTTTTTCACTGTGGGCCCTGAATATTTTTCTACTGAATTTATGAGGTGCTCTGTTTGCAAAAGGTATAAAATTTGAATACATCTTATATGTTTTATGATAATCATTGACTTTCCAAATTTATGGTATTTGACTTTTGGTTTTGTCACTTTGACAATCATCCAATGTTCTTCATACTTGCTCAATCTATCCAGGGAGGACCAAGAATATATAGTTTAAAAGGTGAGTTAAAGGCTAGAGGTGGCTTAGTGATTAAAATACAGGCTGCTCTTCTATATGACCTGAGTTCACTTCCCAGCAACCACATAGCAGTACACAACTCTCTGTAACTCCAGTTCCAGGGAATATGATCCCCTCTTCTGGACCCCTCAGGTACTCAGATAATGCACAGAAATACATGCAGATAAAACATATACACATAAAATAATAAATTAATTTAAAAAGTGGGTTAGATCAGAACAATAAGACACACTTAACCCAAACTTCTGTTTTTTCTAGCAGAGAGCAAAAACAGGCAAAAGGGATGTTGGAGATGCATCATTTAAATATTAAAGATATGGGAAAGTTAAGTATCTTTTTTGATCAACATGAATTCTATACACATATAAATGTTTCTGACTATAATCCACAAGTGTGAATAATTAAGTAAATGAAATTAAATTTAGCAATTGAAGAATAACAGAGTATTATTTCAACTCTTGCATGTATCAATCATGACTCCTCATTCTGTGCTGTGGGATTTTTGTCCTAGAACTGGATGAAATAGAGCTGAATCAAAATCAAGTCTGAAACTTGATTAGAGCACAGTTATGGACAATGAGATCATTGAGTTAAAGTTTACGAAGTACGGTTGACATATTCTGTAATAGCCTTCTCTACTTTCCTAAATCACCATCCCAAAGCCTGTGTCCTGAAGGTAGCTTTTCTAACACCCTTTCATATAGACACCTCAGTTCTCCTGGGATGCACCATCTCTCTCAGTGACAAATAACACCATTCCAGTGTAACTTCAAATATGTCCCTAGAGATTTGGCTGGAGAGAACTGTCAGAAGAAAGAGAGAAAGAGAGAGTACTTGGTGCATAGAAGGAATTCAAGAAGAAAATAAGTTGTTGTTGTTGTTGTTGATTCACTAAAATTCAAGTATTTTATCATTTAGCCTCTATTTTGTTAATTATTTTGAGGTTGAAACATTTTCATCACCTGCAAACTAAGAAAAATAACAATGCCTTTAATTTTGTTATTAGATTTCACACTTGGCTTTGAGAAGTTAGCGAAGTTTTGTATATATTCAAGGCCTTTACAATGACTGTTTTCCCTGTGTGAATATGTCTCTTTGATACATGGTGCCATAGAAATATTTCTTTGAAAACTAATTTAAAATAACAACTGAAAGGGGTTGATTATATTTTGACACATTTCATACTGGAATTGACTATTTTCAGACTAGTTTTAAATAATTGCATATGGTATTTCTTTATTGGCCAATAATGAAAGAGGCGGGTGGTATATGAAGCTTACATAATTAAGGTAAAGAAAAGAAAGGAGAACAGGAACACAAAGGAAAAAGATAATGACATTTTGGAAAGATAAAAGGGCAGTTATAATTAATGGGGAATGCTATGGTTGTGGAAGTGTGATAAATGACCTCTCCCAAAAGACACAAAGCTCAGTTGCAAGGAGGAGATTTGAACACTTTAGTTATTTTCTTGGGTTTTAGTGAACTATCGTATGTCCTGGCCTCCAGGTTAAAATTCTTGCACTAATGTTGAATTTTGTAGAATACTGTGTCCCCTTCAGATATTTCTCTTTTGTTATAGGAAAGTAGTAAGTGACACCTCTCTTAGCTGTCCACATTCCATGTGGTCTCCCAGGTCATCCATTTCATCTCCACTCAACTCATTAGCACAAAAATACATATTCAACAGTAAGCTTTAAAAATTAGAAAAGCAAGGGCTAGAGAGGTAACTCAGAGGCTGAGAACACTTACTGCTTTTGAAGTGGATGCAGAATCAGTCTCCAGCACCTCCCTGGTGATTCCCCACTGCCTGTAACTCCAGTTCCGTAGGATCTAATGCTCTTTTCTCACTGATCTCTGTGGGTTCCTGTACATGTACACTCAAGCACACATGCCCATAAATTAACTTTAAAAAATACATAAGTGAACACAGCCCTTTCCTGTACTCTTCAGACCCTTGTCAACAAAATTTAAAATAAGTAATTCTCTTGTGAAAAAATCATCAGATAGATTAAAATGTGTCTGACAAACACCTAATATTCAATACATTTAGCATGAATTATTTTGTAAGTTCAAGTCAAACAAAAATTAATTTTCACATTATTAACCATGACCTTAAAATCAGTAAAATATTTCAGACTTTTGGTAGCATGATTATCTATTGGCTTCTGATGAATTAATTTGACTCTTTTTCCCTCTGGGATATAGTTTGTATACAGTATGTGTTGGGCTATGCATGACAACAGGTAAAAGAAAAAAAAAAAAGGAGACCCTTGGGTTTCTTTAAAGGACATACCAGTGCTTGCTGTTTGGTTTTGGCATCTACTTTGCCCCTTTCTACTATCACCTCATCCCAGGATGAATAAACTAACCAGAACTACTGCACAGGAGATTATAGCAACAACTGTTTTTCCAGGCACTGCAGCACCTGTTAAACTTTAATTAACACATAAAACTTTTATTACTTCTCTTCTTTTTGATGTGTTTGAAAAATTACTACCACCAAAAATTCTTAATTTTAATGTAAAAAATGGCAAAAATCAACATAAATGCCCACAAAAGACAAAAATAAAACTAACACCATTGAAGAATTAGT
The DNA here is from genome assembly GCF_903995425.1 of Onychomys torridus. Classification (NCBI taxonomy): domain Eukaryota; kingdom Metazoa; phylum Chordata; class Mammalia; order Rodentia; family Cricetidae; genus Onychomys; species Onychomys torridus. The sequence continues at coordinate 35,980,364 of NC_050459.1, read as the reverse complement.
ATATGTCATGTGATTATTTTTCATATACCATTTTAATTAACTCATCTATAACATTTTGAGAGAGAGGCTAGGGTTATTATCTAAATTTTATAAAACAGATTAAAAAAGACAATATTTGTTCCTCCAAGGACAAACTTCTGTTGAATGGAATACTGGAAACAAGGTTCAAATCCAGTTTTACTCTCAATGTGACCCTTGTGGCCTCTGAGCTTAATTTCATACAAATATTTTGAGCTCAAGTTACAGAGAACTGAAAACAAGTACATGTCACTGATAGTCTAGTAGTTTGAAGACAAATCTAATGTCCGTGCTCTCTAAGTTATTGTAATCAAATAGTCTTTGAGTGTTCAAATGTATAAAACAGCATACTATAATCAAGAGTGTCTCTCCCCGCCTCCCCGCACCCTTCCCCACCATTTTTATGCAGAAGGTTTACGGGGAATACTTTAAATACATTGAACACATCAGGTATTCTTTGTTGACTATGGTACCTCCCTAGAAAGAAACCATTTTGTCAGAAGACAAATTGGGAAGTTTGTTGCTTAAAAAAGAATCTAGGAGATATGTTTCATAATCTACATAGTTTCTTCCTATTAGGCTTTGTATTTGTGTACACTGTGAGTGCATTTTTTTACATTTATTTTTATTAGCTGAGAGTTTCATTGATTATATTCACCTCTTCCCCAAATCTTCCCTGATTCACCCCCCTTCCCTAAATAACCAATTTTCTGTCATTTTTACTTTAAATCATTCAAGAACAAATTGTGAAGCCCAAATATCCTTGAATGTGTGGTCTTCCACTTGCCAGTACCTATACTCTTATGATGAATAAGGCTTTCTAGAGGAGAAAAAAAAGATGCAGAAATATTACAGTTAGGAAGAGTCATCACCATCTTTAGAACTCATGTAAAATCAACTTAAATAGGATAAGGAAATAAATGTATAATTATTGTCTTTGGCCTTGACCCAATCTCAAAGTCAAAAACATAGACTAAAAATATCAAAGTTAGGTTGTTGTTTAAGATAAAGACGATTGCTCAGATGGTAGAAATCAAAACAGATGGAGAAACTTCAGAAAGTACTGAGCTCTAACTTGCTGTCTTTTCTGAGCATGAATGGTGGCTTCTGATGTACTTCATGCAGGAAGTGGGAAAGCCAGCATTGGCAAGCATATCTTTGTGTGGGTGTGTAAGTATGACCATGTATGTCCATCTTCATAGGATAATTGATTGTATCGCACACATAGGAGGAAACACGAAGACCTAACACAGCTAAGACCAAACATCCTCTGAAAATGCTATGTTTGCTTCTCATTTATGTGACTCTTTCCCCTGAATAAAGTGACTATTTCCTTGACTTGGTAGTTTTATTTTTACAGTAAGTATAGTTGATATCTTACTACTAATAAATAATTCACTTACAAGTCTGTCTTTGAAAGATATACCAAAGTGAATGAGAATCCAAAAGACAGCTCTGTGTAATTATTTTTGACATCAGTAGCTATTATAAGATACTGTAGAGAAAAAACTGATGAGAGAAGGGCAATATTATTATGAAACTAAATGAAGCATCTGTGTGGCTTCACAAAATAACAATATTTCTACATGAAATTTAATACCATACGTGTAACTTGATATTTGGGTGCATCTAAATCATGAAGACTACCTACCACATACCACTAAGACTGTGCAAGTTAAGACAAATGTGTTATATTAAATATAATAAGTTAACTACAATTCCTAATATACATAATAAGCTAAATCATACTATTTTGTATCCATATTTGAGGTTAGGGTTCAGATGAAAGTTGAATGAATGACATATATCTTAAGAAACAATGAACTGAGTGTTGGTGGTGCACAGCTTTAATCCCAGCACTCAGAAGGCAGAGGCAGGCAAATCTTGGAAATTCAAGGCCAGCCTGGTCTACAGAGCGAGTTCCAAGATGGAGAAGGAGGAGAAGAAAATGAATCAATATATTTTAGTGATTTCTCTTTAGTGACTTGAGAAATCTCAGAAAAGGAAAAGAAAAAAGCCAAAATCATTTAGAGAATGTTAATCATGTAAATCCCTAAGTTCCTATTGATCATTGCTAATAATGTAGCATTAGCATTTCAAGAGTATGGAAAATGAGTCAAGGAAAATGTTAACACATCTGTACTTAGCAATATCCAGACCATGGGAGAGTCTCTGAAACTAATGGCTTAGAATTATGACAAATGAATTAACAGGAGTACGCAGAGATTAAGAGTTCTAAAAATTAACAGATTATAACACATAGACCTATCAAATCTCTAACAGATATTGAAAATACATTATTACAATTTAGAGAAAAATTGAAATGTGAACACTGATTAGACATTTTTTCACAGATCATTTTATACTTGATTTTTAAGTGAGAAAGCAGCATTTTAGTGCCAAGACAAGAATCACATTTTTTCAGAGAAACATTTACTAAAGTAATGATATTTCAAATATATACATTAGTGTAATAAAGTAGAGGTGAAAGGGTGGAAGATGAGCATAATGTAGGCAATGTGGCACATCAAGATTCAATCATTTTCCTGATGCAATGCATGTTTGTTTGGAAAAAACTCTCCTATTGTATGGACTGTTTATTTCCTTGATTTATTGTGTCATTTTTTTTTTTTTACAAAAACTTACTAATTTTATAAAGACCCAATTGTCAACTCCTTCTCTAATATGTTAAGTGACCAGAATCCTATTTAGAAAGTTCTGTATCTATTTGAATATTTCATAGCCTCATCAATATCCTTCTAGAAGTATCATAACTATAGGTTGTATGGTGAGAATTTTAATTCAGTTCAAAGATCCATTTGATTTTTGCACATGTGAGAAGGAAGCATCTCAATTCAATCTTCTACATGTGGCTATCCTAACACCATTTGTTGAAGAGGCTACAGGGATTACTTTTGATTTCTTTGCAAAACAAAACCTCACACACTTATAAAATATAAAGAGATTTTTAAAAAAAGAGATTTTTCATCAACCAGATTAATAGCTTAAGCGTAGTAGAAAGATTGCCATAATTTAAAAGCTAGTATTTTACAAAATCATTGTCTTCTCATTGCCTATAAACAAAAAACATGGGCAATTGTCTTGGTTTATTTTCCTATTACTGTGATAAAGTATCCTGATGCAGCGACATGAAGGAGAAAACATGTATTTAGACTCATAGTTCAAGAGCACAGACCATCATGCTGCAGATCTCACAGCAGCAGGGGCTTTAGAGAGCTAGCTGGTCATATTGTATCAACTGCCAAGAAGCAGAAAGATGATGAACGTTAATACTTAGCTAGTAGTCTACTTTTAGTGTGAGTCTTCCAACTCAACTATCCTGATAATCATAATCCTTCAAGTCTACAAGATGATTCCAGATCCTGTCATGTTCACAATTAATACTGTCATTACAACTATTATAAGTTTTATGTTCTTGTATAGAACTGACATAGAAAAAAAACTAGAATAGTAAGACACAAAGCAACAAAAATGTCATTAAGTCAAATGAAGGAAGCACATGTCTGGAAACAAAAGACCATTTCTCCAAATTTTAAAATGCAACCTCAAAATGAGTCAGATGATTCATTCTCTATGTGATCTATAATATAAAAATGACCCCAAAAATGAAATAATTGTTTGAAATAATAAATAAAATTTAAGAGGCAAGATGGAGTTCAAATCTTAGTCTTTATTTTAGAAGTGAGTTGGACAGATGTAATTTATTTCTCAATTGTGTGCATGCAGATAGTAATCAAAACCATGGCCACAGACAAGATAGGACAGTAAGTGTCTTTGTTTGGGTTACTGATGTTATCTATAATGAAACACCATGACCAAATCTACTTAGAGAAAAGTTATATTTGGTTTAGACTTCCATATGACTGTTCACCATTGGAGGAATTCAGGTCAGTAACTCAAACAGGGCAGGATCCTGAAGACCAGGAGCTGATCCAGATGCTCTTGTGGGTGCTGCTTACTGGCTGGTTCTCCATAGCTTGCTCAGCCTGCTTTCTTATAGAAACCAGGACTACCAGTTCAGGGATAGCACCACCCACAATGTCCTGGGCCATCCCTTGCTATGGAATATCATTCTGTATGCTGTGAATATATGTTGTTCCCATTGATTAATAAATAAACTGCTTTGAAAAAAAAAGATTCTAAAACATAGCAAAAAACAGCTTCCTAGTTGTGTCTCTCAGGCAAACCATGAGCTGGAGTATGGCAGGTTTGCAGCCAAATGTGGGCTTGACCTGAAGCATGGCAGATTCATGCCATGGTACACAGAGGCATCTCCAAGCAACACAAAATGCTGCATGATAGATTTAGCTTTTGCTAGTATAGGCCAAAAAAAAATGGTATGTGGGCTACATGCTGCTTTGATGGAGGCCTAGACCCACTGCCTCCCAGAGTCAGCAGAGCTCATAGCTCCCAGAGCTGGCAGTAAATGTACCACTGCCATATTGGGAAGCTGAAATGGGTGGAGTCAGCAGCCAAGGCTTCAGCTTCAGTACTAGCCACTGCAGTTTAAAATAATCAATTTCACAATAAGGCAGATTCAGATGGAATAAGAATTTAAATGGTTTACAGTGTGTGTAAAAATGTACGTAGGCTTGGAAGACATAAGAAAATGAATATAAACAATTATATAAAGAAATAGTTTAAAAAAATAAAGTCTTTAAAGAAACAGTAAAGATAATATAAAAAGTATGCTACAAAAAGATGGAAATCATAGAGTCTGAATTATATTGTCTTTGGGACAATGCAGAAAGACATTTGATTATATAGGATACTCAGTTAAACCAATATGATGATCCAACACCCAGAATAGCTTCAAGGCAACTGGCTTATACAATGCATCCTCTCAGATTATTCCAGTCAGGACATGACTGTAATTCTTAATTTTCTCAGGATTCCCATAAAACTACCAGCACCCACAATCAGCAGGATGTAGCCTAGAAAACTATGCCCATATTCCCCAAAACTAGATTATGTATATTTGTTTTTGTTTAGAGGTTGGTTATAAATTGTTATTAGTCATACTCAATCTCTTTATAAAAGAAAAAAGGAGGGTATGATATAGAAATGTAGGATATAGATATGATAGGATGAAAGGTTAGCTTATTGAATCTACTTAATAGCAACACCTTTTAAAAAATGTTTTTCCTTGCTATAGATTTTAGTTTACTACAAATGTAAAGTTAATTTTGTTATACTTTGTATATATTTCTACTCTAAATTAAGGTATTACATTTATGCAACTCATTTAAATTGTAATGGATAATTAAGGAATACAGATTAATAATTAGTCTTCTATGATAGTCAAACTTATTGTCATGTTAGTTAAGTTTTCTCAGTATACAGAGATATAATTCAATTACGTAGGTAATCTTCAAACACTTCAAAGACCTACAGAATATAGCATTTAAAAGATTTTGAAAACTTAGACTTTCTGTACAGTGAGACACATCTACTCCTGGCATCACCAATTTACTTCAAAGTGAAAGATGGATATCAAAGATACTTTATCTGGAATTTATCTTCTTCTTGGATATACTGGCCATTTGGGCAAGAAAATGTTCTTTCCTGGACTACTTGACAGAATGTTGTATTGACTGGACATGCAGGACCCATGGAAAAATGAACAAGACTGCCAGACATTCTACAGGACATAGAAAGAAGTGGCTGAGAGACTATAGGTCTAAAGACTGAAGAGGAATGCCTCAACATTACAAAGGAACTTTGGATGATTTTCCAGGCACCCAGCTGTCTCTGTCATTCTATAATTTTGGAATCCTTTTCCTGTTTACTTAGGTAATATTATATCCTTCTGGCATCTTTAATGTACTTGAAGACTAGATAGTTATAATTATTTCCCTTGGTTATGATAAAAGATAAATTAGATATGAAACTTTAGACTCATAAATAAATGGTAGATAGAACATTTTCTTTAATTTTGCCAAATATGAATGGACTAGATATTATAATTGTAATTCTTGTTTTATAGTTGTTTTATTACATGTAATTTTACTATGCTAGAGTTAAAACCTTCCTTTTTGATTACACAGAAAAGGGGAAGTGCTGTGGGATGTCATTCTGGTTTTTTTGTTTGTTTGTTGTTGTCTTATTTTTCGAGACAGGATTTCTCTGTGTAGCTTTGTGCCTTTCCTGGAACTTGCTCTGTAGCCCAGGCTGGCCTTGAACTCACAGAGATCCACCCACATCTGCCTTCTGAATGCAGGGATTAAAGGCATGTGCCACCACTGCCCAGCGAGATGTTGTTCTGTATGCTGTGAATATGTGTTTCTCAGATTGGTTGATAAATAAAATGTTGATTGGCCAGTAGCCAGGCAGGAAGTTTAGGCAGGATAAGTAGATGAGGAAAATTCTGTGTAGAGGAAGTGCAGAGTCAGGAGTCACCAGCTAGACACAGAAGAGACAAGATGAGAAGGCAGAACTGAGAAATGGTACCATGTGGCTAAACATAGGTAAAAATTATGGGTTAATTTATGTGTAGAGCTAGTCAGTAATAAGCCTGAGCTAATGGCCAAGCAGTTATAAATAATGTTAAGCTTCTATGTGATTATTTTATAAGTGGGCCACGGGACTGAGGATCCTGGTGGTACCGGAGAAACCTTGCAGCTATACTTCACCTTCAACCACTAATTAAGAAATGCTCTATAGGTTTGTCTATAGCCTCATCTTATGGAGACATTTTCTTAACTGAGGTTCCCTCATCTCAGATGACTTTACCTGCTGTCAACTTGGCATAACATCAGCAAGCAGAGTGAAGGAGACAGGAAGAGAGGGGACATTTACAGAATTTTAAAATGTGGTGGTCTAGAAAACAGAATAAATGTCCAAAGCAAACATACTGGGAGAAACTAAGAAGGTCAGAGAAAAAAAAATGATGATGGGGACAACTTCCAAGTCAAGGAACAAGAAAGGTCAACCGTAGGAAGTGGTGAAGAGAGGTGAAAGATACGATGTGAATGCATAATATAGATGTGGAGGTTTTCTGGTTAATTTTGGTTGCTAGTTTGAAGGATCTGAAATCAACTAAGAGATAAGCCAAAGAAAACACCTGTAAAGGATTTTTTTACAATCAAGTTAATTGAAGTGGAAAGAAGCAACAGAAACATAGGATTCATTTTCCAATGACAGCCAAATAAAAGGAGGCCTGAGGGAAAAGAGAAGTTGATTGCTTTTATAGAAATGTGTCCCTTTAGAAAATACATACAAAATAAGTTTTAAGGTGAAAGTTGATAACAGAGCTCAGTAAGCTCAGTGCTTTTTACAGTAACAAAACAAAGCCCATTCTTGGCCGAGGGGCATTGATTTGTGTATCACCTCAAACTTAGTTGATGACAATACAATTGAATGTTTAATAAAAATTATATATTTTTACATAGTACTGAGTTTAGGTTTTCACATTTCCATTCTTTGGAGTAGAATCCTAGGAAGTAACTTAAAAACAAGACAGGGTTTATATTCTAAAATATTTATTTAATACATGTTCAACATAGATAAAATTGCAAAAATAAATAAATAAATAAGAGACTGCAGTGGGCTCAGCCCTAAAGAAAGAAATAAGCCACATTATCTTTTTCAAAGCTAAGAGATCATTTTAGAAGAGAGCACTGAAGGAGTGTAAGAGCCAGAAGCAGTAGATAACTTCAAGCAAACATTATCTTCCAGACACAGCAGGACAGTCAGACATACAAACTCACTGCAGTTGTAATAGTATTGACAAGACCTCTGTAAGCATAGATCAGAACAAATCCCATCCAAGAGAGGAGAACTGAGGACATAATCACATTCCATTCCATGGAGCTTTATGTCAGCCTTGGCTTTAAATGTTGGAGCAATATCTTCTACCCAAATCCAGTCATGGAAGCCAGGCATGATGGAACACTCCTACAGTCTCAGAATTTGGGAGTTAAAGGGAGGGGACCACTGCTAGTTCAAAGCCCGTCTGGTGGTCTACAAAATAAGTTGCAGATCAGTTGGTGCTACATATTAAGACTATATCTCAAGAATGGGGTCGATTCTGAGCTTATTGTATAAGCTTTATCACCTTTGAATCTTACAAGTTTTCCCATATATCCTTTGAAATCCCTTCAGCTGAGGAAATATTGACATTTTCCACATGAATAAAATAAACCCTATAAATACCATGTACAAAAAACAATATGGTACACATATTAAATATTCAATAAATGATAGCTGAAACTAAAAAGCATATTGATTTTGCTTAGATATCTGTCACTTTTCCATGGAATAAAGATGATGTGAGTTTGTAAAATGAATGGGCAGGCTAAATAACTACCTGTCATCTCACTCATTAGAGGTAGGTGAATGATTTATGTTGAATATTCATTCCATAAGCACAGAACTCTTTTACCCACAATTTACCCACAATTCCTCATGGTACATGCATTAAAAAAAAAAAAAAAGACCCACTTGGTAGAAAAACCTAACCAAAAGAGAAGGATTTCTGTTACATTGTGTATCCTTGTCTGTGCATATCTGGCTTCAAGCTGAATGTTACAATTACCTTCTCATGTATTCCCTGCCTGCAGACTCTGTGCTTTCAATAGCTGTAAACATGGGCCTTGAGTTTGTTAATTGCACTATAAATTTGGCTTGGTATGGAAAGGAAAGGGAACAGTCATTTGGTGCTTCAGTTCAGCTTCCGTACACCAAGACTGTCTCTCTACTCAAACTCTCACTTTGAGAATGTTATTTGTCAACATTGTAAATAATGAAAAAGCCTAGTGGTTAAAGATGTCTACAAATAGTTCAAAACTAATTCGTCATTGTAATAGGAAGGTGGAGAATCAAAAGAAGGATAGAAAATAAATGTGTACTGTATAGACTGATTTAAAACTGGAAAACGGAACACTGCAACCTTCCTCCTTAAAAGACAGACAACTAAATTTAGTGTGATAGACACCCATAACAGTAAGTTGTGAGAACACTAAATGTTATGGTCCTCAATTGCATGCACTTTATGAGAGAAAAAAATCAATATAAGCAATAAATTTGCAAACCAAAGCCAGGGTTATTGTTTCACTTGTCAAGGTTTTAGGCCACACAGGAGAGACATTGAAATGAGCCATTTAAATCAAGCTAATCTTTTTCAGATTGTCCATTTATCCAAATAATTAAATGTAGTAGATACTTCAAGACAGGTTACTTTTTTATCTCCGTCTTGGTTGTCTCAAACTCACCACTACCTTCCTACTGATCTCCCCCCCCCTTTTTTTTTTCAACTCCATAAGTTGTATAATTGAAGTAAACATGGATTACTACTACCATGGCTAGCTAAGCTCTTTAATTGTGTCATCTCTTAGTCATAATCAAAGTTCAAAAAAAAAGGTGAAAGACAATACACACTAGAAATAGAATGTATTTATTTTCTAAAGAAACTATACTAAAGTGTATATATATATATATATATATATATATATATATATATATATATATAAAATCTTTAGAAAATCATCCATGTGCTTGTCATTATCTGATTTCCAACATCACTAATTTGTTTTATTTCTTATTTCTTATAAATCATTATTTACAATGAAAATGCAAATAAAGTAATCATTTGCAGTTAAGTTGTTTAGCTTTCTGTCTTCCAGCCAACCTGCCCCCAATTTCCAGGATGTAAGGAACAAAGTGTGGAAGACTGTGCTTTTCAGCCTGTAGAAAGGAAAAGAGCAACCCCACAGCAGTTTCTTCAGCTGTCCCTGGTGACTGGAAGTTCCCTGAAGCTTCATTTTTTCATTATTTCACTTATCTTCCTAATGTGGAGCCACCTCTGCTCCACTGCTTTCTAATTATTCCTCTCAGTGGTTTTATGCTGTTCTATTTTACAGGTGAGAACACTGACTGTCGAAGTTTGCGATTATTATTTTTTTCTCAAGATCCACACCCTCTAGGTGTCAGAAGGAGAGTTTTTATCACATGCCTACCTGTAGACTTTAACAGACACTGTCTCCCAATACTGATGATTAAGGGGACTTAACCTTTATAATTAACATCTCATAAATGATGATTGTCAGTTATGGACACATCTCTTAATTGAAGGCAGAGAAATTTCTGGAATAGCCCAAACTAATGCCTCTCATTTCACTTTGATATGATTACCTACATATAATTATTTGTGTCTTTATTGAAAGGAAAAATTCCTCCACCTTTTTCTAGACATCTTCAATAGAAATTCTAAAGCCTAGAGATCTCAATTTCCAATAACCTGTCTGACTGGAATTTTCAATACATTGAATTTTGAGGAGCATCCTAAAATCAGGTCTGGTTTATTTACATAATTTGATTGCAGCTACTCAAGAAGTAAATAATTAAAATGTAACCATAAAATTGGGTAAAAAGGAAAATTTACAAATGTTTAGTGACCTATTATTTGGATTTCTATGACACTATAAGTCAGACACTTAGAAATTGTCATATATGACCAATATATTTACTATTCATCTTATTATCCTTAATATTTTTATATCTAATATTTGTCATAATGGTGGCACATGGAAAAAATATCATGATAGCCAAAATGTTGCTACGTTCTCAAACTCTTGCTATTATATCTCCATATATATTATTAAGAAAGATGTAAGAATGGGTCAGGGACCTTCATATATATTGTTCTTATAGTCAATTAAAACTAATCGTAATACAGTTCTCTCAAAAAATTCACAGAAAATGCAACAGAATCCATGTAAAAACTGAAAACCCAGGTACTAGGAAAAGACCAGGATGTCAAGGAGCAGCCCGTTATAAAACATAAAAACAATGGAGGAGTAGGCTAGAATGGAAGGAATGTTTGTGTCAAACACAAGGGTACCATTTGGCATCCATCACCATCCTAACAAATCTTTGGTGGGAAAGTGGACATGCGGTATGTCCTACCTTTCCTCCCTTAAACACTTTCTTATTCACATTTCTTTCCCCCTCCTTCTTGTTTCCTTCACATGAATTGCTTCAAAGCACCAATTAATGAATGATAAAATTGATCAATCATAACTCAATTGCTCTAACAAGGAACATATGCATTGAAGATTACATTACAAAGCACTGCAGTTTGCATTGTTTTTTGTTGTTGTTGTTGTTGTTGTTTGTTTTTTTAATACGTCTGTAAGTCAGCCACTTTGAGCTGAGACGGTCTCCTTAATTAAATTCAAATAATTCTGAGGCATGTAGTGCTTTTGGTAAAGAGTATAAGGAACATTATTCATTCTGTATTCAGTCTGATAGAGTAATTGCCACACAATTAGTTCATGCAAGAGCTTCTAAAGGTAGTAAAATTAAATCTGAATTTCTAGTGCAAATGTCAAAATGTCAATGATAGCATCAATGAAAGCATGGGTTTAAACGCAATCTTGTGCTCCAAATTCTGACATTACTATCAGAATAATGACTTGTGCTTTATATTCATAAAGTCCATGAAAGGCAAAGCCGGATTTGACACTTATATTCTATCACAACAGTGCTGAAAAGCTATTTAATTTTTATGAAACTCTGTTCTAAAATGTTAGAAGAATGAGTCAGAGTAGTCCATGGCTTGTCTCAGAAACTCCCAGCATGTGTCACCTTTCGCTATTCCTTAGTGCCTTTCTGTGGGTTTGTCAGCACACAGAAGCTACGAACGTTTCATCTATTGGACAAGATCTCAAACTGGATGTGTTAGCACTTCACTTAGCAAACCAGTCTTAAGAAGACTAGCTGTCACACCTTCAAAGAAGAACACACAATTCCAAGTCTATAGAGGTCCTGAAAGGCAAAAAGAGAGATATGCCTATTACCATTTTGCACATGAGAAAACTAAGCAACTAAATACAGTAAGCTTTCTTTAGGTAGAAAGAAAAATAGCATATTCTCTAGAGCTATCAATACAATGCTCAAACTCCAGCTTGAATGCAAAATGGTTTGTCATATATGTAGACCTTCCTATGGTCTGGGAGTAGGAAGGGCTATAAATTTAGTTACCTATAGGAGAAAATAATTAAATTAACATGAAAACATGATGGGTGCCATGTCTCATTCTTACCACTGCCCAGTGTTACTATTAGCAGTGGATTCCTCTGACTCAGGCTGGTGGCTCCTTCTCTCACACATAGGCACTTTGTCAGTGTGAGGACAGATAGTACCTGCTGGAACACCACTTACCTAGTGACTACAAGTCTGCCAACTTCCCCAGAGGATGGTTCCATTAGTAGCAGGAAGGGCAGGAAGAATTTAGCAGGCAGTTGCTAATTGAATGTGCTATTACTTAAGAAAGTCTGTTAATCAACGGAATAACCAAAATAAAAAAGTATTTTCTTATGACTTAATGTTGAAAATATAACTAAATGTTAGTCACCAAAGTCTAAGTTCTCAATATCAGCATGGATTTTGTCTGGCTTTTTTTGTACTAATGCTTTCCTTAACACATAACTTGTGTAGGTATAAATATCTCCAGAATGTGATAAAATTTATAGTCCTGTAACAATCATAGAAACTGTGTTCTAAATAGTCTATATGAACACTCTGATTTATAAATTCTATTTATATTTAAACAATGTGATATGGTCATGTAAATAAATTTATATTCACAGTGTAAAATGTGTCTATATAACTATACTGATTCTATTAATAGACTTACAATTAAGAGTTATTTTATTTCTATCTTCCAGGCAAGGAACTGTGGCTCAGAAAGGGAGATGCCCTTTCATAGTCTAACATTTATTTATTTTAAATTTGTTTTCTTTTCTATCCACGAAGAACTCTCTATTCAATATACTTGCAGGGTTGGTAGTCAACTTCAAGACATGTTCACATCTATAATGCAAACATGCTTGCTATTAAATATTGTTGCTGTCATCTTACATTATGTGTTTGATCATATCAGGGTTTGTTCCCTATATTTATTTATTTAATTAATTTACTTTATTTATTTATTTATTTGGTTTTTTGAGACAGGGTTTCTCTGTAACTTTGGAGCCTGTCCTGGACTAGCTCTTTAGACCAGGCTGGCCTCAAACTCAGAGATCCACCACCTGCCTCTGCCTCCTGAGTGCTGGGATTACAGGCGTGCCCCACCACTGCCCGGCTGCTCTCTCTGTTTATAACATACTGAAAATCATGCTCTGATAAAGGGATTATCATAACATTCACATTTCACATCTACGTACCTTACTGGGGTGTGATTTCCATAAAGTAGGGATTAATCTATACATCATTTATTTCCAATGTCTAAAAAGGCATTTTCAATATGGTAAGTGTTTAATGCAAACTGAATGAGTTCATGGAAGAATGGAAGAAATCATTGATGCTGAGAACAGTATTAGCACTCTGATTCTATTTCCTCTTATAAAAAACAGGTAGGAAAAATAATACAGCAACACAAAATAGTCATGGAGATTAAATACATTAAGAAATATAAAGCATACTTAGGAAACTCTAAATGTTATATATATATTATATATAATATAAAATGTCATATATGTGTATGTATCTATATATGGATAGGTTTATATATTTGTATAGCATGTGATTTCTGTTACTAGTAAAATTATTTCTTCTACCTTCCTCACTTTTATAATTTCTGCATCCAAAACTGTTTACTCAGTGTTATTCCAGCTCATTCCAATTATGTCTAATCACAGCAATTCCAATGCATATTTTGGCTTTAACACAAAAATTCAAGTATTGATTCTCCATTATTTTTCAGCAGTAGACTCTAGTCATCAAGTAGATAGATGGCAAATTGACTTGCTTTATACAGTGGGTTAAACCCAAAACCAGTTTAAGGCTTTCTTTCAATCAGTTAAAAAGTAAACATATCACTTTGGGTCTGTTCCAATAGCCAAGATCACTTATAACAGTTTTTCTGCTGCAGTTATTTTAATGACTATTCAATATGCATATAATCAATCATTATCCTTATAATGATAAAACTAGTTCTCACAATCCCAAGAGCATCAAAAGGCTCCAAGATGATCAGGGTAAGCTAAGCTATCTAAACAGATACAACCTATCCATCTATAGCAAACACTAGTCAATATTGTGCTTCTCCTACCTTCTACTCAACGTGGGTTTTCATGATGATTTTTCTCCCGTAGATTCTTTGTGTATCAGCAAATGCCTCCTGATTCATACAAATAACCTTCAGAAACCCCTCTTCAGTGGAACATCTTTGTTGCTTTGTCTCTCAACTCATATAAATCCTCTCTATGGTTTGCTCCCTCTGAACACTGAGATTAACTTTGATATGTGACATGCATGAACCAATTCCATTTCAGATCTGACTGTATTCTGCTCTCTGTTTGCTATTTGTGTGTCCTGGTTCACATAATTTCTATGATTCCTATAGTTGTCTCATTGTTTTCCTTCAGAAGGTTCTTCAAAACAGAACTGTAGTTGGCTTTCTTTCGGGCCTCCAACCAGCTCCCAAATCATGATGTGGGGACTCACTATTAGTCACAAGTGCCCGGCCCTAACCTATGCTTGGCCCGCTAGCTCTTACAATCTAAATCTACATGTTTCTCTTCATCTGCACTTAGCCTCAGGGCTTTTTGCCTTTCTTTCCTTCTGTATGTCCTACTCCATGTATGTCCTATTGCCTGGCTAGCCCTGAGCAGCTCCTTCTCTTTCTCCCTCGTTCTCTCCAGCCTTCAAGCCTCTATTTCTCCTCCTTCTTATTCTCTTTGCCTGCCAGCCTACCTATCCTGCCTCTGCCCAGCTATTGGCTGTTTAGCTTTTTATTAGATCAGTTGGTGTCTTAGGCAAGAGAGGCAACATATCTTCACATAATAAATGTAATACATTTTTCCCGGTGAAAGTCATATTCTAAAACACAAAACACCCTGATCTAGCATTTGTATACTCTGTCAGCTTTCTATAAAAAAGTCTATATGCTCCTCTGCTCGTCCCTTACAGTTGGAATAATGATGATGATTTTAGTTAGTTAGTTCCTTAAGAAATTTTCTGAAATTAACCTCAATTGGAATGATGAATAAATCATGCATCATTGTTTTCTTTCATTACTGTTTCAGCCATGAACACTGATACATTTTCATATGTTGCAAACACTGGAGCATGTACATCTTGAGTGGAACTTTAAATATTTAGGCATTTGAGGTCCTTGTAGAAAATTTTAAAAAAATGTGTAAGTTAACTAATGATGGGGAGATAGATGTATTCATTATAACATTTAATTCTATCTTTTCTGGCTTCATGTTTCCTGTTTGGACTGATTATTTTTCTCCTTTCTTTTGCCTTCTTCTCTTCCTCTCTTCCTTTCTCTCCATTTTCAGTGCTGAGTATTGAACCCAAAACTTTCTAGGCAAACACTGTTCTGATCTACTCTATTCTTACCTACTCTACTATACTCTGCTCTTTCCTTCTCTACTCTACTTTTCTCCACTCTGCTTAACTCTACCCTATTTTACTTTACTCTAGGAAAGCGACTTTATTACTGAACTAAATTACCAGGAACTCTTGGTGTCCACT
This sequence comes from Onychomys torridus, assembly GCF_903995425.1. NCBI lineage: Eukaryota > Metazoa > Chordata > Mammalia > Rodentia > Cricetidae > Onychomys > Onychomys torridus. Next base: position 35,964,839 of record NC_050459.1, on the reverse strand, counting down.
TGAAATTCCAAGATTGAAAATCTTGTCTACTTAGAATTTTTAGAGTCCACCAAGTCTCTATCTTTGCACTTTAGAAAAAAAAAATATTCATCGAATAGAAAGTTTTGCACTTGGATTGTGGAAATATAAGCACGTTAATGCCATGCTCTTTCTTCTTATGTAATGAAAACTCATAAAAGCATATATAGCCCACAGTATAAAGTCTAATCTCAGAGTCATTCTGACACGTGACCTTACCCACTTGGTATACCTCCCATCCCACAGAGGATCTTGAATCATGTGTCACTTACTTCTAATCCTTGCTCTCTTGCCATATTCTCAGTAGGACATTTTCCTACTGAGTCCCTGCAGCCTCTGCCTGCCCCCCCACCACAGCACTCTATCATCCTCCTTTCTTGTTTGTCTTCACAGTATTATTGCCTTACAGTACACTATATACCTACATGTGTCTAACTGTCAATCTTTTGTGTGTGTGACATGTGCATCAATATATGTGTTTGTGCGTGTGAGTGTGGGTTCACATGTATGATGAGACATGTATAAAGCACAGAGGTCAATGTATGGTATTGTTCCTTGCCTTTCACCTTGTTTTAAGCCAGAGTCTTATTGTCTTCCCCCGACTGTGCCAGGTTGACACATTACATGCATCTAGCTAGTCGCTCCATGAATTCCCAGGGATTCTCGAGTGTCTGCCTTATGTCTTGTTGTAGCAGCTCTGAGATTACAGGTGCTGATTGCTACATATGGATTCATGTAGATCCTTAGAGTTCAAACTCAAGTTCTCACTTTTGCATGGCAAATGCTTTGCTCATACATTTCTCTGTCTATCACTGTTTCCTTTGTTGTTTTTGCATGTCTCCTTTTACTAGAATGGGGATCTCCTAAAGGAATAGATCTTCTGTTATTTTCATTTCCTGCTCTTGTTGTATTCTTGCTTCTTGTTGCATTTATTTCTCTAACATAGAACTGGATGGCTCTTCAAGAGACTTGGCCAACTTTCCAAATGCTGAATGAACAGAGTTCCAAAAATGAATGGACATATAAAATGATGAATGAGACACCATTTCTATTTAAGAAGATCAATTTTTTTCAGAGAGGGTCTATTATGTTCAAATATGCAAAATATAGCCAAATAATATCCCAAGAAAGGAAGACTACATTATCATAAATGTGCATTCCTATTACCATAACCGACCCCCTTGCTTTATAGGCACTGAAGATACTGAGCAATGACTCCAGTGGCAAATTGCATAAGGAGGAGGTCATTTGAAAAAAAGAAAGGTTATAGTGGAAGACATAACACTTCTCAGAAAAGCACAAACAAAAAACATGGTGGTGAATGCCAATAATTCAGTCATTCTGGAGGCAGAGGCAAGCAAATTTCTGTGAGTTCTTGGTCTGTCTGGTTACATATTAGGTCCTGGGACTGCCAGAGCTACATAATGAGATCCTCCTCACACCCCTAAACCCTAAAGAGAGATAAAGAAAGAAAGAAAAGGACAAATAATAGACCCTACAAGCCAGAAGGGATTGTTGATGATGCTGAGAAGAAATGTTATATAAATTGAAATTGCTTCTAGAACTGTTTTGAAGAGAATTCTAAACTCTTTACTACCTCAGTGAAAGGTTAATGATTTCTCATACTCACTTTTTCCCTTTTTTAAAATTTATTTTATTTGTGTTTTAATTTTATGCATCAGCCATGGGTTCCCCTGTCCTCCCCGCTCCCGCCTCCACCTTCCCTCCCAGCCCCTCCCCTTCTTTCCCATCTCCTCCAGGGCCAAGACTCCTAAGGGGATTTGTTTAAACATGGTAGATTCAGTACAGGCAGGTCCAGTCCCCTCCTTCCAGGCTGAGCAAAGTGTCCCTGTGTAAGCCCCAGGTTCCAAACAGCCAGCTCATGCACTAAGGACAGTCCCGGTCCCACTGCCTGGGTGCCTCCCAAACAGTTCAAGCTATTCAATTATCTCACTTATCCAGAGGGTCTGATTCAGCTAGGGGCTCCACAGCCTTTGGTTCGTAATTCATGTGTTTCTATTTGATTGGCTATTTGTCCCTGTGCCTTTCCAATCTTGGTCTCAACAATTCACGCTGTAAGAGTGTGAATTGTTGAGATCTCATATGTATTTATTAAGATCTTCTGGGGAGAAAGCCTCCACCACAAGGACTGAATCCAAATCTCTACGATGAACATCCAAATCGTGACTTTTTGAAGTTCTAGAAATTCATTACCATTTCAACAGATGAGACAGAATTTCCTGCTTGATGTTAACACTAGGAGAAATGAACTTTTCAGTCAACAAAAAATAATACACTGAACTTCTGGCAAAAATTATAGAGTATTTTTGATATCTATTATCTTCTCTAAAGAGTAAATCATATTCCTAAAACAAATAGGAGCACGAAGGTTTAATTATGCCAAGTAGAAAGATGCTTCTAGAGCCAATATATTTATGAGCAATTCAGGTGACCTCTTTCAATCCCTCCCCAGTAGACTGATTCTGAATAGAATGACACCTAAAGGCAGTTCATATGAAGTAATATTGTAGGAAAAGTCCAAACCACCTTCAGTGTTATCTACTTGCCTCTCACTAATAATGTGCTTATAATAATTAATATGATCCAAAATACATAATGTCTGTTGTTGGCTATCAACAGTAGAAAGCTAGAGATTGAGATATTAATAAGGGAGCCTCACATATCCAAAGGAAACCTTAATTGTTCTTCCACTCTCATAAGCCATTTGTAAGCAATCCCAACTTTAACATCTGGATGAGCAATTACAAAATATTCAAAATGTCATTAAAACTGTGGATGATACATTTGGCTGATATTTCCTTTACTCCTACTGACTTTCAAACAAGTAACTGAAAAAATTCACTCTCCCCTTGCTCTAAGCACAGCCTCTGATGATAAACTTTCCAGGATATAATAAAACTTAAAGAATATCAAATCTTCTTTCAAAACATAGAAAGGGAGGTGGGGTGGTGACTCTGAGTTTTCCCTTCCAGATTCCCAGAATTTGATTCCTGGTACTCACATGGCTGCTCTCTATTTTCTATAATTTCAGTTACAGTGACTCCAATGCCATCTTCTGACCTCTGAAGGCACCAGGCTTGAATGTGGTGCACAGACTTACATGCAGACAAACCGCCCATACTTAGAAAACAAAAATAAATAAATCTATAAAACATTTCTTTAAAAACCCACAGGAAATATAAACACAGCCATCATTATAGTGTTGGTTATTGATATTCTGAAATGACCCTTTCTCTTCAGTTAGACCCATTGTATCATCCTTCTCTGTTTCTGAAGTAAAAGGTACTAAAGCAAAACTCAGTCCTTAGAATTTTCTTCCTAGTTCCTGACACTTACTCTGCACATTTTCAAGTTAGTGATTTTGATGTTTTCTCCTGGTCATGTAATAACAAATACCACCTTAGTTTTTGCAGTTTAGGCAGCAACTGTGTGGATTCACACTACTGAGAGTCTAATTTTACAAGTGAAATATACATCACAGACATGACAGAACCCGGTAAAGTTGTTATTTGTAAACAAATATGTTTACCCACTTAATCTTATAGCCTTGTGGCTCATAGAGTGAAGCGTGCATGAAAATAAGATGAGCTACTCATAATTTTAGCATATGTTCATGAACTCAAATTTGTTTATTATTTTTAGAAATTGTATCCTTCAAACCATGAAGAAATTTCCTTTGGAAAATTATGTCCTAAATTATCCTTTGTCATCAATGGCTCCTATTGAAACAATGAAATTAGTGATTCTCTGGGAATAAGTACATGAGGAGGCTCTACTAGGGTTATAATAAGAAATATGAATATAGATTCACTATAGTGATGAAGGTATGGATTTTATAAAAGGTAGGAATTGCCTGCTTTGTCTAATAAATTATGCATATCAACCCTACAAAAAACCAAAATGGCTTTTGTCTATACTAATGCTTAGCCATGTATGATTTCCTGGGACAGGATATGGAGAACAGGATGTACAGTGAATCAATTACTTGGTTTTTAGTATACTAAGAAAATATGAATGTTTTCCATTAGAATTCTTTAATGACCTATAATTCATAACAAAGAACAGATAATATTAAACTTTAGACTAATGGCTAAGGGCTTTACTTTTTTCTTATTCACAACAGCTTTTAAACAACAAAAACATTTACTTTCACAAAACTGAATGACCCTCCCTGTTTGACTTCACTTTATATGTTCACCTTCCATTTATAATCACCCAGCACCTTTAGTTCCATATCAGTGCAATGGTGAATAATCACTGCCACCTATAGACAGATAGTAGAGAAACAGCCAGTAACTAAGAAAAATGAGCATTTCATAATTTAAATTAGAAATATTCTATTGAGCACTATCATAACAAAGAGAAATAGTATTGTATAGAACATATATTTCAGTTGCATGCTTTTGGCATGTTGCTTTGCTGCCTGATCAAATCATTTATCCAAAAAGTCATGTGTGCTCCCTATGAGATGAAAGAGGTCTGTTTATTTATTTGTGATACACTGAAGTTGTAAAATACTAATTTTCCACACAGTTGGAAACAAGTCAAAAATATTTCATATAGTTTCCCAGCTTTTTCTCTAAAAGCAGTCTCCTAAACTATTAAAGTAACAGTCTGTAACATCAATATGAGTTTTTCTCTCCCCAGTATAAGCAAAGAAAATGGTAAAGTTTTCATGGTTAAAGAAAAATAGAATACACCAAGTAATAATCTAATACTAAAGCTTCATTGAAGTGTTTTCTTATCGACCAAAAAGAAATAAGACCCATCCACTTCCTACAGATGTGTATTTTCAGCAGATGAGACAGATGTTCAAACCATAAAATATCATCTTGTGCAAAAATGTCATTTATGACATTCTAGTGACTAAGACTAGGCCTAGCCAGGTTTCTCTTTCTTATATTCTATAGTCATTTCAAGATGTGAAATATTCTGTTACACATGGAAATGACTATAAATGCTTACTTAGATTTACACACACCAATTCACACTTTGTTAATCTCAACTTTCTCCAGCCTTATCCTGGGTATTCAAGACCACACTTTTGCTTTGGATCATTTTGATCTTGGAGAAGTTGGCCTTGGATTAGCCATCACATTTAGTAGGAAGAAGTGGTTAGAGGATCTGAGACTTTCATTGATTCTCTGAACAACAGAAACTTCTTCAAGAGTTGTTGCTACAGCAGAGTGGTATGCCCATACCTGCATCCCCACAAAGCTGTTGATGACAGACAAATGGGGGCTGATAGACCTACCCTTATGATGCACATCCTACCCCCATTATGTACTGTGTTCTTTCCTTCTCGACATAGCTCAGATAGCTACAAGACATTTAGAACTCAAACCCAGACTTTCTATGTTGCAAATTACATGACAATGCAGCAAAGAAAGACTAGGCTTGATGAAGATGAATTAAATTAGGAATGAAAGAACATTGATTTTTAGTAACTAGTTTATTCCCTAAATAATTGAGGATTTTGTGCTATAGATAATCACACACAAGGTAAGTAAGTATTCTACCACTGAGCTACATTTCCACTACCAATGTTTCTAAATGATAACTAAGGTTGTAATATTAAGGTTAATGATGACATCTAACTCCATGTAGATCTTCAATGCAGCCCTAAGGTAAGGGTAGAAATGGTTGTTGTTCACCCTCAATAAGGCCCTGTATGAAGGTATAATTGGAAAGGCCAAGCTAATATGATATGCTCTTACATCTATGGGTTATTAACTACATTCAGACAGTATCTTCAGTGTACATTTTGTCCTGGAATCCCCAGCATCTGAGGCAGTTGTACACACACACACACACACACACACACACACACATGATAGATAGATAGATATAGATATAGATATTTCAAAATCAGTCTTGATTCTCTATTCCCAGCCTAGTGTAGAACAAATGGTATAGGAACTCTTTGATGAAAAGGACTGAGAATTATTCTTTACTATTTTATTATTCCTCCTTAAGTAAAAATGTCTGGGCTATTGCTCAAGTGTCTTTAGACAAATTGATAAATTGTATCAATTTATAGGTAAGGGCATACTAGTATGCCCAAAAAACGAACATCTCTAATTTGTGTGTATTTTAGAATTATCACTCAATGAATTTGGAGATAGATAATAATTTAGGTTCAATAGGTCAGTCAAAATCAGACACAGAGTATATGTAAGCCAGGGTTTTGAAGGCAACTTTGGCTATACCAGTACAATTCATTTATAAATTGAATTGTACTTCTGAGTTGCCTAATAAAACTCTAAAATTAGAAAATTCACTGGCTTAATCAACCACAACCTCTGTCCACCATCATCTAGAATTTTTTTTAGATAATTTATAAATCAATTTGCATGTAGATACAGAAAATTTGTAAGTAGAAAGAGAGCATTTTACCTATTTTTAGATGAATGATGTAATTTTATTACTTAAAGTCATAGAAATAAACTTATTTTCAAGGATTTCAATAAAAATGAATCAAAGACATTTCAGATAATAATTATGCTGAGAGTTCACATTGCTGTAGGTTCTATACTGCAAAAATTAGAAATACTGAGACTATAGTTATACCCTGAAATATTTAAAGTCAAATTACTACATAGACTTCTTATATAAATATCATCCAAGTCAAGCTGCTTCTTATTTAATCAATGAATCAAAAGAATGAGAGACAACAATATGGTAGAGCTATCCTGAACTACTTACTGGTAAGGGCATTTTTTCAAAAATAATGAAACATAGGAACCTTCTCATCTTTGCTAATGCATAAGAGATCAAATTTCAGCATAATCCCCAGCCTCTATTGAAATGATCTTAAACTATAATACAAGATGAGAGTTATAAAATTTGATATGTGCAAAGCGTTTCGAATAACCCTGAGTCATAAAAGGAAATCAGAACCCTCCACTTATGAGCAATTTGACAACAGTTGCTTCAAATTTACAGGTGAGAGAGAAATCAATCAAGTAGGATTTTTTCTTTACCAAGAAATGTTATACATTCTAAAAGACTAGTATACCTAAGTTAATTTCAAACATTGAAGAGAGGAAAGCTACGATTTTCAGAAAGTGCATAATTTCCATAACAACACAATCTTATGATATTAGGGAAGTTAGTAAATATTCGCATGCAAGCCAACCTATAGTGAGCAGTCCAGTTTATCTGGCAACATAACCATGCAGCATATGTTAGATGATGGCACAGAAATGAAATGAAAACATGATTTCAGTAACCCAAATATCTGCTCTGAACAGCAAACTCCCAGAGTGTTTTCAGTATGTAGCAGAGCCTCAACATAAAGCTGTATCTATAGTGAAATCAATACATGAGTACTGAATTAATCAATTGAAAGCAGTACGTAGAGAGAAGAGTGTATATTGTACCAGTTTAAGGAATGGAGTATAAGTTCAAACACTTACTGTTGTTGTTGTTTTATAGAGTATCAGATGAATTCTACAAAGGACCAATTGATGTTTAAATCATATTTTCTCATCAATTTGCTCAGCTATATTTCCAAGTAACATGCAAAATTCCAGTTCTGGCATGTCTCAGGATTAATAGCCCAGGTTCTTAATTCTTACTGAGGTTGACAAATTACTGTGTCTTATGGCACCAGTCACACTTGATCATAAGTCGCGTCGCCAGACATAACTCTCTTTCCATCAAATTCACCCTCGGTTTATTTGTCTAATACAAAATGCCAATAGGGCTCTGCTGTACAATGAATCAAATGTTCTTCATTAATGAGTCAAATGTTTCATGTGTGGAAAATGATTCTCCAGCTCCCAGCTAGCTTTATACACTTAAACAGTTGTGGTAGCTAAGTTATTAATTTGTTTCCAGAGTGAGTGTACAATGTTTCTGCTAGCAATACAAAGTTCAAACAGAAGACATTGCAGTGTGTGCATGTATACATATATTTTTTCAGGAAGTCAATATTTTTCTCAACTTTCTTCACTTGAGCATAACTGTTGAATTATGACATTCAATTCATAAACTTTCTTTAAGTGAAATTTTAAATCCTCTTTAAAATAACTTTTATTTTATTATTTGTGTGTGTGTGTGTGTGTGTGTGTGTGTGTGTGTGTGCGCACAAGCACACGCTGGTGCTAAAAAAGGGTGTGAGGCCCCTTAGATTTACAGATATTTATGACCTTCCCAATGTGGGTGCTAGTCTCTGAATCCCTGTCCTCATCATGGAGTGGCAAGTCCTCTTAAGCACAGGGCCATTTCTCCAGGCCAGCTTTTACATTTATATAGCTTTAGGTTCTGGCACTTATTATAAACAGTGTAAATTAAAGTCTATCTCACTGTGTAAAATGGCAGAAATCAGAGTTTAAGATTACTTAAAAAATAACCTTGAAAGTGTTTCAACTAAGGTGCAGAGTTTGGCATTAAAGAGGTATGTCATTAAGGAGATCAAAAGATATTTCTACAAGATGTGTAACATTGTTTACACCATTCTGCTTTCCCAAATCTGTTATTATCATAAGCATATGCATTTGCACATATATATTTATGTAAGTTAAAGTTTAATATTACAAGGTATTCCTTGATCTTTTAGTGCTGCCGTTAAAATCTAGAGCTTCAGGCATGCTAGTCAAGTGCTCCACTACTGAGCCGCATCTCCAGCCCCCATGTAGGTTTCATACCCCTCAATAGTCTCAAGGGAGATACAGTATATAGTCATACCTTGAGACAGTCTCTCATTTCAACATAATTACAATGTAAGCTCAGCTCATTACAAAATGAAACATGCTTTGGTCTCCTCTGGTGCCCTCTCCCACTGAGCTCATCTCTCTCCAAACTGTAAGGATACACGTGTATGGAGATACACTGATGAAGCCTGCTACTGTCTGCTAATCTAAGAGTTCATTTAAAAATTAGAGGCAATATCTTAAGAAGCATTGATACCACTCATCATAATGGCAGTTGGCGGTTGTGCTGAAGGTGTGGATGGTGACATTATGAAAGGTGACAAAGCATGCTCACCCCCTCCAAACTACCACAACACAGTGCTGGAGACCCCCGGGGAAAACTGAGTATCTTCCCTTGCAGTTCTTGGCTCAAACAGGAATTAAGACGGGTTATTCTTTAAACAACTGGGCAATCTCTCAACAGTCAGTGAGCAGAGTCCCAAGTGTTAGGGACTTTTTGGACACAGGAATATGATGAAAACACTATTGACTTTAAAAGACAAAGTGAATTTAAAGACTATGTTACAAATGGTAATTGGACTGCTGGTGTTGTCAGCCTCCAGAGCCATGGCCTTACATCAGTGTCTCCGCTATCTATGCCTTGGAGTAGAGTGGAATCGTTTAAATTGCGAGTTAGGCTCTTTCCAATAAAATCATTGATATTAAAAAAATAAATAAGTAAGAACTGCTTTAACTGAAAATAAATAGTTGGTGCTGTGAGATGCTTCATCTGGAAAAGCTTGCTTCTCAATCCCGTCGGCCCGCCGGAGTTTGACTTTGAAACCCATACATAGTTGAAAGGAGGGAGCCGATTCCACAAAGCTGTGCTCCACACACGTGATGTGGGATGTGCACACTCATACACTCATCTCAGTATGCACACATATACAAACGCACACAATAATAATAAAAGCCAATAAAATTTTTCAGACAAGAGGCAAGATTAATATCAAACAAACAGCAACTATAACTTTTTTAAAATAAGAACACTAAGGGAAAGAATATGTATATATGTATAATTTGAAACTTTATAGATCAGAATTTATATAATACATTTAGCAGGATTGATTTTGCTCTGTTGATGATAATGCATTGATTCATGTTTCTTTCCAAAGATTTAACAGAGGAAACAATTGCTTTTAATACTGTCCCTTATCACGTAGCTTACAGTGTAAGGTAGCTGAGATCTCAACTCCAAATATTGACCTTGCCAGTCTATTCCAATAAAGATATATCTTTGCTTGTATCTAATTTGAAAGTTTTCTAAGAAAGTTATAAGAACATTTTACAGACAATCGAATTGCTATTAGAATAAAATATGCAGAGACAATAAAATAATGCTGTTTTATTTAAATAAATATTGACATTAAAGTATGGCTTCAGTCTGTGTTTTCTTTCTTTCTCTTCCTCTCTCTCTCTCTCTCTCTCTCTCTCTCTCTCTCTCTCTCCTTCTTTCTTTCTTTCCTTCTTTTGATGCCTATTCATCCTACAGAGTAATGGGTTATATAAGGACATTTTCATATAAGTGTATAATATACTCTGTTATTCCTTGCTTTTCTACTTTGTTTGGTTTCATTATCATTTAAATATTTAAGTCAATGTGGTGGTATTGTGTTCCCCGAAATATTGTGCATCCTAATAAATTTATCTGGGGTCAGAGAACAGACAGCCACTAGATACAGAGCCAAAAATGGTGGCTAGAAAATGGGTCAGAGCAAGCCATAGCAGAAGCTGAGTAGTGGTGGTGCACACCTTTAAGCTAGGCGGATCTCTGTGTGTTCAAGGATACAACCAAGCATGGTGACTCACGCTTTTAATCCCAGGGAGTGTTGGCACAAAGCAGAAAGATATATAAGGCGTGAAGACCAGAAACTGGAAGCATTTGGCTGGTTAAGCATTTGGCTGGTTAAGTTGCTAGGCTTTTGAGCAGCACAGTTCAGCTGAGACCCATTGGAATGAGGACACAAGTCCCAGGACACAAGTCTGAGGAACAGGCGAGGTGACGTAGCTGTGGCTTGTTCTGTCTCTCTGATCTTCTAGCATTCACCCCAATAACTGGCCTCAGGTTTGATCTTATTAGTAAGACCATTTAAGATTCATGCTACAAGTCAAGCTGACTCCTATAATTAATCTCAGCACTTGTAAGACTGAGGCACATGATTACTGGGAATTTAAGGCCAACCTGGACTTTTTTGTGAAATAATACTGTGTCAAATATAAATAAATGAGTAAACTTATCACTTACTTTTATTGTATAAATTTATGGCATACAATATAATTACTCAATGTGTGTGGAATAGATAATGTCCAAACAGAGGATTTAATGTTTATCTTTCCTTTAATATTATATTATAATTTTATTAACTCAGAATAATTGTACTTATTTATACAACACAGTATCACATTTTTGTTTGTGTGCCAATGGTATCAGGGTTATTCGTTTCTGTCTGTCTTGTTATACTGTCATTGCAGTCTTCAAACTCTATTGTCCCTGTGATAATAAACTAATACATAGTGTATTATGATCTATAGTTTCTGCTCTATGTTATAGGTCAGTAGAAGGACTATTTCTCTCTGCTTTGGTATCTATTACACAATGTTCCTCTATCCCCTCATCTCCTCTTTACCCTTTTCAGCCTCTGGTAATATCTATTATATATTCTGATTGGTTTGGAGTTGTTTATGCTTTGGATCACTGAACTCAGACAGGTACCCAGCTGCGCAGTCTATAGGCCAGTGAGCAGGATACAAAATGTTTTTGTATCAGCACTCCAATGAAAGAGAAATACCTAGACCAGTGACCTGTAATTAGAACTCTAGACAGTAGTCTAGAGATCTCCACACTTTGTACCAATGTTAGAGTGAATTTTTAATGAAAAGTTCTGATACTGCTTCTAGCTGAATTCCAAAACATCTTTAAAGGGCCAGAGCTACCAATAGCATATATAATGAAAGTATTAAGTGGAAAGAAAGAATGCTGCATTTATCAGTTATCTCAATAGTATACATAGACAAACATGCATATACTTATATAATAATTCTAAAGCAGAAAGAATAATCAATAATGCAAAAAAAGGACCAATAGTCACTGAATTGGTCCTGAAAATCCATGTGAGAGGTTTAACAGTGTTCTTCCACTATCATTTTCCAAGCTTCATCAGCATGCTTCTCACTAGGAATAAAGCAATGGTAATTAAACCCAACGTACAGTTGTAATCAATCATTTCTTTGGGAAAAATTGAAATTATATACCCAATAAACATTGAGGACTAAGTACTATGAAATGAAATAGTCAACTTATTTTTTATTCTATTCAGTAGTAAGCTGAATAAAACCTATAGCATTTCTCAACACCAGAAAGTCTGAAATCTGGTTATCCCACGTATGTATTATTGTGACTCTAATCCTTAACTCGGTATATGTTAGTCCATCACAGATGGAAGGTAGTTTGCTGTTATGTATAGAATTGCTTGTCATGCTTTCCATGATGTGCACTTTACTATGAATTGAAAGTAGTAACTAGAAAATCTAGAAACAAGTAATTTTTACATTTTAAAACACCTTTACTAAAGAATACTGTTATCATTTAGTCATTAGTAATTGTTGTTCACTGCTCACTGTACCCAATTTATAAGTTAAATTTTATAAGCATATATTAGGAATATTAGGAATATACTACACACAGAATTTGGTACTATCTTGGGTTCCAGTATCCACTTAGGGATCTCAAAGAATATCATGTCCTTTTTTGAACTTCCTAAAGTTTCATGTCATAACGATGGATTAATGCATTTATCGTAAGCTGAAAATAGTTAGATTTTGAGTTTTTTTCACCCTGATGCAACACCCAAAAGGAGTGTCACAGCTTTAAATTCTGCCATCTGCAATAGAGAACTTTCTCTGCTGCAACATTCTATAACTCACATCAAGATATTAAGCCAACAATTTCTGATTTTATGTGTTAGAAATTTGCCCTGGCCAGCGGGGTTTCAACAGGGGTGACCCACATGTGGGAGCAAATGAAAGAGACAGGGGACATGAGAGACTGACAGCAAGACAAGATTCTGATCAAGCTGCAATTTTTATTTCTCTCCGCAAGGCTTATATAGCATAGGAGGGAAAGGGGCAGGAACAGGGGAAGGGGAAGAGAGGTGGAAGGCGTGCAGAATGTGGGAGATGTGCAGGTCATGCAACTGCAAGATGCCAGCTAAGGTCACTGGTCAGGGGCCATTTGTTCTGTTGCTAGGCTACCTGACCATGGAATGCTCTTTACATTCGGTTGCATGGCACCTGACTGTGGAATGTTCTTATCTTTGGGAGCCTCCAGTTAGTAAACAGGTGTTACTGCTCTGGGGAAGGGCAGTGGGCTTATGACTTGTTCCCTGGCTTAGCTAGTACTTTCCATGGTTCATGTTTGGTTCCTGACATCCTGGTCCCTAACAGAAATTTAACTGAAAACACTATAGAGAATAGATATTGATTAATTAAGTCACAAAACTGTAGAGTCCATGAGTAAGTCTGTTTATTGTTATAACTGGATTCTAAGGTTCAGACAAAAACCAATCAAAGTACTATCTGACTTTCCCCACCCTTCGTAGGGCATTATTAACATTTCTGCATTAAATTTAATGAGCTCTTCCATATTTGGTAGGCAAGTTGGCAAATGATATAATTAATGCTTAGAATGCCAAACGAAACATCCTGTGATAGTTGAAGTCTAAAGGTGGCATCCTTGAGCTGTCAGTGGCGTTCAGATTGTTAGCCACTGTCTAAACTAATCACCATGGCCAGAAATGACTATCAAAAGAGAAGGTTGTCTAAACAAAGCCTGAGCTCTGTGTCCATTTCTCAGTGGTAAGGAGGTGATGACATGGCTCCTTACCCAAACCCTATGTCCTATTGTCCTATTATATAAACCATTATATTCATATCAGAAATATTAACATTATAGAAAATTTAGCACATTTTCTAATCCATTAAATACCTTTTTTTCATATATTAAAATATATGAATTCACATGAATTTTAAACCTTTTCACCTATGCCCCACCGTGTTTGCCTTAGTTACTATATTTCCTCTGTTTTCTGTTTATCTAATCTGGGGAGGAATATTTTGTTGTCAGTAGACTCATGTTTGGTTGAATAAATTACTAAATTTTCCCTCAAAACTGGTAGCTTGCTCACAGCCTAAGTTTGTTTTCATTATTTATCCTTTTTTTGATCTGAGCTGACAAGAACATTGTGTTAAGAACCACTCCTAGCTGGGCGGTGGTGGCACACGCCTTTTATTCCAGCAATTGGGAGGCAGAGCCAGGAGGATCTCTATGAGTTCAAGGCCAGCCTGGGCTACCAAGTGAGTTCCAGGAAAGGCACAAAGCTACACAGAGAAACCCTGTCTTGGAACCCCCCACCCACAAAAAAAAAAAAAAAAGAACCACCCCTAAAGTTAACTGTAAATGGAGTTCATTTTGTTACCAGGCTCTGATGGTCTGGCCAGCTGAGACAACTAGGCTGAAATGAAACATGAAAACAATCAGTTCAAACCTTGTAGATGGGAATGCATACCTCTCCAATGATGAAGCTAAGCATAGTGTCTTCTCAGTCATTTTTGCATCATTTCTGAACATAAACACTGGGCTTCCATTCCAGATAGTAAAATGTACTTTGCACATACCTCTTATTCTCTGCATTTTTTTAAGAAAACTTTATTTTTAGCAAGGCATTTGAATAGTTTTGTTTTTCACAAAAAAATATTCTAATAGAATGTGAATATAATCACTGATAATTATTATTTTTCTTATTTTTTAATAGTATTGAATTAATGAAAAGTAATTTAACACAGGATAAGAAAGTAACCCATATTTAAGATATGTCATATTTTTGTGCTGTTTCTATTTCAGGAAACAATAAAGCATGATTATAAGATAACTGGCAATTATATAAGCATCTAATTTTTAATATATTTCAATTCAGAATTCAAAAAATGCAAGATTATATCTTGTATATTATTATAGGACCAACCTTAATAATGTACTTCCCAGGGGGTCAAGAAGAGAAACTATGAATGGTGAGAATTATTTTTGGGAAAAGTATCTAAGCACGGCAAATTATTATGTCCTTTTACTTTATTTCTCTAAGATAAAATTCTGTCTATCCAGCTTCAGTTTCATCCTAACATTCAGATACCCTCCGTATCTGCTTTTTCTGTTCTGTTGTAGTCCCTGTAATAATTAAGTCTTTACACTTTAGCCTCATCTTCATTCTCTTTTCCTTCATTCTCCATCTCTCCTTCCTACCTCTTTACTCCTGGCTCACAGAAAATTCTACAGAATCTCTGTCTTCCTCTCTTCTCTCTGGCCATGTGGTTCTGTCTACTATCTACAGAGAGATTGTCTTGTTCTTTTTCTCCTTGCCACAGGACTCTCTGCTGCCAGGAATTCTGTCTAACCCTTACTCCACCTAGATATGCAAAATCCTCCTTTGTTCTTAGTCAGTTGCTCTGGAAAGCCAATAGGTCTAAAGGAAAGGCTTGGTCTGAGCTTCATCTGCCACAAGAAACAAAGCTATGCATGTAGGAGCAGGTTGCCTCTAAAAGGATGATTCACCTTAGTTCAGGGGCTTTGGTGCCTAGCAGGTGGTCTGGTAGCTATTCTGTTCCTCCTTTGTCCTTCAGTGCTTTGTTTTGAGCTGGCCCTATCTTTGGATGTAGCTAAAAAAGGATATTTGCAAAAGGCAGCTACCCAATTCAAATGCTGAAAAGGGAGCAGGAAGCTCAGAGGCAGAAGGCCCTGCCTAGGAGAACTTATCCAAGTACTGGCCCAAGCAGGATGCTCACACACACACTTTCTATGGGAATTATGAACACAAAAAAATCAAAACAAGGAGCAATTGAATATCAAAGCTGTATAACACCAAATATTTATCCGTGATAAATGGCTTCTCATTTGACAGATCCTTGTTTGGTCAAAGAATAGTTTACCATATACAGCTGGACTCCCTATATCATATTCTTGTGGCTCACCACAACAGTAATTATTTATATATAAATCTATATAGGTAACAACAATTTTAAAAAGGGTAGTTCTTCGACCTCATCAAAGTAATGCTTATTTAATGTGCAACAAAATAATGTATTTTTAATCTTCATTTTATTATTCGAGAGCCTGTACTTTAGATATTTCAAAACATTCTCAAGGAATATCAGGAAGGAATTGCAGAGGTAATTTCCATCGGTAACAACTGACTCTAGAATAGTGGTTCTCAACCTGTGGTTCATGACCCCAACAGGGTAGCCTATCAGATAGCCTGCATATTAGATATTTAAATTATGATTCATCACAGAAGCGAAATTACAGTTATGAAGTAGCAATAAAAATAATGTTATGGTTGGAGGTCCCCACAATATGAGTAACTGTATGAAAGTGTCAACATTAGGAACACCGAGGACCACTACCCTAGAGTCTCACTAAAACCATGCATCAGTGTGGTAACAGACATCTGGGAATGTCAAAAATATATCAAATGTGTGTGTGTGCATGTGTGTGCATATGTGTGTGTGTGTGTACGTGCATGTGAATATGTGCGTGTGTATGTCTGTGTTCCATTAACAGCAATAAATAATAATAAGAAGGCCATCAGGTGTGCCTCTACAATTCCTTATCTGTTTACCTTGAAATATGAAGGAAATATCAAAAGGGTCAATATTTCACAGTTCTAAACCTTTCCGTAAACACCTGGTATCAGTGGTGGAAGCAAAGAAATAAACTAGCAAGAATTATGAGACTTAGCTGCATTCCAAGATAAATGTACCTGAAACTATAAAGTTTATATTGAAACAGCTTAGCCCGACGACAGTTATTTTTGATCTGTGGAATGTCTTCGGGATACTTTTGTTTCAATAAAGGTCAAAACTAAATTGTCATGTAAAAATATTTCAGAAAATAATGCAGCCAATGAAAGTCCAGATATTTAAAAGCAGCTGTCAGCATTTACATAGATGAATGTCTGCAGGAATAATTAGACCTGATGATAGCATGGGGAATTTGACAATATATATATTGCCATGAAGGTTTAAGAAAGAAAATTGAATAGATATGGAATATTCTTGCTAATCTGTTACCAAAAAGTTATAGTTGTTTTCAGCTTTCCATGTTGTATTTGCTTCTTTTGTTCCTATAGAAGAACTTTGGAATTTCCTATTGTTATGTTAGTTTATAAAGATGCATTTCTATACTCAAATTTCCACTAAATATCTGTCAAAAAGAAGAAATGCAAATGTCTGTTAGTTGAGACAGAGAACAAATCAGTCTGGTCTCATGTAGCAATTTGGCACCAGGCCTTGAGTTGTTATTTTGCCTACATGCACTTGTATGCCAAGCGGTGAACAATTTTGGGCCATCTATTATCTTGTCATTAAGAAAATTCCAATTACTACACTTGGCAATCTCTCGCTTGTCTGCTTCCAGTTCCTGGTATCAAAATAGCTTGAGTTTCTCACATGCCCTTAGGAGACTAGAAATGAGAAGCATGATTATCTTGCTTCTGTTGCAGAAGCTAGATACACTATTTCCTGAATGTACAGAATTCAGATTAATGACTTTATAATTTGATAACATTTTTTCATAGCATGCATTGAAATATAGGTGCATGTAGCTTTAACTTTGGGATGAATTCCAAATTTGCTATAGTATACTTTCTTGATTTTTTATTCTGTCACCATTTAACTCCTTATTGCCCCAAAGCTATTTTCTTTTACTTCTTTTATTATTTAGAACTCTCAAGGTATCTCTGCCTCATACTGATGTGGTCCAGGTGAACAACAGCTGACCTTGGTGGTTTGTTCCCCTATCAGAGGCTCTGTTCTTCCTGATATGTTCTTTGAACCTTCTTGCTTCCAGATTTGATCAAGAAATTAAGTATTATCTTCCTTTTGCAATGTATTTCATTATTAAATATCAAACGCTATTTATCAGAATAGCATAAACTAACATTTGTAATAACTGACCCTAAATGAAAAAAGCTTAAATTTTGCTTTCTAAAACCACCAAAAGCATTGCAATACTTAATCATATAATATTTTCCATGAAAGAGTTTTAAAATCAAGATGAAGCAATGGTATGGAGAAAGAAGAGTCAACCTCCCTCTGATAATTGAGTACTTCTTTAATGAGTATTTCCTCTAATCTGATGCCGAATGCAAAACAATTGCAGGTTCTACTAAACTATTGGTAGAGTTTAGATAACCTTTCTCTTGTCTCTCAATTAATAATAAGGAAATTTGCCAATAATAAAGCATCTGTCTTTTTTAAGAGTGTATGTAAAACACATGGACATTGGCATGTGTGGTGATATTTTATTTGTGCTGAAATGTGGTGATATTTTATTTGTAAGTTAATAAATAAAGTTTTTCTGGAGATCAGAAGTCATAGCCAGCCATAAGCAAAAGTCAGGTGGTGGTAGCACTTGCCTATAAGCCGATCACATGGCAGGCAGTGTCTGTGCATTCAAGGACACAGCCAAGCATGTTGACACATGCCTTTAATCCCAGTACCAACCATAGAGACCTGCAGGTCTGTACAGACAGGCAGTGACATGGAAGTGAGGTGGTTGGGCTAAGAGCCAACAAGAAGGCAGAACAGCAAGGCAATAAAGACGCAGGTTAGACTGGAAGAAGCTGGCTCTCTAGGGAAGCTACGGCAACATGTTGAGCTAAGGTCAGTTAGTTGGTGGCTCTCACTATTTCTCTGATTTCTATGGCTTGCACCCCTGTATTTGGCTCTGTGTTTCTTATTTAATAAGACTGTTTAAAAATTCACCTACAGGCATGTGGGTAAGTGAGTGTGATATTACAATTAAGTCATGATAAAAATGATTTTATTTTATTGATACTCTGATGTTTTTTTATTTCATATCCATAATGTTGAGTCTATAACGTCTAGGTTTTTATTTATACCTGACATGTCTCCAGCTTAAACATAGTGAGTATAGAGCAAACTTTCTGTCTGGCTAAGTGTTTCTTGGAGTAAGGACACAAAGCTCATGTTCAACTTATTCATATGTACCAGTAGAGTGGGAAGATTTAACAGTTTAAGGAAGAAAGGCAGGACAAGGATGTGGTTTTTTGTTTGTTTTTTTGTTTTGTTTTTGTTTTGTGGGTTTTTTTTGTTTGTTTGTTTGTTTTTGTTTTTTTGAGACAGGGATTCCCTGTGTAGCTTTGCGCCTTAACTGGAACTCACTCTGTAGCCCAAGCTGACTTCGAACTCACAGAGATCCACCTGCCACTGCCTCTGCCTCCCGAGTGCTGGGTGGTGTGCGCCACTACTGCCCGGCTAGGATGTGTTTTAAGGTGAATAATCCTTCCCACTCACATGTCCTGTGGGGGATCTCCAAAGCAACATGCAACATGCATTAAATTATTGTGCCTGCGACACAGAAGAATGGAATCATTTACTCAATACTTTGTTTCCATTAGAAAATGGTTTCTCCAAAGGTTATTATTTCTTAACCGCTATGATTTATATATGAATCAGAATGTTTTAAAGAATCCTATGATAGTCCCATATTCTGGCATCAAATAGAAAGATGTGATATAGTCGAAGAGCTGTGACTCTGAAAGTATTTGAAGAGTTGTTCAAGCAAAACTTCAGGGAATGTGTAGGTAGGAAAAGGGAGTAAAATATGCCCAAACACAATTGGCCTCTTACTTCATTATAGTACATGAGAATCCATTTATAGTCTCTCAGAGGGTATTCACGAAGATAATCAACTCCATATTCTACAGGTCCTCCAAATTCAGGAAGCTCTAAGTACAAAAATATCTCTGACTCAAAGGCTCTCAGATCTTCAGTGGCTGATGTTCAATCTCTTTTTCCCTGATACCAGTGTTCCCACTAGCAGGTTCTGCAGTGGCTCTAAACTGAGCTGGTTTGATGACATTGACCTTCATACCTAATGTCACAAAATTGTGGTTTGCTTTAGCTTGGTCACACTGGGCTTAATCTAATGGTCCCTCTATGTTGTATGAGGAGTAAAAGTTCCCAGAAACAGCCCAGGTATCTTTGTATGTCAGACCTGCTCTTCTATCAATATTTATTTGTCACGGTGTTCAGAGTTTTGTTAGTGTCTCTAAAACAGTAGTGAGTTTCTTCTTCCATTAGTTAGATCACTAGAACAAGACATGAAATATCAAAGCGGCTTTTGAGACTCTCGAGGAACAAAATGTGAGATCTACTTCCCTAGGAATGAAAAAACTCATCCTAAAAACACCTGTTTGTTTAAAGGAATGCATAAATGCTACAAGTGAGTTTTTTTGGAGTGATATCTCAGATAAAATTAATTGCATGGATTTGTTCCCAGACCCAAAGTATGTTTTTTCCAATGGACCAATGGCGACATTATACCAGATAATGAATTCCAACTGACTGTATGCATCTAATTTTTAAGACATCTGCCCCACTCCAGAAAATATTGTCTGAGAGATGTTACTATGAATAAGTGAGAAATAGGCAATGTTGCTCATGTTCTGTTAGAGTGGCTATTCAGGGTGACGTATAGGGTGGAAGACAAATGGATTTCATGCTCATGTCAGACATGAGCAATTATAAAATGAGGTCTTCCTCTAAGTAATGCTGTAGGGCTTCACATCAGTCATAATCCCATAGAGGGTGGTGCTGGCACTGCAGCTGGTACAAACAAAACTTATTCAGAATGCCAACTATATCATTACTGTATGAAAGATTTAAAGAGACCTAAGGTTATCATCTACATACATACCAGGTCTGCATCCCCTCAACGACAATTTTTGTTCACATCCTTATTCACCAAACCGGATTCATTACAGACAATCTGCCTTCACTGGTTTATACAAGTCAACATTCATGATAGATAGAGATGTTATGACATCAAAAGAGTAACCTGATTTCTGTGTTATCCTATAACTCCATTTACATGTCAATACCACTGATCTCTTAAACTCAATCATCTTAAACCCCCAGGCTCCTTCGTATCTGTCTACTACTCTCCACTGATATTTATTTTTCTTCAGGTCATCCCTCCTTCTATACATGGTCAATAATAGAGTATTGTGCTTGAAGTCACTGAGGATTTCTACCCACCAATGTCACTTTCAGTATTCCTTGAGGAGTTTTAGTACACAGATGTCTATTCTTGAACAGCATGAATCTTTTGAATTTATGAATTAATGAAGTTCAAGTTTCTTCTCTATTAACTGAACATAAGATTCATCCTGCAATATAGATACCCCCTTAGTGAGTTGGATCAGTAGAAAAAAGTTATATACCAGCAAAATGACATAATAAGAAAATGTGGAAACCCAGCTTTTGTTCCACTGGGAAAAATATAGTTCCCCATTGAAGTATTTTAATTGTAGTATTTTAATTATATCAAGCAATGTCATATGATCTAGAATGATAAATTAGCATCTGCCATATTTTAAATAAATCTTAATATTGAAAAAAGTATAAAGATATTCTGAGGCCAATTATAGTAACATGAATATGAACTGGATATCAGATAAAAATAAGAGGGTTAAATTCTAAATCATGAGAAAGAAGGGTGCAGTTATGTTGTACCTGCTGTGTTAGTAATATATCAGCAGACAATATCTCATGGTCTCTGAAGGCCTCTAAGACTGAAAAATCAAAGTTAGAATGTGTGTGTGTGTGTGTGCGTGTGTGTGTGTGTGTGCGTGTGTGTGTGTGTGTGTGCACACGCGCACGCTTGTGTAAGAGAAAGAAAGAGATAGAGACAGAAAGAGAGGGACCGCGACAACAAGATACAGAGACAGAGAGTATTTAACTATAAAACATACTGGTAAATTTCGTGGTACCGTTATTTATACTGCTCTTTTTGTTTATACTTGTTATTTTTGGGATTATAATAGCAACATTTCTTCCTTCTTTTTCTTTCCTCAAAATCCTCCCATCAGCCAGCCCTTCCTGCTCTCTCTCTAGTTTATGACTGCTTCTTTCATTGTTATTACATGCATATATATGTCATGCGCCCGTATTTCTAAATATAATCATCAGTTTCTAGAACGTTACTTGCCAGTATATTTGGCACCGGACGGCCAATTGATGTGCTCTTCCCTGTGGAAGACGACCTCTTCTGCGCCCAACTTCCCCTAGTAGCCTATAGTCCTTCGTGTAGGGTGAAGTCCTCATAGGCTTTCCTTAGTCCAATTGGCCATGCCCATTAGTGATGTCTTTCCTCACCTCATATTTTAGTAGTCATGTTGGTGAGGCGTTGTGTATATCTAACAATTACAATGAAACACAGTCTCACAGCAAACTCCTTGATCTTCTGGCATTGACAATCTTTCTTCCCCCTCTTCTTTAATCCTCCCAGATCCTGAGGTGAGCAAATTTGCATTTTTATTGGTTGTGGTTTTCTGTGTTTACATATTTTTCAAAGAAACAAAACAAAATATATGGGGTAGCACAAAAGGGAAAAATGACATTTTAATATTTTACCACAGAAAAGATAAATTCCAATTGAAATTAATTAATTAATTAATGCACTAAGAGATATCGTTGAAGAAATTATCCAAAATGTACCATAGATAAGAACTATAAACAAAAAAGATGTAGGTATATTTCTCATACTACTATTAGTTTTTATCATGCTACGTTTTTATTGCTAAACATGAAAAATATTAATAGATATTTGTTTTCAATATAAGAAAGAGAATATAACATCCCCAAGCATATAAGATTTTCTTCTCTCTATTTATTATTGAATCACATTTTGTGTACAACTTTAAACTAATTATGACATAAGGAAGTATGTATGTTTTAGGGTTTCTGTAGTTAGTTTTCCTGCCTGGACCACAGTCAGGACAAATCTCTCTTACCCGCTAGTCCCACAGTAACTCAGACCCAACCAAGTAAGCACAGAGAGACTTATATTGTTTACAAACTATATGGCTGTGGCAGGCTTCTTGTTATCTATTTCTTTTATCTTAAATTAACCCATTTCTATTAATCTATAACTTGCCATGTGGCTTGTGGCTTACCAGTACCTTACATCTCTTTTGTCATGGCAGCAGCTGGCAGTGTCTCTCCACCCAGTCTTCCACTTCCCACAATTCTCCTCCTCCTTGTCCCGCCTACCCTACCCTTCCTGCTTGTCTACTGGCCAATCAGCACTTTATTTATTTTAACCAATCAGAGCAACACATTTGACATACAGAACATCCCACAGCAGGTTTCAATTGCTGTGAAGTTAGACCATAATAACTTTTATAAAGGAAAACATTTAATTGAGGCTGGCTTACAGTTTCAGAGGATTAGCCCATTGTCATCATAGTGGGAAACATAGAGGCATGCAGGTAGGCATGGTACTAGAGAAGAAGCTGAGAGTTCTACATCTTGATCCATAGGCAGCAGGAAGTGAACTGTGACACTGGGTGTAGATTGAGCACAGGAGACCTCAAAGTACACCCAAACAGTGACTTAGTTCCTCCAACACAGCCAAAGGTACTCCAACAAGATCACACCTCCTAATAGTGCCACTCCCATTGGGGTCCATTTAATTTCAAACCACCACAATGTGTAAGAGG
The DNA here is from genome assembly GCF_903995425.1 of Onychomys torridus. Lineage (NCBI taxonomy): Eukaryota > Metazoa > Chordata > Mammalia > Rodentia > Cricetidae > Onychomys > Onychomys torridus. The sequence goes on along the minus strand of NC_050459.1, from coordinate 35,941,528 downwards.
GTCAATGTTTCTCATAATCCCTGACAATTTGAGTCATCCTGAGAGATTTTCAATCAGTCAATAGGTCGGTTTAGAAGCAGTGTTTTATAACTACAGGTTGATACTCATCCATATAGTAATATTGCACTATATCTTAATTTAACGCAAAATATGTTTCACTTTCCTTGTGACATTTTTTACCTATGGGTTATGGAAAGTCATTTGTTTTATGTTCAACTTTCAAGTGTTTCCAGATTCTTCATTTTGATTTTCTGTTTAACTCAATAATAAGAAAATAGTATAAATTCTTTGATATTTTTAAGTTAAAAACACCCACTCTACCTTGGAGAAAGATGCATATGAACTTAAAAATATCACATATTCTCCTGTTATAATGAAAGTTGTGCTATGACAGCTTATAGCTCATGTATGCTTATAGTGTTTTGGGAGTCTCGTGTAACATGATTTTCTTTTGTTCTATGAAAAATCCTAAAATTCTCTATTGATAGTTACATGTTTGATTATTTTCCCTGCCATATATAACATTTTTTTCTTTATATTTTGAAGCTCTGTTACAGGTGCATATATATTTAATGTTGTAGAGTTTATTCATGACTCCAGTCTTCATAATTATAAAATATAACTCTTACTTATTGTAGTAAAATCTTCTTTATCTAATGTTATTACAGTTTTTCTTTTTATTTCTCTGTGGATGTCCTATCATTTCCCAAACTTTTATTGTTAGTCTATATTCAAACCCATTTTATAGGTAATTTGATATGTTTGGCTTTGAACTTGTACTGCCTACCTCATAGGGCTATGTATATATTTAGTGTTTACTCTCCCTATTTATATAGTATGGCTAGTACTTGAATAAAAAAAAAGCCCCAATAGTTTTAAGTGCAACAAATATGCAAAGAACCATCATATGCTCCTTGAATAATTCCAAGCTGGTATAAATGTATCATCATCATACATGAAGATGATCAGATTATGAGTTTTGTTACTGTGACAAAATATCAGAGGAAAAGTGGTGGGTGGGGTAGATTGAGTTTGGATCACAGTTTCAAAGATTTCAGCCCATGGTTGGTTGATTTTGTTATTTCTGGACTAAGCAAGGCAGAATTTTCTTGACAGAACTGTGTGGAAGAGCAAAGTAGCTCACCACACTGCCGTCAGGAATCAAGAGAGAAGGACTGAAGCTAGAGGCAAAATAGCACCTTAAACAGCGTGCCCTCAAGGACCCACAGGACTAAACGTGACTCCACCTTTTGCCGGGAGCTACGTGACTTCTTTGGGGGACAATGTCTGAGAATAGCACAAATACGTTCTCCTTCTGGCAAAGCCATGGAGAATCTGGCCCATGTTTGGCACTGCTGATGGAGAGTTAGCTGCATGATTCTGAGCATGACCCCAGGGGCACATGTGCTCCGGCTCTCCTTGCTTTCCTTTGACAAATCGTATTGCTGGCTGCCTCTAGTTTCACTTTCTTAGAACTATGGATGAAATGGCTATTAGGAAAACTTCTCCCTGATGACTCTCCTTTGGGTGTGCCACAGAGGATTTTATTTAAAAAATATACAGTGGACCCAGTTCAGCTCCTAAAGCCTTTGATGTTTCAAGTGTGACTATGAATTCTGGATTATTCAGAACGAGATGCTGCCTTTCCAAAGTACCTGGTGACCAGTCTGAAAAGAGTCACAGTAGTTTGTGACATCACAAATTTGCACAACTGTTCTGGAGAGAATGATTTTAACCACAGGAGTCTAGGAGAAATGTAAATAAATAGATGAAATCAAGAGTTAAAGGGAAGAGTCTAGGGACAGAGAATGAAGAATTATGGAAATCAACAGGCCGTCCTTTCTAATAGCTTTGCCAATACTATAGGAATTGAGAGGAAGAAGACTTGGGAACAAGAAATACGCAATGTCAACTATTAATAATAAGCTTTTAAGTCATGTAGTTTACAGGATGACAGGAGGAAACCTAGTATATCCCCCATACAAGGCAGAGTAGCATAGAATGAAGAATAAATTGATTCAGCCTTGGCTGATGAGTTAATAGTGAGAACTTAGATTTGACTAGAGGTAAACATTAATCACTAGAGGCAAAGCTCTTTCACTTTGCATGATGCTGTAACTGCAAAAGCTGCCAGCTGGGCACACTGTTCTACTTGTAGGTGTGCCTAGTGAAAAACATCCTGTGTCCCTTGCAACACTCTTTATGTTTCTGACATTAGAGCTATGAATCAAGTAGGTAATGGTTCTTGGTGGGAAAGTTGGGGCATGAAAGGGGAATGAGGTAAAGGAATAAACTGGCAATTATTATAACCATTATTAGAAGCTTAAGGAAACAAATCTGATTGTAAAACTATTCATGCAAACCATTGATACTGCATAAACAAAAATGGCTCAGGCCATCTGGGGCCACTTGTTTGAAACAGGCAATTATAGTTTCTTCATTGTCCTGATTTCACACATCCATCCCAGGTCATCAGACCCATTGGGAATTAAGTGTTATTCTCCCAGCAACCTTCCTACATGTACACCACTACCGTTCTTGCAATTATAAATCCACTGAAGATAGAGAACTCATTATATAATCACTTTTCAAAGATTGGTTTTACTTGTTGAAGATCAAACATTCAATATATAAGCTTCCTGGGGACATTTCTCATTAAATATATAACAGTGAGAAAAACTAAATACCACATTTTTTAAACCATCTAACTTTTTAACAATTTCTGTTCAGATATGGAATAGTTTATCACTACAAGTCATAATGCATAAGATTTATTAAGCTGATTTCCATTTATCTTGCCATTTTTTTGTCCTTAATTTACTGTTATAGACATTAACAAGTAATAGTAATGTACATTTCCATTACACTACTAAAACCTACTCCCTGGGGGAAACCAAATCACATAATTGTATAATAATAAATGGTCAGATTATGAATAAAAGCCTTGGGAAATGCTTATTATAAATTCATCTATTAAAAGTGTAAAGTGTATATCTCATTGCTTTCTTTCTCTGTACACAGAGATGTTTAAACATCATCACAGATTCTAAGCTGTTTACACAAACACACTATGCTGGTTAAAGCCACCCAGGAAGAGGAAACTTTGAGAGATTGACTGTCACATCTGTGGGGGAATTTTCTTATTGAATGATTGATGTGGCAGTGCCCAGCCCATTATGGCTCAACACCATCCCTGGGAAGAAAGCAACTTGAGCAAGCCATGGAGAGTAAGCCAGCAAGAAGCATTCTTCTAAGGACTATGCTTTGGTTCTTGCCTCTCCGTTCCCGACTTGAACATCTGCCCTGGACTCCCTGGATGATTACCTGTGACATGAAAGTATAATCCAGATAAACCCTTTCCTACTCAACTTGCTTTCAATCAGAGTGGATGTTTTCTTTTTCCTATTTTATATTTTTTATTTTGTACAAAGTACATTTTTCATATAATACATTTGGATTGTGGCTTTCTCTCTGTCTCCTCCTCCCAGTTCCTTCCCCCTTTTCCTCCCACACAGATCCATTCCTTTTATGTTTCTTGTTAGAAAACAGACATCTAAGAAAGAATAGTAGAATAAAATATAAGATAAAGCCAAAAAATCAGAATAGGGCAAAACAAAACTAAAAAGAGAAGGAAAAAGACCCATGAAAAAGGTACAGGAAACAGATGTAGTCACAGGATAACACCATCAAGAACTCCATAAAAACATCAAACTGGAAGCTATAATATATACTCAAAACCAGATGGTAAATAAATAAAAAGAAATAAGAATAAAATTTTAATTTTAAACTTAAATTAAAAAGAAAGAAAGCTTGGACATACTATGACCCAAGGAACTTCCAAAGAAGCTGGTGAGTTCATTTCCTGTTGGCCATCTACTGCGGGCTTGGGGCCTGCCATTCATCTGGTGTAGACTCATGCAGGCCCTGTCCATGTTGTCTCAGTCTCTGTGAATTCATATTTTTTTTTTATAAAGTTGATCTAGAGGCCTAATTTCCTTGGAGTCCTCCATTGTTCCCTTTCCTCCTACTTTTCCACCAGGTTTCTTGAGCCCCGAGGGGAGGTATTTGTTGGAGACATCCCCTTTAGGGCTGAGTGTTCCAAGGTCTCTCACTTTCTGCATAAGGTCTGGCTGTGGGTCTTCCTATTTGGTCCCATCTGCTACAGGAGGAAGTTTCTCTGATGATGGCTAAGCAAGGCACTGGTATATGAGTACAGCAGAATCTCCTTAAGAGTAATTTTATTGTGACATTCCTTTTGTGGAACAGTAGTATTTGGTTTTCCCCTAGGTACCTGGCCTATCTAGTCTCAGGTTCTTAGTCACCAAGCAGTATCAGGTTTCAGTTCCTTCTCACAGAGTGGGCCTTAAATTCAATCAGGTATTGGTTGCTTTAAAAAGCTTTGTGCCCTCATTGCGCTAACATATGTTGCAGGTAGGACACCATTATAGATCAATGTGCTTGCAGCTGGGTTGGTTTTAAAAGTACTGCTTTTTGTCTTAATGTCAGAGAGGAGATGAAACATATTATGAGCAAAACTAAATATGTACCAAATTTTGTATTTACCCATTGACTTTTACTGACACTCTGCACATATTGAGATGTTCCCTTAACACTTAGGAATGGTGTATAATGCTCTTACTTGTCTTATACTTCCTGATTTTATGCAAATAAAGTTCAGCAAAGGATGAGATTGGGACCTTCCCTAGGGTTTTGTGTGCATGTACCAAACCCTGAGTATATCTAGAATCTGACACACATCTAGGTACTCCAGGAGCTTTCTAAGACTTCTTAGCATTCTTTACAATGCCCTACAAGTTTGTTTTTAATTTCCAAAACTCTTTGAATCTACACACGTAAACACACACACATGCACAACACACAACACACATGCACACACACACACACCATTTATCCAATGCTATAAATAGTTCCAGTATTGAACAATTGCCATTTTACTCTTGACAAATACTCTCAAGGAAGGGATTGCTTCACCCTGAGTAGTTCAAAAGCAAGTCAAGTAAAAGCAACTCTGCCAGGGTAGTCTTCAGGGATCCAAAGCATGCAAAATAACAGCTGAAACTGTGGCATTGAAGGAGTGCCAACCCTGATTTGTACCTTTGGTGTTTGCCAGATTTCTGGTTTTCATGTGATTATGGACTTTGCGTTTATAAGCCTCTGCTGAGCTGGATCAAGCAAACAGGACTAGAGTCTGTTAAATCCACAAAGCAAGGCACTGCTCTACCTGGAGAGCAGCCATTTTCTGAGTCACTGGGTTCCTCCTTTGCTGTGGTCTTTGTTCAACCTTCAGAAATGGAAAGAAGGTTTCAACAGTTCTGCTAATGTTCTCGTGGAATTTAAGTTTGTGGAAAGTTTCAGAGAACTTTACACTGTCATGTTCTCCCTTGTCATTTCCACAAGGCTTTGTTTAAGTTCATTCTCTGTCGGTAGAAGGAAAAAAACAAACAAGCAAACAAACAGATATTTCTGTTTTGAAAATGATCTCAGGTCTGTAGCGATAGCTCATTAGTATAAAGTTTCCTTTGTAATCATGATGGTCTGAGTGGGATGTCAACATAAAACAAAAGCCTGACATGGCAGCATGTATGACATGTGCTTGTGACCCCAGCACAGGAAGATCCCTGGAGACTTCTGGCTAGCCAGCCTACCCTATTTGGTCACTTCCAGGCTAGTGACAGACATTTCTCAAAACAAAACAACAACAACAAAAGGTTAGGTGGCTGATGAATAATGAAACTCAAAAAATGTGCTCTAACATACATACGTGCATACATATATGCATTATGTATATAATATATATATATATAAACTCATATAATTGTGAATACATAAACACATGAATATATGCACATACACAGAATCTTTAATCTTATCTTTTTTCATAATTTACATGCAGTCTCCCTGTTAATCTAAACTATTGGACAGGTAGTCATCCAATTAATGAGATCCTTTATTGGCATAACTTAATACCTACAAGACAGAAACTTACTTTGACATACAAGCTGAGAAAGATGTTCCATTAATACCAAGATTTTTTTGGGGGCGGGGGGATTAAAAACAGTTATTTTAAGGCTGGGAAGTGAGGGTGGAGGTGTATCTGGAAGAAGTTGGGGTGAAATGTGAAGAGAGACTATGATCAAAATATATTGTGTGCATGTCTGAAATTCTCAAAATTAATAAAATGTTTTATTTTTAGAAATGTTCCAGCCTGCCTGCTTTAGAAATGTTCTGTTTGCTAGAGCCTCTACATTGTGTAAATCATGAACTCTAAATAGCAATATAGCAAGGAAAAATAAGTATTTTTATCATTTCTGTCATCTCTGGATTCTCATATTACATGTATAGGTTTAAAGTGCACATGAAGGTAGAATAAACCTCATGTAACTGAAAATTTTTACTCCTAAATTTGTCTGAAGGAATAGCATTTAGAAATTTAGGACATTGTTTAAAGCCTACCCAAGCAGACTTCCATTTTGAGAATCATATCATAAATTCTATTGGAAAAGGGGAATGTCCCCAAGTGGGAAACAGTGTTAAAGCACAAATTTTCTCTTACTCTTTTCTAATCCAGAATAACAGGACACCAAGCTTGATCTATTTTTATTATGATTTCCTGGATTATACAAGATGAAAAACTCAGTAAGAAAATTAAATTTCAATTATAGGAATTGCAGAGTTTATAGTTTTATTCATTATAAATTTTATACTCTGGGTTGAACTCTGGGATGCAAACCTAAATAATACACTAAGTCAAATGCCATTAACCATACTCAGAAAGGCTGTCTTCACAAAGGATAGATATTTCTTTGAGACAGAGTGGGAATTATGGCTAGTCCTGAACATGAAGATCAGTAGACATAGGAAGAGGATCTAGTAGCCTCTTTCTAATGTCTAGAAGGTTGATGTTTGGAAGAGTTTTATATAATTCAAGGTAATATTTGGACCAAAGAAAAGATGCTTCATTATTAAAGGAACTTGGTCATATAAAATATATTAATGCAGTGAGAAGTAGTCAAAAAGTAAATGATTCTTCATAAGGCAGCAAATAGTTAAGCCATTAAGGAAACAAAGATAAAAGTAGAGATTTTTAAAGCAGTTGTACAAACAGTCTCATTCCATTATTCTATGATTATATCTGATTTAAGTGTTTGACTTGCCACATACTCCAAACTCCTATCGTAGACCACTCAGAACATAAGTAATGAGTATTTCAGTCATTCCCATGTCTTAGTACCAGAAGCAGCCTAAGGGGTGGGTGGGTATTTATCTGACTCAGAGTTTCAGTTTATCATGGTAGGGTAGGTAAGACCTGGCAGAGAGTTCATGGCATATGTGAGTGAAGCCTCTCACATCATATCAGAGCAGGAAGAAAGCACAAATAGATCCACTGAACACTAGCTGTAAATGTCTAAGGCCCATTTATAGAGACCTACTTCCTTCACCCACCTCATCAAGGATCCGAGACTTCCCTAGACAGTGGCTTCAGACTAAAATGGGTACTGACAACATGAGACTTTGGAAGCTTTCCAGATTCAAAACATAATCATGGGCCACAACAGCCACAAATAATGAGAAGAATGCAGTCTAGCCCACTATAGTTATTCCAAGGTTTCCAATAGAAAAGAAGACGTAACTAATCTTCATCTATGTTTCCTACAAACTCCCAAGTTTTGAAAGATACTACCATTTAAGCATTTCTATAACCTAGAAAAACAAAAGACTTTCTCCTACAAACACTTTGGTTAGAAAATGTGTATTTTGTGGCTAAGCAATTAAGGTGATGGATAGAAAATGTATCTTATTTTTCTTTTTAAATTTTTGAAAATTATCTTAATGATATAGGGCAGGCAGGTATGTGCATCTTTAAATACAGGTGCCCCAGGAGTCCATAGAAGGTGTTGAATTCCCTGAAGATTGATTTTAAGCTAGTTCTGGTGACTGGACTAAGGGTGCTAAGAACTGCACTTGGGTCTTCTGTGAGAGCAGTGAGTTCTCTTAATCTCTGTGCTCTCTCTCCAGCCTTCCATTATTTTCTCCTTTATTGTAGTATATGTGAAAATAGTTATATAAAGTCTGAAAAATAATTAAGTGTAGCAGTTTTATTGCTTGGACTTATCTAATGAAAGTTTTTATTGTTTACATTGCTTGAAAGTTTGTGTTTTTATTGGATAGGGGCAAGATGAGCAGGACAAAGAACACAGCATATGGTTTATGATTCTGATGCATGTTACAGACTAGACAGTCAAATCCAAGATTACATCCCAACCCCTTTCTGAGGAAATGCTTTTCACAACCACAATTTTGGCAGGACATCATTCTGTTCTGGGGATCAAGAGTAAAACAAATGTTTATTGTTAGACTCTGTCTGGCCAGGAAAATTATCATAGAGAAAAATACTCACTTTCCGTAAACATTTTATCCATGGATTAAAAAATAAATAAATAAATCATTTTACACTATTCCCAGAAATGATGCTATGAACAAGTAGAGCATTGACCAGGAACAACAATGTGGTCATAGATGGAAAACCATAAAGAAAACTCGAACCCAAACTGGACCTGTAATAAAGCAAGCCACTTACCAGTGTCTGAGATTCCCCAGTGCTTCAGCTATGGTTCTGATATCCCAAAGATTCTAATTTTTAACAGTCTTTAAAACAGCAAAAAGTTCAAAACTAGAATTTTAGTAAATGAAAAAAATGTATGAAATGATTAGTCTTCATATTGCTATTAGACCTACAATACAATGAGGTTACTAAAATCCCAGGAAGTGCCACACTTGTTCAATTTCTATTTTTATTTTAGAATATATCTGTTTATTCAATTGTATATCTAACATGCAGTTAAAAAGATTGTTTGATGAAAAATCTCTGTGGTAATTTTATAAGAGTCATGAAAAAATATTAACAGAAAAATAAAGAAAGGAAATATTGGTCATTCCAGGTAGACTTGTTTTGTTTATTTGGATTTTTTAAAAATGTAGAACTTCTCGTTCATTTCCTTTTGAAACCTTTCATTTTTGTAGTGCTAGTTTTGTAGAGACTATGAATAAAGGCTGTACCCTGAACCTCATGGTATTTTGATATGAGGTATTTTCAGAAATTTTTGTTCATTTACTAAGCTTGTGTTATAACTTGTAATCCTATAGTACAAAGTCATAGGTTCTGGGAGTATAAGCAGAATACATTTTAGATAACTATATATCAAATAAATTAAAATTCTAGCAAGATTGTAAAGTTGGATATGGGTTGACTCAGGCCTGAACTACCACACTGTTCTAAACACCAAAATAATTTCTATGTAGTAAACCCCATATCCAACTTTGGAAAATTTAAATGTAGATATGTTTTTAACTGATTACAAACTATTCTATATGGATTACTCTTTTGTGATTAGTTTGAATTTATTCTAGATTTTAAAGAATATCACACTTAACATGAGTTATCTGCTTTAATATTAAAGATACATCATTTGCTTATATTCCTACAAGCTTGTTCTTTTCTCTTTGTACAGCCTTATAGAATTTTACTTGGAAAAAAATTGTATATCCAAAGCTTGACAGAGATGACTAAATGTCTTTAGTTACCTGGCTTATCTGAAAAATAAAGGAATATTTTCTGTTTTAATATAGGATAATTTCTAGCTTTTTATTAGTGTTGAACTTTATAAAGAGAAATTGATAGGTTTCCAGGTAGTCAGACCTAAATGCATGTACATATAAACAACAATACATTGATTCAGTAGGGTGTGTGTGTGTGTGTGTGTGTGTGTGTGTGTGTGTAACAGGAGATGGAGAGAGAGAGTGAGGGATTGATTTAAACACAGTACACATGATGAAATTCTAAAAAAATAAAATAAAGAAGTAGACACTGACAATTATCACCATTGAAGGAATTTATGTGGAGGATTAAGAAATGTAAATATCATTTTACTTGTACATAAATGAAGAGTTTCTTATTTAACCAAGTTAAAGCCATCTGTGTTTGCCTTCATTTGTCTGTGCTACATTTTAATGTGGAGCATGCTGAAGTTTTATTTATTTTGGTTCTGATTTGAGAGAAAATTCCTAGTCATGTGACAAATAAAAAAGCCTCACATATGGATCCCAGGCAAAAATCTCACCAATCTCAGGTTTGTGTTGTCTCATTATTGCACGTGCTCTGACCTGATTTTATTCTCCAGAATTTTAGAATTGTTTCCAATGTACTGTTCATTGTTTTTTCTATGCAGATGTGCAACATTGGAAAATGAGCTGTATGATTTACAGTTGTTTCTCTGGAATCCTTTTAAGAGAACAGCACTGCCATGTATCTTAATAGGGACATGCTTACAGAAAATTTAGCCTGCAGTGTACAACAAAGATTCCTTAAATTGCTGCAGTCTAGAAAGAGGAAACACACAGGAATTTTGTCGTGTATCAGTGCATGTCTTTCATAATATAAAGAAAACTTTACTGCCAAAAGGCATTTTATTTTAAAAAGCAACTGACTTCTTTTTAAATGAAACTTCCTTTTAGCTTTAGTAAGAAAAATAGTACAATAAAAATATGAAATGTCAATTTTGTGACAAGTTAGGGAATAAAAAAGATAACTGGATTATATCAAAAGCATTGCATGTGAGTTTGTCAACCATTATATTTCTTCCAAAAATGTGTGTGAATTTATTTTCATGTGCTTTCTACTTGGATAAAGTAACACACTACCTCAATGTAATCAAATAAGAAGTAAGTAAAATTAGATATAAAAAAAAATAGTAAAAAGGGAAGTAAATGTCTTCTGTTATGCTAAAGAGATTTCTTAATTAAATTGATAATGATGAATTGGCCTTATTTTGTCTACTATATTTGATAGTATCTTGTCTTTTCCTTCTTAGGTCTAAAATATACTACTTTAAATGATTTTATTCTGGTAAATGTAGTGCAACAATGACTAAGTCCAGAGCCCTAAACAAAGCTTATGTGGAAACTGACATCAGAAGAAAGAGCCAATCATTTAATAAAATGGGAATTTGATATTTCTGACCAGTTCCAGTTTTGGGGGGCATCATGCTACAATTATGGAATTATAATATGATTTCATGGCACTGAGACATTTTTCAGGCACAGAAACCCAAGTGTGGTTGAAGCATAGATAAGTTGTAGAGTTTTTCATAAGAAGTGGTTGCATTTGTGAGATGAACTAGATGAATCTGAGCATCCATATCAAATATAATACCTCAGATAAACATCAAAGCAAAAAATAAACTGCTCAAATACATGAGCATAATTTAAGGTGAGAAATCATGGAGACAAACAACCATCTCTTCCTGTACGTTGACATTTGTAACATGCTCAGTTACTGGTTTTGTTTTGTTTTGTTTTTTGTTTGTTTGTTTGTTTTGTTTCACTGGCTAAGAGTTAGTTTTAGCCACTAACAAAATTGGAGGAAGTAAAACAGGAGATTGTTTTCTGGTCCTTAAAAATGAATTTCAGGGGTTGAGAAGAAGTTTCATTGAGTAATAAATACTTGCTGCCCAAGCACAAATATATGAGATCAAATCCTGAGAACTTATTTAAAGATAAGTACAGTAGTTGGCATCTATCACCCCAGTGGCTCAAAGACAAGATGAAAGGCAGAGAGAGACACCTGTAGATCTGAAATCTCACAATCCAGCTCCCCTAGTGCAAGCAACACACCACAAAAGATCCTACTTCAAACAATGCAGGAGACAAGGACTAAGACTTGAGGTTATCTTTTGACTTCCAAACATTTGTTGTAGTATACACACACTTGCAATTACACACACAAACACACATACACTAGCACAAGGATGATAATAAAAAAATTATTTGTGATAATATTGAAGAGGAAGTGTCTTTATCAAAAGGAGCCTGTTTGAAGAGCTGGAGAATGGCTCTGTGGCTAAGAGCTCTGGCTCTGCTTCTAGATGACCAGGATTCAGTTCCCAACAGCTACGGGACAGCACCACCCTCTGTGTCATGAACCCCTGGAGACCTGATGCCCTCTAATGGCTTTTGTGGATACTGGAAATACATGGTGTACAGACTTACATGCAGACAAAATAACCATGTATACAAAAATAAAAAATGAATATTTAAAAAAGCTACATAATTGGACTCTGCCTGGCAAGGCAGCATGAAGATAAGAAATCAGATAGTTTCAGACTGTGGAATCTAAACCAAACATGGGTAAAATTAATAAAAAGAATGATTGGAAGAAACAGAAAATGACCAAAGGCCAACAATAATGACAAAATCATTTATTCATATGACACTACTATTGAGTGATATTAAAAGATGAGTTCTTTATTGCTTGGGGATGTTGCCATACTTTCCATCTTAAGAGTACAGATACAAGGGATTTAATCATATAAGAAGAATTAGTGGCTAATACGAATAACCTTTAAGAAATCATAGGGTAGTTCTTCAGCATAAAATATAAGAACTTAACTCTAAAATATCTAGGGACTATTAAAAGAATATTTACATATACACATATGTGAGTATCCTCTTATACATTTTAATCCCTAAAAGATATGTGCCTTTCCATAAAATAGATGCAGATATCTTATTTCATTTCTTAACTTTTTAAAACAATGTAATTCCCCAAAGCAAAACACACAGTTCCCTGTTTTTATTCTATACTTTGTGCATACATGACTATTTGAACAGAGTAGCATAAATGAGGATGAATAAAACAAATTACCAATATTTTATTAGAAATGTTTATGTCTACTAAAAGCATATTTTGGGAATTAAAACCATATTGTTACCACTCAGACTGAGGGAAAATATATTGGATATATAAAAGCTAAATATCTACTTGTAAAATTTAAAAGTCTATTCCAAATATTAAAAATATAAAAGGCAGCAAGGGAGAAAGATAAGTAAGTTGGTATATCTGTGAAAGATTTTTCTTGATTGGATTATTTGCGGTAATGATTGGAAGACTTATATTAAATCCAGATCATTTGATGTCAAAAGGCCCACCTTAAATCTGGACCACACCTTCTGCCATCAGCCTATATAAAAGATATGGAAGAAGGAATCTTTTTCTCTTTGTCTGCTTGCCCTCAGTGGCTATCAAGCCCATTTCTTCTCTGGCATTAGAGCCTACTTCTTCAGGATTCCAACATACACTGAAGACCAGCTGAGACATCCAGCCAAAGTCCACTTGTGGGACAAACAACTTTTGAATTCTTGGTGATCAGGCATTGTTGAACTAGCCAAACCACAGTCCATAAACTACTACACAGAGCACTGACTAGTACAAGTATGTAAAATATTTTAACTCAATTGATATTAAAATATCACATAAGGAAAAAAGTTCACAATCAATTATCTAACGTTCTACACGTTAATTTAAGAGGACAAGTGTGAAACACTTTAATATAATGAGAGTTCAGAGCAAGAATCAAAATCATGGAAACAAATGACAGAGAAATCATTAAGGCAGAAAGCTTATTTAAAAAAAATCAATAATTTAATGAGTACCAAATTGATTTATCAAGAAGAGAAAAACATTACTGTGAATAAGATTAAAGAGAAATACACTTAATGGGTCTGACAGACATTTAAAACTTAATAAAGGTAATTGTGAAAAGTAGCTTTTCCAATTAATTTTTAAGCTCAATTGATAGGAGAATTCCATTTTATTAAAGACTAAGAAGAAAAATTTGAACACACTTATGTGTGGGTATAAAATTGAATCTTCAAACTAATTAACATTCTAGATACAAATTTCAAGTATAGTTTGCTTCTTAGGTAATTTTCTTAACATTTATGGAAGAAATAACACCTGTTAAATGTAAGCTATAACAGAACATACAGAAGTGAAGATCCTTCCCCATCCAATATTAGAGACAAAAAAAAAAAATTCTTTTTTAATGTAGGAGCAAAATTTGTCACAAACACTGGCATAAAAGATCTTTACTAAAATGTAAAAAGACATATGAAAATGTATAGGGTTAGTAGTATATTATGAATAAGTAATCACTATGCTAAGGAAACAAAGATATCATTAAAATTTAAGAGAATTCAATAAATTTCATGCTCAAATTATCTATGGAAATCGTGAAATTTAATGGCCAAAGAGAGATTGCTCTGCACTTACAGATAGGATGTGCATTCCTACCACTCCTCAGCATTTCAAGAATGTTCTGGACTTGAAATCAGAGAAGGAATATAAATAAAACTACATTATATGGTACCCAAAGGGGAAAAACGCAAATCCATAAACAGAGAGGGTGCCATTATGTGCATCAAGCATCTTAAAGACACTAAAAATAATAAAAACTAATAAATTAAAACATCAAGATTATAATAAATAAATAAAACATCAATATAGATATTTAAGTAGATTTTTGTTTTCATATAGACTAGAGACAATTTGAAAATGAAATTAAAAGGCTATCACTAATTGTACTCATGTTTTTGGACTTGCTCTTCAATTCTGAACTTTCTTTTCTTAAATGTAACTACTTTTAGTTCTTTGATTTTTTTTTTGTTGTTCCTATTTTGAATAACTTATTGGGGGGCAATGATGCTTGTTCCTTTTGTATTGTTTCTTTATGTTTTGAGATTATAATATGATTACATGATTTCCTTCCTTGCCCTCTTTCAAATTCACAGTCTCCCTTTTCATTAATTATTGTTCTAAGTATTGTATATATATACATATACACACACACACATATATTCCTAACTACAACTTGCTCAGTCTGTATAATGTTACTTGTAAATATGTTTTCAGGACTGCTGATCATTTGGTATTGGATAACCAAGTCTGCTCTTCCCTGGAGAAGACTATTTCCCCAACTCTAAGAATTGCTTAGTTACCTGTGTGGCTTTGTATAGCTGAGGCCTATGGTCTTTCTATGTCCACATTCGAATGTCTATTGTTACCCTTGTTCAACTCATGTCTACGCAGTCACAGTGTGAGACATTTCAGGTACAGCTTCTAGCATTCCTAGGAAACACAGTCTCACAGAAAACTCCCTGATCTTTTGTTCTATGATACTTTGTATTCTGACAAATAAAGCTTGCCTGGAGATCAGAGGGCAGAGCTAGCCACTAGTTAACCATAGAGGCCAGGCAATGGTGGCACACTCCTTTAATTCCAGCACTTGGGAGGAGGAAGCAGGACGATCAAGGCCACTCTGGGCTACAGGAGATTGAAACAGTCTAAAGGAGAAACAGAGTCAGGGGGCGGTGGTGCAAGCCTTTAATCCCAGCACTGGTGAGATGAGACAGGAATAGAAGGTGAGTGGAGACAGGATCTTGGCCCTTATGCAGTCTGAGGATTCATAGAGTAAGAAGTGACTGTGGCTGCTTCTCTGCTTCTCTGATCTTTCAGTTTTCACCCTCTATATCTGACTCTGGGTTTTTATTGTTAAGACTAATTAGGATCAAGCTTCAATCTTTGGCTCTTACAATCCACTTGCCCCCTCTTCTGCAGTGATACCTGAGCCTTAGGTGTGAAGAGTTGTTTTGTAGATGTAACTATTGGGACTGGGCTCCAGGACTCTGCATTTTGAATGGTTATGGTTTTCTTTAATGATCTCTGTCTGTTTCAGAGAGTTTTCTTGATGAGAGGTGAGGCCTACCCTTATCTGTGGGTATAAGTAGAACTATTTAGAATATAATTAGGGAATTATGCTATTTATTAAAAGCGTGGCTGTAAGTTAACCTCCAAGATCCATGACTTCACTCTCCCTGGGTAGTTGGCTGAGTTTACATGGCTTAGTTATCAGGCATGATTTCCCTTTTATTCAGCAGGTCTTAAGTATAATTAGAGAGCTGTTAGCTAACACCACTACTGAACCCTTGGGCTTCTTGTGCTATGTTCATCAAGGCTGTGGTTAATAGGCATATAGTTGGGTAGGACTTTCAGTTGCCTCACTCCTTGTAAGCTTGCTTAGCACCTTCTTATATAGGAGGAGGCATTCAGACCAGTTCTAGCTGAGGGATCTCTGTCTTCACATTCCATTCTTGAATGGACATTCCCCACAGTGTAAAATGAATATCATACTGTCAGTGAGGAAAAAGTATGAGGATCAAAGAGATTCCCACACTCCATGAAAGTCTGGAAGAAGCAAGCAGAAACACACACAAGAAGATATGTTTAAATTTGAATAGCAAAAACACATCAGATGTTCACAAGCTATAAAGGTGTAACCCTGAACACAGAAAGAAGAGAGTAAACAAAGGCTTGGCATTAGTCTTCTAAGAGTGGGAGGGGGGGGGACTACATCAAAACACTGTGTTGGGTGACTTACAGTTCTAAAGTCTAGAAATCCAAGATCAATTTGCCAGCAAAGGTGGTTCCTTCTGAGGCGTTTGTCCTCTGCTTTTTGAGAGCTGCCTTCTTCCTACCCCCTTCTTGTGTGACACAAGCCCTGCCTGCTGGTTTCCCTAGTGTCTTCCACACCAGTCATATTGGATTAGGACCCCAGTCTTATGACATCAATCTTTAATGACCATTTTAGAGTCTCTATATTCAAATTAAGTTAGGGCTTTTGAGTTCATAACCTACAAAATATAAATCTGAGTATTTGTGGGAACAGCAGTAAATCTCATCTAGCTAGAATATCAATCATAGAGAAATTCTAAAAACTAACTTGAATGTTATATTTAGAATTTATTTGTGAGGTGCAATGAACAGGAAAGCCTTTATAATTTTATCTAGGAGGTCGTGGATAACTTTGCTACAGCTGTTTCTTCATAAAAATAATTTCTTCGTAAAACACCACAGTCTAAGCTGGGAGTTGATATTAAGTGAGAAGGTAAGTGACTACTCTCAGGAGAGTGAAGATGAAGAGGGTGAGAGGGATACTAGCATTTACCTCGATGGTAATTTTCTGATAGAGAAAACAAGCGCATTATACAGAGCATTTCATTTCGGCAGAATAAGCAAAGAGAGCAGAACTAGCAAAGCCCAGACATAGAATGAAACTTCAAAGGAGGTTGTTTGGGGTAGGAAGTCTCTTTGTAACAGAAAAATGTTATTCAATAGGCCTGATTCTCTATAAGCTCCCCCATCTCTGTCTCTGTCTCTGTCTCTCTCTCTCTGTTTCTCTCTCTGTTTCTCTCTCTCTCTCTCTCTCTCTCTCTCTCTCTCTCTCTCTCTCACACACACACACACACACACACACACACACACACACACACACACACATGTTAATATTTTTGCAGTCCTTTCTCCTACCCTTCTTTGCCATGCCTCCCCAGAAAGCTTCAAAAAATACATGTAGCTCTGATCATTTGGCCTGGGTTCCCCCAGCATGCACTCTGGATATTAAGTAGTGAGTATACATTTTTCATTTTAAAAAAAGAGAAACCAGGGATGCCCATATTTCAAAATTTCAGTGATCTATTTGTCAAAAAAATCATCTGCTGGGGAAGATGATTTGGAAGTAAGAGCAGAAAGAAGTCTAAGCATTGACGCTCAGGGTTACTTTGATGTCATGGGACTGTCATCGCCGCCATATGACATTGTCTAACAGGACAAAGGAATGAGGCTTCTGCTATCAAACACATCAAGGAATGACAGTGAGAGACAAGGACAGGGAGAGGGAGGTGGGATGGGTAGAAGGAGGGGGAAGAGACTAGGGAAAGGCCTGGGAAGGGGGAGAAAGAAGGAGGGAAGAGGGAAGAGAGCCAGAGACGAAGATAGAGTTGTAGAGAGGTACCTAACTGACTCTGGAATTCAGGACAAGTGGGATAGCATTCAAGTCAAAAGAGAACATAGCGTAAGGAGATGTAAGATGCAAGCGAACAAAGTCATAAAACAGCCACAATGTTGTGAGAAAGTTTAATGCACATAATTCTGAGTTAAGAAAAGTCATGAAACAGGATGGCAATATCAGGATTCATAGTTTCAGAAGCCAAAGAGTTTATATGATCATGTCGTCTTGGAACAACCACAGAATATTAAAGGAAGTGAAAACTTCTCCTGAGTCAGGAAGAGCAAAACTACACGAGCCCATGCTGGTGGCTGGCAACACGGTAACTACAAGTTAGCAATGAAGACAGAAGCTGACAGAAAGAAAGACAAGGAAACCCTGAGCCAAGAGATAGAGATATATGGATATATGACCAACTACACCATGAAGAAAATTGGTACAAAATACTCAGAAACTTAAAGACATGTAATGGAGCCAATTCATGTCTTAGCTGTTATGCTTCTGATATTAATCAAGTGGAAAACACAAAAGGGTATATAGGCTCTTAATATGAAGAATTGCCTTTATTACAAAACCTTTGTTTTAAAGGTTGGGGAGGTGACTTGGTGATCAAGATTCTGTACCACAGTTGCAGTAGTCAGAGATCAGTTCCTAGGAACCATAGTGCATAGCTCACAATCACCTGTAACAACAGCTTCAGGAGACTTTGATACAACTGGCCTCTCTGGACACCTGCACTCATGTGATGGGAATGTTGTTCTGTATGCTGTGAATGTGTATTGCTCAGATTTGTTTGACAAATAAAACGCTGATTGGCTAGTAGCCAGACAAGAAGTATAGTATAGGTGGGATAAGCAGAGAAGAGAATTATGGGAACAGGAAGGCTGAGTCAGGAGTCGCCAGCCAGACACAGAGGAAGCAAGATGTAAAGGCAGAACTGAGAAAAGGTACCAAGCCATGTGGCTAAACATAAACTAGAATTATGGGTTAATTTAAGTAAAAGAGTTAGTCAATAGTTAGCCTGAGCTAATGGCCAAGCAGTTTTAATTAATATAAGCCTCTGTGTGTTTACTTGGGTCCAAGCAGCTACAGGGCCATGAGAGCCAGGCAGGACCAGGAAAACTTCAGCTATGTTCATGTGTGCATATCTGCACATACACTCACACGTGAAACAAACAAATAACAACAACAAAAATAAACTTTATTTTCTAGCAGTTTTACCCACATGCATGTATTTTCTAGAGAAAAGAGTAAGTGTGCCACCTTGGATACATATCACACAAACTAAAACCTACGTTTTACTTTTTTATCAAAAAGACTGGACTGGCAACATTTAGGTACCAGAGAAATGAATAGCACTGCCTCCATCATATAGGGCTCCATCATAACTCTTTGCAGTCCTGTGAAATGAACACCAGGCTGTCATCTTCAAAAGCTTTGCTCTTTGGTTGAACCTGCACTGATTTGCTTGGCCTTTTATTGCTTGAGAGAATAAGGGGAGTGGTGCCCCTGAATTTTTATAACAGGAATCTTTGCCCTGGAAATATCTGCAGCCACTGACCCGACTAAAAGGTTATAGTCTCTCATTCGGTATTTTCTTTTTATAGGGATTATCTTTTGTGCATAGCAATAATAAATAAAACAACTCAACACATCACCTGTAGCCATGGAATTGAAAAGCCCTTTAATATCAAACTCTCCCTCTGGAACTGTGAGTGCAGAGTTGTTGGTGGAGATGGCTGCATCCCTAATCTTCAGAGATAATAGAAAGAAGCTTAACACACTGGTGCACACTGGTGTTTAGCTATAAAGCAAAGGAAATATAGCAATGTACAGCCAGCATAACTCAAGGAGGGTATCTCTCTCAAGCAGTAAAACTCTATCTCCAAGCCATTAAAATGACTAATAATAGTGCCTGGTATTTATATAGTGTCTTCCTACAAAGAGCTTAAAATGTTTTACTAACATTTTCTCATTAACTGTACTTTCATCTCCATGAAATACATGATGAGAGTTAACATTGCCTTTCCCTTTCTTTGCATCACCTGTGGTTATTAAGTTGTTGGACATGGTGAGTCCAAAAACTCAAGGTCAATCTGAGGACTAATGGTGACAAAATTTCCTTTTACTTATTCCCCCCTGTTCCTATGGTCAGGGATAGTATCACAATTCAGATTTTCAGTTCTCCAAGAGAGACAGTGTACATACTAGGTGTCTTGGGCTGGGTGCGATTATACATAAAAGTAATGACAATGTTTGTAAAATTTTACTTACCTAAGTTGCCTTTAATTAAGAATCTTCACAATAATTTTCTGTCATCCCTGTGACAGGCACAGAGAAAGAAAAATTACTAATTAGTTCTATGCTTTCTTGCATTTGAAAAATAATCAGTATTCAGGAGAAAGAAAAATGCTTAAATGAGTCCTAATTATTTAAAAAGAACCTTTCTTACCCTGTATGGAGTTATTATTTATCCATTTACTCTGAAGATAGGAATATTTCAATTGAAAAAAAGTCATCATTATATTATAAGAAGTATAACATAGTAAATTAGGAATTTTAATAATGACCAAAATATTTACATAATACATACTAAAGTTATACAACTGTGTTGATTCAGTTATTTTGTTAAATTCATTATTCTGTTGCCTGGACTTTATTTTTACAGAATTCCTCAGCTGCAACAGGTATATTTTATATTTCTTTGCCTTCACTCTGTTGCCTTACTCTAAATGGATGACCTATCATCTTTTGGAAGGTTTTTCTTGAGTCCATAAAAATACATGTCTCTTATCCCACTAGACTTCTTCACTGTGTACACCTGTTATCAGAGAAGTTCTCACCTCATCCCTTCAACTGTTTGTGTATTCGCCAGTCTTCTATCTGTGGGAAAGGAAGAGAACAAAGCTTATCTATCCCAGCTTTAATGCCCAGCACATGGTGCACTCTGTGAAGAATGGGTGATATAATCAATCCTCGCTGATTGCCCCTAATCTTTTCAAGCCACACTATTTATTTTCCAAAGGAGTCTATGGCTAGATAAATGAAAAATGAATGAAGTAATGGATGAAGGCATCACATGGATCGATACATGTATTATGATAAACTTTAGTCTTTTAGGAGGAGAGTGCTGTACTTCTGCAGAAACTCAGACTTTGCCTCTGTGAATCACAGTATCATGTGGAAATTCAGTTTCTCATTTGTCTACAGTTTAGTTTGCAATAAAGCAAACTATAAGTATGGTTGCATTTTTCTGTTCCTGGTGATCATGATGTACCTGTTCATAGTTGCATATTGTTCAGATATACGTTGGCTTTTGTCATGAAGATCTCAAGTTACTAGAACAGGATTTTAAATGATTTTATTTACCATGATCTTCTGTCTGCCCTAGACATTAGTAGGAATGCATCAACCCTAAGTACCTAAGCATCATTGGGTCAATTTACCTACTGACATAGAAGTTCCATTTTCTTCCAGTCATGAGCTCATTGTATTCACAAGCTTTTCCTCTGTATCCCCACTGCTTCTAACCATTATGTTGGTTTATATTACCAGATGTGATTTTATATTACTAAATTTGTCTTCCTCTGTCTGATCCATCATGCACAGACAGTTACACACACACACACACACACACACACACACACACACACACACACACACACACGTGTGTGTGTGTGTGTTTGCCCTTGTAGGAGTGTGTGTGCATATATATTATAATAATTTATTCTATGAGAGCAATGTAGGCAACCTACATATTTTGAGAAACATATTTAAAACAATGTATTCAAGAGGAAAAGATAATCACCCCAATTCCCATAACCTTTCATAACCTTTGCTTCACTTGATAGGTGGTATGGTAAAACACAAAGCCTATGAGGCTTGACTCTACACGAAGATCTACAAGGCACTAAGGAATGCCGAGAGTGGGAGAAATAGTCTTCTCCAATGAAGAGCACACCAACTGGCTATCCTACATCAAATGGTCAGCCCTGAAATCATACATAGATTAACATTATACATTCTGAGCAGGTTGTATTTAGTAATACATGCATTTCCATGCACATACGTTACATAACAGTGATTAAATGAAAAAAAGAGGCCATGAAGTTGAAAATGTGCAAGAAGGGGTATATGGGAGTATTTGGAGGGAGAAAAGGGAAGGGAGAAATATTGTAACTATATTATATTCTCCAAAATTTAAAAATTAAGCTGAAAAAATTATATAATATTTTAGCTCACTAATAGACTACTAAATTTTTCAGCTCAAAATTTATTTTATTTATTTATTTTTCCTTTGTTTTTTTTTATAATTTAATTTAATTTTACATATCAGCCATGGATTCCCCTGTCCTCCCCCCCCCCCCCTTTTCCTTCCCCCCAGCCTACCACCCATTCACATCTCCTCCAGGGCAAAGACTCCCCTGGGGATTTAGCTCAACCTGGTAGGCTCAGTCCAGGCTGAGCAAAGTGTCCCTGCATAAGCCCCAGGTTCCAAGCAGCCAGTTCATGCACTAAGGACAGGTCTGAGTCCCACTGCCTAGGTGCCTCCCACACAGTGCAAGCTATTCAATTGTCTCACTTATCCAGAGGGCCTGATCCAGTTGGGGGCTCCTCAGCTATTGGTTCATATTTCATGTGTTTCCATTAGTTTGGCTATTTGTCCCTGTGCTTTTTCCACACTTTGGTCTCAACAATTCTTGCTCATACAATCCCTCCTCTTTCTCACCAACTGGACTCCTGGAGCTCCACTTGGGGTCTGGCAGAGGATCTTTGCATCTGCTTCCCTCAGTCATTGTATGAGATTTCTAGAATGACAGTTAGGGTGTTTGGCCATCTGATCACCAGAGTAGGTCATATCAGGCTTTCTCTCGACCATTGCCAGTAGTCTACAGTGGAGTTAGGTATTTTTGTGGATTTCTGGGGACCTCTCTAGTACTTTCCTTCTTCCTGTTCTCATGTGGTCTTCATTTATCATGGTCTCTTATTCCTTGTTCTACCTCTCTGTTCTTGATCCAGCTGGGATCTCCCGCTCCCCTAAGCTCTCTTTACCTCGAACCTTGCCCTTAATTACCCCCCTTTCGTCCAGTTTGCTCATGTAGATCTCATCTAATTCTCTGTCATTGGGCAATCCCTGTGTCTTTCTTAGGATCCTCTTTACTAGGTAGCCTCCCTGGAGTTATGAGTAGCAGTCTAGTCATCCTTTGTTTTACATCTAGTATCCACCTATGAGTGAGTACATACCATGTTTGTCTTTCTGAGTCTGGGTTACCTCACTCAGGATGATTTTTTTCTAGATCTATCCATTTACCTGCAAACCTCATGATGTTATTTTTTTCTGTGCTGAGTAGTACTCCATTGTATATATGTACCACATTTTATTTATCCATTCTTCAGTTGAAGGGCATCTAGGTTGTTTTCAGGTTCTGGCTATTACAAACAATGCTGATACGAACATAGCTGAGCAAGTGCCCTTGTGGTATGATTGAGCATTCCTTGTATATATGCCCAAGAGTGGTATAGCTGGGTCTTGGGGTAGATTGATTCTCAATTTTCTAAGAAAGTGCCATATTGATTTCCAAAGTGGCTGTATAAGCTTGTATTCCCAACAGCAGTGGATCAAAATTTTAAAATATATCATAATCCTATTGAATAACAGCATTATCAATGATATAACATTCAATGCTGAATAGTAATATGTAATTACTATTGCTAAAATTTGCTTTGACAAGGCACTGAAGTAAAAAGAACACTTCCCAGATTATTTATTAACTCAGCCATCAATATACATTACCAAATACATGGACCATATTCTAATATACTAAACAAGCATGTTTGCTGATGTTTATATAACATCCTATAATGGAGTGTCTAACTCAGCCCAGTAGATATGAATGTGTTGTTGGAGCCTTAAAGACACCACTCTGAATGAATAAATTTCACAGGTAAATGTCCATTGACAGTTCTGAATATTCTGAATGAGATTCACTTTGCACAGGTGACTACAAAGTAAATGTCTACTGATAATTCTGAAGTAGGTGTCAACAGAAGAAATAACATCCAACTATAGCAATATATATGCAACCAGACCATTAATATGCATGAACTTCCCATACAGCCTCTGTCCAGTGATGATGCTATTTATGGATTTATTTATTTAGAATTTGGAGAATTTTAAAACTTCTATTTCTTTAAGAATAACTAAAACCATTTCTCAGCATCCATATTGCCACAAAAAGCAAATATTTCTTGACCTGTTGGATTAGGAAATATTACAGATAAAGCAATATAGCAAGCTAGAAGAAGGTATCTTAGCACATAATGA
This sequence comes from Onychomys torridus, assembly GCF_903995425.1. Classification (NCBI taxonomy): domain Eukaryota; kingdom Metazoa; phylum Chordata; class Mammalia; order Rodentia; family Cricetidae; genus Onychomys; species Onychomys torridus. Next base: position 35,917,504 of record NC_050459.1, on the reverse strand, counting down.
TAACTGTTCAAAGAAGGTAATTTTTTTATAAAGTTATTTCCTTTCATTTTTGAAATTATACAGCCCATGGCTGATATGTAGAATTGGAACTCAGGTATCCCTGTGGGAAAAAATGAAATAAATATATTTTTAAAAAAGGGAAATAAAAAGAAAAAAGAAGGAAGAAGAAAAGAAGTTATAATATAATTATTTAATTTATGTTTTCAGTTTCTTTTCTTTAAACCAGTGGTTCTCAACCTTTCCACTTCTGTAACCCTTTAATATAGTTTCTCATGTAGTGGTGATCCCAACCATAAAAGTATTTTTGTTGCAACTTTGTAAGTGTAATTTTGCTACTGATATAAATTGTAAATAGCTGTGTTTTCTAATGGTTTTAGAAACTGTGAAAGGGTTATTCAACTCCCCAAATGGTTGAAAACAACTGCTCTAAATCTTCTCATATACCCTCCTTGCTCTTTTTCAAATTTGCAGCCTCTTGTTTTTATTAATCATTGATACACACATGCACACACACACACACACACACACACACACACACACACACACACACACACACATACATATATTCCTGAAAAAATAACTATAACCTCCTCAGCCTCTATACTATGAATTGTATGCATGTTTTCCTGGCTGATCATCTGTATTGGATAATCAGTTTGTGTGCTTACCCCTAAGGAAGGCCATTTTTCCTTCCTTTGGCATTCCTTAATTGCCACATAATTCTTTGTACAGAGTTGGGGTTTCATGGGGTATCCCCCTGTGTAGATTACCATGTCTGCTATCTTTGTTCAGCTTGGGCTTGGGCAGTCAGGGTGTTGAGACTTCTGAGTGTAGCTTCTGGCGTTTCTAGGTGATGCCATCTCACAGCCAACTCACTCTTCCTCTGGCACTCACAATCTCTCTGCTTCTTCCTCTTCTGCAATGTTTCCTTGAGTGTGGTTTAAGCAGAAATCTCAACACTATAAAGAAACAAGTCATTTGAAGAAGGACATTTCAGACAAAAAAGGTCCATATGTAAAGATATGCTTGATGAAGAAAGCCAATCGTGGTAAGTATGTCAGAATAATTGAGAGGGAGAGAGAAATTGAAAATAATGTGGAAACAGAATGTGCCTGTGGTCCTAAGAAGTGAGCCACACAGGACGTTATGAAGACCTGGTTTTATTGGCTGAGGCAGTGAGTCATACATGCTACACTAATGCTTCAACTTTCTCTTTGAGATGTTGCTACAGTCTCCAGGTGTTCATATATATAAAAACTTATTTTATTCAACAATCAAACTATATACTATCTCCTAATGCAAATGTGATAGGATTTCCTGCATTTCTCTCTTATTGACAGACATTTAGGTCTGTCACTCTTTCCAAAGTTGGACTGTTATTCCCACTCAAAGCTTCTGTCTTAAAATCAGAATTGTCTGATTTACTGTGATTGATAGTGTAAATTCGTTTCTATAATTTTTGATGGGTCATTTTTCTAAGTGTTTCATTTTCTCTTTTTTAAAACTTTTGTAAGTTCTTTGATAATTGCTTTTCAAGTTGAATCATAGTTACTCCATCTCCCACAATTCCTCCCATATCCAAAACCGGCTCTATAACCTATTCCTTTGCATATTTTATCTACTAATCAGAATCATTGTTTTATCTATTGTGATTGACACTGAGAATTCGTTTCTGTAAGTCAGTTTTCTGGTTTCTACTTTGCCATATTTCTAATTTGTTTGTAATGACTCCCTTTATCTGCAGACTACCAAACGTGTCACTTTCCCTCATATTCTGCACTGTCTCTTTTCTGATGCGGAATTACCATACCCCTCCCACCATTTATGCTTTGGAAGTCAACCATTTAATGGTCACCTCTAAAATGTTTTTCATTAAAGCTCTCAATACATTTCTTTTTGACTCACATCAGCAACTTCACAACAAAACATCGTGCAGTTCCTGCCAATTTCCTTTTGTACAATTATTTTTTATCTACTTCTTTTACATTCTTTTTCTCTCGTTTACTTTATTGCCCAAATGTCTTTTAAGGGAGTTTTCGGTCAACCTTTGTGTAAAGTAAACCCGGTCTTTTATGCCTGAATTTTTCTTTGTTTTTCCTCATAGTTTTTATAGTGTAGTCTGACATTTACCCATACTAAGAAAAACATTGTGTCCTGTTTCTTTGAGAGCAATTTGCAGCGTGTTTTTGCCTGTGATGCTTAGCCTCTGTACTGCAGTGTGCCAGAACGGAGATTGGCTTTTAGCAATATGACTTTTTAGTAGAAACCTTTAGCAGCAGCACTCAACTTTTTAATTCCAAAGACTATTAAATCAATCATTTTCAACTATTGCATCTTCACCATTGTCGCAATTCTCTGCTTCTGCAAGCTTTATTAGAATGTGGAAGGACCTTGACTTCACCCCTTCATTTTCCACTTCTTCTTCATAGTCCTGGTATCTTTCCCTCCACAATGACAGTATATTCTCAATGTGCTCACATCTTTAGTCCAGTTGTTTAAGCCTACTTATACCTCACTCAAATTTAAGGCATTTAAAGATTTTTTTAATCTAGAAATTCTATTTATCAAAAACTAATATTTATCTAATTATTTATTTCCCTTCTTTGACTATTTCCAGTCATTTTGTAAGTTTATAGTACAAATGTCCTTCTTTTGGCAATTTTCATTTGCAGTAACAATTTAATTCTTGGTGATTATTTTATGGGCTCTTTATGTGTGTGGCTGGTTGTTTCTTTGAACCAGAATGTTGTAGCCTGTAGCCCTTGTTTCTGCTAAAGTTAGTTCTCTGAAGAAGGATGAAATGTCTTTCTTTGCTTTTCTTTCTCTCTCTCTTTCTCTCTCTCTTTCTTTCTCTTCCTTCCTTCCTTCCTTCCTTTCTTCTTTTCTTCCTGCTTTCTTTCTTTTTGGTTTTTCTAGACAGGGATTCTTTGTGTGTCCCTGGCTGTCCTGGAACTTGCTCTGTAGAACAGGCTGGACTCAAACACAGAGATCCTCCTGTCTCTGCCTCCTAAATGCTGGGATTAAAGATGTGACACCACAGCCCAGTGAAATGTATGTTTCTTAATAGGAACTCCCTCTCCTTTCTGTCACATGTTATCATTTCACATGTGTTCCTGTTTTGCACAGATAACGTATGTCTAGGGAAGGGGCACTGTCTTAGTTAGTGTTTCTATTGCTGTGAAGAGACACCATGATCACAAAGATCCTATAAAATAAACGTTTAATTGAGGAAGTGGCTTAGAGACAGAGGTTTCATCCATTATCATCATGGTGGGGAGCATTGCAGTGTTTAGGCAGACATAGTGCTATATGTTGATAAGTTGATATGCAGGCAACAGGAAGTAGACTGAGGGTCATACTGAGTGAAGCTTGAGCACAAAAGACCTCAAAGCCACCCCTACTGTGACACAATGCCTACTTCAACAAAGCCATACTTCCTAATAGTGCCACTCCCTTTGGGAGCCATTTTCTTTCAAACCACCACAGGCAGTTTCTGTAGTTCTGTCTCCATATGAAGAATTGTGTGACAGAATTCCTGACTTTCTCTTGTCAACTGGGTTTGTGATTCTCCTCAAAGCAGTTTGAAGTCTTATATCTTTCCCTGAGGCTGACGAGTTAAAGCTAATGTGCGCTGGTTCTGAGGTCCACAAGAATCACTTGGTTTTCAGATCTATTACCATATCCCTTACAGGTGTTTTCCTTTCTTGCTTACTTACTTGTTTGCTTATATTGTCTTTTCTAAGTGAAGCAGTGTGTATTTATTCTGCAAAATTATAACCATTTTCCCATTGAACTGGTTTAGAGCTAAAATTCTTATTCTGAAACTGAGAATATGCCACATCTTTTATAAAGCTACAGTAAACAGTCATGTTTAAACAAAACAAATAAAAAAACAAACAAATTCCATACCTCCAAGCCCCTAAAAGGTAAAATTTCTCATAAAAATTATAATACATTTACCACTTACCAGAGAAACATCTGAGCAAATTGCTAACACTTTGGGGAGACTCCTTTCTTAACCTCTACTTCATTGTCCTGTCTTTTATATTTTTCCCTTGTCTCTTTTTTTTCTGTTAAGTATATATGGCACTCACAAGTAGGATTAATCTTCTTATCCCCCTTTTTTCCATTCATTATCATAAGTAAAATTATTTTTCATTAAAATACCATAAAACCTGGAATGACTATCTTTCTCTCTCCATTTGAAACATATTGATAAGGCATTGCTGGCCACTTTTGGACTTTGTAAATTGATTGAAAATTATGCTTGAGGAAACAGTGTGAGGAAAGTGTCTTATAGCCCATGACTATCTCCAGTGAATTAACCATCAAACATCCCAAAAGTTCTCAGTCAGATGAGCACAAACTTCAATTAGCTTATCTCCACTGAGGTACTGCCCTCCTGAGACAATGCTCAAGTCTTCTGATGAAAACTGATGCCTTTGATGTGGGATGGTGATACTTCAGTGAAAGTGGAAATAGAATCATACATTTGTCTTTCTGGATTTTTATAAGATAAAAACCAAGAAACTGGAATAATATTATATTTAAGAAAAAGAAACTTTGTCAATTTGTTACCTGATGCTTAGCTTTAAACAAGAAGACAACATTTGAGCATTAAATTGAAGTAGTTTTATTCTTTGTGTTTTCTAAACGAGTGACAATATTTCTGCCGTGGCATAATCCTCTTGTATACTGTAAAGATTTGTCACTCAAATTGGTGTAATAAAATGTTGATTGGCCAGGCAGGAAGTATAGGTGGAGCAACCAGACTAAAAATGCTGGGAAGAGGAAGGGTGGATTCAGGGGTCACCAGGCAGATGCAGAGGAAGCAAGATGAGAATGCCATACTGAGAAAAGGTACAAAGCCACATGGATAAACATAGACAAGAATTATAGCTTTATTTAAGTGTAAGAGCTAGTTAGTAACAAGCCAGAGCTACCAGCCAAGCGTTCATAATTAATATAAGCCTCTGTGTGGTAATTTGGGAAGCAGCTGCTGGGTATTTGGGAGTTGCTGTTGGAATGGAAACTTCTGCCTACATATTTCTACACCAGCTCTCATTTAGAATCTCTATGTAATGGCACTTAGTACTTTTTCCTTTGCATATTTTTCCTACAATATCACTGAAAGAGTTAAAATATATATGACTGTGAAAAGAAGAAAAACAATACCCAGCCCTGTACATATCTCTCAAAATAGACCTACACATTGTTGGCACTATAAATTCTTTTTTAGTATAAATTAAATAACTGTATACTTTCATGTAAAATATTATTTGATTTATGACACAGTGCTCCAGAGAATTGTGAGTTGCATCCACAAGCATTTGAATCTGTCTCATTCTCTCATTTTTTCATTGTTTTGAAAAAGTGGCATGTTTCAATCCTACTTTGTATGAAAACAAATCACAATTGAAAACTATTAGCTTCACAAGGATAGTGGTTTTTAAGAAGTATATTCTTTTTTAAAGTTTAATGGCTACACCTAAGGCAAAACAAAGTTGGAAGAAATTCTATGTATCTAAGACATTGCAAGAACACATTGCTGGCAAAAATAACCAAGCATTGATTTTTGTGTTCTACAAAACTAAAAACATTACTTTCAACATATTTCTCATAGCATAAAAAAATCATTCCCTTTTTTATTCTTTATTTATAACTACACTTTGGAAACTTGAAACTAGGTTATTTGGGGTCATTCAAAAACTACAAGAATTCACATGAATGCCTTTGTGTGCTTCAAAAGAAAAAACTTTGAAAAACATATTTTATGATTGTCTGCAATCATTCAAGGGATAAAAAAGACTTGGGATACAAATATAATATTGCAATCATTTTGTAATTTAACATTTCTTTAAAACAATCAGATGCAACAGACAATCTGTGTGTTCTATCTGTAAACACGGTCTCTGTTATCATATTATTTAATAGATAATTTATTTTCTAATGAAAGTTAAAATAAAATTTCCCAATGAAACAGATTCATAAATAACATAACTGAGGCATCTCTGTGTTGCATACAGTGTGTATGATAAGGAGAGTGGAAGAAATTTACAAATAACAGTCCTGCATTACTAGCATGTAGCTGAAGAAAAGTCTGAAAGTAGTAACATACTTTATATAGCTCAAGCTAATTCCATCTGATTGAGTGACCTTTACAGAAAATGGTGAGATAATAGAACTGACTGGTAGGGATTTCATATGTAGATATAACTAAAAGAGATACATTGAGAACAGTGTATCTTAAATATATATCTAAATACATTGTGATATGTGATGAAAATTCTGCCACATTACCAACTTTAATAGCTACAAAAGAATATCATACAGGCAAAACCAGGAATAGCATATACATTGTGCATTTATATGCAGTGTTTTTATATCCTTCTGTAACCTCACATTTGATACTGAACATAGAAGACCAGGCTAGTAGGAGAGAAAGCTTTTTTTTTTTTCCTGAATCTCTTCTAGATGTACTTTACAGTTTTGAATTCCATAGCTTAGCATTTTCACTTGTCAACAATGCACACAGCAAAATTTTGATGGATGGAAACTGCAAAATAGAAAAAGGCCACTGAGATTATTTTTATTGCTATTAAGATATATCGTGTGCATGTGTGTGTGTTTGTGTGTATGTGTGTGTGTTTGTATCAGCTGAAATGGAGATATATCAGGAAAACTATAACTCAAAAGCATCTTCACTTTGCATGACCATGAACTCAGAAGCCTACCTAACAACCTAAGAACTCCCCACAGTGTAGATATGTAAATATCCTGTAATGATTCAGATTATATAAATGTATATCATGTGACTAGGGAGCTCTAGTTTCTACATATGCATGTGTGTGCATGTTGTGTGCCTGAATTAGTATGTACATACTAATTTATTTTTTTAAATGTCACAAATGATGTAGTGATCTGATTAGCCCCTGTGCCCCTGACAACCAAGCTTTCAGACATGGGAAGAATGATGATACCTCATTAAACCCAGGATCTCAGAAAGGAATAGATTGAGCTCCACTCCTCCCTTTCTTTAGTTTTATACATGATCATCTCATTGTTTTCTCATCTCCCATGGAATATAATGCTATAACAGCACTATAAAATTCAAGTGATGTTATTATTTGAATAGGGCACAGTGTTGAGATAACAGAATAATTGTGGTAGCAGAAGCTTATATCTTTATCCTTCTGGTTATGTCTCTACCACTTTAGATCACTTGTTAAATTGTTTTTCTTATAAACAGAGTTTGAATATAATGAGATTCAGGAGGTGGGCTGCTTAGACATTGTTTAAATTGTTAGTCCCCACATTTTTTATGCATTCACCAGAAATTAAATCTTAATGATGGGTGACTATTTGGTACAAGTCTTTGATAATACTTATTTTTGAAGTGTTATTCTTAGACCATTAGGAAGACAACTCTAAAATGTCTCTCAAATACATGTATAAAAATATAAAACACCCCTGTGAGTTCTGGAGTTCTCATAATGATATATACAAATATTTGATAGTTGCCTTAAATTGTCAAGCTGACACAATGCAACTCTTCTAGGAAGAGACTCTGGCAAGGAACTGACTAGATGATGTTATCCTTTAGACATGCCTGTGGATGACTGCGGTGGTCACCTTAACTGATGTTGGGAGACTCATGCTAAATGTGTGCATTAGTGCTCTTTAGTTTGGGGCTAGGATTGTGTAAAAGCAAAGACAAGTAGCTGAGTACTAGGCATGTGTGTATTATTTCTCTCTCTGCTCTAAGATGTGATGTGGCCTCAAGTTTGTGCCTTGATGTATTCACAGTGATGAGCTATAACATGGAACTGAATGCCAAATAAACTCTTTGTCCCCCTAAGTTGTTTTTGTCAGGGAATTTTATCACAGCCATAGAAATAAACCAGCCAATACCCAAATTGTTTTTTCCCTATGTTTCAAAAGTAATAGCTTCTTCGTATAAATGGTTTATTTATGAAAAGTATATTAAATAATCAAGAATATAGATTTTCAAGCTTTGGATTTAATTTTTAACCCTAGTTAATAAGTGAATTCTGAAAGACTACAAATCCAGAATTCCACTTTCAAAAGCAGAGAATATAAAAATTTAACAGAAGAAAAAATATTCCATCTCTCATTCTAATAAATTTACTCATTACAAAATTGTGAAGTGAAAAATCTTTTCTGAATTCTATCATCTATATTGCTTATATAGTTATTCCACTGAATTCTAAAAGGAGAGTATACAAGAAACCACACATTTGATATTAATTCACTTCCTGCCGAAGAAAGCCATAGACAAAAAATTTTCATTTTCCTTCACTAGTGAACAGATCAGACTGATTTTATATTAGGAAACCTGAGTTTATCCTCTCATCTGCATACAGTAATCTGGCATCAATCCAGGTTATTGTTTGTCTCCTTTCAGCACAAGGTATATTAAATAGTACATAAATAAACATGTCAAGCAAAACCCATTTATTTGTCACAAGAAAGTCATTTGGTAGACAGCTTGTCAAAGACTGGAGAGTGAACATGTTTCTAAAACACATTTTGTGTCTAACAAGTTGATGTATTCAAGAAAAATGTATAGCATAGTGTTGCAAAAGGGATAAGTAAGCCCCATACATCTGAGCTTTAATAGAAATTACTAAAGCACATCTAAGTTTCTGTTATATTTGTGACTGAAACTAATTGTCTTTTAATTGTAATTAATTCTAATAATCTCATAAAGTGTATTCTACTTGCTTATTAGCATGTAATTATGCATTATTCAACATGGGAAAAAACCAAATACATTTGGAAGTACTATCTTCACCTTTACTTTTTTATTTTGTTAAATGTTTTTAAGTGAAATAAAATTACATTGCTTTTCTCCCTCAAGTCCCTCCCTGTTCACCTCTCAAACCCTTCCTGTGTCCCCACTCCCACTAATAGCCTTTCTTTCTTTAATTGTTATTGTTGTTAGATATGTATATGTGCATGTGTATGTATACATACATATGTGTATGCACAAATACATCTAAATACAACCTGTTGAGTCCAATTTTTGTTGGTGCTGTATATATTGCTTCTAGACTGACCACTATATATTGGACAACCAATAAGAGGGATCATGCCTGAAAGAGGCATAGATAATAGACAGATAGACAGACAGATATATCTATATAACTTCATTACATATATATATAATGAGCCACTATGACTGGCAATACACCCCTCAAGAACACAGCCTAACATAAACCCCCAGTACTAGGCATGAGAAACCCCTTTCAAATGGTTGGTCAAGGTAGTCCAAGAGACTCCAAAAAGAATATAAAATAGTAGTGCAGCCCTTGGTAGCCTATTAGATATTAACATTAGGTCCTTATTGTTGATGACATTGTACACTTAGAGCACAGGACTTGGATGTCTTCAGCTGGGTCTGACTTGAAATCTTCCATTGAAGGGTCTGTCTTCCATAGTTACACATTCTATGAAAGCTGCCAAGGGAAAGAAGCAATCCAACAGTCCCACCCAGGTGTAACACCAATGAACCACAGCAATTGCCAATATGGTAAAATATGCATAAAAGTAAAATTAGTGGTACTCACATGTCATTGTCAACCAATAATTGCTGTCAACTAATCAGGCTGATTCAACAAGAGGAAATCCTGCCTGATACTGAAAACCCACCCAGCTTTCTGGAGCTAGTGAGGTCATGGAATTCCTAGAAGACTCTATTATGCGTTCTTTGCTAGGCTAGCACAAATCCTTACTATATTCTAAATCTTATTTTTATACTGACAAGAAAGTATAGGTACCATGCCTCATCAAAGGAGACTCTCTTTACAACAAATTGAGACCATCACAGAAAACTACAACTAGACACAATTCAGAGATCAACAGGTCCTGGGGAGCCCAACCCTGACACCTACAGCTAGGGTAGAGAAAACTTTGTAAAAGAGGGGCTGGGAAGAATGTAAGATCCAGAAAAGCAGGATGTTTGTGTCAACGAGTCTCTCTGCAAACTAGATGCATAAATAAGACCAGAACAGTGACATTATCTATGGACACATCAATGACAAAGGGGAAAATTTCACAATCCCACTGCTAAACAAAGAACTACATTCACCTTTAGTTTTATTCCATTAGCTGCTTCTTCATTCTGTCATGTTCTAGTAGAACAGCAGAAAAAGAAGACTCAGCTCCTTAGAAAACACCAAAGGCTTTCTTGCACTAGAACCTGTGAAATTATCTCTTGAGGGTTTAGAGAAAGTATTGGACTATTTTGATATTGCCCTGTGTCCTCACACATGGTTAAAGATATAAATAACAAGCAAAGATGCCAATAACAAAAAAGTAAAACTACTCAAAATGCCCATCATTTTTACAATTGAATTATACTAGGAAAATTTAAATGTTAACATCCAAGGCTAACAAAAAACACAGTAACCTTCTTCAACTCTGAGTTGTGTAATAATCATCTGTCAACAAGTGAATCAAACATGAAAATACATTGTTCAAATAATTGCTTAATATTAATTATTATTGGTAGTAGTAATAGTTGAAATAGTTATAGAATTATAGCAACCCATCAATGCCAAATTATTGAGTCCAGATTTCCATTTACATACAGAAACACTCACCATACCTTACAAGAATTCAAACTAGATTCTATTGAGTAAGGTAACCCTGACTCAGAAATACAGCTGTTGCATGTTCTCTCTTATTGAAGGCTCCTAGCTCTAAATCTACAGATGTGAGTATACATCCTGGAGTAACTGTAGAATCTAGAAAAGTAAATTGGTACCACTGGAGCAATAGAGAGAAGACTAGCAGGGTACAAGTGATCTAATCAGGGATCAGATAAATTCAGAAGGAGGATAAAACGACTATATAGATGTCTGGAAAGGTCATAAAGAATCATACTGCTAACAATCCACATTAAAAAAAACCCTATAATAACTGTAATTCTCTCTATAAATATATATATATAATTTAAAAACCCCAATACCAAACTTAAGAAGCCCTCTTTTGAGTTGTTGGTCAGTGTTTTATATGAGAGGCCCAAAACCAACACACAGCTTATTGCTATTGTCTTTAGTTGTTTCCTGGGATTGGAATGTAAGTGGCTATTACTGATGATACCTTGTGCCTCAAAATTAGGGCATAAGAACCCTAAGATGGAACTGACCTGAATGTATACTCCATGAGGACCAGCTTTCTTGGCACCATAAGGAGGCAACCTACCCAATTATAGCAACTATGAACAACATCTATGACCATCATGGCAAGATAAATCTTAAGGGTTCAGTAATGGCATCCATAACTTGTCAGTGAACAATAGCTCTGTAATTGGATGTAAGACCTGCTCAACAAGAGGGAAGCCCATGCCTGTTATTATAAAGCTAGCTAACAACTCAAGGCAGTTGAAATCATGGATGTTAGGAGACAGCTTACAACTACTGCTTTACAAACATAATCCCTAACAATAATCTATATATTTGGAGTGAGCTTTATGAAGACCACTACCAATGTTGGGACACCTCATGCATCCTTAAGACAGGGGGAAGAGCTTGGACTTGCCTCTACTGGATGTGCCTCCCTATGGGAGGCCTTGCCTTCCTGTGGGAGGGGGAATGGGAGACTGATTGGGAGGAGGAGGCTGGGGGGTACAGGAAAAGGAAAGAGGGGGATCTTTGATTGGTGTGTAAAATGGATGAAAAAAATTTCTTAATTAGAAAAAGAAATAGAAGACAAAAAAGAAAAGTGATTGATAAAAGAAAAAATATATACATTTGTCCTTTTAATCACAGATTATTACCCATCATTAAGGAAGCTTCCCTTTGCTACAAACAGAGATCATCTGTACATAAAAGTACAGCCAAACAAAACGTAGAGTTGTGGAGTCCAGCCCCAATGGATACGTCTACAAAACTTGCCCAAACCTATGCTCAGGGAATCTGTGGAAGAGAGCATTAATGAGATTAAAGAGCCAGAAGATCAGAAAGTTTGCTGTGAGAATATGTTTCCTAGGAATGTCAGAAGCTACAATCATAAAATCTAATCAATATTCTTGCTTAAATATAAGCTGAACATGGATGACACCTGTAGAAATGCCTAAATGAATGAAGAAAAGCCAATGAGGCCTCAACCCTATATGAAGAACTATTAGAAACTAAGACAAGCTGAGAGAAGGAGAAATAATCTTCCTCAGGGAGCAGCACACCAGTTGGTTATCTGACACTTTATGGTCAGTCATAAAAACATACATAGAAGTAACATTATGTATACCGAGAAGGTTACATTTAGGAATATATGTGTATATACTTACACATATATGCATGTAATAACAATGAAGAAAAGACCACAAATTTGAAAGAGAGAGTAAAGAGGGTTTGGAGAGAGAAAGGGAAGGGAGAATGATGTAATTGTATTATAACTTCAAAAATAAATTTAAAAAATATTATGTAATTAGGATATGCTAATTAAAACCTGTAAAAACAATGTAATAAAATAATAGTTAAAACTAACCTCTTATGAAACAAATGTTTAAATTAAAAGCATGTGATAAGCCAATAAGATAATAAGAAACTTACAAACTTCAATGATTTCTGCTTTCCTAACAATTAAAAACAAAGTTCCCAAACTTTGCTGTAAAATAAGTCATTTACTTGCTTTCTTTAGGGAAAATTTAATCATCTGGGACTGGATGTATGGATAAAAACTAAAAGCTAAAAATGGAAGGTTTTCACTCTCTCCCTATGATATGAAATCAAGTCTCACATATAATATTGTCTACACACATATCCATATGTTCACAATACATGTACACATGCACTTACACATATGTAACCTGCTGTGTATAATGTTATTATTAGATCAGTAATACCTCAAATCTTTCTTCCCCTTTTACACTGCAACTATAATATTACTTATGAGTTTCACTTAAGGGAAATGGAACAGTATTTGTGAGGCAGAATTTGACTACTTTTGTATGAGAATTGGGTAGCAAGATATGCAGAATGGAATGGAATTTTAAGCAGGACCATACTCAATGGAGTATAGACTGCTGAGTTCACTAAATTCTCTTGAAGTGTTTGTGCGAACCTGGATACATTCTGTATTTTATCATGCCAACCAAGGCTGAAATGCGAAAGCTTTCTTACCAAGAAATGCAAAGAAGAGCTGAGGAGATGGCTCAGCTAATAGAATACTTGCTGAGAAAGTATGAGGAACTCAGTCTCATTCCCAGAACACATATGAAAAGCCAGGCATGACATTACAGGCATGCAATCCCAGTCCTGGGGAAATGAAGAAAGGCTGATCACCTGCCAGACAGGCTCCCCAAACTGAAAAATTCCAGGTTTGATGAGAGATCCTATCTCAAAAAAATAAGGGGAAAATAATTGAGGAAGACACACAGATGCACACACATGCATACACACACTTGCACAAACGAACACCCAAGAAAAGAGAATGCAAACATATACATATACACAAAAAAGAACACATACACACATTCACAAACAAACATGAGCCCCCACACACACAAGAAAGAAAATTCAAAGGCAGAGAAACCTGAGACAGAAATCTAAAGCTTACAAGAATAGATCATATGACCTTGCTTGGTGCTCTGTAAGCATACCCTGGTAGGAAAGTTGGGTCATATATTGCAGAGTGTGGCAGCCATTAAGATTGGAAATGGGATGCATGGTTTCAAATAACTCTCTGAGGAAGATCACTCTCACTGGCATGTGGAAGATGGATTGAAAGACAGACCAGAAGGGAGTGCCATAAGAATTGCTAATGGTTCAAATGAGTAATGAAGGAGGCCCAGTGTGAAAAACGAGGTACATAGAGAACAAAATGCAATGACCTGTGGTATTTATTTAAAAAGCATAAATAGTATTATATTACTTACAGAAAAAATATGAGAAAGTTGAAAGAGTTGACTAGTGGGCCTTCTGTGCAGGAGTCTACCAAACAATGAGAGGATGGAAGAAGTATGATGAGAGAGAGACTCAACTTCATGGTGTTATTCTGGTTTTGATCTTACCTTGGTGGTGCGGGAGGTTGCTAATGTTATTTTGTTTTACATTACATTGCTATAGATTAAACCCAGAGTAAATTCTGGTCAAACAGTGTTACTGAGCTTCATCTCCAGCCCCTTATCCCAATTTAAAAACATTGAGTGAAGTATTGTACATGTGACGTCTAAAAATTAGGTTCATGTATGAATCAAGAACCCACGAATAAATACTAGATGAATGTGAAGCTGTCGCTATAAAGTTGTAAATGAAATAATATAAATGAATAATGGATGTGTCTAGGAAAACCAACAAAGGATAATGGAGAAAAGGCTCTAGCCTTTGACTTTCAGCAATAGAATTATTAAGAAACAGTTATAGAAATACAGAACTTTACCACTAAAAGTGATGTAGACAGTGGTAACCAAGAAATAAAGGAACCAAAAACAATTTAGAAAATGTGAATTAAATGAAAAAAGAATTTTAGTAAGAAAGTGGCCACACTGTCAATTTTTTAAGAAAATAAAATAACAAGGCAAAAGAATAAAAGAAAAACACAGTGCATCTGTTGAAGAAATTTCAAGAAACTCAGAAATAATAGTCATAATAATAGAAACTCATAGTCAAAAGAGGTCAAATAAAATCATGGGGCAGATGAAATACATCATTACATGCTGCCTTTATTCTACTTTTAAGTCAAATTTTAAATAATTAATATTGACTTGGTACTGTGTGATGATTGTGGTCCCTCCTGGACTTGTATGTTGGATATCTAACCTCTGCTGGGGCAGTATTTACAGATAGAACCTTTATAAACAAATTAAAGCTACATGAGTTCATAAGGGCGAAGCCTGGATCTAGCAGAAGAGTGACCGAGACCAGCAGACACAGAAGACATATCTCTCTCAAGGAAGACAAAGAGATGATGTGATCCCCTGGGAAGTGGTGATCATCTGCAAGCCAAGAGCAGAAAGTTCAGAATGAAATCTGTCTCCCTAGCATCTTTGTTTGACATTCAGCCTCCAGAACTGTAGGAAATGAACCGTTTCAGTTGGAGTCATCTATTATTCCATGGTCCTTGGCACTAGCAGCCCTCAGGAATAGACTTGGCTTCCATTATGACATCTTGTGTTACATGTTGCTTCAAAACTTTCTTGGCCAATTCTATGTTGTACACAACATTCAAAATAAGAAATTTGTACAAGAGCCCAAAGGGAAAATCCACCCTCAAAAAAAGGATTTTCCTATCCATAAAACCTATATAATTTCTTTTGTGGTGGAAAAGTTAATAAAGGTTTCTTATATGTTACTGGACTGCTCATATATTTTGCATTTATGGGGAGAGAAAGACCCTAATATCAAGGCCTAATCCACTAGGACTGAATGTGAAACTTAAGCATTTTGAGGGGATGAAAATGAAAACCTTAAATTCCTCTTCTGTGGATTTTGCAACCTCAGGGATACACAGGCTGGGCATGGACAGAATGCAATGGTTGCATGAGCAACTTAGACAAAGCGAAAACAACAGGAGAGCCGAGGTCATCGCCTTTGTGTCTGTTGTAGACAGTAACTGTCTTGAGCTCGCTGATGGACTCGGCCTCCAAGGAGCAAGCAAGAAATGCCTTCTCAAGACCAAATTGTGCAGCCGTGGTCTTCTGGCACCAGGCAGTTTAAAATTCAGCACCTGGCAACAGAAACCAACTGTGCTGTGTGCAGTGATTCTCCCAAGAGCCATCTGGAACACGTGGACCATTTTACACATCACATCGTGCTTGCTGCTCTTATGAGTTTATGCCCCTAGACCAGAATAAGAATATAGCAGCAGTAACTCTGGATCTAAGTTAGATAAATAATTAATTGTAAACTCAGCCAGAAGCCAGAACTGCTGGCTTCAGTTGACAAAAAGCAACTACCTCCCTGAATCCAATGCTGAGTGCACAGCCTGTGGAAAAGCCCCAGAGTGCTGTGATATTTGCAATATGTGTGACTGACAGTCTCCTTTTAAGAGAGTTTCAAGCTTCAGGTTTCCCAAGTGATGCTGGGAGTAGCCTTTGCTTCTTCCTCACAATGGAATTCATCCTGTTCATGCTGGGTACTTAGTGTTTTTTGGGGGAAAAATATTTTTCTTAACATTTTAATTATTTATAATTGACAGAAAATTAGACCTACCTTCCTTTAAATGGAGTTAAGATTTTACCTTTGTATTTAGCCTCAAAGGGTCCATCACATTCATAAAACTGCTAAGACTAGACAGTCAAGAAAAGGTTAAGTTCAAATATAAACATCAGAATTTCCCCTTCAGAAACTCAGAGCCAAGTGCACTGGCCATTCATTTACATTTTTCTCAGCTCTTTCTAAACATATTATAGTAATAGTCAATCATAAAAATAAACAAAATATTCTCTTGGTTAGGAATGAGCCAGGCAACTTCATAAGCACAGGTTGGGATATACAGAAATACCAGCGCCTGAATTTTCTTTTTGCTTACTGATTTTTGTTTCAAACAATGATTTGGGGAAGCTAATAACAAACAAGAACAAACACAGGAAAAATTATTTAAATTACATATTTAATTATATATATATTATCTATAAGATATAATTATATATATATATATATATATGTGTGTGTGTGTGTGTGTGTGTGTGTGTGTGTGTGTGTGTTATATATCTGTGGTGTTTGAATAGTACATAAGCATTGAATGAAAGTCTTTAACATTTATCCAATTATGGCTATTGCTGATATCCTTATTGATCAAGACCATGTGTTCACTTGAAATCCAATGATGCTCCTTGGCATTCACTAGGAGTATGTTCTGAATAACAGAATGTCAGTCCAGCAACCTCAGTTTTTCCTGAAGTCTTACCATTACCTACCCACATTCTGAGTATGGAGAAATGTTCTTTAAGAGAACACAACTACCAGCATCTTCCTCCTCATTACTAGTAACTTCATATACTTGAGGATGCTCTCTTCTCTCTCTCTCATCTATCCAACTAATTGTTTCCACGGCTTTACCTTTTTCAGAAAGTAATGACCAAAATCACAAGGTTTCAGGAATTTTAATTCAGGGGTCAAGATCCCCAAGACAAAGAAACAGTAAAGTTCAGTTACATAGATAGTGAAATGGGTTAAAAAAAGACCCCAGGGAGAAATTTCAAATAGTAAAACAAAAATCAGAATCAAAACTTGTACCACGGTGATGGTGGCTTAGAGCCTAGATCTGCATATGTGGCGAATTTTGGCCAAGTGGTTTATAAGTCATATTACCACGAATGAGATTGGACTTCTTTCTGTGCCAACATCTTATAAAAATATATAATATATTAATATAGTGTGTAGGCTAATATGAACAGAGAAAGTATGAATATCTCAATATATTTTTCACAAAGTGAACAAACCTAGGTGTCTATACCAACATGCAGGAAAAAGGGTCCCCAAAGTACCACAGGTCTCCCTCCCTGTTCCCCTCTGTCACTGCTGCCTCCTGCCCAAGGTTTCTCCACTCTCCTGGCACTGAGAGTCTTTCACGGCTCCAGTGAGCACCGTTTCTTAGCCTCATTTTGATGTATCTGCAATATGGACTTTTAATCTTCATAACGCAATATGGTGTCTTTCTACCCTCCTATCATTTTCTGATGGTGAAAAAGTTATACATCATACCACGTGTCACTGCAGAGAATCTCTCGATATTATTCAAACCCGTTTATACTGTGATTGTGAATACTGTTATTAAAGAAAGATTATTAAATAGAAAAAAAGTGGGCTCAATACGACTGCAAACCTTTGTGTTGGATACAGATTCTTATTAAACTTGAGGCAGACCCATATTAACGAGGACGTGTGGGGAAGAGATGAGTCTGCCTTGAGATGAAGGAAGTCTCCTCTGCAACAAAGAGGGCATGAGATCAACACTTTAAATCCTGTTTCATTTATCACCATTGCATGGAATTGATTTTCTGTCCTTTGAAAACAGGATATTTTGTAACTGAGCCACCAGAAGGAAACACGGTTTGACTCCAAACTTTTTTTTTAAAGGATTTGGGAGGAGTCAGTAGAAGGAGTCCAATGTGACTAAAATACATTGAGTGAAATTCTCAAATAATTGATAATATTGTTCAAATTTTAAGAAGGAAAGGACATTTTTTCACCCTGAGTGTAAATTAGATTCACATATAGATTAGAACACCTTCTTGATAGTTGTGTGATTTTCCTTACATTTTTGTGCTTAGTTATTATAACACAAATTACCATCACTCAATGTTTGTCAATGATGTGATAGACAGAATTTTCCAAAAGTATTTACTAATCACTCATACATTGTTTCTAAATAGTGTCATGACACAACCATTTACATGGAAAGATACAATATCTAATCTTATACTTAGAAACAAATGACAAAATCCCCAAAGTACTGATTTTCAAAAGCATGAAATCGGGAAAATCTTTAGAAAACATACTTTAAAAGTCAGTGCATTGGGTTTAGAAGACTCCCTTACATAGGATGGGTCTCTGAAGTTTGCACAAAGAAATAAACCAACATGTAGTTGGCAAATATCCTGTTCTTTGGAGATTTAATATAATGGTTCAGGGGTGGATTATTTGATTTTCAGTTTGGAACACACTGGGACTTGGAATTTCTAATATAAAACACTCTTAGGTTATTAGTAGTGCAGTATTAGGACTGCACAGTGTCCAGGCATTTGACTCTAAAAGGAGACTCATTCAAGTGTTCTGCTGTGGCTATCTTGAAATTCTTCATAGTTTAAAGATATCTTAATTGTTTTCTTTTGTATACTATCCTGAATACTATGTCATCT
The DNA here is from genome assembly GCF_903995425.1 of Onychomys torridus. NCBI lineage: Eukaryota > Metazoa > Chordata > Mammalia > Rodentia > Cricetidae > Onychomys > Onychomys torridus. Next base: position 35,898,675 of record NC_050459.1, on the reverse strand, counting down.
GTCTTGATGAGAATTCCACTCAACACTCCAGTTCAATTTTGACATTTATACATAATAGACATTCGGCCCATTTATTTCCTCCAATATCATCTGAAGAGAACCATGTTAGTGCTACTTTTCTTGCCATGCTCCTAAGTCTAAGTGTCAGTATAAGTGGACTGGATGTTTTATTCTATTTCCTTTTGTACTTGAGACTTTATTTATGTATTTATTTACTTATTTTCAAAGATACCATTTCCCACATCTATAGGCTCAACAGAAGTATGACTTCTGTTAAGCTAAGCATACACCAAGTATCTTCCATATTTAGGAAGAAATGAATACTTTATTAAACCATTGACCTTCCCATCAACAGCCTTTCACTTTGTAGCCAAGAATATGAGGTATGATGTTCTTTTCTTCTCCATGAAGAAATGAACTCATACAAGAATATTTCAGAAAATATTGAAGTGCTTGAGGTACAATTTCATCTACCACTTAACAATCTCCAGAAATACTATTTTAAAATGATGTCAGTGTGTGTGTGTGTGTGTGTGTGTGTGTGTGTGTGTGTGTGTGTGTTTGCCTTAAACACACATAAGATCATTCTTTGTATCAGTTTTTCTCAAATTGTAATTCATAAGAGCTCCAACCCAAAGAGTCCATATTGAGGTAATATTTATTTAAAATATATTTACATTTGCAAATATGGTTCGATAGCAAGAATAGGTAAAAAGCTTGCTCTTCATCTCAAAACCTAGGAAGTACCACTAAACCATACCACCAGTCACAGTAGTTTTAATAATGACCTTCTCAAAGAGAAAAAAATCATATTTCACTAGAGAATATGCTTGGTACTGGATAGCTTGCTCAGTGGTTATGAGCATTTCTTAGTCATGCAGAGACCCAATCTTTGATTCAAAGAATCCACCAAAAAAAACCCTAAACACTATGTTTGGAAAAAAAAACAGTATTTTTTTTTAATTTTTTCAAGTATCAACACTTAGATATCTGCCATTTGATGAAATGAGAGACAGGAAGTGCATCAGCTGTATGACATAGTAAGATGATGTGAGAACCAAGAAACATTGCCATGGAAGTATGGACTGAACCAGAAATCCCTTCCATGAAGTTCCTCAGCACACAGAAAATTCAGTACAACAGTATTTTACAAAATCATACTTTTATGAAATTTCCATTCAAGGACATAAAATTGAATGTTGTTGTGCTGTAATGAAAAAAATAAATAAATAATGTCATTTTAAATTTCACAGTAGAACTAACATTTGAGAAACTACTACTTGTCCATTGATGTTATAAGATCAGCAAAAACTAATAAAAATTCTTTTCAAAGGCTATTTAATTGCCCATATCATTCCCAAATACTAATTGGGTGATGCTGGTTTTAATGTGCAGTTTTACAACAGAAGTATTTTGCAACAGATTGAGTGAAGAATCAGATATGACAAATCATGTAAACAAAAACTATTTAGTAACTTCAGTAATATTTATGTATATAGAACTTGCTTAAAATGAAAAATAATGAGAAAGTTTGAATGTCAAAGGAACACTAATCAATTTAATTTTCTGTATCTTAAATTTTATTTTTAGCAATATGCATAACACATCTTCTGTTTTCTGTTCTTTTAAAATAATTTATTAGTTACTTAAATCTGAGTTTTATTCAAATAATTATTTTCAATTTATAACATAGTAACTGATGCTTAATACATGTTTTATAATGTCTATCAAACATAAGGTGAGGAAAATCAAATATTCCTGGTGTATTGAGTCCTAAATTTTCCCCCAGTACTGTGAATTAAACCTCAACACAAGCTAGGCAAGAACTTTACCCCTGAAATAAAACACCAGCTCAGAGTTATATAAAGTTTCAAATCATTCAAATCCATTCATTGTTATAATTGTTTTGTTTTGATTTTAGTGCCAAGAAATGATTAGCCTATCTGTTCAAAATCTATCTTATCATATCTAAAAGTTGAACCATAAGAAATATATATAATTTAACCATGAAGAAATTTTGCTGAATGGGAAAAGCTCTTACTTGAAAATCTAGATTCTAAAATTTGAGGTATACTCTGAAAAATAAAAATATAGACTTGAATTATTGGTTATCTTTGGACATCACATATAAATATTTGAAGTTCACAATATTTATAAGATTTTAATAAAAGGAGTACTTTGCTAGAATTTTAAAAGACAAAGGGCCATATAGAAGGGAGTAGTGTACAGTTGTGTGCCTTTCAAATATTAGAGGCTGTGTTCTCAGTTTGGCCAAAGTGTAGAGGATGTAAGATAAGAAAGCTAAAGATGAAAACATAAATATCTACCAGAGTGTGTAAAATTTTATAAAGAGAGGATACTCTGATTCTGGAAATGTTATTAGAGTGATGGAACCCAGAATACCCGTATTGGATAACCACTCCACCACTCTGTGCCTAGCTAAATTACATCCAATAGAGTTCTACCAGCATTAACAGTTGAAATGCTTTCAAGTTTGCCGAGTGCAATTTCAAAATTCATTTCAAAAAAGCAGTAAAATGTTATATTTAGCTGTTCAATGGAAAATAGATTGTTATTTAAAATAGGGCTTGGATGTGTTGACACTAGCTACTCAGAAGGCTAAAGCAGGAGAATCTTAAGTTTAAGGCTTGCCTGGGATACGGAATGAGTTCAAGGCAAGCCTGGGCTACATAGTAAGACCCCATTTTAAAAAGGACTGAGAATAGCTTGAGAGTAGAGTGTTTGCATAGTAAGTACTAAATCCTGGTGTCAATTTTTAGGACTCTCCCCCAAAGCAATGAACTTCAACAAATTTCTTGATTTGAAATGAATTCAATAAAATACAAAATAATAAATTGTGGAAAATAATAAGAAAACTTGATAAACCTAGAAGAAATTCATTTCTAATGAAGTGAATGAGCACTTATTTAAGCACCCGTAGAAGACAGAACTTGTGTGTGTGTGTGTGTGTGTGTGTGTGTGTGTGTGTGTGTGTGTGTGTGTGTCTTTAATTTGCTGCATAAGATTTGGAAGCAGGAAAATAAAACATTTCCTGAATGGACAACATAGAATTTGGGGAGAACGCTATATTATGTAGATTTTGTGAACATGTTTGTGATGACAATGGGAGATAGGGAAAAGAAAGAGAGAGACATCCAGCAGGATTATGAGGAGGGAGCAGATACCAGTACTAATGATAAGGATGTAGATACCCTAAGAGTTTACACTCACCTGAATTTTTTTATTTACCAATGTCTATCTCACTAGAATACACTGATCCTTATCCCATTTTCCTAGGTCCAGTTTTATTGCCATTTTAAATTGCCAGCAGGCTGTCGTGAAGATTTTCTATGTGGGTCGCGATGCCTCTCTGCAGTCTCTACCTGGTTAAAATGAACTGTGAATGACTCTCATTACGGACCAGCTTTAGCCTATGCCAGTTACAGTGGGGAGCTATTTGGCTCCAAATGTAATAGATAGTGTTTTATTTATTCACATTTAAGGTGTGAAATATGAGAATGGTTTAATTTAACATATGTTCTAAAATTACTGAATGGAAATAAAGGGGGAAAGACAGAAAAATCATGTATGGAAATAGCTAAAGTCTTCTGGTATCTTTTTTACTTTAACAAACGGAGTCTGAGGAGATAAAAGTCACTTGAAACTTGGTCATTGGTTATTTTTTTTATCTTAATGAAGATATTTGTTTTGAGAGAGGAGAGAGAGACAGAGAGAGAGAGAGAGAGAGAGAGAGAGAGAGAGAGAGAGAGAGAGAGAGAGAGAGAGAGAACAAATTGAGTGTCTAAGAAGGTCCCATGCCCTGGATTCACAATTGTTTCACAATTGTAAAATATTTCCCCTTTCCTTTACGGTTACAGTTTGAGACAGCATTCCATAAGAGTGCTCGTTGTCTACTGATTCCTAAAATTGGAGTTCCAAGCCAGGTTCTTGACTTTGTCTCCAAACACGTTCTTTACAAGCACAGTTCCCACTTCTTTGGACATTGTGACATAAACATCAGTTAGTCAAATCCAGTTGCAGCTCTTCTCTGAGAATGTCAAGGTTAAGCCACGATTACGTATGCACAGACAAACAGCACTGCCCAGGGGATCTGTACTCTGGGCACTCTGTACTTGTGCAGCTCAAGCATGCCACCAGCGGTAGAGAAACAGAAAGGCAAGACAGGGAGACACCCATGCTGCCTTTATTAGACTTTGTAGCTACTATGTATACAAATAAACAGAGATATTTTCTGTTACACCTGTATTCACTTATTCACTCCTGTATGTATTAGTAAGATGTTAAAAACCTAACTCCTGGAGATAATTTCTCTTAGTATAAAAGTAAAGTAAATAAAAAGACAAGTAGAGAAAGAGGGGAAAGGGATGAAACAAAACCTCCCTTTCTTTCATAAAGTCTTGTACTCAAATGCTTTGCATCCTGACTCTTTTCTTCTTTAAATAACACCCCTGTGAAATGCACAACTCCCAAGCCCTAAGGTGATTTGCATTCTTGTGGTTAAACAATCCAGTGTGATCTCTTTAAATAAACCCAAAGAGCTTCATAACTGAGACTCCAATGTCAGGGTTGTGCTTGATCATTAAACATGGTTTCAGCCGTGGTTTGTGGTCTCTTGTAAACTAAGCCTTGTGGAAAGAAGCCCGTGTTTACAGCTCATTTGTGATGCTTAGGGAAGGAACGCCTCACACCAGTTTTGTTGCTGCGTGGAAACATTCTTCTAATTCTTAAACTGTCTCTTCCATACATTTATCCCATTATGTGGACATAATGCAACCCTGAATACGTAATTCTTTGGAAGCTGTTTCTGAGATCCTAAATGCAGTGATGGATGGGAGAAAAATACCTTATGAAGACTGCCCTGTTCCCAAGGCCTCTGCTCCCTGCACCCAGCCTCTGCACCCCCTGTTCATTTAACCTTCTTTCCCTGGTCTTCAACCTGGTCTTCCATCAGTTCCCAGCCATTTATTTCAACAGCACTGTACTACTACTCCTTTTGCATGAGGGCAGAATGTCTGACCTCTTCTAGTGCATCTGGCCCCAGTTTCCCTGACAAATGACAATGAGTTTAACTATCCAATAGAAATTAGGCATTAATTTCTTTTTTTTTCCCATTCACAGAACTCATCACTAGCAGCAAATATTGCATCATTTTCTTCCTGTGGTTTCCTTGTTCACAGAATTCCCCTCTTGGTGAAGTATAAGCTTGGCCACCATAGTCATCCAAACCATCTTTACCATTTTACATTCAGCACGTAGTATTATGTTTGGGGGAGAAGTGATATATATATAATATTTTATATATATATATATATATATATATATATATATATATATATATATATATGGAATGTTTGAATAAATGTTCCCATGTCAACCACACTGAGCACAGCAACAGAGTTTCTTTTATTGCTAAGCCTAAACAGATGTAAATAACATGAATAACTCATCCTACTACCATCTGCTCTGCGGCAACTAATGGACAATAAAGGTAGAGAAGAGGTAATTGCTGAACTTTATTAGTTTGGTGAATAATGTGCCTGGTATTCAAACTGTGCCTACATTTTCCCATCACTGAACAATAGATTCAAGAAAACAAATCTAATGCTCCCCAGCATGCACAGCTCTCAGCAAAATAGAAGGAAGTTTAAAGTTACTTGATATTTAGCTAACTTCTTGTTCTTAGTCTACATATGTATTGAGAGCTACTGGTAGCAAAAGGCCATGGGAGTATACTGTAGGTGACAACTAGTATTCAGCAGGTAGACCCAAAAGATTCTCTGGATGGGAAGCCCCACCTGGCAAGACCGTGGAGTTACTATTAATGACCAATTGTCCCTGTCTGTAAATTCTCTCATATGCCATTTCATTTCTTCCCTAAAACAGCTATGGGTGTTTTTCCACTGCTTGTGTGTTTATCTCATGTATATAGTCCATCTATTGGGCACACATATCCATGGATGGTCAGAAAGATGACTTCTCATTTAGGTTTATAAAATTAATATATAGAAAATATACTAGGACATGCTTCATAACTAGATCTATTTTCCCATAAGGTCTGTAGAGCCTTAAAAGCCTGCTTTATTCCTTTTGTTCAGACTAACGGCACACATTATCTCATTTTTGCCTCAGAGCAAGTTCAAACTGGACTAAAGACCTTTGTATATAGATCATAAGTTTAAAACTTTACAATTATGCACAAGGTCAGACTTGCAGGTTTCCAACCCAGGTTATCCACATAAAAGCACCCTAAGAAAAACATGCCAGTTCTTCACTTACCAAGCTCTTTATCTGCTGATAAAGAGCTATGTCTCAGAGCTTGTTGTGCTGGCCATTGTGCCCCCTCCCTCTGGTCCCATAACCTTGGAACCTTGTGTTGTCATGGTAAATGGCTCTGCCTTTACCACTTACCCTAAGAATGTGCTTTTGACTAATGAGAGGTGACTCATGTAATTTTTTATATTTCTTCAAGCCTTCTGGAGAAGAAGAATTTCTAGGCTAGGAGAGAAGAAGTTAGAAAGGATTTAGAATTAGGACAAGAAAATTAGATGAATAGGCAGAGCAATGCAAAGACATGCATAGAAGGAGAATGGTGTGGGCTAATTCTTTTACCCTCAGATTCCTAGGTTCCCCTCACTTGTTGTAGCGTCTTTTTTGGATCCTGATGGTGCCTGAGAGGCTGGTACTAGAAGAATTCCATTACATATGTAGCAAGTCCACAAGGTTCTGGTACACTTGTCTCTTTAAACATGAACCAAAATATTAGAATGACTGGAAACTTCCTTTCAATGTGTGTTCTGAGTCCATAGATAAGGACAATGTACCAAAATAAATATATCTGATTATATTTGTATAAATTATAATCCTTCATGTTTCTTGGTTACCTACTTTTGTCAGGTTTTACTCTTGGGTGAGTTTAATAACTGCCAAGACTTTCTCACTAAAACAATTACCAGTTAATTCCCATTAACGTTGTTTAATCATGAAAGCTATTCAACTGCAACCAAGAGAGGGAAGGTGTCTGCAAATTGGCACAGGAGGGTATAACCAATATCTCCTTAGACTGAAAGGAACAATAAAAGAATAGATAAAAGACATGAAGTCAGAAAGAGTCCAAAAATGACCAGTGGAAATGAACGTGAGTTCATTTCTAAAAATATAAGTGGCTACGAGCCATAGACCATGGCATTACGTGAGAGATGTTTGTTTAATGGAAAATTTAGTCTCCTAAACAAAAAAAGTGAGGTGTCAATTTGTTGGCATGGGTCATGGCTTGAAATCTGAAATATCCTGAGAAGCTCATGTTTTGAACTCTAGTCCAGTTTGTAGCACTGGTTTGAAAGAGGTAAGGCCTGGATGGCAGACATAGGTACCAACGTTTATCTCTCTGGAGGTTATGCACAGCTCTGATTCTAGTCTTTCCTTGCTTCTTGATCTGCCAAGATGTGAGCAGCCTCCAGCCCATACTCTCACTGCAATAAACTGAGATTTTTTTTTTATGCCATGCCTTTCCCACAAGGATGCACTGAGGACCTCAGAACAGAAAATGCCCACTCTTCTGACTCCCCACAGTTCTGTGTTCTGTGGCAGACCACTAGCAAAGTGTTTGACATCTTGAAAACAAAACTGTAGTTCAGAGGTAGAGTGTTGGCCTAGCATTTGTAAGGAGTAAGTTTAATTCCCAGTACTGTGAAATAAAATACTAAAATAAACAAAAGCAATACGAATGAATTTACCAAAATATGCTCACAGTTTACCTATCTGGTATTTATAGAGCAAGAAAGAATGTAGTAAAGTAGGTGAATGAAGACATTTCCACGTCACTAAGGCTCATGTTAGTGATTTTTTTAAGTATGTTTGAAATTAGAATTTTGAAGGATTAAATCTACAAAATGCCATGTGAAGATTTCTTTATGAAATTTGCCTTTGGAAAAAAATCAAAGTAGATAGTCATGCAAGACTAAAACCAAATTAAGGAATTAGAAGCCAGAAATTTTCTCTTATTTACAATGAATTGAAACACAAAATAGAAGAATACATTTTGAGAGAGTAGGAAGAATTAAGATAGTCAGTTGTTGATTACAACTCCAAGGAGCAACAATAAACACTACACACACACACACACACACACACACACACACACACACACGCACACCTTGCTGACTCCATTTTTGTAGTTGACATGTATCTGCTTTAAGGCTGACCACTCAGGTTGGATAACCTAGGAGAAGTTAGAAAATACAGAATTTCCCTAACTAGCAACTATTAATTAGCTTGTTTTTGTTTGTTTGCTTGCTTTTTTAATCCAGGGACAGGGCCCTGTGAGAGTTAGCATAGCAACTGGTGTTGTCATGATGTAAGTGTTGTTTGACTATCATATTGTTGAGATTCCACAGGTATGGTTTCTCTATCCTATATCATAGACACAATCGTAATTCAGATGTTTTTGTCCTGTAGCTCATACACTCATTCTAGCATCTCTTGCTCTATGGTCCGAGTCTTAGGCACCCGATGGTCATTTGCTCCATTTTTGACTTGTGGATTCCTCTCGTGGACTCCATCTGCTGCAAAAGAAGGTTCTTTGATGAGAAATGAGCGCTACAATTATCTGTGGTATAAGGAAAGGCATTTACAATGCAGGTAGTAGAAGTTATGTTGGCTCAGGGAAGCAGCAGCAGTAGTTTTTCCTCTAGTGCCCATGGGTCACTAACCACAATTAATAGCCTAGGATTATAGTATTAGGCATGAATGACCTCTTAGTGCACAGACTTTGAGTCCAATTAGACATCTGTTTGTTGCCCCCCCAACCCCAGTTGTAAGCACCACTACTGCACCACTGGGAAAATCCTGCCAGGCTGGCCATTGTTGTGGTTCATGGATTTTCAGTTGATTAGGGCTACTGATTGATTTTTCTCACTAGGCAGCTTGCATAGCAACTTTGGATATTCTAGTAGCTAGTCCTCAGGGACGAGCTGTCTAGGTCAGTTCCTGCTCAGTTTCTATGTGTGCTATGCCCAAGGTATCTTAGATATGGTTACAGTACCTGGTATAACAACAGAAACCAGCAAATTAAAAAGAGACCACAGAGAAGGGACAAAGAAAACGGAGATCTAGAGAGAAAAATAGAAGAACAGAGATATTAGCAATAGAAAAGTTCTATAGCCCAGAGAATATATAATCAAGTTACACTACTTATGTGATAATGATTCTCCCAAGAGATACAGACTTTGTAGCATAAACCCCAGTGCCAAGCACTGGAAATCTATTTGTGAGTTGTTGTACAGGGGAGTCTAAGAGACCCCTCAAATAATACCTTGTTGTTTCCCTTCTTTTGCTATTTTTTGAGCTGACAGTGACAAAAGAAATGTCATAAACTAGACTAGATATTTCCTGGCTTGTCTTGGTAATGGAGGTAGGAGACAAGGGGTCATTAAACTCGTCCTTTATAGAAATAAAACCTAAAGTATAGAAAGCCAGTATGATATAAAAGTGAGTGTCTTATATTTAAAGTTAAAAAAATAAAGTAACAAGATTGATTTTGTGGGGAAAAAAAGATAAATTGTAAATTGCAAACAAGCATGCACATATGTGATGTGATGGCTGAATCTCAGGGATGTTTTATAGGCAGTACCAAGATGAGATGAAAATGAAGGCAGAGATTAGAAAATTCATAAAGATTCACAGAGACTAAACTGTAAACACAATGAAACTGCTTTAGCCACAAGAAAGTGACAGACACCTTAGGTCTATCCTTTAGTCATCTTTGATAGTCTAAGTTATTCTATTTAAATGGAAATTCTGATCACTTATCAGACTATGGTGGACCATTGTTGGTTTGTTTTCTAGCTTTGTTATGAGGGTTCATATAGTAGAATCATCTTTTTGAGTCCTCTAAAGAAATCTGAGTACCAATATTTTATAATGTCCTATAAAGTGATTATCATTTATTTTCCATTTTCTGTCTAACTCAAATAGATCAAGATGCCAGGAAGAACAGAGATAGTCATCAGTGACTGCAAACCAAACACAGAATGATATTCATCAAGATAAAATATTATAACATCCCACTGGCCAACAGAATTGGGCAGGACTCTGAGCCTCTGCAAGAGTTTCCTACATCCAATGCAACATAACCTCCATCCCTCTATAAACCATCTGTCTTGGCACAGAGAGCTAAAAATACAGACCCATCCAACACTTTCCTTCATGATTAGAGTCTTGAAAGTCAAAGTGACTCCTCTTACTGTCAACTCTGCTAATGGAAGCCAAAAGAGCTATTTGTTGCACGTGGCTGTCACTCGCCACTCATCACCAAAATCCAGCCTAGTTTTCCAATACAAACACATCACATTATTGCACTCAGTTCATGAAGTATTATTGCAGTATTCATGGGTGCCAAAAACCTTACAACTAAAAGGACTCTAAAGAGGCCTCAGAAAACAGATTAATTGTCATAATACAAATTTTCGGAAGTTACTTTGAAATATTTAAATGGTTTTCTTTTTCCCCATGGAGAAAACCATGTGAAAGAAATGTTTTTCTTCTCTTTTTTTTTCCTTTGAAATATTATTACACTCAGACCCTGTTGTAAACACTGGAGATACAGCAGGAAATTTGAAGGACCTCATAATTACTACCTGTGTCAAATTTATTTTCTAAAGGAAGAAATTTAACATTTAAATGCACATACATAATTGCATAAAGAATTTTGTGCTATGAAGAACAAATGTAAGGAGTTAAGAAGTGAGGAACAGAAGGTCACGGGAAGAGATACAGGAGGTCAAGTCCCTGTTTCCAATCCCTGCATGTGGACTGAGTGAAAGCAATGGGAATGAACTGGCATGATAGGTACTGGGGAAGACAATTTCAATCAAAGAAGAGGTAGAGAGATGACAAAGGGTAATCACACACCATTTAGTCTAGCTGGCATAAAATAAGCAACAGTGGGGGTGGGAAGCAAGGTTGGAAGCATTGTGAGCCCTACAACCATGCAGAGAAACATAGACTTCATTTGCTGGTCAGAAATCGATTGACAAGGTGATCCAACCTAGTTTCAACTGGAAGGACTCACTCGAGGAGAGCCAAACCTTTTCTGTACTTTTAAAAAATAACCAAAAGGAATAATGCTACTGCTTTCTCTGCTTAAAAAAAAAAAAAAAGAAAGAAATCAAGGGATGAAAAATACTCCCATGTTCAATAGGTCAAGTTGTTCTGCCTAGAGAGGAGCTTTTCACTAAAAAGCAATCACTGGTTTCCACTAGACTCCTGATGAGGTCTTTTTAAGTGAAACATATTTCCTCAATTCTTACACCTGAACATCTCTCTCTTTCCTATTATTTTAGCTAGAAGCAATAACCATGCCTTAAGATGGGCAGTTTTAGCAGGAGTAATAGTGTGCATGTTCTCAAGTAGAAGGTGTTTTAGGATGATTCAGAAACTACAACTACTTCTGTAACAATGAGAAATGGGTGTGGCTGCCCTCTATAAACAGTAATACATAGTGCAAGTAAACAATCTCACTAAGAGTAGAATATCAAGTATTCTCTAACTGGAGCAAGCAAGTCCCTGCTCTAAACATATGCACTGCATTGTTTAGCCACTGAGTCTCTACAAGAAAGTATCAGAGAAAAACATATGGTGCTAACGTGATGATTGATCATTGAAGCTGGGTACTTTGAACCCCAGATTGCTTCCTAAAATATAATCCTCAAAGTAAGGAGTTATATTTACTGGGGGCTTGTTTGTGAAAATAAATATCAAATAACAGAGACAATGGGTGCAATCTAAACAAGGACTAATATATTATTTCCTGTTGACTTTCAGAAGGCATTTAGGATGCAAAAAAAAAAAAAATCTCACTTTCATTATGTTTTAATATTGTTGCCAACCTAAATATAGAATAGATTTTTGTTCTTTGGTGTAATAGTCGGAGGAAGTCAGTTCACCAAAATGAGGAGAGATAAAACTGCGTGAGCGAATTAATTCCCATTCCCACCTTAACTTTAGGGTAACTAGTTAGATTAAAATACTAATTTCAATGACTATGAAAAGAAAGTGAAAAGCATTTTTCCCACTTGAATTTGTTGGTTTACATGACAGAGTAGAGCCACAATTTCCCAGTCTGTTCTCTTAAGTCTGGTAAGTAGTAAACATAAGGGTGTTTATTGGTAAGGAACCAAAGAAACACTAGCTGCCGTGCACCACAGAACCTGAGATGCCGAGTTTGAGATCCTGCACAGCTACATCAGTTTGTGTTTGTTGGTTGAGTACACAGGTCCAAAAGGTGGCATGTCATTATGATGCAAAATTAGAGCCTTCTCTCCTTTTGAAGGTGAATCTAGCTTAATGGCAAATATTCAACAATTTAAATGTGCCTGAGTTGAACATATAAACCTTTGGGTATATTTTTATTGTTATTTAAAAAAATCATCTTTGGAACAATATATGATTTATTTGTTCCAGGAGATGGAGAGATGGGTAAATGGTTGAGTACTTGCTTTTCTTTCAGAGGAACAGATCTGAATCCCAGCACCCATGTTAAGCAACTTATAACCTAAATTCTAGTTCCAAGAGATCTGATGCCCTCATGTAGCCTCTGTGAATACCTGCATATATACATAAACACACAGAGAGACACACACGGACATAAACACAAATAATACAAAATTTAAAATATGATTGTCATATATAATAACTAAGTAGTAATAACTTCAGTCCTCTATGTGATAATATTCAAATGGATAATGATTAGATTTTTCTAAAATTAATGAAGTAGTCTCTATGTTGGAGTATATCCAATTTTTAACTAACTTGGAAGATAAAATATGAAAGAGCTTGCTAAATTAATTAGTCATTTTTTTAGACCTCTTAAAAATATCATCAGAAGAGAATCCTTCCTGTCCTATCATAAAATATAAAATCTTGAATGGATGTTTGCTTTTCCATTCCTTTTGCCATCATTGTTCATCAGAAGTGTTTCTTCTATGGTAAATTTCTATGACTTGAATCTATATCCCCTCACCTCCTGGTCTTTTGTTATTTCTATGTACACTCCTTTATATCCTCTCTTAAATTTATACACATCAAAATCCTCCATCCCCAAATCATTAAAAAACTTTCAAGTCCCTGTTAATTTAAAAGGTGAAGATGAAACAAAATGATCTTTTTTGATGAGCTCAGACTTTAGTTGGTACGGTAGCATTCCCCTTACCTTGAAGAATAAGCTTGTTCAGCCCAACTGTCTGCATGGCCTGTCTACGTTTCACCTCCCACTGAGAAGTCCTTTCCATTCGGGAACTGAGCTTTTGCCCCGATCATTCTCTGGAAGTGACCTTGCAAATGACAAGTCACATTCAACTTTCTAAAGCATTTCAGCTCATTTTAATCATACACTGATTAATTTTGTAGGAATTTTCTATGTTGGTCACAGCAAGGCATTCCAGAAAAGCTTTCCTCTCATGATATTACTTCTACAATGTTTCCTTTACCTCTCGCCATTCAACACTCCCCTAGGATATGTTCACATTGTTTTATAATTGGTCCTTTATGTATCTTTCCTCACCATTTAATTTCTTTGTTCTTTAGACTAATAATTATATCCTTTTTTATATCCCAGGGAATACTTTACAAGGTAAAACAGATAATTAAACAATGAAACAGTGAATGGTTGCCCTAGAAAGAAGTCTAAGAACTTGAGATTTAGCAAAAGGAAATATCAGAACAAATATTTTTAAAATATGAGCCCAAGTGTCTGTACAGATAGCAAGAGATTTAATTAACTAAGTTAACCTTTAATTGCATAGGTTAAAATATTTTTAGATATATTAGTTTAATAATTAAAAGATAAACTACAGGGGAAAGAATGATACCTCATTGGATAAACATGCTTGCTGCTCTTTCAGAGGATAGAAGTTAGAATCCTAGAACCCACATGAAGTACCTCACAATTGCCTGTAATTCTAATCCCAGGGTGTTTGACACACTCTTTTGGCCTCTGCATTTGATCTTAATTCATATGCACATGCCCACACAGACACACACACAAATACATGTAATCAAAGATAAAATAAATCTTTAAAAACATACTACAGAGTCATGGAAAAGAACAAATTTATCAAGTAATTGATTATTTTGATCCTTTTTTTTTCTATCATCTCCATATATTCTTAATTGGAAAGCCTGCCACTCCAATCTACCTTCACTTTAATTAAAAGAAAATCTTTTTTGTCATGCTTTGTAAATTAAGGCAGATCCCATTATGCCCAAAGAATAGTTTAAATCATGGAGTCCCAAAGAGATGATAAGGTTAGAAGAACACCAAACACTGACCTTCATCTTGATCTTTTAAACACAGCCAGGGTCTACATTGAAAAAGTTACAACAGACCACTCCAATCCAATCTTGGATCATTCCAAGAACCTGGTCCATATGGCCTTCCAGGTTAGTGACCTGGCCATACCCAGTATTATAGCCCTACCCACTCCAACTGGGAACCTAGCTCAACAGAAGGTATGAGTGAACATTGATGCAGCTATTGCAAAATCCAGTGTGGAAGCCCCCCCCCCCCCCCAAAAAAAAAAACAAACTAAGAGGAGAACGACCATTAGACTCACCCTTTCTACTCTTGATCGTCTATCCAAAGGACTATACATCTTCAGAGATACTTGTTCAATGCTATTCTATTGGAAATCACTAAAAATCATCTGAGATGTCCACAGAGTGAGGACTGGACGGTGTCAATGTGGAACCGATAGATATAAACACAATAGAATATTCTTCTGAAGTAAAATCCAAACAAACTATGAAATTTGCATAAAAAGGGATGAATCTAAAACCAATTTTGCTGAGCAAGGTAATTCAAACATAGGAAAGCAAATGCTTCATTCTCTGCCTCATATGTGTGCAGACTGTCTTGGACGCTCTTAATTTTGTGTTCAGTTTAGAGTTACTGCAGAGGTCAGGAATCTAGAAAGGGACTATTGAGAGGAGAGTACCTTAGGAGAGAGCGGTAATATGAAGGGGTACAGTAGGAATACTGGGTTAGAATGGTTAAATCAAAAAAGAAGTAGGGGGAATGGGGAGATGGATGTAGAGAGGAGGGTGAACTAAAAGGATAAGGATATGAAAAAGTCATAGGGAAATCTACTACATGGTAACCAATGTGAGTTGAAAAAGACACAGTATTTATGGCTGGGGGTGGAAAAAGCTCCTCTTAGAAAATAGAGCTGCTAAAACCCCACAGCACCAGGTATGTGATATCTCCTTATGAGTTATTATTGATCCGGGACAGTCGTACAGAACATAGAATAATACCAGGACTTGTCATTCCTCATTATTGTATTTTCATTATAGAACTGAATGACAAAATCCCGTTGCTGAAAACACCACACACATTGTTTGCGTGACATAGATCAGTGGTTCTCACCTTGTGGGTTGTGATCCCTTTGCGAGCTGAACGATCCTTTCACAGGGGTTACACATTAGAGATCTTGCATATAAGGTATCAGATATATACATTACAATCCACAAGGGCAGCAAAATTAGAGTTATGAAGTAGCTACAGAAATAATATGGTTGGGCCACCAGAACATGAGGAACTGTATTAAAAGGTTGTGGCATTAGGAATATTGAGAACCACTGATGTAAATAAGTTAAGTTGAGACTGAGGTGGAAGCCTTTTCTTTGCCAGGTAGGTTTCAAAGTGCTAGAACATGCTATTTGGGCAACTGGGTAGCAAGTCACCAACAACAGTCTTAATCTTCTGTAAACTCTATGAAGTAGGATATAAACCTACCAAGTAATAATGTAATAACAGCATGGATGTTATGGGTGCAATCAAACTTCTGTGTGATTGATTTGGGGCCTATTCCATAAGATGGAATCCATATGTCATAATGTAAACCCAGTCCATGGTTAGGAAGATCATAGGCCCTAGAAGGAACTTAATTCTATGGTCTAGTTAAACTGACATTGTGTCAAACATCTAAATATTTATAGCCTTAATCGGAAAAGTCTTTCTTTCCAGTGAACTCTCTTTCTATGAATGCGGAGATGTGTTGTTTAACAAGGTCCTGAGAATAAATGACAGTTGAATTTTCATCCCTAAACAAAACATTTATATCATCCCTTTCAAGGCTCCGGAAACATTGCAGAAATGGGAACACAGGGGATTAAGAGCAAGAAGGGAACAATCAACAACTATGCATGTACTAGGTCTGCACAAGAATGGCCCCAACAACAGCCAGGTATAGGAGGAGGAGGAACACAGGGAGACATGCCCTCACTGTTGAAAGATCTCATTGATAGAGTTAAGGAAATGGAGGATTATTACCTTGACATATGCATCCTTTAGTGACCCTCCAGGTGTTGCTAGAGTTTTTCTGCCTGGCCCACAGTGAGGACAAATCTCTCTTACCTGCCAGTCCCACAATCGCTCAGACCCAACCAAGTAAGCACACAGAGACTTATATTGTTTACAAACTGTATGGCCGTGGCAGGCTTCTTGTTATCTGCTTCTTCTATCTTAAATTAACCCATTTCTATTAATCTACAAGTTGCCACATGGCTCGTGGCTTATCAGTACCTTACATCTTCCTTGTCATGGTGGTGGCTGGCAGCCTCCTCTCAGCCTTCTGCTTCCCACAATTCTCTTCTCTCTTGTCCTGCCTATACTTCCTGCCTGGCCACTGGCCAAACAGCATTTTATTTATACAGAGCAATATCCACAGCATCCGGGATCCAAATCCAATGGCAAAATATATGACCTTGGTAATAAATGCCCTGTGCTACATTCATGGCTTTGGAGAGTGATCAAACCTGGAATTGGGTGTGCCATGTGCTCTGATGGAGGCATACCATCAGCAACCTGGAAATTCAATGTGTTTATTTTACACATCTGAGTTGAGAAAGTGATTGTTTTTGTATTGTTTTGGTTTGGCTTTTGTTTTGTTTCCTAATACAGATGACGGTGGAGGGAAGTTTCACTAATGACAGTAGCAGTTCTGTATAGGGTAGAAATTTCAGGCTGTAAACATCCCAGAAGAGGAAGCTGTGTTGACATTTTCTGTCCACTACATCAACATTTCTGCACATGGACCTGGCAAAGGCATAGCTTTTCTCCTGGTCTGAAGCATTGGGGTTCTTGATAAGGCCCTGCTCATTCTAAACAATACACATTTACTCTGGACTTCATCCACAATAAAACAATATTATGAATCTTAGAAAGGAAAAGGTAGGAAGCAGGGGGTTGATAAGAATATGAAGGATATTAGGAGAAGAATGAGAAGTAAACAACACTAGTGTGCTATATACCTATATGAAATTGTCAAAGAATTAACTTAATAACAATAAAAAGAATTATTAAAGGTAGAGTCTAAATGTGAAATATACGAAGTGGTGATATGAGTAAAGCTACACAAAATGATTATTATTTAATCATACTTTTATAATCACAAACTGAATGGTATGCAGAAAAAGCTACTATGGGTGCACCCCAAAACCAAGACAAAAACCAAAAAAAAAAAAGAGCAAAAAGTGAAAATTCAAAATGTACAGTAAAAGTACATTCTTAAATTTTTGAACTCAATCCCTGTTGAGTTAAATGTCCCCTGAATACCTTTCAGAAAAGGCACAAAATAATACATTTACTTCTTTTCCTTGTTAAGTAATCCAACACTGTCTTAGTGTCAGATGCTACATTAATTTTAAAAGTGCTATAATACACACCTTAGATAAAAATCCATTACCTACAACTTTCCTTCTAATGAAATTATGTTGGCAATGCAATCAGTTACACATAATCAAAGACATACTACATATATTTTGAACTCTAGCATATTTGGTCACAACCTTTCTACTGAAATGATTTCTCTCTCCCCCTCTCTCTCTCTCTCTGTGTGGCTCCAATAGTTGCAGAGTTATCAGGATCTGCACACATGGTTTTCAACTTTGTAACCTTTTTTCCTTCTTTCTCCCCACTCCCTGCCACCTTCCTGCTCCTTCAGATCGACTCCCCTTCCACTTACCTTCAGAGAAGAGCAGGCCTCCAAGAAACAACTACCAAATATCATAAAATACAACACAATAAGACAAAACAAAATCCATCGTATCAAAGGCTGGACAAGGCAACCCAATAGGAGGGAAGGAGTCCCAAGAGCAGGCAAAAGAGTCAGAAACACACAAAAACACCAAGCTAACAGCCATTGAATACAGGCAGAAGACCTGGTACACGCCCATGCAGGCCCCAGGCTTGCCTCTTTAGTGTCTCTGACCCATATCAGCCCTGTTTATTTGATTCAGTGGACCATGTTCTCCTGGTGTCTTCAATCCCCTCTGACTCCTACAATCTTCCATCTCCCTCTTCTGCAAGGTTCTCCAAACTCCAAGGGAATAGTTTCCAATACATTACACATAGTATCACCCAATAAGTATTTACTGTATTGAATTGAGCAGATGTAATGGTAAAATTCAATGGTTTGCAATGAAATGTGGGAAGGGGGATATTATCATTAAAATTCTCAAAAATTAATTCACATTTTTGTAGTAAAAAATTATAATCTAGAGCATCCTGAATCACAGAAGTACAAACTAGAGCATTGAGTCCAAGTTACATGTAACAGTGGAAGTACAGAACTGTACTCAATGTTCACTGAAATAATTTTTAGAGAAAAAATAAACACTTTGTAAAAAAATCCCCTAAGTAAGTAAACATCAGAAGGTATCTTTGAAGTCCCTCAAGACTCAACTGTTCATACCTCTCCTATAAGAGTCTGTTTCAGATCAATAACTATTTTATTGAATACTAACTATGTGCCAGGGACTGGAGTAGACCCTGGGGAGACATCAGTGACTGGTGTATAGGGTCTGAAATCAAAATAAATGGAGTTACTCTCTCTGAACTACATGCATGTGGTACCTATTATTTCGATCAGGGCATTTCACTTTGGGAACTGAAGGACACCCACGCTCCTGATTCAGCCCACACTGACAGAAACTTAGTACATAGAACCAAGTAGTATCTCATAATTGCCACAAACTACTACAGACCCCAGATCCATGTTCAGTGAGATAGAACCCAAATGTGTTAGCTGAAAAAAGTTTACATAGTCTTTCTGTGAAGTACATCCTAAATAGAGCAGAAACCCAGGAGCTGACCCTTTCCACTGTAAAACCAAATAACACTTGACTAAGGTAATCATCTCCAAAGAGTCTTGGTTTTAAGTTTGCCACTGAAATGTTTGTCGCTTGCCACTTGCCACATCCTCATCATGATTTCTTCCAGCCTTTGTGTCTGTTTTACCAGAAGCAAAACATATTCCATTTCCTAATCTCTCTTCTTTCCTTTCTCAGCAAGTGTTACAGAGTCTTAGTTACTACATGTCTCCAGTATCCCCGACTTTCATTCTATCTTCATCTGGTGCTTTCATTCCTCTATGCCCCTCAGAAAATGTCAGCTTCTCTTTTTTTGGATTTAGGCAAACACAATAGGCATCTTTCCTAAGTTGAGACACTAGAACACAGTGGTGAACACAGGCAAAGACCTGTCCCATGATTTGAACAGATCAATCACTGTGAAAGAGAAAAGAAAAAGGTGCTACTGCAAAGTGGAAACATTTAGCATGGAGTCACATGAGAAGCAATGTTTGAGCACAGAGACTTCAACAGTATTCTCATATTGAGTATGCTATCTGTGGGCTCCTAGAACTAGAGATCTCTGATCTCTGCGCTTAGATGTCCTGATGCAAAAACCCTGAAGCAAAGCTAGTTGACTGTGTTTGGTTCTCTTTTACAATGCTTGGGATCAAACCCATGACCTTACACATACTGAAAAACCATTATACCATAAAGGTATATGTAAGCCTAAACTATACCTTGTTGTTTTTGTTTGTTTGTTTTACTGTTTGTGTATATGTGTATGTGTGTGTGTGTGTGTGTGTGTGTGTGTGTGTGTGTGTGTGTGTGAGAGAGAGAGAGAGAGAGAGAGAGAGAGAGAGAGAGAGAGAGAGAGAGAGAAGGGGGCAGATTTTAAAACATAAAACACAGAGCTAGCTCCCCTTTCCTCCAATTGGACTTTGCTTTCTTTCACTCAGAACTCAGAAGGAAGAAACAGCAACAGCAACAGTAGCAATGATTAGCTTCTAGAGAATAAAATTAAAATTGAATTTTTCCTTACAATACTACTTTGGAGCTATTTGAACAAAGGCCTCTTAATTTGTTACTGTGCTAGAGAACAAATTTTGAAGATCGGCACATCTTTTCTCTCTACAAAGACCCTGTCAGACTTATTGTTCACAGGGCTGTGCTTTTAACTTATCTCTTTATTCATCTTTGTCTAATACATTGAAATAGTGGCAGCAAAATCTTCCATGAAATGTCAAATTGTTGTTGGCACCAAGAATTCAAGCCACAATCTGAGTTGACCACATTATGATTATATGCAACCAAGCTACATATCTGTCAGCATATTTTCAGCGGCAAATAACAGAGCCCCCAAGTCAGGTTTTAGTAAACAATAGGACAAGGTATCCTCTTCCTAAAGATGACATTGAGTAGAGGGCAAGCTGCAGGCCCCAGAGACTCATCAGCTCACAATTAGTGACCCAGACGAGAGCCTTCTGTCTTGCCATCCCCAGAGTCAGCCATCCTCTCAGCTCAACCTGCTTGCTTGCTCTCAGTTTCGGACACCAGTGGTTTGAGGACTACTGGAGAATGTCATGGATCTTGATCCTGTCCAGAGGACATACCTTCAGTTCAAGAGGGAGATGGCCTTTTGGAAGGCCTGCAGTAGTGTTCTGTCACAAATCTCTGACCAGAATCAGGTTCAAAATATTGTCTCTGGACAGTCATTGAAATTGGAAGATTAGATTGACTTGTATATAATGTCTGTGATTATTTATACTGGCTATTTCCATAGTGTCTCTGTGAAAAAAAAATGTTTCTATGACTTTTACAAACAAAATCTATTGAATAAAAACACAAGAACAGTTCATATAAAATATTCAATACACTCACATTTCCAAAGCACTAGGTAATAATGCATTACTGCAGTATATGACTTCTCTAATAACCAAATTTTAGACATTATTTTTAGGTAATGCTTACATTCAAAACCCAACATTAGTTTAAATAGTTTTTATATTTTATTTATCAGAAACTAATAGATAACGTAAAAACACTCTATCACATGAAAAGGATACTCCTAATCTGAAAGCACATCCAAAGGGCATATCAAGAAAAGAAGCTAAGCTGAATACAAAAGAATGGATGTAATTTTAGTATGATTCTTGGGCTCAAACCCAGGTTATGGATTTGCAGGAACTTTCCCTGTATGCTCCAGCTCAGCCACAAAATGGGAATTTAGTATCTATAGATATCTATCTCTATTGTAGTGTGTCATTTATGTTTGTTGTTTTACTACAAACACAAAAAGAATCATTTTAATAAGAAGAAAATGGTGAATTGTGAGAACAGTCTTCACCTTTAGCTGTTACATTATTCAGACTGAATTTCTTTTAAACTTTATATCCAATGCTAGCTTTCTTATATGTGCTCTCTCTCTCTCTCTCTCTCTCTCTCTCTATATATATATATATATATATATATATGTATGTATGTATATATATATACATATACATATAATATATATATATAATTTATATGTGAGGTAATCAATAATGGTAAAAATATGTATTATCATTAATAAGCTTTATCTAAGCCAGTTTCTGGCTTTTTAAAATAGTCTTAACATGTTTAAATTTAAGGTATTATTAATAACAGGCATTTATGCCTTAATTATTTTTATTTCTTTAGTTCTCTGTTAATCTTAGTTTACTGTTCCTATAATCTGAGTAGCCTGGGTTGAAACCTCATTAAAAGCTCTTTGAAACTCAGTTAAGATCAGCCTAAGGCATGTCCAAACCTGGAAAACACACACAGGATCTATGTGATTAAAAACAATGTAGTCTGTGCTTCAGTGAGCCATAGTTACAATTACTGATAATTATTGCATTTACAGAGTTTGGGTAAAAGTTCACACAGATTAAGTATATAATGAATATTTGTTAAATGAATCTCCTTTGTTTGACACTATTAATACAGAGTTGTGCCTATAGATACACACAAACACAGATTTCCTCAATTCATGATAGAGCTATAAACTCATCTTAAGTTCAGATGAACCCATGTTAAGTTTTACTCTATCAAAAATGCATTAAGATTATCTTACTAAGAACCATAGCTTGGCCTAGCCTGCCTTTATTCAGGTTTATAAAGTGATATTAACTACATTTAGGTGAAATAATCTAGTACAGAGGCTATTTTATAATATAGTAGTGAATACCCTATGTGCACATTAAGGGGCATTGTGTAGACATAATGAGATGCAAAATACAGTATCCAGCATATGGTGGTCACACAGTGAATGGTAAAGTTTTATTTTTTTTTATTTTTTGAGATTATAGTATAATTACACAATTTTCCACTTTCTCTCATCCCCCAAAACATTCCAATTAATGCTGCTTAGCTTAAAAAATTTAAAATATAACTGCATAATTCAAATGGAAAGTCATAACATAGAAAAATAAAGGAAGTAAAAAATAACTATTTAAACGGATCAAAAAATGCAAAAATCTCTAACTAGATAGACTGCAGTAAAAAGGATACATCATAAATTCACAGTATCATATACTTTATCTCAAAATTTAAAACAGTGGTATATAAACAAAGAAATATACACAACATTCAAAAGGATAATGCTAACAGGATTCACCAGGCTGAATAAGAATTTAAACTCTCCTCAGCATTTTAAAGTTACTGCAATTCACCATACTGAATGACTTAAAAAGAAAAGATAAAGAACCATTAACATCCCTGGACAATCAAAGTAAGTGAGCTGGAGTTTAATATTCTTGAAACATCTGAGAGAAGGCTTGATTTTATGCAAAGTTGCCTTAATCTACTATTGCCTGTTGTCAATGCCATGGTCATTGCTCAAACACTGAAAAGTCTCCCCTTAGTATGGGGTAACCTGTGGTATGTCTTCTCTTGACAACACTATTCAATACTATTTCAGAAGTCCTTGCAAGGCAATTCAATAAGCTAAAGGGAAACACACACACACACACACACACACACACACACACACACACACAGAGTTACAGAGACACAGAGAGATGGAGACATAGAGACAGAGTGAGAAGACAGGGACAGAGAAAGCACATAAACATTAGAAAAGGTAAATATCTGTACGAATGGCAAAGTTCTTTTACATTAAAAGTCCTTAGGAATCACCAAACAACTGGTAAAGATAATTAGTGAAGTGAGCATAGTTTCAGATAATAAATTAACTTTAAAATGTCAGTGGTGCTCTGAGAAAAGCAAACAGCCAGACATTTTTTTTTCAAATGTAAACACTATTCACAGTAGCACCAAACACACTAAAGAATTTAGAAAGAGAGGCTTGAAAACGGCTCACTGTTTAAAAGCACTGTTGCTCTTGCAGAAGACCTGGGTTCAATTTCCATCATCCATGTGGCTTTTCACAACTGTTTGTCCGGGGTGGGGATTCAACACCCTCTTCTGGCCTCTACAGGCACTGGACACAAATGGTAAACAAACATATATGTAGGCAAAGAAGCCATAACATATAATAATAAAGTTTTTTTTTTTTTAACTTTTAGAAATAATTTCAAAAACATGAACCATACTTATGCAAGGAACTACACAATATTGTTGAAACAAAGTAAAGAATGCCTTAATAAATTGAGATACATAGAATGATTGTAGATTCTTACCAATCAATATTATGATATTAAGTACTTTCCAACTCATTAGAGAGTCAATGAAATCCAAATATAATTTTAGCAGATGTATTTTTCTCTTTTCCCTTCAATTTTTTCTTCCTCATTTTTATAAATTCTTTGAGAATTTTATATGTGTTTTAATCATATTCAGCCCCCTTCCCCAACTCTTCTCAGATCCCAATCCACTTCCCTATCCACCCAATTTTATGTACCTGTTTTTAAACCTATGGGGTCTAATTTGTACTGTCCATATGTTCTTGGAAACCAGTATTACTGTGATGCTAAGCCAAACACAGACCTCCCCCTAAAAAAAATCATAGGCCAATATCTTTGATGAATCTAGATGTAAAAATGTTAAAGAAAATAATTGAAAATTAAATTCAAGAAGGCATTGAAAATTTCCTACCACGATCAAGGTGGCTTCAACCCAGAGCTGCAGGGATGATAAAAGATGCATAAATAAACAAATGCATTCCACCACTAAGTAGGTTCCAAGAAAGAAACCACAGATGCAGAAATACCTTTGACGAAATCCAATAGCCATTTGTGATAAAAGTCTAGTGACAAAGGAGACCTATCCATACAATAGAAACAATATACAGCAAGCCAACATCATCATAATTGAATAAAAGTGAAAGCATTCCTACCAAAATCAGAAACAAGGCTAGGATGCCCACTCTCCCATCTCCTGTTCCATTGAAGTGCTTGCAGATTTAGCTAGAGCAAGACTTTTATCATATAATTCTATAGAGAGAGGCCGTAAAGACTCCACCAGAAAACCCCTAGAAACACATTCAGTGAAGCTGCGGGAAACAAAATTAACACATGAAAATCAATATTCTTAATATATACAAATTACAAAGATGCTAAAAATTAAATTGAAGGAAAATATCATTCAAATTAGCGATGAACAATGAAAATTTTGAGACACCAAATAAAGGAATTAAAGATGATATTAGAAGACGAACAGATATCCCACGCTCATGGATTGACAGAATTAACATTGTAAAAGCCTGTCAAAAGAAATCTACAAATTTAATGCAATTTCCATCAAAATTCTAATGTGATACTTCACAAAAGTTGAAAACAAGCCTTAAATTTCATGTGCAAAGACATCAAAAAGGGTCCAAATATCTCAAACAATCCTGAATAACAAAAAGGTTTTGATGGTAATACCATCCCAGATTTCAAGTTACACCACAGAGACATAGTAATAAAACCAGCATGGTACAGGCATAAAAACAGATCAATGGAACATAACTGAGGACTCATATCCACACTGTTACAGCCACCTGATTTTTGGAAGCCAAAAATACATATCAGAGATAAAAATAAGCTTAAACAAGCAGTTGTGGTCAAACTGGAAACTGCATGTAGACGAACCCAGTTGGAACTTTGCTTCCCTCTTTGGACACAACGCCAACTGAATCAAGGACCTCAGCATAAGACTTCACACACTGAGTGTGATAGAAGAGAAAATAGAACATATGCTTGAAGTCACAGATACAGGAAAGGACTTCCTGTTCAGGATCCCAATGGTGCAGGCATGAAGACCAACAATTCATAAACGGGATGTTATGAAATATTAGCTTCTATGTAGCAAAGGATAGTACCATGGGAGTAAAGAGGCACTATACAAAATGGGAAAATTTTTTATTGACTCTATATCTGACAGAGGATTAATATTTAAACTATATAAAGAACTAAAAAACTGAACATTAAGAAAACAAACAAGCCAATTTAAAATTGGGGCCTGAGAATAGCAAATTTCCAAAGATGATATGCAAATGCTGAGAAATATTTTTTGTTCTGTTTTTTTCTTTTTAATGTTTAACATCCTTAGCCCTTGCAGAATTGCAAGTTTGGTACTACTTTGAGGTTTTATTTTACACCAGTAAAAAGGATTAAAGAAAAAAATCTACTGGCACAGATGTAGGAAAAGGAAACACGTACTCACTGGTTGTGGGAGTGCAGACTGGTAGAGTGTAGATGTATCCGGCTTGTTAAATAAGAAACACAGAACCAATTGCAGAGTTAAAAACCACGAGGTCAGAGCAAGAGTGGAAAACCTTACCCTTCACTGCTTCTGCGGTTCTTCCTCTCTGCAAGAGACCTACTTCTCTGCGTCCTGTCTATTTAAAAACTTTCTGTTCTCCTCTCTCATTGGTTGTAAACCCAGCCACATGACCTCCTCGTCACTGCCTATTTGTACAGACCTCCAGGTCTTCTATGGTTGGTATTGAGATTAAAGGCGTGTGTCTGCCATGCTGGCTGTGTCCTTGAACACACAGAGATCCGCCTAGCTCTGCCTCCCAAGTGCTGGGATTAAAGGCGTGCCCCACTACTGCTCAGCTTCTGCTCTGGCTTGCTCTGACCTCAAGGCAACTTTACTGACATACAAATAAAATCACATTTCAATACAAATAAAATATCACTATATTTCACCTTTTCTATTTTAATAAAAAGAAAAAAGGAAAAAGTTATCACTAATATAAAAAAACTATATACAAAAGTACAATAACTATATATACCATATATACAAACAATAAAAACCTAAACAATGTCTAGTCCATTTGTATTTGACAAATTCAGAGAAAATAATTCCATTATCTATCCTATTTTGGTAAGTCCAGAATGTACCTGATTCACTTTTTATCCTAATTTATATAGCTAACGGAACTGTCTTATAACGTCTTTCAAATTTATACACTTACAGCTCTTAGTGAGTTTTTCTGAAATCCTTAACAAAGATAATTATAACTATAACTAACTGATCTTCAACTCCTTCAGAGACCCAAGAAGGAAATAATACTACCTAATAAAAAATAAAAACAGGAAGTGCATGCAAACAGCTTCCAAAAAACAAATATGAGTTGACAGAAACAGCTAGCTGCCTGGACAGTCACCTGAGGTTTCTCCTCAGTGTTGGGGCATCGTATTCAGCCTATAGGCTTAGCGTATCTGACAGACTCTTTTGTGAACTAGGATGTATACAAGGTCAACAGTTTGACCTCACATTTGGTGAGAGCAGTCCATGTACCAGAAACACCTGAATTCCATTAGTGTCATGTCATGATTCAGGATTTTAAATTCTGGAAATTATTGATGTTTTTTTTTTCAATTCAGTTGTCCATTTTTCTTGGCTGTGTATATGTGGCTTCATCTTGACATCCTGTTCTTCTCCACATCCCTCTATTAAACGCCAGTCTACTATTGAGAGGGGTGAGCTTAGTTATTCTTCAAGAATAACTGTTTCATCTGCTGTTCCATTGCACATCAGAAGCCATTGGCCCACTCCCTGTTCAGCTGCCTTCGAAGAAAAGGGCACGGTACCTTTTACAGATTGCAAAGGTCACTCACTTCAGGGATGGTGCCATATTGTCCTGGCTTCAGAAGTTGCCTTTTGTTAAAGCCACAACCACACTTGTTTTGGCAAGAATTGGTAGTCCTTGGTTTCATGTCCCGTCTGTCCTGTTTGTCAGCAGTTGATTCGAGGATACTTTGTTGTCCAGTGGCTAACTTTTGCCACAATGAAAGTTAGCTCCATATGCAGTTTCATCAATGCCCATATTTTCTCTGAAGTAGATTGGTACTGCCAGGAGCCGTCATGTCTCATAGTCATAGCAAAAAAGAAAAATTCTTAAGTTGTTAAAACATTTTAAATGCCATATTCTGTAGAACTCTGAAGGGTTTGAAGATGACCTGTCTATCTAAAATATATCTGTTTGATCTTGAAAACACACCTAATATGACTACAAGTTCAATTGTAATGTCTAACCACTAATTTTCATTTCTATATATCCTAATAGTTGGTAATACTAACATTCAAGGATTAGCAAATTGCATTACATTGTTAAATGAATGGTATAAATACAATATCTTGAACAAGATTAGAAATACATGTATGGTATATTCTAACAATCTCAATCTCAATAATAATAATTTGTATACAATATAAAACAATCCAATTGAATGTAAAGTATTTAAAACTAGCAATTGTCTTTTTCTTTTCTTTTTTTTTTTTTTTTTTTGTTAACAAGCACCTTTTGCCTAGCCCTTTTCCTAACCCTTAACAACAACTTGTAACCAACCCTCCTAAACAATGAAAACTATCCCAGACCCAATACCCATAAAAAGACCAAAAAACCACCCACCCCACACCACCCCTTTGGGAATGTGGGCGTTGAATTCTTAAAATTGCTTCCTGCTGGGTATGGGCGAAGTTATCTTTATTCTGAAAAGAAAAATTTTGGGTTAATTGACAAATTCTAGGAAAGATAACTATATTCTTTGTTATCCATAATGCCAAAGTTCAGGGTTTATCTCAAGTCCTTATTCAAGTAGTCTTTGAAACTGGATCATCTCAGCTAGCCATCTCAGAATTGCTCTAAGCACTTTGTAGTCCAAAGCTGATCTGTAGATGATGTTTGTCAGCTTAGTGATATTATTTTCCACGTGGAATTGTTGTTGTGGGGCCCCATCTTCTTCCTGGAGATTTCATTTGGTGTTAGGCCTGGCCATGATTTCCTGCAGAAAACTGAAAAGAGACTCGAACACAAAGACATGTATAGGCAGCTAATCGAAGCCTTTTCTCTAGAATTAATTAGTACTCTATATGACCATTATTATCTTAACAAAGTTTAATATATATATATATCTTGTAAATTTTGATATAAAATTCATACTTTAAGAAAAGTTTAAAGAATCAGAATAGAATCAAAGAATTGAGATTAGTAATAGAATAGTCCCTTAATTAATTTGGTTTTTCTCCTGTCCCATGTCAGAAGATGGCTCTTTCTTCTGGTATGATACAGGGAGTTTTCATTTTCCTTTTAACAACATGCTTGAGTTTAAAGGAGGAGAGAGCCATTCTCCAACTCCAAAATCAGCTTGAAGCTTTAATTGAACTGGGACTACAAGAAGACTAAGAGTATTAATTTTTTAGAGAAGAGCAGAAACAAACATTTAGGAAGATTTATGAAATTTTATAGATGATATACCAATGGGCCATTTTACTCTTTTTTCCTGGGACAGATGATTTGTCCTTTTTCTTCAGTTGTCTCATTTGTCCAGTGTTCTTCAGATTCCTTAGCCTTCATTCTCCTAAAAGACAAAAACAAAAACCCTTCCCCAAGACTAATTTTGGGGAGGTCCCCTTTTGGCAAGTTACATCTGATTAAATGAAAAGGCATGTATTAACGGTATAAGTGAGTTTAAACTGGATGGTCATGTTGGTTGATGAACTATCACCTCTTCTAATTAAGAGGTCTCTCTTGTTCAAATCGAACCTTTATCAGTTTTGATGGTACCCACAGCTTATCTTCTCCTGCAGAAAAAAAAAGCAAAACCTCATCCCCAACGTAACACATATCCTGGTTTCCATTCTGAGGTCAGCACATCCTTGAAGTATATAGGCTGATTTAATTCTGTTGTTTTTTCTATTAACCAATGTCTCTCTGCAGCTCATTGTTCCTTTCTCATTAGC
The DNA here is from genome assembly GCF_903995425.1 of Onychomys torridus. NCBI lineage: Eukaryota > Metazoa > Chordata > Mammalia > Rodentia > Cricetidae > Onychomys > Onychomys torridus. The sequence goes on along the minus strand of NC_050459.1, from coordinate 35,869,374 downwards.
ACTGAGAAAATTCAAAGTTAATAGAGCATTGTGCAGTCTATTTCTGGGGGTTTTTGTTACCCCTTTCTGTTTATTTATCATGTCCTTTAGAGTTCTGTTGGAACTTTCTATAACTGCTTGGCCTGTAGGATTATGTGGTATACCTGTAATATGCTTTATATTATAATAAGCAAAAAACTGTTTCATTTTAATAGAGACATATGCTGGAGCATTGTCAGTTTTAATTTGTGCAGGTATACCCATGATGGCCATAACTTCTAGCAAATGAGTGATTACAGAATCAGCTTTTTCAGAACTCAAAGCAGTTGCCCATTGAAATCCTGAATAAGTATCGATAGTATGGTGTACATATTTCAGTTTTCCAAATTCTGCAAAGTGAAACACATCCATCTGCCAGATTTCATTCTTCTGAGTACCCTTTGGGTTACATCCTGCTGGTAATGGTGTCTGATTGTAGAAGGAACAAGTAGGACATTTCTTTACAATTTCCTTGGCTTGTTGCCAGGTTATGGAAAAATCCTTTTTTAAACCTTTACTATTGACATGATGTTTCTTATGAAATTCTGAGGCCTCCAGCACATTTCCTATCAATAATTTATCAGTCTCATCATTACCTTGTGCTAGAGGGCCTGGCAGACCAGTATAGGATCGGATGTGAGTTATATATAAAGGATGACTCCTTTCCCTGATTGTATCTTGTAATTGAATAAATAGTGAAGTTAATTCTGAAGCATCAGGGATAAATTCTGCAGTCTCAATATGTAATACCACTCTTTCAGCATACTAAGAGTCAGTAACTATATTGAGAGGTTCTGAAAAATCCATTAATACCAACAGAATAGCATACAATTCCGATTTTTGAACTGAATTATAAGGACTTTGAACCACTTTACTTAAATTTTCTGATTTGTAACCTGCCTTTCCTTGTTTGTTGGCATCTGTATAAAATGTCGGAACTCCAGATATGGGTTTTTCACGTACAATTCGAGGCAAGATCCAATCAGCTCTCTTTATAAGATCAATTCTATTGCTTTTAGGATATTTGCTGTTAATTTCTCCCAAAAACTTACTGCAAGCTCTTTGCCAAGGTTCACTTTCTGTCCATAATTTTTCAATGTCCTCTTTAGTTAAAGGTACAACAATTTGTGCTGGGTCTATTCCTGCTAATTAACAAAGTCTCAATTTTCCTTTCAAAATTAAGTCAGAGATTTTTTCCACATAAGTTTTTAATTTTTTATTTGGTTTATTTGGTAAAAATATCCATTCCAATATAATATCTTCTCTCTGCATTAATATTCCTGTAGGAGAATGCCTAGAAGGTAAAATAACCAAAATGCAATCCAGCTTTGGATCAATACAATCTACATGTCCTTCATGTACTTTTTTTTCTACCAAGGCCAATTCTTTCTCAGCTTCAGGTGATAATTCTCTTGGACTATTTAAGTCCTTGTCACCTTCTAAGGTTTTGAACAAATTATTCAGTTCATCATTTTTTACCCCAACAATAGTTCGTAGATGAGAAATGTCCCCAAATAATCTTTGAAAGTCATTAAGAGTCTGTAGGCGATCTCTCCCATTTGTACCTTTTGAGGTCTAATTTTTTGTAGCTCTATTTTATATCCTAAATAATTGATAGAATCTCCTCTTTGTATCTTTTCAGGAGCAATTTGTAATCCCCAGCCAGGCAATATTTTCTTTACTTCTTCAAACATTCTTTCTAAAGTATCTGCACTTGAGTCAACTAGTAAAATATCATCCATATAATGATAAATTATAGATTTAGGAAATTTTTTACGTATCACTTCCAAGGGCTGTTGTACAAAATATTGGCACAGGGTTGGACTATTCAACATTCCCTGTGGGAGGACTCTCCATTGAAATCTTCTAACCGGTTGAGAATTATTGTAAGTAGGCACCGTGAAAGCAAATCTTTCTCTGCCTTTTTCTTGTAGGGGTATTGAAAAGAAACAGTCTTTTAAATCAATAACTATGAGAGGCCATCCTTTAGGTAACAGAGTAGGCAAAGGAATTCCAGACTGTAGAGAGCCCATTGGCTGAATTACTTTGTTAATTGCTCTAAGGTCTGTTACCATTCTCCATTTACCAGATTTCTTTTTAATAACAAATACAGGAGAATTCCATGGGCTAGTAGATTCTTCAATATGCTGAGCATTTAACTGTTCTTCTACCAGCTCTTCTAAAGCCTGGAGTTTCTCTGTTGTTAAAGGCCATTGATGAACCCATACAGGCTTGTCTGTTAACCATTTTAAAGGTAGAGCTGTTGGTGTCTTTGGAAGATCATCAGTTTTTCTGCCCTGTTCTTGTATAATATGGATGGCTGGTGACCACTCATTAGAATAATACCTTCTAACATTTCTCTCAGAAACATGTGCTAGTTTATGATTTATTTCTGAGGTTTGGAGGGATGTTAATCTGAGTATTCCATTGTTGTAACAGGTCTCGACCCCACAGGTTCATGGCTATGTTAGCCACATATGGTTTTAATCTGCCTCTCTGTCCTTCTGGGCCTATACATTCGAGCCATCTTGCACTCTGTTTAACTTGAGATAATGTTCCAATTCCTAACAGTTGAACATTTACCTCCTGAAGAGGCCAAGATGGATGCCAAAATTCTGGTGCAATTATGGTAACATCAGCACCTGTGTCTACCAGACCAGACAACAAAACACCGTTTATTTTTATTGTTAATTTTAGTCTTTGTTCATTTATAGAAGTTTGCCAAAAAATTTTCTTTATGGTCTCTCCTGAATTTTCTGTTCTCTCTGTCTCAGTTGTTCCATTACTCTGAGTAGCCTGGTTTATTCCAATAGGCATTTGGTCATTTAACTGCTCTGAGTAGGGGTCTCCTCTACGATTGCAGGAAAGGTCTGAACTGGATTCACTGTAGGGGCCTGCCTGAGTCCCCTCTGGGAGTTTCCCAAAGACTGAGGCAAAGTATTACCTTGTCTGTCCCTTGTTGATCTACGTTCATTGGTCCAATGTCTTCCCTTACCACACCTTCTACATACTCCTGAAGGAAGGGGCATTCTGTTGCCATTGTTCCTTGAAGAAACATTGTTTCTAGAATTGCCCTGTTTACAGTCCCTTTTCAAATGTCCTTGCTTTCCACATCCAAAACATCTAACATTCCTCAAACCTCTTGAAATTGCTTCTCCTACCCACATATTATCATGATCATGAGCCTCAACATTAACCGTGTCTCTAATCCAATCTTCCAAGGGTGCAGATCTCGCCTTTAACGGCCTGATTATTCTCTTGCATGCTTCATTTGCATTCTCAAAAGCCAAAGATTCAATTATTATCTGGCTAGCTTCTGAATTTGGGACCATTCTCTTTACTGCTGAAGTCAGTCTTTGTAAGAAATCTGTGAAAGATTCTTTTGGGCCCTGTATAACCTTTGTAAATAACGCAGTTTTCTTCCCTGGTTCCTCAACTCTGTCCCATGCATTCAAGGCTGCCATTCGACATAGAATTAGAGTTTGCATATCATATAAACACTGTGTTTGTACTGCAGCATATTGGCCTTCTCCAACAAGCTGATCCTGGAAGATTTGTATACCTCTATCCCTGAGCCAAGTCGAGCCTGGGCTCTGGCTTCCTTAAGCTCCGACCGACCACATGTGCTGGCGTTTCAGCCAAAAGCAGCCTATCTGCAGTTGCGTGTAGCTACTGCAATTTGCGGTAGCTCCCGCAGGCCTGAGTTGCTTGTAGCACCAGCTTTTTAAGCAAGTAACTCCAGATGTGGCTGTAACTACTCGTAGCTAAGGTAGGTTGGGCCTGAGTCCTAAGCTGAGCCAGGCCTGCCCAGGCGGGAAGCTGGACCCACAGCCAAGGCAAACAGTTTTTTAATGAATTCTTGCCACGTTGGGCACCAAATGTAGATGTATCCGGCTTGTTAAATAAGAAACACAGAACCGATTGCAGAGTTAAAAACCACGAGGTCAGAGCAAGAGCGGAAAACCTTACCCTTCACTGCTTCTGCAGTTCTTCCTCTCTGCAAGAGACCTACTTCTCTGCGTCCTGTCTATTTAAAAACTTTCTGTTCTCCTCTCTCATTGGTTGTAAACCAAGCCACATGACCTCCTCGTCACTGCCCGTTTGTACAGACCTCCAGGTCTTCTATGGTTGGTATTGAGATTAAAGGCGTGCGTCTGCCATGCTGGCTGTGTCCTTGAACACACAGAGATCCGCCTAGCTCTGCCTCCCAAGTGCTGGGGTTAAAGGCGTGCCCCACTACTGCTCAGCTTCTGCTCTGGCTTGCTCTGACCTCAAGGCAACTTTATTGACATACAAATAAAATCACATTTCAATACAAATAAAGTATCACTATAGTAGAGCCACTATGGAAATCAGTGTAAAGATTCCTCAAAAAGCTAGAACTAGATCAACCACATGATCCATCTATACCATTCTTGCACATACGCCCAAAGATTATATCCTACTGTAGAAATACTTGCTCATTCAGGTTCATTGCTTCTGTTCTCACACTATCCAGGAAGGAACTAATAAATGGATAATGAATTTCACTGTATTTTCACAATGGGATATTGCTCAAGTGTTTAACAATTAAATTATGAAACACACAAGTAAATGTATTGAGCTGGAAACAGTCAGTTTCATTTCTTTCATGTTATATATGCATACATGACTTTATATATCTATAAAAAGTCTGGGTGGGACCCAAGATGGGGAGGGGACATACAATGATGACTGCCTTTTTGTGACTAGCTTAATCCACTTACTATGATTCTCTAACCAAATCTATTTTTCTACATATAACATAACTTTGCTCTTTTTTAAAAGATTTATTTATTTATTATATATACAGTGTAATGTCTGCCTACATCCTTGCAAGCCAGAAGAGGGCACCAGATCTCATTACAAATGTTTGTGAGCCACCATGTGGTTGCTGGGAATTGAACTCAGGACCTCTGGAAGACTAGCCAGTATTCTTAACCGCTGAGCCATCTCTCCATCCCAACTTTGTTCTTATAGATTGAAAAATTCTATTGTGTAAAAATTAAATCTTAACCTCTATTTCACACTATATAAAAACACTTAAAAATACCTCATTGCTGTAAGTAAATATGAAAATGAAATCCAGAAACCTCTCAGAAGAGAACATAGACATAAATCTGTGTGTCTGTGACAAACGTTTTCTCATTTCATGAAAAAGAAATAATTGTAAAAATTGCTAAATTAGACTCCATTAAAATTAACAACTACTGACTGTAAAGTACTCCATTATAGAAATAAATACACAAGTAACAGACTGACAGAAAATATTCATATGCTATTTTTAATAAATAGCCATAATATATGACTTATGAAGGATTTCTAACACTAATAATAGAGACAAACAACCTGAAAGATCTCAGGAATCATTTCAAAGTAAGATTATAACTAACCAATATCTATATCAAAAAGAGCTTCTGCCTTATGTTAATGGGGTAATGTAAATTAAAAACACAAAAGGCTATAGAAGAAAATAAAAGGAATCAATAAGATCCAACATGGATAACCCTATAGAACAACGAACTCCTATGTATTGTTGGGAGGAATGGATAATGGCACAAGTCCTTTGCAAAAATAAATTTAGGGATGGGCAAATTGATTTTTTTTTTTAAGTTGGTAAAAAGTGTTTGCTGCACAAACGTGAGGATCTGAGTTTGGATTGCAAACACTCATGTGAAAATCCAAGAGTGGCAGGGCAGTATGCATATAAACCCAGTGCTGGCAGACTGCCCAAATCAGTGAGCTCTGAGTTCACTGGGATACCCTGTCTCCAAAACATAAGGTAAAGTGAAAGCACACTCTGGCTTCCACATGTACACACACACACACACACACATGTTCACATGCACACCTCTATACCTATGTACACACAGACAGCTATCGGGTCTCATAGGATTTCCTTGAGCCTGCACTACCTTGAGAGAATTTTGGAACAATAGGTGTATTTAATATTATGATTGCCATCGACAACATCTCAGTTGTGTTGTGCACTGGGGACATCTCAGCTTTTGTGCCTTGGTGTCTAATGTTGCTCTGAAGGACATCGAGTCTACAATCACAGTGCCTGGTACTTATATCAATGCTTATATCACAATTGCAGTTATTGTTTGTCTTGATTGTTTTTTATTTTATTTTATTCTATTAGAGTGCATTAATTTTACAAGTCAACAGAACAGAATGAGATTTAACTACCTACACACAGTGTGCTTTGATCACATTCAACAGCATTACTCCTGCACATCCCCTCATGCTCATGCAGACCCCTGTCTTCTTTCCCTTTTACTTTTATGTCTTTTATTTTTAGGAAATGCTCCTAAAACATCGTTTTACTCTTCAAGTTGCATATTTTGAATTAATTTATATAGAATATAAGAGGGGTATCCATGTGTAATTTTATTTTTTCATTGTTTATCTATTGGTCTTAAAGAAGGCTAGTTGACATTCTTCAAAACACATCAAAAAAGGCATTATATAATATTGTCATGACATTATAGCATCAAATCACTATTTTGCTTATCCTCTATTTATTTTAAAATCCAGTTGTTTCTGACACTTTATATTAAAAAGGAAGTACATAGCAATATTTCTTTAGGTATTTTTTTCAGTAGAGATTACACTAGTTTCTATTTATCAAATCAAATGATGTATGTGCGGTCATGATTGAAATACATACTCCTGTAAGTACAGAGCAGAGATCTAATAACATGAGTAGCAATCTGCTGTGTCCACAAGGTAGTGTACTGATCATCCACATAGCAAGTGGTGAAATGGCACCTAATCCTGACGTGGAATGCTAAAATGAGATTTTGATTTTATTTGCACACCTGCATTGTGCTGCAATCAGTTTCTATTTACGTTTTCCTCAATGTTCTCTTAGGCCAGTTCTATTCATCATCAGTAGAGCCATCAGAATATAAGCGGTCTCTCAGTCTCTGAACCTCATTAGAGGAAGCTATGTGCTATCTGCATAGCCATTTCACAATACAAAGTCGAAACCATGTTGTTATTGTTGGTTTGTTTTCAGGTGTATGACAAAGGCCATGCTGTAAACCAGTCAGCTCAGTTCCTGTGTACAATGGTGACCAAAATTTGATTTCAAGACAGATGATTTATTAAAGATCCCAATATCATATTGATGAGGATAAGTGGTAAACTGTTGACATAATTAGTAATTCCAAAAACCTTTTTCAGTTTTCAAGCTGATATCTTACTTTGTATAAAGATCATATTTTATTTGTACTTATTTATGTGTGCTATATGTGTGTAGATAGGTGCACATGAGTGCAGATGCCCACAGAGGTCAGAATAAAACAGATAAAATACTCTGGAGCTGGAGTAATAGGCAGTTGTGAGATGTGGAGTGTGGGTGATGGGAACTGAAGACAGGTCCTCCATCAGATGAGTATGCACTCTTAACCACTGAACTATCTTTTCACCACAGGCTTCTCACTGTTAACAGTCAATATTGTCATATTAATTTAGTCACTGCATTTTATTGTTTGGGTTAACAGTTCTAATTTTCCCATTGATTTTGTCATGGCCTTCAATTTAACTTATAAATAAAACATTTGGATTATTCAAAAGTCAAAATCATTGTTTAAAATTAACCAGAGAGGCTGGAGAGCTTTCCAGAGGACATAGGTTTGATTTCCAGCATCTACATGGTTACTAGCAACTATCTATAATTGCAGTTCTAAAAGACACAACATCCTCTGGCCTCTGTTGGCACTGCACCCATGTCAGGCATGCAGTGCCCAGGCATACATGCAGGCAAAACAATCATACACACAAAATAAAAACAAATAAATCTTTTAAAAGTTTAAGTGTAGTCATAAAAATATTGCTTTTTTGCCAAAATTTCCTATCTCCAAATTCATGTTTAGATATATGTCTTGGACTTGGATGCATTGTTATTTCTCCTACTTTAAATAAAATATATGTACTATTCTGCATCCACTGTTCTGTTCATTTACAAACATTCTGGATATCTTTCCCTCAATATATATGTATGCAAATTTGATAATATCTCACTTTCAGATATATACTAGGCTAGTATATTAATTTAATTCTCATAAAGAATAAATGTGAACTTTGCCCTTGTTTGTGTGTCAAATCATCCAATAACACTTATGGAAAACATGTGTTGAGTTGAGGAGTATATGCAGTAATAAGTTAGGTAAAATTTCCCAAATAATTCTTCCCACATAGGCCATTTGTCAATGTACAGCCCAACCAACAATGCATCAGAAGCAACTGACTCTTTGAACTTAGTCAGTAAAGTGTATTTTTAAATATTTCTATTTTTGTAAACATAATATGTAAAAAAAAAATACACCATTCTAAAAGTTTTCTGCCGTAGCAAATAAGTACCACTTAGGGAAAAATAATATATTCTCAATTTTACAGTTTTAGAAATATTCTATTATTTAGAAATAGCTCTTATTTATCCTCAATTTGCAAAACTACTTTAAACATACTGGAAGTACACATTATAGGTTGGCTCAGATATCAGCTTAGGAAAGAGTTGAATCGTTCTTTGTATTATCTACAGGAAACAGTTAGAAAGTAAACTTTAGATGTCATTTGGAACTGGAGAACATAGTCATTTCAGATCTAATATTGCTCATAATATAGTGTGCATGCTGCATAATAGCAATATTGTTTGACTTATGCTTATAAAGTCTGCTTCCATTTTTCAAATGAAATGAATTAAATATTTTCTTCTAAATGAATTGCCAATCTCCTAAGATTTAGCCCTGAGTCGACTATCTGTTCAATTAACCAAGCACTAAAAACACATGATTTAATTTTTTTGTCATGCAACAGTGAGATTTTATCTAGAGTTTCTGATTAATTTTGTATTTTATTTTCTCATTACAATTCAATTTATGTAGCATCTCTGTCCATTCCTTGAAGTCATTTTTATCATCCATGAAAATCTCAAACAAAAGTTAAAAATATTTCAGTCACCATTTGCCCCCTACAGGACCTTTTTGCTTCTGCACTACATACAGCTACTTAGAAGTGGTATTTTTAGTGGTAGAAAGTGCCAGAAAACAAGTTACTACTTTTTCATTTCATTATTTTTATTGCTCACAAAATAACTTAAAGTAAATCTGAATTACTTGCTAACAATCATAATGAGTCTCCAATTACCCAACCACAAAATAATAGTAGTTAACAATTTCTTTTTGTTATAGAATGTCATGGAGGAAAATAAATTTCTACTCCTAATATCCCTAGGAATAAGAGGTCATTATATCTAAAGAACATGTAGAGCAAAGCACTTAGGGATCAAATTACTTGATTTCATACTACAGAATTATTTTACTCTCATTATCATTTTCTCTAAAGACAATAAGAACTCTATAAAAATGGAGCATTGCATTCATCATTAACTTTTTAATGGAGAAACAATAAGGACAACAATAAATGCTTCAAATTGAAAGTGGTAGTTCCACATACTTGCCATAAATCCTTCTTACAAGTTCGGTATTTTTAAAGTTTATTTTGGAAATAAATCTAACATGGAGCATAATACTTTACTCTAGCAATTTTTTAATGGGTAAGTGATTCTTTATAGGCAATTTGGTAACAGATATTAGATAACACACATATATAAAATACATATGCTATATATTTATATATATAGTGTGTGTCTTGAAGCAGTAGGTATACACGAATTATTCTCATTCATATAAATAATGATTAATAATAAAGAAAGAAAATATTGAGGCTGGAGCAGAATTGATAATTCCAAGTATCATTCATGCCTACACATAATTTAAAGATCTTAATGGGGATTCATTTTAAACTGCCCATCAGTGTAATCTGTGCCTTTATTTCTAGGTCTCTTTTTTGTTTTTATGTTTAATTTCTTTTGAGTGTTACTCATCTTGTTGGAGAGAATAAAAAATATATTATAGTGTTTGAAAATATCTACCCTCTGGGTAGCACTCTCTACTTGAGTGTTTTGTGCTTCAGTTAATCTAGCTATCAGATGCTAGGAGTGCCTGAACCACCTTCATTTTCATTGTATCATTTTCAAAACATGTAGAGATGCTCATTGAAAAGAGTACATGCTGCTCTTACAAAGCCTGGGTTCAGTTCCCAGTTCCCACTTGGTGGCTCATACCTGCCTGTAACTCCAAGTCCAATTCCCTCTTCTGGCTTTAATGGGCACCAATCATGCACATGGTACACTTACATACAAGCAGGAATATTAAAAACACAAATAAACACACACTCAATATATATGATAACCTACCATGTCCCACATACTAGATCTGCTTCTGAACCTGTACTTTTCACCACACCTCACCCATATCCCTCTTCATACAGCTATGAAGAAATAAGGTATTCTAAAGTACAAATAGAAAAAATATCCCTCTTCACATTTTCAAGTTCTTTCACCCTTTATTTTATCATATTTTACAGCCCAATTCCAACCATACTTTCTATCACACAGAGATAAAGTTACAGCTCTCAATTTTTAGAATACAATAGGCAACATTTTGCCTCTTTGCTTTGCCTTGCTATGATTTTAATATCTTACACACACACACACACACACACACACACACACACACACACACACACCATCATCATCATCATCATCCATTTCTTTGACTCCCAATTGCATTTAGGATAAGCATAAGAATATGTCCCATCGGTATAATTAGTAGGCTCCATATGTGAAGGTCTCCCCATACTTATTCCCTAAGAGGTGACTTTTGCCTTCCTTCGCTCCAGGAATGTTGATACACACTTTTAATCCCAGCCTTTGATTGAGATCTCATGTCTTGCTTGGGAAAGACACACGCCTTTAATCTCAGGAAGTGATGGCAGAAGCAGAAAGGTATATAAGGCGTGAGGACCAGGAACTAAAGGCTTTAAAGCTTTTAGCAGCAGTTCAACTGAGATCCATTTGGATGAGGACTCAGAGACTTCCAGTTTGAGGAAACAGGATCAGCTGAGAAGTTGCTGAGGCGAGGTTAGCTGTGGCTTGTTCTGCTTCTCTGCTCTATCAGAATTTACCCCAATACCTGGTTACTGAGTTTTGTTTTGTTTTTGTTTGTTTGTTTGTTTGTTTGTTTTGTTTTGTTTTTAAATTAATAAGACTGTCTAACAATTCGTGTTACAGCGAACTTATGTAGATGAAATATCTCATGTCATTGTAGATGAAATAAAACATCCTACATTATAACCATAAGAATGTCTATAAAATTTTTATCAAGGCATTGCTGTATGTTGTGCACTGTACAAATAACCATAAGAACTTCAGAAAATTATAGTCACTGCATCAAGGAGTTTAAAAATCCAATGATAACTGGGCCATTAAGATGGCTCGGTAGTTAGAGGTTCTTGTCACCAAGCCTAATGACCTGAGTTCAATCCCTGCAGCACACACAATGGAAGGAGAGAACTGACTCCTGCAAGTTGTCCCCTGACCTCTGTATGTATGCCATGGCCCATGTATACCCACACACATGCAAAAAAAAATACATAAAAGTAAAAATACAATAATCACCATAAAAGCTTAGTCATTTTCTTTTCCTTTCTTAGAAAGAAATATTTCAGTTATCACTAAAAGAAATTGGTTTCTTTTTCCAGGTCAATTTGCTTTAAAATAATAAGGAAATCAATTAGACATAAGGAAAGAGAAGATAATTGCAAGTCTACAACAAGATCTTAAATAATTTTTATGTGAAAGAAACAAAGTTCCTTCACAACTGAAGTAATTCTGTTAAACAGTGAAATATCCTAAAATAATTCTGTCATAAAAATTAAACATAGTCTTAGAGCCAGTGTTTTTCTGTTGTAGTATGCCACCATTATAAAACTCACAAGACTGTACTTGCAATTTGAATTACATTTATTTCCCTCTGGATCAACAGTTTGAGCTAGTGTTGACTCCATGCCATATCATTATCTAAATATATTATAGTCCAAGTAAAATGCCTTTAAATACTGCAGGGAGAGTCTCCTCACAGACCCCAGACTGTCTCTGGGGAGTGCCAAGACAAGGTAAGACATTAGATGTCTTCCTTATTGTGAAAGCAGTTCTACCAAACACATCACTTATAAATCGCTTTGCAATGGCAAGAAAGACCTGAGTTCACTGCAGAAGGCTTTACTATCCATAGTAACCTGGTCACCATTACTTATTTGCACCTGAGAACAAGCACAACCCACAGGGAACTACAATCAGCAATCTGTGCCAGCTTATTTTATGTCAACTTAAACAAGTTAGAGTTACCAGAGAGGAGGAAGCCTCAATTGAGAAAATGGAACTATAAGTTCAGGCTGTAGGCAAGCCTGTAGAGCATTTTCTAAATTAGTGATTGATGTGGGAGATCCCAGCCCGTTGCAGGTGGGACCATCCCTGGACAGGTGTTTCTGGGTCCTATAAGAAAGCAGATTGAGCAAGCCATGTGAGTATGCCAATAAGCAGCGTTCCTCCATGGCCTCTGCATCACCTCCTGCCTCCTGATTCCTGTACTGTTTGTTTGAGTTCCTGTCCTGAGTTCCTCCAATAATGAATGCATAAGCATAAGCTAAATAATCACTTTTCTCTCCAGCTTGCTTTTTATCATAGACTGTAATGCAGAGAAGTAACAAAAGAATTTTACTTAAATTTTCTCAGCATTCTTTCTGCTTAAACTGCACGCTGCATAGTGTAATTTGAACATTTAATGAAAACACATTGGGAGTAAGTATTTTTATGTTTCATTAAAACTGAACAGGTGTTCCACGCAGAATTGTATCCCTTCACTGAATAGTCAGCATTTGTTCTGGAATTATGGTTTATTTTTTAATCTAAATTATATTGAAAATGAATTGGGTTTAATTTGGGGCTGTCAACTGAAAATCTAAAATTGTCTGAAATAGCGATATGTTCTCATGTAAGAACATACTCTTGTTTTCACTATACTGTGGAAAGGCCTATCTCTTTCAAGGATATCATCTCCCCTTTAGATTTCAAAATATCCAGGCCTGAGTGCCTGAAAGACTATCTGAAATTCACCTCAAATACCCATCTCTCCATGCTGCATGGTTCATGAGAGAAGGGGATATGATCCAAATATCTGAATTACTAAGAAGCATGGATGCCCTTACTAATCGACTTCTCAAATTTGGGCTGCTATAACAAGAAGCTGTAGAATATTTACAACAGGAAATAGATGGGGAAAACTGATAACCCTTTTTATTCCATGATAGTGCTTGGTAAACTCTCACATCCTATATTTGAAAAGACTCCTTTTTATCAGCAGACCAATATCACTAGAAATTATATTTAAATTTAAAATACTAGAATATTAATGTGATTAATTAGTATCAACAGGTGTTGGCCAGGGCATAGAAGACAGGGTTTTGCAACCTGAGTTTTTGAGAAAATGAAGGTTCAGAAAGTCTCTGTCATCCAGCCTTGATATGAAGGTTTGTGGCTAGTCTTACTGTAATTTGTTATGCCATGTTCAGTTGATATCCCTGGGAGGCCATCTTTTAAAGAGAAAAAGAGGACTGGACCTAGGCGGGTGAGAGAAGGGAGGACTGGGAAGAATGGAGGGAGGAGAAACTGTGGGTGAGATGGAATATACGAGAGAAGAAGAAAGCAATTTTAAGCCAGGCAGTAGTGGTGCAAGCCTTTAATCCCAGCACTTGGGAAGCAGAGCCCAGCAGATCTCTGCAGGTTTGAGGCCAGCTGGTCTGGTCTACAGAGCAAGATCTAGGACAGGCACCAAAACTACATAGCAAAGCAAAAAAACCCAAAAAAACAAACAAACAAACAAAACAAAAACAAACAAACAAACAAACAAAAACCAAAAAAAGCAATTTAAAACAAAACAAAACAAAACACGAAAGCCCCTGTGTACGATGAACCAATTACTCTAATTGGTGATCTTGCAGTAAGTGCAAAAGTGAAGACTTATTAAAATTAAGTATGTCAAGGGATAGAAAGACAGCTCAGGGTATGAGAGCATGTGTTCCTCTTGCAGAGGACCTAGTTCCATTTCCACCAGCCATGAAGTAACTCAAAAAAATTCCTGACTCTAGTTCTAAGGAAACTCATTCCCTCTTCTCGCGACACAGACAATAGGCATGCAAATGGTGCACATACATACATTTAGTCAAAACAGTCATACCCATCCAATAAATCAATCAAAAAAAAAAAAAGATTAAGTAGACCAGATGGGGTTACCATGTGCCTTCTCACCCAAGCTTTCGACTTCAGATATCTTTGCTGCAGCTTTGCTTGGCTCAAATGGAACTGGAATGGATCAAGACACACACAGAATAATTTTTAAAATGAGAATGATTTCTACTATGTCAGTTTCTACATATCACAGACTATGTGATTTGAGAGCAGGAAGCATAAGCCATAAGAGAAGGAATAGAAGTGAATTTAACAAAGGGAGCTCTACTTGTAGACCTTGAGGCTTAGACCTGTTCCAAAATAAAGTACAAAGCTTATCTCAGAGGTGTCTCCCAGAGGGATCAGAGCTTGTTATATAACTGTCTGAGTCCATCTTGTGCTTCTGTAATAGAATCAGCACCACACACTGGGACATTTATAACGTCCAGAAATGATTGGCTTGTATTTATGTAACCTGACAGGTATAAGATTAAGGAGCTGTCATCCGGTGGGGATGTTTCTCCTGTACTGTCCCATGTGGGAAGGGAGGGTGAAAAAAAAATAAAGACAGAGATAGAGTCTGTAAGAAGAAAAAAGGATATGGAGGAGAAGGTTGAGAAACTTCACTCCAGAAATCCCATCATCAACCCCTTCACATGGCCAAATTACCTCTTAAAGCTTCCATCTCTAAAACTACTACAAAGGCAATTAATTTTCAACACAAGTTAGGTAGAAAGCAAACATTCCAGTTACAGCAATAATCTTACTAAGACATGGAGGGGAGAGGAACCTTCACTGCCTAACATACAAACTCCCTAGGCAGTTAAATCAGGCACATAGTGCAAGCAAAGTTCTCAAGAAAAGAACCATAAAGGCTTGCAAGGGATGGGACAGCAAGGGCCCATGCTTAATAATACTGAGAAAATACCAACAGGATATTGACAGCAGCTGGTAGCCTATGAATAGTGATTGGCATGTATAACAGCCTGAGAATGGACGCTTCATGAGCCTAGTAAGTTGGAGAAGAGATTAGATTGTCACAGAAGCCACATGTCTAGCTTGCGAAAGTCTATGACATAAATCAGCAGGGTGAACTTTAAATCACACTCACTTTCCTCACCTGAATCAACAGAAAGGAAAATCTTAGCTCTAAAAAGAGCATGTCTACTCAACGTCTAATTTGTAAGTGCCAGTGAAAAACAGTGAGCACTGATGATTTCCCAGAGCAGCAAAATTAACCATCACAAAGGCTAACACAATAATTTTTCTCCTTGTGGAATAAAATTAAAGTCAAACCAATGAACTTCCCTGAAATTTTAAAATTATGTTTTAGAAAAAAATAATGCATGTTTGGTCTACAATTTGATATTTTGATACCCATATATACTGTGAAATTATTGCTGTGGCTGGGCTTTCTTGTCATTGGATGAAGGTATGTTCATCTCATGCAGGAAAAAAAAAATCACAAGCACAGAATAATTCTCAAGAGAACAAAAAGCACAAGTTGTTTGTCTGTTCTTCAGAAAAGGACAGTACACTAGGAATAGAACAATAGAACAATTCCACCCCCCTGCCATTTTTTAAAATTGGGCCAAGTTTTTTTTATCTGTTTTCCTGGAACACCTTAAATACTCATGCTTTGTCCCAGAAATGGAGAAGTCTTTCAGGGACGTGTGATAATCTGAAAGAAGTTTGACAAAGACATGCATAGAGGAAATTTTTTTCGACAAATAGAACTGGGGAGATTGGATATTTGTATGAAAAAAAAAATTAGATCACATCCCTCACCAGCTACATTCAAAATGGAGCAAAGCAAGGCATTGAACTCAGGATTCAGTGAGAACTACTGTCTTTAAAACTAAGACAGAAAACAATAGATGAAGATACCCAACCTTAGTCTTCCACACCCATGTGAACACACACACACACACACACACACACACACACACACACACACACACGCAAACACCTCCAAAACAATGTTCTGGGCTATGACGGTTAGTTTTAATTATCCATTTGACACAATCTAGAGTCACCTGCAAAGACATTGTCATTGAGGTATTGTCTGGATCAGTTTGGGCTAGTGGGGGTTGTTTTGATTACATTAATTATATGAAAAGAGCCATCCCATTGTGGGTGGCATCATTCCTTAGATTTGGGTCCCAGACTAAGCAAGAATAGGAGAGACGAACATGATTTAGTGTGGATATGTGATTGCTATTTTAAATTCTTGCTGCCTTGAGTTCCCTGCTATGATTGACTATAACCTGGACCTGTAAGCTAAAGAAAACCCTGTCTCTTCTCAAAGATAAAAATAAATAAATAAATGGAGCAAAGATTTAGATTAATACCATTAGGAGTGAATGTAGGAGGATAACTTTGGAATATTAGGATGGGTAAGGAATTTTTCAGACAAGATATGCAAAGCAAAAGAAACAACGGCAAAATTAAACATTTTCCACACACCAAAGACTACACCTGAAAGCATGGGCAACCTGTGGGATGGGATAAATATCTGTAAAATATGCACCTTTCAAATAGTGAATATATAGAATCGATGGGCACAGAAGCAAATATAGAGCAAAAGAACTAAGTAATATGATTCTAAAGTGGGCAATATATGATACTGTTCCTTCATCAGCCATCTGTGTATCAACCCTTAGGAATGAGTTTACAGCTCACTGGTAACTTTGCTTTCATGACAAGGTATTGACTGATCCAATCCTTTTGAGATCCTGTACAGGTAATTACAGCTTTGAGTTCAAAAGCACAACAGAAGTCAGGGTTCTGCAGAACTTCCTCCAATTCCTCTTGCTCTTACATTATTTCTGTTCCTTCTGTGCTGTTCCTTCAAATGGGTGTTATGAACATCCCTTTTATGGCTGAGTATCCAACAGTCATTTATTTTATTTGACCAGGTGTAAATCTCTGTAGTCTCTTCTGAACACTGCAAAAAGAATTTGCTCTGTCTAAAGTTAAGAACTGTATCATTCTATAATCATAAACTTAATTATTTAGAAGAAAAATTAACAGACACATGAGCACTTTTAGCCAAAAAAAAAAAAAAAAAAAAAAAATACCAGTACCTTACTCATTGGAGTATATAACCTCCTCAGAATGGATTTCTTACCTAGTTTATGGTGCCAAAGGTGAATTCCCTCCTGTGGGGCAGATACAAATCCTGGTTACCTGGTCACTCTAACAGACATGGTGACGGAAACACAGACATGCCATTAATGCACAGTGAACTAATCTTGCCTGAATTCTTTCATTGTACATAAGGTCCAGAGCTGAGTAATATTGTCGTCATTTCTCTCTAGGAGCCTGGACAGCGCCCTCCAGCAGAGTGAGACAGGGCCAAAGCTTCTGGCCCAGCACTGGCTTGATTTCTCTATGTTCTGCAGCCAAGGCTTACGGCATAGGGTAACAGTAGCCTTTTAGCCATAGAGTCTGACCACTTAGTTCTGGTGAGCAACCACGAACAGTGGCCAAGCACACATTGTTCTGGAAACCTCAGGGGCATCACTGGTCCACCCCTGCCACTGGAATTCTCGTTTAATGACTCGTAACACTGAAGAGACTTTACATACACAGGAGTCTTACATGTGAACCTTTTTTTTTTTTTTTTTTTTGGTTTTAAATTTTTTCCTTAACTCGCTGATATTAAATATCTATTTTTAAATTTTTGATTGTTTGTTTAGAAGCATTTAGCTTTTAAGTGTTTAGAATTTGATAAGGTTCACTTTCTGGCCAAGGATTCTTTTTTTTTTTTTTTTTTTTTTTAAATGTATCATGTAAACATGTGAAATGAAAGGTGGTGTGTTACTGTGAGGCCAGTCATTCTAAGTACTGATTAGATTTTGTAAGTTGAAGTTCTAAATTTTTACTGTCTTTTGTGTAGTTATTCTATTATTGCTTGCAAGAGGCCTGTTACCCTCTTACAAAATAATCATTTATTGAATCATGTCTTTGTCAGTCATTTTGATTCTTCAGTGAAGAAATAAATTATGGAAATACATTCTTCAATAAAAAATATAAGTAACAAATATATTATGACTTACAGGTAATCCTGTTAGAATTTTCTTTCGGGTTTTTTTTTTTTAATGTTTTACTGTTTCTTTTATTAAAAGAAATTCACTTTACATTGGCTGTTCTCAATAATCAATCATCTATGTCTCCTGACAAACTAAAGACTTAGATGCTTTTGGATGTAAAAGTTAGTAGTTCATATATCATAAGTTATTTTTTAACCTTCCTAAATATTCTCTATATCTGGACCTTTTAATCCTTATTACTTTACCGGGGTACTTTTTCTTTTGGAAATTCTTTTTAAAAACTTATTCACATATTTCCCCAGAGATTACAGTCATTGTTTACCTCTGAAAAGGGTTGTTACAGCAAAAACTATTCTTGGTTTATTTTCTATTTTTTTTCTCCTAAGTGAACTTTCAAAGTTACTGTAGAGACATTGCATGGATAAAGCAATGTTTTTTAGGCACTTTTGAGAGCCAAATACTAGACCCATAAGGGATTCTAGAATAAAGTTCAGTTATGAATAATAAATTAGGAATAATATATGACAAAGTGAAAGTAGGTTTTCCTGCCCCTAAGGAAATACAGATGCCCGTGTTGGGGTGTGTAGGAAAATCATAAACATACAGGGCTGTAACAATGAATTCCTAGTTGATACTCAGAACCTGATATAATATGAAAGATAGGTTATTAAAGATCAAATAAGAAAGGTGTAGACTACACTTTTCATGAAGATTAGGGTTAACGTCACGTTTCCAAACACTGAAAATCCTATTAAGGCTCTTAAAATTTCAATGGAATATTAAAGAATAAATATTTTTTCCAGAGAAGAGCACACACCAATCCAATTGGTTATCCAATAGCAAATAGTCCACTCTGACAACACATATAATATATATATATATATATATATATATATATATATATATATATATATATATAAAATAAACATTATTCAGACTGAACAGGTTGTAGTTATGTATATGTAACAATAATCCATGAAAAAAGAGCATAAATTTGAAAAGGATCAAGGATTGGTGTATGGGAGGGTTTGCATAGAGGATACTGAAGGAGAAAATGATGTTATTATAATATATTCTCAAAAAATAAAAAAAACTAAAATAATAAAGACAATTACCTGTGTTCACACAGAATAGCATGAGACCAAATTTTGAATCACTAAAATGTAATCATAGGCCACAGTTCAATTCAGTATGGAGAAACAAGGTTGCATTTTCCCCTATCCCTGAGTCTGGGAACTGTGAAAAACATAACAATTCAACAATGGATGTCACATAGTCAAATAAGACCAACTTGAATCTTGCCAGAATCCAGATGTCCTTTCTATATACAACTGGAAAAGATGAGATAAAACTTATGAGCCATGAAGGGATAACTTTTGGCTGGGAGTTGGCAGGTTGGCATAATATGAATTAGAAATGCCAGAGAGTCAGCAATTTAATAAAAATCAAATCTTTGACCTGGTAATGGTTTGGAACAAAAACATACATAGTTAATAGGAAAACATGAATATTCCTAATGAACACATTTTGAGCTGTATTTTTTAGGATATTCTGCATATAAGTTCACATGTTCTAGCCCAATGTTTGGACTTAAACAACAACCCAACTACATGTTACTCTGCATGGCAAAAACAACAAACAAAAGTTGTAGCCTATGTTTACACACAACAACTTTAACAGGAAGAGCAATAATTATTAAAGAAGGAAAATTGTGTTATAAATCAATTTATGTCTAAAATTAGATTTAAAAGTTGTCTATATTTTAGTTTTATCTCTCCACTAGGTAAAACCCTTAATGAGAATACTTATTCTGTCATGAGAGTAACATTGTTAAAAAGATAGAGCCCAAGTTCATGTCTATTGTGTTAATTTTACCTTAATCTGATAAACATCATTTGTAATAAAGCAATAGCAAATGAAATAATGTTTCTGAGTCATTTTCTTAAAATTATGGATGTTTTTCCTTCATAAGTTAACATGTTACCATGTTGGACTATTCAATAAATGAAATGATATGATCTGTGTGTTGGTGTTTTAATTGTGAAAACCATTGAAATGAAAAAATACAAATAAAATAAGACCATCATTCTCATTATATCATCATGGTATTACAATCTCAATACATTAAGAGCCTGCCTTTCTCATTAAATATGAAATTACAGATAAAAAGTAAATAGAGTATTTGATGCAGACATTGGCACAGACATAGTATGCATTATACATCTAAATTCATACTGATGGAAGACATCAACACATGACAGTAGGAATTCTGACTCCAAATTTTTGAAGGTTGTGAGTCCAAACAAACATTTAAAACTATAAAATCATACAAAACCTACATACTGCTAATTATTGTTTAGAAATGGCAACAATAAGTGCAACTTCATATTTTAAAAACCTCTTTTCACATTTATGTCAAATCACTATGTGTTTCCATCATTAGAGGGGATGAAGTGACTGTAAATTAAACAGGCTCAATCCTTAGGCTGCATCCAAACATTTATACACACATCTTCCTTCTTTTTCTCAAATTAGGATCAAGATAGGTGGGAAACCATGAACTTTCAAGATATATGAATCAAAATACTACAAACATTAAAATTAAATAGATACACTCAAAAGCACTGCTTATTTATAGTCGATATGTCTAAATTTTGCATATATATACACATATAATGTATAAATATAAATGGACATATGTAAGATATGTCAATATTTGATTTATAATAATACATTTTCATTTCCTGACAATATTGTCATCTACCATCAGCTTGTGGCAATAGATTGTGTTTAACTTAATACAACTATAGTGCAGTTTATTGGAGACTAGACACATAATCAGGGGCCATCCTCCTTCTATACATACAACACTTTGTGTCACCTATTATGCTATGATATTTTTCTGAAGATCATAACCTTCTAAACACACAATATGCAAGTCTTTAGCCTTAAATTAAAGCAACTAGAATGCCATTTAAACAGCAAAATGTTTTCTATGCTCTTTCCTCCCCAACATCTTTTAAGAAAAATTTGAAATTGTTACAATAATGTCATCTCTTGGTTCTGGATGCTGTTCACAGATGAGAGTACAAATAGTTCTGAGCAGTGCACATCATTTTTCAGGACAGATCCAAACTGTAACACTGGTGAGTGAGGGGTTTTAGAGGAACTATGAATTCTCTTAACCAAAATTCAGAGTTGTAGAGCCCAGTACCGAGCGATCCTCCTATAAAACATTCCCACACCCACCAAAGGCTCTGGGCACAGTGTGGAACAGAAGTGGAAAGATTATAAGAGCCAGAAGATCAGGTACTTTGATGTGAGCTTTTGTCTCCTTGTATTATCAGAAGCTACACCCATGAAGTCTCACAAAACAACTGCCCAAATTTGAGCTAAACACGGGTGACATCAATGTCAAACTAGACAGAGAAAAGCCCTCGATTCCTCAACCCCTTGCTAAGAATACTGACAATTGAGTAAAACTGGGAACAGGAGAGCTGGTCCTCCCCAGGGAAAGCACACCATTGTTCACTGCCAAATGGTAAGTCCTGAAAACATATATACATATAACATTATAAGGACTGAACAGGTTATACTTAGAAATGCAGATAAGCTTCAGTTAACTGTACCACAGTAAAGTTAAACCTTGAAACCTTCAGGAGGCCAGGCATGAGCTCGGATTACAGCAATCTCAGTAGATAGCTAAGCACTGGCATCCTTCTTTGGTACCACACCCGATTCTTAGCCAGAGGAAGTGTGTGTTTGGTTTTATTTTTTCATTCATTCCGGAAATATGAAATTAGGTCACTACAAAATGCTGAGCCATGATCTATGAATGTAGCTATGAGCTATAGCTACAGCATACTTTTTTAAAGGCAAAAATTACTGCTTACCATAGACCTTATACTCAATATTCCTTTAATAATAGTACAGGGTGTTTTCTGTACTCAACACCCTCACTGTTCAACCCATTCATTCATTCTTTCCTTTAAAAACTTTTCAGTACTAAAACATCTCATGCTTTTCTGCATAAAGTTTACAGGGAAATTAAACATAGTATTTTTACAATATTTATCTTCTTGAATTTAATGTACATTTTTTGTGTAATATGACCCATGACATTGGGTCTAATTAGATAGAGACTTGGACTAATTAAATAGAGATCTTGATATTGACCTGAAATTGGATGATAGGCATGTTTTGCATTTTATATTGCTTTAAATATTAATATTTTTACCAATTAAATGTCTTGTATTATAAACGCCCCTCAAGGCTGAAGGAACACCAAACCCCCAGAAGAGGATATAGAAAGAGTATGAGAGCCAGAGGATATGAAGGACACCAAGAAAACAAGACCCTCTAAATGAAAAAGATCCAGGATATATGAATTCACAGAGAGAGACTGAGACAAAATGTAAAAGACCTGCATGGGTCTGTACCAGATGGGGTCCTGAAAAGAGAGGACACATACCTCCTCTCCCAATCTGGAAGCTGTCGGTAATTGATAACCACTTACAAATAAAAATTTACTTTTTCCAAGGGAGTCTCACTGGGGAAACAAACTACTCTTAAATGCATGCAGGATGCATGTCCAGCAGTAGATGGCCAAGAGAAAATGAATTCAAAGAAATCTTTGAAGGTTCCTTGTATCATATTATAGTATCGGGGCTTTTCCTTTTTATTTTTTATACCTTTAATTTTCATTTTATTTATAGTTTTTCTTCTCTTTTTTAACCTACAGGCCCTCTGCATATAAATTGGGGTTTCCAGATTCGTGTTTTTGTGAGATTGCTGACTGTGTGAATGACTGGTTTTCTGTTTCTTATGCCTTCCCTTAAGCTCTTCTCCCCTCTGTTTGTTTGGTCCTATTCCAGTGTCACTTTCTGTTTTATCTTATTACATTTTATTTTATTATTTTATCATTGTCCCTTAGAAGCCTGTTTGTTTTCTATGAGAAACAGAAAGAGGGTGGATCCAGATGGGAGGGAAGGCAGGGAAGAACTGGGAGGAGTAGAGGGAGGGGAAACCATAATCAGGATAGAATGTGAGAAAAAAAAATCTATTTTTAATAAAGAAAAAAAGTCTTGTGGTACATTGTTTATCATTAACTATGATCTATTGACAACTATAAATATATTATCTAGATTGGTAATTATTATAGTCATTAAATTTAAAATTTCACACAGTAAAATTATCCCTTTATATTTTGATGTATCCACTTGAGACTGTCTCTACTGAGTTCTCATAATGAGGTGAGAAGTGGTCTAAAACACTTAACCACCCATACAAATTCAGCCCCTACATTGTTTCTCATTTTCCTTTCATCTTGTTTTATCTTTTCCTTTTAATATTTAATATTATATAATGTAATGACTAAATTTATGAAAATATATTCTGACTCATTTAAATAACTTTTGTATTTAATATTATGCATTTAAAGGATAAATATGATTAAATTTATGAAAATATATTCATTTCATTTTAATAAACTTTTAGATCCATTTTAACCTTGCAAAAGCAATGGCACAGAAATTATAATGTACTTTTCCTCATTAGGACTACCTGTGTTAGAGCAAAGCATAGGTTAAAGCCTATTACTGGCATTAACATTTGCTGCGTGTTGAAAGTTTTACATACATTTTAACAAATGCAGAGCCACCATTACAGTATCACAAGGACTAGGTTCACTACCTTAAAAATCCTCTGTGCCTCACATCATCTCTCTTTTTTCACACAATTTCTTAGTCACCAGTAGTCTTCTCCTGGGTCTCCTGGGTCTCTGGGGTCTCCTGGGTCTACTTTTGACTCTTCTGGAATGCCATTTTGGAACCATAGAACATATAACATTTACACACTGACTTCTTCAAATACGTAGGCAATAAGCATTCCTGCATCTTCGTGTGCCTTATAGATCCTTTCTTCTCACTTTATGGACATGAGCTAAATGACTTTTCTCTACTCTGCTCTTCCAATAGGATATACTGCAATACTGCAGTTCAAAATCGAGAGAGCCAGCCAGTCATTTACTGAAAGCTCTAAAACTGCGAGCAGTCAGCTGTTTTAAAAATTACATTATGAAATTTGCAGATAAATGGATGGAACTAAAAAAAAAAAATTCATCCTAAGTGAGGCAACCCAGACCCAGGAAGACAACATGGTATGTACTCACTTATAAGTGGATATTAGCTGCTAAGTAATTAATAATCATGCCACAATCCACATACTCAGATATGCTAAGTAACAAGGAGGGCTCTAGTGGGAGGACACATGGATCTCCCTGGGAAGTGGAAATAGAATAGATTTTGTGGGTGGACTAGGGGAGGTGGGGATGGAAACATGAAGGATAGGGTGGTGGAGGGAGAGACAGAGAGTACTAGGAGAGATGATTGGAAGTGGGGAGCATTTGGGAGGTGGTGTAGAAACCTAGTGCAGTGAAAACTTACTGGAACCTATAAGGATAATCCTAACAAGGACTCCTAGTAATGAAGGATATAGACCCTGAATCATCCATTTTCTGTAACTAGGCAAGGCTTCAAACAGTGGGAATGGCCAGGCGATGACTGGTCTAACTTAAGGCCCATGTCACAAGAGGGAGCCCATGCCTGATATTGCCTTGATAACAAGGACCTGGAAGCTAGATGGCCTAGAGATCTAGATTAGAACCAAACACAAATTGAAAACAAAAGAAGTCAATGAAACAATTCCTAGAGATAGTCTGTTATACTCATAGACCAATGCTTAGCCCAATCATCATCATATTGGCTGATCTCCAAAGTATATAAAGAATGGAAGAAGAAATTAGACATCAAAATACTGAACAATACAATTAAAAATGGGCTAAAGAGCTAAACAGAAAATTCTCAAAAGAAGAATCACAAATGGCTGAAAGACATTTAAAGAAATGCTCAACATCCTTAATCATCAGAGAAATGCAAATCAAAACGACTCTGAGACACCACCTTACACCTGTCAGAATGGCCATTATCAAAAACACTAATGACAGTCAATGTTGGAAAGGATACGGAGCAAAGGGAACACTCCTCCACTGTTGGTGGGAATGCAAACTTGTACAACCACTGTGGAAATCAGTATGATAGTTTCTCAGAAAATTGGGAATTGATCTCCCTCAAGACCCAGCTATACCACTCTTGGGCATATACCCAAGGAATGCTCAATCATACCACAAAGATACATGCTCAACTATGTTCATAGCAGCACTATTTGTAATAGCCAGGACCTAGAAACAATCTAGATGCCTGTCAACTGAAGAATGGATTAAGAAAATGCGGTACATATACACAATGGAGTACTACTCAGCAGAGAAAAACAATAACAGCATGAAATTTGCAGGCAAATGGATGGAACTAGAAAGTATCATCCTGAGTGAGGTAACCTAAACCCAGAAGGACAAACATGGTATGTACTCACTCATAAGTGGATTCTCCATATAAAGCAAAGAACAATCAGATTGCAACCCACAGAACCAGGGAGGCCATATAGCAGGGGTGACCCTAGGATGACTGTGGCTTATAAGTTTTGGTTTACTCAATTACTGGGAAAGCCTCAAGGAAACATTTCACTATTAGGATAAGAATTTATACTGTTTCAAGTTGATAATAGAAAAATAAATAAATAAACAAATGAAAATGTGGGAAAAAATAGAGTTCAAGGCCAGCCTCATCTACAGAGGGAGTTTCAAGACAGCTAAGGCAACACAGAGAAACCCATCAAGAACCCCCCTCAATTCATGTGCTTCCATTCGATTGGCTATTTGTCCCTGTGCTTTTTGTAATCTTGGATTCAACAATTCACGCTCTTGCAGTCCCTCCTCCTTCTCGACAGTTGGACACCTGGAGCTCCACCTGGGGCCTGGCCGAGGATCTCTGCATCCACTTCCATCAGTTATTAGATGAGAGTTCCAAGACGACTGCTAGGGTGTTTATTCATCTGATCACTAGACTAGGTCAGATCAGGCCCTCCCTCGAGCACTGCCAGCAGTCTACAGAGGATATATCATTGTGGATTTCAGGCCCTCTGAATAAGTGAGACAATTGAATAGCTTGATCTGTTTGGGAAGCTCACTGGGACCTGTCCTTGGTGCATGAGCTGGCTGTTTGGAACCTTGAGCTTACACAGGGACACTTGCTCAGCCTGGAAGGAGGGGACTGGACCTGCCTGTACTGAATCCACCAGGTTTAAATGAGTCCCCAGGGGTGTCTTGGCCCTGGAGGACATGGGAATGGAGGGGAGGGGCTGGGGGGAAAGTGGAGGTGGGGGCGGGAGGGGGGAGGACAGGGGAACCCATGGCTGATGTATAAAATTAAAACACATAATAATAATAATAATAATAATAATAATAATAATAATAATAATTTTAAAAACCTCAAAAAAAAGAAACACACATAATAACTTCATGGGAAATTGTACCTTGGCCAAAGCACATGATCTCTGCCTTTGTGTTATACCCTTGGTCTTTGATTTTCAGTTATAAATCCAGCTAAAATTGCCCTGAGGCTATCTCCATCCTGAGGATCTGTGACCTGTCTTAGTGTGAGAGTCACTGAAAACCTAACACAGCTGTATACTTTTGTGTGCACTTTTAAGTTTCAGCCAATCACAACAGCCAAACTTCAGTTGGTTCCAGACCGCCAAATTATCAGAGGATGTTTTTGAAGATAACAGTTATGGTGAAGCCACATGGGAAGAGATTTGTCCCTCATGGGAGGGACAGGTCTGACTCAGCTCATGCCACTGTCTAGGAATGTGACCTTTGTTCACCTCCAACCCCTGACCAGTATCTGGAAGAACCAGACATTTACACTGTACCCACAGGCTCAAGAAGTACACCAAAATGCTATTGGACCTGTGGTTTTTTCCTGTTAGAAGACATCCTTGTCTTCTGTCTTCCATGTGCCTTTTCAACTTCTCAGCACTCAGTACCTTACAGAGCGCCTGTTGCCCTGCCCCTCTGGGAAACACTGAATCTCAGCTAGCAGAGCCTGTGGCTCCCAAACTGGGATTCTAGAGTAAAGTCCTTGGGACCTTCACAGCCTCCAAGTTTGGATTAACAACAATTTGAATGAAATGTCAAGTTTTCCCCAGTGAAGGTTAGCTGAGACCTCGATCCCCTTCTCTATCCACCAATACCACCTGCCCAGGCTGTGGGCTGAGTCCTCCTAACTTCTATGTCTGGGGCAGCACAGCTCCTTGCACATCAAACTCTGTTAAATTCAACTTTTCTAAAAAAAAAAAAAAAAAGAAAGAAAGAAAGAAAGAGAGAAAGAAAAAGAAAGAAAGACTGCTCATGGAAGCTATAGAAGGTGGGCAAATCTAGACTTGGAGATTGACTATGTTAGCTGTTATCATCAAAACTATATGGATAGGACCACTCAGTTCTTTGACAAGAACCTTTGAGATTTAATGATTTTCCCATTGGTTTCAGACATTGTTTGATGGTAGCCTTTCTTCATATTTTCTATTCTTCCCTTTTGGGATAATTGTGTTTACACCACACAATCATGCCTTACAAGTATTTAACATTTTTTTTTCCTTATTCTCATGGTGGCACACTGGAATTTCCCTCTGCTTTCAGAGTAGGCTTCAGAAATAGGATTTTTGAGAAATATGAGAACAATCAAGAGTTTGAGAACTCTAAGTTGAACTGAATCTATTTTGCACCATGGAGTAGACATGAAGTTCAGGGGCTAGGGTAAAACTATATAGTTTGACTGTAAAATACCCCCCAGAGAAGGAAAATCCGAAGTAAACAATTCAGGGGCAAGCTTTTATCTCCTCACCCCTTTAACTTCAAAGTCTTTGTAAAGCAAAGTGACAAATGTAACAACATAAGTTTCAAAAACTCAACGAATGTATGGATATGTCTCCCTTTCCACTGATAAAGCCTAGGGCACAAGAAGGCCCACAAAGAGGCAGTGTTCAAAAGGACTTGGTACCCAATATGCTATAAGACTCAGAAAACAAAGGAATAAGAATTTCTAGGCAAATTGGTTTCCACACAGCCTTGCAGAAACTGATCCTGAAAGTACAGGAGTCCATATTCTTCTTTAAGGGACTCAGTGTGCTGAGATGACAGATGGACACAGAGAAGCATGACATCAGCAGAAAAGGAGAACCTATGTAGGAATGGAGCCAGGACCACAGTCTCTTGGGGAAAAAAATTAATACAGTTTTTTTAAAGGTCAGGACAGGGCATATATACCCCAGCCAGTGTAGCAAGAACAGAAACCAGTTCCACAAAAGGAAGCCACAAACATGTTGAGAATGCTCCATGAGCCTTCAGATAATTTCATCACTTCGGGGAAGAAAGAAGATTTGCTAAAATAAGATTTAGACAAAAAACTACAGTCAACTAAGGAATGCTAAGATCAGGAGAATTAGACTTCTCTAGGTAGGTAAAAGTACACCAATTGATTATCCAATACAAATGGTCATCCCTGAAATGTATACATACAACTAAGGACTGAGAAATTTTTAATTTAACAACTAAAGAAAAAGAGGTCATGGATTTGAAAGACTACA
Organism: Onychomys torridus; assembly: GCF_903995425.1. Lineage (NCBI taxonomy): Eukaryota > Metazoa > Chordata > Mammalia > Rodentia > Cricetidae > Onychomys > Onychomys torridus. Next base: position 35,840,607 of record NC_050459.1, on the reverse strand, counting down.
GAAGGGGCTCATGGGGGCTTGAAGGGAGGAAAGGGGAAGGGAAGGATAAATGATGTAACTATAATGTAATTTCAAAAAGGTGTGTGTGTGTGTGTGTGTGTGTGTGTGTGTGTGTGCACGTGTTATAAAAAGATTTACTTAAAGTTACTGGACTCTAATTCCACCCCTTATCATGCTGTGGGATGTTATGTAGTCTTGATTGATATGAGGGCAGCAGCTACATGCAAAGGGAAGGGAAGAAAGCTGCAGTGTTTTGTGATGCCTATTGAGTTTTTGAAAGAAACATGATAGCATATTTGGAGAAGGAAATTAAAGACATCGTCACAGTTTATAATTTTGCAGCCTCGAGTTTATAAAATGACTGACACAAACTCACAAAGATAATAGGTTACAGAGCTGCACAAGAAAGATAAAATAAAAAAATATATAATAGCAAGATTAGATGGGATCTTACCACAATTATTTTACACAGCAGGAAAAGCAGCCATGATTCTAACTTGCCAAGTAACTATAGATGTAGAGGAAGTTATATTGACATCTATGTTCAGTATTTCTCCACCATAATGCAATTCACTAAACACAGCTTCTGAAAGGGAAGCTTGTGCCCTCTCATAGAGAAAGCCATCATTTTGCTACTGGATGTTTTAGATTTGATATATTTATCAGATTAGTTCTACTTTCAAAATCTTTCTGCATCAAAATAATCGGAGTTTGGGACTCTTACCATTTATCACCCAGGAAGATCCAAATTGACCAACTGATTTATTAAAACATAACATTTGTTTATTCACAAACCCATTCAGTACATAGCTTTTACCTAACTCATGCATATGTCCATGACATACAAAGAACTAGAAATACAGGGGGAAAATAGAATAGCTAACATAACAGAGTTTATATCCAGTAGGAAAAATGAGGCAATATAAGATCAGAAATAAAATGTATAATGACCATTATGGTGATAACTACCATGAAATGACGGATCAAGGAAATAAGAAGTACTGTGTAATACAGAGGCAGTCAAGCAAGCTCCTTTGGCAATGTAACAATGTGAGCAAGGATATAAATTAAATAAACATCTGTGGGAACAGAACTCCAGAAAGATGGGACAGAAATGTGAATACCCCAGGGACAAAAAAGCTTGATATTTGTGAAGAATAGAAAGATGTCAGCATATGGGGATACGATTATAGAGAAATAAGATTGGACAGATGGAGATGACAACTGACACATCAGAGCATAACTCTGACTTGTATGTATGGCCAAATCTCAGCTTCATGAGAAATTCAGCTCTATGCTAAATTCTCCTTTTAGTATCTTCATTTTTTTTATAAGCTCAGAAGAACAAAGAAATAAGATTGGTATTTAAATATCACTGTCCATGCTGAGAAGGGAAGGCAACTGGAGGCAAGAATATTAAGTTTGGGAAACACATTAAGTTGGTACAGTTCTTATAATTTGAACCAAAGTGTGGCTACTAAATGTTAAACCACCTGTTACATGACTTCAAAGTGTGCCAAACCTAAAATAAACAATGGATTTGACTTTGAATGCACGCATTTTCTGTCTATTCATCTTTGTCTGAAACTACACAATCCTTTAATTCTCTTATATGTCCACCAAATTTCTCTTAGTGCTTAATATTCACCAGATATTTCCTGACAAAGAGTACTTGGCTGACTTTTTTTAATTATAAATACTCAGCCAATAGCTCAGGCTTGTTATTACCTCTTACATTTAAAGTAACCTGTATTTCTTATCTATGCTTTGCCAAGTGGCTTATGGCTTGTTAGCTAATTTTCAACATGTCCTGCTTCCTTGGTGGCTGGTTGGCATCTCCTCTGACTCCACCCTTCTTCCCCTAAGTATTCTCAGTTTGGTTGTCCCACCTATACTTTTCCCTGGCTACCAGGCCAATTAGCATTTTATTAGACCAATTCCAGTAACAAATCTTTACAGTGTACAAAGGAATATTCCACAGCATTTCCCCCTTTTTGTCTAATTAAAAGGGAAACTTTTAACTTTAACATAGAGAATTATATACAACAAAAACAGTTATTAAGTAAGAATTACTATTAAAGTATCAAGTCTATTTGTATTTGGCAAACATAAAAAGCATTTATTATTATCCATCTCATCTTTGTGAGTTCAACATTTTGTACCTAATTTGCCTTTTATCATAACTAAGGACAACTATAACTATCTAGTCTTCAACTCCATCAAAGACCCTAGAAGGGTGAAATGTTACTTAATGATAGGGGCATCAAGCTGACTAGACAGTCACACAAAGTTCCTCTGCAACATTGGGGCATCCAAATCTGGCCTACAGGCCTAGCATATCTGACAGACTTTCCTATGAAGTAGGGGATTTTGACTGTGCTACCTTGTTTTGGCAAAGTTTGTCAGTTGCCTTTCTTGCATCCTTGTGTCCAGTTTGGACAGTAACTGTCAGCAATTGAGGCAAGGGCAGTTTCTTGACCCACATGGCTAGCTTTTGCCATAAAGAAAACAAACTTCATTTGGAGTTTCTTCAATATCCACATCCTCTTTAGAAGTAGATTGGTGTTACCAGGAGCAGATGCATCTCATGTCAAGAAAAATCTAAGTTATTAAAACATTTTAAATGCCATATTCTTTGGGTATTTGAAGTGTTTGAAGATTACCTATCTATCTGAAATGTACCTCTGTATAGTTAAAAAGAACTAACTAACATGATTATATGTTTACAAGTTATGGGTGACTATTAGCCATTATTTCTTTATTATCATAAATAGCTTTAAGGACTAAAATGTCATATTATATAATTAAACAAGCTGTATAGGTATGACCTGTATAAATGACACCCACTGTGGGGAGCCAGATGTTCCTGATTTCTTTTATTTGTATTTATTATAAAGCTAAAGAAAAAAATATAAGATAGAAACCTGATATGGGTCACAAGCTACCTCAGAAAAGCCTTGTTGCCACTTTTTGGCTCGAAAAGATAACACACTCCTTTGCTCCACCTCTTCTTTGGTCATGTCCATCCCCAAACAAAAACAACACCTCTGGGACCAAAACACTCCTCTCCATTGGCTAGCAAACCAGTGACAGAATTCCTGTAACATAAGCTCTTCACTTTCCCATTGCTCAAAGACTGTAAACAAATGATACAGCTAAGTCTCCCAGAACTTGACCATTATTTGGGTCTTTTTTTCAGGGTCCCCTAGAGATGCCATTGCCTCCCCAACACACACACACACACACACACACACACACACACACACACACACACACACACACACCAGGAAGCAATTTTAAGAACAGGATGCCCACATTCACAAGAAGTGGAGTGGGTGGTTTTTGGTCTTTCACTGGGTTATGTATATTTGTCATCATGTGGGGGGGGGTGGTTACAAGAAATTATTGGGTATGGTAAAAAAAGGGGGGGTGAGGAGAAAAGATATGATGGGAGAATAGGTAGATTATTGAATCTATTTTCAAATTAAAAAAACAACTACTAGTCTTAAATAATTGCACTGGTATGGATTTTTGTATATTGATAAAAATTTAAGATTATTTTTATAACAGTGCATATGTGCTTCTACTTGTTTAAGATATTTTTATATATTGATACAAATTTAAGGTTATTTTTGCAACACTGTATGTATGTTTCTACTTCTGTTTAAGAAATTTTTGTATACATCTGTATTTTATGTTAACATTTCTTTTTAAATTTTTGAATCTTAGTTAAAATAGCATGTTTGTCTTTAATCATTCAATTTTATTTTTTTTCTTTCTGTGTTTTTGAGTCAGGATCTCAGGCAGTCCACACTCATATTAAATTCAAAATGTAGCAGAAGATAACACTGAACTCCTGATCCTCATGTCTCCAGCTCTCAGTGTTGGGATTCCAGACACATACCAGACATGCTCAGCCTCAACCTCAACTCCAAATTTGTAAAGAAAACTCCTCTTTTTATCTCAACCATAAAAATTTTAACTATAGTCTTTATTTCTAATTTCTCTTTCAATTCTCACTTCAAATCCTATTTCCTTCAACAATTCAACAAAAATATTTTCTTTCATCATTAATATTGAGTTCTACTCTGTGAAATCTAATTATCAGTTCTCAGCCCTCCTCTGAGCCACTAGCAGTGTCCAGGGCAAAGTTGATCACTTTGCCCTTCAGAGAACACTCCTGAGGCTTTTGTGAAATATTAGCTAGACATGACTGGCTGCTCATTTTCAATATCATTACATGATTCATCCACCTCTGTTCTTCATAATGTCTACCTATAGTAATTCTATGGCTGGGATGAACTCTATCTCACACATGACATTTAATGACAACCACATGGTAATGGCGCTAAAAAAAAATAAAAAAATAAAAAAATAAAAAAAAAAAAAAATTCTACCTATGACCCAGACTATACAACTCCATTTCAGACTTGTCTGCCAATTTAAATTTTGCTCATCTAGAAAGCAACTCTACTTTTATGATCTCAAATTTCCCACCCACGTTTCCTACATCAGTTCATAGCAACTTCATAATGATGGTTGTAAAACCAAAATGGGCTACATTTTCTTCTTATAGCCACATCTAATCCATCAGTTGACTTTGTCTGTGAAATTTCAAAACATGAAACATCGGGAGCCTGATTGTCTCAATCCTGTCCTCGCTTTCCTCATCACTACCCAGGCTACCCGGACATCGTTTCATCCTAGATTGATTGATTCATTCTGGTCTTGCTATATTAGCTTTGGCATTCTGTGTAATAATCATTTTAAGAGATAAAAAAGATGTATATAATTTCCATGCTCAGAATCTCACTAATGGATTCACAGAGAAAGTGCCTGTCCTCACTACAGGAGCAGGCCCTTTGTGATTGCACTATGCGCCACATTCTCAGTTTTAGTTGTATGTTCTTTCATTTTGGTCCCTCCTCTTCCTCATTCTAGATACAATAATTTCCTTATAGGGCTTACCCCAGGAATTTTCAGCGATGTTCTTTGACGAGATATCAACGTGATATGTCTACTTATTTGCTTCACACTCAGTATTGCTTCATCAAGACTTTTCTGACTATTTTAAAACAGGTACTGTAAACATCCAAGCCTACAGATCACTCAATAACCTACTTCAGTTTCCACAACACATTTAAGATCATCTAATGCACTCTTATATTTGCTTCGTGTTTATTTTCTGCCTTTCACACTGACAAATTAGTGTCATGAGGATCAATGATATGCTTAATTCTTTTGTACTATGAAACTTAGTCTGACACCTGACACATAATGACTGCTCACCGAGCAGAAAGTCTGACTGGGTGAAAAAAAATATCATGCCACATATTGGTAACAACAAAGAGTCAATTTACTTAAAAATCAATTTTCTTAAAAGTTAGTGTCCATTTCCAGACTTGGAGGACCCAGGTAACAAGCCATATTTGAGAGATATAAATCATCCTTCTCATTATTTTAGGCTTTAAAATATCCATGGTATTTTCAAAATTCACAATTCATACTGAAAATCAATTGGGAAAAATATGCTATTAATGTTTTCTAAGGTGTATGCTCCTATTAAAATAAAGTTTAGAGTACAAGTGTAATGTAGTGGGTAGCCATTCCAGCTTTGACCTTGAAGTTCCAACCCCCATTGAGGCTTTGGTAATGGTCACACCTACCAGGTGGGGCTGAGAGAGGATGTTGAAGACCCGAGTTCTGGATGTGGGGGCTCTCTTGGTTCCTGGACCCTGGACGCTGGAGGTAGACCGAGCAGAGTTCTCCAGAGAACACCGCTGGACTGCCCTCCACCTTTCCCATACCCTGTAGCCTATCCTTTCACTTGTAATGTACCCCACAAAATAAACCTCCCTTTTTACTACATGGAGTGGCCATAATAATTTCACCAATATCTGGCGCTCATGTGGGGCAAATTCCAAAGTTCTGGGTGGCTTCCACCCTCAGCTTCCTCCCCGGCTGGTGGGGACTTGAAGCTGCAAGGTGCCACCTAATAATTTCACCAATAGTGTAATTCCTGTCTCCTGACAACTGTCATCCCTGAAACAGGCCAGAGTATGCATTCTAGATATAACAGCAAGATATCATTAAAGCAATTTTGCATTAAATATACTCTTAAAAATATTTTATTTTGATTTTTGCAGTACATTCTAAGATCTTATTGCAGGCAAAAATACTTGTTAAATTAACTATTGTTTCAATAGTCAATAAACAAAAGACTGAAAGTTATAAATAAAATAAGAATTTTGAAATTGTTACAAGTGAAAGTTTGGTTGACTTGTACAATGGAAAACATAAAAAGATGGTCGTCTCTAGAATGAAAACTATTAGTTCTTCAATCTTGATTTTCAGGGCTCCAGACCATATGCCTGGTTGCTGATAATAAAACTTTTAGTGCACTTTAAAATTAGAAATGTCTCTCTAGGAGATTTTGTGACTTTGAAATGGATTTATCATAAAATATTTCCATAGTGAGAAGAACTCTTGAATTTTTTGATTGCCTTTAAATGAAATGGAAAGCATTTATACAGGAATTTATATACTTCCTTAAAGGGCTTTGAAAATACTTTAACTTAATGGGGTTGCTCCCTCAGAAAAGGAGCAACTAAGTAACCAGTAATAGCTTTCTTCTTGAACTGTGGCTGGAAGACCAGTCCCACTCAAGGAGTGTGGTGTGTTAGAAAGGTCAATAAGAAGGTGAGACCAGGTTCACAAGCAAAAGGTAGAAGCAGAAGAAAATGTCTATGTTGTCATGGATACTATATGTGTTGAACATGTTTCTTTTCCAAAGAACCCTTAAGAACTTTGAGGAAAAAGACATGATTCTTCACTGCATTTATAGACAGCACTTGAGAGAGGAGATTTTTGTACCCAAGACAGCCTTATAATAATAGCAGATCATCATTATGGTTATAACACCAATTAGAAACTGACACAATAAAATAAGCTCCCAAATCACAGGCTCAAATTGGGAATCATGTTCCTATATCTAAATGTTTAAGAAAGTCATCAAATTGAGGGCTCTTTATAGGTAGTATCTTAAATCTACACCTCCAGTAGAGCCTTGAATTGAATTCCATCTTGACATTTAGTGAAATATGCACTTCTCCAATGCCTAAAAAACATACTCATATAGGGTAGAATGGTAATATTGTGGCACTTAAAAAATGACTCTCTTTAAAATCTTGTAGAATACAGCCAGGCCTGCTATCCCAGGAATTTAGGAGGCTGAGGCAGGAGGAATAAAGTTCTTGTTCTGCCTTGGCTACCAAGTGAGTTCAAGGCCAACATGGCACGTTAATAAGCCTGTGGCTAAGAAATAGAAAGCAAAACGTGTTGTGAACATAGCTCACTGATAGAATGCTTTCCCAATTTGTGTGAGGTCCTATATTCAGTCTTTATCACTATTGAAGCTAAAGTAAACTAAACTAGAGAGAGAGAGAGAGAGAGAGAGAGAGAGAGAGAGAGAGAGAGAAACCTAGAAAAAGTATATTTTGTTAGCATCATGATTTAACCAACTAAACAAATGGGCCCATAAAACTGATGTTTTATATAAGAATACATTTCCCAAATAATAGGGATGTCTATAACAATTAAATCTTTGACATACATAAACAACAAGAGATAGTTCCAGATGTTAGTTTCTAATGCTACGTCAACTAATAAAGTCTGGTGCTATGTACAGAAAGAGAAGCAAGACCTATATGAGCTGACGGGGTTCATGTTGGCTGATTACTGTTGAGAACAGATTCAGTTCATTTGCTGTTGAGCTACTGAGTCAACCACAGAGCAACTGATGAAACCAAACTATAGCTGATCCAGATGCAGCCTCTCAAAGCCAACAGTCACATCAACAATGATTGAAGAACATTTCAAGCAATTTGTGAGACAAAATATAACTACAAACATTAAAAGCCATCATTTGAGTGGTACTATAAAGACCATTTCTGTGTCATGCACAAATCTTCCTGTCCTAAAAATCCTCTGGGTGCTGCCTATTCACCTTGCCCTCTATCATAACCATGGCAAATACTGATCTTTTCAGTATCTTCATAATTTTACTTTTCCCAGAATGTCATAGAGTTTATTACTAGATCACATTTCTAATATTTGCGAGCCCCTAAACTAAATCTCTGATACACAAAAATAAATAAATATTATAAATTTAATTTTCTGATTGGATTAAAGGCTCACCCTCTGAGATGGAAGCCATACCAGGCACTGTTAAGGGGGCCAAGAACCTGTGTCTAGATAGTTCTTAGGCCCTAAGAGAGAACCAACACTACTATTCTACTAAAAAAACTGAAAATTGAAACAATTCCTTATGACTTATTGTTATACCCAGAGATCACAGCATCTCTAAGCCCTCATGAGAGAAGCTTCCTATTCCAGTACCTGGCAATTATCACAAAGAATCCCCAACATGCAGAGAATTCAAAATTGTGTATGGTTCATCCCTACATGGAATATTCGTGTCAGATACACACACACACACACACACACACACACACACACACACACACACCCCAAGACTTGGGGCTCTTTGTAGAAAAGTGGAGGTGAGATCATAAAGCTAAGAGTGATTAAAACAAACAAACAAACAAACAAAGTAGCATTCTCGGCACAACAGAGCAGATGAACTCCTGAACTCACAGTGATTATGACAGCATACACAAGACCAGCTTAAGCTCCAGCCAGATGAAATTAAACGACAGACGCAGGAAAGTGGACAAAATATCCCACTACTAGCTGAGGAACTATTGGCATATAATCAAAGCCACTAGGATAGGGAGGGTAGTTTTCTGTGGTGATGTGACTCCTGGTGAGCTGACCACACATCAGTAAGACCCTACTCCCAAGGGCAGCTATAGCAAAGCAAACTGGACTTAATGTGGAAAGTAAGGGCTGGGGAGAAGTAAACTTGAAGTTTGATGGAGAGAGATGGGAAGGTAGAGAGGGTAGTTAGGGTAGTTAAGAGGAGGGACTTGGGAGTGAATATATACAAAATACATTGCATGAAATTTTCAATTACTAAAACCACTATAAAGAATAATACACTTTAAAGTAAATTAATTGTAACTTCAAGTTAAGCACCAGGAAGGAATGTCACAATAGTTATATTCATTATGGAGGACAAAATTCTGGAAAACAAAGTATTCTATGAATAAGCAAGGAAAATGTACAATCACAAGTTTATAAATAATACATTAAAATCAAACCCCAGCTGTATTAAACAAATGTGAATCATTTAAAACTTGAAAATTTTAAGTCTTTTTCATGGTGCTAGGAAAAAAGTCAACAGAAAATTTAAAGAAATTCTTTACCAGGTCAGAACAACTTTGGGAAAAAAATTTCACTTTCATGAAATTATGCATAAGAAAAGTTCACTTTCATTGGGGAAACATTTCTTAGAGATGTTTTTGGTGTCTTTTGTATTTGTGTAAAGAAATAAACATTAGTTTAAAGAAAACCATAAATTATTTTTCTTAAAAATTGGTTTTAAGCAATATAATTTCTAATTAGGATTAGTCAAGTATCTTATACTGACAAGATTTACTGAAGCACATTTACGACCATTGCTGACAATATTTGAAGATTTTATGACTTTATTTCTTCCATGAAAATCAAAAGATATAGTTTATAAAGAAGAGAAGTTTAAATCTCAGTATAAAGACTGATACCAGTAATCTTTTAGACATATAGGTGTCTGTCTGATTTACAAAACACTGTGATTTTAAAGTACATCTATCAAATATATCTGTATTTCTCTATTAATTCATGCAAAGAATATACAATTTGAATCATTGCAAACTTGCATTGCTAATGAGCTTTGACAGTCATTAATATTTTAACACATTTCCCTATCAGTAGTTTAACTACTATTACTATTTTCATCTTGAAAGAACATATTTTTTGGTGACTTTGAAACATAACTCTTGGATATAATCTCTGTGTGAAAAGCCTGAAATGAATAGTCTGTCAAACTTTCTTCTCATAATGAAAATCTCTTCCACAATATACTATCTTCTATTATCTGATGGGACCTGGCAAATGGGCATATAAAAAAAGCCAAGCTTTATAACATTGTTAGATGTTATGTATATTGAACTTGTACCAAGTTCAGGTATTACAGAAACTGGGCAAGAGGCCACAGAAACACACACACACACACACACACACACACACACACACACATGCACACATATACACACACACATTTCATTGCACTTTTCCTTGCAAATGAATTTAATAAAGTGGATACACACACACACACACACACACACACACACACACACACACACACATTTGTGTATGTGGCATCTTTACAGAAACTCATGGAGCCTATTGGAAAGCATAACTAGGATCTGATGAGGTTCCAATAACAGATACCATAATTCAATATAATCATTATTTGTTGATGATTCAGTTATGAAACAAGTCCTGGAGACTCATAAGATATAAATTCCTATATAAATACCTGAAGAATATGCTGCTAGCCACTATAGAAGAATAAAATGTGATCACTTTTTAAACACATACAATAGCTATATCTTTTGTTTCTTCACCTGAAACCTTATAGGATTATTGCATATATTGATTTGAATATTCTCATGACATGAATAAATAAATAGGTACCTCTAGTGAATTTATAATTTACTTTACCTGTGCTGTAAATTTGTTCTCTGAATTTCAGTTTCATATTTTATTATTGTACTAATGACTTTATACCAGCATGGCACCTTAGGATGTTATAGATTTTTCTAGAATCTGGTAGAACAATTGATTTTGTTCCAACATTATGAAGCTACCTGTGGTGTGTGAACATTTCACTCACTATTTGTATTTGTATGTAAGAAAAAGATGAATGATTTAAACTATTTTTAACCGCATTAGTTTGGAGTTTTATTTCTCCTAAGTCCCTTTGAGCTATTTTATAATCTAGCTTTGAGGCTATAAAATTGTACTTATCCTGATTTTTAAAGGTTTATAGCTACATCACATAATCACAGCCTTAATCCCACTTTTCTAACCTAATATGTGTGTGTGTGTGTGTTTGTGTGTGTGTGTGTGTGTATAATGTATAAACCTCAGTGCAGAAGGACCAGCCAATGTAAATCCAGAACACAAATTATTTGATAACATAAGAAATTGTAAACTAACTCTGAGAGTACCTAAGCATATGAGTTTGTAATAAATATGCATAATTAAAATAATTTACAGTAACATGTTTTACATATTGGGAGAAAATTTTAAGCATGTAAAAACAAATCAATTTTTATTCAGCACAAATATATAATTAATGTCAAGAATGTAATTTATCTGTGGACGTGAAGTGAGGCTGATTTATGACTATGGAAAGTGTTCATGATGAAAGAGAACAATTAGGAGAAGAGGATGTAATTCTACTGTTTGGATAATCGATGGTTTTACATGGGAGTGTAATTAGGTATTGTTTGGCTTCTTGAACTCACTGGCTAACCTTCAGTCCCTGCCCAGTGGGCTAGCATTCCTCAGTTCTTGTCAGAAGAGAGACTATAAACTCCATCCAGTGCCCATCGTGTGTGAAGTGCCATCAGGTTCATGTCCATGAGCTACTTCATTTGGATCTTTCATATCTAATACAATGTCCAGAATGCAACTGGTATTATCAATGGGTATCCTCATTTAATATAAACTTCTCAATCAGCAGTGGTTGGAAGCCCTAAACTTTATTAAGATGGTGAGTGACTCGGCGTCCTAATCATCACTACACTCTTAGCATTGTGACCTAAAACAGTGTATCTATAATTCCAATATTCCAACTTATCCACACTGGCAAAAGCATGTCTATGAGTTTGTGTTTAATCAGATGCCCTTGTGATTCATGTGCACACTGAAGCTGGAGAAGCATTAACTTTTTCTGAGAGCATAGCAGGTTCCCAACTAGTCAATACAACAAAAGACTGTAATGAAGGAAGGTTGTGTTTAGAGAAGTAAAATACATGGGCTCTGAACATGGATGACTTGGGTTTGGTTTGACCTCGATTTCTTTTGCATGCATATGTTTCAGGTTGTGTGTTACCCATGCACACACACGCTTATGGAGGCCAGAGATGTGCTTGAGTTTCTTCACCAATCACTCCTTTAATTTTTGAGAAATATTCTCTTTCATTGAACCAGAACTGAACAACATGCTAGGCTAGCAGGTCATTTAATTCTAAGGATCAATCAGGCCCCACTCTCTCAGTTTCAGATGTATGCAATGCTTTTCATCTGGGTCCTGGGGTTCTGAACTCAGGCTCTCATATTTGCCTGGCAGACTCCTTATTGACTGAATCAGATCTATTGTATACTTATGCTCTGTTTATAAATGAGCATTAAACTCTAGAGCAAGCTACTTAACCTTGTTAGCTTTCAGTTTATCATATCTAAACTTGAGACACGCAGAAATTAGAGCAATCTCTATACTTTATTAAGTATAAAGTGAGATAGCACATGTGAAACTGGTGTCTTATATCAAGTACACTATTTATTAATTAGTACTAACTCAGCTAAGTTGGAAAGTTAATTGCACAGATATTTTCTGTGGATACATAATAACTAAAAGTTAATGTATATTTAAAATCAAGAGACTCCCTCACCTTCAACTTTTATCAATGTAATTAATGTGCACTGAAGACATGTAAATATATGTCTCTTCTCTTGGAGAAGATAGGCCACTTTTGCAAACCAAGAAAATTGTGCCTGAGGTAGTGATTTGACAATTTATGGAGAAATAAAATATAACGTTGATTTATTTTAATGAAAATTTGGCGCAATCTTTTGCAGCCACCTCAAAATAAATCTCATTTTCATTATTTGTACAACCTTAAAAAACAACACTGATCATGAAGCTAACTACAAAGAGAACACTACAAGCATAGAATAAAATCATATCAACACTGTGGAAATTTAAACAATTTCCTGTCCCATGAATATTCTCTAGACCTAGACAAAGGGTGTATTAAACATCTGTAGTTAGCAAGGAGAATATAGTGAGCATAGGATCTATTTTTTTAATTTATTATATTTGTGTTTTAATTTTACACATCAGCCATGGGTTCCCCTGTCCTCCCCCTCCCGCCCCTACCCCCACCTTTCTCCCAGCCCCTCCCCTCCATTCCCATCTCCTCCAGGGCCAAGACTCCCCTGGGGATTCATTTAAACCCAGTGGATTCAATACAGGCAGGTCCAGTCCCCTCCTCCAAGCTGAGCAAGGTGTCCCTGTGTAAGCCCAAGGTTCCAAACAGCCAGCTCATGCACTAAGGACAGACCCTGGTCCCACAGCTTGGATGCCTCCCAAACAGTTCAAGCTTTTCAATTGTCTCACTTATCCAGAGGGCCTGATCCAGCTGGGGGCTCCACAGCCTTTGGTTCATAATTTATGTGTTTCCATTCGTTTGGTTATTTGTCCCTGTGCTTTTTCCAATCTAGGTCTCAACAATTCACACTCTTACAGTCCCTCCTCCTACTGACAATTGGACTCCTGGAGCTCCACCTGGGACCTGGCTGAGGATCTCTGCATCCACTTCCATCAGTTATTGGATGAGAGTTCCAGCACACCATTAGGGTGTTTGGCCATCTGATCACCAGACTAGGTCAGATCAGGCTTTCTCTCAACCATTGCCAGCAGTCTACAGAGGATATATCATTGTGGACTTCTGGGGACCTCTCCAGCACTCTGCCTATTTCTGTTCTCATGTGGTCATCATTTATCATAGTCTGTTATTCCATGTTCTCCCTTTCTGTTCTTGATCCAGCTGGGATCTCCTGCTTCCCTAAGCTTTCTTTCCCTCAAATCTTGCCCTTCATTACTCCCACTGTCTTCCAGGTTGTTCCTGTAGATCTCATCCATTTCTCTGTCATTGGGTGATCCCTGTGTCTTTCCTAGGGTCCCGTTTCCTAGGTAGCCTCCCTGGAGTGTGTAGCAGTCTAGTCATCTTTGTTTTACATTTAATATCCTCCTATGTGTGAGTACATACCATGTTCGTTCTTGTGATTCTGGGTTACCTCATTCAGGATGATTTTTTTCCAGGCAAATGGAAGGATCTAATTTTTAAAAAATCCCATTCATCACATAAGAAAGCAGGAAGGGAAAAGTAGACGTGATCCTTTGTTTTCTCAGTCCCTTCTATGCCTCACTGGGTCTTGTGAATAGTTTAAAACATAACATCTGATATTGAACAGAAGATATTAACAGTAGATTATTAGTCACACATACAACCCAGGGGAGGATGACACAGAACACTACCCAGGCCAGTGAGGGAGTTTTACTTCAGAACAGAATGAACATGCAGAGGATGTGGGAGTCAGATTTTATAGCAACTAGAAAGTACAGAAATCCCTGACTCTACTGGGAGGATGTCCCCAAGTAATTAAAAAAAAAAATGCAGTCTGACATGGAGTGAAAGCTGTGGGGGATGAGACTGGTAGATGTAGCTGGTCAGATGACACTGGCAATTTCAGGACTCAGAATACAGTGAAGCTCCAACCTTACTTGCTGACTAATGTCTTAAGAGGCTCAGAGAGAAGGGTTTGGAGACTTCAAAATAAATGTTTAAAACATTAGAGAGAATCAGGAGAGCCAGAATCAAGAGAAATAAGATCTGGAAACTCATGCAAAAGGCGGCAAAGAAACAAGAGGCCTCTGGAGTCATGCTCAGTTTGCCAGATCCCAAGCAAGGGCCGCTGAGTATGGAGGATCTTAGGCTCAGAGTTTGTTCAACCCTCTGCTTTTAGATCTTACCAGTAAGTGGCCCGGAATGGGCAATCTGCTGGTATATAGCACAGGGATAAGGAGGGGCTGTTTTTTATCAAGGAAGGCCACGGAAAACCTGTTGACAAAATAGGAAGTTAAGAAATTTGTGGAGATAGAAGAACACAAGAAAAGGAATCACTATCTCCTTTCATTACAATTGAATTTTAAGAAAAGCCAAATTTTCTCTGATCTCCATGACTGCTATGCTGCAAAAGCAAGGGACAATACCATGTCCTTGTAGTGCAGAGTGCATTTCCTAGCAGCAACGGAAGTCATAGCTTTGTAGAAGGCTGAGGTTGGCATCAACACTGGATAATTACACTTCTGCTTTGATTAATAAAAAATGAGATAACACAGAAAATTATTCTTTTATGTAAATCACCAAACACTGGGCTCATTTTGTGGCTGATACAAGGTGAGATGAATATGAATGAGCATGAGAAGAAGAATGAATGGAAAATAATAGGGAAACACCTTAAAATTGTCCATATGAAACACTTTCAAAATCTGTCACTTTTTCCCTTTAATCAAAGACTAGGACAGATATATTTTGTGCATGAAAAATTAAGGGTTTCATGTTGTATTATACATTACATTTTTCCAAACAAAAGGAATAATGAGGTTGTTTGGGAGGAAGTCTCACAGAGGAACTCCAGAGGACATTTAATGGTATTTCAGCCAAGTTTAAAGATAGCTTGCTAGTTTTTTGTTACTGGATGAATTCCAACCCAATATTTAACATGAAGATTCCACAGTATGTCTCAGTGAGCAGAGCATTATTCCGAATTTGCTTTCAATTATTATTGGAGACAGAGGAGTCTCTCACACACTGTATGTAGTAGTAGTGGCATCAAGAATTCATTATAATTCTACCATGATTCTTCAGTGTGTTTTAAAACAACCTGAAGAGGGATATAACTATAGTGGTTTTAAAACACTCTCTTTTAAGACTGAAGAAAGAAAACAGGAGCAACACTTGATGTCCACAATAATTTTTTAATAAGACACCAATAGCACAGGCAGCAAAAGCAGAAACTTGACAGAGGTTATAACAAAGCTACTTCTCTGTCACAAAAGAAAGCAATCAGCAAAGAAGGAGAAAAAAAATAGAAAAACACCCACCTATGACTGGATTGTTCCTCTAGAAGGGGATTAAATAAAATACATAAGGAACTCAAAATACCCAATTGCAAAAAAAAATTGATTTTAAAATGAGCAAATTATGTGAACAAATTACTTCTCAAAAGGAAATGTACAAGTTTCGGACTGGTACTATACATTGTGATCCTGGTACCTGGGCGGGTGAGACGGGAGAATTGCTGTAAATTCTTAGCAATCTCAGGCTATGCAGCAAGCACCAGAGACCATGAAATCCTGACTTTAAACATCATAACAAAAATATGTATAAATTGTCAACAAATCCAGAACAGAATGAGTGCAATTGCACTAGTCATTAGGGTAATACAGATCAATGCCATAATAATCCACCATCCTCTGTCCCTCTAGATGGAATGGCTATGATCAAGAACAAAAAAAGCCCTGGTAAGCATGTGGGAAACAGAACTCTTGGCGGGAATGTAAGTTAGTATAGATGTTATGGGAAACAGTATGGAGATTTCTCAGTAAACTGAAAATAGAACTCTATTGTATGATCTAATTATCCCACTACTAAGCATATAAATAAGGAAAACAAAATCTATATATCAAAGATACAACTACACTACTCTGTTTACTACAGAACCCCTCACAATATCCAAGATAAGAATCAGCTGACACACCTTCAATGGGCAAAGAGATTTGATGTGTGCCCTCAATGGGATGCTGTTCATTCATAAAGGAATAGATCTTGAGATAGATGTCAATGTGGACAAAACTAGCAGACATTACATTTGTTAAAATAAACCAAGGACAGAGGAAAAATACCACATGTTCTCACTTGTTTGAGGAAACTAAAATGGTTAATGTAGAAATAGAGAAGAGTAAACTCTGAAGACTAGACAAGGTGGGAAAGAAAATAAATTGGTCTGGTGATGGGTACCAAGATAGAATTAGCTAAAGGGAATATGCTTAGGTGGTTACAGTGCAGTGAGCTGACTGGAGTAGAAAAGTTCAAGACCACAAGCACTAAGAAATGAACTATAAAGAGATGGAAACACTAACTACCCTAATCAGAATATCACGGCTACAAACACTGAGAAGTGATATCAATATAGATGGAAACACTAATTACCCTGATCTGAACATCAGGCTACAAACCCCAAACAATAGATAACTATACAATAGGAGAAGGAAACACTAATGAGATTGATCTAATCAACACCACTCTGCATATGCATCAAACTCTCACCCCTCACTCCATAAACATATGTAATTTCAAATAATTACTGTTGTGTGAGAAACCAATCAAATTACCATATGACTCAGCAATCCTAGCCCTTGGTACATACTCAGATGAACTGAAAACAGACAAATAAGTACTACATAAAATTTCATATTGTTATTATTAGCAGCAACCAAAAGCTAGAAAAAAATCTATATGTCTATCAGCAGATGAATGGGCAAAGAAACATAGGCTATCTGTACAATGGGCTATTATTCAATCATAAAATGTAAGAAATCATTGACCTAAACTATGATTTTGTTGAACTTTCAAAATATGCAAATTACGGAAGTCAGATACAAAAGGCTACTCACTATGTGATTCATTTTATGTGAAATGCCTAGGACAGCCAACTTAATAGAGACAGAAACCAAGTCAGTGGTTTGTGAAACATGAGAGAGAGGAGAACAAGTGTATGGTTGTATAATGCTTTCCTTGGACGACTTCTACAGTGCATTGCAGGCTTAGAAGACGGACATGTGGGAAAGCATTTGTTGCTATAGTATGAAGACTTGAGTTCAGATCTCCAGCACCGATGTGAAAAACTAGGAAGGGCCTTGCACACTTTTTATCTCAATACTGAGGAGAAAGAGCAGGAAAATAAAATAAGTAAAATAAACTTTAAAAGTAAGTAAATTTAAAAAAAAAAGAACTTTTGTCAGGGCTTACTGCCCAGCAAAAAGCACAGAGCTACAGATTCAGAGAGAGATACTGTCTCAAGGGAATAAGGTTGAATGTAATAAAGACACTGGAAAACCACTTCTGGCCTTACCTCTACATGGGACCTTGTGGGCATGTTCACATCCATGTAAGGTATACACATTCAGATAGATGCACACACACACACACACACACACACACACACACACACACACCACATAAAAAATGTTGAAACAAAAGCTAGGACTAGTTTACAGCACATGCTCCATGCAGTAAGTGCCATGGATTTGCCAATTACAAACAATTATGTGATGCAAACTTCATATATATATATATATATATATATATATATATATATATATATATATATATATATACACATTGATAGATCAGTGGATAGATAGATAGATGATAGATAGATAGATATAAAATATACATATATCAAAGAGATGCCGACACTACTCTGTTCACCACAGAGTCATTCACAATATCCAAGATAAGAATAAGTGAGATGTCCTCATTGGGTAAGGAAATGTGATATATATGTTCAGTGGGATGTTCTTCATCTATTAAAAAAAAACAAATCATCTACAAAGAGAGAAAAAATAAAGGAAGGAAGGAAGGGAGGGAGGGAGGGATGGAGGGAGGGGGAGACAGAGAAAGAGAGAGAGAGAGAGAAAGGAAGGAAGGAAGGAAGGAAGGAAGGAAGGAAGGAAGGAAGGAAGGAAGGAAGGAAGGAAGGAACTGCTTTTAGCTCTGTTTTATCCATTTGGAAGATTTAATTAATTTACATTCTTCTGAAAGTCTAGCAGGTCATAGTAAATATGGTTTGTAGAGCTGTTACAAACCCACATTTCCCCCAGTTTTACATATTTCTGTAATGAATATAAAAAAAAAATTGTTGATCTTGAATGAGCTTCTGCCTTAATGCAGACTCTTACAACCTAAAAGAAGTTCTTAGAGCTGAAGCGACAGCTCAGTGGTTAAGAGTGTTTGATGCTCATGCAGAAGACTAGAATTTGGTTCCCAACACCCAGTTACCTGCCTGTAACTCCAACCCCAGGGTATCCTACAACTATTTTTGGCCTATGAAAGCACACACACTCATAAGTGCATGAGCGCACATGCACACACACACATGCACATACACACATACACAATATGTGTGTGTATATTTATATGTCTGTATAATTAAAAATAAAATATATCTTTAAAAAAAGAAAACCTGCCATTTAATGAACATGATTGGTAACAAGTATAAGGAGAGAGAGATTTCATCACTACTTGATACTTTTTGTTACTGCGTAGCATCAAATAATACACCCAACTTTCAGTATCGAAAGTATCTTAGAATAACTATAAATAATATTTGATGTGTATTAGAACATTCTCAGAGTAGAAAGGTATACCTCAAGATTATATAGCTCCTTATTTCCCTAAGATGAAACAATCTACAGAAGAAATAAAACCACACAGTGTGCTAACATGTTCTTAAGAAATCAAGGGAATAGGTAAGTAAGTTTCAAACAGGATTGGCACCCAGACATGGGGCAAGAATTTCCACCCAAAACCTGAGAAAGCTTTAAAAAAGGGTTCTACGATGGAGCCAAGAGCAGCTTCCTAGTTGTGTCTCTCAGGAAAGCTGTGATACAGAGATGCTGTGGTGTACAGGTTTGAGCTACAGTATGGCAGGTTCCTGCTACTGAACACAGTGGTATCTGCTAGCCACACAGCACACTGTGTGGTAGATTTAGCTTTTGCTAGTAAAAAATAATAATAATAATTAATTAATTAAATAAATAAATAGAGAGAGAGAAAGAAAGAAAGAAAGAAAGAAAGAAAGAAAGAAAGAAAGAAAGAAAGAAAGAAAGAAAGGTTTTTAGGCTATACACAACTGGATGGAAGCACAGACTCACTGTTTCCCAGAGTCAGCAGTGAGCTTGGTTTCCAGATCTGGCTATAGAAATGTACCACCACCATTTGGAAGACTGAGGTGGGTGGAGCCAGCAGCCAAAGCTGCCATTTCAGACCTAGTAATGCTGCAGTTTAAAGCAATAGATTCACAACAAGGCAGATTCAGATGGAATAAGACTTTAAATGGTTTAGTGCATATAAAAGTGTACATAGGCTTGAAAGAGAAAAAAATAAATATAAAGAGTTATATAAAGAAATAGATGGTTTTAAAAAAATAAGTCTTTAAAGAGACAGTAAAAGTAATATAAAAAATAAGCCACATAAAGATGGAAATCACACAAAGAGTCTGGATTATATTGTCTTTGGGACTTTAACTACAGAAAGACACTTAATTATAAAGGCTTCAAAGTTAAGCCAATATGTATATTTTAAAGGTATCTTGACTTCATAATTTGGATTTAAGGATATGTTGCTTTGGAAAGGAGGCTCTGCTTTTGT
Source organism: Onychomys torridus (assembly GCF_903995425.1). NCBI lineage: Eukaryota > Metazoa > Chordata > Mammalia > Rodentia > Cricetidae > Onychomys > Onychomys torridus. The sequence goes on along the minus strand of NC_050459.1, from coordinate 35,820,376 downwards.
TTCCATAAGAAGTAAGAGGCTATGGATTTGTTCCAGGTTAAGATGGATCAGATATGATCAAGCCAGACCTCCTGAACTTTAACAGATTGGTACCTGTCAACAAAGATTATAGCTGGTCTTCCCAGGACTTGACTGTTATCTTGAATTTGCTTAGGATCCCCATAAGATTCTCAGAGCCCCTATCAGCAGGAAGTAGTCTAGAACACTATGACCACATTCCCCAAAAAATGGATTATGGATGTTTGTTTTTTTTAATGTTGTTGGTTACAAATTGTTACTGGTCAGTCATAGTCAATCTCTTTCTAAATGAAAGGGGGATATGATATAGAAATGTAGGATATAGATATGATAAGATAAAAGGGTAGATTATTGAATCTACTTTTAAAGTGTAACAACTTGTTTGAAATGTTTTACTTTGCTATGGATTTTAGTTTATTGATACAAATTTAAATTTAATTTTGTTACATTCTACTCTTGTTTAAAGGATTTTGTTTGTGCAACTCATTTGAATTGTAGTGTATATTTGAAAAATATAGATTAATAATTCATCATCAATGATAAACTTATAGTCATATTAGTTAAGTTTTCTAGGTATACATAGATATAATTCAATTAGGTAGGTAATCTTCAAACATTTCAAAGATCTACAGAATATGGCATTTAAAATGTTTTAAGAACTTTGACTTTCTAGACATTGAGACATGTCTTCTCCTGGCAACACCAATCTACTTCAGAGAAGATAATGGGCACTGAAGAAACTCATTATGGAGTTTGCTTTCTTTGTGGGAAAAATTAGCCACTGGGCAAAAAAGTGCCCTTGTGATGACTGCTTGACAGGATGTTGTATAACGTGGACATGCAGGATCCATGGGAAGGTGACCACTGAACTTTGCAAGATGAGGTGGTTCTTCAGGTACCTGCTTCATAAGAGGAAACTGCAAGACATTCTACAGGACTCAGAGAGAAGTGACTGAGAGACTAGACCTGTGGGCTGAAGATGGATGTCCCAACATTGCAGAAGAACTTTGGGTAACTGTCCAGATAGCCAGCTGTCTCTGTCATTCTAGATTTTTGGAAGTTGCTTACAATGAACTTCCTATTTACTTAGGTAATATTATATCATTCTGGGGTCTTTGATTTGGTTGAAGAATAGATAGTTATAATCATAATTTTCCTTGGTTATGATAAAAAATAAATTAGATATGAAACCTTAGACTCACAAATATAGGATAGATAAAAAATTTTTTTTTAAATTTTACAAAATACAAATAGACTAGATATTGTAACTGTAATACTTGCTTGATAAATGTTTTGTTATATGTAATTTTAATAGGTTAAAGTTGAAACCTTCCTTTTGTTTAGACAGAAAGGGGAGGCAGCTTAAAGGTAGGCAGGAAATTCAAAGGGAGAAACAGGAAGAAGGCAGGGGGAGAGGCCAACCCACCAATCAGGAAGCAGCATGTAATGGCATACAGGTAAAGCCACAGAACACATGGCAACATATAGATTTACAGAAATGGACTGAGTTTAAATGTAAGAGCTAATCAGTGGAAAGCCTGAGCTAATGGCCAAACAGTTTTAATTAATATAAGCTTCTGTGTGTTTACTTGGGGGGGGGGGTGAATAAGAGACTTTTGTTCTGACTACTGGCCGGCCAGGACACAGGAATCTTTCAGCTATACAGGATTTTGTTTAATATGGTCACATTGTGTTTCTTTTGATATTTTAAGAAGAGATAAAGTTATTGGGTTATTTTCTTGTTTCCTCACACCCCCTCAGGTGGTAGCACTTTTCAAATGAACAATAGTGTGCTTTGTAATAATTATATCTACTATATTATGAAGGATGGTGATCCTCAAACTCAAAACCAGATACTAAAATTCTAACACCCAAAATGATAATACTCAGAGAAGGTGGTCATTGTGTTTTTTGTGGTGTGGCAAGTTCATGAGCCCACATTCATGAGGAGAATCAACTCTCACATAACAGAAGACACAGGAAGCCATTGCTTTTTTAGCTGTGTGAAGACAGGTCAAGACAACATACATAAACCACAAGACCAAATTTCCCAAGGCTTTAACCTTGGTTTCCAAGACTAGAACTTTGAAAAGGTAGGCTTATGATGTTTAGAAGATGCAGAATTGATAGCACTTGTAGTAACTCTAATAGACAAAGACAGTGTCCATTTTTATACTAATACCACTTCATTTAAAAGACTGAAATTTTTTCTGTTATGAAAAATCCTGAGACACTGTTGACACTTGGTAAATTACAAAGAGGCATTGTGCTTAATAATAGAATCTTTTAAAATTATCAACAATGAATGAAAGCTTAAATTTCTAAAAGTTCATGTTTTGTTTTTTATATTATTAATTTATCTGTCTATTATTTATTTACTAGTTTTTGGAGAGAGGGTTTCTCTCTGTATCCCTGGCTGTCTTTGAACTCACTATATAGATCATGCTGACCTTGAACTCAGAGATCCATCTGCCTCTGCCTCTCAAATACTGGAATTAAAGGCATGTGCCACCACTGCTCAGTGAATTAATTATTTTTTTATACTTTGTTCATATTCTTTTCCCTTTCCAACTCCTTCTAGGTCCTCCCCACCTTGCTACCTATGCAACTTCATGTTCTTTCTTTATCTCTCTCCCTCAAAAACAAACAAACCCCAAAAACAAAAACAAAAATTAAACTATTTTTTTGTTTGGTATATTTTGTACATGCTGTTTTTTAACTTTCTATCTCCACACTTATAAATCTGATTTATTTTGAATTTTGTACATTAAATAGAAAGCTGGTGGTATTTTTCACAAGATTCTTTGTGCACATGTGTAACACAAATCTTAAAAGGTCTTATTAATAAAACACCCAGAGCCAGATATTGGGGTGATCTCTGAGAGATCAGAGAGACAGAACAAACCACAGCCAACCTCAACTTGCCAACTCCTCAGTCAATTCCGTTTCAACAAATCCTCAGACTGAAAGCCTCTGAGTCCTCACCCGGAAGGTGGAAAGGTCTTAGTAGATTTGCTTAAAAGCTTCTAGTTCCTGGTCCTCACGCCTTAGGTATCTTTCTGCTTCCTGCCATCACTTCCTGGGATGAAAGGCATGTGTCCTTCCCAAACAAAGACACGAGATCTCAAATGCTGGGATTAAAAGTGTGTGCCACCACTGCCTGTCTCAGTTTCTAGAGTGGCCTTGAACTCACAGAGATCCAGACAGATCTCTGCCTCCCAAGTGATAGCATTAAGGGTATGTGCCACCACTGTCTGGCGTCTATGTCTAATCTAACGGCTGGCTCTGTCCTCTGATCCCCAGATAAGTTTTATTTGTTAGAGCACAAATAAAATACAACCATATTTCCCCTTTTTTCTAAAATAAAAGGTTGTAACTAATATAAGAAAAACTATATATAATAAATAAAATAAGTATATACACTATATACAGTCAAGAATTACATTAACAATGTCCAGTCCACTAACATTTGATAAATTCAGACAAAAAAAATCATTATTTATCCTATTTTGGTGAGTCCAATACAAAATGTGTATACCATATACAAAAATCCAATCCAATGCAAATTATGCCTTTATAAAGTAGGTTCAGTACTTTACCTTTTTTATCTCAACAGATCTATAGCCTCTTTTTTTCTTTTTAGAGTAGATTCAATAATCTACCCTTTATCCCATCATTTCTATATCCTTTTTTTCAGAGTAGAAAAATAATCTATCTCTTATTTAATATACAGAAATCCAATCCAATTTAAAATATTTAAAACAAGTAATTCCTTTTTAAAAGTAAATTCAACAATCTACTTTTTATCTTAACATATCTATTATACATATGTATATACATATACAGATGTGTGTGTGTGTGTGTGTGTGTGTGTGTGTGTATGGTGTGTGTATGGTGTGTGTATGTACTCTCTGTTTTCTTTTCAGAGTAGATTCAATAATCTATCCTTTATCCAACACGTCTATTTCTTTTTTTCCTCAGAGTTATTCTATAATCTACCCTTTATTCATCATTTCTATATTTTTTTCAGGGTAGATTCAATAATCTACCTTTTATCTTATATCTCACATGTAGTAACATGGTAAGATCATATGTAATAACATGGTAAGATCATATGCAGTAACATGGTATGATCATGCTTGGCTGAGATTCTAGATCACAAAATCTGTAACCTCTAGAGCTACACCACTTCTCTTCAATATGAATGTAGAAATTCCCTAACAGGATTACTTATGATATTTGATCTCTCACGAGCTCACCGTGAGTGAAGCTGAAAATACTTTCTGTTACATAGGAATATAGATAGTTTTGTCTTTTCTGTTCAAATAAGCTTGGGAGTCTCAAGAAATTCTAAGCCAGGTGGTGGTGGCACATACCTTTAATCCCAGTACTTGGGAGGCAGAGGCAGGCAGATCTCTGTGAGTTCCAGGCCAGCCTGGTCTACAAAGCGAGGAATGGTCCAAAGCTACACGGAGAAACCCTGTCTCGAAAAGACAAAAAAAAAAAAACAACAAAACAAAACAAAACAAAAAAAGAAATTCTAAGGTAAGATTTTCTGGTAGCTACATTTGAAAGAAAACAAGAAAATAAATTTAGTATTGTTTTCTTCTTAAGCCAATATCAACAGAATTAACTTTTCTTATCATATCCTGTTTACAAAATCATTTTTTAAGAACTCTGCTAATACTGTTACATGTTAATATATGTTAATTATCTGTGTTTCCCAGTGTCTTGGAAGCACATTGTGCATTTTGTACTGACAGAAATTGTTGTTGTTGTTTTGAAACAGGTTCTCTCTACACAGCCTTAGCTTTCCGACAACTCACTACATAAACCACATTTGCCCTCAAACTCACAGAGAACTCGCTTACCTACCCCTACCTCCTGAGTTCTAGGACTAATGTTGTCCACCACTACACAATGGTCTGTATTTAGAGAACACCTTAATTTGGAAGAATCACATCTCAATTGTTCACATGTGGGTATTACTGCTACCTTACTAGACAGAGTAGCTTCTAGTCTTATCACTAAAATGTGAATAAAAGAGAAGTCAAAGGTAAAATGAAAAAGGAGGAAGCCATTAATTTGAAATATCAACTGTGTTTCTAATGTTCATGCTCCTAAAAATGTTTGAAGCATCTCCACACACTTGACCTAATATGTCTTAGCATATTTGCTTAAGAAGTTCTGGAAATAGTGCTTAGAAACAAAGGCTGGAAAGAAGAGACATGCATCACATTGAAAGATAACATACCGCAGTAAATGTTTGGGGAAAAGCGCATTATCAAATTTCCTCAAAGCATCCTCTCTTCTCTGTTTTTTAACCTTTAAATTTTACTTTGTTTTTCATTTCCATTATAAAAGGAGATTTTCATAAACTTAAGTATGCAATACTTTTATTGATTTTATTGGAAATTTTATTTTTAATTCCCGAAATCTTTCCCTAACCATGTGTTGCATTAGCTATTAATATAAATAGAGACAGAATCAAATTCAACATTTCTGAGAATACCAATTAAACTGCAAAGCTTTCTGCTTCATTGATAATGGGTTCTGTGCACACCAGAAACCTGTGAATGAACACATGTTCTTTTATTTGTGGTCATATACATAGAAACCATGTTCTAAAACTCATGTCTACAAAAGGGTTTCAAAAATGGCTAAATTCCTATTTCTCTATGCAAGAATCATTGAGCCTCATTTTGATAGAGTTTTACAAAGTAATTGGTGTTTGGTATAAAAGAACTCATTATTAAACACTGTGGTAGACTAATTAGATAACTTTTGAAAGAATAACTGCTTGACTGTTTGTTACTGCTGACAATACTCAGAACTTAGATCAGCCTGTACTGTTACATTGGGAAAATATAAGCCAGATAAATAAGTTAGGAAGTAAAACTGTTGTGTAATTTAAAAAAAAAATAATAAATCACGGTTTTCTTTTTCTGAAAACCAAGAGGAAAGACTAAATTATTGAATTATTGTCCATTTCCATTATAAGTAAGCACTACAAGCAGACTTTCTATTTCATAATGGTAAATATAGAATCAGGCAAATATATGGAACTTGACTTTGTACAGATATACTCAAGCACATTCTCAGTTTGGGGTATTTGTCACATAAGCTCCTTTCTTAACATTCTACTGACATTTGAACCTATCAGCTATTTCCAGAAATTCAAAACTCTCTCTAAAATGTCATGTTCTGTACCTGAAATAGTTCAAGGTCATTTCTTACTCTTAATGTTAGCAACTAAGACAGAAATTATCTGTGGAAAAAAATTCATTTGTAGCCACTGAGACTTGGACAAATGAGGAGAGAAGTTTGGATGCAGCCAGCCAAAGAGAGATTACAGAACGTTACCCAGGAAGCGGCAATCCCAGAAGTAGCCAAGTACTGGAACCAACACAGGAAAAGGATGCGTGCTAGCATTTTCTAGCACAGCCCTTTGCAGTGATGCGAGATGTTTCCAGATCTACCGATGAGAAGCTTGTCTGCTGATGTAGTGAGTTTTCCAAAAGATACTAATGAAAGAAAATGATTTGTATCTGCCTCCATCATTTACTAGATAAAGGCTCTCTGATGGAAGCCAATGAAGAGATTCACAGTCAAGCACTGGGCGGAGCTATGGGAATCTTCTTGAAGAAAGGGAGGAGGGATTGTATGAACCAAATGGGTCTCATGCGAGCACATGGACTCTGGACCAACAGTTAGGGAGCCTCCAAAGGACCCATCTAGGCCCTCTCTGCATGTGTGTGACAGTTGTATAGCTCTATCTGTTTGCAAGGCTCCTAGCAGTGAGATCAGGACCTGTCCCTGGAGCTTAGCTGGCTTTTTGGAACTTGTTTCCCATGCTGGAATATCTTTCCCAGCCTTATTGCAGGGGGAGGAGCTGGGCACAACTCAACTTGATGTGCATACTTTGTTGAAGCCCATGGGAGGCCTGCCCCTTTCTGAACAGAGATGGAGGAAGAGTGGATTGGCGATAGGGGAGAAGGGAAGAGAGGAGGGAGAGGAAACTGGTCAGTATGTAAAATAAATGAAACAAATGTTAATTAAATAAAATAAAATGTAAGAAATTCACTTCACTGACAGGAAAAAAGAAGAATGTGGTTTGTTTATTTGTTATATATATATATATATATATATATATATATATATATATATATATATATGTATGTGTATATATATGTATATATATATACATATATATGTATATGTGTGTATATATATATATATATATATATATATATATATATATATATATTGCCCTCCATTCAGGGAAGTAGAAAGAGTAACAGCAGATCTTCATTTCTTCCTCCTCTCCTCCAAATCTATTCCCCTATCTCACCTGCAGCTTTGAAGCAGACCACTTGCTGAAGCTTCCCTACACACCTCCACTGGATCACAAAGATCAGCCCCTCCAAACTTCCTACCCCCACCCATAGCATTATCCCAACCTCCAACTCCAGCAGACATTCCCGAGGAACCCACCAGCCCAGCCTGCCAGAGAAGCAAGCAGGCCAGCAAAGCAGGTAAGGAGCTTGAGGTCTTTAGTCTCTCCCTCCTCCCCTCCATATCCAATCCTTTCTTATCCTCATCTCAGCAGCAGACTACCTGTTGTGGCCCCTCCTTACTCTCTGCCCCATTCCCAGGAGACTAAGCAGATCCTAGTGACATACTCCACCCCTCCACTAATAGATCCCTCCAACCCCTACTTCCTAGACCATCCTCATTTCTAAGGGTCAGGCCCCAATACCCAGGAGCACATTTACCTGGAACACCCAGTGGCCATACCTAACAGGACCCTAGAATCCCCTACCTGGTAACACACAGACACTACACCCTCCAATGAACCAGAGAGGGCAACAGAAACCAAAGAACAAAGCACCCATCCAACAAAGAAAGACCATATAAGAACACCTAGAATACAATCATCCCAAACCCAGATGCCTAGACACCAGTGTAAAATCACAATCAGTTACAGCCAGAACAATATATACCCTCTAGTGCCCAGCAACCCTACCACAGTAGGCCCTGAGAATTGCAACATAGTTGAAATGCAAGAAAAAGACCTTAAAATAGCCTTTATGGACATAGTAGAGGCCCTTAAGGAGGAAATAAATAAATTCCTTAGAGAAATCTGTGAAAACACAAACAGTGGAAAGAAAGGAATAAAGCAGTTCAAAATCTGAAAGTGAAAAAAGAATTAATAAAGAAAACCCTAAATTGAAGGAAATTTGGAAATGAAAAACTTCGGAACTCAAGCCTGGCAGTGGTGGCCCTTAATCCTAGCACTTGGGAGACAGAAGCAGACAGAGTTCTGTGAGTTTGAGGCCAGTCTAGTCTACAGTGCAAGTTCCAAGACAGGCTCCAAAGGTGGGAAAAAAAATAGAAACTTGAACAGGAAGCTCAGAGGCATGTAAACAAATGTTTCCTGTCCTGACCACCCATTCCGAAATAATCACTCAGAAGCTTTTATTAATTATAAATGCTGGGTTGATAGCTCAGGATTGTTACCAGCTGACTCTTAAATTTAAACTAATTCATTCCTATTAATCTATGTATTATCACATGGCTCATGGCTTTACCTGTCCTCCAGCGTATCTTGCTTCCTGGGCAGCTTTTTATTAACCAATGAGAGTAATACATATACATAGTGTAGAAAAGGATTGTTCTACAGAATATAAGTAAAAGAAGAGTGAGTCTCCTCCAGCACCAGACACAGGATAAAAGAAATGGATACCTCACTCAAAGAAAATGTTAAATCTAAAAAACTCCAGGCCCAAAAACATGCAGGAAATCTGGGACACTATGAAAATACTAAATCTACAAATATTAGAGGAAGAAGAAGAAACCCAGGTCAAAGCCACAGAAAATACTTGGAACAAAATCAGAGAGTAAAATTTCCCTAACCTAAATAAGGAGATTCCTATCATGGTAAAAAGTAGCATACAGAATGTCAAGTAGGCTGGACCAGAAAAGAAAGTACTCTTGATGCATATAATCAAAACACTAAACATATAAAACAAAGAAAGCATACTAAACACTACAAAGAAAATACCGAGTAACATATAAAGTTGGAACTATTACAATAATATCTGATTTCTCAATGGAGACTCTAAAAGCCAGAAACGCCTAGATAGATGTTCTACAGACTCTAAGAGGACACAGATGCCAGCCCAGACTACTATACCTAGCAAAACTCTCAATCACAATAGATAGAGATAATAAGATATTCCATGATAAAAGCAAATCTAAATAATATCTATCTATAAATACAGCCTTGTAGAATGTGCTAGAAGGAAAATTCTCACCTTCCAAGAAAACGCAAAGGATAAATAATTTAATTTCTGACCAGCAAATCAAAAGAGAAGGAACATACATATAACATAATAGCAAAATACAAGAATCACTGCTCATCGATAGCTCTCAACATCAGTGGTCTCAATTCCCCAATAAAAAGACAAACTAACATCTAAAAAAAATATCAAACAAACAAACAAAATCTACCTCCTTGACATCAAGGGTAGAAATTATCTCAGGATACAAGAATAGAAAAAATATTCCAAACAAATAGACCTAAGAAACAAGTTGGTGTAGCCATTTTTACACAGGACAAAATAGACTTCAAACTAAAACTAATCAGAAGAGATAGGGAAAGACACTATATACTCATTAAAGAAAAAAAAATCCACCAAGAGGACCCTCAAACTCCAATAGTAGGAGACTTCAATACTCATCTGTCTCCAACAGACAAATCATCCAAACAAAAACTAATCTGAGAAATGCTGGAGCTAACTGAAGTTATAAACCAAGTGAACCCCTTGCCTGATTCCATGGCTGTGGTGGCCAGCAGGTTTTCAGAAAGAGAATACCTCAGGTGATGGCAGGTTAGACAGAGGGATGTGTTGAGGAAGGAAGACTGTAGAACTATTTAGTTGCTTTGGAATGAGTGCAGAGAGGAAGAAGAAGCCACAGCTGGTGGTCTGCTACCAAACAAGAAGATAAGCCTAGGGAATTCTGTTTGATTGTTTGGTTGTTTATTTGTTTTGTATTTTGCCTGTTTGTTTTCTAAAGAATGGGGTTGGGGATTTAGCTCAGTCGTAGAGCACTTGCCTAGCAAGCGCAAGGCCCTGGGTTCATATGGAGTTGGATGGATAGGGAGGTGGAAAGGATCTGGGAGGAGATTCAGTAGCAGAAACTGGGATCACAATATACTACATGGGAAAAATTATTTTCAATAAAAAGAGATTTAAACTGAAAAAGAATATGACTTCTAAAGCCAAGTCTCAGCCTCCATATGGAATATGTATTTCTTCATTCAAATTAAACTATGCTTCTAACATTTGCGATACTTCTATTCCTATCAATACCCCATGTTCCAAATAGCCATTACCTCATTTGGCTCCTCTTAGCACTTTTCAGTTTTCTTCCTTTTATTCCAACTCCCTTAAGATCCACTTTTAACACACAGACGAGAGGGATTCCACTGAAAGTTAACTTCTATAATTTCTGCACACACTCGTCCCCATTTCACAGAGCATATGGCACAAGGACCCAGCCATTTCTTTTTCCTCTCAGAACCCCATACTCCTCCTACCTCACCCTCTGTGCCTTGTCATCTTCTCCCTATGTTCTTTGTCTCCCAACACAGTCTCAACTGGGCTTCTATGTCAAGGCTTTGGGAAAGCTTCTGCAGAGCATGGCATTCCCTTTATTATGTGTCTGGATCATTTCCTCTTCAACTTCAGAGCTTTCCTAAAGCATTGGGACGTAAGACCAACTCTGAGCACTACCAATATTGTGCTTGGTCACCTCAGCACTGCTCATCATCTAGCTTTCCCACAGCACCCCCAAATTACTTAATAAGCTTGTTTCTACTTTTACATATTCTTTCTCTTCCTTCACGAACAAGAACAGAAGTTACACTAGACAATAGGGTTTTGTTAGAGCAAATTTGAGCAAATCTTACTTTTACTTGTAATATTATAGAAACATAAATTCTTTTTAGAAGAACATATTTATTTATTCCTAAATAGTCAGATAAATTTTAACCGGTGCATTTTGTAACTCCAAGTGTTCAGATTATATTCACTTATATATAAAAATAAATCAAGTTTAATAGGATAATATCAAGGTAGTCAGTTTTAATTTCAATGTATGCTATCATTTGGGCAAGTATCCTTAGAAGTCTATGTCTTGAAAGCTTGGACCCTGTCCATACACTATTAGGAGCAGATGCCACCTTTCAGAGGTAGAGTATATTTGGAAGTCATCCAGGTACATGAGAACGACCAATGAAGGGGATATTGGAACCCTGATTTTGATTTTTCTTCTTTTTCACTTCCTGCTGTCATGGGTTGATCAGCTTTTTCTTGTACATTGATGCAATGCTTTGCCACAGACCAAGAGGCAATGAGATCAAGAAACCATAGCCTGAAATTTCCAAAACCATGGGCCGAAATAGCCACCCTTCCTTGTAGGTCAGTCATCTGAGACAGTCTACTACCACGACGAAAAGCTGGCACATGTGCTTTTACTCTGTTCTTATTATTTTATCTTTGATTGTATTGTCAGTATTACATGTGTGTCAATGGTTTCTGTTTTAGTGAGAGGACTGGAGGACTCATCTTCGGTGGTGTAAATGTGGCACCCTGACAACTATGGGAGGCTGCAGTGGTAGCTGTGGCTGCAGCTTACCTCATCACCCACCACTGCCAGCAACATGAACCCACGTAAAAGGTCCCGACTACCCCAAATCATTCTTTCTATCTTGTTTATTCTTCTCTCTCTCTCTCTCTCTCTCTCTCTCTCTCTCTCTCTCTCTCTCTCTCTCTCATGTCCCCATTCCTAGATGGCCTTTTGCTCTCCCCCCACACCACCAATAATCCTCTTGCATTAGATCTGCTATTGCATGGCACGGGATGACCTCCTAGCAGCTCGCCTTGGCTCAGCAGCCAAGGGTACCTTTTCTGCCACTTTATCCTAACGTTTGGAAGATGAATTTCTGATCTAAATTATATGAATAAGTAGATTCCTCCTCACTCAAGCACATTTTAAGAACTCCAGAAGTGTTTCCTATTTATTCTTTGGAAAATATGTGCTGACCCCAAATTAGGTGTAAAAAGAAATATTCCTCGCTACTTCCATAAACAAAAGAATGAAACTGTCATAAAAATCAAAGCAATCATTCTTCACATGCCCAGCTTTAGTAGAATGTGATGTGTAGAACTCGGGATACTAGAGTTAACAACAAGCATATCGTTCTTGTCTTTTGATCCGAAAAAAGCATTAAGCTTCTTATATGTCTGTCTAGGCAATCCCACAACAGTACCACATTAATTTGTGAAATCATGGCCCCTCATCCAGCCTCACAGTGAGATCTTAGGTATTTGCTCTTGTCACTTCTTTGATGTGATTCTTTTGAAAAAGTGATTGCTGCTGTGACATATTATCACTATGGTGATATGTTGGTCTTACCTAATATGTAATATCCATTTCCTTATGCTAACATGCAATACTTCCCTGCACACTGTTAGGCTAAAGTCATTCTATGTCTTCCTGAAAAGTCACTGCCATGCTAATTGTTCTCCTTTCCACAAGGCTGATAGAAATCCCTGCAAACTGAATTTTGCAAGAGAAAGCATCTCTTTGTTCTCACCACAAGCCTATAATTTTATTAACAGGTTAAATCATATCCAGGAGGCCAAATTCATGTCTTGTATGTTGACAGTTGTTTAAGTCTGGCCTCTTCTTGAACATATTACAAGTATCAGTCTGAAACCGAAAGGAAGTCTATGAATATGTTCAGAAGTGAAAGAAGCAAATATAATCTTTTTAGTAATTATGCAAAAATTGCTATACTATTATGAAACGTAAATGTAGTTCTGTGCTAATGGGATTATTTATCTTTTTAAGACTCTTTTAGAGATCTCTGTGTTACTTAAACCAACAGCATGCTATCAAACACAGGGAAAGCTAATTCTAGGATATGTGGCTTAATCCCAGCATTTAAAGTTTCACCTCTGAGACCTTGAAGAAACATTTGTCACTCACAAAAAAAAAAAAAATATATTGAAGCCATCCTTCAGTTTCTTGTTAAAACTATATGATGAAATGCCAGATATTTTTATTTCTATTTGCCTATGTTCATCTTACGTCCTATGATGACCAAATTTTCAAATCTGTTATTTTTTACTTATTTAATACTATAAAAAATCAGCAAGTTATAACTGTATTAGAATATTTTGTTCTGCTTCATTGAATTGAACAGACTAGTTTAATTAGTTCGCTAACAAATTGTACAGATACATAATTCTACAAAGAATTGAAAACATGTTTCTCTTACCAAAATATGCTTTCCTAAAAACATGTTACATCTTGGCAGCTACATATGTCGGGCATAAGACTCTTGGGTGACCTTGAAGGACTACTCAAAAATAGCCTACACTAATTTCATAGCAAGTCAGAGAGCTGTGTGTGCTGAGGGCCCCTCTTTTGTCGACAGATGTGTTTCTCTTTGCCTGCTATTGTATGGTTGGTGAGCTTGAAAGCATACAGGGACAGGAATTCATTAGCTATCAAGCACATTGGAAACCCACAGATGTGATTAGACTTGGTGGTCTTATGTGTTTTATCAGCCAGTGACATCATGACAGATGAGAATGTTCTGCCAAGGAAAGTCAGAATTTCCCAACATTAACGTGTCCACAGACAAGTCACATGTACTAAATGTCATTTAACCTATACAATGATGTGAACATAATCCAGACTCAAAGCAGGGAAAGCAACTTTACTACTGCCAAGCTTATTAGAATGAGACATTTGATTCAGTGCAAAACACTGTCGGGATCCACAAATTCTTGTGAGTTAAATTAAATAGTTGGATATGTATCGCAAGGGATATGTTCCTTTGTTGTTTTTATTTTCACCACTATCTCATTTGATAAAGCATCAAATAGCCTACTGAGAAAAACACATTGAAGCTAACAAACAACACCTTGCTTTTAACGTCTTCTTTCATCTGTGAATCACAAAAGAAATGCATTAATAAGTAAATGAATTGAATGATGAAGAGAACAGAGCATTCTACCAAGGCATCTTTTAGAGATAAAAATCTCTGGGATTAGTGAGTCCAAGGGGAGATTAGAGCAAATCAGCAGAGTTTCCTCTGAGACAAATAGGCATTACAATTCACTAAGAAGTGCTTTTTATCACACACAGCCCTTCAGCTAAAGTATAATCAAACAATTATAAACTAGATAGACACTTCACAATTCTTCTATTAGCACTTCAAGTCTTTAAAGGGATCATATCTGGTAACAAGTTCCTTCAAAGCCATACTCTGTGGACAACTGCATAATAGAACAATGACCCAATCCTCATAAATTGGATTTAATAAAGCGGAATGAAGCCATAATTTGCCCTTTTATTTATGAGACATGGAGAAGCAGCTGCATGGTGTGTGCCACTTTCTAAATGGGTTCCGCCTCCAGCAGTTGTCTAGACCAGATGGAAAAGTGACAAGCCCCACTTAATATGTCATAGCATCAGTACGGTCATAAAAGAGTCCCTAGCAATTCTCTTTTGAACAGAAGCCACCTGTTTACTATAAACACTCTGTTTATTTCTCAAACTGAAATTTCCATTTGCAACTTGCACCTGAAAGGTAGCACGCCTTTGAGTTCAAAGCTGCCAGATTGCAAATCAATGGTGAGTGTTTGAAGAGTTCAAGTCCCTGTGGTAGAATTTGGACAGTTTTTTTCTCTTTAATGTGTCCAAAGCTAGCTTGTAAATGATCCAGTCCATCTCCCCTTAACTGAGTTTCCATCATAATTATAATTTCTGCTGGCACTGAATTTGGCTCTTATTCTGTTCTAAAACTGCATCTATTAGAACAGACACAGCACCCTTTTGGTTATTAGAAACAAACTCATTGTTGCCTTCCTTCTACTTAATTTCAGTAGCGAGATGGAGGCTAGAAAAACTAATGATTTGGCTCTAGGCTGTAGCTGTATACTGTCTGTATAGGAAGAAGGAGTATTTCATCTGGGATCATGGGAGGTCATTGTTGTCTGTAGATGTCTACAGCGGCTTAGCAATGATCATAACTCTCCTGGGGGAGGCAAAATTACTTCCAAAATTTTGGAACTAATGCATAAATCTAAAATCAAAGATAACGGACATCACTGGAACATTTATTCATTTTACTGTGCTGTAAATCTATTACAGCAGGCACAATTTCTCTCTGAACCAAGATGTTCTGCAATGGAATGAAGCAAAGCCAGAAGAAAAAAACATATTTGGATGATGACCTCTATAAGAAATTTATGATTCAGCTAAGTTTTTCTGCTATAGGTTTTGTTAGGAACCTGGGATTAAATTTGATTCCCTTCAGGGTCTAATATACAGAAATTTTTCTTATCCCTTTTCATTTTAGCTGCAAATTTATCCATGGAGATGACAATCTAAACCCAGAGCCTATGAAGGATTCTTTAAAGTGGGCAAGGGTAGGGAAAGTCATCAGCAAGGTGGGAAAAACAACACAGTTTAATTGTCTATTTCTCCACTTGTTGATCATTCAGGAGAAAAACATGAACTCAGAAGGCAATTGTGCTGCAACCTTGTGTGGCGTTAATCTGCCTGCCTATACTGGAGGGGCTTAATGAGTTCATTAATCACAAGCACAAAGCTATTGTGTTTGGGCTTTATTTTAAATTTTATATCTGTTTAACCTACACCACACAGTCACACCATTCCAGACTATTCATTTATAAAGTACCTTGGGTTGTGAAAAGCAGTTGTGGACAACGTATCTTAGGAGGTAGAAATTAATCAAGTTAATGTAAATTATTGCAATAATCAGACATATAGCACACACAAAACAAACAAACAAACCGGAGACCACGCTCTTGGTAGATTCCCTCCTGTGAATTCCCAATGCAAATATTCCTGAGATGCAGAAGAAAAAGGCAAATTATCAACTGCCTTAAAATAGGTATGCAAGTTATTCATTAGGCTGTAGTTTGACCTTCAGGACCCAGCAGCTTCCTGTCTGATCCTATTTTCATCTTCTACTCTGAGTAATTCTGTAGGAAAAGAGCCATCCTTTTGCACAAATAGGCTGAGGGTAAGTCACTCGTCATCATTTCACAGCAGGCCCTGTCATGCTCTTTCCCAGCTTATAGAAAACAGAAGGCTCTCATCACACATACATTTAGGGTAAGTGGTGAAAAATAAAATGTTTCTGACTTTATGCATGCTACCAAGTACACTAAAGTATTTCCCAATCATGCATCGCATGGATTCAAAGAATGAAATTAAAAGAACATTTCCTTGGTGGAAAATAGGCACTCTCACATTTAAGAGAAAATAGAAGAACTGCATTTCTTATGAAATCTCCATGTTATCACTGGGTATAGTAACAGGAATGTGTTCCCTAATACATGCAATAGGAGCTCACCTTTTGCTGAAACACAGCTGAGAAATCTTCCACCAAGGGACTTGCTCTCACAATCAGGCCAGCATTTGCTTGCTAATGCATTTATTTTCTCAATTCCAAAGGAGGGGCGTGTGATAACTTGTGCTTTTTCAAATAAAAGAGGCCGATGGTCTTGTTTTTATAATGTTTTATTGTTTTATATTAGTGGGGTAGCTTGTAAGTCATTATCACAGTTTTCTAGGACCTGTCACTGTGAGCATTCCAATTTTACAGCTGAAAAAGCAGAAAACAGAAAAGAGATACAAGGCTATTGACCGACTTGGCTCACTATAAAAGAAAGTCACACAATGTATGTGCATCACATAGCCTTCCCCAGGAATGAACCCCTGATTTGTTATCTAATACTAAGGGGTCAGTTCAGAAATCATATAACATAAGTAGCATTTAACTGACTGGACTGGTTGTATTTCTATATTGAGCCATGTGTCTTTGTATATAAAGAAATTAAAGAAAAAGAGACCATGGTTTTGAGAGGAATCAGGAATGCTGGGCACTGAAAAGAAATTGGAGGAAGGAAAAAGGAAGGGCTGATATTTTAATACTTCTATTTTAATTTTTTAATTTAAAAATAGAAAAAAGTCACATTTCCCTCAAAAATTTATGGTTATAGAAACAGTGATTCACATCATATTTAGATAGATATGTTTCACCATTCATATGCTATTACAAGTTTTGTTAGAAAAAAATTAACTTTAAAAGCTTAGGAGAAAAAATATTTCTAACTTTCTTTTTGTTTTTTGTATGTTTCAGATCATGCATCTCCATCCCATTCACTTCCCTGTCCCTTTGTATCTACCCTCTTGCCCTTACAAACTTCCCCCAAAAATAAAATAAAATTTAAGAGGGAAAAAAAAAAGAAAAATAGAGAGAGAATGGCAAATCAGTCTCATCACGAAAGCTGCAGTGTGACACAGTGAGTTATGCAGTAAACCCTTTGGTCCATATATCTTTATTGCAAGTGTTCATTACAAAGAGTCACTGGACTGTTTCAGGGCCTCTGGTTTCTACTGGTTATCAATGCTGGGCCCTCACTGGAACTCCTCTTGGTTATCTTGCTGTTGCCCTGTGTTGTGGAGATCCTGCACCTTTAGGTCTGCAGGACTTGTCCCTTCATGTGCTCCAGCAGATGCATGTTGGGGTGAGCCAACACATAACCCTGGTTCTGGGCCTGGGTCAGTGGAGGATTGTTCATCCCACCAGCTCTCTCTAACTCTCACCACCAGGGTGACTTCTCCTGCATTGCTCTGGCTAGTTCATCCTTTGCAGCTATGAGCAAGGGGCTGGGCCAGTTTTTCTGCTTTCATGTCCTTGGGGTCAGTTCTCTCATACCTACACCTTCAAGGCGTGCTCTACTGTGTTGCCCAGGTGTGGTGTAGGGGTGACTTTCCTGAGTGCTATAGCAGATGAGGGGCAGGGACAACTCCCCCACTCTTGTGACCTCAGGGCCAGCTTTCCCACCTTCCTTAGGCATTGGTGGTGGTGGGGGGGAGATGGGACACGTCTCTCCCCCATCCATGCCACCACATGACAGATGAGTAACAGACACAGCTCTCCCATGCTCACAACAACTTCAGGGCTGACTTGCCCACACCTCTGCCAATGGGGTCATCTGTATTGTGCTGTCCAAGCAAGGTGCAGGGCCTGCTCTTCCAAAGGTTGCAGCTAGTAGCAGGCAGGGGCAGCTCTCTCTTCCTCTTATGGTTTCAGGTCAGCTCTCCCACCTCTCACAGGTGTTGTTGAGCAAGGGGGTGTATCTATCCCTCACCCATGCCACCATAGAACAAATGAGTAATAGGGACAGCTCTCCCACGCTCACAACATAGGGGCTGGCTCACCCACACCTCTGCCAACAGGGTTGGCTCTGTTGTGCTGCCCAGGTGAGGTACAGGGCCTGCTGTCCCAAATGTTGCATCTGGTGGCAGGCAGGGCCAGCTCCCCCATCTGCCTCAGGCATTGATGGGCAGGGTGGAGGGAAGACATCTCTCCCCCATCCAGATAAAAATTATTTTTACATCTGAGTCCTTTACAGAAAAGCCATTACTATGCTACATGCCTTCATATACTTATAAATAAATCTCATAGAGCTGGGCTTATGGCTCAGTGGCAGAGTGCTCGCCTAGCATGTATGAGGCTCTGGATTAAATGCCCAGCATTTTGAAAAAGACAAAAGGAAAGCTGAGGAGATTCAGTGATTAGATCACTTGACCTACAAATGTGAACACCAAAATTTGTTTTCTGAGAGCCCAGGTAAAATGCTAGTGGCCTTGGTGGCATGTCTGTAAACAGGCTTCACAGAGTTAAACAAATGCAACATAAAAAGTAGCACACCTTAAAATAATATTCTACAACAAATATCATCATGTTTCCCATGAATATGCACCCATACTCCCATCCCCCATGCATGTCCCTACAGATTTACAAGCATGAATACACATATACATTCACATAATACACACACACACACACACACACACACACACACACACACACACACATACTCACACACACATGCACATAGAAAAAGCAATGAAAAAAAGAAGTATTGTTTATTTAATTATTCTGACCTTTTTGTGTTTGAAGCTATTAAAGAAATTCCAAGATAGTCATTCCTCTACTTTGAGTAACACCAATGTCACAGTATTCAATGAAACACAATTCTGTTCAGTCTTTTTATATTATTGTTAAGGTCAGCTAAAACGTAGAAAGAGAAAAACAATTAAAATTGTTAAATATTCAGTTTCATTTCTATAATCAAATAATAAATATATAATCTTCATGCCTTATTATTTTATAGTAGCATCCTAAAATCAATAAAAGTTTGCTTCTATCTTTGTATTATAGGGTAAGAGAGAGTAGGGAATATATACTGCTGACTTCTATACTGGAACTCAGGACTCACAGATCAAGAATACTGCAAACACCTTTTTTCTACCATAAAACTACATTATTAATATATGCTTGAATATTTTTTTGTTAAGACTATAAATAGAAGATTCGACAAATAGCTCAGGAGTTAAGAACACTTGCTAATCTTTGAGAGGACCAGGTCAGTTCCCAGCACAAACCTGGGAGCTCACAACCATCTGTAACTCCAGTTCCATGGGATCTGTTACCCTCCTTTGGCCTCTGTAGGCATTGAGCACACATTTGTTAGATGTATATACATGTAAGCAACATGATCATAAACATAAAATAAAAATAGCAAAATTTTTCAAATAATAAAAATAAAGTTTAGATTTAAAGCTAGAGGCTCTTTTAATTGGAATTTCTCCTAAAAACTCAAAAAACTTACAAGGTAGGTGTTAGTCACTGTTTCACTTTATAAATGAAGAGACTAAGGCACTCATGACTATCCCTGAGTAAACAGTAAACTCAAACTAAGCTAAAGCAAAGTAACCTCAAAATTTATAAATCTGACTCTTCCAGAGGACCAGAGTTCAGTTCCCAGCATGTAGGTTCATCTTCTCACAACCACTTGCAACTCCAGCTCTAGGGAATCCAACACCCTCTTCCAGCCTCTAAAGGCTCCTGCACATATGAGTCCATGCCCCCAAACATACATAATTTAAAATAAAATACTTTTTTTAAAAAAGTGAAGTCATGGAGGTGACCTCAGCATATACTGAGTCTGCCAGTTACATTGTTTTACTCTTGAAAACTAAAATCTAACTAGCAACTGTCCATAGGCAACAATCCCTTCATAAATAGCCTAGAACTCAACAAAGAGGCTGAGATAGACACTTGTATCCAAAAACAGAGAAAAAGCTAAGTTCAAAATGTTCAGAGGAAAGATCCTCTTTGATGGTGAGGCTCCTCTCCCTAATCAACAGAGTGCCATACACAGAGTGTTCTCCAAACCAGTTTTTAACCATGGTAAAGGTGAGCTGCAAAGAGCCAGTTTCCCCGCTATTTGAGAACCTTTCTCAAGAGACTAGCCTTGGCCTCCTCCCCTATGAAACTTCAGGAGTGTCTGCAGAAGATCACTACCTGGGAGCTGCTTAGAAACAAAGAACACAGAAAAACACTTGTGAGTAGATCATGTTTCATTAGTTGGCTACAACGTTTTGTGTTTCTCCACAGTCAAATTTCTTCCTTGTAATAAGTAAAGGACTAAATGGCATCCCAACATCATTTGATACAAACCTCCAATAGTTAGGTCTTGGAGGCAGCCACAAACTGAGCAAACAAAGCCACTCTCAACTCTCTGAACAACTAAGTAGAGTGAGTGTAGAATCCCTGGTGATGGCACTTGGTCTGATAAGCTCAGCCCAACTGAAAATGATGCTTCTTTTTCCTTGGTCTAGGAAGGGTAGAACACCTTTTAAAAATCTCTCCATATGTTTTCCAGATATTTGATAATACAGACTGGTTTTAAAAAACCTTTGCAAAATCTTGTCTTTCTGCTGTCGTATCAGCCATTTCCCAGACTCTGTAATTGATTCCTCGGGGCATGCTAGAATCTGGAAGCAATGAAGTGTGGTTGTATAGCACATTAGGAGAAATTGCTTCTTCTTGCAAAGTTGCTTTCTCCTGCCAGGTTGTCACAGGATTCTCAGTGAAGTGGAGAACAGTTTCATCAGACAGGGTAGGAGAGGATCCTTCTTCAGCTTGCAGGGGAAGTCTGGCTGAGTTCAGGATGTCTGCTTATTCTTTATCATTTGTACCCTCCCAGTGCACACTGCGGCCATCAAACGGGCACTCTGCTTCCAGCCAGTAATCAGCCGCTGACATACCCATCCTCCTCTGCAATAGAAAGGACACTTATGGATGGTTACAGAAACTCCCTGTCGTTATATTTTAAATAATACATTTGTCTCAAGAATCTGAAGTTTAAACCTGGATTATTTATCTCTAAGAGAGTAACCCATCACCTGTGCCCCTTACGCCCTTCATATGAGGCCGTTACTCCTATCACTGTAATTTGCCACTTTTGTTTACACGCTGCCAGGTTTTATTCAGTGAAAAGTTCGTCAAGACAGGAGACCCAGTTTCTTCAAGGTCTGTTACTCTACCACATAGAGTTCACAGATAGAACAATAAAAAATATAAGTTTGCTTTCATCAGAAGTTGAAAGTGCTTAAAAAAATATTTCAATGTAGTGCAAACGTCATTTCAAAAGTCATGCCTGAGAATCAGCTGAGAGATGGAGATAGGAACAATTCTCAAAACGCTGTGCAGCCTGGTTGTTGGTTAACCACTTCCTAACAGACTATGAGGCATCTGTATCTAATGCTTTTAATCTATCTGATCTCCCCATTGCCCGCCACTAGGCAATATTCCCTACATTTCTTTCCTCTGAATCTATGTCTCATGTTATTTAGCACTTGGGAGAAATTAGGTCACGTTTTAGCATCCTCATTACCAGGAAGGCCGAGAATTTAGCTCAAACACATATTGGGATAATTGTGAAGATTTTCAAAGTGAAAAGGGTCTTAATTAAAGTAATTCAAAGGTACGGACTACCTTACATATGATATCTTTCTCTGATGTCCTGCTTATACTTCTATTGCTTGATATTTAGATGTCTGGGCACTATCTTAAAACATATTGAGATGGTACCAAAGGTTGATAGCAGTTTATGCCCTACTCAAACTTATTCCATATTATATTTTCACACTGTGCAATGTCCTTGTAGATTCCATTTTAAGCATCTTTTGACTCCTTTTTGAGGGAAGATGACTATGGTCACTGAGTAGACTAAGGATCGTCTATCAAGAATCAGACATCCAGCAACATGAACTGATAAATGGCTTATTTCTGGGAGTATAAATTGAGTTACCCTATATTTCTGGAAGTATAAATTGAGTTACCCTATAATTTGGCAGTGGTAAATTGAGACTGTAGAGACACATGGGCATATAAAATCATAACAGAGAAAGAAGAAACTCATTGGAAATACCAGACAAAGAAAAGTGTGAACATCCTCCCCTGCACTTCATAAATTAATAGGCAACAAATACTATGATCAAGAACTAATAAGCAAAGGACTCTCAGAGACTGTCCCTGTAGCTTCAGCTATACCGAATGCCTTGCTGACTTGATTGGCTTGACTGCCTGTCCATGTACTTCTTTGCCCATCTGGGTCTGGAACTAACATGCTCTTTCCTGCTCCTGATGTGTTTTCTGCTCTGGACATGGTTCAACCTTTCACCTGGCAACTGAACTCTCAGCTTGGCTCTCAAAGCTAACTTCAGCAATGCCAGAATCAGCTCCCTCCAGGAACTTGTCTGGTTTGTTAACTTAGCAACACCAACTCTTTCCAGCTCCCTTCTGAAACGTTCTGAACTTTTCTGCAGCTTCTTTAACTTGCATAAATTCCGTAATCCATACACATGCAGAAACATAGATGATGATGCTGTTGCTGATGATGAATATGAAGATGATGATGATGATGAATGAGATAGATGGTAGAGAGATAGGTAGGATAGATGGATGGATGGATGGATGAATGGATGGATGGATGGATAGAAGATGGATAGATAGATAGATAGATAGATAGATAGATAGATAGAAGATAGACAGATAGATAGATAGATAGACAGACAGATAGATAGATAGATAGATAGATGATGGATGGATAGATAGATAGATAGATAGATAGATAGATAGATAGTATCTATATTTACTGTATATTGTCTGCTGTATGGTGTGTGATAAGAGTTAATATTAGTAATTAAGATTGGAATAATAGAACCTGCATTTACTTAGACCAGGCTACCATGATAGGTGAGTTATAAGACAAATTTCTGTCATTGAAATAGCCAAACCTTGTGACACTATTGTAGTCAATAAATTCTGGCACAGCAGGAAGACACAAATGTGTTTGTCTGTTGCTAGCATAATGTACTGATGTAACAACCATCAGGCCAGGATTTCCATGGGCAGAGTCAAAGATGCGCTACTCTGTATCAGAAATACCTGTCTCTTATTGTGCTGTTCTTCCCACCTACCCTTTTTATCTTCAGTTTTACTCACTCTGCTCTGCTTTTCCCTTTATCCTTCAAATATACTTTTGAACTCTTCCTAAGCAAGCAATTCCCTTGTATCCTGTAGCTGACCGAGAATAAATTCTGACTTGTTGAAAGAGCTAAATATGTCAGTCTCTGCTTCTGGCATAGAATGCACAAGGTAACATGGGTAACGAAAACTACTCTACCATTTCATGCTAAGAAGGAGATCCTTGACTGTATGTACCTATTACTATGGGTCTAATGTGGGTTAATGCTCTCCTGTGAAGCCCCAAACTCAATATGCATACTTCACATAAGAAGAAATGTTAAAATGTATTTATTGTTGTTTATCTATTTGGATTTTGGTCAGCGATGAGATGTCTAAGCTGAGTTGTGCTGGCTTAATTTTATAGTACCAGTAATTACTAGTTGAAGAACCACATGGTGGTACACTTACTTATATTTCAACAGTTTAGGCTACCACATGATAATGTCTCCTTTACCATGAAGCAATGCTTCCCAATGTTAATATTGTTCTACATCTCAAATAACCAGACAAAATTTCAATTCTCTTCTTATTGAGGGGATAAAAATATGTCACTTTGGCTTGTTGGTTATTTTGAGTCAAAGGCACTTGAAAAGCAGCAAATGCAAAAGGAATCTCTGACCTCCCTATATTTTATGGAAGAAAGGAGACTCCTATATACAAGGTGCTGCCCCTGTGTCAAAAGGAGGAAAAACATTCCTGGTACCAGAAAAAGAGGAGCCAAGGTCAACAGAAATGTGTGAAGACAAATATCAGCCAACTGACTTTTCCTTTCTCATCACATTTCCACAAATAACATCTCTAGGCCAAGCTACTTTTTCTTAACATTTTCACAAATTATTATCCAACCTAGTTTGACAGCATCCAGTTCTAAATATATGTATATATATTTTTGCATTAATGATTCCATATACCTATTAAATTTATCAAGTGAAATTCCCTTACTTTCTATTATGTCTTAGTAAATCTAATCTGTATATCCTGAGTATACAGGAGACACTGTATCTGTTACAATGTTTTAGTTAAAATCTGAACATAATGAATACAAAATAAGACTACACTCCACCAGTGTGACTGGTCATAGTGGCTGTGGAGCCCCCATGGGATTGGACTAGGCCCTCTGGATATGGAAGACAGTTGTTTAGCTTGAATAGTTTGGGGGACACCCAGGTGGGGGGATCAGGATCCATCCCTTGTGCATGGGCAGGCTTTTGGGAACCTGGTGCCTGTGCTGTGGCACCTTTCTCAGCCTTGGTGTGTCAGGGAGGGGCTTGGACCTGCCTCAGCTGCGTGTGCTGGGTTCTGCTGACTCCCCATGGGATACCTTGATTTGGAGGGTGTGGGAATGCAGGGTGGCTTGGGAGGGAGGGCTAGGGGTGGGAGGAGGGAGGATCTGTGGGTGGTATGAAGGGTGAGTAGAAAATTTCTTAATAAAAAAAAATGGAGAAAAAAGAAAAGAAAAAGACAACACTCACCCCTGACTATTAGAAGAAAAAGGTGACAGTCTTCTTTATGGAGGAAAGGATTCTGATAAAAATGTGCAGATTGAATACCCTCACTGGAAAGTGAAGGTACCCTCCAATTTTCACCAGCTGGAAGCTCTGCTTGTCCCTTTGAAGGGTTGCTGAATGCCAATGAAGCAAAAATAAATATAATAAATTTTTTTTCAAAAAAGAACAAGAAACTGTGTTCCTAAATCCAAATAAATTAGACAAAAAAAATTGAGTTGGCTTGGTGTGCAATGAGTTTTTGGACCTGAACATACTAATTAAGGCAGAACATCTTGACACAGAAGGTGTCAAGTTGTGTTTTCATTATTGCATTTTATAGATGGCCTAAAACACAACAGTTTGCATATAATCTATCATAGAGTCCTGGTGATAAGAAGGGACTTCAATATTGCCCTTCTGAAAGAGGTCTTGAAAGTCAACTGAACTGAAAAAAAAGCAAACTCTCTATCCAGCCATATTTAATATGAAAATAAATACATCACTTAAAATTGCTTGCAGTACATATTTCTAATAAACCAGCTAGCCAGCTTATTTGCATAAAAGTCAAAGAGGCATACCTGCCCTGTGACAGAGAGAGAGAGAGAGAGAGAGAGAGAGAGAGAGAGAGAATATGTCCCTAGTACAGAATCAAGAAACTATATTAATCTTGCAAACAAGTTTAATATAGAGAAGTAATTTCTTGCAAGTGACTTTTAATAATCAGGTTAATTCAGTAAGAAGATTTAAACCTTTAAAATGTTCAGTAAACATCATTACAGTTTTGCAGAAACTAAAATAATCAAAGGATCACAACATCCTAGTTAACAAACAAATGCATTTTAATTCAGAAAGACAATAGTGAAGCTGTGGTGATATATTGTGTACCCTGATAAAATTTGCCTGAAGATTAGAGGACAGAACAAGCCAATAGATTAAACATAGATGCCAGGCAATGGTGGCAAACACCTTTAATTCTAACACTTGGGAGACAGAGATCTGTCTGGTTCTCCATAAATTCAAAGCCACCCAGGACTACATGAGATTAGTCAATCTAGGAGAGAAACAGAGCCAGGCAGTGGTGGCACACACCTTTAATCCCAGCACTTGGGAGTATCATGCCTTTAATCTCAGCTAGAGAGATTGAGGTAGGAAGTGATATGGCTGGGTGGAGAAAGGTATATAAGTTGTAAGGAGACAGGAACTAGAAGTCTTTTCAGGTTGAATACTCCTAGAGGTAAGAAGTGGCAGTGGCTTGTTCTTTTGTCTCTAGGATATTTCAGCATTTACCCCAATATCAGGCTCCAGGTTTTTTATTAAAAGACCATTTTAAAATTCATGTTACAGTAAGCAAAACCCAAAAATTATAAAAGTGAAAACTCAAAAGTAATAGTATGCATTAAGATACAGTCAAAAGAAAAATACTGATTTGGAAACTGTGTTGTTAGCTCCCTTTTATCTCTTAAAATGTCTGAAATAGGGAACTCATAGCAAGATTTCAAATTACATTTGGCTGGCTCAATGCTTTGGGGCCTTCAGCCTCTCAACACAGTGGGACAAATCACAAGTGAAGTGATTCAACTCGCGCAAAGCAGAAAGCAAAAAGAGACAGGAAGATGGGGTCTGGGTATCTCCCTCAAGGGCACAACACAATGACCTCAGTTCCTTACACTATGCCTCATCTCAGCCATGTTCACCTCCCACCAGTTCCACAGGCTACTGATCCCCATAGGGGATCAAGCTTGTGACAGAGGTGCCTTTGGGGACATTCAAGACCCAAACTGTAGCAGATTTGGAGATAAAGACACACTTATCATTTAATACATCCTAAATCTTATCCGTCACCAGGAGTTTTAAAGTTAAGATGTATAGACTTAGTAAAGCAAAGGTAGAGGGCACTATAAAAGCACATATAAGAATTGGCACACTAGAATTTAAATGTGCATAGCACACTCAAAAATATTCTTCAGAAGTAGCTTAGGCATAATATAAAGAAACATATTCCTTTACGCCAAAGACAAGTAGATTACAGGGCAGTGAGATTGCTGAGTAGGTAAAGATATTGGTTACCAAACCTGACTGCTGTGGGATGTTCTCTGTGCTGTGAATGTATTGTTCTGATTGGTTAATAAATAAAGTGCTGATTGGCCAGTAGCCAGGCAGGAGGATAGGGTAGGGGGGACAAGGAGGAGGAGAATTGTGGGAAGTGGAAGGCTGAAGAGGGAGAGACCTGACAGCTGTAGTCATGACAATTGAGATGTAAGATACCGGTAAGCCACAAGCCACATGGCAACTTATAGATTAATAGAAATGGGCTAATTTAAGATAGAAGAAAGTAGATAACAAGAAACCTGCCATAGCCATACAATTTATAAGTAATATAAGCATCTGAGTGATTATTTTTTACATGGGTTGTGGGACTTTGGGGGCTTGGTGGGACCTGGAGAGAAGCTCTCCTGCTACACCTGACTATCAAAGTTTGATCCCAGAAAACTGCATGGTAGAAGACAGACTGTAGTATGCTGTCCAGCTGGCCTCAAATCCACCATTCTTTTGCCTCTGCCTCCTGTTGTGAGTTACCACTAGCTTTTAAAAAAATGGATGTTTATATTTAAGGTATATATGCTATTGTGGAATAAATGTATATTATAACAGGGTTACTACAGTAAAGCAAAATTAATACATCAGTAATCTTATATAATTGATCTTGTATGTTACTGGATGCATGTATATATGTGATTGCATGTGGGTATGTGTGGGTGTGCATGCACCTGTGAGTGTGTGTGTGTGTGTGTGTGTGTGTTAATTATGGTCCTCATATTGAACATTAAATATCTAGATTTTTGTATCTTAAATATTTGCTGATTAATAGCCTCCAAACATTTTTATACTCCACTAATGCCATCTTTAAATCAGTAATTTCTACTTTGTTCTTTATCTCTGTACATTTGAAAGCAATTCATAAACTCCAAAAATAAGAGATCATATATTTTACTTTCTGAATCTGATTTGTGTTTTTTATTTTGATGCTCAGCATTTTGGAGGCTCTTCTATGTGGCAAATAGTCACCTAGAACTATGTAACAACCCACTGTAAACATAAACACCAGTGTCTTTATCTGTTTGCCCTTTAGTGGGCACTGGTTCTCATCTGTTGGCTTCTGTGACTAATGCTGCAATGAACACAGAAGTTGAGAGATCTTTACAAACTGAAGACTTAATTTCCTTTGAGTACATGACAAAAAAGGGGTTGTTGGATTGTACAATAGTTCACACTTCAAAACATCTCTATAATATTTTCTGTAATAACTCTACCAATCTCCATTGCTACAATAGTGTAGATAACAGTATATGAAGAATGATCCTTTTTCTTCAATCTTCACCAAGATGTTATACATTTTGATAACATATAGCCTAAGAGGTATGAAGTGTGTCCTATAGAAGTTTTGTTTATATTTCTTCAGTAAGTAATGTCGCAGAGAAACTTTTCATATACATGAATAAATATCTATTCTGGCTCTTTGTTTAAGAATCAGGTTATTTTCACTGCCTTGTTGTATATAGTCTTTATAAATTTGGATATTAATTCTTATAAGTTGTCTTATCATTCTGTTGACTACTTCCTTTATTGTGGAGTTTTGGGTTTGTTTGTTTTTTTTAGTTCTTAATCATTTTTGAATTTTTGCTTTAGTAGCTTGGGTCTTGGCTATGATCTCTTACATAATCTTTCAGAACAGTGTTAAGGGATTGTTTTTCCTGTGTTTCTTGTGAAACATAATTTCAGGTTTTCACTTTAAGTCTTTTATTCATTTTGAATTGTTATTTTGTGTATGGTATAAAGTGTTTAATATCATTCTTTTACATGAAGGTATCCAGTTTTCCCATCACCACTTATTAAACAGCTCATGCTTTCTCCATGTATCATCTTGGTGTCTCGGTTAAAAATTAGTTAAGTATATGTACCTGGTTGATTTGTGTTTTTTTCTATTTGTCTATGTTTCTGTTTTATGCCAGTAGCACATTGTTTAATTATAATAGCTTAGTAGTAGAAGTTTAACTCAGGAATCATTATCCCTTAAATTTTATTTTTTCCTCAGAATTTGTTTGGCTATTCAGGATCATTTATGGTTTCACGTAAGTTTTAGAATTGCTTTTCTATCAGAAAACAAAGGTATGATTTGGAGTTTTGACAATGATTACATTGATTTGTATATTTCTTTGAGTAGTTTGACAATAGCAGTTCATTAACTCACAGTGAATATAGGTTTTATTTTTCTATTATTTTGCTTCTATTTCTTTTATAAATATGTTTTGTACATAAATCATTTACCACCTTGGCTAAATTTCTTCCTAAGGTTTTTTGTTTGTTTGTTTGTTATCACAAATGACAGTTTTCTTTACCTTACTTCTAGGTTGATTCTTTGTGTTTAAAAGACATCACTATTATATCATGCTGTTTTTATGTTCTAGAACTTTATTAAGTTAACATTGTTACTTGTACTCCTTCTTTGAGGAAACTGAGAATTTTTATAAGTAGAATCAAATCCTCTGCTTAAATAAAATGTAAAGTTAATATGGATCTTATACTATATCCAGCAATTCAATTACAACAACAAAAAGAATTATAGTTTTTGCTTGAAAATAGATATAGGCAATTATTACTTTAAAACATATCATTGAACAAAATTATATTACCATATAATTAATACTGAATGCTTAGAATCTTGATGTCTAATTTGCATATTGTGTATTGTACATATGATACCTGAATATATCACTTAGAAGCTTTGTGACACCTCTGACTTAAATAATTTATATAAGCAAATATGTATTCATATTTAAGGTACACCTGAGTAAAATCTACAATTAAATTGTTAAAAGGTGGTCAGTGTATAAAATGCTTAGTGTTATGACTGTCCTGGGGCAATATTACATTGTTCCTTATTTTGTCTTTCTTTGTCAAATACAGACAATATCTAACAACAGCACCTGTATTACCTTTCAGTTTTCAGTAGGGATTTACGAAAGTAAGTTTGCAGAGTTGAAACTAATAACCTGATTAAATGAATTAGAAAGTAATTGGGAAACAATGGGGAGAGACCAAAGTGACTCCAAGTTACCTATAATGGAAAGGGAAGAGAATAATGTCACTACAGAAACAGACTGAAGAGAAAAGTAGACATGTTCAAGACAGAAGATTGGTAGTTTTAGACAAAATGAGTTTGAGATAATGGTGACTTTTTGTAAAAGCCTCCATGCTAGTAACTGAAAATACTATCCTTCTCTTAATTCTATTTTTCCATGGTCAACATTCTTTCATAAATGAATGAGCCAATGTAAAGAACTGAAATTTTTACTTGGAATTTTCTAACTCAATTAATGTTAATATTACTCAGTTTTTGTTAGTTATTATTTTTTTTACTTTCTTTTCCACTGACTAGTTTAAAATTGTAAAATCATTTCTCTCTCCTTCTTTTCTATTCCCTAGAGTTATGTACATATCTACTATTTCCTATTCCAAATTTATAATCACAAATAAGAAAAGCAAGTCATTTTCTCAAAGTTATTCTCATTAAATTAGAAAATACAAAACTGCCTTCTGTTCTCCCATTCCTCTCAAAATCTCTCCATTTTCTAAATTTCTTAGGGCAGAATCACAATGTGTGTGAGTTTAAAGAAAAACAAGCTTACTATTCAAATATGATACATAAATATGCATGAGAACTATTCGAATTTTAAGAAATTTACACTTACCATTAAACATCAAACATAGAACAGTAGGAAGAAACTGAAAATTGCTCACATTACTAAACCACAGTATTATCAATAGACATTTTTGGTATTTTTGACATGAGTTTTCAGAAGACTTCTATAATTTTATAATCACATTATATACCCTAGATTTTAAATTACCTCCCCTCAATATTCATGAGTAAAATACACCATTAATCCCCCCAATTTCAGTGACTTTAAGGATTATCTATTGAATCCCAGGAAGAGTCATGATAATCCCATATGTATGAAATTACAAATCTATGCAGCCATCTTCTCACAAGTACATCTCAATTCCCAAACCTTCCCAGTTATTCTCTCTAGACCTGTTCTTCATCACATCACAGTTACCAGCCAGTCACTGACTCTCCCATGTTCTCCCAGTCTGCATCTGCCACATCTGCATCTTCCAACATTACCTCTGCGACATCTGGATTAGATTTCAGTGGGCAGAACTCCCTCTAGACTGTGGACAGCATCTTTATATGTCTTCCTATATTTTCATTTCATTGAGTACGCATGGCAAAATCAAAGCCTTAATGAGTCCAACTGTTAGCTTCTCTAAATCAAGACCAAGGATAATGTTACTATAAAATGTAGCCCATATGCACAGACAGTTCCTAACATAAATCAGTGGTCGCTAGCCTCATCTGCACTTTTAATGTGTCTCACAATTATTATAATGATTTCAAGCCAGAGCTCTCTTCCATTTTCTGCCACAACTACAAGGAGTCTCTGTTCTCCTTACTGATTGCTCTTGCCTCCTTCTTCTTCACTCTCTGTTATTCCATCTCCTCCCATGACACAGAGACAGCACAAGACATTAGTGTCAACACATGTAAAAAAAAAAAAAAACCTCAATAAATTAATCTCTTTATTTCTCCATTAAAGTTATTGTTTTTCCAAAGATTTCACTCTACTTATGGCAGAAAGCAACTATTTCATCTTCTCTGAAAATTATTGTAAAATTTCAACCCCTCTTTTTAAATCTATACTGTGGTATCTGATTAAAATTAAAAAAAAAAAAAACTTTCTTATTTTTCAAAAGAACTCTGTCTCCTCTAACCAATAACATAGTTTTGTATGCAAGCCTATTCCTACCCCAATAGTGACTAACATCATTGTTGGTTGTCCTTGGCTTTCAGGAGATGGGTGAATCCTTTAGCTAAAGTACAAGGCCATTCATGACTTGGACCCTCATTAGTAATTAGTTTTTTAATCTACCAATTGCCATACCTTATCATATGTGCTTTATTCCAAACAATCTAATTTATTTATTTATTTATTTATTTATTTATTTATTTATTTATTTATATGCTTGCATATGGATATCTACATAAATAACCTATCTTCCATAAGAGCCTAGGTGTACTACTCAACAAGGGCTATCTGTGTTTATTTCCTTCACTGATAAATAACTCTTATTAATATTTAAGTCCTTTTTCAAACCTCAACTTATTTGCTGATGTTTATATAATCACTTAGATTTTATCTGGTATTCAATTTAACTTGCTTTTTTCACCCTAAAGTGTGTAATATGTATTATTCAGTTCTCAGGCCGACTCACATAGTATATGCAGAGTTCACTGAGCATTAAAAAAAATGTATACAGAATGAAGGAGGAGAGTAAAGTAACAGTAAGAATGTCTGATAAATCATCCACCTACCTAAAAATATCTATAATATATTTAAGTCTGGGTAAAATATAAATATATAGTTCAAATAAAAATTTCCATCTGTACTAACAATGCTCCCCTAAGAGCCATAAAACATCTAACAAAAACCACAACAGCCGTGAGAAACCTTCTTTTCAGTTGTTTGTCAGAGCTGTCCAAAAGACTCTCAGAAGATTCTAGGCTATTGCTGTTATACTCTTTCTTGCCTCCCAGAGGTAGAAGGTAAGAGCCTATTGCTGAAAAACCACATTGCATATCAAACAAAAGACCCAGAAGACCCAAGCTGGATCTGACATTAAAGCCTCGTCCCTGAGAATTAGGCTTCATGGTACTGGATGTACCATACAAGCTTTCAAAGGAGGGAAGCAACCAGTAGTCTCACCCACGTATGACCCCTATGAGTTACAAGGGCAATCAGCATGTAATGATAATCCCAAGGGTACAATAGTGGCACTCATAACCTGGAGGTAAATAAGAGATTCATAATTGGACTTAAGGCCTACTCAACAGGAAAGAAATCATGCCTGGTACTGGAAACCGAGCCAACTACTCAAAGTTAGTAAAGTCACAGATCTTGGAGAAGAATCTATAAAAGCTACCTTACTAAGCTAGCATAATCCATAGCTATGTTCTGAGTATTTATCCTTATACCCAGAGATAAGTGTAGTTCTCATTCCTCATCAAGGAAACTTCCTTTGGTCACAGACGCAGACCATTAAAGACAACTACAACCAATCAAAACACAGCATTTCAAAGAGCAGTCAGGACTGAGACATCTACAACACAACACCTGCACCTAAGGCTCAGAGATCATTGTTACATAGGAGACAGAAAGATTGCAGGAAACAGAGGAAGAGGAGATTTGCTGTAAGATTATGTCTCCTAGAAACTTCAAAGAAACTACACCGGGAAGTCTCAGCACTGTGGCTGACAAAAACATGACCTACACACAAGGAAGGCACCAATGGACATTATAATGCAGGAGGGGGAAGTTTGAGAGTCCTCAACGCTAGACAAAGAACTGCAGGCAACTAAGAGATGATGAGAACAGGAGAAATAGTCATCCCCAGAGAAAAGCACACCAACTGGTTATCCAATATTAAAAGGTTCAGCCACCATCACCAAAAAAATACATATAAGTAACGTTACACAAACTGAGCAGGTTGTACTTGTGTGTTTAAGAATATATACACACATATGTGCATGTGTACACATGTATAATATAACAAAAATCAAAGAAAAAGAGGCCATGAATTTGAAAGTGAGCAAGGGGAGGATATGAGGAAAGGCTTGGGGGAAATAAAGGGGGGATGAGGTAATTGTATTATAATCTCAAAAAATATTTTAAAATGTATATTATTCATCTTTGTGTTTTCAGTATTGACGTAGTACCTTTGCTACAAAGAACCTACCCAGTAAATGGATATGTGCATAATCAATGAGCAACTTCTCCACTGAAGGTGAGAGAGTTACTACACATCATAGATTACTTATTGATCCTATTTCCATTAGCTGTCCTTTCAAGTTCAGAGATTATGCCAAGAGATGAAGTAGGCAATATTATTTACAGGTGGGAAAACATGCAAAGAATAAAAAGAAGAAAGAGAAATGGAAGAGTTTTCTGACTATGGTGCAGGTCTCTGACCTGTGGAAAGAGAGAAGGAATAGAGTGAAGAGATCTCTGACATCATGTCCTTCCTAAAGAGGTTGGGCCAGGTAAACAGAAAGTTCTAAAGTTGCAATCATCCTTTGGCAGTATTTCCTAATCTTGCAGGAATATCCTCAATGTCCCTGAAGAATTATTAGCTGCCATCAGCTCAAAGAAAATGTGACCTCATCTTTACTAGGCTCATGGACACAGAGACAGTGGCTAACATGGTTTTTCAGTTGTTCTCAGTGTATATTTATGACACCAAAGAAATTTTCTTCAAAAATCTTGTTACTGGTTTTAAAGGTACCCTGGTTAATTTTTATTGTCAATTTGAGTAACCTGGAAAGAAAGACTGCCAACTAAAGAATCACTTCCATTATACTGGCCTGTGGCCAAGTTCTTGTGAGAGACTGTCTTGATTGTTTATTGATGTTGAAGGACTCAACCCACTGTGGATATCACTATCCCTAGGCAGTTAGGCCTGAACTATATAAGATCTATATAAGCTTGCTGAGCACTTTCCAGTGAGTGAGCAGTAAGAAGAATTCATCTGTGGTCCTGTCCTTCCTAAGTAATAGATTGTGATCTGGAAGTAGAAGCCAAATAAACTCCCCCCCCCACCACCAACAACAACTTGTTGTGGTCTAAATGTTTTATAAAAGCAACAGAAAAGAAACTAAGACAAAACCTTATGCAAAAATGAAACAAGTGTTGTTTATGAATGTAGTCAAATATGATGTCCTCTTTTTAATATTCATAGAGTACTTCTCAAAATACTAAAAAGAACCAATTTTATCTATAAGCCCATTGCAGGCTTCACATGTCCCAAAAACATTAACAAGATAATGAAGATATGTATCTTGTTATCAAGTGTTATACAAGCTACAGTAGCCACTAAAATAAACCATGTAACACTTATGTCAATAAATGATGAGTTACAAGTCTGTGATTTGTACTATCAGGTACACTGAAGAGATTATTCTTGGTTAATGATTCAGAAGTGCAGTCTAATCCTGTGACACCAAAGTATGAGGTGATGGTTAACTGTAGGATGACACTGAGCTAAACATGGTAAAGATATTTGGAGATTACCTTCTTAAAACTATTTTATTAGTTGTCATAAACTGTGTTTGCTAAGACCAGACTCTGATACACACAAAAGGTCACACAGCGAAAGTTTGCTGGAACATGTGTTTGGTGGAATACCTGGAAAATTACAGGGAAAAGGGGTTGATCTAAAGGGAAAGTTGACACCCAGTGTTTTTACAACCCCATGCTATTCAGTTGCCACAGCATCTGGGCATGACTTGGCCATCACTATCCTCAACCTATAGCAGCTGAGGTTGACTTCAGGGAAATCTCATGGGTCCCTATCCCCTATGCTGAACTATTGGCTAATGATGGATTCTTGGCAAGAGGGAATCATTGTCTTTAGTTTAGTGTCAGTGAAAAAGCCCATCAGGTTCCAATGGTCAGTTCCAAACCCATGGTCACACAAATGGTCCTGGTTTACTCAGTTGGTCACCTGACAAAATGAAAAGACATGGAGGCAAGAGAGGGACTTTCACAGAATGGGGAGAGGGGTTTGGCAGTGGTGAAAGTGGGGTAATAGAGTGTATAAGGTGAGAGTGACCAGAATATAAAATTGTCAAAGAATGCAATTTTTATTTTAATTTGGCTATGATGCTGAACCTATGTCTACCATTCATTCATCACTAGCTATCAGACAGATAACTGCCAGTGTTTTAAGCAAAAGGAATGCCATGAAACACCTAAAATTTAAGAAGAGCATTATGTCTGATGTGCTGAGAATAGATCACTGTATAAAGAGGAACAGGAAACAAATAGTAGTCAGCTGGAACCTAAGATTAGATGTACTAGCCTGTCATGGCAGGGATGTTAGGAAGCAGTTGAAATTTGTGTACATAATGAAGCTGGAAGGAAAATAAATTATTGAGAGGTTGGATACAAATATTCGCATAAAAAGGGAAGCATGGTCAATTTGGACCATAAGCAACTCAAAGGGGTATTGGTTATAGTAATACTATGGTAATAGTAAAGGCAGTAGAAGAGATTTAGTTTTAGACACATTAAATTTAAAATTATTGTAAATGAGGCCAGTATAGATTTTAAGTAGATAGTTAAATATAAAAATTTAGAATTCAAAGTGGAGACTCAGAAGGACAATAAAACAAAGATGTTCTCTAGCAACTAAATCTAACCTGAAAACGAGAAGAGATGGAAGAATAGGAATCATGGATGCTCCAAGTATCTGAAAACAGAGAAAGAACAAGAAAAATGTCTAAAAAGATAAGTGAAGATATACTTCTAATAGAACAAAATGAAACTCTAGCCAAATACGTCTAAAGTATGAAGAATTAAGGCATTGATTTAGGAACATAGAAACAACACGTACTCTTCAAAGATAACATGTGTTGACTCAAATAGGGGCTTGTACTACAGAAGACTTTAAAACACTGAGTAAACGCAACTTTTCCAAAGAGGTTTTGTCAACTTGACTCAAACTTTCGAGAGCCAAATTAAGTGTTTAGTTTCCTTACTTGTAAGTTTTAGTTGGTACAATTAAAATGCATTTATATTGAAAGTGTGGTAGCATTAAAAGATAATTTCTGAGTGGTTTATTATTCATCAATAATTTCCGGTTAAAAACAGAATGAAGTACCGTTTCACACCAATCAAACTGCCAAGATGAAAACACTCTGGTAGTACTGCATGTTTGCTAGAATATAGGAAACCACAGACTCAGAGACAACCCTATAAGCGTTGTATGTGGTAACAGCCACTTAGGGGAAAAAAAAAAAACACTTGTCAATTTTTAGTTTATTTTTAATGACACCTACCATATGTTTTCCTCTCTGAAATGTTCTAAACACAAAAATACATAAAATATAGTAGAGGATTATAAATGAAAATAGTCCTCTTATGAAAAAGAAAAATGAGAAGGATGAACTTGATGTCTATAACAAAACACACAAGTAAAATACAACATGCATGGGTACAGGACACTGGATAGTTGTTACTCTATGAAGAAGGTCTAAAGTGGAAGGGTATATATCAAGCTCAGAGTTTCATCATTGGAAGAGGGTGCCAGAAATTCCTTGACATTAGGTATTTTTCTGGTCTCATTTTTATTTTAAATAATAATCATGCATCTCTTAATTTTAAAAAGCTATTAAAATACTTTTAACAACTAATTTTAAAATATAAAAATCATCATATAAATTAAAATGTGACAGCCCAACAAATGAATTATTTTTTTAAA
Organism: Onychomys torridus; assembly: GCF_903995425.1. NCBI lineage: Eukaryota > Metazoa > Chordata > Mammalia > Rodentia > Cricetidae > Onychomys > Onychomys torridus. Next base: position 35,782,990 of record NC_050459.1, on the reverse strand, counting down.
AAAATTATTGCTAGAAAGATTGCTTATCAGTTAAAAGTATATACAGATGTTGTGAAGAACCTGAGTTCAAGTCCAAGAGCCCACATCAGGTGCCTCTACTTCTACATCCAGAGGATAGAGTGCTGCAGGTCCTGGAACCTACATATGCATATACTTACAGACTAATATATGCATATACATGTATATTTTTCCTAACTTCCAAAACAGATCTGGGAAACTGTTTTTGACTACTGAGGACAACTTAGAAAGCATCCTATATTCTCTAGTCTCTATTCACAATTATCTATGAGATTTCATTTTCACTTAAGAACATATTAATATAATACTCCTGCCACTGATATTTCAGCTCCTCCACTTCTGCTACCTCTTCACCTTTAATCTTTATTTGAGGGACTGCTGTGTCTCAATCTGCACCTCTTGCCCTGATTAAGTCAAGTAAAGTGTGGGTTTTGCCATAATTTATTGAACTCAAATCAACATAGTATCTCATTGAAATTATCTTGCAAAATATCTGCCTTCAAAAGGAATAGCGAACATAAAATACAGAAATAAACCTTGCTCTCCATTTGTCCCAGAATACTACCTAATTTGCAGTTGAAACTGAACACAATAGAGCCAGCAATGAACAACTATCTGGGCTGCAAATGAAATGATGCAGATCACAAGCAGAGTATGATGATGAAAAGACACAAATGTAAAACAGATTTGTTCCCTTAGAACTCTGTTCCTCTCCTGCAGTTTCCCAGGCACTGCACTAAACTTAGAAAAACAAATGCATCACAAAGTGGTCAGCTACATGGTCAGCAGCATGATTTAGCTCTCAATAAGGAGCCAGCCCTTTTCCAGTGTGTGCCTACATTAGACAAGCTCCTCAGAAACACTGTCTGTGTTAGGAAGTTTAAGGGAGAGATCAATTTTTTTCTACAGACCCTGATTAAACAGAATGTGGTGCTAAGGGAATTGATGGTCCTATTTAATGTGTTCTACCACTTCTTTAGTTCTTCCTTTTACAGTGTCTTCCACTCAAGTATCTATTTCACAAACTTTGGCATTGTTTAATTTAGAAGTTCCAAATGGAGTTAAGCACTAGTAGAGATTGAAAGTGGTTACATGGGTTGTTAAAGCAGGCTTTCATTTTAAGATTCTGCCTTTATTATGGCCATATCACCAGGGTCCCTTGAAGCTGATATTATCTAAAAGTGGATAATAGCACAGAAAACTTGAGGGAGGGGAAATGAAAGATCACTACAGTCAGCCAATGTATAAAAAATGAAAGCTGTATTGGATGAGTACACATTTTCACAGCTATGTGTGTTCATGTTCCATCAGTCATAAATAGAATTGTTTTCTATATGCAGGGCTGACCTTTGTCCTTATGTGATAGGGTCTGCAGACATTCTCCTATTTTCCTTAATTTTAAGACATTGGAAACACTGTGATATCAATTGGATGTAAGCTTTGTCAAAAATAATAGTTGGCAGGGCTCTGTACTGACACTCATCCTCACTAACTCTGAACAAGGACTCTTCATTCTTTAAAAAGTATTTTATGCATACGAGTGTCTTATTCCTATAAGCCTGTACTGCAGCACACACATGCCTGGTGCCCTCAGGGGCCAGAAGAGGATACCAAATGCCCTAGAATTTGAGTTATGAACAGTAGCTGCCATAATGAGGGTACTGAAAATTGAACTTGGATTCTGTGCCAGAGCAGCAAGTAGTCATGTTGGTGAGCCATCTCCCCAGCCCAGACTCTTGTTTTATTAACCTATGAGCAAAGGCACTCAAGTACACTGCATCATAATTATGAATTATAAGTTATCAATTAAAAGAAAACTTTCAATAAAAAGTCTGTTCTTTATAGTTCTAACTTCTCCACTTTCTCTTCCCTAACTAAATCCAAAATTACAATAAAAGAACCTCAATATACAGCCACGCCAACTTTTTTAAGTCCTTAAATGGACAAAAACTATAGTGGCTGAAAAGTTCAGGACCCTCCATCTGTGACCAGCAATGTAGAGTATCAATGTACCGGTTGGTTCTGAGAGGCTTTTGCTGACAGTCCTCACCAGTTAGGCACTCATGAAAGGCTATTTTGTTAATAAGCCTACTGCCTCTACTAAAACCTTCAGTCTACACCACTCAGCCCCTCCAAGCCTATAGCTAGGCCAGACAGCCAAAGGTCTCTCCAACACCATTTTATATTAAACTCTCCAAAGATGTAAGATTTTTTTTTTAAACAAGACTGTATGTTGAAGGAGCTAAATGCATATATAGAGAGACAGACATCGAAGGAATAGCTGCACAAGAACATTTATCACCAGAAGCCAACACAGGGTCAAAAATGATCAAGGAGGGTGTCGAGGTCCAGACAAGTTCTTCTCAAAGAACTTATGTCTGAATCTTAGTTCTGAAGGATGAAGAAATATTCATTAGGTCAGAAAGTGAATAATCTTTTTAAACATAATACATTACAGGTACTGGACAATCAGCATGGCTAAATTCCAACAAAAACAAAAAACAAAAACAAAAACATCGTCACCTGAAAGTATCACATGTAGAACATGTGTTTAGGATGACTGACCTACCACAAACATCATGTCTCATCTGAGTCATCCTTAAATTTGCCCACAGCACATTCACTAGCACATGTTGGTAACAAAATAGGACAAATCCTATCTTATGATTGAACTAAGCAGGTGTATGACCAGGAGCAAAGACTCACAGCCATTGCCTACTATTACAAATAATACAGCCTCATAGCACCATGCTGGCAAGAGAACAATCCACAAAATTCCAAGTGAGGTTTCTATTGGATTCCTGTCACTTTTGTACCTTCATAAAGTTGAAAAACAAAGCCAGAATAAATGGTCAATTGAAGCATCCTAAGCTGAAGACCACTTATCCCTGGGGGAAAAATATGCTAGTCATTCAATCAAGACTGAGCCAAATTCAAGATTTTATATTTTCATACTATGCTAAGGGAAAAGTAACAAAAGTTTTAAAAATAAGTACAAGACATATTCTGGTCTCAAAAACATAATGCATTTGGCTAGTAAGAAGGCTCAGAAGATAGAGGAATTTGCTGGCAAGACTCACAACCTAAGTTCTATCCCCTGGAATCACTTGATAGAAGTAAATCTACTTCTAAAATTTGTCCTCTGAACACTACCAAATGGCACATTAAAACACACACACACACACACACACACACACACACACACACACACACACACAACTAGGTTTATAGAAATAATACTGTCCATATAAAACATGAGACCTCCAAATGGAAACTCAGAAGGTCAGAGTCCTAACCATAGTGTTCAGAGGGATACAAGTTTAAGAAGAATCAGGAGAAGCATCTTATTTTGAGGCATTAATTAAATTTGACTACCACCCCCCAAACAGTAAATTATGCATAAATGAAATAGTTCTGAAACTTGAAATCTCTAACCTCTAGGATATAAAAAGCCATGGCAGGACATTGTGAAGATTTAGTCAGTGATCTCAAAGGACAAAAACAGTAGTCCTGAAGGAAAAAAATCAGAATGAGAAAGTGATTTATTAAAAAAAAAGTAAACATCATCCAAATACAGAGATTTTGAGTATAGATGTGGGGATATAGCTATAAATGTGCTTTATCATAACATCCTTAGGTCAAACATAAAAGAGACAAAATTGGGTTTAACTAAGATGGAGGATGTGTCCAGAAAGGAAGCCAAAAGGATTCGTCTGAGTCTGGTCTTTATCATGTAACAATATACCTTTATTTTTAGTAACCATTATACTTCTTAAAACAATGATAGGGAATTTGAAATTTCATATATTTAGTTCCAAAATGATCATAATTTCATTTTTTAATTATACACCTCACAGGTTCTTTCTCCTACTATATTAAAAGTTAAGGGACTAATTTAAAGCCATGTTGGATTGTGCAAGCCAAGTTTTAACTAAATTAACCAACTTAATGTTGTAACTTAAAATAAAATACATGCTTAAACCTTTAAAGAATGTTTAGGTTGTATTGTTACATAAAAAACAAAGGGCCACATCTCTGTGATAATAATACAAAAGTGTTTAGTACCAGTTTAGCCAAGGAAACCCTAACCACGGAAAAATGGACATTGTGGTAAACTGGTTCCTCAAGTTCAGACCGCAGTGGCTTAGCTATCCACACAGCAGAACCAACTTTCATGTGAAGTAACCTTTCTGGGAATTTACATTTTGGCATGTTCTGGAAAGAACTTGACTAACTACATTTTATTACTATAATATAGTTAATTTAAGACATAGCTGGATGCTTCCTGTTATATCAAATTAACATCCAGAATGTGAGATAATATATATCATTCGTTTGTAATAGTACCCAGTATATAGTAAATGACCAATAAATGTTAATTATATTTTTTACAACCTCAGGAATGCTAGTTAAATAGAAAAAGTTTGAAAAAATGTTATACAAAGCCTATTCATCATCTTGAAAAAATCATTTTTATTCCTATTGGTTTCTGAGCCTGTGATTACAGCATTACTATATATAAACCACAAAGACAAATCTGCTCACCACAGCATAACAATTCTTAAAAAAGCTAGTATGGCTCCAATTCCTCTCAGGTTTGGGATGTCTAATATGTCTAAATACATATTTATCTTTACAGTGAGTGCTAGAAATTTTAAATATCTACCCACCACTACTCATGCACTATACACTGTAGTCTAAAATGAATAACTCATTTTCTTTTCTCTTCCATCAATGCTGCCAAGTTAACCCAAGGCCTTTCCATCCAGTGAAAGCACACCTCTGCTACACTCCATGTACAGACTTGAATAACTTCCACTAGTTAACATGAAAAAATTACAACTTCAGTATCTTTTATTTTTGAAAATTTATATATGAGTACTGCATTATGTCATTTTCAATCCTCCCTCACTACATTCCAGCTCTCCATAAGCCCTCACTTGCTCTCAAATTCATAACTTCTTCTTTAATTAGTATTGCTACATATGCACATACATGTGGCAACTTAAAAAGTAAAAGAATTTGAATGTCCACTGATAAATCTGTCATTAAATAAACCATATCAATAATATTAGTGTATAAGGTAAATGTAATACTAGTTGGGACTGGAGAGATCACTCAACAGATAAAGTACTTGTCCCACAAACATTAGGAGCTGACTTCAATCCCAGAACACATGTAAAAGCAAGACAGTTGTCATAACTACCTGTAATCTGAGCACTTGGGAATCAGAAACTAGATCCCTGAAACAAGACTAGCTTGATTAGCCAGAACTGTCTGGATCCATGTTCAGTTAAGGGGTACTGCATCAATAAATAAAAAGTATCAATAAATAAAAAGTAAAGAGTGATAATGTAAGATACTAAATGTCAACTTCGGTTCTCCACATGCACATACACATCCCTAAACACGCATGATCACAAACTGCACATACAAACATAAATGACATAATAATAATAATAATAATAATAATAATAATAATAATAGCTAGTGAAGCCCAAAGAGATTATTAATTCTCTAAGAAATGAAAGAGCTACAAGTTGAACATCTCTAATCTGAAAGTCCAAAATCTAAAGTGTTGCAAAAACCTGACCCTTTTGAACACCAAGGAGACACCACACATGAAAAAATCTACAGTTGACCCTCTAAGGCCAGTCTTTGCTAAAAAAAAAAAAAAAAAAAAAAAAAAAAAAAAAAAAAAAAAAAAAAAAGCACTATCACAAAAGTATTATATAAAATTAACCTTGGGCTGCATGTATATGTGAGACATAAATGCATTTGTGCTCAGATCTTGATATTATCCCAATGATATCTAACTATGCAAATCTTCAAAAATTCAGAATCCAGAGTGCTTCTGTTTCCAAGCATTTCAGATAAAGGATACTCATCTTGTACTATCAAAATTCAAAGAATTACACTTATTGTAAGATATAAAAATAGTTAAAGTGAAACATAAACAGCATAAAAATACTAATATTAAAATATGGGTTACATATGTCGTATGTTGAACACAAGAGAAGCAAAAGTTAAACATTAAAATTAATAAAAAATTGTAAGATATATTTGTTCAGATTCAATGAGATAGTTAAGAAAAATGTCAGGCAGGGAATGAAAATAGCATTTATATTAGCTATAAACACATTAGATTGGTTTATATCTCTGGTATCATTATTATCATTATCATCATCATCATCATCAACATTCACTGAATCACTTCTCATGAGACTTGAGATCTAAACTCATGTCTCCAAAACTGGGCACATCTGGAAGTAAAATTTATTATTTTAGGGTTCAAGAGGATGACATAGGAAATTCCAGCTTCAGAATATTACATACTATCTAGTCTCCTGAAAAAGTTAATGTAGTTTCCAGAAAGCCAGCATATTAAGTGTGTCAAACCAAAGCGGCTAGATTATAAAACATAATCCCAGAACAACTGCATAGGGAATAGCATGCCCCCAGTGATGCATCACCATTAGAGAAAGCCACAGGCAAAAGCTGCAGCAGAAGATTCTTTGTCCCCAGTCACCACTGCTCCAAAGCAGAGCACCTGGCTGGGGGTAGAGCAAAATTTAAGGCATGCCAGTTGAGGTCCAAAGTAAATAAGGGGCCAACATTTTTAAAAGAAAGATAAATTAAACCACATGTAAGACAAGATTTCAATTTAGGAAAAGCTTCAGATTTTTAAAATATAGTTTCCCTCTGAAAATGTACATTGGCATCTAAATTGACTTTGTGGACTTTGAAAGCATGACTTCTTTCAAAGCCTTTTTTTTTTTTTTTTTTAAACAGCAATAAGTTTTAAGTTTAAATTACCTGGAATGTAAAGGCCTCCAATCCAATGAATAACAGTTCATTCTCCAAGAATAGTTGCTAGACTTTATTTTCTATTTGACAATATAGTTTCTAGGATTTCTATCATAAGTATGCCACCAGAAATATTCGTTAAGGACCAGATCTAAAGCTAAATTGTTTGGACTCAAATCTCAACCTAATAAATTGTTAGGGTTGTAACCCTTGTTAAGTTGCTTAATATCTACATATTTTACCTGCTTTACCTATAAATTGGGTAAAATTACCAACTGCACTAACTACTCACCAGGGTATTTTGAAGACTAAACAGCTTCTTGCTAAAAAGCAAAATAGAAAAGTGTCCAGTGAATTATAGATGCCATATAAATGTGTTATTTGTGCTTCACAGCATTAGTCATATCAATGTAACACATTCAGTTTTAGTTACCATTCTGGACAGTGTTCTTTATTGAGAATTGGTTTAGCCTCAGGTACACTCTCTCCTATGTTCCTCTGCACTTTGGTGGGCTTTGTTGTTGTTGTTTTGTTTTGTCAAGGGTTTTGATTTTGTTTTTGTGTTTTGTTTTGTTTTTATTTTATTTTATTTTTGTTTTGTTTTGTGTTGCTTTGCTTTATTCCAGTAAAATCAAAGCCTGTAAGAAAATTCATTTAAGAAACCTGGGCATGAGAAAATAAAATTATGCAGAGGACTTTTCAAGCTACAGAGACATTATCTACACAGAGACCTATCTATACTATAAAGCTACATTTGAATGAATAATTTTGAAGTTGTTTTGACATTAAAACCTTTTCTTCCTTTGATTAGTTAATTTTTGTTTGTTTCATTCTGTTAACAAAAGGAAGAATAGGAATGGGAGGAGAGAATCTAGAATGTGTTTTGATCATGTTTTTTTTTTTTTTAATCTGTTAGAGAAGGAAAGAAAAAACATTATCCCAAATTATCCCAAATAGAAGGACAACATAGAAAATGGAATAATGACTATGGAGTATAAAATAGAGAATACATGTTATAAAATATGAATACTGAAGGAAGATAGCTTTGTAATCCTGATCCTACAACTTCTCTAATTGCCCTCAACAAGTTCCCACACCTCCTTGAAATATGAGTCATGGCAATGCTTGTCCCATAGTGTAGCTGTAAAGATTAAGTGTGTTAATCCTAAAAAGAAAGATCTGGAAAAAAATAGTATATCACAAGCAGTCAACTGAGTTACCATTATTATTATTACCCCCGTTTTAATTACTTAGATCTATGTCAAATTATTGAGCTTTTAAAATATAAGTTCAAAGATTTTTGTTATCTTGAATGACACATATTTTTCAAATTGTATAAACTGTACATTCACACATGTTGGGTTATTGCATTAATTCCATATATATGTCAGGAATATTTGAGCTGCTGGGAGTCACCATAACTTCTATTTCCTATGAGCATTTTACTATGAGATTTACTTCCATTTGTGACTTGATCCCCAGATGATATAATACTCTAGCTTCTTATTGAAAATATAGTTATTTTTAAACACATATATGTAACTTACACTAGTGATTATGAATGGAGATTAAAAAAAATCACTCTAGTTATTTTGTTTCCATTTATAAAAAAAAAATACTTGAAAAGTCAAGATCCTTCAAGTAAGATATATATATAACATGAACTTCACCTTTACAAAAGTAAATATATTATTCATGGCATAAAATTTATCAAAATTATTATAGCAGACTATTAACATCTGTTAGTTACCTATATAGACATAGAGTTATGCAATGCTGTTCCATGAATGAATGAATTAGTGAATACAAGAATAAATGAACTGGGATAGACTAGATTATTGTACATATGCTCCTCGGCTTGGCAGGTTTACTAAAAGTATACAGTTTTGCTTACAAAACTCCATCCAATATTTATCAGCTATAAGACACTGAGCAAATAATTAAATCATAATTGTCTTGCTTCCTTTTCATTTCGCAATGGACATTCAGATGCCTGCAAGTTGAGTAAAGACGATGCTCCACAAAATATGTCCTTCTGGATTACATGATGATCTCCCTGTCAGTACTTCAGAAGTAAGTGGATAGTTTAAGATGAGATTGGTCCACCAGCAGTCAGTGCTCAAGGCAACAAAAGTGGAAGTCCTCCAGACATTTCATCTGTGAGATGGATGTAGCTACCCTGTTCTTCCAGAGGACTTGAGTTCAGTTTTTAGCACCCATGCCAGGAGGCTAAGAGACGCCAATAACTTCCATAGGATCTCACTTCCAGGGGATCTTGCACCTCCTCTGGATTCCACAGGCACCTGCGCGCGCGCGCGCGCGCGCGCGCGCGCACACACACACACACACACACACACACACACATCTTTAAAAGTAAATAGAGACGGAAGGCTAACCAAGAGCAATGGGCATGATATGAATGGTGATGGAGAAAATGAAAGAACCCTTACAAAGGGATAAGAGGCTTCAGAAGGTTTAAGTCCAAACTTCTGACTTCCTCTCTTTCCTTTTTAAATACACTGAGCAAGTAATTTATCAAAAAATCCAAAGGCTCTTTATGAGAAAAGAGAAGGGCATTTGGTTGCTAGGTAGCTAGACACCTGATGTAATTCTTTAATTCCAACATAAACAAATAATCCCCAGTTCATTAAGAATTCATAATCTCCAAATGTTTATGGATATTTCTCTAGTTATACCTAAAATTAAGTCTGAAAAGTAGACTGGAAATCTTGGTAATAAGTGGAATTGAAAGAGTGCAAAAGGGGCTTATGTAGTTTATAATTATATATGGAAATATAATAAAATGAACTGATGGGTGTGATAACATGTACTCAAAATTTTAAAGAGTTTTTTAGAATACATATAAGCTACTAAAAGCAAAAATGATGGATATAGTTATGAAAAACTCAGAAAACTATATGTAAAATTGATTTAAAAAATAGCATACCAGGTATTAATCACTCTTGTTAAATTAACAGTATAACAGTACTGTAGTATTAATCCATCTCACTGTAGTAACAGTATACGGTTATTTGTCACTTCTGTAAATAACAGCATAGCAGCATTAATCCCTCCTGCTATAATAACAGTATAGCTATATTATTAATCCCTGCTGCTATAATAACAGTGTAGTTATATTATTAATCCCTCCTGCTATAATAACAGTATAGCTATATTATTAATCCCTCCTGCTATAACAGTATAGCTATATTATTAATCCCTCCTGCTATAATAGTATAGCTATATTATTAATCCCTCCTGCTATAATAACAGTATAGTTATATTATGAATCCCTCCTGCTACAATAACAGCACAGTAACATTAATCCCTCCTGTTATTCTAACAGCATAGCAATATTAGTTACTCATATTATAATAACAATACACAGGCATTAACCATTTACTGCTATAGTTTCCATGTGTTGACTAATTTATTTCTTAAAATATTCATGGCCATAAGCACCCACATTTCAAAACTGACAAAACTGAACTGCACAGGAATTAAGTTTTTAATGTAAAAAATTATAGAGATAAACTTGGATTTTAGCTATAATTTAAGCTATTAAGCAGTAGAGAGTCTGCAAATCATAAGAACATGCAGGCCATTTCTTTGTACACTTTATGTTATATACAAGAGACATGAGTGTTGTGAGAGGTGGGAAGAGTGAAGACACAGGCAGAAATGATGAGAGTGACTTTGAACTCTCAGTAGATCTAGGAGGCCAAGTCTCCTATAAACAAAATTGGCAGGAAGATTAACACACAAGACAACAAGAACATGCTGCATAGAACCAATGCATTTTCATGGTGGCACTAAAGATGGGGCCATGTTTAATTTTTATCTTATATTCAAACAGATATAAAAGATTTAATTCCCAGCATGTGTTAGCAGTGAAACCCTTAAGTAATTTGATAAATTACTCAATTAAACATTCAGTGAAATTTAAGCACCATACACATCTGTTTAACATTCAGCCATTTTACGTTGCTTTTTGTTCCTCCTCTTTCTATCCATTTTTTATTTTTGCTAGGCATGGTAGCAGATGCATACAGTCCCTGAATTCAGCAGGCTAAGATGGGAAGACCATGAGTTGGAGGCCAGCCTGGTTTACATATTGAATTCCAGGACAGTCTGGGCTAAATAGAGAGATCCTGTCTCAAGGAAGAAAACAAAATTATAAATTTAAAAAAAAATATGATATAAGTGTAGCTGGAGAGCTTTTCTCCAGGTCCCACTAAGCCCCAGCAGTCTGGTAGCCCACTTATAAAATGAACACACAGACGCTTATATTATTTAAACTGCTTGGCCATTAGCTCAGGCCTGCCATTGTCTAGCTCTTACTCTTATATTCAGCCCATTTCTATTAATCTATACTTTGCCACATGGCTTGTGGCTTACCAGTACCTTACATCTTACTTGTCATGGCGGCAGCTGGCAGTGTCTCTCTCTCCCCCAGCCTTCCACTTCCCACCTCCTTGTCCCGCCTACTCTATCCTTCCTGCCTGGCTACTGGACAATTAGCACTTTATTTATTTTAACCAATTAGAGCAACACATTTAACATACTTGAACATCCCACAGCACTTCCCCTTTTCTTTTTTTCAAAAAGCAAGGTTTTAACTTTTATATAGTAAAATTTCAGATAACAAAACAATTATCAAGCAAGAATTACAGTTACAATATTAAAGAAGATATCCTATCTATCTTATATTTGTGAGTCTAAGGTTTTATATCTAACTTATCTTTTATCATAATTGAGGAAATTATAACTATCTAGTCTTCAATCACATCAAAGACCTCAGAAGGATATAATATTACCTGAGAACCGGGAGAAGGATGCAAGCAACTTTCGGGAGTCTTGCAGGGTAGACAGAGACAGCTGGCAGCCTGGACAGTCACCTAATGTTCCTTTGTAAAGTTGGGGCATCTGTCTTCAGCCCACAGGGATAGAGTCTCTTGGTCATTTTTTTTTATTTTCTTTTATTTCTTTTATTTATTTATTTTTTCAGTGTCCTGTAGAATGTCTGGCAGTTTCCTTTTTGAAGCAGGAACTTGAAGGACCATTTTGTCAAAGTTCAGTGGTCACCTTTCTATGGGTCCTGCTTGTCCAGTTAATCAAGCAGTCCAGGCAAGAACAGTTTCTTGCCCAAATAGCTATTTTTGCCAAAGTGAAGATAAACTCCATATGAAGTGTCTTTAATGCTCATCCTCTTCTCTGAAGTAAATCAGTGCTGCCAGGAGCAGACATGTCTCACTGTCCAGAAAGTCTAAATTTTAAAAATATTTTAAATGCCATATTCTGTAGACCTTTGAAGTGTTTGAAGATTACCTGTCTATCTGAAATATATCTATGTATACCTAGAAAACTTAACATGACTATAAGTTTGACTTTCATAGAAGACTAATTGACCTGTATTTATTAATTATCCATTACAATCTAAATGAGTTGCATAAACATAATACCTCAAATGAGAGTAGAAATATATATATAGTATACCAAAATTAACTTTAAGTTTATGTCAATAGACTAAAACCTATACCAATGTAAGACATTTTAAACAAGTTGTTGATCTTTAAAAGTAAGTTCATTAATCTACCCTTTCATCCTATTATATCTATAGCATATCCCCTTTTCTTCTTTAGAAAGAGATCACATTTATAATCAACCTAATCACCCTCATTTAAATAAAAATATTGTTGTTTTTTTTTCTGTCCCACACCAGAGGGCTCTTCTGATTTGGCACACAAAAATCTCTTAACCATTTTTATTTTTATCAATATGTCTGGGATTACAGAAGGAGTGAGCCAATTCCATCCCCAAAGCCAGCTTGATAATTTTGGGAATGTGGGTGTAGTTTCTCTTACTACTTCCTGCTGGAGAGGAGCGCTATATCTTTGGGGACATAAAGAAAATTTTAGGATTATGGAGTAGTCCTTGGGGGTAAACCTCTGAGCCAGTTGCCTTGAAACCATTCTCGATGTTGGATCATCTGGGCCATGATGTCATCAGAGCCCTTTCAGGTGGTCTTGGCTGATCAAACCTGATGTATCTTTTTTCTTAATTTATTATATTTGTGTTTTAATTTTACACATCAGCCATGGGTTCCCTTGTCTTCCCCCTCCTGCCCCCGCATCCCCCTTCCCCCCAGCCTCTCCCCTCCATTCCCATCTCCTCCAGGGCCAAGACTTCCCTGGGGATTCATTTAAAGCTGGTGGATTCAGTATAGGCAGCTCCAGTCCACTCCTTCCAGGCTGAGCAAAGTGTCTTGGAAAACCACAGGGACAAATAGCCAAACAAATGGGAGCACATGAATTATGAACCAAAGGCTGTGGAGCCCCCAGCTGGAGCAGGCCCTCTGGATAAGTGAGACAATTGAATAGCTTGAACTGTTTGGGAGGCACCCAGGCAGTGGGACGCAGAACTGTCCTTAGTGTATGAGCTGGCTGTTTGGAACCTGATGTATTTTAATCTGGAACAAATCCACAGCCTCTGGCTTTCTGTGGAAACAAAAACAGAGTCTCTTTTCTAAAGCAACATATCCTTATATCCAAATTTTGAAGTCAAGGTACCTTTAAAATTTACATATTTGTTTAAACTCAACAGCTTTTACGATCAAATCTTTTTCTGCAGTTAAAAATTCCAAAGACAACATAAACCAGATTCTCTGTGTAATATCCATCTTTGTAAGACTAAAACACCATTGTGGCTGCTGGCTCTGCCCACCTCAGCTTCCCAAAGTGGCAGTGGTACAGTTTATCGCCAGCTCTGGATCTGGAGCCGTGTGTACCATCAACTGTCAGAAACAGTTCTATCAAAGCAATGCATAGCCCAGAAACCTTTTTTTTTTTTTTAAACTAGCAAAGGCTAAATCCATCACATAGCAGAGTAAAGTGCTGCTTGTAGACTCCACACCCACCACACTGCAGGTCAGACACACATACCAGGAACCTGTCATAGTAGCTCAAACCGGCAGGCTGCAGATAACTTGAGAGAGAGAACTAGGAAGCTGGTTTTAGCTCCATTCTAGAATCTTTTTTCTCAGGTTTTAGGTGGAAACTCTTGCAAACAGATTGGACGCCATTTGTAGCTTCTCTACAGGTGTCATCAAGCCCCGCAGTCCCACAACCCATTTATAAAATAATTACTCAGATCTTATATTATTTATAAACTGTATGGCCATGGCAGGCTTCTTGTTATCTACTTCTTCTATCTTAAATTAACCTGGTTGTATTAATCTATACTTTGCCATGTGGCTTATGGCTTACCAGTACCTTACATCTTTCTTGTCATTCCTGCAGCTTGTAGTGTCTCCCTGCCTCCTTTACTTCCCAGAATTCTCCTCCTCCTTGTCCTGCCTACCCTATCCTTCCTGCCTGGCTACTGGCCAGTCAGCACTTTACTTTAACTAATCAGAGCAACACATTTGACATACTTCAACATCCCACAGCACCACAGCACTTCCCCTTTTCTTTTTTTTTTTTTTTTTGGAAGGTTTTAACTTTTACATAGTAAAATTACATATACCAAAATAATTATTAAGCAAGAATTACAGTTACAATATTAAAGAAGATATCCTATCTATCTTATATTTGTGAGTCTAAGGTTTTATATCTAACTTATCTTTTATCATAATTGAGGAAATTATAACTATCTAGTCTTCAATCACATCAAAGACCTCAGAAGGATATAATATTACCTGAGAACCAGGAGAGGGATGCAAGCAACTTTCAGGAGTCTTGCAGGATAGACAGAGACAGCTGGCAGCCTGGACAGTCACCTAATGTTCCTTTGTAAAGTTGGGGCATCTGTCTTCAGCCCACAGGGCTAGAGTCTCTTGGTCACTTTTCTTAGTGTCCTGTAGAATGTCTGGCAGGAACCTGAAGGATCATTTTGCTAAGCAAAGTTCAGAGGTCACCTTTCTATGGTTCCTGCATATCCAGTCAATCAAGCAGTCCAAGCAAGAACAGTTTCTTGCCCAAATGACTATTTTTGCCAAGGTGAAGATAAACTCCATATGAAGTGTCTTTGATGCCCATCCTCCTCTCTGAAGTAAATCAGTGCTGCCAGGAGCAGACATGTCTCACTGTCCAGAAAGTCTAAATTTTTTAAAATATTTTAAATGCCATATTCTGTAGGTCTTTGAAGTGTTTGAAGATTACCTATGTATCTGAAATTTATCTGTGTATACCTAGAAGACTTAACTAACATGGCTACAAGTATGATTATCATAGATGACTAATTATTCAGAGGCCTCTCTCGCCCCCGCCTTGTAGGCGTGACCATTACCAAAGCCACAATGGGGGTTGGAACTTCCAGGCCAAGGCTGGAATGGCTACCCTCTACATATAAGTAAAAATTTAATTTTAATTCTCAATACTATTCTCACAGAATATTTTATATATAAAATGCTTTTGATTAAAAAGCCCTTTTATTGATTTATGACCCAATTATATATCCAAATAGCATTCTAACAATAAATTTGGTATTTTCTATTTTATGTGAGCATAAATGTATAACTATAGAAAACTTTTAGGTTTGAGTTATCGCTACAAATATTATTTTAACTAGATTTAAAATATATATATATAAACTTGAAATCAGCTTTCATTGAAACTGCATCCTACTAAGATGGAAGGGATTTTGTTTGCTTGTTTTCAGTTGTACCACATATGTGTTTTATGGATACATGACAAGGTCAATGGCATTTTCACCATTTACTGTTCATTTGTATAAAGTAATCACTGAAAACCTATTCCCATTAAATAAATAAGCGTAATGGAAGGAGTTTGGCTATGCCAATGTCATCCAATCCTTTGAAGGTTTTTTTTGGAGGGGTGGGGGATTGTTTGTTTGTTTGTTTGTTTGTTTTTTGAGACAGGGTTTCTCTGTGTAGCTTTGTGCCTTTCCTGGAACTCACTCTGTAGACCAGGCTGACCTCAAACTCACAGAGATCCACCTGCCTCTGCCTCCCAAGTGCTGGGATTAAAGGCATGTGCCACCACCACCTGGCAGAATTTTGTTTTTAAATCCAATAGTAATTTACCATTAAAAACAGTCACTATCAGACTGGAGAGATGACTCAGTGGTTAAGACCATTTAATGCTCTCCCACAGGATCTAGAAGGTTCAGTTCCCAGCACTATCTTGGCTGTTCATAACCGTCTGCAACTCCAGTTCCAAGGGATACAACACTCTTTTCTGCTTTTCTGGCCTTCCTAGGCACCAGGCATACATACAGTGTGTGTGTGTGTGTGTGTATATATATATATATATATATATATATATATATATATATATATATATATGCCAAACACTCACACACAAAATTCTACATTTTCTTTTAAGAAACCATTCTAACTGCAAGCAATCTAGTTTGCAAATACCTCTTACCTTGTCAACTAAACCATGAGGTCTTACAAATTTCCCTCTATGTCAATCATGTTTTTATATCTTTGTGTGGAGTGAAGTACGCTTTATTACAAGAGTGAAAGGGAGTTAGGCCAAAAGACTGGCTCTCATCTCCAGCATGTTGTCAGGAAGATCAACTTTAAGAAAAACTAAAAACAAACAAAAAATTAGAATCTGAAACTTTTTTATAGAACAACCTATACCAGGTTTGGATTTTTTGTTGTTGTTGGTTTTAGTTGTGGGGGATTTTGTTTGTGTGTGTGTGTTGATATTTGTCACACTCAGAAATGGCATTCTCCAAGACAGAGACCAACATCAGTATAAAATTCAAAGGAAATATGGTGGTTTGAATGAGAATAAGCCCCGTAAGTTTGTATGTTCGAATACATGTGGGAAGGATTGTGGGATGTGGCCTTGATGGAGGAAGTGTGTCCCTAGGGGGCAGATGTTGAGGTTTTAGAAAACTATGAGTCCTGGAGTCTCTACGTGTACTTCAAGGTTGCAGATCAAGATGGGAGATCTCATCTGTTCCTTTGTTCAGCCCTCATAGACTCTAAGCCTCTGAAACTGTAAGATGAATTGAATACTGTCTTTTATAAGTTGCCTTGGTCCTGGAGTTTCATTACACAGCAATAGAAAAGTAACCAAGAGAACACTAAGGCAGAAACACACTGCTGTGTTTTCTTTCGTGAGTGTGTATGTATCTGTTGATATGAGAGGATACGGGAAACAGTACTTTACCAGTTGGCCTGTTCCCTCATTTGAAAAACAAAAACAAATAACTGGAATTAGTTATATCTCCTAGTTCCAGAAAAACTATATAACAAGAGCTCGACACACAGACAGAATATGTTTTTCTGGTACTTGATACTTGTGAGTATGGCTGCCAGTCTTCTTTCCCCGGGGATAGCCCACTCCTTGCTATGACTCAGGGTTAAGCTCTTTAATGAGGCTTTGCCAATGCCGAAGCTAAAATAGTCCCCAGTCATCTGTTATATTAGCTGGTCTTTGTCCCACAATATTTTTCAAGGTCTCCTGCTACAGTTTTGGTTTGGTTTTTTCCTGTTTTTGTTTCTTCTAATCATCTCTTTCACCTGTTCCACTGTAACCTCTGAGAAGAGAGGGCTATTATCTCTCTCGGTGTCTTAAACAATCTCTAACACAGGTTAGGGTTGCTGTCAAGGGTGTTTTAGTAAATAAGTCACTGCATTTTCCTGCTAGGACTTCTGTAACAAAGAACCAAAGAGTTGTGGTTTTTAAACAAAGGGCCTTTATTTTCTCAGTCTTGGTTCTAGTGGTCCAAGGTCATGGTTTCAGTAGGTTTGTCCTTGACCTAAATCTAGCTCCTGTTCATCCATTTGCCTACTTTGTGTCATAATTTCCTGTTTGTCTAGGGGTACAAGTCATATCAAATTAAAATCTAATCATAAGACCTTTATGTTACTTTTCTAAAATCTCCTTCCCCAAATACAGCTACATTCTAAAGTATTATCACATATGAATTTGGGCAGGACATGAGTGAGCCCATAACAGTGAAGAGATCCCTCTAATTCCAGATTTTGCTGAAGGGTACCCAAACTTCAGGGCTTACGACCAATAAGAACAAGGAGCCTTATTCACCAGATGAAAGCAAGGTAATGTCTCATGAAAGCCTAATAGGCAACATCCAAGTTATAGGCAAAATATATTCTATTCACAGAAATGGAAATTCTTATAAACAAATGTTAGCAACAGCTTTATTTTTAATGGCTGGAAACTGGACATAGTCCATTGTCTATCTCCTGGTGATGGGATTACTATATTGTGATACATCTCCACAATGAGTATCACTCATCAATATACTGGAACTACTGATACATGAAACAATATGGGTAAGACTGGAAGGCAAAGATGTTAAGTGATGGAAGCCAGAAACCAAAGTGCCTACACCATCTGGATTCATATATATGACATTCTAGAAAAAGGAGACATTTGGGACAGAATGCATATCAATGATTGCCAAGGGCTGGAAATGGAGAAGGAGATTGACTTCAAAGGATCCCGGAGAACATGATGAGGAGACAGAAATGTTCAATCACTTAACTGTACTTATGGTTACTCGACCATATACATTTGTCAAAATTCATCAATCAGACAATTTAAATATGTGGATTTTGTTATAGGTAAACAGTACCTCAAAGTTGATTTCTCAAAAACAGAACATGCCTAAAGTTATTTAAGATCTATTCCCATAACAGCCTGTCATAAGAGTTTTGCAAATGTTATTCACATTTATTTAAAACAACGTAAATGCACACAAGAACACAAATATGTATGTGGGTAAAACTAGAAGAACAGGAATGTCGATTATTTTATTTTTTAATTTCCATGCAATATATTTTGATCATATCCCCCATCCCTCCTGTGCTAAAGAAGGAGAGATCTGTCAGTTTGAACCTGTAATTGATCTGGAAAGCCACTGAGAAAATGCCTCCTGCATTTCTTCTTGTTTTGTTCCCCAAGCCCCAAAGCCTTCCTGAGCAGTCAGTAAGGACGTGAGTGAAGGATCCCCCTGAACCCTCATTACTCATCTCCGTGGCCTGGAGCACACTGTAAGAGTTTCACACACTTCCCCACTCGATCATTTAATAATTCTACACTGAAGTGTTTCCTCAAACAATAAAACATGCTAATTCTCTAGACAAAGCAGCACTCAGTAGAAAGCAAAGCAATTTGAAGCGCTTAGAGAATCAAAGAGCTAAAGCGGCAAATGTAAAGATGGAGCGAATTTTGTCCGGAAGAGCTTTTTCCACAGAGGACAGATGGGGAGGATATTTGTGCTTAATTTCAATGTTCTGCAAAAGTTAACACGTCCAGCAGCACAGCAACACCCCCAGGTTTCTGGCAACTGACAGGAACACTTTATCCTGAATCCTCAGCAGGATGAGAGACTGGGAATTTGGAACCCATCTGGAGGGATGCTAATCTTTTTGCAATGAAGCAAACCAGGAACAGGCTCCGAGGAGACGTCCGCACACACACCCAAAACACGTTCGAGGTCCTAATCCCCACAAGTTTCACATTCTGATTAATTACAGGTACCAGGTTCCCATAGTCACCGGCTACTCTTCCTGTTGGGTGCTGATTTACTTTAACGATCCCTGATGTTTCATCGCGAGCTTTTTCACAGCTATTAAAAATAACAGCCTCTCTCCCTGACAGCAAAGGTTTGTTTAGTGCTGTCAAACAGATGCACAGTTATGGCTGTCCTCAGTGCTAACTCACAGCCCAATTGGTGGAGCATCAAGAATAATTGTATCAAATGACCACGGAGACAGACTCAGGATGTGCAAATGAATGCCTCCCTTCAAACTTGCTCTCTGGTGTACTGGGCTGTTTCTAGGAACCAGAGTTTCTGGAAACTTCCTTCTGCTCCTCATTTCAGTGTGAGAACCTAACCAGAAGGCTCCTGTTGTCCTCCATGAGACCAGTCTAACCCTGGAGATTTTTCCTAGGAAGTGGTTCCTTCCATGCCTAGAGAGAGAGAGGAGAAGCTCTCAGGATAAGAATGTTAGAGTGAGTGGAAGGGACACCTGATGGCATTCCCATGTTTGAGGCCAGCATGAGGTTGTTGAGATCAGCAGTTAGAAATGTAGGTGATGGTATGGTGTGCTACCCAGGGGAGTCTGAGGGAGAAAAAGGATTAATGACCTCTGAGCCTTATTCTCTTCCCACTTTTCCTGAAATGCTAAAGCAGGGAGCTAGTTATCAATCAAGAGAGTGAAATATATCAGTGGATGGCTTTGCTTTGCCACAGTGACAGCCAGCTCCACTTTTGAATACTCTTTGAAAACAATTTTTACTGTGCAATGCTGGAGAAAGCCAACAAATAATAAACCTGTCACAGTACTCACCAAGCGCTCGTAAATGCAAGAGTCGGCTTTGCAGCTGCAAGGGGATACCACTCCTCAGCTTGAAAGATTGCCAATGCTTAATCATTGCATCTGATACCAATTCTCACTGTGGGCAGTGATTGGAGCAAATGCTTATCTTCAGCACTCTAAAAGGGGATGATGCAGGGTGCTCCTGTCTCCCAACTGCTACTTGGTTAGCAGTTCAGAATGGAGACACAGATATCAGAAGGAGACCCACCCATGCTTTGCGCACTGTTTGTTTTATTCCAACTGTCAAGAGTCTCTCACACACAACAATAAATTCATGTGTGTATGTCTAATTCAAAATATCTACTCTGAATTGTGCTTATCATGGATTGTTGTTGATAATGGAAACAGAAAGGAATATAATGAAGACTATAGACCTCTGGGGCCTGTCTAGGACTCTGGGACACTACAGAAGGCCTGCCTGTACTTCCTCCTTTATCCTTCCCAAATGGTCCTCGTTATATCACGTCCCCAGAAGACTCTGCTCCAATCTATCTACCTTCTCTGTGTCTTTGTAATGAGATGAGACAAGCCTTTGGGAGCAGGGGAAGGGTTACCCTCTAACACACCCCCACTTGACAGAAGCAAGAGTTACACCAGGGAGTGGTGTGCTGAGATGGTTTTCAACAGTATCCAGCAGCTTCCGTGAGATGCAGAGGGGTGAACTCAGTGGCTAGCCTCTTCTAGAGTTTGGGAAGAAAACTGCCTGCTGGGAACTTTGCAAGGTTTACCAGGAACAAGTGGCTTCAACTAAGAAAAAAAAAAAATTGCTGTTTCTAATTAAGGCGAAGTTTCTAGATTTTCAGAAGGTTCCCATTTCCTGAGAGGAGCCAGGTCTCACATTTTAATGTTGAAACTAGTAAATTACTTGGTGTGAGGGTAACAGCTGCAGGACGCATTTTATTAACTGTCTTTTCCCACATTAAGCATTCCCATACCTACGATGTATGGGTGATACAGAGGTTCATGTACTCCCTGCTGGACTTATTCTTCCAAAACCTCTAGACAGATCATCTCACCCCCTCCCCAGAAGTATCTCTCTTTATTGAGGTGAGGTTTGCAATTGTCATGCAAAGAACTCTGTCTCCAGACTGTTTAAGGGGATTTATGATGACTTGTGTGTGGAAACATACATGTCAGAAATGACAACCCAGGGCTAAGAATAAGCAGGCGCCTCTCAAGAAAGACATGGCATTTGTTCCCTGCCTCCTGCCTGACCCCCATTAGAGAACTGCTTCCTGCAGAAACAGGCTGTTGACAGAACCACAAGCCCTAATGGTGGCTCATCCTAGGGCAATGTTGATCTGTTTTCACAAGTGAATACTCAGCTCTGACACGTGGCTAACAGTATGTTTCCCTGATAAGAAAAAGTCATGATTATCTTCAGAAATACATGTTTCTATACTAATTGATTTCTGTATCATAGAATCTCTTCAGGAGAAAAATAAAACATAATTTGCAATTTATAGCAAATAAAGAAAGCTCTTTGACAATTCCTTCATCAAAAAATGATTTGTTGAGCATGTGTTTATCAGGTGATTTTTCAGTTGAAAAAAAAAAAAAAAACTTAGATTCATCCTTGAACTTGCTTACTAGTAATCAATCTAAAACCCATTTAACTATACCTTCAAAAATGTAGCCATCATTTTAGTGGTTTGCACACTCTCGACTGATTCTACATTGACTACCTCAGTTTCAGTAGACCTGTGTTGTCTCCTGACTCACCTCACCCTTCCTCCAGTTCAGTCTGAACAATGAGAGTTCATCGTAATGAACCCTGCAGCTGTCCTCTGTTCACACACAACAATGGGTCACAATAGTTCATGCAGGGGTCAATAGTTGGAAAGGGGCTGACTAGTAAATACTTTAGGGATTGTGAGCCATATGTTTGTTGCAAGCACAAAATTTCCATTGTAGCATAAAAGCAGTTATGGATGGTTTGTAATGGAACGGGGATGGCTGTCTGTTAATTTTTTTTTTTTTTCTTTACAGAACCAGCATAAACTGCCTGTGGGCCAAATTGTTTTTCAACTCATAATATATAAGATGTCAGACAATCTGTCTTCTGGCTCCCTTTGCTAATTTCCCCCCACTTAACAACTCCACCTTTACAACAATGATCATCTTATAAACAAAGCAATAGCTTAAGTAACAAAGATATTTGCCATATTTTATGACTCTGAGTAGAATCAGCTGGCTGAGCCATTATTCTTTTACATATGGTGCCACTCATGCATGCAGGTACTTGGATGCTCAGCTAAGAAGAAAAACATAAGATGCTTTGGGCATTTCATGGTAGCTAGGACTGGCTAAGAGCTGGACCTCAACTTGTGCCAGGTTCTCCTCTACATGGTACATCACTTGACTTTCTGAAGTCGCAACAGCTGGCTTATATAAGAAAGGGTTCCAGGAACACAAAAGTAGAAGTTTAAGAAACCTTGCAAGTTGCAGAGCATCACATCTGTAGATGATTGATCAAAGCAACTCCACACAGCTGGAGGAGAAGCAGACTCCATCTTCAGTGAGCATATCAGTCAGTCTCTTTCCATTGCTGTGAAAAACACCTAAGGGAAACAATTTAGAAGAGAAAGGGTTTATTTTGGCTCATGATTTTGGAATTTCCAGTCCAGTGGACAGGGGCTCCATTGTTTGGACCTAAGGGCAGGCCACATATCCTGGCTTGAAAGGCATGGTGGATAGCAGCCACAAAGCAGAGAGAAAGAAGGAAGGAATAAAGGAAGGGAGGGAGGGAGGGAGGGAGGCAGTGAAGGAGGGAGGGAGAGAGGAAGGGAGGAAGGAGGAAGGAAGGAAGGAAGGAAGGAAGGAAGGAAGGAAGGAAGGAAGGAAAGAAGGAAGGAAGGAAGGAAGGAAGGAAGGAAGGAAGGAAGGAAGGAAGGAAGACCACACTTTTCAAAGGCATGTCTCCAGTGTCCTGTTGCCTACAAAGAGGCCCTACCCTCCACAGTTCCACTGTTTCTGAATGCTCTATTCAAATTATAAATCCACCAGCGGATCAAGGGGGTTAGAATAAGAAGGGCACCTACAGGCTTATGTATTTGGATGCTTTGTCATTAGAGAATAGTACTGCTTGAGAGGGAATAGGAGATGTGGCCTTGTTGGAGAAAGCCTGTGGCTGTGAGTGGGGCTTTAAGGTTTCAGAAGCTCAAGTCAGGTCCAGTGGCTCTCTCTCCTTCCTGTTGCCTGTGGATCCAGATGTGGAACTCTCAGCTTCTATAGCACCATGTCTGTCCCTATGCCACTATGCTTTCCTGCCATGCTGATGACAGACTAAACCTCTGAAACTATAAACCAGCCCCAACTAAATGTTTGCCTTTATAAGAGTGGCCATATGCTTTTATGACGTCTCTTCACACCAATAAAACACTGACTAAGACACTGATTAAAACAAAACCTTCTATATCTAATCATCTGGGGCATCCTTTAATAATATCTTAGGCACTCCTCAGCCCAGTTATGATGGTTTGAATTAGACATAACTCCTTAGCTCAGGTATTTAAAGACTTGGTCCCCAATTAGTGGCTGTTGGCCATAGGAGTTGTCAGCTTACTAGAGGAAATATGTTACTGAGAGTAGGCTTTGAGGTTTAACAAGACTTATGTTTATTTAAAGTTGGCTCTGTTTCCCATTTGTGGCTCAAAATGTGAGTTCTCAGCTGCTTCTGCTGCTATGCTTCACTGCCTGCTCATATTCTTCCATAACTGAGAACCCCTCCCCAAAGCCCTCTTTATATAAGTCACAGTGTTTATCATTGCAATAGAAAAGTCATAACCAACCAAGTTAATAATCCAGATTAGCTATTACCTAACAGTTTAGGAGTTTTAGCTTTCACAGTGAGGTCTTTGATCCATTTGGAGTTGACTTTTGTGCAAAGTGGTAGATATGGTCTGAATTCATTCTACATGTAGACATCCAGTTTCCCAAAACAATTTGTTGAAAATGCTGTATTTTCTTCTGTGTGTGCTTTCTACATTTCTGTCAAATATCTCACATGGCTGTAATTACATACAACTGTATTTGGATTTTCTGTTTTCCCCTGCTGATCCTCATGTTCATTTTTGTGCCAATGCCATGCTGTTTTAATTACCATAGCTCTGTAACCTACTTTGAAATATGATTTGGTCATCCCTCCAGCACTGTTTTCTTTTTATACCAGGATTGTTTTGACTGTTTGGAGTCTTTTGTACCCCCATATAAATTTCATATAAACTTAATTTTTTATTTATTATGCATATTTTCATTGGAATTACATTGATCTTTGCATTACATTGGGTAGGATGGTTAATGGTATTAATTATTAATTCCACCATTCAGTCTGTGAGCATGGCATATCTTTCTATCTTCTAGTGTCTTCCTCAATCTCTTTCTTTAGAGATTTAAGTTTTCATTGTAGAGTTCTTCCACCTCCTTTGTTAGTGTTATTTCTAAATAACATCTTTGTTTGTTTGCTATTTTCTTTCATTTTTAGGATATTAGAAGCATTTTGATGATCTTTTCTCAGACTGCTCCTTCCTGGGTTTTGTAAGTCGATCTTGTATCCTGCCACTTTTTGAAGCTATTGCTACAATTGCTCACATCTAGAGGATTTCTGGTGGAATTTTTGGGATCTCTTATGTATAATGTATCATCTGCAAGTAAGACAATTTGAATTTTTCTTTTCCTATTTGTGTCCCTTTGATTTCCTTCTCTTTCTTCAGTGTTCTTGCTAGGGCTTCGAGTATTATTGAAGAAGCATAGGTAGAGTGTTCAGCACCACCTCATTCTTTATTTTAATGGGACTTTTTAGGGTGATAATGCTTCCTGCAAGAGCTATAGGTCACAGAAACCTCAGAATCAAGCATGGGAAACCTCATTCCAAATTGTTGGTCAAGGGAGTTCAAGGGACTCCCAAAACAACATAAAGTATTGTCATTGCACTTATTGCTGAAGATATCACATACCTCAGACACAGAATTTGGACAAATTGAGCTGCAAATAATCTAAAAACATTTTCCGAGGATTACAGTGTTCTCGTATTATCAGAAGTTAGTTCAAATGCCCAATAAAGAAAAGCAAAAGAAAAGCTCTACCTAACTATAAAGCATTCAAACCAAAATGATTCAACAAGAAAAAAAAATATCTGCAATGATTCAGCAGTGGCACTTTTATCTTATAAATAGATAACTACTGACTAATTGGACTTAAGTGTGTAATAGGAGGGAGTTCATGCTTGGAACTTTAAACCTAGTCAACTACCCATGGCTGGAGAGGTCATAGTTCCTACAGAACTGTATTCTCAATACTTAATCATATCAAAACACAAGTGTAACTCCCATCTCTCATCAAGAAAGCTCCATTTTTACAACAGATGAGAACTATCACAGAGATACACAACCAGTCAGACTGTAGAGAGTCAACGACCACAGGGTGTCTAACCCCAATTGTTACATTTGTAGTGCAGCTTCTACACCCAAGTTTTGGGGAAACTCACACAACGGGGTGATGAAATTTTCAGAGATAGAGGACTTTCTGCTAAATGGTGTCTTCAAAACATGACAAAGAAATTCCATCCATGAACTCTCAACCATATGGTTGCCAAAACAAGAGCATATGTACCATGCCAATGTGAATGAGGGATGTTTTACGAGGTCCCACCTCTAAATGAAGAACACAAATAATCAATGGCTACTAAGAGAGGGAGAATCATTTTCTCCATGGACAAACCTATGGATTGGCTCTCCAATTCTCTTGTATGTACCAACAGCAACAATGTGAACATGTGTTTGTGTATGTGTGAATAGGGGAGAGGTCATGGATTTGGGAGGAAGTAGAAGAGGGTATTAGAAGAGTTGGAGGGGCAATGGGGTTATGGAAATTATTAAATATAGCATCGCTGTACGAAATTCTAAAAATACTTATTTAAAAAGATGAGCTATCACGATGAGAATGTGGAAAAATTTAGCCATTTTTACTGACTTCACTACAGTTTCTTTCCATGTACATCCCTGCTTTATTTGTTCATTCTCCTTTTGGACTTTTGTTCTGATGTAATCTCTTTTATTCTGGTCTTAAGTGGGCTGTACACAAAATGATTTCTAACTGATTAATTTGACTTTACTTTTCTTATTTCTGTTTCATATTTTATACATTTGTTTTTTTTCCCCATGGTTACCTTCTCATTTCTCATCACTAAAATTCAGCAGATTCATACTATCTGTTCACTATTTTCTCACCAATCTCTAGAGTAAGCCTTGACACTAAAAAGGCATGCATCAATTATTTCCCTGAATGAATGAATGATGGCTATGTAAAAGGCAGTATGCCAACCATTTAAGATAAACATGCTCATCATATAGTATTTCTGCCCTCCACTCAGTCTGAAATTAAAAGTCTGTTAATATGGAATTAGTGATATAGATCCCAACTACAATAATATGAAGGAGAATTTTTAAATTATACAATTTACGAGCAAGGTTTATAGTTCTCAAAGTCAGTCTTGAACACTGAACATTTAAATAAGTGAGAACACATAGTGCTCCCTTCTCTGCAATGGTAATAGCTTCCAGGAACCCATGCTGGGAAAATTTCTTAAGCTGTTTCCAATGTCAACAGTAAAGAATGCCAACTGATTATCTTTTTCTTCCATGAGCATTAAGTAGACATCTACCAGGCACTTTTCATTTGTGTCGGAATTCTTGGATTAAAGAACAAGAAGCAAAGTCAGGCGGTGGTAGCTCATGCCTTTAATTCCAGCACTCTGTAAGCAGAGGCAGGTGGATGGATCTCTCAGTTCAAGGCCAGTCTGGTCTACAGAGCAAGTTCCGGGATACCCAGGGCTACACAGAGAATCCCTGTCTCAAAACTCCCCCATCAAAAAATGAACAGGAAGAATATTGATGAAAATGTCTTATCTGTGTGAAGCTATACTCATAAAGTTTCCCCAGTGTTCCTGCCTAAATGCGAACTGAACAAGGACAACAATAGACATGCTAAAATGGATAAACATGAGTCCTGAGCCCTACATAAAGAACTACAGGCCACTAAGGAAGGCTGAGAGTGGAGGAAATCGGCTTCCCTAGGGAAGAGCACACCAAATGGTTATCCAATCCCAAATGAAGTCCTGAAAACATTCATAACAAGTTACATTATATGGGCTGAGTAGGCTATATTTAGTAATATATGCATGTACATGTACATATATGCATATAAAAACATTTAATGAGCTGGGCAGTGATAGCACATGCCTTTAATGCCAGCACTCAAGAGGCGGGGCCAGGCAGATCCCTTGAGTTCAAGGCCAGCCTGGTCTACAGAGTGATATCCAGGACAGGCACCAAAACTACACAGAGAAACCCTGTCTTGAAAAGCAAAACAAATGAACAAAAACAACAACAACAAAAAAAACCCAAAATCATTTAATGAAATGGAACCATGAATTTGAAGGAGAGTAAGGAGGGGTATATAGAAGAATTTGATGAAGGGAAATGATGTAATTATGTTGTAATGTCAAAAGAAAAAGAACAATAAATTTTAAATTTGGCTTAAAATAACTTTTCAAACTACAAATTATAATCTACCTGTTCATCTACTTTTTAACATCTACTCTAATGATTATGCCCAGAAATGTGTCAGAGAGAGACTAAAAGAATAACTAAAAATATAACTGGTCATGCTTAATATTTTTACTAATAATTACAAAATTAAATTTATTAAATAGTGAAGCTTTCACAAAATATAAAATAACAGCAAAGTGTAGTGGAATTTACTGAAACCAAGATATCCTTTCATCTAGAATTTCACTAGCTCCCAGGCATTCAAGAGTAAGAGAACCTCTTTTTGTGTGTGTGCAATGTTAAAATATAATAAAGAAATATAAAATTTTAAATGATTTTCACATTCAAAATTCAGTATTATTTCAGTGTTTTGAGTCACTTTTAGTTAGAGAGAAATTATACAAATAATGATATCTCTTACAATGCTACTGATAATTCTTAAATAAATCAAGTATCTTAGTAAGCTTTATCTATATCATTCAAGAAAAGAAAAAGCTTGTGGGAAAGCAGGTACAGCTATAAGAATGAGGGTAATAGAGAAGCTAAAAAACTAAAAATTCAAACAAGATGAAAATTTATTTCTTCCTGACATAACTGTCCAAAAGTTGGCAGGTAGTCCAAGACATCTGGGTGGACCTTCTCTATTGAGTTACTTGAGAACCAAGGTCATTTGGTTTGTTGCTTTGCACACGGTTCTTGTGCACAATGCCCTCATGCGCACACTTGAATAACCACCACAGCTCCACATTCTCATCCCTGGAAGAGCAGCAAGGACTTATAGATGAGAAGAGCTTGCTCTCCATGTGCTTGCTCTAGAACTTGCACAGAGTGCTTCCACTAACATGTCTACCACACAGATCAAAATGTAATCTTTAATCGAGTGGTCCTGAAGCTTAATACCACTCAGCGTAGCAGAAGGAGA
Organism: Onychomys torridus; assembly: GCF_903995425.1. Classification (NCBI taxonomy): domain Eukaryota; kingdom Metazoa; phylum Chordata; class Mammalia; order Rodentia; family Cricetidae; genus Onychomys; species Onychomys torridus. The sequence goes on along the minus strand of NC_050459.1, from coordinate 35,754,366 downwards.
GATGGTTCAGCAGTTAAGAATGTTCACTGCTTTTCCGGAGGACCTGTGTTTGGTTGCCAGCGCTCAAACTGGGCAGATTATAATCACCTGTAACTCAAGCTCCAGGGGCTCTCATGCCCTCTTCTGTCCTCCCTGGCACCACGCTCATATGCACAAATCCACACATAGCTATACACATATATGCTTAATTGAAACTTTTATGAAAAAAAAAACTTAAATGAAGATGCTCATAATAAAATATACCTGTAATCATGAATCTTAGAAAGAAAAGGCAGGGAGATCAAGGCCAGCCTTAGGCACATAATAGGTTCATGGGACCCTGACTCAAAAAGCAAAACAAAATGAAAAATTCTCTCAGTAGATTATGGTATTAATAGGAAAAGAAAAGATAAGATAGGAAAATGGGGCTGGCAAATGATTCCGCAGATAAAAGCACTAGGCACACAAGGCTGACTTCCATACATGGAAACCATGGTAGAGAGAGCCAACTCCCTAAAGTTGTCTTCTTACCTCCCATGCCTGATATGGCACACATGTACCATGACAAGTGTGCATGTCCCATATGGATACATAAATTTAAAAATAAGGCTATAGATAAATGATCAGCCTTTGGATTAGTTAACCAGTTTTTGCAACCCTGAAAATAATAAATCTGTTTATCTAGATAAAAATAGGCATTAGCACTTGAAAATATTAATAGTACTTCAACTTGACTTCCTGTAAAAAAAAAAAAAAATCAGAGAAAAATTACATTGGAAAGCTGCCTTCTTTTTCCCTTGTTAATAAGTGAAAGGCAAAACACTAGTCATGCATATATGTGTGTGTGTGTGTGTGTGTGTGTGTGTGTGTGTGTGTGTGTATACCAGAGGACATGCCATCAATGCTTGCTCTGATGCCCTATGGTAACCAAAACCGGGTCCCAAGTAAAACAATGAAGCATTTTAGATATGCATTGTGGACAGGGGAAAACAAACTAAGCTGAGACGATAATGCTGATACCCAAATACTTAACTGAAGAATGATCTTATGCTGAGTGACAGAGTCCATGCATAGTAACTCGAGCAAGTAGATGACATGATGACCACTTTCTAGGGTTCTTGAATTAAGCACAAAAATGACAACTAAAACATGTTCCCTTCAGGGGGAGATGATTCTGGAAAAACAAGGCTAATACTGCATCTTTATGAAAGAATCTGTTACACATACCTCACATAGCTTTTGCGGGAAAATTGAAAACAAAGGTACCTAAGGGTTTGATGAATGTAAGCTGAAGCAAATATAAAACAAAGTAGGGAACTCGCCTCATAGAGAGATCTCTGTGTTTTTACCAGCTTTACAGTTTTCCCCGGTGTTGTGTGATTCCACACTTGAGAATGTGCACGCAGCCTCTCAAATGCTATTTAATAAATAGTATTTATTAAGTCTTGTTGGATTTGTTCTAGAAAAAAATCATCTGTTAAAAAGAAAATAAGGCACCAAGTAATATTCTATTCCTACGGCCTCTGCAATTGTTGAGAACAAGAAAAAAGGGAAAATTTCAAAAAAATAAAAACCAGTAATTGAATGAATTATATAATTAGTGAGATTAAATGTAGATCAGCGTGAGTCATTGAACAATTAGAATTCAGACCTAGAGATGTACTTTTTCTGCAATTATGCAATTATAGTGTATGTAAAAAGGAATTGACTAGGAAAAATTAACCATTCCTTGAAAAATAACTAGAAAAGATGTTTAAAATACAGCAGGATTCCTTAAGATTTCCCATTTCTGTTACAGTTTTATTCAGGAATATTGTGAACTGGCTTCTCTTATAATAAACTGTCCATACCTCTGAGAACACATGGGAGTCAGCTTGATGCGCAATTATGAGAAAAAGGGCAAAATTAACAGTCTGAACTCAGAACAGGACAGTGTGAGTTTTCCATGAAAGGTCAGATAATATTCTAGGTTACTGGGTCACATATACTTATTCCTCTTGTTTCTCTATTTTCATTAAAATGTTATTTTTTTTAATGGTAGATTGGCACATGAATAAGCCAAAGGATTATTGGCATTTTCCTGCTCAAAAAACTCAGCCCATGCCCCCAGAATAACTCCATTTTCCTGTCATCTAAGAATATATAGTTTCCTATTCGGAGTTACATACACAGCTTTTTCTTAAAATTTCATGTGCATTGATTAGTGTTCTTGTATTATACTTCTTATTGAGGCCTCACTTTGCATCTTTAGCTTAGTTATTAGTAATTAGTTAGGAGTAACCTTGGTTTTATTATAAAACATCAGTAATTTATAAAAGACAGCAGTATATATATTTGTAATTCTGTGTGTACTCAAAGAATAATTAACCTACTGTGTAATACTGACCCAAATACCAATTATTCTGTATTGCCTACATGATGGAAGGAAGGTTATTATTGTCCACATCAATGTGGACTCAAAATTACTACCATGAGACAGTATGGCTTCAGAAATTCCTTTTAGAAAGAGCCAGATAGTAGTAAATATCCATAAAAAGCAAAATAGTGGAGCCCTGGAAGCCTTATGCTCTCTGCCAAAACTAGTCAGTTCTTTTTTCTACTGTAGATCTAAAACATCTATAGGAACACATGAATGATTAAATCTTGCTACTGCACTTTGCCAATGAAATTTTAATTATAGACATTAAAATTCAAATTTTATATAGTCTTTTCACACTATAGGATGCTATTTCACTTTTAAGAACTTTTTTTCTAGTCATTATAAAAATGTAAAAGTAATTCTTAACTCTACATCACAAAAGAATGTGAGAACCAGATGTGGCCTTTCTGTCAGGTTATAAATAGTAATGTCAAGGAACTGGATGGAATAGGGATTTTCAAAGAAGAAATGAAGGAGAATAGTCCTTAATTTAGGAATAATATTCAAACTCTCAGGTTATCACTTAGTAGCCTTATGACTTTGGAAAAGTCAGAGTTATAATGAATAAAGGCTTGTAAACCACAAAATTGATCAGCATGTCAAGACACAATAGTGGCACGTGTTTATTGAGTGTAACCAATCTCCATCCACTTGAACTTAAGGCCTGATCAATAGGAGGAAATCAATTCCTGGTAACCTAGACAATTGTCTATGGATGGTGAGATCATGAACCTACTTTCCTAAACCAGTATAACACCTAAGGGCATTCTAAACACACATTCTCTCCTTTTTACTGACCAAGCTTTTTTATTATTATTAAAAATAGGTTTTCCCATAAAATGTATTTGGAGTATAGGTTGGGTGGTTGGGAAGATGGGGAGGATCTGTGAGGGGATAGGGAGGGGACACTATTAATTTTTATTACTCATATACAAGTTGTTCGCATTAAAAAAACAAACAAGAGAAAAAAGGAACCTCTCTCTATTCTTTTTTCCCTTCTGTCTTTTTCCACACAAACTCTACTCTCTCCATAGCCAAATTTTGAATATTTGTTTCTATTCTTTTGTTCACAACTCATGTATTTGATCACACTTTATAGCATTGGACAATATGACTTTAACAGCATTCCTTGTCACAAATGAATTTCAGTGACCATTGAGTCCTTGTTGCCTTGTTTTCCCAAAAAGAACCTATACTATCTCCCAGGTATTCACAGTTTCTATTCCTATCCAACACCAAATGGTACCCAAATCTGTATCTCCAGATCAGACATCACTTTTTCTTCCAGCTCTGTAAATCCAACTTTACAGACCTTTATGTATCTTAGGAGAACTTTGACATCCACTGCCAAAGTATATCTTCTCAAAGCATCCAGTTATTGCTCTTCCATTTTCCCTTCTGTTTCAAAAGCTCATGTTACCATCTGTCAAGAATCCACAGACCTTAGTGCTTGGTAGTATCAGAAATCACCTCTTAGTCTTGTCCCACAACCTGTCAACACCCAGTTTCTCAATCATTCTTGAGTCTATCCTCTCTCTATTTTCAGTCGTGTGTAAATTCAAATCAACATAACCATTCACCTAACAAGCTTCAGTACAAAATACAAACTACCAAAGGCAGAAAGTGCTGCAAAACTAAAGAGATGGACAAACCCCAGGACAGAACCAAGTGCAATTTCTTAAGGACTTAGGAACAGAAGCACTTCCTGTGTGGTACAAGAGGATCCAAGAACCCAAGACAAAAAAAGAAGAAATCAGTTGCTAAACTGGACAAAAGCATCCCACAGCTCAGCTTCATGAACCAGGGACTTCACCAAACGTAACTCAGAAATGCCCCAGGTCACAGCTAACTATCTTAATGACTCATTTTATCCTATAGGGCTTGGATGTGTACCAGGATCAAATGGCAAACAAAACAGGTTTGCAACCAATATGGCTGCCATCATGTTAAGCTGAATCCCCACACTTAACCTCCATCAGTCCCTGATCTCCTTTCCTCCAGACCATTTTCTATTTTCAAAGCAGTTTTTTATTTGGTGCCAGAATGAGTTTCTACAAAGGCAAGAAACCAAAACAAAACAAAAAAGAAATAACAAAAATTTTTAACTTCATCAATAAGAAAAATAAAATTATAATTTAACAAATTAAACCTTGCTGATATTATTATAGTTCCATGAAAAAAAAGAGTGTTTAGAATATCCAAAATTCATAGTGTTTGCTTTCCAAATATGATTAGCAATAAAAATTTCACTTTCTCAGCCTGGAAGGAAGGGACTGGACCTGCCTGTACTGAATCCACCAGGTTTAAATGAATCCCCAGGGGAGTCTTGGCCCTGGAGGAGATGGGAATGGGGAGGAGGGGAAGGGGGAAGGTGGAGGTGGGGGCAGGAGGGGGGAGGACAGGGGAACCCATGGCTGATGTGTAAAATTAAAACACAAATATAATAATAATAATAATAATAATAATAATAATAATAAATCAATATCTAAAAAATTTTTTCACTTAATAATTTATTTAAAGAACATAGAAAAATATCCAAAAGAAAAGGGTATGTGGATACTGCCTCATATGCATGAGGATTTGAACATAGTGCCATCTAAGATGTCTGGATAAGACTAGCAGGTAGGACACTTTCAAGAGACCACAGGTTTGCTTAAGTTGAGGGCATGGAAATAAATGAAATGATATTATTTATGATGGGATAAAAATGCACAAGATGGAAGAAATGATATGATTAAAACTTCAAGGGAAAGCAAGAATAAGACAGTAGCAGAAGAAAATACAATGTGGTATGACTCTTAGAAGTCATTTGAGTATTAAAGAGTGAAAGGAAAGAGGGAGAGTGATAGAGAAAGAAAGAGGGATTTAATATGTTCAGGATATTTGCCTTTGAGAGGCTCCAATTTTCTGTCCCCCATAGTTTCTGTACAGTAACCATATATGTAAATTAAGTCTGTAGATGAGTATTGTCTTTATACTTGCTTAGAGTATCAATCTACACACAAAGATAGGCAATGCAATGTTGTTTCCAATGAAACAACTATTTGAAGGTAATGGGTGACAAAGGGCAAAATTTCAGCAACAGAGAGTTAGAGAAGAAGGCTCTAGAGGACAGAGAACCCTGAATTTCCATGGAATATATTAAATATATATTTTAAAGCTAGTGCACAAATCACTTCAAGTATCAATGTTTCAGCAACGGCAAGGCATCGTGTGGAAGGAATTAAGAACATGTCTTCACAAACACCACGAGCTTTGAATATCCAAGATACTCCTTCATTGTTGAACTCTGATAGATTTCACAAAACTTACTTTGTTGAATTTAAAATTTGTTTTTCTTATTGCTCAAGTTAATTTTTTTTTTGCCAGTGTCTGTTTGGTTTGGTTTTGATTCTTACCTTTTGGAAATTCATCCTGGTACTAAATAACAAACCGTTTTGATGTGAGAAAATGGAGCAGAGGAAAGGAGAGCAAGGAAAAAGAAGCTTCCAGGGGGTGAGAAGAAAGCATTGAGGAAGTGAAGTGGGGAAAGAGCATGAGAGTTCAACTTTCCACCTTTACAACAGGGAATTATTAATATACTATTTGTGATTGACATAACAATGAGTTAGTGTAAAATGTGCCATTTAGGATATAAATGCAATCACCAGGAGAAAATAAAGCAGGTGAATTCAGGAGAGAGAGTAAAGGCACAGAAGAATGAGAGGAGTGAACTTTATCCTGTAATTTTTATTGAATATTTTTTTTACATACAAAATATTCTAATCATGGTTTCCCCTCATTCATCTACTACAAGATCCTCCCCATATCTCCATCTCCACCCTTCCAACTCCATAGTTTCTTTCTGTCTTTAGAAAACAAACAGGCAAAGAAAGAGAGAGAGAGAATAAAACAAAAGAAAGAAAAAGCACTAGATACACACACACACACACACACACACACACACACACACACACACACCCAAAGCTCATAAATCAGAAACCATAATGTTCAAGCAGAATCCCATTAAGGTCAAAAAAAAAAAAAGCCAAACAATACAATATAAGACAAAAAAAAAAAAATCTCCAAAATGCTGGGCATGGAATTTGTCCATAGGGGTGGTGTGTATACCCAGTGAGGCTCCCCTGGAAAAAAACTGACTTTTCCTTTGTGAGTGGTTATCAATTGGAGATAACTTAGTAGTTGTGAATAGGCATTCACTAGGACCCCACCTGACCTGGACCTGTTCAGTCCCCATGCATGCTGCCACCATGTCTCTGAATTCATATGTACATCAGTCCTGAGTATCTGGAAGAAGGTTTCCTTGGTGTCCTACATCCCTGCTGGCTCCTCCAACATGTCTACATCCTCTTCTCCATAGTTCCCTGCGATGTTTAGTGAATTTTTAATGTTTACATATGGAGATCATTAATGAATACCTCTCATTTAGGACTGATGGGTATTCTAAGGTCTGTCACTCTCAGCATGTGCTGGAGAGTTTTTGTCAACTTGACATAAGCTAAGGTCGTCTGAGAGGAGGAAACCTCAATTAAGAAAATGCCTCCATAAGATCAGGTTGTAGGCAGGCCAGTTAGTTATTTTCTTACTTAGTGATCAGTGTGGGAGGGCCCAGCCCATGATGGGTGGTGCCATCCCTAGGCTTGTGGTCCTGGGTTCTATAAGAAAGCAGGCTGAGCATGCAAGCCATGAAGAGCAAGCCAGTAAGCAGCACCCCTCCACAGCCTCTGAATCAATTCTTGCCTCCAGGTTCCTGCCCTGTTCAAGTTCTGCCTCTGACTTCCCTCACTGATGGACTGTTACCTGGAAATGTAAGCTAAATAAATCCTTTCCTCCCCAACTTGATTTTTTTGGTCACGGTTTTTCATCACAGCCATTGAAACCCTAACAAAGACACAGCATATACATCATCCAGATGTGGGTTTCTGTGTCTGCTCCCATCTACTGCAAGAGGAAGCTCCCCTGGTGATGACTGAGTGAGACATTGATCATATTATATGCAATTCCTAGAATTACTTACTGGGAGATAAAAGAAAGACAAAAACTTAAAAGGCTATATTAGAGTTTAATGCCATTCAAATATAAAAATTTAGAAGGAGTAATACTAAATATCCTGAGAAATAAGAATAAGAACCACAAGAAAATAGAGAAACTGAAAGTGCTTTGAGTGATATTTCTTTTTCTGGGAATAAAACATCTTGGTCTGCAAAAAGAATGTGATCCTGAATATATCTCTCACAAGAAAAATAATAAGAAAGGCCTATCAAACTCAAAACTTTCTTACATATCAGAGTCTGAAATACACAGACTCACAAAGAAAGTTGTCATCCACATCCAACAACAACAAAAACAATAAACTGTAAAACTGTCGTTTGTTTTAGACTGCTCTCAAATAAAATAACGGGAGATGAGAACCCTTGGGTATTATGTACCTGTATGACCTCTCTGTACACCACAGAGTTCAATGTGAAATTCCTTCCTCAGCTGTAAACCTGGCATTTGGCAAAATTTCACATATGTCTGTTATATTTAGCAATGATGAGGCATTCAGCATAATGCAGCAAGTTCTTTTCTCCCACATGTGTTCCGCCTTCCCTCTTGTGTTCCTCTTGGTCTTCTGTTCTCAAGAATGTCTTATGCATTTTACAGCTGAAATAAAAATGAAAGCATACTAATTATACTTAATTATTTAAATATCTTTGTTATTTCAAGTATCTATTATGCAAGAGTTATTTAATCAAAGCCACAGATGTACTTTTTTTTCCTTTGTGAGGTTAGCAAAAAGTGACAGTTTATACACAAGCCTGTAATCTTCTATTACAAAAGCCACCTAGATAACACTTTAAGTCATACCTGATAGACAAATTGTTTTTCTTCCCTCCTTAAAAGATGTTGGTCACCCAGGTGCACATCTGAGGTAGTGAGAAGACCCCTTTAAATGTGAAACAGTCTGATTTGTTGCTGAGAAACTCTGGTTCATAGAACAGTCTACCTTGTTTGGAGTTGAAATTTCCTTCCATTATCCTCTGCTGGTCCCAGTTAAAATTATTCTTATCAGTTAATGCTAGTCCAGTGTTCTAGTCATTCCACTCAGAGAAAATGTGAAGGCTACCTTGCTTGAAGGTCTTCCAATGTTGTCTAATGAAGTTTCAGATATTTAAATCCACAGGTCTGGTGGGTCACCTTGCCTTCCATGACCATTCACATTCAGCCTAAGCTTTGTTTAGTGACTTTGGATACCTCCTTCCCTCCTTTCCTCTCCTTCTCCCCTCCTCCCTCTCCCCCTCCCTCACCCTCCCATCCCCCTCTTTCTTTCTCCCTCCCTCCCTCTCTCCCTCCATTCCTCTCCCCCCTCTCCTCTCTCTCTTCCCTCTTTCCTTGACATCATCAAGAAAAATGATTAAGTCTGTTTTCACAGAGCTCAATTTTCCTTGCTCTCTATCTAGAACTATGCCTGAAACAGAGTAGGCAACTGATGGAAGTTTATTCCTTATTTATCTTTTGCAAAAACCCAGAAGTCAATCAAAGTTATTTTGGTTTTATCGAGTCTTCTTTTAGAATCTTTGGTCCTTACATTGCACCATCAGAATCCTCACTGCCAGATAACCAATGTTATTTTAAGGTGTATGATCTTGTGTATAATGGAATCTTCTGAGGGGTTTCCTCTGATGGTTCCTGAGGCTCAGTGCTCTGGAAGGAGAATTGAAAAGGAAGAACCAGGCACTGTCTGATGTGGGATGTCGTTCTGTATGCTGTGATTATGTGTTATTCTGATTGGTTGATAAATAAAATGATGATTGGGCAGTAGTCAGGCAGGAAGTATAGGCAGGCAAGCAGACAAAGAGAATTCTGGCAAGAGGAAGGACAGAGTCAGGAGCTGCCAGCCAGACACAGAAGAAGCATGACAAGGAAGAACTGAGAAAAGGTATCAAGCCAATTGGCTAAACATAGATAAGAACTATGGGTTAATTTATGTGTAAAAGCCAGTCAATAATAAGCCTGAGCTAGTGGCCGAGCAGTTATAATTAATATAAGCTTCTGAGTGATTATTTCATAAGTAGGTCACAGGACTGTGAGGACCTGGTGGGATCAGAGAAACTTCTGACTGCAACTGTCACTGTTACCAGCAAAGTATTCCAAAGTAAAAGTTACCAAGTTTGTCATTTTCCATCTCTTTCCCAGTGAGTGGAACTGGGTTGTCTGCCCAATTCAAAATAAATGGAACCAAATAGAACTTTTGTTACTAGACAATGATAAACACATAAAAGCTAATCTTTCTGAGCAGTAGATCACTTACATTTATGTATGCTGTTTTCTATTTTTGAACTAGAAGGGTAAAAGCTCTCATTGCAGGCTATGAAATTTGTTGAGCAGCTCCCTATGTTCTCTAATAAGAGTAGCATCATGCTTGAGGTGTGCTATCTTATCATTTTTCCTAAGAAATTTCTGGTGAATAATTTAATTCTTTATTCCAGAAACTGAATCTGAGAAAGGAATATTGGTTTTCCTGAACTTGAAGTTGCTTTCCCCTCGTGCACCGTGTAATCTAGTTTGTAACAGACAGACTTCTTGAATGGAATATACATATGGATTGACATAGGCAAAGGGGCAGGCTAAGGGAAAAAAATAATCAATCAGGAAAATCTCCTTAGAAATCTGTCCTCAGGTGACACCAAGAGTAAAACAGGCCCTTCTCCTTGGCTTGGAGCAATAAAATCCTGTCTGCTCTAAATGTCACAAGCATTTTATTCAGACAGGCAGAATCTAATTTTTCAGTTCCTTTCTCTTTTTAAAAATTCATTTCCTGTTCTCTTTCTCCTTCTTTCTAAACTCTCTCATTTTAGTAATAGACCTATCTCTTCCCCAATTGCCTTTCAAATTGAAATAGTCATTGAAAAGTCTACACTGAAGTGCTCTCCATTCCTGGGGCCAGGTGCCGTTTGATTCTCCAGCTAAATTAGGTCTGTTGTTTAGACTTGATCCTACCATGCAAGCTCTGGTTTGCTCTAACATCATCATTATAATCAGGGCTATGATCCTGGGATAAGCAACAATTTTTCAAAGAGTGTATATACTTCATCCCTCCAAGGAGCATAAACTTATCCAGGCAAAGAGAATCTCATTAGCCAACTTAAGCAAGTACACATGCATAATGGCATTAACCGATTTAGATGGCCAAGTGCCAGCTCAGTATTTCAGAAGAATCTAAGAAAGAGCACATCAGCCTTCTTGCCAAATTTAAGGCTTATTCAACAACAACAAAAAATCTAAGGCATAGTAAGTAGAGCTCTTTAAATAGCATAAGATACATTATTAAACCCAATTCTTCAAGTTCTGTCTAAATTTTCAAATGCTGGAGTAAATTTCACAGTGATGTGCAAAGTTTCAGAATATTTCTCCTTATTTAATTTCCCCTCTAATTTCTATCAGACAACAGTCTAAAAATTAGATATTACATTTTAAATTAAGAGTAATGCATTCATAGAATAAAAGGAAGTAAGAACATTTCCTGCTTGTAGAGTGTGATGCAGAAAGACTTGGAAGAAAACCTAGTGTACAGCATCAGTGTTTGGAAGAGGAACAAGGACATGGGTATTTCATCATGTTGGCCATGCCAGTCAAGCCGGTTAGAGGCTATGTTCAGACTCAGCACTCTTAATGCAAATCAGACTCACGCTACTACTCTGTTCAATTTGAAAACTGATGCAAACAAATAAGATATACAATGCCCTCTGAACACTGCATCCTCTCAGAGTCATCCAAACTTAAACGAAAAAGAAAAGAAATCTGTGAAGAGCCATTTTCTTTTGAAATTTCTCTTCACTCTCCTAGCCACAGAAAATGTGTAGCCTGAAAAGTAGTGGGCTCAAGTCTCTGAAGTTGCTCAGAAATCTATTGATAATATTTCATTAGCAGCAGAGCACTGAGTCCCTTTTCAGACACTAGCTCACAAATGTGGAGAAATTGGATTCCTGGGGGTAATGATTCATTTACTTCAGCTCCTCCTTTGCCCTGTTCCATTTGGTGGGATTGATTTCCTTTCTCCATATAATTTCACTTGTCACTATTCATGACTTGAAAATTGACCCTCTCTTCTCTTTGTACTTTTACCCATGAGCCAAGTTCTATTCTTAAAAACAATTGGAATTGCACATTAATGAAAAATTATTGAAGATGGCATTTGCAATATTGCTTGCTTTGAATTACTAATGCAAAATGCTGTTCTTCAGATATACCTATAAAGAAATAGCAAATTGCCACTAGCAATTAAACAATGGAACAAAAATACAAGTGTCCAATCCTTACCTCATCTAATTCCAAACACACTCCAGCAGTGAGGTTAATTTTCAGCTTCCTTTTCTTCTCCAGAAAGATGAAATGGACAATGATGAGCTCTTTGCCTCTCCTTTATAAAGTGATACTCAAGTTTAAAGGCAAAAGAAAAGGTAGAAAGGAAGCTAAGTCCAACTTTTCATTGAAGTTGAAGAAGGAGAGAGCCCTTCTGGGTGCTGGCAGTGTGAAAGGACTCTACTTTCTCTCCCAAGGAAGAAGATGCCTTCTGGAGTTGAACTTGATCAATAAGCAGTGGAGATCAGCATTCATAAAAATATTATTGTAGTACTGGTGAATATAGTCAAGTGGATGTATAAGATGAGAATATAAGGGCAGAAGCACAGCAAGAGCAGAGTTTTCTGGATCTGGAAAGCCCTTGTGATATGTAACTGGTGAGACTGGCCATGTGCTCCTACCACAGTCCTTGGGGACATAGGAATCTGGCAGTTTACTTTCTCTGCTACTTGAGTTCTGATACTATTCTGATGTACAGCTTTTTGTGACATGCATTGCTTTCATATATGAAAACAGTTAAACAATCTAGTGCTCTTTTTTTTTTCATGAACATATGGTTCACAGAGCAATAGCTACTAGGAAAATGCTACAGAAATCTGGATTTTTCCACATTGATTTTTACCCAAAGTGTAACCAAGTAAGAAGTTTGTCTTCATAGGATAGTAAAATATTAAGAAGAGGGCCCTAATGCTGAGATATTTTTGTGTATTTTAATGTATTTTCCAAACCTGAAATGGTGTGAAAATAACTCATCTTGAGGAGATTTAACCAACTACTGATTGTCAGACCTAAAAATCAGACTGAACAAATATTTGCTGTCATTCGGCTTTGTGATTTCAGCATCATGTGCCTTAGATTTTTGTTCACAAAAAAATGACAATCATACCTATTTTAAAGTTCCTATGAGAATTAGAGAAAATGAATATGTCATCCTGGAAAGATATGGGCCACTAAAAGAAAATTAATGGGTTTTCTTTCTTCTTTTTTATAATCATTTTTATTTTTCATTTTTTTTACTTTTGATATTATAATTATAATATTTTTATCTGCCTTTTCCTCCCTTTAAACCCTCCCATTCACCCCTGTCTGCTATCCTTCAAATTCATGGCCACTTTTGTCACTAATTCTTATTACATGCACACATTTATATAATATGCATTACTAAATTTAACCTGATCAATCCATATACTGTTACTTTTATATGAGGGAAAATGAAGGCATGACTTTGTCAAGGTATTGGAGAAGGTGTTTCTTTATATCAGGGAAAGTGCTGCCAGCGGCATCTGGAAGGGTCCAGACTACACCAGGCTATGAGAAGAGAGATGGGGCAGAATGAGAGAGGAAGTGAAGAGAGAGAAGAGAACTAAGAGGCCAAAGAGGCCCAGAGTGAGTCAAGAGAGGAGCCAAGAGAACCAAGGGCACCAAGGGAGCGCATAGCTGAAATGACTGGGTTATATAGGAAAGAGGCTGGAGGAAGGGAAGCGAAGCCCCTGGGCCTGAGAGGTTTAGATTACGGGGGAGCCCTTGGTTCTGAGTGAGCCTGGTAGCCAGTGGGGTGGGGGGGACTTAGTGTGGTTTCTTTGGGACCTGAGAGTATGTACAGAGCTGACCCACTGGCACTGGACAACCAGCTGTGTCCTCTCCCATGAGGAGGAACACCTCTCCCAGATTGCTCAGTTGCCTGTAGTTCTTTGTGTGGAGAGGAGGGGGAGGCCTTGAGGGTAACTTTCTCCTGTACTGCTGTTCTTCAGCTTTCCCCGTGGGAGACTAATGACAGGCACAGGGTCCCTTTCTCTTAGTACACTCTTTTCCACTTGGTGTCTTGATGTTTATTCATGTGCTTCTTCCATCACGCTACATCAGCTCCGCTCTAAAGGGAAGTAGGCAGAATAGACAAATATCACCAGAATAATTTTCATATATATTCTGAATTATAAATACAGATGTCCATCAATGGATGAATGGATAAAGAAAATGTGGTATATTTAAGCAATGGAATATTACTCGGTCATTTATAAATTTAAAAAAAAATAACAGGTTGGGGATTTAGCTCAGTGGTAGAGTGCTTGCCTAGCGAGCGCAAGACCCTGGGTTCTATCCTCAGCTCAAAAAAAAAAAAAAAAAAGAAAAAGAAAAAAAAGAAAAGAAAAGAAAGAAAGAGAGAGAGAGAAAGAAAGAAAGAAAGGAAGAAAACATGAAATTCGCAGGCAAATGGATGAAGATAGAGGGAAAAATCATCCTGAGTGAGGTCACTCAGATCTAGAAAGGCAAATACAGTATTTATTCTCTTATATGTGAATGTTAGCTGTTAAGTAATAAGCAAGCTGTAGCTCATATAACTGCAGGTTTAGGTATAGAGTGAGGGAACAGGAGGATGGGGGGGAGGGCTGGACCTCCCAAGAGATGGGAAATACAATAGTTAGCTATGGATGGATGGAGTAGGAGCTGACAGGAATGGGAGAGTAAAATGTGGAGGGTAAGGGGAGAAACACAGGAAGGGGCAGCTAAAACGAAGGCCATTTTTGAGGGATCATATGAAAATATGTCCTGTTTGAAAACACGTAGAGAGAAGAGAAAGGTCATGGTTTCAACTAAAAATGTGAAAGTGAGTAACAACATCCTTTTGGAACCTTAAAAAATGTCAGCAGAAAAAGGTTTAATGGCAGAGTGGCAGGTTTGGGTATTTAAACACTAACAAGCATCAGAATTTAAAAGTTCATCGCACTTTCTTAGTTAAATGGCATCACAAAGAAAAAACAAAACACAAAACAGACAAACGAACAAACAGAAAACAGCCCTCACTTCTACCCCTGGGTTTCCAGTGAAAAATATCCAAGCAGATACACAAGTAGGGTAAAATTTTCAATGTTTCCAGAAAATAACAACAACAAAAATATGAAGCATGTATGACATTTTTTTAAAAAAAAATCTGCTGGATGTTATACAAACATGAGAAACAAAACTGGTGTGAAGGCCTTCCCTCTGCTCTCATGAACGTGCCTGCTGTCTCAGAAGGGCATGAGGTACCTATAGAAAACTGGGAGAGTTGAGAGACTTTTGCCCTGGTACAGACAGGCAGCATGCTGGTCTGGTCAGCATCCTTAACCATTGAAGACAGTGCAAAGTTTGGTGGGGTCTCCTCACAGCAGTACCATCAGCAGGGACTTCAGTGACCATCAGAATCTCTCCTGCCCTAGACAACATGCAACTGCTCCCAGCCAAAGCTTGTTCTCAGTTTAGGTATCTGATCTTTGGACTTTGATGCTTTTGGAAAATTTTTATCAGGACAATTCCATTTAAAGTAACAAAACTGATTTTTTAATGATTAGCCAAAAATAATTTTGATAACACCTGGAAGAATCTGGAAAATCAAACAAAAAAATGGCATTTCTGCTTTGTAAAACCTAAAGTCCATTGTTTCTAAATACATTGTGATGGTATTGTGTTCCCCAAAGTATTGTGCACCCTAATAAATTTATCTGGGTTCAGAGAACAGAGAGCCACTGGATAGAGGCTAAAAAATGGTGGCACTCACACCTTTAATCCTAGCATTCCAGAGGAAGAAATCCATCTGTTCAAGGATACAGCCAGGCATAGTGACTCAGGTCTTTAATCCCAGAATGCGAGCCTTTAATGCCAGGGAGTGATGGTAGAAAACAGAAAGGTATATAAGGTGTAAGGACCAGAAACTAGAAGTATTTGGCTGGTTAAGCATTTGGCTGGTTAAGCTTTTAAGCTTTTAGCAACAGTTCATCTGAGACCCATTTGGATGAGGACACGGAAGTTTCCAGTCTGAGGAAACAAGACAAGCTAAGGAACTGGCGAGGTGAGGTTGCTGTGGCTTGTTCTACTTCTCTGATCTTCCAGCATTCACCCCAATAACTGGCCTCAGGTTCGATTTTATTAATAAGCACTTTCTAAGATTCCTGCTACAATAAATGACTTGAAATTTGGAAATTTTTCAAATTATGGCTCAGTGGCTGAGTGCTTGCTTGAATCCCCAGAACCTACTTAAAAAGCTGGATATGACCACATACTTGCCTGTAACCTCAAACTGTGGGATCAGAGACAGGGGTTCACTGGTTTTGAGGATACCAGGCTAGTTCCAGGTTCAGCAAAAGATACTGTCTTAAGTAGGTAAGCCAGAGAGTGATAAAGTAGGGCACTTGAAACTCATCTGGGACTTCAACATGTGTGCACAGTTGTGACTAAACATACATGTGCATAGACAGCATATACATATACAACATACACAGATTCATACACATACAATACTCCCTTACACACATGCATATACACACAAAGAACATTTTCAAAAGAGAGGTATATAAATGTGCATAAATATTGGCATATGTCTTGTGTTTACTTTAATCTGGTTTATATTGGGAAAATATTCAGTATATTTTCTTCTTTTTTTTCCCTACTATATGTTCTGTTTAGTGCTCCTGAAATCTCTTTCTATATTCTATTCAATATCTTCCTTTGGCTTCTTTCCCCATGCTCAGTTCATGCCTCCTACAGGAAGTGGTTTCAACTATCCTCACCTAGATAAAATGTTCCACATGTGAATATAGGCATCTCTACATATTTGTATCATCGTACTTACTACATCATATTAAATTTGCCTGAATGACTTTCTCTTATACCAAACCACAAAGTCATAAGGCATTCAAAAATGCCTTCTGAATGAACCTGAAAGAAACTGCTTAACTGACAGGAAATATAGAAAGATCAATTTAGAGGAAGCCATATATTTGGCTTTGAATGTAGTGAGTTTGTAGGAATAATGCAATGAAAGTTTCTGGAAAACTATTTAGAAAATTGACACATGGGAATTCACACTTCAAGAGCAGGAGGAAAGTCAGGAAATGAGAGATTGTATGTCAATTTCAACTGTTTATCTGGGGGTGATACTTTAAAATACAAAGGAGTACATCAAGAAAAACACGGGGAGAGGACCAAAAGAAAGAGACCATGCAAATTCTTACACTTACACAGAACTATAACACAAATCTGAATCTCAGCTTAAGAGCAATCCACACTACCTTGTTGTGATGATAGCAACAGGTTTTGAGTATTTAAAGCAGTGGTTCTCAAGCTAGGACAACTGATAGCCAAGAAAACATTTGACACTATCTGGAGGCATCTCTGTCATGATTGAGGACTAGAGGATCAAGAGGGGTTGCTGCAGGAGTCTACTGATGCTGAGGTTGCTGCCTGTACTGATTTTAAAGATACACCACAAAATTCCACAGATTGATGGGTGTGTTCCCATACAGTTCCTGAAGATTGAAGCCTAAGAAAAATGACAAAGTGATTTGATTTCTTAGGAAGTCTTTCCCCATTTTACAGATGGCACCTGTGGTGGTCTGAATAAGAATGGCCCTCCTGGCCTCATCTGAATGCTTAGTAGTCAGGGAGTAGAACTGTTTAAGAGAGATCAGAAGGGATTAGGAGGTATAGCATTGTTGGAGAAGGTATGCCACTGGGGGTGGGCTTTGGGCTTTGAGGTGTCAAAAGCCCAGTCTCTCTCTCTCTCTCTCTCTCTCTCTCTCTCTCTCTCTCTCTCTCTCTCTCTGCCTGCTGCCTGTGGATCAGCTACTGCTCCAACGCCATGCCTG
The DNA here is from genome assembly GCF_903995425.1 of Onychomys torridus. Classification (NCBI taxonomy): domain Eukaryota; kingdom Metazoa; phylum Chordata; class Mammalia; order Rodentia; family Cricetidae; genus Onychomys; species Onychomys torridus. The sequence goes on along the minus strand of NC_050459.1, from coordinate 35,737,002 downwards.
TCTGCTTCCTGCCATGATGATCATGGACTAACCCTCCAACTGGAAGCAAGCACCTAATTAAATGCATTCTTTTTAAAGAATTGCCTTGGTCTTCTCAGCAACAGAAACTAACTAAGACAACACTTTTTATGTCTATCTTCCATGGCTTTTTCTTTGTACATAGTCACCCTAGTGTTGCTATGTGTTCTGTTCTCATTTTATATGAGCATTAGTCAGATCATACTAGGGCCCATGTTAATGTCACCAGTACTTTATATAGAACCTTTAGAAATACAGACTTGAAAGACTATTTCTCACAGTTCTATGTAAAGTTCTATGTAGTGGAGTGGGAGAGTGCTTTAACATATGAATTGGGAGTGAACCAATTCAGTCCTTAACATTATACCCTCTAGACCTCCCAAATTCATCAACATCCCTCTCATTAGCAAAATATATCCATTACCATCCCAATAGCCTAAAAGCCTTAGTCCATTTACAGCATCAAGCCTATGTTCCCATTGTGTCGTCATTTCCTCCAAACTGAAGCATTCTGTGTTTGAGAGAGAACAGGTGTTTGAGTCACTGACGGGGTTGAAGAAGCTCATGACATGTGAGAGACTCAGAAACGTTATGCAACTTACACAGTTCAGGAAGCTCAGAAGTTACGGGATTAACAAGGTATGCCACCAAGATTATATAAACAAATGGAAAAAGATACGCTGGAAGGAGGAGATTATACACCTGGCTGAGCTGGCTGCATGTTATACAGGAAGCTCCAGGATGCAACATTTGTGAGTCAGCAACCATACTGAGGTGAGCTTTCTGATGATATAGTGGTCACAGAGTAACTCTTCATCCATGCAATTATAAGTAACCCCAAAATAACACTTTGGTTCAAAAAGACAGACTTGAGTGAGATTGTTTCTTTGGTGTGTTGTCAGTATCCCATCAGAGCTAATTGAATGTTTGTTTACTTCTTCCCACAAAACAACAACAAAACCACAGCAGTCTAGAAACTGTCTTAAATATTATCTAAATCAAATGTGTGAGAGACTTATGATATGACTCATCCTGGGTAGAAGATCCCTGTCTGGCATGAATCAGTGAGACCAGACATATCTTGTGATTCTAAAATATAATAGCAAATAAGATATAGGACAGCCATTTCTACCTCAAAAAGAAGTTGGAAGGAAGAAAGACATTGGGGACACTGGTCAGGTTCATAAATTAAGATACCCAAGAGGCATCATCACTAGCTTAAGCTGAGATCAGCAGTCCTTTCCCCCAAGGTCCTAGGTGGTGGTATCACCTTCATAGCCTTGGGCATCAAGCCTACATGTGGGGTTGTGATGCTAATTGCCTAGACATCATCTTTGGTATCCTCCCCAAAATACACTTGCTTAATTTTTGCAGTATTGATGGGCTGGTAATTTTCTAGATCTCCATATTTTGGTTCTTTTGGTCTGTTATCTCATATTCCACTATATGCTTTAAGCAGAAGTTAGGCTGCATGTGTGACACTTTACTTAAAAATATTCTCAGGTAAATATTCAAGTTTTTCATTTAACAAACTTAACCTTCCACCAAATGTTAGAACACACCAGATCCAAATGATTCCCTAGGTCCTAAGAACTGTGTGATCTCTGCTGCTTAAGACTATCCCATTTTCAATAGAGAGCTCACCAGAATCACCTTCAATGTTCATGTTTCGACCAACAACACTTCAAAGTGAGCCAGACTTTCTCAACTCTTCCAACCCCTATATCAAACTCTCTATCTTCTAGAGCAGTGGTTATCAAAGTTTCTAATGCTGCAGCTTTTAATACAGTTCCTCATGTTGTGGTGACCCCAAATCATAAAATTATTTTTGTTGTTACTTCTTTGTTTATTTTTATTTTGTTTTGTTTTTCGAGACAGGGTTTCTCTGTGTAGCTTTGGCTGTCCTAGAACTCACTCTGTAGACCAGGCTGACCTGGAACTCAAAAAGGTCTGTATGCCTCTGCCTCCCATGAGTGCTGGGATTAAAGGTGTGCACCACCACTGCCAGGCTGTTGCTACTTCATAACTGTAATTTTGTTACTGTTATGAATCTTAATGCAAATATCTGATATTCAGATGGTCTTAAGAGAACCCTGTGAAAAGATCTTTTGAACCACCCCCATGAGGTCATGACCCACAAGTTGAGAACCACTGCTCTAGAGTTTTCTAAAGAAAGGGAACCAACAGAATAAGAACACAGAGGAGAAATTTGTTTTAAAGTACTGGCTCATGTAATTATTGAGGCTGGCAAGTTCAAAATCTGGTCAGTTAGGTGAGAAGAGGGGAAAACTCAAGGAAGTGTTATAGTTCAAATCTAATACTGTCTTCTCAGAGAGTTCCTTGATAGGAGATTTGAACTAATTAGATGATGTCCACCCATGTAATTAAGGACTACTGTGTTTCTTAAAGGCAATATAATTTTTAACCTTATTTTAAATAATTTTCTAGGACTTCTAGGACCTTGCAAAGGAATGTATTTGACCAAATAGTATTGAAATTACCTATTAACATTATGATCTAAAATACCTGCCATTAAGAGACATAACTTGCTTATTTTCCATTACCAATGTAAGTGACATTATTATTGACTTTTTGATGGTGCTGATCTCTGAGAGTCAATGGTTTGTTGCCTTAAAATCAAATTTTGTTTGTGTATTTGTAAACAAGAATACTTTGTCCTGACTTCTGCCATACAGCCACTCAAGAAGACCCACCCAAAAAACAAACCAACAAAACCATTTGATTTTATGTTTTTAAACTAAAAACTACTCTTAAAAAAACTGGTATCAGCATACCTTTTAGTGTTACCTATTTTATGCCCAAATATATTGCTGTACACTTGCTTCTATTGAAAATACATCAATTAATTATTCTGAAATTTTATAGTCCTGAATTTTTAATTGTTCCTATAAATATTGTAAGTTCTTTCTGGCCACCTGTCATACAATTTGATTGTATAAGAGTCCTTCTACTATGAAAAATATATATATATATATAACCTTCTCCATGCAGCAAGTCATGGCTCATCCTAACCAAAGCAAAGAACAGAACAGAAGGAAGGGAGGGAGGGAGGCTGCTGCTAAGGTTTCTCCTGGTAAGTGATCATCCATCCATCAGGTACCACTGGTATCTCAGAGGCTCCTGCAAGACAGGCTGTGGTGCTTTATAGTTACAAATATGTCATCAAATATATTTCAGTTTTTATCCAGAGTAATAAGTACCTATTTGTAGGTGTTTTAATGGACCCTATTAGTTCAGGAATTCTATAAAAGTCACTTTTAGTGAAAAATGGTTGGGCTTTGTTTCAACATTGCCTGCTGCCCATACCTGACTTAACACCACCTCCCAAACCATCACTACTTCCTGAATAAACACTGCAATGATCCTCAAATTTATATTCTTAAAGACAAATCTGATTCCCTCAGGACATCCTTCAGGGCAGATTGGAATGCCTGTGCTATTCTTTGGGCTGACCACTGTCAAATAACTGTTTCTTTTAATTTTTTTAAAAGGAGAAATTGTGTGTGGTGTGTTGCTTTGCTGGTAAACCTCAAGTCAAATACTTTTAGTCAAAATTAAGCAGATGATTGTATCAGTTGTCAAACCCTGACCATCATCGGGCCAAATTTCAGAATTATGTAAACAAGGTGGTGTGACTTACATTGACCAGGACAGGGAGAGGCTTTTTGTGTCACTAGAATACTGGCTAAGATCATTCATCTTAATCACAAACCAAAAGACATGTGCCCAATCTCTGAAACTTAATCCTACCAATTTATTGTATCAAACATGATATTTGACATGCTATTTCCCTTGGGGAAAAATGTCTTTTCTTAGAAAACTTCATTCTCATTTTTAAAATATTTGAGTGGCAAATTAGTCACAATGTCCAAATAAATATTTTCTGACCCATATTAACATCGAAGTAAAATCTATAATTTCCTTTCAGTTGTTTCTACAATAAGCTTCTTATTTTGGAATAAGTTTAGATTTGAAGAAAAACTGCAAAGATATTACCAGATAATTTCTGATTCCAATACCCCTGTAAACACAATTATAGGGGAAGCCATTTGATCAGGGTGTTTCTAATGCCATGGGTTCCTGCATAGACAAAGCAAATTTCAAATCTATACCAATCAAATCAATTCTGTCTTTCTATATTTATCTTATTAAGTTTACTCTCCTGCCCCTTTGGTTGAGCCCTGAACCATCTGGGGTTTTGCTATTTGCTGCAATAAATTCTTTTAAAATGTAATATGGTTACATTTTTCTTTTCATGTCTTTAACCTACTTTTCCCTATTATCAACATTATACAGACTTCAGCAACCACACTTATAAAAACAGGAAATGCACCACTGTAAATGACCATTGTACTATTACAATGCAAACTGGGCTGTTAGAAGAGATCACCTCAACTTCAGAACATCAGCAAATACAGTGATTTTTGTCACTCGTGAAGAGAGGTTTTTGTCAAGATTTTTCTCCCTAACTTACTTTTTAAAGCTCTTCTATATTCCCCCACTATGTAAAATTAAGATGTAGAACTAAGGTTAAAAGCCATGTTTTGTGAGAAAAATTCTGAACACATATCTTGGAATCCATCTGTGAGGAAAAAAAATAAAAATAAACACTTCCCTGCATTTATTTACATTTAGTTAGATTTTGAGTAATTATTTATATCATCACAAAGTTGTTTGTATGTCTCTTGTACTCTGGGTTATAATGATGTACCCTGTTTTTTTGTTTCTTTGTTTTGTTTTATCGCTTCAATTGCTCCCACATTGGCCACTGAGCTCCTCTGGGCAGGCTCTTAAGACCTTCGACACGCTTTTATTCTTTGGGTGCTCTGAGCACATTTTTACTTTCCACTACTTCCCTGGCCTTATTGTGTATGTGTACTTCATTTTTAAAGCCAAATAAAATATTAAAAGCTCAAGACACTGGTTCTGTTTGTCTGGAATGAAAAACAGTACTTCCTAATAACTTTTGTGATCTTTGTAAGTAGAACAGCAGGACCGTTTCATGAAGTGTTGATTAAACAAACAGCCAGGTTAAAGAGTTATGTGAGAAGGTTTCTCACAACTGAAACTTTCATGCCTCAGGCGGGAGAGACCCAGCAGTAACACTGAATTCTAATAACAGCCTTTAAAACCTTTCACTCCAACATAACGCCAACAGAGATGATGAACTAACTCCCTGTTGGTACAGAGCTCTATTGGCTCTGGTCTCAGAAGAACCCCCCTCACTTTCTTATAACCTTTGTCAAGGTTTCTAAACATACAGTTGGTGCTGTCTTATGAAATCACCCACTGAATAATACATTCTCTCTATATGATGACTTGGGCCTCGGAGACCCTAGAAAAGTCTACCGTGTAGATCCAGGTCACTAACAAAAGAATGAGCTAAAACACAGCTGCCCTTGGAATCAACAGGACTACTGAGGATTCTAACATACCATACGCCTATGTTTATATGTTCTTTAAAAGAAGGAAGTTAACAGACATTTTTATCTTATTATTGGGCTTCCTAGGAGGCAGACTACAGTTGCCTAAAGGCTTTATCAACATTGTACAAAACCAGGTTTGAACTAAAACGACCCAGTGAAAAGGTACAACTGACATTTGACATATTATGGTTTTCAAAATGCAAACCCAGGAAGTTAGGTGAGAAAACCAATTATGCCAGACAAGTGTTCTCAGCACATTATACCCATCCTTAGGAACAAAATAATATTCTTCTAGATAAACTGGAGAGAAATAGATGAATCTCTCTGTACCATCACAGTTATTTACAGAAAGAGCATAAGAATTTAGAGATTCAGGAATGCACCCCTGATTTTTTTTTTACTTCTGAATGCTTTTTAATAACTGTTTTTAGCATCTAAAACCACATAAAGAATGATGTGACAACTTGCTGATCCAGTTGCCCTCAGCCTCATCAGAATGTCAAAATACCACTTGCCATTCATTATGCTTTAAAATTTAAGCAGAATAGAGTGATACATACCTACAATCCCAGACCCTGAGAATCTAGGGTTAGAGGCCAGAATGGGAATTCCTTTATATTAACACAAATGCAAAGAAAGTCATAAAATATGTAGTATAACTAAACTATACTTTGATGTTAACAATGACAATGTAAAAAAAAATAAATAAATTACAAAGCAGTCAACCTGCTTCAAAACTCTAGCTGCATTAAATGACCCAATGTGTTTACAGCCTGGTTAACTAGGCTGTTTAGTAAATCTTAAGGAAAAACATTGTAAATCCTTTAAATGTAATTTCAAGAAAATTGGGTATATATTAAAGCCAAGGTGGTAAAATGTGTGCATTACTTCCTCTGAAATAAGAGTCATTTCCATAAAACATAGTTTAGCAGGCTATGCATTATGAATGTATAAATTAAGAGATATGACAGGATGCACTCCTTTGGTTTTTGATGTGGGAGACTTTAAAAACACTATATTTTATCTTGTTATTTCCACAAAGGCACTTATCAACCTTTCATATTTTTAACATCCCTTTTTGACAAGACAAAGAAAGAGGTAATCTGTGGGTGGCACACTGAAATAATAACCAGGGGAGTGTCATAAGAAAGAACATGTCAGCCGCTGGAATGCTCAGTGACTCTAACTCCCTGAATCAGGATGAATGCGAGCATGATTACTTACTACACACAGTGGTTTGACTTTTGAAATCCAAATGAAGTCATTAATTCCAAAGGGTACATCTCACAAATACTGAAGTCACCTTTTTCAAGAATAGAGGAAGGAGAAGACTGAACAGCCGACTTACTTAGACCTTTTCTCTCTGTTCGTTACATTCATCTTTTATTCTCTCTGTTTTAAGCAGTTGCAATATAAACTATCACTGACAGTGATGGCTGCTCAGGTGGCTGGCCATGTTTGTTCAGCCTCCCACTTGACTCTAGCTAAGGACGCTGAGGGCAGCCAATCCACCCCAGGTTTTATATCCCAGGGGTCACAAGACACACTGGATTTAAGCACTGAAGGATCTTTCTGGGGTGGAAGGAGGGGACAAGGGACAGTTGAACAGAGCCTGTCATGTCCTTTTGTTCTATCTGAATGTTACATTTCAGAATGTTCTCCATCTGTTCTTGAGAGCTCCATATAAGAAGTTTGGCAGAAATGTTCTAGTTCAAGGTTCCCTGGAGAACTATCCTATACATGTAGCAGAGCATTTCCAGTCACCTGTTCAAACCCATAGGACACGACATTGTTCTCACTGCCTATATGCTATCGTTACTCCAGACAGCGTTACTGTTTATTTAGGTACATGCATCTTTAAATGATTTAAAAATAAGTTTTACCTTCATTTACTTTTTCCTTATGTACTCTTTTTAAAAATGCAGAATTATGATTTTCCTTCCTTCTGATGAATGCCTTTTAATTTCAGTGTGTCTTCTAGGTTTGTCTGTCTGAGAATATCTTGATTTCTCTTTCATTTCTGAAGGATATTTGTTCCTAACATAGAATTTGGAGTTAGTGCTCCCGCCCTTTCATGGCTGTCTTCATGGAACTCTCTCCTTGCCCCATGTTCTCTGGTGAGTCTTACCTTGCTCCTACAAAGATAAAATTACCTCTGCCCTCTGGATCTTCCTGGATTTCTCTTTCAAGATGTTGCAGTGTAAAAAAGGGTAAGCCTAGCTTATTTTTTTTTTCTTCATTGGTTTTCTTCAGGTTCTTAGAACTAACTGGAAGTAACTTTGGAGAGTTCATGGACACCATCATTTTAAATATTCAGTCTGAAATATTATCTCATGTTTTCCTTTTACTAATGCAACTAGATGCATGTTTGAAGCAGTTGTTTCATAGCTGTTAATATTCTGATATTTTTATTCTCTTGTTTTATGTCTATTTCAGTCAAGAATATTTCTATTCACATGTACTCCAGCTCAAAAATTACATACAGTCAGTCAATGAAGATAGCCAAGGCATTCCTCCTTTATGTTACTGTCTTTTTTTATTTTTAGAGTTTCCTTTGGATTACTCTTAGAATTTCCATCTTTCAGCCACCATTGCTTCTCTTTTTCTACATGTTTTCCATTTGTGTTGGATGTTTAAGGTATTGATATTAATATGATTTATATTCCTCATCTTTTAAACATAAAATCTGTCATTCTGATGTTAATCTAACACATGTACAAATATAAACTGAGAAAAATTAGCCATTAGTATGAGGGTTTATATCAGTTTAGTTGGATATGGCTTTTGATGGGTGACCATGTCCTCTGGACTAAAACATTCTCTCATAAACAAAAGACAAATGGCTCATGAAAAATCCCAAAATCATTCCAAGAGCTCACAAAAGGCACCTCCCCGAGGAAAACAAGAGGCAAACAAATGGGTGGAAAACTCTTGAGCGAAACTACCTCCATGTTGGTCCTTGCAAGAAACATGCAAGTATCTTCAAAAAGTGTCCTTTGTATGCCACCACCCATGCATGCTGAGGTAGGCTTAGCCACAATGCAGCTGCCTTTGAATCACACATGCCTCTGCAGCAACCACAATCAACATATTGGTTCACCAAACAGATGTGGCTAGATTATTTCTGATATGTTGGCATTGTCCTGTCCAAAGGGTTCAAATCTCCTAAAGACAAGCTAAGGCAATAGCTTCATTTCATGGCCACTGTAGCTACAGAGGCAGGGGTGAAAATGAGAGCTTCATGGTTCTTATTTTCTTTGTGGTCTTCTAGCAGTCTTTCAGATAGAGTATGGGTCTGGCTCTTTCTGTTGTTGTCTGTGGCTACTACATGGCAACCTTGTGGCATGGTAGCAAACTGTGGGAAGGGCAATGCTTTCAGTGTTCTCAATATCAAGTCAGATTCACCATCTCAGTGGCCCTGTGTCCCTAGACTGGGATGTCATTGAGAATTCCACATCTTTTTTCTCTCCCTTAGAAGGCTAGAGGGGAAGGTAGAGTCATGAATTTCATTGTCCTCTGCAGCCTTTGCCCCTGTACAGTGTGTTTAGTTATAAAGGAGACTCTGAGGTACTTTATAAGGATGACTCCCACTGTCATAGTCAAGCAGCACCATTCTTGGCTCTACCCAATGAATCCTGGTGGCATCCCAGCCTACCCCAGCATGGGTGATGGCATACAAAGACCACATCTCTGGAGATACCTGCTTGTTGCCTGCTAGGAGAGAAGAACCCTACATCAGTATCTGAGCAGTTATCACCCTGAAATTAGCCCACATTCTGTATCTAAATCTCATGGAGCCATCCAACAGTCTGGTAAGCACATGTCTCCAGCTTCTTGAGGCCTAGAACTTTCTTGGACTAGACTCTTTGAATTCACTTGTCTCTTCAGATCTCAGCATAATATTTTCCCTATGATTTCAATTATGTAATGAATTTAAGAAAAATAATTTAGTTTTGTTTTTCAAAACCATTTTTTTTCTGATTGTACAATGCAATGACTTTCTAGCCCTTGTAGCAGAAAGAGATTGTAAAAGGAATTTAGCATAGAGCACTTTTATTTGGGCATTTTCTCATTCTAGACAGTTCCTGGAATGTACATTTCTCTTTGTCAGGGCCCAAAGCATACAGAGTTAGTAATATATCCAAAGAACCAAGCATTTTACCTTCAGGCATCTCTAGCCTTAAATTATTAAGGCAGGATATTTAACCATTCTCTTAAATCTAAAGGGAATTAGACAATTAATCAGTCTTAATAACCAACTCCAGCTATTAGTAACAGCGATTAGCAGATGTCTAGGCTACTGACATACTACATTTTAAACTGAGTTTTACTGCACATTATAAAACATTATAAATTTTAAGAAGTGTGACAGCATAGATATTATGTATACCATGTATGTGCTGGTATATATACAAATGTATTTTCCCATGTTGCAGTTTCAGATCTATTCCCCAACCTTGTCTATTCTCCTCTCTGCCCTGGGAAACTGATCGATAAAAAGTAAATTAAAATTCTCCCTTAGTTTCTGGCTTCTGTTTGGATTCAAAAAGAACAGAAATGCAAATAGAAGAGAAAGAATAAAGCAGAGACTTTAGATCCCTCAGTTCTTCCCCTGTGTGCTCATTTCAGATTGTGTTCATCCTTTCAACAAACTCTATTGTCCCTTCACCATGAATCTCCCAGTGAGAGATTCTGAATGTTTTTGTCTGCTGCCCATTCATGTCTAGATCATAAAATCCCAACTGTGTATCTACTTAACCTGTAAATCACTCTACAGCACCTCAGACAGAAAGGCAAATAACTCTGCATGTACTGAGATCATGCCAACTCCAAAGTTCCTCTGTTTTCCCTAGCAGTTTTCTGAGACCATGTTCTGTCTCCCCTGCAACCCCATCTCCTCCACCCCCCCCCCCCAACCCCCAAACCTCATCCCTCTCACCCCCGCCAAAGTATCTTCTACATGAAGAGTTTGTTGCCATGTGTACTCAGGCCAGATCAGAACCTCTTGTTTTCAGGAAAGACTCTGTTCCATTGGCTTTGTACTTATTAGGAATCTCTTTCAAATTCTGAAAGTTGTTTATCAAACATAACATGGGGGTTTATTTTAACATTTAGTGTCTTATTTGAAGCTATTTGAGAAGTCAGGAAAGATACAAGGTACTGTTTTGAACCCCACACTGACTATTGAGTTGTCCTTAGTTGTTATACAAACTGCACCTATTTCTCTTCCAAGTCAGGTTACACTTAGTAGATAATAAATTCTTTCTTTTTATGCATGAGTTTGATCAACTATGTAGTATGCCTAACTTTTCCACAAACATGACTATGTTATCTTACCTTCTGAGTGACAGAATCCCTCTATGCCCACTCTGATGGCTGAAATTCAACCCCTATTTAAGGAGTCTCATAGACAGAAACTTCTTTATGAAATACATCATTGTCTTTAATCTGATATTGTCACTGTCTTTTAAAAATTATTACATATCATTTATAATCCCCTGTTGTCTTTTATAGCACAGAGAGAGAAGAAAAGACAAACACACACACACACACACACACACACACACACACACACACACACACACACAGAGAGAGACAGAGACAGAGACAGAGACAGAGACAGAGACAGAGATCTTGCTATTTGATGGAGTTTGTTCTTTATAAACTTGATGATAACATTGATTCCACTGAAAGTGGGACTGAACTGTTATCTGAATTCCTTCCCAGTTAACTCTTTATATTTAACTGGTTCAGATGTTATGCCTTCAAAATGTCAAAGAGCATGTCAGGTCTTATTATTATACATTCCTGTATCTCCTTTACACAATCTGGTATCACCTTATCATAAATTCTGTTTCATGACTACCTACCTTCTCCACAGTGAAAGGAAGATTTCCTGTCAGTAGTAACCCTATCTGCTGGAATTACTAATAGTATATGTTTCTTACACAGTGATAACTATTCCCCATGAAAGACATAATACACCTTAAATTCCTTTGCTCATTTTGCTTCCCTGTGGTGATTTGTGTATGTAAAGTGATCAATGAATATGGTCAAATAACTAATGCAATAAATAATATAAAATAAATAGATGTTCACAGAATATCTAGATCTTCCTCTGACACCTAAGGGCTTGTTATTTGTTCATTGTAAAAGCTTTACCTAGAATAATGGTTGACATAGAGTTAGTACATCATAATTTTGTTGAATTAATAGACAAATAATTAAAAGGATATAAAATTGCAATGAGTTATAGTCTAATCTATACCTAGTGCATACATACTTATAAATAATTTTAACTAAGAAAAAATGAAAATATCACTTTGTATTACAATTCTCCCAAACAGGTAGAGCTTACTAGAAGAAACACTAGGTATTTTGGAAACCTTTACTGTGGGGAAGACGATGAGCAGAAGCTTTTAGAAGTGAAGGGAACCTAAAACAAATCTCTCTAAATGAGCTCAAATTTGAAAGGTTATGAATAAGAAATGCCAGGTTTGTGTGTAACAAGAATCCGGGGGGGGGGGGGGGACTGAGTGTCCTCTGAAGTGTGCTGAAGCTAGAGGGAAGGCAGAAAACAAAGGGAGGAAGTAAGAAGAGTTTGGGGTTCTATGTGCTGGTGTAGGGAAAAATATGGAAATGGGAGTTAAAATTAGCAGAATCAGTAGCCAGTAGGGGTGAAGGCTCTGGGTAGGCACCAGCTCCACTCCTGCGTGCTCAATGGGTTGTATAGGTGTTGTCTTCAGCAATGGGGCTTTGCCACTGGTTTGCGGAGAGCAACCTCTAGTTTTGGCAACAGCATGGGTTGCTTGGGGGTTCCTCTGGGACCATTTTGGACAACAACTCAATTGTAAATAACTGTAAATGCGCTGAACTTTTGAACCTTCTTCAATTTTATCAGTAGGCTATTTTTATTGTGTCATCTTATAGCTTTCAGAAAGATTAACTCATGGGTGAAATGTGGAATTTTGAAAGGGTCAAAACAGCATTACCTTGTGGAATGGGGAATGAGATAGGAATAATTTACATCTTGATTTTATGAACACAAAATAACTAGAAATGTTATTATGGTAGTAGCAAATGAGTATTCTTTTACTTCCACCATGCTGGCTTGGAGATAATCAGCATCTATGGTCTTCCTCACTTGTTCAAGTTCTAGTCATACTGAAATTTCAAACAAGTTTCATACCCTAATCCTAGAATCTAGACACTTGGAGAAAACAAACTGGAATGAACAGACATGATCAACCCTCCAATTTATCTTCACACTTAAAAACCCACATTATATTTTATACATCTGTGGGCTTTCTGTTAAAGCACTTCATAAAGTGAGTCTGTTGGCAATGATCCCTTCCAAGGACAGCAATGCACATTTCAGATTTGCAGAGGGAAGTAAGAATGGGAATTAGTAGAGATGTTCTGTATGCTTGATCATGTTTGTGAAGAATCCAGATTCTTTTTCCCCTATTCTCCCAAGAAGTTTCTTTTCCTCAAACACATGAAACCAAACAGGGAGCTGATAATTCAACCTGAACACCAAGTTCTCTGGTAGGGAATAAAAATTCAATCCTTTCCCCCAGAATGCAGCACAGGTTCATGTACAATCCCCTCATACTGAACCATGCTCAACCTGTCAATTCCCTTGCCACATTATTGTTCTTCAGATACTGCTGAGGCCAAAATATGTCAAATGGACAGATTGCTCTGCCAGAGACAGTCAGATTTTGTCAAACTAAGAAAATTAAAGCCAGGCGCTGTTATAATCACACAGCTTTCGAGTCTGCCGGACGCACTGGCAAGCCTGGTCCTGCTCACAGCTGCACTCCCCCTTGGCATTTCAATGTTGGCCAAATGTTGATTCACAGCATAGCAGACCAGAAATCTCTCCAGCAACTTCTTCTGACACAGCCAAGAGGTTTGGGGTAAGTAGTGTTTGTCAACCTCCAGTCTGAAGGGCTGACCATAAGACGTGAGATAATGAACAAAAATTAGCTTCAGTTGTCTGAACTTGTCTTTTCTAGTTTTTCTTCTTCTTGTTTTTTTTTTCTTTTATCCCTTTTTGGGGTGAGCCGAGGGAGGGGGGCTTGTGGGAAAGTCAGGGTCTTCTCCCCCTCCCTATCTTTAATTTACTCATTACGCTTCAACATTTCAAAAGTTTGTGTAATATTATGTACGGTGGCTTAGTTTTAACTTAGGATGATGAGAATTCTAGTTATATTATCACTAACAATGTGGTTCTTCCAGTTAATTTATGATGTTTAAGAGTTACCTGTAGACAAAGAAAGTATCGGCTTTGACACTTAGGAACAGAGCCAATGATTCAGGAGCTAGGTACCTAACTAAACAATGGAGGGCTTCCCTCTTGACCGTCTGTCCCCTGTCCTTGTCCATAAGAGTCTGATGTGTCTGTTTGATGTACTTTCAGGAAGTTTGGCTGAGCTCTCTCTGAGTTTTCTGGAAAAAAAAAAAAACAAAAAAAAAAAAACCTTAAGAGTTCTTCATTACCACCACATAAATATTCCAAAGAACAGATGGCTGGGAAATTATCACACCACAAAGAAAGGTGGAAATGGGGATGACCTTTTTTGCTCAATTATCAATCATTACTTAATGGTGGCTAATTTGAAACCAGCAGAATTCAATTTCCAGGAAAAGTATACAATGTCTCCAAGGTAAAACGTAGTGATGGTCTTGTGTAAGAGGCAAGGACTTTTAAAATGGCTTATTTTTATAAAGAAACATTTTAGCCAATGCTATTTATTTACATTTTGCCTCAACCAAAACGACAGCACATTTAAAAATTCTGTTTATAATTATTCTTTTGTTCTTTCCAATTTTATTGTTTGTTTATTTAACAAACAACACCAAAAATTGAAAAGTATATTGTCCCTATGGCCTACAGCAATAAATACCTTGTTTATTTTAATTCCCTATAAACTTATGTATGTGTGTCATATATTAAACAGCAATAAAATTATTGAACAACTAGTGTATGAAGGTAAGAAATATACTTCTTCAAGTATCTCTCAGAATTCATTCTTCCAAAAATAATTCTGACTAATTAATTGACTTGGTGAATCTCTAAGCCAACGTACAGGCAATAATATACTCAACTTGTTGTCTAAGTCACAAATAGATCAACTGGAAATTAAAGGACATTGGACATGCCAAATGTATTTTGTAATGGTTTTTCCAAATTAACCAAACATGCTAGAACTATTTGGCTCAGTTATTACTGAAAAAGTATATATATTTTAGGCATTACAACTATTCAACTTATTTCTAATCTTTAAATATATTTATTCTCTGGTCTTTAAGTCTTTCTTATTCTGTTGTGATAGCACATGCACGCACGCGCGAGCGCGTGCACACACACACACACACACACACACACACACACACACACACAAGAAACCTCTCTGAAATCCTTTCCATTCTAAAACTTAATCTGTCTAACTATTAAATGTTACCATTTTGTTTTATGTGTCTCTAGAGGTATCTAAGCAACTATTCATTTGTCCTCGAAGTTTTGACAACTTTTATAGGTTATGGACCTATGAATTCACTATCTAGAGAGTTGCTCATTATCCCCACATTACTCTCCACTACATTACAGAAACAGAGTGTTATATAATACATACAAAGTACAGCAAGGAAGAAGAACCTTGTGGTGGTCATGGGTGCAAAGAAAATATGTGAATATGAGTTTTGATCTATAGAAGCTGCAGGAAGTTGCAAGGACATATCCTGATTTTACAGCCTGAGCATTTCAGGTGCAGGAGATAAAGCGGGAGTGTGATTTGTAGACACCACAAAACACACCTTCCTTGCTAACACCTGGCACTTTAACGGCCGTCATTTGAAAATACATTTTGCACCTTGGATTGTAATTTCTGAGCTGTTGACAATTGTGTGGATTGTTTATGAAGCTCTTTAGAAAAATACCCATCTTTATTTTAATTTATTTTTACTCAGTTACTAAAGCAATAAGATTGTACTGTTAGCTCTAAGGTTCACTTAAAGTGGTGAATGACTAGATCATCCACCTCAAGAAGTCTGAAAGCTACTGAAATCTCAGTTACTCTTGGCACTCTGCATGGTGTTCTGTCTAGGGTTGGAATGATCTTCTAAGCAAGCTAGCCTTTTCTCCAATGTCTCACACAAGGTCAGTGTGAAGAACAATTCAAAATGAGGACAGTCCTTGACGCACCACATTTTCCTTCTAGGGCTCACAGTAGCTTCCCTACACACATACACACATGCACTCTGAACCCTGAGAAGGTGAGACTATTCACTATATATAATTTTTAAATAACCCTACTAATTGGATTCTCAAAGCCTCTTCCAGAAAGACACTTGCTGTTTCATTTTGTTTCCTCTTGTGCTCCTGGAGCAATAATCAAGGCAAACTCAAGCAAACAATGAAAGATTCACAACAAAGACTAAACGGAGATTGCTTTTCAGGGTTCATTTTGTTATCAGTAATTTCACTGTGATTTTTCTGGAGATAATACCTGCATGGTCTACATGCTGAAGCCAGACGACCTGATTTTTTAAGCTCTACTGTGACACTTGCTAAGAGGGTGACTTTGAGAAAACTACATCACCTCTCTGATCCCATGGCCTGGTTTCTGAAGTGATGTAATAACTGTAACTACCTTATGGGATTATCACGTGAATTACATGATTTACTCCACATGGAGCCTTTACAACATTGCCAGGCACATGTAAGTACTTAAGAAGTTTAAAGCCCTATTACTCGGTTCAACAAATCAAGAATTTCTAATGAATAAGGCCTCAAAAGTTTTAGGGGATAAAGAGAGTAATATACAATCTTAGCCCACAAGAAATTTACAACAGCCTTAGGTAAGGATCTATATAAGTGCTTAAGAAGCTTTTAAGTTTTATAGAGATCCAGATAACTCAAACTTCCTCTAATCTACTTGGACCTAACCAAGGGAGAATGTGTGCCAACTGCTAAATGTGGTTCCAAGTGCCCATCCCATTAATAATGGGAAGTCAATGTCCTATTACTCCAGGAAGTAGGTTCTGATTCAGTAGAATATGGAATGGAGACTGCCCATGTGCTCTATAAATCCAGCAAGAGGATCTGCATGAATGCAGGCACATGAGCTTCCTAGCCATTGCTTGAACTTGACCCTGCCTGATGTTTCTAGTTGCTGGAGAGTTTTCTGTTTAACCACAGCAACAGTTCGAGAGGAAGGAAAGCATGGGTAAGTCCTACTTGTTTTGGTCTTCGTCATAGCCTTCTAGAAACTCATGGTCAGAGTACAGCAAGTTTCTAATAAGCTCCCAGCTAACTAGTCCCTTCTACCAAGAATAAGAGTAAGTCATGGATGTCAATGACTATCAGAAGGCAGATAACATGATTGCATGTGAAGAGACAGGAAATGAGGAAATATTTTGAATTTATAAAATAACAGCCTACCTGAAATGCACAGTCACATATAATGAAGAATTGCTATACTCAGTGTACAGTGGATGCCACCAACAAGAAATAATAGAAATAATAACAAGGTTACCCTTTCAACATTCTACTGTACACTAAAGGTAATAGCAGAAAATCCTTTCTATATGGCTTTAGGTGAAAAAGTGTGGAGAAGATACTTTAAAAAATTATCTATCTAACCAGAATGATCATCCAAAATATAGCTTATAACTCAAACCACAAAGTCCTCTAAAAGAAGTCAAGTTCCTAGAAATATAAATTGTTGTATAGATGCAACAAACAGAAAAGAGAGTATAAGGCAGGGGTTGGGGCAGAAAAAGAGAAGATTACGTTGAAAAGGGTCGGTGAAGAATAAAGTGTGTGTTTGTGAGGGTTTTTGTCACTATGACAAGATAATTGTGAAAAAAATTAAGAGAGAGACGATTTGGGGCCACCGTTTCAGAGATTTCAATTCAAGGTCTGTTGGCTCCACTGATTTGGGACTGAGGCAAGGTAGAGAGAGCATCATGGTTGCTAAAACACACTGCAGATGAAACAGCTTCAAAGCAGAGAGGGGTGCGGACAAAGCATTTCCTCCCAAGGTATGTGCCCATGGCAAGGCCTTCAACTTCACATCACCTCTCACTAGCCCAAAGATGGAGCCCTCCTGATCTAATAACCTAATAATACTGTTGCAGGACCATGCCTTCAAACAATTAGCCTTCTTGGGACATACTTTATATCCAAACCACAATATTGAAGCAGGTGCTGAAAGTAAAGAAGGGACCTTCCTCAGTCTTTCAGGTGCTGAAGCCAGAATCCATGTACATACATCCGAAGTAAGCATTCTGTGAATGATGAACTCAGTCTGTGGACAAGGGAAAGCCACTGACCTCTCTACATTGGAGAAATTATGAAGCAGCAAGTAAATTCAACAGGTCACAAAAATAAGTTGGAGAGGTGTCACAGCTTGATTATTTGTCTGCAAGCTCACATCCATCTATCCTGTTCTTTAAAGCAAGCAGATCAGCATATGAATAATCTTCCCTATAATTAGTCTCGCCTTATTGCTGGGAAATCCTTCTTTTCCAAGTTATAGAGGTAAGCAAGTTTGATACATTTCTCTAAAGATAAATGTGGAAACAAGAGAGATTTAAGGTGTTTGTATTAAGATCATATACTACTCATGACTTCATGTTTGTAAATTACTTTCTTAGCTAAGTCTCTAAAGTCAAGTACTATGCCTCAGCATTCTAGTTCAGTTTATGTAATTTCTAAAATGTTCTATAACAAGATTTTGAAAGTCATCAGCTCATTTTTTAAATTTTGTTTTTTAATTAATCTATTTATTTAGGGACAGTGTGTCATTTACTTAGCCCAGGATATCTTTCAGCACACCATCATTCTGCTTTGGTCTCCTAAGTGCTGGAATCACAAACATACACCACTATACTAGGCAGTCATCCAGAAAGAACATTAAATTCAGTAAATATTCTCAATTATCAAAGCTATCTTCTTAAAAACAAACAAAAAGTCCCCCACAACATATAAAATTTTGTTAGTAAGATTCCATCTGAAACACATGATCAATCTCTAAAGAAAACTCAACTGTTTTCTTCATTTCGTTATGGAATGAAAGTTCAGTTCTGCTTTTTCTGTTGCCCAAACTTGGTTGACTTCAGATCTGGTATTAAAAATAAGTAGGTGAGTTCTTCTGATACTTGGTGTTCATTTTTGATGGAGAGGTGGGATGGAGTGAATGCAATTCAGTTGTAGCCAACAGAACATGAAAATGAGATTTCCAGCTGAGTCTGGCTGAGCTGATACTCAAGATACACAACTCAAGCTAGGTCTAGGAGTGTAAGGAGAACCTGGGTGGGTTAGAATCTACAGCATTCATCAATCTGGGATGGTTTGCCAGGTGCATGAACCAAACTGGGCTTGAGAATATAAGAACAATACATGTATGTCCTGAATGGGCAAAATGATTGTCATTTTCAAATATGAGGATTATATAACAACTAAAAAATTCAACCTGTCTTCTCCTTAACTATGAAGAGTTGTGATACCAAAATACTTTTCATAAATATAAAAATTCTTGAATAAGAAATGTATCCATGATTAACAGTCATAGAACTGGGATATTAAGTCTTCATAATTTTAGTTTTATTCGTGTGTGTGTATGTGTGTGTGTGTATGGACACATGCATAAAAGAGCATATCCCAAGGAGCTGGAGTCACAGGTAGTTGAAAGCATCTTAATATGGCTGCTTACAAATTCTGTGAGAAAAGCCAGTGCTCTTAAAGCCAGGCCTTGTCTTCAGCTCCTAGGATATTAAAGCTTGGGATTATTAGTTCTATTTTAGCACCTGCATTGGTTGAAACTGCTTTTTCTGTGTTTGGCGTGAGAGCACAGCTTCCATTGTGGGAATTTCATCTCAGTGGTACTTGACTCCAAGAAGTGAATACTTCCAATAAAAGCCAAGAAATAATCTCTAGCTGACTCTTCAGAGCCTTGGAGATCCTCACATATCCAAGACTCCAATCTCCTTTAATGTCCACACTGTACCCTCTGCTGACTTGTCATACCTCCTCAACAATAATCTCTGGGAATTGTGCCTCACAGCCTAGAGGTTGACTTCCTATCAAGCTTATATACAAAAGTTCATTAATTGGGTTACAAGAAGTCTAAATATCTGCCCTAGTTTTACTCCAGCTCAAAACCGACTTCTCAGCAGCTTAAAGTAAACACTTTTAAAAATCTTAATAATTTCAGATTTGAATGCTTTCACCTCTCTGCCAACACAGCTTGGCAGAGAATACAGCGTAGAACACATCTTCTATTGCTTTAGGACAAAGGGTCCCTTTTCTCCAATTACAGAGTGAAAGTCCTCTGATTCCTCAATGATTACAGTTAAACATTTAGGTCTAAAGACATTTTAAAATACCTGTATTGTTACTTTTCTTTGTGTTGATACCGATCTAGCTAATTCATGCTTGGTATATTTCTACCACTTTCCTCAATCCAAGTGCAGGAAGGTGATGACATCTAAACTTTCAGAGTTTCCAAGGTAAGGAGTTCCATCTACTTTGGATGGGGAAAACAGTGTGGCTTGCTGCTCTCCAGAGCCTCATTTTCCTCCAAGGAAGAAGAAAGAAATCCTCTAAAGATTCATTTTTGTTTTAAAGAACATATTTTATTTACTTTTCATATTATTATGACCTCACAAAGGAGGTCATGTTTAATTCCAGTTTACGGTTCCAGAGAGTCATTCCAAGATGGCAGGGAAGACATGAGAACACAGAAGGAAAGCATACAGGTGGAGGGGAGCCTGTTTGTCATGTTCATTTATACTCAGGAAGAGAGAGAGAACAGGAGGTGGGACCAGCCTCAAGGTTCACCCTCAGGGGCTCACTTCTGTTAGCCATGATTCACCTCCTATCATTTCCATATCCTTCCCAAACAGTGCCACCCTTAGAAGACCAAGTGTTCAAATACACAAGTTTATAAAGGAAATTTCAGATTCAAATGGTAGATGTTATTCAGTATGTACCCACTAGGATATTAGCCTGTGTGATTAAACACACCACATACACAAATATTTTTCTCTCTCAAATTTCACATTGTTTAGAATTTTGTGTCACAAGGATTAAAACACTTCATACTTGATCACAGCTTTACAATAAGAAAAAATGAATGGACTGCTATACAGATCCATGTTAAAGATATAAAAGAAAATGGGCAGAGGGAAGCTAGGTATGGTGGTACACAACTTCACACCTTTAATCCATCATTTGGGAAGCAGAAGCAGGTAGATCTTTGTGAGCTTGAGGACAGTCTGCTCTAAAATAGCAAGTTCCAAGCCAACTAGGACTATTAGTGAGAGCCTGTCTCAAAAACAAAGCAAAAAAACAAAAAAATAGAGTCCAATCTAAAAATATACAGTGTGGAAGAAAAGTGGGTATACAAATACACTAGTTTGTGAAATATTTGTTAGCCTTATTTTGTTTGTTTTGTCGTAATAAATAGTCTAATTGGCAATGAAAATTTATGTAATGGAAGACAATAGTTGTATTTTAGTTCAGTGGATTACTGAATAGATCCAGCATTAGGAAGGTTTCTGAATTCCCAGGATTATGCTTCTCCGAGTGCTGGCATCCAGGACTACAACTTTGAGCCATCCTGTTGACTATCAACTTATTCCTATCCCAGTTATGATGGTGCTTTGGTGCTTCAGATATGACAACAAAAGTTTACATAAAGATTTCTCATCCTCACCATAGCCTTTGTTGATGCCACCTGAAGCTATTAGTCCAATCATGGTTACCTACTTACAATCAATTGATACTATTGCTCATGGCAGAAATGGAATTCCCATGAATGGTCTAAGGCACCAGTTCTCAATCTGTGGGTCACAAACCTTCTATGGTCCCACATCAGATATCCTGAATATGAGATATTTCCATTACAATTCATAACAGTAACAAAATTACAGTCATGAAGTAGCAATGAAATAGTTTTATGGTGGGGGGGGGGAGTCCCCACAACGTAAGAACATGTATTAAAGGGTTGAAGCATCAGGAAGGTTGAGAATCACTGGGCTAAGGGATGGAACACTGTAGTTAGAGTTTTCCTGCCTGGCCCACAGTCAGGACAAATCTCTCTCACTCTCCAGGCCCATAGACGCTCAGACCCAACCAAGTAAATACACAGAAACTTACATTGTTTACAAACTGTATGGCCATGGCAGGCTTCTTGTTATCTACTTTTTCTTTCTTAAATTAACCCATTTCTATTAATCTATACTTTGCTACATGGCTTGTGGCTTACCGGTGTCTTTACATGTTGCTTGTCATGGCGGCGGCTGGCAGTGTCTCCTCCCAGCCTTCCTGTTCCCCGCCTTCTCCTCTTCCTTGTCCCACCTACCCTATCCTTCCTGCCTGGCTACTGGCCAATCAGCACTTTATTTATTTTAACCAATCAGAGCAACACATTTGACATACAGAACATCCCACAGCAGAACACAAGCATACTTATGGGCCCTGTAAATATCAAAAGGTAGAAACAAGACAGCACAAAATTCAATAATCCCCAGGAGATACAATCATGAAGAGTAAAAAGTATTCTTAGAGCAGAAATTTCCAATGTTGAGCTGCACATAAAGGAACTACAAAGCCTTTAAGTGATTGCCATATGTGCAGGAGAAGCTCCTCTGGAGGTAAACCTACAAATTTGTCTTGTAAGACTTGTAACCACCTAGAACAAACGTTCAAGCTTAAACAGAAGAATATATATGTACAAAGATACTTATTTTAAACCTCGATTGGACCCTTCAGAAAAGGAGCTCATGATCATAACTCATTTCTGAGAAACAAAACCAAGTAAACAGAATAATATATGAATGTTGCCAATTAATGACCCACAATAAATAATCTTTGGTTGAATAAATAATCCTTTCGGCTGAGCCCTGAAGTGTCAACACTGACAAACTTTATGAATCTTTTGTAGACCCTTGTTAATAATAGACTTTAAGTCTGACAGGTTCGTGTTATGGAAACAAACAGAAACCCAAGTAGTATTAGACTCTCCACCCTCGTTCACTCCTGTCAACTATGGAGCCATTTCTCCAACAAATTTAACAGCATTCTTTTTGATTAATGATGTAAAGTCATCCCAATATATTTGGATTTATGAGTGCCTCAAAACAGGTGTATTAGACTGGGAAATAAAATCCCAAAAAGATAACATGGAGTCCACAACTATTTACTTAAGACAAGTAATATGAAGGAGGAAATTGAAATAACATGGAGGGGAGCTTTAATGAAACAGAGGGTCAATACAAAAGGGGGAGAATGTAGGAAAAAAAACTATCATTAAGGATGTTCTAAAAGCCATAAGAAATCATACTGTTTTTTATTTACCCCAAATTGTATGTAATACATTTAAACGTATACATTTACATAATCATATAGACTTTAAATGAATTTAAGCTACTTGTACTGTCAATGTCCCCCACGTCTAATAAAAATTCCAGTACTGGGTACTAGAAACTTTCAAGTTGATGGTCAGGGGATTCCAAGGGACTCATCAAACAATACAGCCTATTGATACTGCCCCTGCCCTTGGTTGCCTCTCAGAGATTGAAAGTCCTCTCTGAGGACTAGCTTTCATAGTCCCAAAAGGTGTTTTTCAGTAGGCCTATCCTGCTATGAAGCCCATGAACCACAATGACCAGCTTGGCAACATGTCCTTACAGGTGCAATAGTGACACCCATATCTTGGCAGTAAGTAGCAGCTGTCTAATTAGATGTAAGACCTGCTCAACACTGGGGATATCATGACTGGTACTGGAAAGACTGCCAACTACCCAAGCCCAGTGAGGTCATTTATACTAGAGAAGGAGTCATGACCACACTTAACTAACCCAAAGTAATTCCTAACTCCATTCTAAATATTTATCTTTATACCCCTTAATAAGTGTAGCTCTCAACGCTTACCAAAGAAACTCATTTTGCAACAGACATGGACCATTACAGAAAACCACAACTGGTCAAAATCCAGAAAACAACTGATCATGGGTATCCAGCCCCAGTGGATACATCCACCACACAACTCCTGCACTTAAGGCTCAGGAAACATGGCAGAAGAGGCAATGG
Source organism: Onychomys torridus (assembly GCF_903995425.1). Taxonomy (NCBI): domain Eukaryota; kingdom Metazoa; phylum Chordata; class Mammalia; order Rodentia; family Cricetidae; genus Onychomys; species Onychomys torridus. The sequence continues at coordinate 35,713,431 of NC_050459.1, read as the reverse complement.
AAAGATTGTAAGAGCAAAAGGTTCAAGAAGTCTGCCGTGAGGTTGTTTCATAGAAACAACAGGAAGACATTCTCCATGATACTTCAACAACATAGCTTCCTAAACAAGACCCGAACAAGGAAAATAGTAGTAGACATGCTAACCCAGAAGGGGAATCTCACAGGCTCTACCCCTAGACAAGGAAATACAGATAGGTAAAGGATGTTGAGAGTAGGTGAAGCAGTCTTTTCCCAAGGAGCAGTCTCCTAATTAATTATCCGACATGAGACAGTCAGCTCTGAAATCCTGTTCCTTCAACACTGAACAGACTCAGCAGGATGTATTTATATATTTATGTGTGTATATAAACATATGTATATATTATGTGTGTGTATATGCTAGATACATATGCAACAATAACAAAGAAGAGGGATCAATGAAATTGGCCAAGTAGGGGTCAAGGTATGAGAGGAGTTGTGGGAAGGACAGTGAATGGTGGGAAATATAATTATATTTTAAAAACAAAAAAATTAGGCTACAAAATTTATTATATTATAAGCTTTATTCTAAAAGACATAGCTCTGAGTCTTTGAGCAGGTTGGACTCTCTGTCTCAGTTTTCTCATCTTTAAAGTGGTTAAAAAAAAAAAACAACCCTCTGGAGATGAGTTTATGCAATGACCTGAGAATAGTATCTGGCACATATTAAGGATTATTGTCAGTATTGTGGGTAGACATACTAGAACTCTTACTTAGCTGGAGATGCAACAAAGAAGATGATAGTTTTGTCTGCAGTCAACTCTAATTAATTGGAAAGTAACCTTTAAAGTTCATTTAAAGTTACAGGTAGCAGAGACTATTACACACCGTAACTTATTCTTACCTGTGTAGCTCTTTCAGTTAAACACTTCAAACAAGATCCTGACGGTATTCAAACAACCAGTGTTCAACCATTATATCCTCCAATAATACAATCAAAGTGTCTTCATGTGAAACTACCAGGAACTTAAATTAAATTGCCAGCTTTTTCCCAAGGTACATCTGTTCCGGCCTTCACAGAGATATACATTCCTCTACTCAGCAGTCATGTAATTTCACGTTGGAGCCTTGCCATGCACTCTTTGGATGTGGCCTTCGTTCACTGTCAGGATTTCTATTGTCATTTTCAGTCATCCCTGGGAGCATGTTCTCTGACAAGGACTAAAGGAGAGGATCCAGGCCATTAACCTAGTCAAGGGCACTGGGCCACGTTTAAAAGAAAAAATTATCAGCCACCTTTGATCCAAAGCAATACTTCTCAGCTGACAGTTCACTGAGAATTTCATACATACTAAATAGATGAGAAATGTTCACCTTACTTGTCCAAAAAGATTGCTTATGCCAGATTTTCTGGTTGATTTTAGTAAAGCCTGCATATGCTACAATAAAATACAAAAACATACGGCTGCAGGAAGGGTTCTGTGTGGAGCGTGTTTGTTGTACAAGTCTTAGAACCTGAGCTCCAATCCCCAACACACACATGGAAGCTAGGCACTGTCACATGTCTCTGTAGGCACAACATGAAGTAGAGGCTCAAGGCAGAGACAAGTAAATCCCATGAGCTTACTAGGCAGCCAAAATAGCCAAAAGAATAGATTCTGGGTTGACTGAGAGACCTTCCCTCAAAAAAATATGTAAGTAGACAAAAACAAAATACAGTCAAAGCCAGCCTCTGGTCTCTACAGGCACATGCTCAAGTGCCCACCCATGTGCATGCACATGGATACACCATACACACACACACACACACACACACACACACACACACACACACACACACAGAGAGAGAGAGAGAGAGAGAGAGAGAGAGAGAGAGAGAGAAGAAAAAAAGCATATTTTCCACATCAGTGTAGTTCAACTATATTTCCTTTGAGATGGTGACATATAAAAATTAAACGAAAGTCACTTTTATGCTACACTTACCTGTTATGTTGTTTGTAATCTTTATATTATACCTTTAAGCTTGAAAAGAAATCATTTTACCATCTTTCACAAAAAGAAGGAAAGAAAATATAGTATGAGATTAATTTGGCCCAAGTGCTTGGAAGTGTACCCAATACTCAGGTTCCCTGTATTGATAAACAATCAGAGGTCATCATATCTGTCTATCCATTCACTTGTTCATTAAAAACAGTGGATGCCAACTATGTGGTAAATGCTACTGTAGAGGCTAAGGGACACATGGGTAAATAAGAAGATGCATTCTGATGTATTTTGCTTTTAAGAATTGAATTTCATGGTTCTTTGTTTTAATCTTACAAATTTAAAAAAGATATCAATCTAAAAATAAGTAGGGTTCTTTTTGTTCCTGAAACATTTTCCTCAGTGGAGAGAAGAGAGATGGAGAGACAGATAATGAAAAAAAGGATGAGAGTTTTTAAAAGAAAGTAGGAAGAGACTGAGAGTAAACTAGAGATCATGGCTTTATCATAACAAAATCACATGGGACAGTGTATAAAGAAGAATACGCAGTTTCAGTTAAAATTATTCTTAGGAACAAAATAAGTTTCAAGGTTAGGAAATTCAGAATTTGCCAAAAGTTCAGCATTCACAACAATGATTTTAATGAGTTGAGAGCTATTTTCTGAAAAGTTTTTGAAACAATAAGCAATAATGTGTCAATTCAGGCAGCATGGAGTGGATGTTATTTACATATGAAATGTGGTAAGATTGTAAAAATCTACAGAGTGTTTTAATTGTGACTCCTGCAGAGAAAAATGTCAAAGAGAAAACCCTATAGTACTCTATGACCAAAACAGGAGCTTGTCCCCAAGCAGGTATGGAGGATGTAGACAGCCTTACCCAGCTTCCTGCTCCAAGGTACTGCTTTCAACCTCAGGCAAGGCAAATTTAAGAACTGTAAACTAAGAAAACAGATGTGGACAATGAGTCCCCATTTTAAATCAAACCACAGTTATCATGCCCTCCTGTGCAGGAACAGATGGCGGTCGGGAACGGATTTCCCCATAATCATTAAAATGAAGGCATGAAGCCAGACCGCACTAATTGAAGAAAAACACACTTACTGCAAGACAGTAACTTTTAATTGTTACACTATCTACCCTTTCTCAGAAGTCAGTTTCAAAGGGCTGGGAGACTGAGGAGTCAAACCAACCCTACCTGTGTATACATACATACACACACACACACACACACACACACACACACACACACACACACACACAGAGTAATCTACATTGCTCTGCCTAGCATAGAGATGCTTTAAATCCACAGGTGTAAAGGAGAACTCTGGTTTGTACCACACCCCAAACAAAATCATACCTAAAACTGCTGAGCTGTCTGAGACAGAATGCTGAGGACCTGATTTGATCCCTACTGGTCTCTTGCTGGATTCCCAGCTTACACCATCAGGTCCTGTTTATTCTGTGTCCTAAAAGCATCTTGAGCCAATGTATTTTCCTCACCTCTGTTGTTAGGACTTAGCCAGCTTCACCTTTTAGAGGTGACATCCTCCCTGGAGCAAAGCAGGGTTGGACAGGGCCATTACACTTGTTCTGCATCTTATGAATGGTGTTCAGTATGAAAAAGACTAAGAAACAGGTACAAAAATACTAGTGTTCAACAAAAGACAAATATGTAAAAGCAGCTGGTCACCAGATAAATACAATTTTAGAATAAAACTGAAGCAACTGTGATTAATAAACATAAAAAAACAGAGGAAACAATAAGGAAACATATTGCAGCTATTGGCATCGGTAGTTAAGGGTCCAATATGGAGGCTGGGGAGACAGCTCAGTACGTAAAGTGTCTGCAATGCAAACATGATTATTTTAATTCAACTCCCAGCACCCAGGTAAAAAGCCAGCCACAAGGAAGTGCAAGTCTATAATCTCAACACTAAGGTCATGGTGGAGACAGGCAAAACCTAGCATTTTTTGACTAGACAGTCTAGCCAGTGGATGGGGTCTAGGTTCAGTAAGAGATCTAGTCTCCAAAGTTATAGTACAGAATGATAGTGGAGGATACTTGATGCCAACCTTTGGCCTACACACATGTACACACACACACACACACACACACACATATATACATATATATATTACACATACACACATATATACTACACACACACATATATACTACACACACACATATATACTACACACACACATATATACTACACACACCCACACATACACACACATACACACAACCCAAACACACACACACACACACACACACACACACACACACACACACACACACACACTGCCTAAAGGGCATACAGTACTCTAAACACATCCTTCATAAATTGTGAGGGTGCAAGAATAAAGATGCTTATAGCCAAATATTTATAAGGCATTATTTGTGTTTGCCTATACTAAAAACTTATGACAAAATAAGAAAACATTAGTAAACTTTTGGGGATAAACAAAAAAATAAGTCCAAAGAAACATGAAAATTCAGTTTAAAAGGAAGAAGGATGGAGAGTCTAAATCTACACATGTATATAAATAGATATTGGCTGCACAAAACTGTCCTAACATTGCTTTGTAGAATTTACAACATAAAGAAAATGAAAAATCAAAAGTTTGGGAATAAATGAAAACAAAATAATTTAAATTTCTATTCTTACCAAGGAAACAGTAAGAGCCACCCAAGAAAGGCACAAATGAAGCCATATACAGATCTAGGCAGTGCCATCTGGATGCATCCACACAGTTTTTTATTATTATTTCTTTTATTTTTGAGAATATTATACAATTGCATATTTTTAAAAACAAAATACTGTCTTAGAAGCATGGTAGTGGTTTTCTGTATAGAGAAGGCTCCTTCTGTGGAACTTACTGAATGATTTCAAGTAAATTCTGGGTGACCTTGAATAGCAGCGTTTTCCCCCTTGGCTTGGAGGCATTGATTTCCATTTGTTTGTTTACTCAATTATAGCTCCTAAATTGTGACTATGTGGAGTTTCCTTGGTCAGTGCTGTACTTTGTGTTTTAATTAAAATATAATTAAATCACTTTCCCATTCCCTTGCCTCCAACTAAGCCCTCCTAAGTCCAACCACTTCCATGTCTTCCTTTCTACTGTCAAATTGACAGCCTCTTCTTCCCCAGTTAGTTTTGCCATGTGTGTGTGTATGAAGTACAAATATATGAATCCAAATTTTGAATCCATTTGTGTGTGTGTGTGTGTGTGTGTGTGTGTGTGTGTGTGTGTATTGTCTCAAGCTGGCCACTTCATATTGGAGAATGTGGTTTTTTTTTTTTTTTTTTTTTAAAGACTTTGAATGCAGAGGACTCTTTCCCAAATGCTTTGCCATTTGCTTTGTGGTCCCCGTGACTAGCCAGACATCTATACCACATCCTAGATCCCTGGTTAAATAATTTTCAGGCCTCTATGGGTGTCACAGAATGAGGCTCAAAAAGAGGCAGATGATTTATTCATCCAGTTCACTATCCACAACAGACAAAAAGAGTGTGTATCTGTTGTAGCGATGCTATGCATGCATGCATGCTCAGCTCAACCAAGCCCTGCAGGTGCAGGAGGAGGGCTGATAATCGGTGCTCCACACCTGCTGAGGAATCTAAGAGGGGAGCATAACTGACAATACACAATGCCAAGGCAGCTTCTTAAAGAGAAAAACATGGAGAAAAAGCTAGATTATACAAGATAGGGGAGACAAGGAAACATGGGTCTCCACAGAGAAAGATGGCCACTCCTTTGACAGCATCCTGGTAGATCATTTTAGTCCTACTCTGATAAATAGAAGTTTCATTATTCTCAAAATCCCGAACATGGATAACAGTATCAAACATGACTAACATTAGGCATGAGTGAGAACATTTTTCTTTTCTATTTTTTAAAAAATTTAAACAAAACTTTATTGCAGAAAGTTTATCACATAATTGGATACTTTTCTGTTCTTACACAATTATTCTTGATCTTCCCAGAAAGATTGCCTACAAAGTCATCTGGTGATGGCAAGCACTACAATTCTGACTGTAAGAGAATAGCAATAGAAATGCCTAACTGGGGCCAGCAAGATGGCTTAGTGGTAATGTAGCAGGAATCTTAAAAGTCTTATTAATAAAAGCAAACTCAGAGGCCAGTTATTGGGGTGACTGCTGGAAGATAAGAGAGACAGAACAAGCCACAGCTACCTCACCTCGCCAGTTCCTCAGCTGGTCCTGTTTCCTCAGACTGGAAGCTTCTGAGTCCTCATCCACATGAATCTCAGCTGAACTGTGCTGTTCCAAAACCTGAATGCTTAACCAGCCAAATGCTGCTAGTTTCTGGTCCCCATGCCTTATATATCTTTCTGTTTTCTACCATCACTCCCTGGGATTAAAGGCGTGTGTCTCCTTGCTGGCTTTATCCTTGAACACACAGAGATCCGCCTAGCTCAGCCTCCCAGGTGCTGGAATTAAAGGCATGCACAACCACCACCCAGCTTCTGCTATGGCTTGCTCTGACCCATTTTCTAGCCACCATTTTTTACTTTGTTCTAGTGGCTGTCTGTTCTCTGACCCCAGATAATTTATTAGGGTGCACAATATTGTGGGGAACACAATACCACCACATTTCCCCTTTTTTGTCTAAAATTTTAAAATGGTTATAACTAATACAAGAAAAGTCATATCCAGTAAGTATATACAATATACAGAGTCAAGATTATATTAATGATGTCTAGTCCATGAACATTTGACAGATTCAGGTGAAAAACTCCATTATATATAACAATGTCTAGTCCAGTAACATTTGATAAACTTAGACAAAAAAAATTCCATTACTTATCCTATTTAAAACAAGTAATTTCTTTTTAAAAGTAGATTCCATAATCTCCCTTTTTATCTTATCATATCCAGTAAAGATACTGGCCAACAAGACTGTGGACCTGAGTTCAGTCCCTAAGGCCCACAAAGAAGAAGGAAGGAACTGACCTGAAAACATAGCTCCAGCCCCTACACTCTGGCAAGTATGCATACACATACAAAAGAAATAAAATATTTAGAAAGAAGCAATGCCTCAGTGATTTAAATTAAAAGCATAACAATGGTACATGCTTCTTGTACTCAGTATCAAGAACATACAACTGTCTTTATTCACAAATACAAAGTAAATTATCAGTAAGCATAGTCAATGACAGCAGCAAAGTACTATCTTGACTACTGAACACAGCAACTGATGAGTACAGTAATCAGCCAGCCTTTCATTCAGTCATATTCTTTAGTTGACTTCTCTGAAGTACCTGGTGAGGAACCTGCCTTGAGTATGCAGTCACAGTTCATTGATAATAGCAAAGCACTATTCTATATCCTGCCTCACTTCCATTCATTGTACCTGTTCCAAGGTCTTTCTCTTATGAAATAATTTCTGTCACTACAGCTTTTCCTGTCATCAACAGAAAGGCCACCCTCGGCAGCTTCCAGAAAAGAAATTTTACAGCTTTTCTTGGATCAGTAGGTCCTTTTTCTACCATATTCATAAAATCTCCAAACATAACATCATAACCAAATTGTAAAGAATCTTGCACACATTTTTCAACTATCCGTCAATACCATAATCTTTGGAAATAGACATTGCATGCATTTTGGAGTGCTCTTTTAATACTTCTTATGCCAATTTTCTGATCTTCATTAGCAGGTTTTAATGTGGCCCATGATGGGGTGCCCCAAAGTAGAATGCAGTGTCCTGTTTTTTGTTTGTTTGTTTGTTTGTTTGTTTGTTTTAATGGCTTCAGCAGCAGCTGTTCTTGTAACACTGAGGGCATCCATGACTCTGTCGTCCTTCTCGTTCACACAGACACTTGTCCCTCTCCCTTTCAGCACAGCTCCTCCATCTGAAGGTGCGGCCCATCACCCACGGAGCTTTTCCTTTCCATGGTCATTAGGTGTGATAGCTGAATGCTTGGTGGTTTCTTGAATATGTTTTTAAAATTGAACATTGACACCTTTGGGTTTCAAAAGCAGGATGTCGTTGTTGCTACAGTGACCTCTCCAACGTTTTCTTAGTCAAGTCTGAGTGTCTTCGGGATTTAGACTCAACTCCGCCTTTTCCGAACGGTGCACCACCTACTGTAGCAATAGCTACACCTTTAAGATAGTTCTTTCTATGGTTCCTAAACCTCAGAGCTTTGACTGCTACAATGTGTAGACCAAATTTTACTCTACTGAAAACCAGTGTACTTAGAGCTTCACCATCAACATCTTCAGCAGTTACACCTGAGTTCTTCTGCTAAGCATTAACAGTTTTCGAGAGCAGGTACAATGGACTAGACCCCAGAAATTCTCTTTTTATTCAATTATTTTGACTTCACATTTCTGATCTTTTGATGCCTTGGTGAAATATGAAGAAATATGCGTTCTATGAAACTTCATTAGTAATTTCTAATTCATCCTTCGTGGTGATGGCATTTTTCTTCCAACCTTTTGTTGTTGCATCAGAAATATTTGCAATTTCTTTGTCTCCATGTGCAGAAATCGCAACATCCAGAGAAATTTCTTTAGGGGTAATTGCAGGTTTAGACTGCTTTTGTTAAGTTCATTCATTACAGCATCAACAGCCAGCATGGCACTTCTTATTTCCACTGGCTTAGCTTTTGTGTGGCTCTTCCCTCAAGACCCTCCTTGACAACAGAGCATACCAGGCATACCAGAACAGTAGCAGTGATGGTGCCATCTTCAGCCTCTGTGCTTGTATTACAGGAAGCATCCTGAACAACATTAGCTCCAGTGTTTCTTATTTATCCTTTAAATCAATTGGGTTTGTAATTGTCACACCACCTTTTGTTACTTTCAGACTCCCCTAACTCCACTTAATAATAACCTTCTTCCCTTTGGCTTCACTGTAATTTCTATTGCATGGGCTAAAAGTTATACACCTTGAAGCATTAAGGGTTGAGCAGCTACACAAAACTTTACAACTTTGACATGAGCCCAAATGAGATGCAGAAACAGTGCCTGGGACACTGTTTGCATCTAGTGAAGGATTGTGTGTGGGTGGTCTAAGCATTTATGCCCATCATCAGTAGTAGCTCATTCCTTGAGGCAGGCCATTGACAGGGAGTGATGAAGGGCACACTTTTATTTTCTTTTGATATGACAACTTTTCCTAACCTATCTCATTACCTCATCCTGCTACTAGAGTCTCAAACCTTGGTCAACTCTTTAAATTTGTATTCGCTTTCATACACATATCATTTCACATTTTGAGTCCAGCATTTTTGTTTCATGTGTGACTAAAGAGAAAAACAGTATTTTTTAAGGAACACACATTCAGATTTGTCTTAATCAATATGGGGTACAATAACAAATTACCAGAGACAATGTAGTTTAAATAATCACATTATTTCTCACCACTTCAAAGGTAGAGAATTCCATATCAAGAAACTTGGCTGTTTGGCTTGTGGTAAAGACCGCTCAATACCCATCTTCTCACTCTGTTGGGATATGATAGAGCAGAGAAGGAAAAGGCAAATACTCTGTCATCTTTCCTGAAGTTATGAATCCTGCTCGTGAGGATTCCACTGTCATTTCCCAAGTCCCAAGCTCCTGATTCCACTATACCAAGGCTTGGGATTTCATAATATGAGTTTACTGGGGTAAGATACAAACTTGCCATCAAGTGCCAGTTAATTTTCTTCCAATAGCCCCTCCTCTATCTTGACTTCGCTACTTTTATCAGCTCTTAATCCCTTCTGTCATTGTTTATATTTTCTATTGGAGAAATTTTTTCTCTGTCTAAAAATTGCCTTTGGTATCTATTTTAATGAAAAGCTATTGGTGACCAGTTAGTTCTCTTTTATTGCCCAAGGCAGGGAGGGGAGGGTTTGTCTTGCCCTCATGTCTGAAGTTACTCACGTATGAAATTATAGATGGGCAGCTGTTCTGATGATGACAATTTTTTATTGTCTGGCTGTTTGTTTAAAAAATGGTATTTTCTGTGCCTTGTATAGTTCAATAGACTAATGGTTGTTTCCTTAGTATTATTGTTTAGATGTTTTTGATGATGATGATAGTATTCTTGTTTTCAGTATCTGTGACTAATTTTTCTTTTCACCAATTCTTAAATTTCACAGGTATTATCTCTTCAAGTTTTGCTTCTGCAAAATTCTCTTATCTTTGGGGATCTATATTATCCATAGACAATTTTTTTCAGTAGTGAATGGAACCTAGAACCTTATGCATGTTAGCTAAGTACTCTACCACTGAAACATCACCAACCCTATTTTACTTTTTATTTTTGGGACAGGGGCTCACTAATTTTTCAATATGGTTTTTAATTCACTCTTTATCCCAGGCAGGGCTTAAACATGAAATCTTCTTGCCTAAATATCCTGAGTACAGTACCAGCAGCCTCTGCTCAGGCACGTGTGTTTAAACTTTCTCGCTACTCTTGTATGTTTTTTATATTCACCTCTGCATTTCTTCCTTCTTGAACTCTCTATGATTCCACTAAGAATTTTTGTAGCAAGGGGTGCTGAGTGTATATCTATGCACCATTTGCATGCAGGTGTCTACAGAGGCCAGAAGGCAATGGATCCCCTGGAACTGGAGTTGCAGACATTTATGAGCCACCTAAAGTATGTGATGGAAACAGAACACAGGTCCTTTTCAAGAGAAGCATGTGCTTTCAACTGTTCTATCATCTCCAACTTCCACTGGGAAGGTTTTAAACAGCCAACCTTCTACTTCACAATTTCTTCTTTAGTTAGGTCCAATCTAATGCCAAGAACATTTTCTATGTTCTTAATTTCAGTACTATATATTTGAGTTGCAGAATTTCTCTTCTGTCTTTTATATATTAAAGTTTTGGTGTATATATCTATACCTTATTCTCCATTTTCTTGAACATATGAATCAGAATTATTTTTAAACATGTCCAATTATGTTAATATCTGCCTTCCCATCTTCTTTTTATCTATTCCTGTCCACTAATGTGTGATAGTTTTTATGTAATGTAGGCATTTTACATGAGAAAATTTGAAGGGCTTTGGGTATTTTTTTTCCACAGAGAGAATTTACCCTATGCTTTGGCATAGCAATGTCAGATTGCAAAACATATCCCTACCATCTCACAGACAGACCATGCTGTTTTAATGTGAAGTCAGTCTCTTTAAGAGGAGCCATTCCAAGTTCAAACAAATAATCTTGTTATTTCCTTAACAATTCCTAAATTCCAAGTTTAATTCTTTCAATATTTCAGAATTACAAAAATACACTCCTATTTTTAGCTTCTCTGTCATTGGCTTCTTAACTTGCTAGACAACACGTTAAGAATTCAGCAAATGACTCAATGGAAAACACACATGGATCAGATTTACTTTGCTCTGCTCTCTTCTCTTCAGGTTTTTGGCATCTCTGATTCCTATTGCCTTGGCTGCCTCAAACTTTATTTTTCATTTCCCCATTTCAATTCCCAGCCATGAGATCACCCAAATCTTTTCTGGTGTTTTCCATCTCTCACAAGGCATGCTTGTCAAGATGCCTCAGTTCCACCCAGTGCTCCACGTGCCCTCAACCCCAGCAATTCTATCAGCAAAGGACCTAAGTGAGAAAGCATAAACAACGCTGCATTCTTGTTCAGCATCTCTCGTCTCTCTGGATCCTTGTCTCTCAAAGTCTGGCAGCCTCCCTGGAACTCTGTAACCTTCAAAGAGACGGAATTAAGGAATTTGTTCAGCTTCTCCAGGTGTCTCAAGAAGGGTCATTGCTGCACTAGATGCTTCTCCATCACGATGAGTAGACAAAAGTCTGCCAGATCCAGGTTTTTGCCTAACTCTTGACAACAGCCTTCCCTTAGTAGGTGGCACAAGAAAATATACACCTTTTTACAAGGCACTAAATTCAAAAAGAAAAAATATTAAAGATACGATATTGTCCCCAGAGAAGTGACAATTTCTTATGCCCTGTCGTGTTTGATAAGTTGTCCATATGATGTTGCTCCATGGAACAGGATCACAGTGACACCAGACAAAACCATGCTTCTGCACACCCTCCGCCCCAGGAAAGGTCTCACTAATTATGAATCAGTTCCCTGTTGTTATCTATTACATACCAAATTTCATTAAATCAAATTGCAATCTAATTTTTATCCCTTTTTTTGGTTTTAGATCTCTTTGATTAGAATCACATGTTGGGATGCAGGACGTCAAGAGCATCTTTTGCTTTCTCCTTGTTAGCAGCCGTGTCAATGTACATGATAGTAAATGATCTTCCTGCCAGGAAAAATGATCTAGACTCACCCATGATTCCTTTAGGAGGGAAAAAAACACCTTTGAAGTTTATTTTCCAGCCAGAGACTTGGAGTAGAAATCAACTTCTTCCATGATATAGTGAAATAAGATCTGAACATAAAAACTTCTGATCTTGAATACAGACATATTCAAAGCACATCTGAAATTATATTGTTGTCCCTTGAGAGTTTTGGATTATGTTTCTATGCAATTAACCTTTTCATACCTGTGTTTATATATTTATATTGTTTTCCTCAATCGATCTGTTACTGAGTAGTCTTGTAAAAATCAAAACACGTTCAAGCTCTCTAAATGAGTGTTCTATTCAAATTAACCATATGTTAAATCATTTTCTAAATGGAAGGAGCTCTCAAATTACTTTTTGGACATGTAAATGGCCAGCAATACATCAGATATTAGTTATATTAATTAGTTCTGATTTCCTTTAACTGTTCCTTTCTCCATCTATTAGGAATTAATCAAGTGCTTATACAGATTAATTCTTTATTAATACGTTAAAGTGAAGCAGATTGATAAACCCCCATGGGAATTTTTTGGCAGGTCTTTCTCACTATATTACATCCTTTCTAGAGAATTCTAGTAGGTAAATTTTAACTGAAACCTACAAAATGAATGGCTATACTTGACTTCCCTACATACATGCTAACTCATCACCATCACTGCAGAAATACACAGAGTACCAAGTAAGAGACTTGCCAGACTTCTCTGATGGTCCAGCAAGGTGAGGCATAACTACCTACCAGTGAATTCATTAGGTTTCCCTTCCATACCCAACTCTTCCTTTAAGGGCGGTGTTAATTCCAGGACATGGAAAACAATCAGATCAGCACAGGCTGTGAAGACTGGTCAGTCACCTCCACACCTTGTTGTTGCCACTCACAACCTGAATGGTGTGAGAAGGTTAGCCAATACCCTACTTATCCTTTCCTCAGGACAGAAATAAGGACATCCGTATATGTTTTAATTATTTACATAATTAACTAATCATTCAACAATTTTAATACACATCCATTCATAAGTTCTAAAGTAATACAAAAAGCTTAAGATACACAACTATCTCGATTCCTTTGTATTGTTCTCTTTATTTCTATTTTATTAATTTCAGCTCTCAATTTGATAACTTCCTGTCATCTGTTCCTCCTGGGAGACGTTGCTTCTTCCTGTTCAAGGGCTTTCAGGTGTGCTGTCAAGTCATTAGCATGAGATTTCTCCAGCTTCTTTATGTGGGCATTCAGTGCTATGAATTTCCCTCTTAGCACTGCTTTCATAGTATCCCATATGTTTGGGTATGTTGTATATTCATTTTCATTGATCTCTAGGGAGTCTTTAATTTCTTTCTTTATTTCTTCCTTAACCCATTGGTGATTCAGTTGAGTGTTATTCAGTTTCCATGAGATTGTAGGATTTCTGTAGTTTTTGTTGTTGTTGTTGTTGTTATTGTTGAAATCTAACTTTAAACCATGGTGGTCCCATAGAACACAGGAGGTTATTCCAATTGTTTTGTATCTGTTGAGATTTGCTTTGTGGCCAAGTATGTGGTCGATTTTAGAGAAGGTTCCATGGGGTGCTGAGAAGAAGCTATATTCTTTTTTGTTCAGGTGGAATGTTCTGTAGATATCGATTAAGTCCATTTGAGCCATAACATCAGTTAAGACCATTATGTCTCTGTTAAGTTTCAATTTGGCCGATCTGTCCAGAGGTGAAAGTGGAGTGTTGAAGTCTCCCACTATTAATGTGTGGGTTTTTATATGTGATTTAAGCTTTAGTAATGTTTCTTTTACATATGTGGGTGCCCTTGTGTTTGGGGCATAAAAGTTCAGAATTGAGACTTCATCTTGGTGGATCTTTCCTGCGATGAGTGTGTAATGTCCTTCATCATCTCTTTTGATTGACTTTAGTTTGAAGTCTATTTTGCTGGATATTGGGATGGCCACACCAGCTTGCTTCTTAAGACCATTTGATTGGAAAATCTTTTTCCAGCCTTTTATTCTTAGGAGGTGTCTGTCTTTGAATTTTAGGTGTGTTTCTTGTGTGCAGCAGAAAGATGGGTCCTGTTTTTGTATCCATTCTGTTAGTCTGTGTCTTTGTATAGGTGGATTAAGTCCATTGATATTAAGGGGTATTAATGACCAGTGATTGTTTGTTCTTGTTATTATTTTTATTTTTTGGTGGTAGTGTGTGTGTACTTCTCTTCTTTGGGGTTTACTGCTGTGGTGATTTCTATTGCCTGTGTTTTCATGGGTGTATCTGCCTTCCTTAGAATTTTCCTTCTAGTAATTTCTGTATGACTGGGTTTGTGGATAAGTATTGTTTAAATCTGGTTTTGTCTTGGAAGGTCTTGTTCATTCCATCTATGATGATTGAAAGTTTTGCTGGGTATATTAGTCTAGGCTGGCATCCATGGTCTCTTAGTGTCTGCATTATATCTGTCTATGTCCTTCTGGCTTTCAAAGTCTCCATTGAGAAATCGAGTGTTATTCTGATGGGTTTCCCTTTATAAGTCACTTGGCCTTTTTCCTTTGCCCTTAATATTCTTTCTTTATTCTGTACGTTTAATTGTTTAATTATTTTGTGGTAAGGGGACTTTTTTGGGGGGTTTAGTCTGTTTGGTGTTCTACAGGCTTCTTGTATCTTCATAGGCATTTCCTTCTTTAAGTTGGGAAAGTTTTCTTCTATGATCTTGTTAAATATATTTTCTGTGCCTTTGAGTTGGTATTCTTCTCCTTCCTCTATCCCTATTATTCATAGGTTTGGTCTTTTCATCCCAAATTTCTTGGACATTTTGGGTCATGACTTTGTTGGTTTTAGTGTTTTCTTTGACTGATGAATCTATTTCTTCTACCGTTTCTTCAACACCAGAGATCCTCTCTTCCATCTCTTCCATTCTGTTGGTTATACTTTCCTCTGAATTTCCTGTTTGTTTACTTAGATTTTCTATTTCCAGCATTCCTTCTGCTATGTCTTCTTCATATTTTCTATTTCCCTCTTCAGGTCTTGGACTGTCTCCCTTGCTTTTTCATGGTTTTCTTTCAAGGACTTATTGTTTTCCTCTGCTTTAATTGTCCTTTACTCTAGTTTTTTTTTTTTTTTTTTTTTATAGCATTCTTCCCATTTTTTGTTTGTCTGTTCCTCTATTTTTGATTTCTTCTATATAAGGCTCTAGCTTCTTCATGATGTTACTTATAAGGTTGTTTTCTTCTTCTTCTTCCATTCTGTGATGTTCTGGTCTAGCTGTTGAAGAAATGCTAGGTTCTGGTGATGCTGAATTGCTCTTTATTTTGTTGTATGTACTTCTGCCTTGACGTCTGCCCATCTCCTCTTGGGTTCATTCTTGGTCTTATCAGTGTACTTAGTCCAGAGAGAGCTGACAGATTTAGGGAGCCTCTCTCTGGTTCAGATGGAAGCTCTGGGCCAGATGGGAGCTCTGGTCCAGATGAGAGTGCTGGCCGGATAGGAGCTGGGGGGCTGGACTCCGAGTCTCAGGAAGTCCATGGGGTCTCCTTATTTTGTTCAGATGGGAGCTCCTCTTGTCCAGGTGGGAGTTCCTCTGGTCTCTGGTCCAGATAGGAGTTCTGGGGTGGATGGGAGCTGGGGGCTGGTCTCTGGTTCTCAGGAAGTGGCTGGGGTCTCTGGCAGATGAGTGTGGGGGCAGGGTGTGGAGACTGCTGGGTTTGCCTGCAGTCTTGGAAAAGGGGAGCCTTCCTACAGGGCCTGCCGATTGGCAGGAAACTGGGGCCAAGTTGGTCAGGTCCTCCTGGGATTGCCTGTGTCCAGCGGTGGGTCCCAGGGGCAGTTGCCTCTCTGGCTATAACCCCAGGCACTCACCTCTGGTCCAGATGTGATTTCCAGGGCCTGTATGGAAGTTTATGTGAGGTAAGCATGTACATATTTCTATCACTGACTACAGGCAATATTTTATAGATGTCAGAATTTATTCTTCCTTGGCTGTAATTCAGGTTTGTAGTTTTGGTGTACTCCTTACTGTAAAACACATCATTTAGACATTGTATAAAAAATTTAGTGGGTTCCTTTTTTAGCTACTGTTGACAATTTTTGACCTGTTGCCATATTCTCACTAAGCAATACATTAGTGGTTCCCTATATAGTTACCCAGATTTAAGCTCCAGTAAGCACTATAGTAATCATTATGTCATGGTTACATGGAAATAAAATTTAAAAAATGGTCATTTCATTGGTATTTTAATAGTAAGCATGCTTCATATATGATTAGTACTTATTCCCTACATTCTGTAGATAGTAGTTTAATATATATATCATATTAAATATGATATGTCATATTGTATATTTATATAATTTATCATCTATATCTATATCTAGTCTATATCTGTTTCTGTATGTATCTATATCAATATATTATATATAAAAGGGAAATTGATATATATATATCTTCATATATACATGTATAATATATATGATAATATACATGGAAGGCTAGGCATGGCACACAGAAAACATTTCAGAATCTCTTTTGAAAGGTTAACCATGAACGAAAGACACTAAACAACTATTATACAGTATATTGCCTAACTTCGATTAATAGTCTATGCTCTGATGTTAATGACTAGCAATGCATGATAAGAACATGTAGACCAAGTTTCATTTCAATTACTTTTCTTTTTTTTTTTCTTTTTTTTCCAATGTTAAATTTTTTTGGAACCTGTCATCCATTTCTGTCCCAGAAGAATCTGCAAACAGATTCTTGCAATGGTTACACTTGGACTTGGGGGTCAAACCTGGCTTCTTAGGTAATAAGTAATAAATAAGTGAGTGCTTTAGGAAGTAGAATTGTTAGAAAATGAAGAAGAAAGACAGGGATGAAGGAAGGAAGTTTGGGCAAAGAAGCAGTCAGTCTTAAAGGACTGGTTTTTAATAACGCAAGAAATGCAATGTGAGCTTCTGATCCTAAACTTTGTCAACATGGGTCATCCGAAACTGCATTTGTATACCCAGATTGAGTCATGAAAACCAATTCATTCAATTTTGGTTATCTCACCTATTTTCTTTGTTAATACCCCTTTTGATTTGAACACAGCTTTGAACACAGACAAGAAATAAATATAAAAGTAATAATGAAGTCAATGCAATTTTGTTTCCTTAATGAACACTTAACTTCTTTTCAAAATGGTTGTTTTCTAGAATGCAGTTAACCACAATTTAAATACATCAAGAGTCAAGTTAAACTCATACAAAGAAATGAAAAGAAAGTAAGGCTTATCAGGATTCAAATTATTCCTTGCAATGTGATGTATATCACGTATATTTCTTCAACGAAATAAGCAGTCTTCTTACAACATAGTACTTTTAGACAGCAGTACTATTTTAATAATATAATAACATTCTTAAACTTTTTTATAAAGAAATTTGAAGTTCATTTTACATACCAATCACAGATCCTCCTCTTCTCTCCTCCTGGCCCTCCAGCCTCCCCTTCTTCAATCCAACCCCCATTCCCTCCTACAAGAAGGTAAGGCCTCCCATGATGAGTCAGTAAAGACTGGTCCATTCAGTAGAGGCAGGACTAAGCGCCCCCTCCCTCCTCAAGGCTATGCAAGGTGTACCACCATAAGTAGTGGACTCCAAAATGCCTGCTTATGCACCAGGGAAGGATCCTGATCCTACTGCCAGGGGGCCCCTTAAGCAGATCAAGTTATGCAT